>NC_138894.1:89561356-90761356 GCF_965194825.1 Balaenoptera physalus
AGGTCAGTGCACCCACACCCACGGTCCAATCATTCAATATCCTTTCCACTCAAGAGCAAAGGTGGGCACAGGTAACGATCTGCATCACACCTGTGTATTGAGGACCTTCCCGCTGTGCTGCATTTTAGCCTCCTAGGAATTAAAGCTATTGGAGGCCGGTGGACAGTTTCTTTTCCTTGATAAATGACTAGAAAAGTAAATAATATTCAGGCTCACCCACCTCGAAGGCAGCTGTTCTTAGGATTAATTGGAAGGTTGGCCTGTTTAAGCCTCCCATATTTCTTTGGTAAAGAAAAAAAATCACAAAATCATGTGACCTTCATATTTGGTTCACGACTAGAAACAAATCTTCACTGGCTGCTATTTCCAAGAATTTGTGGGGAAATGAAGCAGTGGCCGTGTTTACAGGGCACTAAATTGTGTGATTAACAAACATGGTTGGACGGTCGGGGCAGACAAAATCGATGCCAACGTGGATTTGCAGCCAGGATTCTGCACGTGGCTGCTCTGCCCAGGCCTGGCCTCAGAGGCAGGGATGCGGGAGACAAACCCAGAGGGAGGAGACGCCTGAGAAAGATGTCTGCAAGGTGGGGAGGAAAGTTAAGGAGGAGCCGTAGAGACGCAGCAATCCCGAGACCCTGAGTCCACTCCCTTTTTCAGAGACAGGGAAACTGAGGCACAGAGGGGAGTAACTTTCCCAAGATCGCTCGTTGTTCGTTTATTTGTTTGTTTGTTTTTTAAACAAGCTGGCTTTATTAACTTCATTGGCACATTTTCTTTCTGGCCACTGTGCATGATTTGCGGGATCTTAATTCCGCGACCAGGGATTGAACTCAAACCCTGAACCCGCGCCCTTGGCAGTGAAAGAGCAGAGTTCTAACCACTGGACCGCCAGGGAATCCCCCAGATCTTTCGTTGTTTGGAATGACCATTCTCCTACATTTGTGGTAAATTACAAACTGACCCAGGGTCACTCCACTTTCCCCTTTCTAACTCCCTCCCCCAAACACCAGGGATACGCACACGCCAATACACACACACACACACACACACAGAGTGAAAACAAAATGAACGACGTGTGGTCGAGAGAAGATACACAGAACTGAAGTGAATCAGCAATGGCACACTGATTGGCACCACCGGGCCTTGCATGACCTTGTATCTTTTGTTTATTTTTTTTGTTTAAAATCATAAAGAACTTCCATGACCCTACCACCTAAGCCAGGAATTAGCACATATCCAGTTAAGTAACATTTATCTTCTGTTCCTCATATATATCAACTTCCTACCTCCCCTCTCCCACCAGAGGTAACCAACATCCTAAATTTCGTGTTCCTTACTGTGTTGCATTTATATATACACATAACAAGGTATCATTTAGTTTTCTTAATTTTTAACTCCATGTTATTAGCCTACTCTATGTGTCAGATGTATTTTTTCTGTCCACAATCACACTATTATTATTTATCCAGATTGTTTGTCATTGAAGTTCATTCATTTTCACTGTTATGTAATATTCTCTTGTGTGACTATATGACAGTTTATCAATTCATTCTCCTGTCAATAGACTCATGGGTTACTTGATCTTTTTATTAGAAAGAGTACTTCTGTGAATATTCTGATACGTATCTTGTACACATCTGCAAGACTTTCTCTTACGTGTATGCCTAGGAGATCATTGTTTGGTGCTAATGTATGTGAATGTTCAAATTTATGAAAAATCACAAATTGCCTTTCAGAATGATTATAGCAGTTTACATTTCCACAGCAAAGAAGCAGGAATACCATCGACCCATATTCCTTCCAAAACAGAAATGTCAGACTTCTTCAGTTTTGCCACTCAAATGGATACAGAATGGTATCTCATGTTGGTCTTGATTTCTACTTTCAGATGTTTGTCCATCAGATATGTGTCCTCATCTGTGAAACTTCTGTGCCTTTGCCCAGATTTATCGGGTGGATTTTCCGTATTGATTTCAGGAGTTCTTTTTTTTTTCTTTTAATTTATTTATTTTTGGCTGTGTTGGGTCTTCGCTGCTGCGCGTGGGCTTTCTCTAGTTGCGGCAAGCGGGGGCTACACTTTGTTGGCAGCTCGTGGGCTTCTCCTTGCGGTGGCTTCTCTTGCTGCGGAGCACGGGATCTAGGTGCGTGGGCTTCAGTAGTTGTGGCTCACGGGCTTCAGTAGTTGTGGCTCGCAGGCTCTAGAGCCCAGGCTCAGTAGTTGTGGCGCAGGGGCTTGGTTGCTCCGCGGCATATGGGATCTTCCCAGACCAGGGCTCGAACCCGTGTCCCCTGCATTGGCAGGTGGATTCTTAACCACTGTGCCACCAGGGAAGTCCCAGATTTCAGGAGTTCTTAATACTAGGATTTTTTTCAGTTATTGATGTTACATGTTTTATCTCCTAGCTTGTCGCTTGTCTTTTCACTTTTTATGGTGTCTTTTGAGGATCAGAACTTCTTAATTTTAATGTAGTATAATTTATCAGTCTTTAATTTCACGTTGGTATATTGGATTTTACTTCTCAAACTACTGCCAATTCTGCATCACAGTTTGCAGTTCATACTCTTTATCTTTTCTGTACCCCATAAACCTGGTGAGCAAGATTTAACATTTCCTCATTTTACAGATGAGGAATCTAAGTCTTGACGGTCAGTAGGTCACAAAGCCAAGAAGCAGCTGTGTGAGGGCCAGGGCTTGAGTCCTGTATCCCCTGTTTAGCTCCACAGCCCTGCACCGCCTCTCTGCACTATGTCAGGAATTCATCCAGCCATCCTCACAGCAAACACTTACTTTAGGGTCTGATGTGCATTCCACATAGTGCTAAGCCCTAGAGATAGAGAGATAAACAGAATGTCATCTCTACGCTTGCAAAGCTTGTATCTGAGGGAATGTGCCTAGAGACGGTTTTGTATGAGACATCTGAACTTGGCCTTGAAGGAGAGTAGTCTTTTTCAAAGTGTGGGCGTTTAGAATGGGTGGAATTGTTCTAGGAGAAGGAAACAGCGTGAGCAAAGGCACGGAGGGAGGACGGAGCATGGTGAGGGGCTGAGCAGTAGTCTGTCCCGTCTGGGGCAGGGCAGGGGAAGGAGGGGGAAAAGAAGCTGGGCCCCGAGACAAAGGTCAGATGGTGAAGGACCCTGTGTGCTTCGCTAACTAGCAGGAACTTCACCCCGTAGGCAATACATCTTTGACTTTGAAACTCTGAGATCTGGCTTGCAAAGCCACTCTGTCCTCTAATATTGCTTCCAAGATCTCCTTCTGGAAGATTTCCACCTGCCAGGTAGGGCATTCCTTTCATTGGTCCTCTGAGTCGAAGGGTTTTCCTCTCAGTGTTGCATCCTGAGATTTGGTGAGGAAAGCTTTTATTCTTGCTTATCAAGTAATGCATAGAATTCCATCCTTTCTGCCCTACTACCATCATCATCCAGTGAATGCTGGCCCAGAGTGTTGACCTGAAAGCATGGCGGAGCACAGGGTAAGATGGGCAGAGCACAGGCTTGGGTTTGATTTTCAGCGTTGCTACTAACCATGTGACCAGGGCATGTTTCTTCGTCTCTCTGAGACAATTTTGCAGGTCGTCATGAGAATTTAAGGACATATTGAACGTGCCTAAAACCAAGGAAACATCCAACAGATGTCAGTTGACTCCTCACCATGACATAAGTCCTACATCACACCCCTGAGGCCATGCAATCTAGACAGAGAAAGAACTCCCCTACTGAAACCAAATCAAGAGACACAGAGTGTGAATTTGAAGGGAGAATTCCACCTTAGGAGAGATGACTGGCCCAGCAGCCCTGACCCTGAACCCCAAGGGTCATCTTCCCCAGGAATCCTTTGTTCTTAGATGCCAACTCCTGGGAATCCCAAACAGACAGGGGTGACTTGCACTTGGCCCTTTGACAAGGGCAAGAAGTCAGACTAAACAACAGTTCCCATCTTTCAGAATCTTCCTTCACGAGACAGTTATCCAGTCTTATGATAATAACAACAAGAACCACAATAAAAAGACATCTGATAGGGAAGAAGCAGGTCAGCTGGCTGGCAGGTTTCAGAGAACTTCAATTGGACATAGCGACATCCAAACACCCCATATGACCTAAAGCTACCCTTTCTCTGACGGTCATTTGAATCTGCTTGGAAGAATCATTATGCTGAAGTTAACAAGTGATGGAGAAAAGTTCTAGTAAAGAATAGAAACCATTGTTTTAATACACATTTACCAGTGTGTGCCTCTGAAATTTGGAGAAAGTAAACTAGAAATCAGGGCAGGTGGTGTCCAGACCGGGAAAGTGCCCAACTAAGTGGAAACAGGAGAAGATGAGGAAAAATGCACTTATTCTCCTGAACATATGGAATAGTGTCAAAAATTTATATCTAATAAGTCACAAGGCAAGACTCAACAAATTCCAGAAGAATGTATTTTGAACACTGAGTGGGAGTGTCCACACAGAGCAGTTCTGCCTTTGCTTCTGGTGTGCACCCCCAAAAGTTTCAATGAGCAGGACCCAGTTTTATGTTGTTTTTTTTCACCTTGGGATTCCCATAACACGCAGGTGCTAAGCATGTGGCTGCTACATCTGCGGGTGTCATGGGATTTCTTCCAGAAAATTCCTCCATCCCCCAACTCACAGCCGCTAGCAGAAAGCAACCTTCTAGCATCTCTCATGGGGTGGGATTTATCTTATTCAGGATCCTCTAATTCTTCTCCCTTGAAGATTAGCAGTACCGATGGGAACTTACATAATTTTCTAGATTCCTCTTCTTTCTCTATAACATTCTGGGGACCTGGGGGAGGGTGGGAAGCCATGGGCCAGAGCTATCCCAAGATGTGCCAAGAACCTTCTGTTTCCTTCCTTAGACCTGCCTATCAAAGCATAAAACATCACATTTTACCCCTTACTGAATTTGATTTCTTTGCTGCTGAATCTTTCTTTGCTGTTACAACTTTTGTTTCTTCAGTTGGTCATCAAGAGGGGGTTTTGCAGTCCACCTTCATCTCACCATCATTGCCTGAAGGTCTCTGTATCAGCAAGAAATTGTTAAGAAACTTCTCTATGCCCTAGCCTGTGCCAACTTTGCTGGAAATAAAGGATAATTAGACAAGATCCATCCCCAGGAGCTTATGTTAATCTAGTTGTTAAGTTATGAAGATGTGGTCAGAAGCTACAGTAATAGGACTTAATAAACAGAAATAAAGACTAGTGTCCTAGGGAAAAGTCATAAACTACACCCATCCAGATAGTATCATAATAATCAGCATAGTACCTCATGAATTTCAAAATGCGTTCATGTTCATGATCTTGTCTGAGCCTCACCTACTCCAGCGACCTGTGCAGGATAAGAGAAAAGACAAGTGGCTTGCCCGAAGCCAGAGCCAAAGATGTAAGGATGGGGGTAAGGGCTGAAAGGAAATGGGATTATCACACTCATAAAAATTCACCATGAGCTGAACCACAGAAACCAATACAAGAAAAAGCTGAGTCACACAAACTTAAACTGAGTAAATTATTAATTCATCAAATAAAATTTCACAAAATGGATTTTTATTTTTTAAAGAGTAAGTTCTATTATTCTCAATATACTTTCCCAATGCCTACAAATTGATTTATATACAACAGTTTCATTGGTTGCATAAATGTGGCTTCTGTATGTTTCAAAGCAAGAGAAGCTCTGGGATGTCTCAGTGGCAGAACAGGTCCTAGAAGCCCCAGGGGCTTCTCACTCTAGCTCAAATATAACCGTTCTCTTTCTAGTACTGGATTCAAGTCTAGACTCTAGTACTAATTAGAGAAACAATTTAGAAATCCAGAGAGAAGCCGCACAGGCCACTGAAAGGCAGAAAAATCAGATGTATGATTTTTGAGATTCATGATTTATGATCAGAAGGTAAGCATGGAAGAGGAGACAGTGTAGGACTTTGGGGTTCAAATTCCAATTTACTCTCTTTGAAGTAGGCATGACACATTCAGAATTGTAAGGAATATTTAAACTACAGACTGCTTGGGACATAGTAGGTGCTCAATTTTTAAAAGTACTTTGGATATGGAGGTATCCAATTTTCATCCTTTTTACTTTTTTTCACAAATATTTATTGAGAGTACTAGCCATGTGCTGCACACCATGCTTATTATGTATTGTCTAATTTAATCTTGTCCTTTTCCTCATAACGCTACTTGTGCTAGGAATTGACATACCATTTTTACAGATGAGGAAAATAGAGGCTCAGAGGCTTTGTGTGACTCGCCCAAGGTTGGGGAAGTGTTGTGTGACAGGGCTGGTTTCCAGTGCAGGCCTGTCAGACTCCAAAGACTTCACACACACCTAGTACCATGTTCTTGCCTCCGTAATACATGTAAGAAGAAGAATCGCAAACCCTTAGCATCTACAATGTGTCTGGATCTGTTCCAAGAGATTTACTATTTAATGTAAATTTGCATATTTAATTAACATTTAAAACTCATTTAATCTGCACACAGCCCTTTGAGGTAGGTACCATTATTATTCCATTTTACAGATGAAAAAAAAAAATGTGAGCTACAGAGGAATTGAGTAACTCAGTGTAGGTCCCGTAATCTGCCTCTAATTATCTGAAGGAACAGTATGTGGCAGACCTGATATGTACACCCAGCTTGGGGACAATAAGGCCATGACCCATATGTGCTTTAGCTCCAGTGGAGAGGAATGAACCCAAGGGCTCCCGAAAACATTTCCCCTCTCTGGATCTTATCGCTCCAGTTTTAACTAAGACAGACAAGACTAATGTTAGGCTGCTTTTATCCACGTAGAGATTTTTGTCTTTGATGAGAAAGAAGCTAAACTCTAATTTGCTCTTTTTTGAATACAAAATTTGACTTCAATTAACCAAAATTTTTCTTACTTTGCATTTTTTACAGAGATCCTCCTTGTTGTTGAGAAACTCACCAATGGCTAAGTATATTCAGGTGCAGAAAATCCCACTGAGACTTGGGGTTCTTGTGAGTCACCTCTCTTCACGTCCCTGCTGTGTTACTTTCCCTATCTATGGAGTGGTCATAGGACCTAAAGGGAGAGGCCATCTGGGTCCAACTTCTATTACATCATCCTGATGGAATGTGGATACAGGGTTTGCAGGGACTTTCTGTTTAAGCCTTGTTTTATTTAAGTTGATATCATTCTTAGAGTTTTAAATCACATCCACAGTTGCTTGGAATCCAGGCTTCAGTTGGATTATTGAAGGGCTGCAGCAAACGTGTCCTCCTAAAAGCTGAACTCAGCAAATGGTTAAACCAAAGCCATCCTGCCCCAAGACTCAAAGCGAATCTCTCAGTTCATTACATTTTAAAGATTGCTACCAGTCAGCAGCCTTTAGATTTATGTAACCTACGTTGTATACTGTAAAAGCACGTGCTAGTTATATAACAGATGTTCATGTGAATTGGTTAAAATAGGGCAGGTAAAGGATCATACACCATGATCAAGTGTGATTTATCCCAGGAATGCAAGGATTCCTCAATATACGCAAATCAATCAATGTGGTACACCATATTAACAAACTGAAGGAGAAAAACCATATGATCATCTCAATAGATGCAGAGAAAGCTTTCGACAAAATTCAACACCCATTTATGATAAAAACCCTCCAGAAAGTAGGCATAGAGGGAACTTTCCTCAACATCATAAAGGCCATATATGACAAACCCACAGCCAACATCGTCCTCAATGGTGAAAAACTGAAACCATTTCCACTAAGATCAGGAACAAGACAAGGTTGCCCACTCTCACCACTATTATTCAACATAGTTTTGGAAGTTTTAGCCACAGCAATCAGAGAAGAAAAAGAAAGAAAAGGAATCTAAATCGGAAAAGAAGTAAAGCTGTCATTGTCTGCAGATGACATGATACTATACATAGAGAATCCTAAAGATGCTACCAGAAAACTACTAGAGCTAATCAATGAATTTGGTAAAGTAGCAGGATACAAAATTAACACACAGAAATCTCTTGCATTCCTATACACTAATGATGAAAAATCCAAAAGTGAAATTAAGAAAACACTCCCATTTACCACTGCAACAAAAAGAATAAAATATGTAGGAATAAACCTACCTAAGGAGACAAAAGACCTGTATGCAGAAAATTATAAGACACTGATGAAAGAAATTAAAGATGATAGAAATAGATGGAGAGATATACCATGTTCTTGGATTGGAAGAATCAACATTGTGAAAATGACTATACTACCCAAAGCAATCTACAGATTCAATGCAATCCCTATCAAAGGACCAACAGCATTTTTCATAGAACTAGATGAAAAAATTTCACAGTTTGTATGGAAACACAAAAGACACTGAATAGCCAAAGCAATCTTGAGAAAGAAAAATGGAGCAGAGGAATCAGGCTCCCTGACTTCAGACTACACTACAAAGCTACAGTAGTCAAGACAGTATGGTACTGGCACAAAAACAGAAATAGAGATCAATGGAACAGGATAGAAAGTCCAGAGATAATCCCACACACATATGGTCACCTAATCTTTGATAAAAGAGGCAAGAATATACAATGGAGAAAAGACAGCCTCTTCAATAAGTGGTGCTGGGAAAACTGGACAGCTACATGTACACGTAAAAGAATGAAATTAGAACACTCCCTAACACCATACACAAAAATAAACTCAAAATGGATTAAAGACCTAAATGTAAGGCCAGACACTATCAAACTCTTAGAGGAAAACGTAGGCAGAACACTCTATGATATAAATCACAGCAAGATCCTTTTTGACCCACCTCCTAGAGAAATGGAAATAAAAACAAAAATAAACAAATGGGACCTAATGAAACTTAAAAGCTTTTGCACAGCAAAGGAAACCATAAACAAGACGAGAAGACAACCCTTAGAATGGGAGAAAATATTTGCAAATGAAGCAACTGACAAAGGATTAATCTCCAAAATTTACAAGCAGCTCATGCAGCTCAATATCAAAAAAACAAACAACCCAATCCAAAAATGGGCAGAAGACCTAAGTAGACATTTCTTCAAAGAAGATATACAGATTGCCAACAAACACATGAAAGAAGGCTCAACATCGTTAATCATTAGAGAAATGCAAATCAAAACTACAATGAGATACCATCTCACACCGGTCAGAATGGCCATCATCAAAAAATCTGCAAACAATAATTGCTGGAGAGGATGTGGAGAAAAGGGAACCCTCTTGCACTGTTGGTGGGAATGTAAATTGATACAGCCATTACGGAGAACAGTGTGAAGGTTCCTTAAAAAACTAAAAATAGAACTACCATATGACCCAGCAATCCCACTACTGGGCATATACCCTGAGAAAACCATAATTCAAAAAGAGTCATGTACCAAACTGTTCATTGCAGCTCTATTTACAATAGCCAGGACATGGAAGCAACCTAAGTGTCCATCAACAGATGAATGGATAAAGAAGATGTGGCACATTTATACAATGGAATATTCCTCAACCATAAAAAGAAACGAAATTGAGT
This sequence comes from Balaenoptera physalus, assembly GCF_965194825.1. NCBI lineage: Eukaryota > Metazoa > Chordata > Mammalia > Artiodactyla > Balaenopteridae > Balaenoptera > Balaenoptera physalus. Next base: position 89,570,849 of record NC_138894.1, read on the forward strand.
TATTTGTAGTGAGGTGGATGGACCTAGAGGCTGTCATACAGAGTGAAGTAAGTCAGAAAGAGAAAAACAAATACCGTGTGCTAACACATATATATGGAATCTAAGAAAGAAAAAAAAAAGGTCATGAAGAACCTAGGGGCAAGATGGGAATAAAGACACAGACCTACTAGAGAATGGACTTGAGGATATGGGGAGGGGGAAGGGTAAGCTGGGATGAAGTGAGAGAGTGGCATGGACATATATACACTACCAAATGTAAAATAGATAGCTAGTGGGAAGCAGCCACATAGCACAGGGAGATCAGCTCGGTGCTTTGTGACCACCTAGAGGGGTGGGATAGGGAGGGTGGGAGGGAGGGAGACGCAAGAAGGAAGAGATATGGGAACATATGTATATGTATAACTGATTCACTTTGTTATAAAGCAGAAACTAACACACCATTGTAAAGCAATTATACTCGAATAAGGATGTTTAAAAAAAAGAGAAAGATTTGAAGATGCTGCTGGCTTTGAAAATGGAGGAGGGGGCCATGAGGCGAGGAATATGATTGGCCTCTAGAAGCTTGAAGGGGAAAGGGACTGGATTCTCATTAAAAAAAAAAAAAAAAAATAGGGCAGGTAAATTAGATGTTGAAAATCAGAACTCAAAGGTTCCCAATAGCCTTAAATATATGTTGTTTACAGTCATAATGAGGGTATAATTTGGGTTTTTTTCCCTATGCTCTCCAATAACAACAGACATAATTAAGTGTCTACAAAATGCCAGTCACTTCTGCCCTATGGCTCAGCTTTGGAGTGTGGTCAAACTGCTTGATCTATGACATTCTGCAAGCTTCCCCGCCATGGTTCACCCATCCATCAAACAGAGGTAGTCATGCCTACCTTACCAAGTCAACATGAGAATTAAATGAAAAACATGGCCAAGTGCCTGGCAGGAAGTGGGTACCCAAGGAAGGATGGCTTCCTAGCCCACTGCCCTTATCTGATTTTATTTACTCCTCCGGGCCAGCCGGGGAGCTTGGTATGATTATAATCCCCATGTAGCAGGTGAAGAGGCTGGAGCCCACTGCCAACCTGACATTGCCCTTCAGCAGAGGAGGGTCTTCAGTGCAGAACTCCTTAGAGGCGCGTCTTTGCTTTGCACAGGTTATCCCACTGGCAGTTCATGCAGGTCTTCTGACTTCTCTGCTTTTCCTTCTGGCTGCCTGCCATCTGGCACTTTCCCTGCTAATTAGCACCTCAACCATGGTACAGCAGGGGAAATCCAGAAGGGTGAGCCTCAGTTGTTAGCAGCTGAATTGTGTGGTTTAAGAGCTTTCGGGGAAAGATTTTTTTTTAAGTTTGATAAAAGAAAGAGTGTCACATCTCAGTGGTGACATGAACATTTTAAATTATATCTGGAGTTCAGTTGTCTTTTATCCCGGCCTCCCACTAATAGGTAATTGAAAGTGGATCGTTATATTTAAGAAGTGTTCTGATCCTCAGGGAGATTAAAGTTCATTTGTATGCTGAGGCATTGAGCACGCTTCTCAAAATCGTATCAGAGCTCCTATTCATCCTAGCCATTACCACCAAACTGCTTACTCTCTATATTTATGCTGTCTTTCATTGGCAAAGAGTTTGATGTGCAATAGTGTTCATTCTTTGCTGAGATGAAATGGCTGGCATTCTGTACCCAGCAAAGCAGTGGATGCAAAGACATTAGATCAGTCACTGGGAATCCAAGGTCAGGTTCCTACATTCCTACTCAGGCAAACTCATGCTAACCCAGGCTGAGAATCCACTGATGGGAGAGGTAGCGTCTCTTTTTGAAACTGATTTTCGATGGAGGTGAGAGAAATCACTTGAGAGACCCCATAACTCGGATTTAAAAATCCAGTAAAACATCTGCATTCATCCCAACACATAGCCTACACTCACCTTTTGTTTTCAGCTAAGTCTTTATATACCTTCTTGCATAACAGAGTGAACTAAATTCACAAGGGCTACAAAACTTGTAAAAACCAACCCTGCAAAAATATGGAGAAGCAGTACTATCCCAAAGGCATTCTAGAAAACAGTTTGGCAAAACGAGGCAAAGGTCTTTAAAATGCTCATAACCTTTGATTTAATAATTGCACTTCTTAAAGTCCATTCTTATGAAACAATTTATGAATGCAAATAAATATGTTTCTTGCAGTGTTTGCATAGATGATGGACAAAATTGGAAAAGGTGAATGTTCCCCAAATGGGCATGGTTAAATTCATTTATTCAATACATATTTATTGTGCAGCTACTTGGTACAAAAACTCTTGCAGGCAATTCTTCCCCGGTAATAGGAGAGAGGGGAGAGGGTATGGGCACAGGTGTCCTAGGGTGGGCGAGGGTAATAGAGGTAGCTGGGGAAGTTTTCTTCAGGTTGCTGAAGTAATTTGTGGTAGAGCCCCACCAATTCATTAGTCCATAGCCCCTAAAAACCATCTTCATTAAAAATTTCAGTGAGAGGAAAAAAGGCTTAGAATACAATGTCACATGAAAAGGCATCATACATACGTGTGTGTGTGTCTGCAGATCTGAAGTCCTTGGGGATGAAGTGTACTGGTGTCTGCAACTAACTAGGAATAAGAAAATAAGGTAGACTGATGAAAAGATAGAGGGATAGATAGATAGAGAGATGGGCTAAAGCAAATACAGCAAAATGATAACGAGAAAATCTAGATGGTAACTCTATGAGTGTTCACCATACAATTCTTTCAACTTTTCTGTATGTTTGAAAGTTTTTATAATATAAAATCAAGGAAGAACACGTTTTTATGTACATGTCCACACAAACATGTATATGTACAAAAATGTTCAAAGTAGTCATTTTTCGGTGGTGACAACTGAGTGGTTTTTTAATTCTGTTTTATACATTTCTATACATTACCCACACCATCAGGCCCTGGTCCCAACTTGTTAGTGAGAATTTAATCTCCCTGAAGTGGTCCCCGCTGCTTCCAGATGCTTCCTTGACTGTGCTCTGGTATAAAAAGTCCTCTGTTTCTTCTCCCGCGCCCCTGTCGGGTGTCCTCTGCAACAGCTCACTCTGTGACAGCCCCTCGTTCCTGGGTGCAGGTGGCCTCTTCTACCTAAACCTGCTTCTGCCACCTCCCTCTACCTCAAGGGGGAGGACCTCACTCAGCTTCCCCAGGTCTGCCGCATACTACCTGGGGCACAGGCCCGTGTTCTGGTCCCCACGGTGCCTCTACAATACCTGCACTCAAATCTCAGCTCCAACACCTACCAGCTGTGGGACCCTCAGCTAGCTGCTTACCCTCTCTGGGCTTTAGTTTCCTAACCTGCAAAACTGGGAAAATATTAGTACCTAACTCATAACGTTATTGTGAGGACAAAATGAGTTCCCATCTAGTATTCAGAATAGTATCTGGAATGTAATGAGCACTAGGGGAGTGTATTATTATTATTATCATCAATATCATTACCATTACTAGTATTGCCGCCATACTACGATCACCACCAAACCCAGATTGCCACGTGCAAGAAGATATGGTACATTCTGAGACAATGGAGGGGAAATGTGGTGGACAGAATCATTTATAATACTGCCTCAGGTCCGGGTCACCTGAGCATCCCTTTCCAGGCTAGATCCCAGGTGCCTGGCTTCCATCTGACCCAACAGGACAGTGGCAGGTCCCCCACCACTACATCACACCATACTTCGCTGTGCCAGAGACTGACCACTGACGTCAGGGAATTTGTTCCAGAAGAGGCAACTTACCAAACATGAAAAGGCCCCTCCCCTGAGTCGTCCTTTCTTGCTCCAAGATTTACGTCTTCTGGGGATAATGGAGAACTGGGACCTTCACTCAATGGCAAACCCTTCCCTACGCACTGGGGTTCAGTCTGGTCTCAAAGCCTTCAAAAGACAATCACGAAGTAGTTTGACATAGATGTCTTTCCCAAAGTCTCTGCTAGTCAGTCTTATCGTGGTCATCACGTTAAATATATTTTCCAAATTAGATGCAATTAATGGGTGCCACTTTCACAATGAAAAGAAGATGGTGGTTGGGAACTTTCTTAATATTGCTGTTAAGGTGTTGCAGGATTCTACAGGGTGCCACGAAATCAAACAGATTCATATTGCAAAGTCTGTAAGTGGTCACTGGTTAGCCTGACGGTGTTTGTCTAACTCGTTGCACTAGGACGTTCCCACTCCTCCCAGGAAATACTTGTCAGAAGTCATAGATGTTGTTTTTCTGAGATGTAAAAACAACAGCACTTTGTTATTTTTATCAATTCTATCTTTGCTGGACCTATCAGAGTCAATAATTTGAACCGGGGCAAAAATAAGAGACTACTTGTGTATTCAAAATTTACATGCTCAAAATCCTAACCTTTGCCAAAAACTTTGTTTAAAAAGTAGAAAAGAATCGTTGGTTTCTAGCACAGGAATGTCATTCAAACCCTTAAATTCAAAATAACTTACAAGTTTCCAAGTTCCACTTCTTTTTCCAAGTAAACACAGATATCTTTTTCTAAATTGTTTCCACCCAACTTTTGCAACATGCCTAGCAAATTTCTCAAATATGACATATTTTATGTGTTTCCAGGTGTTGAGAAATGCCAGGAAACCAACCCAGGGAGTAAAAAAAATTCATAGACCTGGTTGGTGAGAAAGAATAACTAATGAACTTTCTACCTTCCAGCAAATGTAAAACTCTTCATAATTCTTCAGGTACCAGTTTAATAGCCATCACAACTGTCTTATTTAGTTATTTCAGGAGTGAGGCTTGCGTGTGAGAGCAAAGAATTGCATTTATCTTCATGAATATACAAACGAGTGCATTACGTGACCCAATCAGTGGTTTACTTCTCAGTAGAGACAACGTTCTGGAATCAAACAAAAAGCCTGGTATGTGAGGGCTAGAAGGGTCCCAGAGGATCATTTCATCAAAGCCCAGAGAGGTGACGAGCTCACCCTAGTTCACACAGCAAGCTGGTCCCAGTGGGGGCTGCCATCTTGGCCTCCTTCCCCTGCAGCAGGACCTCTTTACTGCATTGGGCAGTTAGGACTCAAACACTGAGAGCAGAAATACCTGTGGATTCCTTTTCCCATCCATCGTCCTCATGGAATATAATTTGGTAAAGTGAGAAGACTGGAGGCTTTGGAACCAGCCCTACCAGGTCCAAATACAATTCTACCATTTCCTGCAAACCCCTAATAACATTAAGAGTTGATTTATCTTCCAGTGAGAATGTGAGTGAGATGTACACGGAGCCAGCAAAGTACCTGCATATACAAGGTTCTCAGTGGAAGTCAGGATGATTATTATCTGTCTATCACCAAATATATACACTAGATGTTTATTAAATAAATTGGAAATACCAGATATGTACATTTGATGTATAGAGATATATATACCCTAGTATGTATGTGTATGTATAAATAGATAAGAGTATGTACAGATATAGATAGATGTTACCAATGCCTAAAATTCCTATACTCCTCTAATCTTGTCACATAGAGATTAAAAAGCTAACAGACTCTTGCAAGGTAAGCTAAGTCACTCAATATCTCCTTGGAGAATCTTTGAAATTTCTCAACATGGGGTCAGACTAAAGTTACAGTAAATGCTGACAGAACACACCCTTGCAAACAGTATCCCGATAGCAGCAGAGAAGGTAAAATACTGCAAAGAGGGGACGAAAGGAAGGTGAAGAGAGGAGAGAAAGGGTAGGAGGAAAAAGAGTGAGCAGAAAGCTCTTGAGTTGAAGGATGAGGTGAAAGTGTGTCCACAAACCTGCCAGTCACCCAGGAGGCAGCCAGCTGTCATGGCCCCTGGACCTCATTTTCAACCCCAAGACCAGCCAACTCTTATCCCAATTCTACAGTTTTTTGAATCCCTAAAAGAGTCTGTTCATCCATCCATTCATTCATACAAAAAACGTCCTCGATTTTGAGGGCATTCTGAAATAATGAAACATCATAAAGGAGAAATCGAAGGATCTTTCTCACCCATATAATTTTACAGAATTAATACTGAATTTTTTTCTACTCCATAACTACCATTGCTTCCAACCTACTATTCTCCCAGCCCCTCTATTCTGGTTACTAATTCTGTAATTAAATGCAGAGATCCAATCTCCACAATATAATTTCCATTCTCTACAAAGCATCCAAATATTGGTTGAGAACTTTTTTTACCCCCCTGGACCCCAAAAAAGCATCTAACAGAAGATGGATAATCAGGTGTCCTATACAAGTCAACTCTCTTCTGCAGATTAAGAACTGGTAGGAATTCAGACCAATACATGTCTTACAAACATCACTCCAGGAGACTCTTTTCTTGTATGTATATGTTACACCCAAATGGAATAAGACATTGGAAAATGAGCCGTTCATAACCCTGCCTTCATTTATGTCTTTTTACTCATTTCTGGTTGACCCCCTACTCACCACCCTTATGATCTATGTCTATACATGTCCAAATCCTCCTCATGCCCCAAGGCCCAGCTCAGATACCACCTTCTCCAGGAAGCCTCCCATGTCTGTCCCCAGCAGGAAATGATTTTGTTTTCCTTACAAGTCTCAGAGAGCACTTCACCTCATACTTTTCTTGTGAAATTGTTCATTTCCAAGCTTTTTTGATAGTTATTAATAAACCCATCTTCTATCTCCTGGGAGCTGCTTGCAGACCACCATTTCTCACCCTCCCACCACCTCTCTCATCACCATCTACCCTACACTTTGCTGCTTTTTATCTGACTTTGCATTGTCCTTCCACAGGGAATCTCTTTACATCTATCGCCTGTCCTAACCTCTTCCCACCCGAAGTGCTTTATAATCATCACTGCCTTTCTGACTGCCCCACAATCCATGAGCTCTTTAGTGACAATGGCTGTGACTTGCGTCTGTGTTCCTAGTTTAGGAACGTGGGAAACTTTTGTTGCATAAGTGCACGGCCACATCTAGTTTCCCTAAATTGTTCCCAACCCAAAAGCACAGCTCTAGAATCTGACCGCTTGCATTCTCATCCCAGGTCTATCACTTGCTAGCTCTATCACCTTGGGCAAGTTTTTCAACCTCTCGGATATCTCAGTTCCTTCATCTGTAAACTAGGGATGATAATAATACCTATTTTACAGGATTATTTTGAGAATTGAATTAGATTGTCTATTTTAAATGCTTGGTATATTTTTGAAACATGGTAAGCAATTAATTATTCTTTTCAATATATGTTTTTGAACAAGTGAAGGAATAAATGCTTCTTGTTCCCAGAAACATATAGACTATGGGACACCTTTATTACATCTTCTCCCTACAGAGATTAACAGCTATATTTTGAGAAAATTCACTCTAAAATTATATTCCCTGCTAAAAGCAAGCTCTGATGTGTCAACAAGACTCCAAGCAATGGATGGAGAGTGCCCTATTTAGGATGCTGTGTCCATATATGAAATTTCACACCCAGTAGATTTACATCTTCGGAGAAGCAAAAATAAATGAGGTGACTTCATGACCGTATCCCAAGCAGGTGACTGAACACTTTCTTGGATCTTATTAGGGCGGCCCCTAGAAGTCTTTCTCGAAACACAGACTTTATATTCCATTTTATCTTTAGGTTTTGTTTTTAGCAGCAAAAGGTTAAGAGCCTGGGACCGAATATCTATTCTACAAAACCCCTTTTTCAGGGAAAACAACTCTCTAGGACCAGAGAAGGCCTCAGAGCGTGGCCCTCCATCTTCTGGCAGACGCCCACTGTGGTCAGCTGGGCATCACAGGCTTCAGCCACAAACACAGCCCCTCTGGCACACTTTGCCATTTTTCAAGGCAAACCATTATATCTTGGGGCTGTTCTTTTTTTTTTTTTTAATATATTTATTTATTTTTGGCTGTGTTGGGTCTTCGCTGCTGCGCGCGGGCTTTCTTTAGTTGGCGGCGAGCAGAGCCTACTCTTCGTTGCGGTGTGCTGCCTTCTCATTGCAGTGGCTTCTCTTGTTGCAGAGCACGGGCTCTAGGCCTGCAGGCTTCAGTAGTTGCGGCACACGGGCTTAGTTGCTCTGCGGAATGTGGGATCTTCCTGGACCAGGGCTCGATCCCGTGTCCCCTGCATTGGCAGGCAGATTCTCAACCACTGTGCCACCAAGGAAGCCCCCTGGGGCTGTTCTTGTCATCAGAAAACTCCTTCCCAATTTTTACCCTCTGACGTTGCGAAGGCTGAATAAACTCCCTAATCCAGCTCTTCAAATACTGCCAAACTCTTCCTACAACCTGTGCACCCAGCTCCTTGAGCCATTCTTCATATGAGAGACCTCGGCAAGACTGAGAACGCCTCCAGGCAGGGTCTATGCATGGTCCATTTGGTGCAGTCACATAATGGCTTCCTGAACATAGTAGAAGCTCAATAAATATTTGTCAAACGAATAGATGAATAATTAAATGCATTTGAAAAGCTTCTCATTTCTCCGTTTACTCAACAAACAGGTATAGAGGACTAATAATATTCTTGTATGAGCAACAGGGATGGAAGTTAAATAAGAAACAGTCTGCGCTCCCAAGGAATTCATGGCTCACAAAGGCACCGTCTGTAAATGACTACTGTGGATTAATGTACAATATGGGCTGTAACACAACGTACGAAGTGTGTGCATGTCCTTGAGGGTCTTGAGGGAGGAGCAGCGCTCCCCCAGACAGCATATAGAGAAACCCATTCCAAAGTGACCAGCATGGGCAAACCCCCAGCGAGCCATCTGGGTTAATGTGACCCATTTCCTTTCCACCTGTAGCCCCACAATTGAATACAGCAACCTAATTAGAGCCTTGGCCATGCAAATCACAAGAAAAACAGCATTTCTCTTTAAAAAAAATCATAATGCTTCTAACAATGCATTTTACTTTTCAATTTATTTTTCTGGTAGCTATGTCCCATGGTTGATTTATAGGGAGTACACAGTCATCTCAAACCACTGAAACATTTATTTCAGTAGCAACTCTTTGCTAAGCCCCATGCCTGCCAAGCTGCCCTGGTATAATGGACTAATTTTTCATTTTCCTTAAACATAGAAGTTTGCATTTTTCACCATGATATTTCATTTCCTTCCTCCAGACTCACGCTCTAGCCACCACCACTGAACTATATGATAGTGTCACACCTTTCCTTGGTGAAGAATGCAGAGTATTGAGATTCTGCACTGTATGATTAGGAAATTTGGGAGAAAGTCAAACTTGGAATTTTGGTGAGACCAGCATTCCAAAAGCAGCTGTCATTTCTGACCTTTCCACGTTACTCTGGAATCTAGTCCGCATCGACGTTATTTCTGTTGTAGGGAAGGAAGCCACGGAGGTGTGATGGTTGCATCCCCACGTTCCTGGAGCAGCCCCAATTTCTAATATTCCGTCTGCTTCATTGCCTGTATAAATCACCAAAATGTCCTAGAAATTACAGTAGCTTATTTTCTATATTTGCTGCCTCCCCCAGACTGGCTTTGCCTCATACACGTTCCCTGTGTCCTTTGTCAGATCATTCATCCCAATTTTCTCTGAAAAGATTATTTGAGAAGATTTGAATGATGTCTCATAAAAAGTCCTCTAAAGAGCCAGTGAGACCTAGAGCTAGAAGTGAACTGGAAATCTTGGCGAGCTGCCTTCCCAGCTCCCTAACCCTTCCTGCTCCAAGAGTTTGTCAGGTAAAATGGGCAAGCCATCTCACAGGTTTCCCACTCCACTGCAAAATATGCCTTATTATTCCATTTCTACATGGCTGGTTTTTTTTTACAGGGGTTGGGGCTGGGATGGGAGGAGGAGATGGGAAACAACATTTACTATCTCTTTCTTATATCACAGCATTCTGTGTACATAAACCCATTTAATCCTTATAACTTTGAGGTAAATAGAATCATCCCTCTTTTACAGACAAAGAATAATGAGGTTTAAAGAATTTTAGTAACTTCTCCCAACACCATACAAAGCCCATATTCTGTCCGTGTACTACATACTTGATAGCTGTGAAAAATCTAAACTTGGAAAAAATCTTGGAGGATAGCTGCTCCAAACAGTTTATTTTTCAGATGAATCCACAGAGGCCCAGAGAAGGCTAGAGACATTGGCAACACCCTGGAGCTCATTAGTGGCGGAACCGGAACCCAGGTTCCTGAAACCCAAGCCCCATGCCCTTCCTCCAGCAACACACAGGCTCAAAGTCAAACAGAGAGGTGCCCAGAAGGAAGGACTGTCTAATAAAGACACCCTTAGACCACAAGAAGAAAAGGGACTGTTAATCTGCAGAATATTATTGGAATATTTTGAGAGGGCAGCAAAAATGATGTGAGTAAAGATTTGCAAATAATCTAATGTCAGATGTGAAAAGTAAAGCAGAGATATTGACAAGATGACAGACAAAAGGTGTTTGAATTAAACTATGCACAAAAAGCAAAAGTCAGCTAGGTGGGCAAGTTTGGAGGGGTCTCTCGTGCAGTCCCTTTCTCTGAATTCTAGCAAAATACTCTCTTGAACTAGAAAATCAGTATCATGATTCCCTGATAAGATGGCTGAATGGATAGTTCGGGGTGGAAAAAATGAGGTCATCCTGAAGAATTCCATCTGATGTGCAATATTGTGAACCAGAGGTTAATTTCCTGGGGGTTTTTTAACAATTAATCTCTTCCATATGGCAATTGGGCAATAAAAAATAGTCCCTTATATAAAACCACCTAAAGGGAAAATACACATAACGGAAGAATTATCCCAAAAAATTGTTCAAGAAACAATATACAAGTGACAAAAGCAAGTTCCCTACAAATGATGGAAATATTTGAACATGGACATTTTCCAAGAAGTATTTTCCTTCTCTAAGCTGAACAAAGTGGGAGAATCTGGAGGTGGTACTCTATAAAACAGTATGATTTTTATTTGAATGGATTTTTCAAAATTTAGTATGCTGATGGAAATGCTACTTATAATTAATTAGCGAATAAGAATTTAGAAAACAAGAATAGTCCTTGGAGTCAGTCTTCTTTTGCAGCAGGGTATTTGCCTTTAATGTGATCATTGGTAGTTAAAATCACTGGATTAGGTTTGTTCCAGCTGAGCCAAGAGGCATTTATAATTCTCTTCTCTCCAAAAGTAAACCACAATCAAAACTAGGTCACAGATGCTGTTTGAAAATAATGACTAACATCTGCATAGCCCAGTTATGGTTTAAAGAGCAAATTCACATCCATTATCTCATTTGAGGCACATGAAAATTTGTGAAGCAGATATTAGTATTCCCCCATCAAGGCTCAGAGTTTGAATGACTCGGCTAAGGACACACAATGGGTAAGTGCCAGAACCGGGCTCCTGACGTTCCCTGCACTCTGCCCATCAAATACACTATCAGCCAGAACTATAACAACCCACCAAACACCTGTGAGTTCAGATTCTCCTGGAATCCAACTAACCAGGATCTACAGGGTTCTGCTTTTGTTTATTTGTTTTTGCGGGGGAGGGAGGAGCTTTGGGGAGCATTTACTTTAAAGATGGAAAAGATGAACAGACAAATATCCTTCTGAGCATAATGGGAACTCCTCTGCTTGGTGTCTAGCTTTTCTGATCTCCTACACTTTTGGGGATAATCTTCTGTATTTCTGATAGGAATCTAAAGAGAATTATCAAAAATCAATTTTGTTCAACATAATGTTCCATTTGTTTGTGAATTTGGCTTGCAATATTTAAAAAATATTTATAATTTTAAAAAAGGTGAAATCAGAAAGATTTTCTGGTTAGCCAGAAAAGCAAATTAATGAGAAATAATGTTGTTCATGAACTATAGTGTCATCCCTGCACAAAGACGGTCTTTGAGTCTATTGTCAAATGTCGGCAGGATTCTCTTTCAGCCTTTCACTTATTTCTCATCTTCAGGGCTGGTAACTACAGCCAGAAAATGAGATGTCAATTAGGAATAATTTTTGGTCATTTTTTTCATACATATTTTGTTTAAATGTTGGAATCTGGGCACGTAAACCTCAGAATCGGAAAAAAAAAAAAAGATCCATCTGCCAGGTAGGGTTCTTTATAGAGTGTTCGCGGGGAGAAACAGGAGAAGTCAAGAATTTCTCCAAAGGGGAGATTCCTTAGTCCTACAATTCCTTTTGGTGGAACACAGCTAGTTTTGGATAGTTTCGTTCCAGGTAATGTCTGAAAGCAATTCTTCAAGTAGGAGTCTTGAAGAATGTAATAGAGATGAAATGTAATAAGAGGAAACTCTGTTAGAATCCAAAGCAGACTCTTCCTTCCAAGAGTTTCTGCACTTAAAATCACAGTGTAATTTTGTTTACAAAGAAAGAAAGATATTTTGACTAACATGAAACAGATTTGATATATGATCCTCAGAAGCAAATATTCCCCAGGCTATTAAGGCAATAAACTTGAGAGAAAGTGATTTTACATGGAAAAAACTCAGAGATGAAGAAACGTATAATTAAACTTGGGTCTAGGCAGTATCAACTTTGGAATAACAAAATCAGTCAAATAACCAAGATTTATCTTCTTGATGCCAACAGAATAGTGTGGCTAAGTCTCCCCCCCACTAAATTATTTAATTGATGTTGGTGACCTATTATTTTGCTCAGGCTGCCATAACTAAATACCACAGACCAGGTATTTAGACAACAGAAACTTATTTTCTCACAGGTCTGGAGGCGTGAAGTCAAAGATCAAGGTGTTGGCAGGTTTGGTTTCTTCTGAGGTCTCTCTCCCTGCCTTGACAGATGGTCTTCTCACTGTGTCCTCACATGGTCACCCCTCAGTCTATGTGGCTGTGTCTAATCTCTTCTTCTCATAAGGACCCTAGTCCTACCGATTAGGCCCACTATATAACCTCAGTTTACCTTAACAACCCCTTAAAAGGCCCTATCTCCAAGTGTAGCCACATTCTGAGGTCCTGGGGGACTAGACTTCAACATGTGAAATTGGGGGGACACCATTCAGTCCATAACCGTATACTCTCTGGTCTCACAAAATGCATGTTCTTCTGACGTGCAAAATACATTCACCCCATTCCAACAGCCCCCAAGTCCTAACCCATTCTAGCACCAACTCTAAGTTCAAAATCTCACCTAAAATATAAAACAGTTATGGGTGAGACACGCTGAAGGTATGAAGCAGCCTGAGGGAAAATTCTTCTCCAGCTGTGAATCTGTGAAACCAGATAAGTAATCTGCTTCCAAAATATAATGGTAAGACATGCAGAGCATAGGCATTCCCATTCCAGATGGGAAAAGTCAGGAAGAAGAAAGGGGTGACAAGTACCAAGCAAGTCTGAAGCCCAGCAAGGCAAATTCCATTAGATTTTAAGGCTTGAGAATAACCCTCTTTGGCTCCATTTTCTATCCTCTGGGTCCACCAGGGAGGCAGCCCTGCCCCCCAAGGCCCTGGGCAGCAGTTCTCACCCTATAGAACCAAGAGGGAAGCAGCCCCTTCACCCACTCCCAGGCCTGTGCCCTCTAGGCCTACGGTGGCAGCCCTGCCAACCTCTGAACTGCCTTCCAGGACATTCTTCTCTTTTCTTGGAAAATAACATGTTCACAGCCAGATTGCTCTACTGGTCTATCCTATAAAGTCTCAGAAGTCCAACAGTCTTCCTATATTTTGTCCTGTCTCTGCCCCCCCCTTTCAGTTCAACCTGCCATCATTTCTGCTGAAATGGTTAACAGGATCCATGAGTCATAACTGTCACGTCTTTATAACCAAATGATTGTCCAGCAACACCCCTGATGTTCTCTCCAGCTCTCGCATTCTCAGTTTTTGCAAAACTGATAGGCTGAGAATTTCCAAATCTTACAGTTCTGGCTCCTTTCGGCTTAACAATTCCTTCTTCCGTGCGTCTCTCCCCTCTCACATTTCACCCTAAGCAGCAAGGAGAAAACAGCCGGTACCTTCAACACTTTGCTTAGAGAGCTCCTCAGCTAAACAGCCCAGTTAATCACTCACAAGTCCTACCTTCCCTAAAACACGGGAACGCAACTCAGCCAAGGTCTTTGTCCCTTTATTACAAGGATCACCTCTCCTCCGTTTCCAGTAACGTGTTCCTCGTGTCCATCGGTGACCTCAGCAGAAGCACCTCTTGTGTTCACGTTTCTGTGAATAGTCTTCAAGGCAACCTTGGCTTTCCTGTCAAGCACCTCAAGACTCTGCCAGCCTCTATCCCTTACCCAGCTCTGAAGCCACCAGCACAGTTATAGGTATTTGTCACTGCCAGACCCCCATGTCACAGCACCACAGTCTAAGTTCGTCAGTGTCCCCAGAGAAACAAAACCAACAGGATGTATAAATACACAGAGGGTCATTTACTTTAAGGAACTGGTTCACGTAACTGTGGCGGCTTGGCAGTCCAAAATCTGCAGGGTGGCTTGCAGGCTGGAGACCCGACAGAGAGCTGCCGCGTGAGACTAAGACACGGTCTGCTGCCAGGATTTCCTCTTCTTTGGGGGATGTCAGTCTTTCTCTACAAAGGCCTTCAAATGATTGGACGAGGCCCACCACATCATGAAGGGTGGTCTGCTTTACTCAGTGTCTAAAAAGTATCTTCACAGGACCATCTAAATAACATTTAAGCAAATACCTAAGTACCGTGGCCTAGCCAAGTTGACACATAAAATTAACCTTGACAGTGACATACGTTATTTATTTCCTAACCCTCACACTGAACTCATTCTAAGGGCCAGAGGTGAGCTCAAGCATAGAAACAAGGAAAAAGCATGGCATCCTGATAAGAGTTCTGAATTTGGAGTCAATAGAGATATGTTCTCTGCTAACTGATTGGCTATATGATATATCTGCTGTCAGTTCTTCTTAAATTTATGAAATGGAGTTAAAATTAATAGCTCCCTCATCAGGGATCAAATGTGATGATCAAGTATGAAACACTTTGAAATGTTAGTTATTAATGATAATATTAATTAATAGAGGATTATTGCCTCACTCTTTAAGTGGACAAATACAAAGTCTGGAAGGCAGAGAACTTGGGTGTCTATCTTGGTCAACACCATGACGCCTTGTATGGGTGGTGGGATGGCAGCTTTCTTGCTCTTACCCCTCTCTAAAGCCCAAACTTAAGTTCTCACTATGGACATTGAAGTTCGGCAGCAGTAAAGGCTTTCTTAAAGCTACAGTGTGAGCACAAGCAAATGTCAAGTCCTCCTTTGCTAGTGATGTTGCTTCTGTTCTTCTGACGACAGTGGATTAACTCCACTGACAGGCAGTAGGTTTGAGAAAGATGGTCTCCAACTCGAAGATTCTATAAAATGTAATCAAAGTCACACACGTGGAAAGAGAGACCATCATTGTTAGTAAAAAGTCTCTTTTTAAGTGAGGGGAAAACTTTTCCCTGGTCCAGAGTTTGGGATGAGTGTGAAATAGAAATAAGAATTTGGTCTTCTGATGTCAGTGAGATAGAGATCTGGGTAGGGCATTTTTGCACAGTTTTAATCCTCTTGGAAAGAAAGGAATAGAACTAAAGAACCAGCTGCCCACACCAGGCTCCCTTCCCATACATGGTCTCTCATTTAGCCTTCCCCCAAATCCTACAGCACAGAGATTATCTCTACAAAGGAACAGCTATGGGGGTTGCCAACAACTTGGAAATTAAAGAAATAAAGTTAATAGCAGAGTTAATATTAGCATCGCAGACACCAGATCAGAGCTGGGATGTTGAAAGATAACTGGGAAAGAAATAGAATGGCTTGTAAGCCAAGCTATTAATAGCTGGAGACATTAATATAATTAAAGTTAAGCAGAGGAGCACTTGGTCATTCCTGGAAGTGGAGAGTCACAGAATAGTACCCATACCAGTAATGACCAGGGGAGATGGAATCCAGGTCTAAGGGTTCAGCCCGTCCAGTCTCTGTGGCAAATTTAACCCCTTTATGAAAATGGATGGAAGAGGCTGCTAGAGCCCAAGGCCATGGGACACTTAAATTGCATAACTACTTAATCATACTCTGAATGTATTTTCATCAAGGAACCTTCCAATTATAATTTACTTTCCTGTGTGACTTGCCTACAAGAAGAGAAGGTGCCATTTGGGTTATTGCAAGTATTTTGGCCATTGTGCTAGGCGTGACTCCCATTTTAACTTAATACATTGACACTGTGGTTTTTACATCAGCCTTTATGAGTTTGGTTAAGGTGAGTCTGCCCCAAGCGATGGAGCACAAACTTGGTGAATCGATCCAGCAACAAGGCTAAAGGTCATACCTTGAACCATGGAAAATTTGTCTCAACACTAACCACCTCATGAAACAACTTAGCAGCCTGACAATGGGTTTGGCTTAGTCTTTCCACATACAATCACGTCTGAAAATTCAGCATGATCACCTACTTACTTTCCTTGAGCATGAGTTTCCTTTTCTGCAAAATAGGGCTATGCCTGCCAGAAATGAAATGACAATGTAAATAAAGTAGATAGCAAAGGCCACGAACATAGGAACTCAATTGCAGGAACTCAATTAGTGTTAATTATTCTGATTAATTATTATTCCTTTTCTTCTGGTCCCATGAAGGCATCTGCCTGGAAGCTGAAATTAGGGAACACGCCATCCCAGGACTCTCATTCCTCTAAGTCCAAATTGCTCCGCTTCCTAAGGAATGCTTCTTCACTCAGCCAAGTTTCCAGTTGTCAGAACCTCTCCCTTATCTGGAGTTCCCCAAAACAGAAATATAGGAAACATTGGTGGATGGGTAATGACCGGCGGCACTTATCAGTTTAACAAACACGCGAGAGTCGGAAGCAGTGTGGGTCCTGAGACTAACGAGGCTGCTCCAAAAGCTGACTCATAATAACTACATGGTCGCCAGGGGAAATGCCAATGAGTTTGCTGGGTCTGGCAGAAATCCACTGGCTCCAGGGAAAGGACTTTACATGGTGGCCATGCTGAAGGCATGTGGTCTGGGGACCATGGTAGCTGGGAATACCCTGGGTCCAAAGCCCCCCCACCCCACCCCAGCTCTCAGGGCCACAGAAGACATTCCTGTCCCCTTGGTCATCGACACAATAATAAAAATGGGTTATTTCTGCTCTGGACAAATTTGGAGGTGAGGACGTCATGAAAAGCAAGGAAAATCTCCAAGGCCACTTCCTCCCAGGGTATATGCTTTGACATCCAAGTTGGCCAGGTTGACGGAATAACAATCCTTGGAGCATGCTTTCTGTGACACGGATGAACTCCTCCTTCACTTCTTGAATGTTTCAAGATGTATCTTTATAGCAACAAACTAAAGTGAAGCTTAATGGGCGGAGGGAGGGAGAGAGGCAAATCCTACCCCAACAGGAACCATGAAGCAGAGCACGAAGCTGCCCAGAGAGCTTGGTTGGGAGAGCTGCCGAGATGGCTGTCAGAGCAGCAGTGGAAAGAAGCCGTCTCTCCTGGCAGGGACTGCTTCCCTCTCACCTCCTGGAGAAAGAGATGCATTTCCTAGAATAGAGGCAAAATCTCCCTTGGTCCAAGGTCACAGACACCTCTGTCCACCTTTGCTTCCGTTTACACCCAAGGAAATAAAGACACTGACGCAGTCTAACTAAAGGTGAAGTGGAGGTGGTCCAAGTGTAAGTTTGGGCCAAGAAAGCTTTTTCCAAATCTGGTCTCAGAGTGTCAGGTTTCTCCACTGATTTAGTCCAACACGGGCTTCAGATCCTGGGTGCGCCGCTAACGACTGTGTGATCTTAGGCAAGTACCTTAACCTCTCTGAGCCTCAATCTCCTGTTGGGCAAAAGCAGGCCTGACATTCTCTTTCTCACAGAGACGTTGTGCAGATTCAATGAGATAACATATGCAAAGGTGCATAACACAGCCTTGATACATAGTAGACACAAGCCAAGTGTTAGTTTCCTTCCTTTCCAAATTACCTTTTTAGAATTGCTGAAGGCATTCACACCCAAAAGCACTGCTGAGACGGCTGTCTTCAATTATACTTTATAGAGAATATGAAGCATATGGGAGGAAGATATTGATCGCCAGCTGCCAAAATTATTTTTGTGGAAGGAAAATTCAGAATCACTCCAGATCTGTACTGTACTCTTAGCTGCAGGTGTGCCTACCAAGCCTTTGACACTCTTAACTTGAATATATTCATTATGACCTAAATAGAATTTGGGGAGCTACTCGTTCGGGTTGGAGCTGTGAGTGGCACCATCTTCCGTAGAATCACTCCATCGGGGATGTATCAACACATTGGAAAATGTCAGACTGAGAAGTGGAAGTTCTCTCCCTGGGATGTGAACACCTGGTGTGAGGACATCGAACAGAAAGGTGATGGCAGAGAAAGAGACTAATTCTAATTCCTTCTGTACAATATATTCAAGTGACACTGAGCAAAGCAATAGATCTTCCTTTAATATTTTTATTTGGTACATATTAAATGGCCTTTCACAATAATCCATGGGTCATGTTTGCATTGAAATAGTAAGTTTCTTAGATGTGCACAGGTGAAAAAGCATTATAAACCTCATAATATCTGCTTAGAAGTGGGCGGCTAGTGGGGACTGTGAAATCACAGTGGGGTCAGAGGGAGAAAATGAACAATTACTGATTTTCTACTATGTGCCTGACACAGTGTTTGGCTCTCAGAGACATTATATCGCTTGAACTTCACAGCATCTTTGTGAGGTCGGAGTTACCACCTCATTTTAGAGATGAGGAAATTGACTCCAATGAGAATAACTAACTAGGAAACGACAAAAGTCCGATCAGAGCCCAAATGAGTCTAACTTCGAAGCCTCGCCTTTTCCACTGTCACACACTGCCTGCCCAAGGACCTCAGATGGGCTCTAATTCACCCTCTCCCTCGCTTTATGGGGGAACAATCCCCAGCCCAGGGAGGGAGGTGCATCACTTTAGGTCAAGCAGTGAACTCCTCCTGAAGGCTGAAGGAGAGCGCTGCCCCTCCGAGGCTGGCACAGTTCCTTCTCGTCGGTGTCTCCCTAGTTAGAAAGGCCCCTGGACACGGGCGTCACCAACCTGCTACTCCCCAGAGATCCCAGCTCAGTAAACAGAAGCCCCATTTACCCACGTGCTGCAGGCAACCCAGCGTCCGCCCCCACGCGTCTTCCCGTCACGCCCCCCCATCTGATCCTCCCACATATCCTGTCACCTCTACCTTCAGAAAGCCCCCCATGCCCCCCCACTGCTCCCCCTGCCCCAAGCCTCCGCAGCAGCTCCTGCCTGACTGCTGTAGTCTCTTAACTCGTCCCTCTGCGTCTGTCCTTCGCTCCCAATGTTCTGTCCTCAGCATAGCAGCTCCAAGAGCATTCCCTTCACCCCCTCACTCATTCTTTCATTCCACGAATACCTGTGAACGCTTAATGTGTGCCAGCCTCTGTTTTCAGTGAGAATTCAGTAGTGATAAAATAAGTTCGCATCCCCGGCCTCATAAAGCTTACATTTTAATGGGGGAAACAAGCAGGTAACAAGATAATTATGTAAAATGTATAGCAAGTTACCCTGTGATAAGTTCCAGGGAGAAAAATAAAGCAGGGCAGGGGGCTGAGAGTTTAGATAGGGTGGGCAGTGAGGCGTTTCTAAGAAGGTGGCCTGGCCATGAACATCTGGATGAGGTGAGGGGTGAGCCGGGTGTGTCTGGGAGAAGGGTGCTGCAGGCGGAGGGAACAGTGCTACCTAGGACAGGTAACAGGAGCCGCCTTTAGGGGGAGCCCTCAGTGCCAGGGTTACCCTTGGCTAAGCGCCACACACAGACGGAACATTCTAGTGGGCACTCTGCGTTTACTGACTTCTAATTGTCATAAATTGACCCCCCTCAAAATATCCTCGATTTTTAAATGAGGACAGCTCAGCAGCACACCCACGGTCACAGAGAGCCGACCTTGTCTACCTTCACCGTGCTCCAGCTGCCTCTCTGTCGATCTGGGTTTGTGCTGCCCTATTAAGTAAGGACGTGTCTTCAGTGAAAACGTCTTAGCGCTAAGATCAACCGTGAGTTGAATTATGACCTCAGCTCTGAGTTATAAATAGCTGCTCAGAGCAAGCCTGAGCTCAGAGCAAAAGCTCAGCCTGGACCACCGCCAAGGTCGGGGTCTGTGTCCCAGTGAGGCTGAGAGATGTGGAGCTCAACTTCCGGGGACCTCAGTTTCCCCACATGAAATGACATTGGACGTTACCAACTGGTCTTTGGGTCAAAGGGGTCCCTAGAGGCCATACAGTCCAACATCCGTATTTACAGTGGGTGAGACGGTCCCAAAGAGAGGCATGTCCAGCTGCTAGGTCTCCTGGGGTGTCAAAGGCAGAGCTGGAACTCCCAGCCCAACGCTCGCTCCCAGGAGCACTTGCCTCCCTCCGTGGAACGTGTGAGTTACTCTGCCTGGGCTCTGAGGCATCAAAGTGCAGGCAGGGAATGAAAGCGTGGGCAGGGGTTCCAGGTGACCCCTGAAGGAACCTTCCCTACCCTGGCATGATGCTCGGTCCCTCCTCACACCGGGGAATGGGCTGAATGGTGACTCCCAAAATAACACGTCCACACTCTAATTCCTGGACCACTGAAGAACACTTCACATGGCAAAAGGGTGAATATCCCTTTATATGGCAAAGGAAGTGATTAAGCTTAGGCTCTTGAGAAGAGGAGCTTATCCTGAATTATCATGGTGGGTCCTACACGCTATCACACGTCTCCTTATATTATAAGAGAAACAGGGAATTTCGAGAGCAAAGACTTCCCCGACTCTCTGTGCCCTTGACGTGATGACCTCAGACACCCCCCACCCCCATGCACATCCTCCTTCCCGCCCTTTCAGCTCTACCCTCAGCTCAGGCCGCCCCCCTTCAGCTTACACTTTCTTCTCCCCTTCTTTCTACTCATCCTACCCAGATATTCCAGTCCCTAGAAGCTCCCGTCCCATAAGCTCCCCCTGAGGCCATCCCCACCCCGTCTGCCGGAGACAGCAATGGGCTGAAGCCTCTCCCAGCAGCATCACAAATGTTCAAGAGGACCTTAATGATCGTCATGCCTGGAACCGCGATGGCCCCGACAGCCTTGGGAATGGCATTGATGGATGACTGCCCGGCTGCCCGCCCCAGCTACCGTGGCCTCGGGCTGCTCAGTGTTCTGGATGAAAGAAAGTGTGAGGGAGTTGTTAGTGGGAGGAAGCTGGGCTTGGCCAGGGTGGGGTCTGCAGCTCCCACCCTTCTATTTAGAGTCAGCAGAGCTGTTTCTAGGTACTGGAAGAAGGCATCCCCAGTAGCAAGGCCCCCCTCTCCAAGCAAACCAGGCCTGGAAGGGGCCCGGGCAGACTTGCCAAGAAAAAATAGGAAACCCAGCTGATTTTTGAATCTCCGATAAACAACAAATAAGTATGTCTCATGCAATATTTGGCACATAGTGATACTAAACATGTACTCCTTTTTCATCTGAAAATCAAATTTTTACCTGAGTGTCCTGTATTTTTATTTGCTAAATCCGGCAAATCTCACCCTGGCCTGGGCCTCCACCTGGTAGCTCTAGACAGTGCCCTTTGCTTGTGACATCACAGCCTACCTGTCCTGGCCCCTGAGAGCGGTCCTTGGACAGAAGCTAAGTAGTCTCTGGCATTTTGAGCCCTTGCCAGAACTCTAGGAACCTCAGGCAGAGCAAAAGAACTGATCTGCTGAAGTTGAAGAGACATAGAAGATGGCTCAGGAAAGCAGTGTATTCAAGTCAGCCCACACGCGCTCCGCCAGGCGTTGCCAGTGCAGAGCTGAGAAAAGCACAGCCTCTGTCCTGAGGAAGGCGATGAGGAGGCTACGGAATTTTCCACGCTAATTACCCTGGACTCACCCCCCAGTCGCTGCCTCGTCTTCTCTGCACCCTCCTCCCAACTCTCGAAACCAGCCGCTAATTCCTGACCCTCCCTCACCTTCAGCGTCCCCCGCGCCAATCAGCACTTCTCCTTGCTGCTCCCGGCCTCACGCCTTCGTCATCTCCACCTTGGACCAGTGCCCTCTAGAAACTTGCTCTGTTTCAGGTCACGTTCCACCCCACCGCCGCCTTTCTGGCCCTGAGACATCGCAGAATGGATGGAGCAGCTCTCCTTGCTGCCATGGACTGTCTCCCCTTTGCCTGCCCAATAAAGACCAAACCCACTGGCACGGCACTTAGAAACCTCCGAGGTCTGCATGGCCCTGCCTCGCGTCCCACCAGCCCGCACTAAGCACGTGATGCTGCAGGCACAAGGGATGATGAGATGCTTGTAGAAGTTTGGATTCCTCCCTCCTGCTCATCTGTCTTTGGAATCTGGGGCTCTGAAAACTGAGAAGGGAAAAGCTTAGGTTAAGCCTTCCTTAACCAACTTAGCTCAGCATGGCTTGTGGGGTCTCTATGACCCCCACCCCAGGATGTATCTCCACTTCCTCCCCAACAGCTAAGAGTCCAGGGCTTTGATCCTACCTGGATGAGCCAGTGTCAGGCAGGGTAGAGCCCCCAAGACAGCATGGGGCTGAGCTGCAAAGCCGGGCATCCAACTCCAGAGCTGATGCCTTCAACTCCTCCACCTTGCAGAGCCCTTGATGATTCTTACCAAGGGACGTCTGCATACAAAGGAGGGTCAGCGAGGGGAACCCACATTCTGCTTCTTAAGGCTGTGTTTATACATCTCCCCGCTCTCTGAGATTATACTGAAGATCTGAAGATCTGCAGATCTTATACTGGGATCTGCAGATCCCAATTCTTCCCAGGATTCCCCTCAGCAACCTTGTCTTCCAGCCAATATTAAGGTAAGCCGACTGCTGTAAGTTACAAACCCCAAATCTCTCTGGCTCAACCCAGCAAGGGTTTGTTCGTTGCTCATTTCAGTCTGGAGAGCTTTGCTCCACGCGGTCATTCAGGAACCCAGACCTCTTTCATCTTGTGGCTCCACCCTTTCCTAGGTCCTTGGAATTCTTTCCATTCAGAAGGTAAATGAGGTGACGATTGTATGTGCAAGGTTTTTATGAGCCAGGACCGCCAATGATGCATGGGCTGTGCCTCGCAGGCCCCCCACTAAAACTGAAGAACATATTGCCCCTGCTGCTAGAACCAATGGCAGACCGTCTTCAGCAAGCAGCCCCCTCGGGAATCTCTCTGAGCTGAAGAAAGTTATCCCTTTCCTAGGGCAGCACAGGAGTGTAAAAGCCCAGGTCCTTCACTCCCACCTAGGACAACTCTGAAGAGCCCTGCCAGCTTCAGAGACCAGACTCACTTCTGCCTCTGCCTGTCCTGCTTCTGTCCCTTCCCTTCAGTTGGTCTTAACATCAACAGGACTCACAGATAAACTTCCAGCGTGCTGATCTCTATTTCAGAGTCTGTTTCCCAGGATCCCAAACTGCATACACACGCGTCACTTCTGCTCACATTGCACTGGCCCAAATTCAGACCAGTGACAAAAACCCTGGAAAGCGTGCTCTGGCGGCACACACAGGTAGCCGGAAAGTGCGGTGCTGATCAGCTCCAGCGGCATCTCCACAAGGAAATGCCCTCCTCTCTTAACACAACACTTCCACCCAGCGTGGAGCCCTACTGTGATGGTGGGTGCATTTGGAAATAGAAGCGGAGGATGCATTTGAACCTGAGAGCATGATTGCAAAGCACTGGACTTAGAATCAGGACACGCCTTTCTACTTTCTAGGATCAATAAAATGTTATTTCTCTTCCTTCTTCCATAAACTTCATTCCCAAAATCTATAAAGTGTGGCCGGCCCAAAATATTAGAATGTATAAAGCAGTTGTGAGATTAATAAGAGAATCTATGCAAAGTCAACTACTCCAGGACCCGGCATGGAAAAATTCCTCTCTTGGTGCTAGGTGGGTCCGAGTCTGTCTTCTGGCGTCTGCTTGATCCATGTAAAAACACTGACCTCTTTGACTATAAATTTGTGGGCTGGGACACTCAGACATGACATCCTATCAAGAGCTGATCAAATAGAAATGAATTAGCAAGCTGGAGAATTCAATATCATCACTGTTTTACTTTCTCTCTAAGAAAACTTTGAAAATGTTTTCCTTTGGTATTAAACCACTTGATCTCAGAATTCCATGGCCTCAGTCAGCCTGGAATTGTGTGGTTTACATGAGTTGGACCAGGATCTGATACTGGGATCTGGCATTTACTTGAGGTGGGCCTTTGAAGGCTGAATGAGACTTGGCTGGCTTGAGCTGGAGAGTCTTCCAGGCTTCGGGCATCCCACTAAAGGCACAGCTCTTGTGGCAAGAGGTTAACCGGGCAGAAGAGATTGGCAGGGCTTGAGACGCCTTCCTCTTTGCCTCATGATTTGAAACCAAACCAGCATAAACCTACAATATAATCAGAGCATTAAGAGGCTCTCAGAACTAAATCCAATCTATCCAACACCTGGGAAGGAATGCTGGGATGTCAGAGGGGTCAACGTAAACTCTACCTAATCCTCAGCTGAGGTCCCTGAGCCCCGTCCTGGGACGCAGGACAGGAGTCAGCGGGGAATGAGATGGCTGTGTACACAGAAGTGAAGATCATGGGCTCTGGAGCAAGCGTGTCAGCACCGAAACTCTGGTTTGCTACTTCTTAGCTGAATGAATGGGTGCAAGTTGGTTATTTAACCCCTCTGGGACTGAGTGTTTCCATCTCTAAAATGGAGATCAAAAAAGGACCTATATCATCATGTTAGTGTGAGGATTAGATGAAAGAAATCCGGAAAGCTCTTAAAAAGTAGCTGGCATTTGGCAACCATGCAAAGAAGTCAGTTGTTGTTGTAGGTTTGTGACTAGCAGTAGTAGTAATACAAGTATTATTATCACAAAATGTGTTTCATCTGCTCACTGATGTGCTCATTGGTGACTTGACTGTCCCAGGTCTGTGCCAGACCCTGGAGGTGGAGACATCATTCTGACCCTGGAGTTGCCACAGTCTGCTCGGGGAACGATGAAAGCAGAGAAGATTCTGTTTGGATCCAAGCAGCTGGAGGTGATGTGAGCCCCTGACCTAACCTGCAGGCATGTTGCTGCCACAGTTTTTTAGGCCACAAAGAACTGGGATGGCTGATGGAGGAGACACACCAGCCCCGAGGTCCCTGTGCGAAAGGAGAGGAGATGGAAGGTTGAGTTTGAATGGGCTGTATGGTGAGGAGGCCCAATGATGATCAGAACTACAGACACAGATCCTGGGGGTCCCCTCTGCTGACACCACGCACCCGCCCACCCTCTGACAGTGGAACAAGAATACTAGATTCTCAAGACGGGGAGGCACCTTCAAGGAGGAAGTGGGGTGTCCTGGGTGGTTTTTAAAGTAACATCATTTTGTTTTGAAACCAAGATCTCCCACATACAAGCTGTACAACTTTGGAAAGGCGTCTGACCTCTCTGAAACTCACTTTCTTATGTATAAAATGAAATAAAATACCTATGCCATAACATGCTGTGACAATTACATTAGATAACGTTAGGTTATTTTTTTCTTTACCACACCTGATTCCACACCACAAATGGTGATAAGCGTCTACCAACAGACATGATGCAGCAAGAAAAACAGATAAATAATAAAGAGGGAAAACCACAAATAAGAAGGAAAGAGAAAAGACAGGGGAAGGCCAGTCCACATAACTGCATTCCATATGATTCTGGACCAGAGGTAAGCTACAGTTTTTGCTCTGAGCTTTCTAGTGGCTAAGGCAAAGAGAGAAACCTGGGAAGTGACAAGATTAATGGTGCCCATAAGATGAAAACAGGCCTGTTGTTCATGAATGAAGTATTTGTTATAAAGCTCTTAGCTTCTACTAAAAATGTTTGCAGCTACTATGAACTACTACCACCGCATGACTTTTATATTCATCACCATCATCACCACCATCACCATCATCACCATCACCATCATCATCATCATCACCACCATCATCATCACCATCATCACCATCATTATCACCACTATCATCACCATCACCATCATCATTATCACCACTATCATCACCATCACCATCATCACCATCATCATCACCATCACCGTCATCATCATCACCATCACCATCATCATCATCACCATCATCACCATCATTATCACCACTATCATCACCATCACCATCACCACCATCATCATCACCATCACCATCATCATCATCACCATCATCATCATCATCACCACCACCATCACCATCACCATCACCATCATCATCACTATCATCACCAGCATCATCATCACCATAATCTTACCCAGTGTTTTTCAAAGTAAATGTGAACTCAATTTCATGGCAGGGGTCAGAATTTTTTAATAAAATAGAATAAAATAAAACAAAACAGAAAAATAGAAGTTATATTTGTGAAACACATGCTTCAATTTATATATATACAAAGAAGGAGAGAGAAAGAACCAGATTGTTGCCATGGACTGAATTGTGTCCTTCCCAGAATTCATATGTTGAAACCCTAACCCCCAATGTGACTCTATTTGGAGAGGTAATTAAGGTTAAATGAGATCATAAGGGTGGCACCCTGATCCAATATGTGAAGAAACACCAGAGAACTCTCTCTCACTTTCTCTCTCTTCACCATGTGAGGACACAGAGAGAAGGCCGCTGTCTGCAAGCCAAGAAGAGCGCTTTCACCAGAAACCAGCCTTGCTGGCACCTTGACCTTGGGCTCGCCAGCTTCTAAAACTGTGAGGTAATAAATTTCTGTTGTTTAAGCCACCGGTTGTGGTATTTCGTTATGGCAGCCTGAGCTAACTAAGACAGCTGTGGTATAAAGGACATCACTTAACGTGGTTCATGTTCAAAACAGTTTGGAAAGTGCCTGACCTTCCTTGACCCTCCTGTCCAGCAGTCTTCCAGGTGGACATCTACCTTTGAGCCAACAAGAGAGGACTGACGCTCACTCCTCTCCTGGGCAGCCCCGTCTGTCGCTGAGTCTCTCAGGCTTTAAAAAAAAAAAAAGGAATTCTTCCTTCGAGCTGAAATCTGTCTCCCTGGAATTTCCACTCACCAAAACAACACCACACATTATGAAGCAAACTTATTTTCCATTCATTTATTTTTGTGGTTTACTTGGATTCTCTGAACATCCTTCTCTGAACAGAGCTCTAGCCTAGTCCCTGGCAGAGTGAGGGAAGAAACAGATAGGCACAGGGCACAGCTCTTGCCACCAACAAAACTTGGGGTCTTGGGGCTTCCCTGGTGGCGCAGTGGTTGAGAGTCTGCCTGCCAATGCAGGGGACACGGGTTCGAGCCCTGGTCTGGGAAGATCCCACATGCCGCGGAGCAACTAGGCCCGTGAGCCACAACTACTGAGCCTGCGCGTCTGGAGCCTGTGCTCCGCAACAAGAGAGGCCGCGATAGTGAGAGGCCCACGCACTGTGATGAAGAGTGGCCCCCGCTTGCCGCAACTAGAGAAAGCCCTCGCACAGAAACGAAGACCCAACACAGCCAAAAATAAATAAATTAATTTTTTTTTAAATATATATAGTACCTAAATTGGAGGATACTAATGAGAATTAAAAGAGAAAATATGTAAAGTGCCTGGCACGTGACCGGTCTCACCTAAATAGTAGTTATTACTGTTGCTCCTCTAGGTGACACCTAAAGACATAAGTGGAACCAACGGCTGGAAGTTACAGGAGAAAGGTTTCTGTTTAATGGGCATTTCATCAACTGGAATGGCTCACAAACAGAAGAGGCTGCCTTCTACAGAGTAAACTCCCATTTGAAAAGAGACAGAACAGTGTAAGGGAAAGATTACCAGAATTAATTCAGAGCGCTTTGCTCCGACTTCAGAGCTGGATCATCCAAAGAAGGCTTCCTCACTCCCCCATCTAGCTGCGACTTTCCCTCCCCCACTCCAGGGTAACCAACATCTACACTTCTCTCGCCACAAATTAGCTGTGCCTGTTTTTGAACGCTACTAAACGGAATCATACAGTATGTAATCTTTTGAGTTTGGCATCTTTTACTCAGCAGTTAGTTTATGAAATGTTCTTATATGTAGGTGTAGTTTATTCTCTATACATTTTTATTATTATTTTTTTCAGTTCAGTGTGTGAGTTGTCACCTTGAAACAAAATGGCTATCAGAAAAAACTTCCAAATGGCTAAACTTCTGTGATTGCACCAAATGATGGCTGCAGTTCCAAAAAAGACACTAGTTTGGTATCTTGAATCACAAGATGATTCACTAAGTTGCCCTAGAGCATAATATATAAAATGTGCACATCTTTGATAATAAATGAAATAAACCGAGCAGTAGCAACCAACAGCTTAAATAAGAGCAGGCATATATCAAGATCTTAGGGCACTCCAAGAAGAAAGATTCAATTAGAATAAGGAGAGAATGCACACTGCCTGTGCAAATAGGTCAATAAAGAACAGAAACTTCCCCTAGAGTCACCAGTAGAGTTGTTAGAAACACATAGGCATGAAACACAGTGCCAAGAATGTAGATGTTGACATCGTACAGAACTGGTACCGAGCCGTTGGTCCCCTGCCCATTAACGGTGTGATCTTGAACAAGTTACTTCACTGCTCTGAGTCTCAATTTCTTTATCTGCCAAATTAAAATAGTACCTACCTCTTAGGCTTGGTTTAAAGATAAAATTCAATTAAATAATGGTGTGAGATAGAAAGTAGGTGCTTCTATTATTAAGAAATGAAGAAAATGCCAACCCATATCCCTGGCTCCAAGCTAACTTTTTTTATTTCTGTGTAAAGGGTACTAGGAGCTTTTCAAGGGCAGAGCATGAACCTTATTTATCTGATGGTCCCAAGTGCTTAGCATTTCATACAAGAAATGTACATCGATTTGAGGTAGATGGGTGGTTGTATTTGTGCTTATGTATTTGGAAGGAAGACAATGACACTAATATATCTTAGTTCTCAAAGTGACTAGCATAATGGCTCATAATGTCAGCCATTATGCCAGTCACTTTGCAGATGGTAATGGACTATTAGTTAATCTTTATAATGATTTTATGAAACAGAGTTTTATAGACCAAAAACAAAACTCAGAAAGATTAAGGTCATATATCCAGTTAGCTTAGGATCAAGATTGGGATCAGGTCCCTATTTTTCCAAATGCTGGGTTCCTTCCACTCACCATTGTTTCTCACCATCTTCTCTGCCCATTCATTAATTCAGTTATTTATTGATTCATTCATCGACTCAATCCATCAGCAAATATTTATGAAGCACCTGCCATGTGCCAGACTCTCTTTCAGGCATTTGCAGTATACCGACAAAAGAGAGATGAAGGCTTTACCCTCATGAAGATGACATCCTAGTTGGGAGAGGGTAGTAAATAAATAAATAGGATTCAGGAGGTTGATCTATGAAATATATAGATAGAGGAATATAATTCAGGGGTGGGAGCCTTCCTGCAGAGGCGACATCTGAGCTGAGACCTAAAAAATGTCCTCTTAAGTGGGTCCAGATGACATATCCTCCTGCCCTTCCACGTATCTTCTTTCAGAAATTGACCCGCAAAGTACTCTAAGCCACCCCCAGGCCTCCCATGGGGAGCAGTTTTGAAAGCTGGATTTACAGATCAGTAGGAACGGATCCCAGCCTGCCTGCCTGCCAAAGTCCCGTCAGCACTTCCAGATGGTTTCCACAGATTACTGCTTTCCTATCTGTCTGGGCTGGCTCTCCCCACCCAAGGAGGCAAACAATCTACCAGAGGTGGATGATTAGGAAGAATTTTCCAAGCATCTTTTATGCAGCTACTGGCCCCTGTGGTTTTCACCCCTGCAGGAACCCTTGGCTTATGTTCTTTTATCTTCCTACACCTCTCTGTTCCGATAGGGCAAAGAACTACCAGTGACAGCGGATCTACAGTGCTCCAAGCCCTGCACTCTACATACCTATCTGAAAATGCCTTTAGTTATGAGACTCTGCACATTACTTCCTTCTGTTTGGTGGCGCCATCTTGCATGTGCTCACAAAGATGGTGATTGGTTTTTCCTTGATAGAGGTATTCATTTGTAGACAAAGAGTTTGGTCCACCACAAATACATTCAGAGGCAGCCCTCACCCTACTAAACATGCAATATTAGGCTGTAGATGAGAACTACTGGCTCCAAACAGGGAGATGAAAGTATCTGGTAAAGGAGAGACAGCATGAGCTTTGAAGTCAGACAGACCTGGATTCTAAACCTACTTCATCACAACAATGTGATTTTTAAGGAATCACTTAATTTCCCCTATTAAGCGTCTATTTCTCCATCTGAAAAATGAGGTTATTTATATTCAGACAGGTTGAAAATAGTAAAGGAAAACGGTTGGTCCTAGCCCAAGCATACAGTGTGAAACGTGTCCAAAGGAAAGAATGGCAGACATAGGTACCTTGGAAATTTACTATCATCTAATGTCTGGCCATCAATTATGTGACAGTAATGACATGATTTTTCAGCCCACCAAATGTCCACCCATCTCTCAGGATGGAATCACACTGACTAAGCTCACTAGAGTGATGGAAAAACAGAATATCAACTTTTAAAATGATAAGGAGGATTAGAATTGTGATAAAAACCTCAAGGTCATATCAGCATGACTAATATTTCTCCTCCCTGGAAAGCACAGGGGAAGCCAAATTATAATCAGGAGGTCGACTCATGAACATGGAATCAGAAAAAGGAGAATTCGATGAAACACCTATTTCAAGGCATCAGGACAATGTGGCCATTGGGACCAAAGTATTCACAGCACCTCTCCGGGGACAGTGCCTGTATGGGCGCTGGTACATTTTGCCTCCACGTCTTCTGCTTCCTGGGGTCCTTTCTGATAGCCTCATTCTTTCCCTTAGAAATACTAACACGTTCCATTGAGTTTCTTCAAATCTTTTAGACCCAAGAAACATTTTTCTGTTGCAAGTGATTTTGCACTGCCTTGTTATGATCTCCTAACATTGATTTTATAATTTAGCTTTCTGGAGGCAAACTTAGTTGTAGCCACAATATAGGTTTTCTAGGAATAGTAAATGACATAGATTTCATACAGCATTTGGAACATAATAGGTATTGGAGACATTTTGATGATGGTGATGATGATGATGATTTTGTGTATTGGTCAGAATACACTTGTGCTCCAATTCAGGGAATATTTCAAAAGGAACAGCAGGAAATGTAAAGGGTGGGTAATAGGTAAGGCACAAATCATGGTCATTTCATGATTATTTCTTCAAATAGCAAATCCTCTGTCTTAACCATGAGACTAGGCATGTGACTCAAGCTGAACTAGCCTTAGAACCCCAGACCTATAGCTACAGAGACTGGCACAGAAATGAGGCACATGCCCAAAACCAGCCTAAGGGTATCCTTTGTAAGTCTTTGTAAGGCTGTTATGCTATTGTGCTCTGGTGTTTTGGACCTGCTCAGAGCATAGCCAGAGGCCACGTCCTTGTGAGTAAAGGACAAGAGCATCCACTGAAGGAAGAGAAAATTCCCACCATCTTGAGATGAGGGAGCTTGTGGAGCAGGAAATAGAGACTCAGAAAATGGGAAGATGGAGTTTCTTCTCATTTCTGGGACTTGTCCTTGGGTCTGTACTGTGAGGAGATAGATATATTCAGGGTGCTTCTGGTTGGAAGTCAAACACTGATTGCTGCCACATCCAATTACCCAGAGCCAGCCAGACAGACAGACAGAAACAGCCTGGAAAAACCCATGTTGATGGGCCAGGGTCTGTGTGCTGAGAGAGCAGACGTATATGGTACTCATTTGTGAGCTACTCTGTAATTCCCAGATTTTACTCCAGCCCTCACCTATGCTCTGAAAAAATGGGGAGGGTTTGTGACCACCCCAGGCAGCATAAATGCCTCAGTCCGTTCAGGCTGCTATAGCGAAGGACCATAAACTGGGTGGCTTATAAACTACAGAAATTCATTTCTCACAATTCTGGAGGATAGAATCCAAGATCAGGGTGCCAGCATGGTCAGGTTGTAGTTAAGAGTCCCGGACTGTTGACTTATTATCCTAACATGACAGACAGCAGAGAGCACAAGCTCTCTCATGACTCTTATAAAGGCATTATCCCATTCATGAGGGCTCTGTCCTCATAATCTCATCTAATCCTAATTTCCTCCTATAGCCCCACCTCCTAATGTCTTCACATCGGGGGATAAACTTTCAACATATGAATTTTCAGGG
The DNA here is from genome assembly GCF_965194825.1 of Balaenoptera physalus. Lineage (NCBI taxonomy): Eukaryota > Metazoa > Chordata > Mammalia > Artiodactyla > Balaenopteridae > Balaenoptera > Balaenoptera physalus. Next base: position 89,602,917 of record NC_138894.1, read on the forward strand.
AAGACAAACATTCAGTTCATAACAAAGAGTAAAAAGTAAGCAGAAACCCTAGGCAGCTTTGAAGCCTCGGCAGCCAGGATTGGTGACTGGCTCCAAGGGGAAGGTGCATCTTCCCACCAACAGTGTGAACTCCAAGGGCTGCCCTCACCCTCCAACCCTGACCTCCTCCACCACCTGACACATGCACACACAGATACACCCTCCACTGACAACCCCAAAGGACTTGGTTTGATGTTATGAAGCACGTGGCCATTTCTCTTCTCCAGTTGCCTTACGTATAATTATGCTCAGTACATTTATGCAGATTGATTTGTGGCTGTGGCTTTCCCTTCCTATAGGGAATTTGGGGGCTGCAGATATGGATGTTGCAGCCTAATAGCAGACAGAACCTATGAGCCTAGAAATGAATCCTGATATAATCTCATTAGACTGGGAGAGACAAAGTGCTTCTTTAAGTAAAGAGGATATAATAAGGAGCAAAATTACTTTCCTAAAATGCCCAAAGAACCCACGACGTGAAAGAAAAATCCCACGTGTTCTATAGGATCCAAAGAAGGAGAATTAGAACTGATGGGTGTAAGTTATACCAAGATGGATTTTTATCTCATCTTAAGGTAAAAAAATGTGCAGATACTTATACTTGATTGTGAAGAGCAAAGGATGATTCCTGTTTTCCTTCCCACTCACCTTTAATTCCTCCAAAATGTTCTGTAGAGCACAAGTATAAGGGTTATGAGGCTAACACAACTGTGTGGGGAAGAGCAAAGGCACCAGCACCGCTAAGGGTAGCTCCTATCTGTTATGCTATTATCATGGGCAGGTACCTGCCAAGAGCTTTACAGACTTCTTCTCACTTAATCTTCACAGGGACCCAAAGAGGTAGGTACCATCGTTGGCCTCATTTAAGGATGAGGAAACAGGCTTAGAAAGGTTAAGTAACTTGGCAAATCAACTTTGGTCATAACCAGTAAACCATACTGTATACATGTTTTCTAGAGCTGTTTTCAGTGTTTTGAGCCACTTTATGAAACGTTGTGTGAAAAGGACTTGCTACGGAGGATCACCAGGCTATACAAGAGGGTGCTGTCCTGGGAGCCCCTGGAAGTGCTGAGTGATCCTCACCCAAGGGCAGTGGGGGTCAGGCTCCACGGAGGTCACTCCACCAACTTCCAGGTATGTTTCTTATCAAATGTTTGTTTTGTTGCTTTGCACACTCATGTCCCTAAGAATCTTGAGGAACTGGATTTTTTTCAAGATGAAATGAGAAAATCAGAGCAAGAAAGAAATATGCAGAAAAGTCCTTGGCAGGACATTGGAAGCTGCTAAAAGTTGGATGCAGAGGTGATGAACGGAAACGTCTGAAGGTACAATCTGAGTCCAGATGGCCAGCTAGATTATTCACATGAGAGTAACTATTTTGGGAGAGGCAGAAGTTCTAAAAGATTTCTTTTTTGTCACATCCCTCTAAATAGAGGCAGTTACTCTTCAGGGACACAGTGTCACACATTGTATGCCAAAGTCATACTCAGTACAGAGAATTTTGTATTGCATGCTCACAAAACTTTAGCATCTTCCAATAGTTTCACTATAAAGTTGAAATGCCTTAATTTGGCACACACGATCCACATGTTTGGCTCCTACAGTAGCATCTCTCCCCCCTTCTACATATACATACTTGGTCCCAGTGACACTGAGTTGCCTGTGGTTCTAGAAACAAGCCTACTGTTTCATGACTTTCTACTTCTGCCTTTATGTCCTCCCATCTTTTTCCTTAACTCTTATTTATTCTTCAAGACTCAGGTCAGCCACACATGGGCCTCCCTGAACCTGCCTCTCTTCTTTGCCTGTGTGGTATAGTATCCTTCTGTGCTCTACACCAGTGGTCCCCAACCTTTTTGGCACCAGGGACCGGTTTTGTGGAAGACAATTTTTCCATGGACCGGCAGTGGGGTGGGGGTGGGGGGGATGGTTTTGGGATGTCTCCAGCACATTACCTTTATTGTGCACTTTATTTCTATTATTATTACATTGTAATATATAATGAAATAATTACACAACTCACCATAATGCAGAATCAGCGGGAGCCCTGAGCTTGTTTTCCTGCAACTAGATGGTCCCATCTTGGGGTGATGGGAGACAGTGACACCCGAAGTGTGTTGCTTATGTCCAGTCTACTCCGTAAGATGCAGCTTAATTGTCACTTGCCAGTCACTGATGGGGTTTTGATATGAGTCTGCAAGCAATTAATTTATTATGGTCTCTGTGCAGTCACACCTCTCTGCTAATGATAATCTGTATCTGCAGCCTCTCCCCAGTGCTAACATCACCACCTCAGCTCCACCTCAGATCATCATCAGGAGCCCACAACCTAGATCCCTCACATGCGGAGTTCACAGTAGGGTTCACGCTCCTATGAGAATCTAATGCCACGGCTGATCTGACAGGAGGCGGAGCTCAGGCGATAATGTGAATGATGGGGAGCAGCTATAAATACAGATGAAGCTTCACTCGTTCGCCTGCCGCTCACCTCCTGCTGTGCAGCCCAGTTCTTTACAGGCCATGGACCGGTATCGGTCTGTGGCCTGGGGGCTGGGAACCCCTGCTCTACACAGCCGCAAGCATCCTGTACCCAACTGCAGCACAATACATAGCTCACAATGAGTTCTATCAATTGTCTCCCATCAGCACCTCCATCACTGATTCCACCACCATCAGACAGAGTAAGTGGAGGGAAAGGATCATATATATCTTCATTGATTTTTGTAGCCACAGGAGTTTAGCACTACAAATGATTTTAAAGCTAAATGGTTTTAATTTTTAGTTCAGTTCCTTCAAAGTTAAATTCAATAAACAAAGACCAATCAGATTTCTATATACTACCAGTGAACAATTGGAAACAAACAAAAATTTACAATAGCTCCCCACAAAATGAAGCATTGAGGTATAAGCTAACAAATCACCTACAGCAGAAGCCAGAAAACTTGATGGAAAGGGCCAGATAGATTTTAGGCTTTGAGAGCTATTACAGTGTCTGTTGCATATTCCTCTTTGTTTTTGTTTTGTTTTGCTTTGCTTTTGTTTTTGTTTTATGACTCATTAAAAATGTAAAAACCCTTCTTAGATCACTTGTCTTACAAAATAGGCCACAGACCACATTTGGCTCATGGGTCATACTTTACAGATCCCTACAAAATCCTAATGAAAGACATCAAAAGCCTAAAAAATGGGGAGACATAGTGCATTCATAGATTAAAAGACTCAATATAGTAAAGATGACCAACTGATCTATAGATTTAATGTAATATCAATCAAAATCCCAGAATAACTTTTTTGTAGATATAGACAAGCTGATTCTAAAGTTTATGGAAAGGTTAAGGAACTAGAAAAGCCAAAACTATTTTGGGGAAAAAAAAGAATAAAGTTAGAAGAATTACACTAATCAATATTAAGATGTTACAAAACTACAATAATCGGGATAGCATTGATATTGGTGAAGGAATAGACACAAAGATCATGGGATAGAATAAACCCACAAATATGTCCATTGGATTTTAGACAAAGTCACAAAAACAATTCAATGAAGAAAGAGTAGTCTTTTCAACAGAAGTTTTGGAACAATTGGATAAGCCATATGCAAAAAAAAAAAAATTGACCTAAACTTCATGCCTTATACAAAAATTAACTAAAATATATTAACTTAAATATAAAAACCAAATATTATATTATAAAGCTTTTAGAAGAAACACAGTAGAAAATATTTGTGACCATAAACCAAGAACACAATCTGTAAAAGAAAAAAATTGACAAATTGGCTTCACCAAAATGAAAACTTTTGCTCTAATGACTTTTCTTTCACATCATTTCATTAAAGTGAAGAGATGTTTATAGAGATTTAAATAAGTAGATGCCAGTGCCTTTCTGGACATTGTTATATACTCCTTTGCATTAGTCTTGATACAGAGAGCCAGACGTTTCCCTTGGGTTGAATAATGGCTGGAACTATACACCCATTCTAGAACCTTCATCAGATGCAATCCTTCCTCTTGCATGGTCTGTGCCAACCCGATCATTTTCTCAAAACAGGCAAAAATTAGAAAGCCATGTAGAGGAGAAACATTTACCTAGGAAAACAATAAACTAAATATTACATTTTTACAATGACATTTTCAAGTATTATTTCCTCCTGGAAATCTTCCTCTCGGAAACTCCTCATGTTAGATGCCAATTTAAAATACCACCACTGCATTTCTCTGTCAGGGCATTTCCCTTGAAGAGACTTTTCAAAACCTTGGTCAACGGGTTCTCTCTCATTCAGGATGAATGTTATGTATAAAGAATATCCTTGATATCTTTCCTACTAAGGGGAAGCAGATTCCTTTAAGTTTCATGGTAAATTGGGGGGAAATGTACACGTTAGTGTATTTTCTTCCAGGAGGCAAGAGAAGACTTAAAAGGGGGATGCACATCTCATAGGTGATTCTTTCTTCCCTCATTTCTGATCTCAGCTTATTTTTACTATGTCAAGCACATTACATTTCAGAGATTTAATATACTTCTTTTTTTTAATTTATTTATTTTTGGCTGCGGTGGGTCCTCGTTGCTGCACGGGGGCTTTCTCTAGTTGCGGCGAGCAGGGGCTACTCTTCATTACGGTGCGTGGGCTTCTCATTGCGGTCACTTCTCTCATTGCGGAGCAGGGGCTCTAGGCGCACAGGCTTCAGTAGTTGTGGCACGTGGGCTCAGTAGTTGTGGCTCGTGGGCTCTAGAGCGCAGGCTCAGTAGTTGTGGCGCACAGGCTTAGTTGCTCCGTGGCATGTGGGATCTTCCCGGACCAGGGCTCGAACCCGTGTCCTCTGCAATGACAGGCGGATTCTTAACCACTGCACCACCAAGGGAACCCAAAGCTTTAATACACTTCTTAAATATTCGATTTATACAATTCACAGCTTCTCAACTATCACCTGATCTGGATCCACTCACTGGCACAGCTGCTTCTGCTTTGGCCTCTGCTTGACCTAATTGGCTTCTGTTCAACTGTTCTTCCTTACAACCTGATTAGAATGAAGAGGAGATAAAAAGGGGAAGAAGAAAGTTCTAGTAGAGGGGTAAGCAAGAGGTGGGAAAATGGGAGGACAAATGATAGTTAGAAAGAGGAGAGACTGTTTAACCCAAATTTATTTTAAGCACACAGTTTGGGCAGTTTTGTCCCTATTAAGCTATAGGGATGTGTGCTCCAGAGCAAAGTTTTGTAGCAATGGTCATGGGGAGATGCACAAGGATGAATGGTGGCTGCCTTATAATGAACTTTCTATGAGTTCTCTCTGGTGGTTAGGTATGTGTGAAACATTCTTTCCTTGGATCAGAGATTTTATTACCTTCCCAATGGCAGTATTTCACTGTAATAACTGATGAAAAATCTGTGCAGTATTCAGAGGGCTGACTAACCAGCTCATAACAGCAAGCCACATCTATGGGGAGAAATTGGAGCAGTCTCTCCAGTTCAAAGAGCCTAGATCAGTCCAGAAGAGAGCACTAAAGTAGCAGGATAAGGATGCTGGTCCTAGGGAGGCCAACTCAGGACCACCAGCCACAAAAGCCAAAATATCCAAGAGAGAGAGTTTATCGCAAGATGCCCTGGTACCTTCAGCTGCAAGTGGAGACAGAAGCTTCCTGAATCCTGGAAGAACCAAAGAATTTGATTTGACCAGACTTAGGGTGTCATGGTTAATCTTATTTGTCTTTGCCTAGAGCTACTAACTGCAGATCAAGGGTGGAATTTATCAGATTTTAAGTTGAAAACAAAAGATCTGGATAAGCTTTGCCATACTAGCCATGAAGAAACAAGAAAGAGAAAAAGTAAAATGTGGCAGGAAAGAAAAGAAAGAAAAGGAATAAACTACTGATTATTTAACACAGTAAATGTTTGTCCATGTCCTAAGAACTTTACCTACGATATCTCATTGTTGTGGTCAAGACAAGACCAAATGCACCTTGCTCTCTGTGACTTCTCTTAGAAGACGGGGTCATTCAAACTAGAAGGACCTTAGCAATTGACTGGTTTTAACCTTGTTTTTCAGCAGAAGCAGAAACCTTTGTTCAAATGAAATCATCAAGAAAGTCACTCTACAAAAAACAGATAAAAGCAGAAATATGATTTGAGAGGACTTGAGTTCCCTAAATAAGTGAGTTGATGATAAACCCAGGCAAGAGCTTGGGTCTCTTTCCTAGTGCATGTTCTTCCCATCATCTCACAATCATCTCTTTATGGAAAAAACCTAATAGACGTCCTTGAATTCATGTCTCATCTCTCCAAAAAGATCATAAGCCTTAAGGGCATATTTCAAGTCTCACATACTTCTTTGTATCCCTCACTGCCTATCGACAAGGACTGACAAACACCAAGACTCAATACATATCTGCAGACAAACTCTGGGGATTTTTCAGTAAGGTACATAGGTGCAGAGCAACTTTAAAAGTTATAAAGAAGTTGTATTGGGGAGGGGGCATTTTATGCCTCTATCTGGGTGAGCCCACTTCTTTTGAAGTGTATCCTGAACAACCTATGGGTACAGGCCACACAGGTAAGGACACAGGCTATGAGGTCTTACAGTCCTGTCAAACGGGCTTATTCCAAGTGGTGTATCCATGAAGGTACCACCCCAGAGTGGATACCTTCAAAACAAAGGAAAATAAATCACGTGTGTGTGAAGCTGGGCAAACACAAAACTGGAGGATGGGCAAGGATTAGCAAGCCAAGAGGTCCAAGTAGGTCATGATCCTAATTCTGCTAACATGGAGGAATTTGTTCATTAAAAATTGAAGTATTCGAATATTGTTGTTATTGTTAATTCTATAAGCATGTCTTAGAAGAGAATGACCAATTGGTTTCTTAACTCCTTGTCCTCTCTCTTTACTGCTGTATAACAAAATTAGACCAGATGGAGGCTCATGGGACATACAGGCCTCAGGTTCAATCAACATTTGCTGTATGTAAATGTTGGCAAGGATGTGGAGAAGAGGGAACCCTCATACACTGTTGGTGGGAAGGTAAATTGGTGTAGTCACTGTGGAAAACAGTATGGAGGTTTCTCAAAAAACTGAAAATATAACTACCACATGACCCAGCAATTCTATTCCTGGGTATATATCCAAAAAAACCCAAAAAAACAAAAACACTAATTCAAAAAGATATATGTACCCCATATATATAAAGAAGATGTGGTATATATATATTTAATGGAATACTACTCAGCCTTAAAAAAAGAATGAAATTTTGCCATTTGTAGCAATATGGATGGATTTGGAGGGCATTATGCTAAGTGAAATAAGTCAGACAGAGAAAGACAAATACTGTATGATATCCCTTATATGTGGAATCTAAAAAATACAACAAACCAGTGAATATAACAAAAAACAAGTAGCCTCACGTATATAGAGAACAAACTAGTGATTACCAGTTCGGGGGGTGCACAATAGAGGTGGGAGAGTGGAAGGTACAAACTATTGGGTGTAAGATAGGCTACAAGGATGTATTGTACAACATGGGAAATATAGCCAATATTTTGTAATAACTGTAAATGAAGTGTAACCTTTAAAAATTGTATTAAAAATAAAAAATTTAAAATAATAATAATTTTAAAAACCACTTATTGTATGTTAGGCACTTTGCTAAGAGAAAGGATACCAATTTCTTTAACTTCAAGAAACAAATAAAAAAACATAATTCAAAAAGACACATGAACCCCAATGTTCATTGCAGCACTATTTACAATAGCCAGGACATGGAAGCCACCTAAATGTCCGTCAACAGAAGAATGGATAAAGAAGAAGTGGTACATATATACAATGGAATATTACTCAGCCATAAAAAGGAATGAAATTGGATCATTTGAAGAGACATGGATGGACCTAGAGACTGTCATACAGAGTGAAGTAAGTCAGAAAGAGAAAAACAAATATCATATATTAACGCATATTTGTGGAATCTAGAAAAATGGTACAGATGAACCAGTTTTTAAGGCAGAAATAGAGACATAGATGTAGAGTACAAACATATGGACACCAAGAGGGGAAAGGGGGGGTAGGATGAATTGGGAGATTTGGATTAACATATATACACTAATATGTATAAAATAGATAACTAATGAGAACCTCCTGTATAGCTCAGGGAACTCTACTTCACCTCGCTGTACAGTAGAAACTAACACAACACTGTAAAACAAGTACACCCCGATTTAAAAAAAAGAACCAAAAAACAAACAAGAAAAAGAAACAAATAGATGCTCCTTTCCTTCAAGAATAAGAAAAACACATCCTTGCCTTCAAGAAGCAAATAGTCTGTTCAAAAAAATGCTGGGGTAATTTCAGTACAGGGGGCAGTGCTTAACACCACATCTGGCACCTAATGGATGCTCGATCCACATTTGTTGATGGAGTGAATGAAGGAAGACTAGAGGTACCACTAGGGTGGTGGGGGAGTGTAGCAGAGAGGAAAGGAGCACAGTCTAAAGTAGGAGGTGACTGTCAGAAAAATCACTTGGTAAAAATGTAATAAATGCGGGCTTCCCTGGTGGTGCAGTGGTTAAGAATCCGCCTGCCAATGCAGGGAAGATCCCACATGCCACGGAGCAACTAAGCCCGTGTGCCACAACTACTGAGCCTGCACTCTAGAGCCCTTGAGCCACAACTACTGAAGCCCACCCGCCTAGAGCCCGTGTTCCGCAACAAGAGAAGCCACCGCAATGAGAAGCCCAAGCACGGCAATGAAGAGTAGCCCCCGCTTGCCGCAACTAGAGAAAGCCAGCGCACAGCAACAAAGACCCAACGCAGCCAAAAATAAATAAATAAAATAAATAAATTGATTTTTTTAAACGTAATAAATGCAAAGGGAAGAAACATTTTAGAGCACTTTGCATTTTATAAGATACTTTCGCGTGAAACATGTCATTTGTACTCGTATCACCAAATAAAGAAGGTGTAATTCTCCCTCAGTCTCCAGATAAGCCAGTAGAGAAATAAGAAGCTGGCCGAGGTCACCCAGCTGGTGAGAGTCAGAGCTAAGGACCCAACCCCATTTCTTTCAGCTCTAAAGTGTGTGTGTTTTCCAGAAGGCCAAGCTGACAAGACATGCCAAGTCTCAGCTCTCTTCTGGGAACTTGATATTGAAGGTGTACCTCCTCTTCCACTGCAGTTTTCCAGTTGGCCCCTAAGGAATCATTTCAACCTCAAAATGGGAGGGCGGGGAACCTCACTTTCAAAATTTTTGGAGCCATCACCTTGAGTATGAAGGTTTCTTTTTCTTTCCCTGGCCGCATCCCATAGAAAAACAAATGGTGAAAAGGAAAACGATATTAGTAGTAAAATGATAACTTTAATAAAATAGTAGACCATGCTCCTTAACAAAAACTCATGAAATGAATGCAAAATGATCAGTCATAAACACAAGAAGGTATTTTTAGCAAAACAGTATCGCCATGCACACACACACAATTTTCAGGTATGGTTTCATCAATTTACCTACATGAGATATTAAACTACTTTTTGCTGCTCTCTGTGAGCACCGGGTTCCTGTACTTCCTTGCATGTAAATGAGAAGTAACTCAGGCTGTTAATGAGAACTCAACATAAAGGCAGCACCAAAGCGTGGCGCTGCATTTATGAAATGGTTGTTTACATTTGTTTAATTACCAGGTTAATTAGGGGGTCATAAAATCAGAAGGAGCTGGGGAATTAAAGGGCTGGCAGAGAAAATACAATTGATCATCTTCTATTCCTTATCAAATAAAGGTTCGCCTGCACATAATTGCTCCTAGAAGTTTGCTCCCTATTGCATATCTTGTCAAATCGAAATGAATCTTCCCAACATCGTAAAAGCCCCCAAGACCTCATTCCTCCTTTGGGGGTGGTAGAATGAGCGGTGGACCAGAAGGTGTGGATAGAAGTCTGACTTCACCGTGGAGAAGTCCCCAGGTTTGCTTCGCTCTCTTCCTTCCCCTGTCCCACATCAGTCCTCCCCAGACACCCCATCCACAGTCTTCCAGCCAGAGACAGAGCAGTCATCCCAACACGCCTCACTCTCCTGCACCAGAATATTCCACTGATCAACCCATCCAGTCCAATCTGCCTCCTTAACACAGCCAATCCATCCCCTCCTCTCCAGCTCAGTACCATGGCCAGGGCTTACCACTCACCTGGTCTGTGGACATCACCTAATCAGCCTCCCTCAGCTTCCCTCTCTCCAGCCTCCATCCCCTAACTCTGAGCCTTTCTCTGTACTGCCAGAGTGAAGCTCTACATCACAAATCAGAACAAGTCACTCTCACAGCAGAAACGCTCTACTGTTTCCCATCACCTTTGGGGAACTCTGACAATAAGAATTCAATTCTTCCCACCATAAATGTGTTGCCTAAGTATCACATCTCTCTTTTCCTCAGTTGATATTATTTGTGGCAATTGTAAAATATATATATATATATATATATATATATATATATATATATATATATTCATTCAACTATATATATATATATATATATATATAGTTGAATGAAACATCAACAAAACTCTGGCTGTTTACAACATCAAAATGCACTTTTAAAATTCCAATTTTAAAAGAAAATCTGTGCCCTAGCCTATCACCCCCATTTCAAGTAATTATAGAAAATTCAAATTCACTTTTGCAAGAAAAATGTTTAGGTGATCCATTAGAGATGAATATGATGGGATTGGATGAGTATTTAATACGGCCGAGCATCAGAATGAAGGGAATAACTGTGTTGCATATTAAATTTAATAATAATCAGGATGGATTTTTATCCTTGTCCTTTATGTCCAGTCTGGTGGACAAGGGGCGGTTGAAACTCTTCCCAAGCTTGATTAACTCAGTAAGCAAGACAGAACTGGCTGCTGAAACTCTCAGTGGTAGAACGGGGTGTTATTCTTACAATCTATGCAAGAAATCATGGAGACAGCGTTGGTAGTCTCTCAGCCAATCATGACTTGTGTCCAAAAGATTTTATCATTTCAAATTCATCAGCCCATTCTCCCCTCGCACTACCAGGGCCACATATGAGCAGAGGTAGAAAAGGGAGTGCACGTCCCGTTGACTGGGTATTGCAGAAATGTGGCCGTCGAAATCAAGGTCTGAGCAGCGTCTGACGCTTCACATCCTTGGGGCCACAGGCACAAGGACAGAATGAGGAAACTTAATTACAGCGTGTTCAAGCAGCTCATGGAGCTGCCCAGGGAGGGAGACCTAATGGGTGTCAACACAATTAAGGATCTTCACACACATTTGAAAATCACGGACTGCGACACAGGCTCAATGTCCATGTCGTCAGCTCATCTCCACAGCGATGTCACATCCTGGATATCAATGCAGAATTGAATTAGAGGAAGAGATTGCACGGCGATTTCCCAAGAAATTGGCTTTCCAGTTTCTCTGTTAGCCAAGGCGGAGCAAGCCCCACGGTCACTCTGGAAGTCCAGCCACCCCACACCCCACCCCAGTCTAGGCTTCTGCCTAAAAACAGACAAAACCAGGATGGGTTCCCATCAGCATCTTGGCTGCCAACACTCAAGACACTCAGAAGAAATGCAGAAGCTGGAACAACGGAATGCTTATCCTAAACACTCCTCAGAGATCTTTGCTCCCAGGACTCCCATTTGCCCTCTCACCCAGCCTCATTCTCTCTTTTTTTAAAAATTTTTATTGGGGTGTTGATTTACAATGTCGTGTTAGTTTCAGGTTTACAGCAAAGTGAGTCAGTTATACACATACATATATCCACTCTTTTTTTAGATTCTTTTCCCATATAGGCCATTACAGAGTATTGAGTAGAGTTCCCTGTGCTATACAGTGGGTTCTTAGTAGTGGGTTCTATTTTATATATAGTAGTGTGTATATGTGAATCCCAATCTCCCAGTTTATCCCTCCCCCACTTATCCCTGGTAACCATAAGTTTGTTTTCTACCTCTGTGACTCTACTCCTGTTTTGTAACTAAATTCATTTGTACCCTTTTTATAGATTCCACATATCAGCGATATCATATGAAAATCTACAAACAATAAATGCTGGAGAGGGTGTGGAGAAAAGGGAACCCTCTTGCACTGTTGGTAGGAATGTAAATTGGTACAGCCACTATGGAGAACAGTACGGAGGTTCCTTAAAAAACTAAAAATAGAACTACCATATGACCCAGCAATCCCACTCCTAGGCATATACCTGGAGAAAACCATAATTCGAAAAGATACATGCACCCCAATGTTCATTGCAGCACTATTTATAATAGCCAGGACATGGAAGCCACCTAAATGTCCATCAACAGAGGAATGGATAAAGAAGATGTGGTACATATATACAGTAGAATATTACTCAGCCATAATAAAGAACCAGCCTCATGCTCTCAATTCCTTAATGACTTCCTCTACTAGCTACATGGCCTTGGCATCTCACCTGTCCTGAATCTCAGTCTCTTCATCTCTAATATGGGATTAGGAGAAGCCGCTAGGCTAGATTAGAATCACCTAGAAAATCTTTTAAAATGTAGATTCATTTCCCCTACTGAATTGGTTTCCTTGGGGGATGAAACCCAGGAATGTGTATTTTTAACAAATGCTCCAGCTCCTGAGGCAACCAGCTCTGTACCCGTCACCAGATTAGAAAGCTGGAAAGGACCAGATGATCTAGAAGGGGTTGTTTTAGTTCTGCAGCTTGTCAAGCTGTTCTTCTGACCATCATAATACACATGGATCACTTACCTGTTACCAGCCAACACTACGTATTTACACATATGCTATGTCATATTGCGTGGATTAAATGACATAACATTGACCCCAAGTCAGGATCCAGTCCCAGCCCTCACGACTCCTTCCACTCCCCTAATCCTCACACCATCACACTGTTTACCCATCCATCTTCCCCATGAAGATGGGGGCCTTGCTTGTCCTACTCACTGCTGTATCTCCAGGGCTGACACACACGTTAAGTGCTTAATTTATTTTGGCTGAATGATCATATTAAGGATGGTGAAACTGATGCTCAGAAAGGTTAGGCAACTAACTCAAGAGCATAAGAATTTGAAACCAGGGCTGTCGCACTCATAAGCTAGTGCTGTTCTCAATATCCTTATCCCAGAGGCTGGCCTCCCTCTTTGCAAGATCACTTGATTGGCATCTTTGCTCAGAATTCCAACCCTTCAATATTAACTTTGCTATCGATTTGCTTGATTTACAAGACAGTTGCCATATCTATTTTTCACCTTGTGGCTTTTGACTGGGTCATTATTTAAGTTCATTAGAAAATTCCATCAATAGTGTGATTTCAGCTGTATGTATACGCTGCTGTACATATGGGCCAACACGAACAACCCAAAAAGTACATTGGTCTTGATGGTGGTCTTGTGGAGTTTCATCTCCCCTTTTCATGTCATTTTTGTAAAATGCTTTTTTTCCAGTGATGGAGATACTGATGAAAAAAGAGTCTATCCCATTAGAAATTAGAAGCCTTAAATAAATCATATTTGCATCTGTTTCTATCCAAGTGTTAATTAGTTTCGGTAAAAGGCTACTGTGTAGCAAGAATGATGCTAGATGTTGGTGCAGAGCAGACGGGAAGGGATGACGGCAGAGTAAGTGCCTTGGCTGGAGAATCAGATGGCCTGAGTTCAAATCTCATCTGAGTTCTACCCCTGAGAAGGGGGAGAAAGTCACTTACCCTGTCTGTTAAGGCTAACACCAAATTAACGTCAAGCAAGTCAGCAGTTAAGGATTAAGTGAAGTCCTTATAGGAAGCACCCTAGCAAGTGCCTAGTATAGAGGAAGCACTCAATAAAGAGAGGCCTTTATTTTCTTTATTGAGAACCCCACGCTCAGCGCCATTCTTCTTTTTCCACCAGACCCCTTCTCCAGCCTTCTTGCCTTCAACCGCCTTTCTTCCACGCTCTGCTCCCACCCCCTGCATCCCTCCCATGGGCACTCTTCTTCCTCTCCCCGCCCCTTCATTTCCCTCTGTGGCAGTCAGTCCACAGTCAGGCTATGTATCTTTCATGCGGTAAGACGCCCTCTTTCAGCAATAAAGACCTAACCTCATGAAATGTGAGAAAAAGACGTCCCTGAGAAACAATCTCTTCATCTTTAGCACTTCAAAGTGACCCCAGCCACCAGATCAAAAGGAGAGAAAGCCTGAAAGCCTTCCATCAAAAGCTCCCACCATCCCACAGACTGGCAGCCTCTCGGCAACACCGTGCTTTCAATTTGTTGCCGCCATTGCTATTCACCACGTGTGAGCTCCCATCACTCAACCTTCACATGGAGATACTTGGAAATCTGGTCTGAAATCTTTCTTATCCGTAACCTTTGATTTATGTTGTTTCTGTCAAAATTACAAGAATTATGGTGGAGCCACTTATAAGATTAGTCACTGAAGCTTAGGAAAAGGGACCTGAACGCTGAGAAACCAACCCAGGACCAGAAGCTCCACAACCCGGGGGGAAGCCTCCCTCTATGGAAACCACAGCACGTGCCCACCCAGCAACAGCCCTGGGAATTGCTGGATAAGACCAGAAGCTCTCGAATACACAAAGAGGCAGACGTACTGCGTCTATCTCATTATGAATCTTTCTTGAAATCCATCACCAGATATTAAATTTGATTTTTAGTAAGTAATACACATTTTTGTAAACCCTGTGGAGAAGTCAGAACATATACAAGGTAAAAAATAACCCATAACCTCACCACTACAAATAACATCAGTAAACGTTTTACTGGGTATAAGAGGACATTCATAATGATAATATTTATAATATCAAAAAATGGATTGATAGTTAAATATTAAGGAACATATTTATATATATTTTAGTATAATAGTTACATATTTATATAATTTTATTGTATTAATTTATATTGTATAAGCATATATTTATATTTGTATATTGTATATTTTGTACATAATGTATATACAATGTACAATATATATGATATATAAGACATATCATACAGATATATATATCTCATGTAAGTGTATTACATATACTTAGATTTATAGATTTAGATGTAAATATATCTTTTGACATTATACATAATACTGTCATGGATGTCCTGTTACAAAATCATTGTACTGCTGAGGATTCACTTCTCTGGTATTGGGTAGGGATTAATAATCCGTTACTCTCAAGGTGCAAGAAATATTTTTGCATAAGCCCTTCATCTGCTGAGGCTGGCCAGAAAGCCATCTGCGGTCATTTTATGTGGTCCCTCTCCCTGCCATGGGTTGTGCCAGAACCAGGAAAAGGAAGGCAAGCTCTGGGCTTGGTTTGGATTGCTCACCAGTGCGGTTGCTCTGTGTTAAGGCCAGGTGGACCCTCCCAGGCCCCTAAACTCACCTGGCAGAGCCTGGCCCTGTGCTGGTCCCACCAGGGGGCTTGAGCTATGGCTGCTCCAGCCAGCACTCACTGCCCAAGCTCTGCAGGCAGCTGCCTGGCATCGCAGGTCCCGTAAATGAAGGGCTTCAGCCTGTGGTTGAAGGCTCCACCTCATTTCAACACAGGCTCGTTCTTAATTTAGCTTGTGATGTGTTTGCACTGTCACACATAGGATGCTGGGTCAAGTGCTCTCTTTATATATTTTAAGACTTTTTTTTTTATTGGGTTATAATTATGTTACAATATTGTGTCAGTTTCTACTGTACACTGGAGTTCCCTGTGCCATACAGCAGGTTCTCATTAGTTATCTATTTTATACATGTTAGTGTATATGTGTCAATCCCAATCTCCCAATTCACCCCACCACCCCGCTTCTCCCCTTGGTGTCCACACATTTGTTCTCTACATCTGTGTCTCTATTTCTGCCTTGTAAACCAGTTCATCTATATCATTTTTCTAGACTCCACAAATGTGCGTTAATAGATGATATTTGTTTTTCTCTTTCTGACTTACTTCACTCTGTATGACAGTCTCTAGGTCCATCCACGTCTCTACAAATGACTCAATTTCGTTCCTTTTTATGACTGAGTAATATTCCATTGTATATACGTACCACATCTTAAGACTTTTTAAAAAATCCTTTTAAATGATTTCTCATGAAAATATCATATATACAAAAACACAGGAAATGCATAGATAAAGTATGCAGAATTATAAAATAAATACCATTATACCCAGGACCCAAGTGAAGAAATAGATTCATACAATTCCTTTCAAGTTCCCCTCTCCCTTCCCCTCAGCCCAAAGGGAAATATAATATTGAATTTTGAGTTTATTAGTATTGTTACCTTGCTTTCATGTAAAGTATAACTAAATAATAACTATCTCTAAACTTTGTAAGGCTTTGTATTCTCGAGGACTCTGTACAAACAGTATCACACTCTTTATGTTCTTTAGAAACTTGCTTTTATCATTCAGCTTCAAGTTCTTTTAAGATTCACTGTGGTTGATGCATGAAGCTATGGTTAATTCATTTTGCCAAAGTATAGTGTTCCAACAGGGGAATAACCACAATTTATTCATGCATTCTCCCCTTGATGAATATCTGGGATGTTTCCAGCTTTTTGCTATTACAAACAATGCCACTCAGAACATATTTCTGCAGCTCTCCTGGTGCACACAAACAGAAATGCATGTGGTCTGTATACCTGAGAGGAACTGCTGTGTCAGATGCATTACACAGCTTCACCTGAAAGCATAATATCCATTTCTCCAACATGTTCATACACTTTTCACACTTCCCCTAGCATTCTGTCAAGTTCTGTTTTCTCTACTCTTCTTCAGTACATAAGCTTTGCCAATCTGGTAGGGGTGAAATGGTATCTACTTATTTTAATCTGCATTTCTCTGATTTCTAATGAAAAAGAACATCTTTGCATGTGTTTATGGGCCATTTCCTATTTCCTTTTCTCTGAAATGCTTATTCTATCTCTTGCCCAATTTTTTTCTGTTTGGTTTGTCTTTCTCTTTTTGATCTGCTGTAGGTCTTTTTAGATATTAAACCATTATCGGTTATGTTGAAAATATAGATTTATAGTTTGTCTTTACACTCGCTTTATGGTGTTCCTTGATAAATTGTTTCCAGTTTTAATCTTCTTATTAAAGTATAATTTACACACAATAAATTCCACAAATTTACATGCATAGTTTGAAGAGTTTTGACAAATATTTCACAGTAAGCAATCACCCAAAGTACATAGTTTACATTAGGGTTCACTCTTGGTGTTGCACATTCTATGTGTTTGAACAAGCATATAATGACATGTATCCACCATTACAGTATCATACCGAATATTTCCGCTGCCCTAAAAATCCTCTGTGTGACAACTATTCATGCTTCCCTGCCCCCAGTCCTTATCAACCACAGATCTTCTTACTGTCTCCATGGTTTGGCCTTTTCTAGAATGTCATACAGTTAATCATGTAAACTTTTCAGGTTGGCTTCTTTCACTTAGTAATATGCATTTAAGATTCCTTCATGTCTTTTCATAGCTTGATAGCTCATTTCTTTTTAGCTCTGAATGATATTCCATTATCTGGGTGTACCATCGTTTATCCATTCAGCAAAGAAGGACATCTTGGTTGCTTCCAAGTTTGGGCAGTTATGAATAACACTTCTACAAACATCCATGTGCTAGATTTTTGTTGACATAAGTTTTCAACTCCTTTTGGTACATACCAAGGAGCACAGTTGCTGGATTGTATGGTGAGAGTATGTTTGGTTTTGTAAGAAACTGCCAACCTGTCTTCCAAAGTGACTGTACCATTTTGCATTCCCACCAGCAACAAATGAAAATTCCTGTCGTTCCACAACCTCACCAGCTTCTGGTGTTGTCATGGTTCTGGATTTTGGTCATCCTTATAGGTGTGCAGTGGTAGTTTATGGTTGTTTTATTTTGCATTTCCCTAATGATATACGAAGTGGAACATGTTTTCATAGGCTTATTTGCCACTTGTATATCATCTTTGGTGAGCTGTCTGTTAAGGTCTTTGGCCCATTTTTAAATCAGGTTATTTGTTCTCTTATTGTTGAATTTTAAGAGTTCTTTGTGTGTTTTGGGTAATAGTCTTTTTCATCAGATATGTCTTTTTCATCAGATACGTCTTTCACAAATATTTTCTCTCAGTCTGTGGTTTGTGTTTTTATTCTGTTGATAGTATCTTTCACAGAGAAGAAACTTTTCATTTTAATGAAGAGCAGCTTATCAATTCTTTCTTTCATGGATCATGCATTTGTGTTATATATAAAAAGTCACCACCAGGTCATATAAAACTTCTATGTTGTCTTCTAGGAGTTTTATCATTTTGCATTTTACATTTAAGTCTGTTATCCACTTTGAGTTAATTTTTGTGAAAGGTGTAAAGTCTGTGTCTAGATTCTTTTTTTTTTTTGCATGTGGATATCCAGTTGTTCCAGCACCATTCATTGAAAAGACTATCTTGGCTCCATTGTATTGCCTTTGCTCCTTTGTCAAAGATCAGTTGACTATGTTTATGTGGGACTTGGTTGTGGTGTGTAATTCTTTTAATACACTGATGGTTTCAACTTGCTGATATTTTGTTGAAGATTTTTGCATCTGTACTGATGAGAGATCTTGGTGTATAGTTTTCTTTTCTTGAAATGTTTTTGGTTTTGGTATTTGTGGGAAGATTTTTAACTATGAGATAGAGAGAGAGAGAGAGAGAGAGAGATGACTATTTCTTCTTCAATTCATTTGTTAAGCTGTATTTTCCAAAGAACCTGTACATTTTGTCTAAGTTATTAAATTTATTGGCATACAATTCTTTTTAATATTCCTTAAAATCTGCAGTGATTTCCTCTCTTTCATTCCTGGTATTTATAGTGCATTTCCTCTTTCATTTTTTTCTTTGACTAGTCTTACTAAGGGTTCATCAATTTTGCTCATCTTTTCAAATAACCAAATTTTGGCTTAGTTAGTTTTCTCTAGGTTTTCCTGATATCTATTTCATTTATTTCTTTTCTAATCTTTACTATTGCTTTCTTCCAACTTACTTTTGTTTTAATTTGTACCTTTAACTAGTTTAATATACAAATGTATATCATTAATTTTTAACTTTTCTAATATAGGCGTAGTGGGAAATGGGAACTCTCAGTCACCACTGATAGAAGCAGAAATTGGTGCTCCCACTTCAGAAAAGTGTTTGGTATAACCTCAACCCAGTTTAACATGGATGTAAACTACAACTCAGAAATCCATTCCTAGTTATATACTCCAGAAAACCTTTTGCCCGTTTGTTTCTGTAAGTATATTTACAGAAGCATTATTCATTATGTCAGGAAACAGGAAATAACTCAAATACTATACTAGAATAGTATCAATCAGTACTAGAACGTTAGCATGGATAAATAAACAATGCAATGGGACTTTACAGAGGAGGGAAAATGAATGAACCACAGCTACATTCACCAACATAAATTAATCTATATTCATGTTATAAATCTAAATAATAACATTGCATGAAAGAAATGGGCCACAGACTAATGCAAAGAAAATTATTCAACCCATTTAAAGTTCAAAAACAGACAAAGCAGAACAACTGTTTCTTATCTAGGGTTATTTACAAAGGTGAACTACTATGAAGAAAAATAAGAGAATGATTAACACAAGATTCAGGATTGTGATTTCCTTTCGAGGCGGCAGAGCTGAAAGTGAACAGAAGAAACAGCAGAGCTGGAAAGGGCGGACAGAGGATTTCTAAGGTACTGGTCATGTCTTGTCTCTTAGTCTAGGTAGTTGGTGCATGGTTTCCAATTTATTATCATTAACTAATCTTCACATACACTTTTTATATTCTGTAGTATATTTTATATGTGTCACCAAAAAATAAAATATTCCTCAAAAGAATGAAAAATGATTTTAAACTCTATGAAAATTCTGAGGCATAGACAGGGCAAGGTTAGGTCTACTGGTGATCCGTTTAACAAGTATTTTCTGAGCACCAGCTCTGTTCCAGGTATTGGGTTGTGCGCTAGAGACAGAGAGATGAACGGAATGGAGGGCGTGTCCTCAGAGTTCCCAGAAGAGGCTGATACCTACATGAGGGTAACCTCAGAGGCAGAATAAGCTAGAGGGTTTGTGAAGCCATGGAAAATGGTTTACAGAAAGAGCTTAGCATCATTGCCATATCCTTTGACCAATAAGAAAAGAGGAGACTGAGAGTTTTGTAAAAGAAGTGCCAGGATCAGAGCCTTTTCTCAGGATGTCTAATGGGGCCAGGTATGCTGAATGGCTTGCAGCAGGCAGAGAGCAGGCACAGGAAGCCCAAGTCTGTAGACACTAGTGTAAGAGCTCACAGAAGAATTACCAACAGCCTGAACTAGGACAGTGAAATCAGGATGGAGAAACAAAGGATGTTGACATGCACATGGCAGCAGGGGTGGGAGGACTGTGTTGACAGATGGGGATCGTTGTCTGTCAAACAGATGGAGATGTCAACGACGACCCAAAGAGCGGTTCAGCCTGGATGATGGGAAGATGGGTGGAGAATGGAGGTGGAGAAACATGAGCCAAGGAGAG
Organism: Balaenoptera physalus; assembly: GCF_965194825.1. Taxonomy (NCBI): domain Eukaryota; kingdom Metazoa; phylum Chordata; class Mammalia; order Artiodactyla; family Balaenopteridae; genus Balaenoptera; species Balaenoptera physalus. The sequence continues at coordinate 89,623,436 of NC_138894.1, forward strand.
GTGGCAGGGTGCGGGGAAGGAAGGGAAGAGAGCCTAGAGAGTTCTCTGTCAGGGACACACAGGGGCTAAGGTCAGGGTGGGCATCCCGGGAAAGATGTCTTGGAGGAAGTAGGGAAAGGAGCGTGACTTCCCTGACTCCCTTCACTCCTGATGATTTTTCCTCCTTTGGGTCAGATGATCCTCTGCAGCTGCATGATATTCCATTTGCTGACCAGCCTTACGATTTTGAGAAAGAAATTCCAACCAATATCAGACCAATTCACATTTGCTTCTCTCTCACAATTTAAGGTCTGCAGTGAAATGTACACTTTCAATCAAGGCTCACCTATGGACCACAGGCTGTATCCACATGGTAGAAAAAGCCGTTGTTCAAAACTTGCAACCTGACAGACTTAGGTTTGAACTTCCATTTCTTTCTAGCTCTGTGACACTGGGCAGTCCAGTCAACCTCTCTGAGCCTCAAATTCTCTCATCTATGTAATGTCAACAATAATACCCGCTCCAGATGTCTCACAAAGTCACTGAGTAGATATCATACAGATGTGAGCTTTACCATGATGGTCATAATGAGAACATTTGGTAAGAGCGGGAAATGCAAGGGATCAGAGCACCAATCGCTGCAATGAGGAAATAAAAAGAGAAAACCAACTGCATGAACTCTTCCCTATTTCATCTGCTGTTCTGGCCTTTTCAATAATTCCAATGAGTGAGCTTCTAAAACCCGTCTCAGGTTCTGGATGGAAGTGATATGGCAAGAGATCCACAGAACACTCTCAGGTTAAATTACTACTAACTAAAGGGGAAATACCAACCAGACCACACACCCTTCTTCAAAAGCAACTCCAGAAACACAGCATTTCCTCAACACAAAAAGGAAGATAAGGGAGGGAAGGCAGGAAGGAGAGGGGGAGGGGGAGGGTGCTACTTGTAATAAGATCTTCTCTGTGCCTGGAGTTGTGCTAAAGATTTACACACACATTTCCCCACTTAGTCCTCACCACTGCCCTGCAGTGTAGGTATAATTTCCTAATTTAATAGATGAAAAACATTGAGGCTCTTCAGATGCTAAGAAAGCTGCCTAAGAGCTGGTGGTTGGACAGTGTCAAGGTTGAGATTCAAACCCTGGTGTGAGTCAAAGCCACTGTGTTCTTACTCCACGCTGTCTCCCAAGCTGATCTGGAACACATCGTCACTGAAGGATTCCATACCCTGCGTTAATCATTTACAATTTCCTCCTCAATTCTTCCAGTTGGAGGAGGAAAGCCTTGCATGTAATTAACTTAAGGATGAGTCCTCCATAAATTATACTTTACTCTGGTTCTATATTTGAATAATTAAGTTTAAAACAGAAAGACTAATGAAACTAATGGTTACCAAATTACTAGATTTTGAAAATCATTGATTTTCTCATTTGCCTGCTAAAATTAATTGATCTCATTTACATATACAGATTGCATTTGCCTTAGCTTTGAGAATATTTATCTTCCAAGTTTTTCCACTAAAGTTTCAAAATCCATTTGCAAAAATGCAATTCTATTTCAATTATGCTCATTTGCATGGAAACCAAAGCCTTATTGCTTTTCTAATTAATACTATTATGATTGTTCCTTTTATTTGAATACAATGCCCTTGCAACTTAAAGAATAAATCTTTAACCCAGTCAAGCAACTTTAAAACTACATATGGAAATGATCAGTGTAATACAATTTCTTCTGGTAAATAAGAGAAATAAAAGCATATTCTCCTGTTACAAAACACACTTTACAAAATACATTTTTAACAATATCTAAAACACAAAACCCTAAGATATTATGACCATATAATGCTAAATGCTTATATCTCACATGATTAGAAGGTATCTCTTGGAATGATTAATAAACAGAATAAACCCAACAAAATTTCTAAGAAATAGAGAAACAAAAGGATCCAATGACTTGAAAAGAAAAAAAGGATCCAATGACTTGAAAAGGAGTAAAAATCTTATAATTCACTGGGTTTTCGTAGAGAAGGTCACCTCCTACAAAACTGGTAGGTTACAAATTAGCATTTTTTGTATTTTTTATATTAGCGTATATGTTTTACAATAAAATATAAGTTGAATAAAAACATATAGAAAGAGCAATTATTGTTTTGAGAAGCTTTTGTTTCAGTTTCATATTTTTATATGGGGGTATAGAAATATGTGTGTGAGCATATCTGTGTGTGTGTGTGTGTGTGTGTGAGCATATCTGTGTGTGTATGTGTGTGTGTGAGCATATCTGTGTGTGTGTGTGAGCATATCTGTGTGTGTGTGTGTGTGTGTGAGCATATCTCTGTGTGTGTGTGTGTGTGTGAGCATATCTGTGTGTGTGTGTGTGTGTGTGTGTGTGTACATGTGTGTGAATCTGTGTGGGGAGGGTGTGTATTGCCTGGGTCATTGTCATGACATAAAATGTATTTCTTACTGCAGATCAAGGTCAAGAAGTTTGAAAACCACTCATCTAATTGATCCCCTTTGTGCAGAAGAGTTTTGAAGGACTGATATTTCAAAGACAATAAATAATTGACTTCAGCATCAGGTACCATGGGTTCAAATCTTGGCAAGTAACTTCATCTCCCTACATCTCAGTCTCTTCCTGAGGAAAATGGAGATAATAATAGTAATATCTCACAGGTTTGTTTTGAAGATTAAGAGAGGTAATATATTTAAAGTGTTTAGCACAGTGCCTGGCATAAAATAAATAGTAAATGTTGGCTATCATTATTTTCCAAGAACTGCTGAAGAGTTTCTTTGTCTCTGATTAAATTTATCTGCTTCTAGTTGTGTCCATTTCCCATCAGGCCACACCCATATTGAGCTCTTCCTCACCTCCAGGTCCTCTGCTAGGGGGAGAGATGAAGGAATGAAAAAACAGGGCACGCATCCGTGGACCCCAATCTTATGCTACTTTCAAATAAAAGTGCCAGCACAGCCGAGAAGATTCTTAGTCACCTTAGAATTCCTCATGACATCTGGATCCTTCCTCTCTCACACTTGCCTCTTTCAATACGGTTTACTGCTGGGGCATAAAGTGGGAAAAAAGAATATTCTTTAAAAAAAATTGCAATAACCTACAAGAAAAAAGAATCTGGAATATATATATATAATATATATTATATATATTATATATACAATATATGTTATATATATAACTGAATCACTGTGCTGCATACTTGAAACTAACACGATATTGTAAATCAACTACACTTCAATTAAAAATACATATACATTAAAAAAAAAAAAGCAGACAGTCCAAATACTGATGATCCTGGAATAAGGAGATTTAGAGTTGCTAAAGCAAGGAAAATGTATAAGGTACGTGCAAGATATTATATTGAAAATATCACCTATTTAAAGGAGTTTATAAGGCGCGTTAAGGGCTTTGCACTTTATAGAGCAATAATAAAAGTAGGTAACAACTGCTGAGCTCTCACCCTGCCTGATGCCGAGTGCCTTACACATATTATCTGACTCACGACACACACGATGCAGGTTTTCTGGTTAACCTCAATCTTCACGTGGGAAAGTTGAAGTGTCAAGAGGCCGACAAATGTATTACATGGTGAAGCTGAGATTCACACCCCAGACAGCTAACTCTGGGGCCAACATTCTTCAGGTTCTCGTGCCTTCCGAGGGCCAGAGGAGGCCATCAGAGGCTGGACATGAAGAGACCAGCATTTTCTGTTTTTTCTGTAAACTGAGAACAAGCCAAAGCTGGGAGAGCTGGAATCAGGAAGCCCCCTGGGAGGCTGCCAGCTAGCTAATCCAACAGCCCAGGCAGAGGGTGAAAAAGAAAGGAAAGGCGTTGTTCTCAGGGTGGAGGGACTAGGGACAGACGTGAGAGATCAGATTGATACAGATTGGTAACTGTTTAAATATGAGGCCTGGGATGACCAGCAGGGACCAAGGACAACTCTTGGGTTTCCACCCCTGGTAGACGGATGCAACAGAGCCTAAAACCCTAAATGCCGCAGGTGCACGTTCACTGAAGTTCAAGTGGAACAACCCGGGGAAGACAAAGCAAATTTGCACACAAAGAGGCAACTGAGCACAGGAGGGTCCTGGAGCCAGCCTGCCTGGCGATGAATCTTAATTCTGACACTTCAAAGCTTTGTGACTAAGGGCAAGTCAGCTAATATATGTAAAACACTGCCTGACACACAGAAGGAACGCGGGAAGTGTTAGCTCTTGGTATGATTATATAACAAAATGAAATAAAAATAGGGCGAAGCAGAAAGTTCCTCTGGAATCACTGCTTCCTCCTTCTCCCCCATCCCTGTACCACGTCTTAGACGCCGCTTTAAGATGCCGCTTTAAGATGCTTAGGGGCAGCCGAGGTGCCAGAAGGAGTTTGAGAAGAACCCACCTGAAAGGGGTCCCGTCCTGTTTGTTCCTAAGCTCAGCCCTGTTCCCAATCAGGCCGCAGGACAGAATGGTCTCTATGTTCATCCTTCGTTCTTTGCTTACTCTGCTGGGTCGGGTGATTGTGCGGTACTTGAATTTGGGACTGATTCCTTTCAGTGACTTTTTAGATATGACTGAGTCAGTCCTGCCTTCAGCAGTGGGAAAACAGCGCCCTCCTCAACTCCAGCCAGATTTTGCTGATTTACGTTCTCCAAGGGAAAGGGGCAAACGTGGAGAATTCACGTTTATTAAGAGTTTTCACAGTGAAGAGCGCTTGATACACATCGGCTCGTCTAGTCCTCACAGTGGACCTGTAAGGTTGGCAGTAAAGTAAGGAAACTGAGGCACGGAGAGATTAAACCATGCTTCCAAGTCTCACAGGCTGGCTAGTGGCCAAGCGGGGTTCTAACCCAGGTCCCCTGACTCCATCACTCCTTACAGTTTGTCATCAGGGGCAAGGCCCCACCCAGAAAGCTGATTAACCTACCCTAAAATGCTATGTCACATTTCCAGTACCTTCCATTCAGACTGGATGCTTCCTAAAGGGTGAAAGACGCAATGGATTACAGTTTTCTCGTGCTTAAAGTACTGAATTGCAGAGAGAGCTCACCAACCGCCAGTCATGTTCACTGGGTCCCTTCTACAAGCACCCCTCGAGGTTTTCTATGTGTCAGGCCCTGTAATAAAATAACTGAAAATTACGACAAACTTAAAATATAATATAGAACAGTATGCAAAGAGATACAACCACCTAGATACAAGAAGCCATCTAGTTAAAAAAAATTTTTTATTGAATATTGACTAAATCTAATCAGGTTTCCCTTAGCAGGGATTCTCTCACATTTGTCCTAGTGTCGGAGGGTTTCTGGCTCTTGTGCATCCCATAAGTTTTTCCAGGCCTTGACACAGCGGTGGCAAGACAATTAGCCTGGTGTCCTTCCCACGAAATAAGACCCGTTGCCCCATCCCCACCTCACTTCAATCAAGACGATGCACAGTATTGGCCACCCCATGAATTTAACTTTCATCCTTTATCAGCTCTTAATATCCATGGCATCTCTTCATTTCCTGAGCTCTGTGCTCCTAGCTTGGGCTTTAAGAGCTATGTGTGTATGACGTATGTTTCTTTCTTGCGCTGTCGTGTTTGGGCTGGATGCTTAAGTCTACCAGTTTCTTAAAGAGACTGGTTCTTTTTTCTTACTTGAATATTTCCAGATTTCCACTTCCAGCCATAGATTAACTTGTTTCAAAACAATCCTCTTTCCAAGATGACTAGAAAAGCTAGACAAAAAAACTTTTTATATATTTGAAGGTATTGGAAGATGAGTAAAGGAGCAAGAATTTCAGGGGCTAAAAGCCTGAAAAGAAGGGAAACCAAGAGAGGTGGTTCCAACTTCTGGCACATTTTTGTTCTTGATCAGAAAGCTAGGGATGAGAAAAGCTGCAGAGATTTCGACAGTCCCGAGGAGAAAAGGCCTGGTAACACCCGGGCTTCCTGAAGAAGTAGAATGCAAGACCTTCATTACTTTGATCTTTATCATATACCCGGGACTGCAAGCCCCGCATATAAAATCTCTGATTCCCCGTGTGTGAGGGGCACAGTTCTTGGGGTGCTAGCCTGCTGTGTCTTCCCTTCTGCCTGGCAGAGGAATAAGGCCATCTCTCTTATCCTCCAAAATCTCTGTCTCCATATTTCTGTCCGGCATCACTGCACAGAGAAGCCGAGATTTTGACAACAAATCCCCAGAAAGGCAACATCCCAGGGACAAGAATGAACAAAACCCAACTGTATGCTACACACCTTAAAAACAAGGGTACAGAGAGGTTGAGAGTAAAAAAGAAAGAAAAAAATATTTCATACTAACACTAACCGAAAGAAAGATGATTCACTAACGAGTGTAAAACAAAGTATCTTTGGCTATAAAGCAAGAAAAAAAAAATCTCCAGAAATAAGGATGAAAAGAGTACATAAAATATAAAAATTCAAAGTCTGCAATGCCCTGTATCAGTCGGGGTTCATACAGAAGTGAGAGGCCACGCCAGAAAATGGAGCAGGGAAAATTCCAGACACAGAGTTGTCAATTAAGTGAAAAGTGGTGAACTCCTAACAGGGGGAGCAAGTGGACCTGCAGAGCTGAGAGGTGAGCTTGGGGAAGAGTCTAGAACCCAGGGAATGGCCCGCAGGCTGAGGAGGAGCTCCTGGAGCCGCCACAGCAACGCCTGGACCCGCTCTCAACTCTGAGATTTACCGAGATGCAGGGTCTCCATAATGGGCCCTGCAAAAATATATATGTAATCAGTGATGAGAATGATATTTTCTGGAATTTAGTCAAGAATTTATCATAGAAGATAGACCACTTTCCTCTTTTAATTTTGTCACGTTTCTTTTCTGAGAAGATCCTGACGAAACAGCAATACTTTGAGAACCGTTCCTCCACAAATTTGCTTCCTTTTCCTTTTTCTTACTCTCGGCCACCAAGACCTTCCAGGCCACCCTCATCTCACACAGGACCACGGGGATTGTCCCCACGATCCTCACAAAGCTGGTCCGAATGAAAGCAGCATGCAAGGCGCCGGGGACCAAAGGAGATGTGTGCAGAACTCAGGACAAGAGAAGGTCCAGCTCACAGCCACTCCGGCACCACTGGCAGCTTGGAAACAGCCAGAGAGGAAGCAGCCTGGGCAAGGGGGACCCCAGCCTCACATACGTGCGCTCCTCTGATGTCAGCGGAAGCTCCGGATACAGACGAGCGGGCTGAATTGGGCTCCATGCCTTAATCACAATGTTATTTTTCTCTTGGGGGTTCAATTCTGTGCTTGGCATCTTTTGTGCAATCCTTCTCAGCTTCCATGCAACCTTTGGAAATCTCCCGCCATGGCTTGCATTACTCAGGGTTACATGAACAGCTTAAAAGATGAACAAGGCCTAGAAAACTCTCAGAGGGCTTCTGCCACCCACAAAACCAGGGTCTTGGGCTCCTGGTCGGGGGATGGCTCCCTCAACACCCACTCACCCAGCTACTCCGAAAGGAGGAACAGACAAATGGGGTAAATGGACACTTTTTTTCTCTTCTCTACCATGGCCTCTTTCCCACCCGGGCTGACAAAAGAAACAGAAAAGTAGGTTCTCAGATCTGTTCTGCCCAGTAGGTGGCTGCCAAAGCATCTGCTTTGAATGCTTTCGTGTCTCAAATACCACTGTTACCATCCCGAGCGGATGCCAGGACTCCCATCATTAGAAACCCTTCATTCTGGCCTTGGAAACTGTGGGTTTCCAGATTCTCTGTTCAAACCCAAATAGCCTAACACTTTGAGACAGCATTTCCCAAAGTGTTTTCCTAAGAATGTTCCTCAAAATTTCTTAGAAAAATAGTGCTATGGTCTAAAAAGGAAAAAAAAAAAAAGAGAGAGAGAGAGAGAGAGACAGGGAGAAGTGGCGTATCACGTGTCTTTCCTGAGGGTCATGATGCAAACATGTTAAAGGCTCTAAAGATCCCACAGTAAATAAAATCATTTCATTATGTTTAACAGTGTTTCCCAAAAAGATCTGCTCATGAAACCCTGTGTTGTTTTTTCCGTTTATAAACATCCCCCAAAACAGACAGAGTTTTCTTTGGAAAACCTGACTTAAGCCATCAATTTACAATAACAGTGAAGTGTGTCCAGATCACTGGGCTCCAAGTCAGGAAAATGTGAGCTTCCTTCACCAGTATATACCCCACCAAACCCCTATTTCATTCCTTTGCTGGTTGTTACAAACCTTCTCTGTCCTCTTCCAGCTCTTTCCACTATCACTGCTACCCTATCACAGCAGATACTCTTTCCCTGCTACCCTATCACAGCAGATAACCTTTTCAAATATTTCATTGAAAACACTGAGACCACCAGAAAGGAACTCCCTCAAATTCCTGCCGTCTTTGAAACTGTATCTATGTGTTTGCTTCCATCCCTCTGCCTTTTCTCCTGATTCAGAGGAAGGAGTGTCACCCCTCTACTTGTGTCTACTTGCAGATACACCCTTTATCTGCATCATGATATTGTCACTTCTCTCTTCTGAATATTTATCCTCTACTCTGCTGATCTTTTAAAGCCCATGTCTATTCCAAGTTGGATTTTAAAAAACTCACTCAGGGGCTTCCCTGGTGGCGCAGTGGTTGAGAATCTGCCTGCTAATGCAGGGGACACAAGTTCGAGCCCTGGTCTGGGAAGATCCCACATGCCGCGGAGCAACTAGGCCCGTGAGCCACAACTACTGAGCCTGCGCGTCTGGAGCCTGTGCTCCGCAACAAGAGAGGCCGCGACAGTGAGAGGCTCGTGCACCGCGATGAGGGGTGGCCCCCGCTTGCCGCAACTAGAGAAAGCCCTCGCACAGAAACGAAGACCCAACACAGCCAAAAATAAATAAATAAATAAATAAATAACTCATTCAACAAATATTCAGTACTTATTAAAAGGCACTAATTAGCAAACTAACACTCATATCTCACCCTTAGATTTCTTACCAAAAGTAAACAGAGACAGACAAGCAAACAAATGCCACCCTCTGGTTGGGCCAGGGCCCTGAGGGGAGTGAGTGCGGGGACCACAGGCACAGGAAGTCTGGGTGGTTTCCCAGTGGGTATGAGATGGCAAAGCTCCCAGAAGAGGTGAAGCTAGAACCACGCCTCACGCCGCATTCTGCGGTAGCAATCACCTGCTCCCTCATCACTTGCACAGCCATGCTCCAAAAAATATAGTCCACTCTGGATATTTCCTCTTCTCCAACCACCCCTCCATTCACTTCCGATTAACCTGGCTTCTGAGCCAAACTTTCCAGTGAAGCTGCTTCCTTGGAGGTCACTAGTCACATGGAACTTTCTACACCAATGGACATTTTCATCACCTGTGTCTTACTTGATCTCCCTGAAGCATTTAACACTGCACTCTGCTCCTCTGGCTTCTGAAGTGCCTCTCTCCCCTGAGTCTCTTCTTGTCTCTTTTATCCATCTGTCCTTCTTTGTCTCCATCATGGACCCCTCTTTTAATATCAAGTTTAACTCTTGACATTCCCCAAGGTCTTTTCTTGGCCCTCTTCCCTTTTCCCTGTACTATTCCTGGATATTTGTTGTATCTATTTGATTCCCACATGCTCTCAGCTCACGGCCCACTCACGACTTTCTCTCTGACCAAGTAAAATCTCCCTGCCACACCCTCTGATGACACCATGTACTGCTCCTTCATAGCACTCACCTATGATGTAATTTTGCATTTATTTATGTGGCTGTTTGCTTAAGATATCACTTTCAAATAGACTGAAATTCCATCTAGGCACTCTGTCCAACAATAACATGCTGTTTAAACAATTTATGGTATGCATACTTGATGAAATACTATACAACTAGTGAAAAAGCATCCCCCCAAAATGTAATGATTTGGAAAACTATTACCTTGTACATTAAATATTATAAAAGCATATTGCAAAGCAATACCTATAGTATGATCCCACTTTGCAAATAAATATGTACATATGTTCAAAAACTCCTGGAAGAATAATCTGCTAAAGTATACATACTGGCATGGTATAATTAAAAGAGATTTTTATTTTCTAAGCAACAGTAATAAGACTTACAAATGGGGGTTAATTTACAGGAAGATCTGTATGCTTAATGTTTCCCTGGGCCCTTTTTTTTTTTTTTGTAGCTGAGCACCTAACTGCCAAACTGACTAGCTGTGTTCAAATTTGTTACTATATTAGTACAAACATATCCACACAGTTCTTAGAGATAAGCAGATTTTTTTTGCTTACCAGAAGAGAGAGAAGCATCAGTGAGTCATAAAGGTCCAGAGCTCTGGGCAAGGGCTTCCTAGTCAACTCCTGGTTCCTCTGAAGTAAGTTCTGCATCCATTCCACAAGCATTTATTGCACAGCCCCAGCTGGGCACTGGAGGAAGAGGATGAAACTGGATGCACTCTCTTAGCATAAGGAGGGTACAGTCTAGTGAGGGAGAGAGACAGGTAAACAAAAGGCCAATAAGAGTTACAGATGCTATAACAGAAGTTAGTGGGGGCACAAGGCAATGACGGTCATTTCCCTGCAGGAGCAGATGATGAGTGAAGGGCCACTAGGAAGTTTCAGAGGGTGACATAACAAGACTCACATGTGTGTGGTACTCGACGGGTTTCAAAGGTGTCTTCACACTCTATTCTATCTGCTTATATCCATCCACGTGACCGAGGCTGGTAGTATTATTCCCATTTTATTTGGCAGATGAGTAAGTAACAGCTAAACCTTATAAAGCACTCACTAAGCATTTGACAAGTGTTAATCTCTCCTAATCCCCATCACAACCCGAGGAGGCAGGAACCACTATTATCCTCCTTTTACAGATAGGGATTGAGGCAGAGAGAGGTTAAGCAGTTTGCCTGGCTCATCCGTGGAGAGACAGATTGAAAATACAGGCAGTGCGATGCCAGGCACTGAGCCCTGGACGAGAACTCGGTGCCGCCTCGCAGGACTGCTTCTCTCACGGCCAGGAGGAGGCTGGGAAGGGGCAAATCCTGCCCAAAAATCCAGATACTCTGTCTCAAAGCCCCGCGCTGTGGTCACTCCTCCCCAGTACAAAAATTCTCAGAGACTTCGAAAAACCTAGAAACGTTAGAAGGGAGAGGGAGGGAAGAAGCACACTAACTTTGACTGAAAGCCTCTTTCTGTGCCAGGCGCTGTACAGGGCACCTAACAAAGATTATCTCCTTTAGTCTTTCTTACAACCCTGAAAGTCTGTACACGTGATTCTTCCCATCTGCGCCAAGGAGATCTGGTTTAAGAGGAGGGGTGACTGGCAGCGCAGGTCCCACCCCTACAGGCAGTGCCCACTAGGTCAGGCCCTGCCGGCCGACCGAGACAGGGGGTTCTTGCTCCTTCTCCACTCGGTACCCAGGAGGAAGCACTGCCACGGCCCACGTGGGCAGACGTGCCCCACCCCCCACGAAGGGCCTGCCACATGCCCCGCGCTGGGAAATAGAGATGAAGCCTGGTGTCCGCCCTGGAGGAGGTGCCAGCATGGAAGAGTCTCCCCACCACCTGCCAGGCTGCGGGGAAGGGCACGGAAGTGGGAAGGGATCCCGACTGTCCCTTCAGCATCCGGTGGTCCCCCACCTCCTCCCACCTCGGAGCAGGAAACAAGAGAGGAAACATCACCGCACGACAGCCTCTGCTCACGTTGCAGCAAGGCCGACGCCGGATGCCTGTGGCGCACTTTTGTTCACGGTCACGGTGAGTCTGGGGAGAGGCCATCTGGGCTACACCCGCGCCCAGCACGGGGCACAGGCCGCCCGGGGGGTTCCTGCGCGCCAGGCCCGACTTCAGACACTGTCCTTTACTGGGCGCCTCCCAGCTGGGCCCAGGGGCCTCGCACGTACCCTCTCCTGCTTTGCAACCGGCCCCAGGAGCTGCTACAGGTATTTCACACGCTGAGAGGGGAGAGAACCGTGGCCTCCCGCAGTGACTTATGCCCTCCGTTTGCAAATCCTGTTGTGCACGTGATGAGAATATGCTTAACCAGACGTGGAGGTAAATTGTGCAGCCTAGCATGGCGGGGGGAGGGGGCTCAGTTATGTTACGGGTTATTTCGGCGGGCAGCCCACCCCGGATGAGGATTCCACTGCCCCTGAGCAAAGGAGCGTGTCCGCCCAGCCAGCGGCACAGGGCCACCCTCGCCCCCGCACGGGAGATCCGAATGTTTTACTTTTTTTAACATCTCTATTGGAGTATCATTGCTTTACAGTGGTGTGTCAGTTTCTGCTGTATCACCAAGTGAATCAGCTATACGTATACATATATCCCCATATCCCCTCCCTCTTGCGTCTCCCTCCCTCCCACCCTCCCTACCCCTCCCCTCTAGGTGGACACAAAGCACCGAGCTGATCTCCCTGTGCTATGCGGCTGCTTCCCACTAGCTATCGATTTTACATTCGGTAGTGTATATATGTCCATGCAACTCTCTCACTTCGTCCCAGCTTACCCTTCCCCCTCCCCGTGTCCTCAAGTCCATTCTCTACATCTGTGTCTTTATTCCTGTCCTGCCCCTAGTTTCTTCAGAGCCTTTTTTTTTAGATTCCATAAAAGACCTAAACGTAAGGCCAGACACTATAAAACTCTTAGAGGAAAATATAAGCAGAACACTCTGTGACATAAATCACAGCAAGATCCTTTTTGACCCACCTCCTCGAGAAATGGAAATAAAAACAAAAATAAATGGGACCTAATGAAACTTAAAAGCTTTTGCACAGCAAAGGAAACCATAAACAAGACAAAAAGACAACCCTCAGAATGGGAGAAAGTATTTGCCAAAGAAGCAACTGACAAAGGATTAATCTCCAAAATATACAAGCAGCTCATGCAGCTCAATATCAAAAAAACAAACAACCCAATCCAAAACTGGGCAGAAGACCTAAATAGACATTTCTCCAAAGAAGATATACAGATTGCCAACCAACACATGAAAGGATGCTCAACATCACTAATCATTAGAGAAATGCAAATCAAAACTACAGTGAGGTATCACCTCACACCAGTCGGAATGGCCATCATCAAAGAATCTACAAACAATAAATGCTGGAGAGGGTGTGGAGAAAAGGAACGTTCGTGCACTGTTGGTGGGACCGGAACGTTTTAACACGCACATTTCATCACAGCAGTGGCTTGGGCTGCAAATGTTTCTCTCCTTTTCAAAAGCCAAAGGAGTCGGCCAGACCTTGAAGAGATTTAGGAGAGAAGCTCGAAGGCGAACAGATTTTACTCTTGGGACGCACAGTGCTCAGACTTGGCAATTCATTAGTTTAACTAGAAGTGAGGACCTCTGAAATTTCGAGGAACTCCACCCGGCGGGGGGTTGCCACTTTCGGAGTGTTTCTCTGGCGGCGCCCCAGCCTCGCCTGTGCCCCCCAATAAAAATAAGCGTGGTTCAAGCTCCATTCTGAAAAGAGTGCTGCTAGACCGCTCCAGACACTTCAGCATCTCAACAAGGTACTCGTTTCCATTCAAATGGCTCCTGATCTGCTCCTTTAACAAGCTCTGGTATGTTCTATTATTGACCTGAGATGTTAATGCATTAAGAATCTCCATTAAGCACTGCTCTGGAAACGTTACTCTAAGTCATGCATGGTGCTGGATGCTTCACAGGTATTATTTGATTTCATCATCATAAGAAGCTCCTTTTTCAGCCCTAGAAACAGGTTTAAAACCTTGCCCCAAGTTAATGCAGCCAGTAATTCTCTTGGTTAAATTTACTGAACAGTTAATTTTAGCGTAACTACAGACAAGGCACGTATCATTCAATACACGGAAGGTTTCTTTCATTACCCCCGGCTACCCCCCAGTAGAGAACAGGGGCTCTCAGACTGTGGCCCGTCTTCTACTGACTCTCCTCACTTACTTTTTTATCAGCCCTAGTTGTAGTGGGGTCACCTCCCACCTGGTCTCCACCCTGGTGGTGCCACCTTCAAACACTGATCACTCAAGATGCTCATAGGAAGGGCTGAGTCACAAACAGCAACATGTCTGTGTTCCGGCCACTTCTTAGCCCCAGCTGCTCTGACCCAACTTTGTCCAGTACTAGAATCAAGGGCACGTGTCTTCACCACACATAGACTGCCTCTTGCTAGGTCTGCACAACTGTCTTCTGTGATAAATGGAGTATTTTATCCTCATTTTATAAATAATGAAATCGGGATTCAGGGAAGACCGGTGATAGAGTACAAGCTGTGGAACCACAAAGACAGGGCTTTTAATTCCCACCCCCTTCCTTCCTGAGCAAGCTTGTACAAGTATTTAGATGTCTCCAGTCTCAGGTTCTTCCTCTGTAAAATGGGACTAATCTTCCAGGTCATTGAGAAAACTGAGTTAAACAGCATGAAAAATACAAATCCCTGCCAAGAAATAGGAGACAGAAGCAGTGCTAATAAGCAGGGCAGCCACGCAGCATCGGTGAAGGTAAAATGAGTTCCAGGCTGACTGAGCTTAATGACTGCAGGAAGCCTTGGGTCCAGAACCTCATTCTGAGTTCAAAGGGGTCAGGAAACTGAAATCAGATTATTAATACGAAATGAGTTTAAGAGGAGAGAGCGTCACCCCTCCTTTTAAAAAAGAAGACCACTCAACCCAGGCAATCAGCGAGTGCATCCTGCATTCTCAGGCTCCCCCGGAGTAGAAGGAACACTCAGCTCCTGGTCTCAGATGCGTCAGGCTTTACTGGGAGGCTAAACTCACATGGGAGTAACTGGAAAGGAAAGCTGAAATCTGCGCGCTACAAAGGCAGGCTGGATGGGGAGTCAGGTGGGAGGAAGGTGAGGTTTGGACTTGGAGGTGAAGCTAGGGAGGGGGACCAGTTTGGAAGTTTCTACTCAAGGTTGCCAAGACTGAAAACTATCGGAAGGTGAGTATGACCCCAATTCCTTAGACAAAAATAACAGTGAAAACTTCCGTTGACTGCCTCGTCCATGCAGAGAGTTCACTGGACTTTCTCATAATCCTGAAACTATTTTTACAGATCATAAAACTGAGACCCAAAGAGTGAAATCCCTTGACAGAGGGCAGACTACTAGTCAACAGCAAAGCTGGGAGTCAAACTCTGATCTGTTGGGTTCTCTCTGTGGCGACAGAGAGCAAGGAGGCTTACACCGAGAAAATCTCAAAGATTAGTGGAGGAGACCTTGTCAAGAAGGGTGGATGAGAGCTGAGAGGGTGCTGCTGAGCTATGGCCCTGAAGTGTCTGAGATGTGTCTCCCCTGGCCATTGGGCCCATGTTACTTGAGTGGGGAAGACAGCTTTAGAGACACAGTAGCTGGTCAGGAAGGATGCTTTTGAATATCAGAGGAACAGGGATCAACAAATCCTGAAGTGTTCATGAAAAACATCCCGAAGAAGCTGGGGAGGGTCCCACTTCACATCCTTCAGTGTTCCACGACCTCCAGCCTCCTCCAAGCATTCGAGAGGGCACCTGGGGCTGTTTTATCTTCTTTTCCTTCCAGCACTTCTCTTTTACAAACTAGCACAATATCAAGATAACATTTCTCACCCCCTAACCTTTTTTGTCGACTTTACTGATCGTCTCAGTGCCCTCCAGGGTTTGGGGGAAATTGCAGGCACTCTTGAAAATTAGTACACCTCTTTTAGGCATAAATGAGGCATTATTTTGGTTGATAACTATTTACTGAGCATTTTCCATAAGCCAAGCACTGCACTGGGTACTAAGGATACACAGTAAAATACAAGTCACCGATTTTAGGGAACTCAGGAACTAATGGTGAAGAGAGGACGAGAGAGGAAACTGAAACTCAGACTGCTAAGCTTGCACAAGGCACCACTCACCAGGACCCAAGGAATTTGATATCAGTTTACCCAGTAAGTCTATTTCTGGCACCTGATACATAATACATAAATATGCTCACTAAAGCACAACTTTTAATCACTGAAAGCAATATATCTGCCCAAGAATTTGAACCATTAAATAATTTATAGTACATCTATTCAGTAAAGAATTTTGCTTCTATTTTAAAAAATGATGCTTATAAGTTTTTTTTTTTAATACCAGGAGGAAATGCTTGTGTTATGTTAAATGAAAAAAAATAATAAATGACACTGTTTAAAATATATATTAAAGAAAAAAAGACTGGAAGACAATAGCCAGGTGAGTACTGACAAATGTTTAACAAGTAAAAATAAAGAAGCCTTGGTTTGTAGTACGTGCTGATTACTGTGATGTAAATATTCCCACCATGACCTAGTTCAAGCTGCCAATGTGATGTCACTATGTCTTTGAACATGAAATAGGGAATAAAAGCACCCAGTTGGCTTTCCCAAGCTGGTCCCAGCCAGTTACAGCACTACTGGCCATAACCTTAAGATGTTGACAATAGTTTGAATGATGCAATCATGGGCAATGTTATTTTTTATTTATACTTTCCAAATTTTTAGTAATGCATATCATGTTTGTAAAGCTCGTTTCTGCAGGGGAATGGCCTCCTAGCGAGTGTGGCCATTAGCTGAAGATCTGATTTGAGCAATACTGTTGGGCTTTTTCCTTGCACACCAAATTAAATACATTCTTGTGATCTGGTTTCACATTTCATTCAGTGAATAATGTCAGGAGCTCGAGTGAGCCAGAGAAGACACACCATTCTTCGTCCTAATACCACCCACCCAGCAACCATGGAATGATGCAAGCAAGGAGGACCCCAATATCTGAGCAGGAAGACAGGGGTCATCACAAAATTAGGCTATAGCTAACTGAGACCCTTACCAATGGTCCAACGTAGTCAACCAAGACAAAATCTTTTTCTTGGGTTGTGCGATTTTTTTCTTAATGAAACTCGAACGCAGCATTAGCCTCTGAGACATATAAGATCATATAAGTGACTCCTTAGGCAAGTTATTTATCTTGCCCAATCCTCAGTTTTCTCATCTGTAAAATGGGGACATTAGTACACACCAGTCACCATGCCACAGTTGTAAGGATCGAAGGAGATAGTAATCGTGAAATGATTGATAGCACTTAATAGGAAATATGAATTCTCATTTGCCTTCTTTTGCTCACTCTACTACCTTAGGGAGGAAAAGAAAGGTCCAAAGAAATGTCCACCAACAGAAAAGGGATTAATGATAAATGAGAAGCTCATGGTCTCGCAAATAGCCGCAGAGGCTTCAGAGCAGCAGTAGCACACGTTTCCTATCTGCAATGGCATGAAGCCACACATGTGTGTTTCTGTAAAAGCCTCCAACGGCTTTGCCCTAAATACACAGCTATCGTATAGCAAGAAAAAAAAAATAAGGCATTTTAGAAAGTCAGATTTATTTTGCATCTAAACCTGCAGCTCAGACAATAAGACATGATTTCAGAGTAGAAAAAACACAGGGTTGTTGCCTGCAATCATAAGACCTGCTTCCAGCCATCACCTTCCTGCCAAGAGATAAAGAATTTAATCAGAAAAGGTGGCAAATTGCTAAGCGCAATTCTGTGCAGCACACACACACGAAAGTATATACCTTGATTGAATTCACAGAACTACACTCCACTTTCGGAAAACAGAAGCGCTAATCGCTCACAACACTAAGTGCAAACAGATACCAGGGCGAAGAGCTTCAGATCCTCTAAACGGCCAGCCGAACTGGCTTGCGCTTTCTCACCTGGGAGGGCTGAACTCATCAGTGTTTCTGCCACTAAAGGAGAGAAAACTGTGGCCTGCTCTGGAGCAGAAAGGGCGCGGTGCCCTCCCGCTTTCTGCAGATGCCACATTCCAACCAACAGGCCCCTCTGGAGACACGACAACCAGCCTTCACTGGTTCTTTTGTCCTACTCTGACCAGAGTGTGGGCAGCAGATTGATTTCATGCTCAGATTTCATTTTTAACCCTTTTCTACGTATTTAGCCCTTTTTCCTTCTATCCTAGGATTGGAAGGCACTGGGGACAAAAAAAAAAAAAAGAAATGATTAAAAGCAAGCCAGTTGTGATGGTTAATTTTATGTGTCAACTTGGCTAGATTATGGTGCCCAGTATGGTCAAACACCAGTCTAGATGTGGCAGTGGAAGTATGTTTAGGTGCGATTAACAGTTAAATCGGTGAATTTTGAGTAAGGCAGCTCACCCTTCATCATGTGGATGGCCTTATCTTATCAGTGAAAGACCTTTAAAGGCAAAGACTGAGGTTTCTCAAAGAAGAAGGAATTCCACCTCCAGACTGCAACGTAAAAATTCTGCCTGGTTTCCAGCCTTCAAACTCAAGACTTTTCCCTGAATCTCCAACCTGCTGTGTGCCCTACAGATTTGAGACTTGACAGCCCTCACAATTGCATGAACCAATTCTTTAAAGTCTCAATCGATACATACATACATACACAATACATACATGGCATAAATATGTGCATAGGTAGAAAAAGATAGATGATAGATACACACATAGATACATAAATAGATAGATGTATCTATATATCTATAGCACTATCTGTAGATAATAATCCTATGGGTTCTGTTTTTCTGGAGAAGCCTAACTAATACACCAGCAAACACCCCTCTGTCCTCAAAGAGCAGCCAGTCCAGTGGGCGCAGAGGATTTGCAGGCAGATGTAGGGAGGTCCTCGGCATGTAAGTCTGAGCTGCAGAGGAACACAGATACAGCCCCTGCAGACTGGCCTGCTCATACATCTCCCAGGAGCTCCATTTCCACGATTACCTCCTGTCAAGGTCCTAGGTAGGTCTGAGGTCCGGTTCATGGGGTGACCATGTCCCCAGACTCCTACCCCACCTCCCCAAGCAATCAGGAAGTGCTGGTCACTTTATTCTCCAAGCAAGGATGGGAATGAGAAGCAGGGCCTCCACAGTGGTAGAAGAGAGAGTGGGGATGCCAGACCATCCAGGGCAAAGATCTGACTCTGTGAGCCCTGCCTTGTGGTGTTGCAAAGCTGCTCAGAGAATCTGGGCCAGATCCGAGTGAGGAGAAGGAAACAACCGAGAGAGATAATCCAGTGAGAAGGTATGCCCCGGAGCAGTGGTTTTCAAACTTGAAGTTTGCAAAAGCATTGCTTCCAAGCTTGCTAGAAAATGCAGATTCCAAAGCTCTCACGGGAAGATTTGGTTCAGAAGGTGTAGGATGGGGCTTAGAAACGAGCTTTCAAGAACACACCGCAGGCGATTCTAGTACAGATGTCTCGGGGCCCACAAATGGAGGTTATTTCCTTGGCAAGCTAGACAATACACTGCTGAGAAGAGAGCGAATTCCCCCTTTGCCCTACTCCACGCTTCAGTCCAATCAGCTCCAGAGAAGCTGGACGCCGAGGATGGTCATGGGCCGGCAGGGCCAAAGTCATCCCAGACTCCCATCTCTTTCTGACTCAGCCAGCTAGGAGGAGAAGTCGGCTGGAACAGGGACAGAAGACAGGGTCCTTGTTGCTCCTCAAGGGAGTGTTGGCTTAGCTTGAAATTTTGGGGAAGAAAAAACTAATTCTCACCGGTGCCATGAGTCAAAGGTTAACTTGAGATAGAATCAGCATTGAACTGACATTCATTTTCCCTCCTCCATCAGCAGAATTGTGATAAAGAAAATGTCATTAGTCAACACGAGGAGCTGGAGAAAAGGGACTCACCTCCTCCTTCTGCCTCGATATTGGAGCAAAGGACTCTCGTTGCTGCGACCTTCTCAGTGGCAGCACTTGACCAGCTCCCTCCCCCTGTTCATGTTCAGTGTCTCACCCCTTCCTTCATTTCCATGTTAATGAGGTATCTCCCAATCTCCCTGTTCCCTTTGCTGACCCCTATCCCTGCTGACTTGCTTACAGCCTGCAGGGCCTTCCTCTCTGCCAGAAGCATTACCCAGCCATCTTAATTACTCCTTCCTTTCTCCTCTGCGACCTGACCGGTGGCTGAAACACCACCTCTATTTCTCCATCAGTCATTTTAACTACTCCGCGGTTGCCTAAGTGTCGTCCGCTCTGTTCATCACTGAAGCACCCGGGGCTCCCTGAATAGCACATAAACCGAACCACACTTGGGGATGAAGGATATTGTAGCGTTCCACTTTATACCCCTTATCTATAACACGGATGCTCAAAATTACAAAGGGCAAAGCTGGAGGGTAGAGAGAGAGCGGGGGAGAGTTGGTTGATTACAGGATGGTTTTAGGCAGTGTAGCTTCGGGAAAGACGATGGGAGTGCATGTCCGTCTGTTTGGAGGAGGGGAGATGGGAGCTGCATGAGGAGACAGGGGACCAGGCGAGGGTGCACCAAAGCGTGGTAGCAAGGAGTCTGCACAGGCAGTGCTAAAGCCCACCGCGTCGTGTTTGGAAGACGGGATTGGAGCTGTTGGGGAGAAGATTCGTGTCTCAGGGTTTCCTGCCACAGCTAACAACCCAGACTCAGTGAGTCACTAAGGTGGACGACCGTCTTCTGCTTAAGAGCCGGGTTACTCTGTGTGTTCATAGTCACGAGGCATCTGAGAGGCAGTCATGACGGAGCTTACCGGCAAACGTGCGTAATGAAGCAGCTGTTGGACCCACGTAGGTGGAGACATACAAGTCTTCCTAACCTGACAGACTTTCTGGCAAACCCTCACAGCAAAGATAAATATAACGGGGAAGTATCCGCGGCATTGCTACCACAGAAGGAGCACTGCCTGCCATCGTTGCCTCCTCCAACAGTGTGTTAGAGGTCCTAGATAATCCAACAGGCAAAAATAAGAAAAGAAAAACAACTAAAGTATAAGAATTGAAAATAAGGAGAGAACAAAAAAAAACTATACTGGGGCTCCCCTGGCGGTCCAGTGGTTAAGACTCTGCGCTTCCACTGCCTGGGCGCGCTCAGTCCCTGGTTGGGGAATTAAAATCCCACACGCTGCCTGGCGTGGCAGAAAAAAAAAGCAAAAAAAACCCTATACCTATTTACAAACAATGCCGTTGTCTGGGGAAGTAAGCTGAAAAACGCCGCCCCCCCCCCCCAAGATGCCCACTTCCTATCCCCCAGAACCTTTGAATGTTACCTTTTATGGCAAAAGGGACTTTGTCAATGTGACTCATTAAAAAAGTTTGAGATGGGGACATTATCCCCATCTCAAATGGGGATAAGAGGGAGGCATGAACAAGTGCAACAAATCCGTAAAAGAGCTCAGAAAAATCCAGCAAAAGATGTACAGGATTTTTATTAAGAAAAGTTATAAAAATATGTGCAAGGACATGAAAGAAGACCTTTATAAATGGATATCTCTACCATGCTTATTATAAAGATCACCATCATAAAGAAGGCATTTTCCTCAAGTTAATCTGTACGTTTAACACATGAATTTCAACAAGGTTTTTGGGGGGTTTTGGGGGGGGCTGGGGGTTGTTTTATTTTGTTTTGTTTTTGTAGAACTTGATAAGCTAACCCTAAAATCCAAAAGGAAGAGTGGGCAGGAAAGGGTTAACACAGCAGCCCTAGGTTGCTCAAATCCTGCACATTCCAAAGAAAGGCTTCTCTTCTGGACTGGTTAGCCAGCTCCTGGGAAATACCCCTGAGTCCTTGGAATATTCTGCCTGATTAGAGTGCTTTTGTGTGCTTGAGGCCCTGGGTCATGCTGTACTACTCTGGCCTGATAAAATCATCCTGAGAATGTGATTTATGGTGAACGACTTTTTCTCTCAGCGCTAGAGGGGGGTGCCCAGAAGGATCTGAAATCCGAGGAGCTGAGGTCAGTCAGGCAGGTTGCCACGTGTCTACCTGACAGACCCCCAGTAGAAGCCCTGCACTAGATTCAGGTGTGCCCCCCAGGTCGTGACACATACATGCGATGTCACACATTGTTGCTGGGAGGACTATGTGTCCCCACGTGACTCCGCTGGAAGCTTGCACCTCATTTCTCCTACACTTTGCCCCATGTCCCTTTTCTGTCTGATGATTTTGATCTGCAGCCTTTTGCTGCAATAAACTGTAGCTTTGAGTACAGCATTCTGAGTCCTGTGTGTCCTCCTAGCAAATCATCAAGCCTGAGGGTGGTCTTGGAAACTCCTGTCACAAAGAGCAAAGCGCTGGGAATAGCTGAACCCCTTGTGAAGAAAATCGATAAGTTTGGGAGTAGTGGGTTACTACACTCACCAGATTGAGGCTCGTTATAAAACTATCCCAGTTAAATTAGGAGGTGCTGGGACAGATGGACAAGTGGAATGGAGTAAAGACCATAGACACAGGCCTGTGTCTAGAAGCTTGAAAGATGAACGCAAATGGGGAGGGGGTGTTATTAGCTACTCAATAAATGGTGATTTTAAAAAGGAGGTCCCTAGCTGTCACCATATTTGAAAAATATGGAGCCTACATTCTTACTGGGTTGGGGAAGATGATAAACCATCGACATGATAAATAAGCAAATGTATAGTACATTAAAAGGTAATCAAGTGCTCTGAGGAATAAAGAAAAAAGGCAGAGGAGGATTAGAGAGGTCAAAAATGATTGATACGGGCAGGCTGCATTTCTAAACAGGGAGTGAGGGTAGCCCTCGCTGAGAATGGTCTTAGTCTGTTCTGGCTGCTATGACAAAATGCCACAGACTCAGTGGCCTTATGCAACAGAAATTTGTTTCTCACGGTCCTGGAGGCTAGAACTCCAAGATCAAGGCACCAGTGTGGTCACATTCTCGTGGGGGTCTTCCTCCTGGTTCCATCCTCACATGGCAGAAGGGGCTAGGGATCTCCCCAGAGCTTCTTTTATAAAGATACTAATCCCATACACAAGGGTAGAAACTCCCAAAAGCCCTACCTCCTAATACTACCGTCTTTGGGAGTTAGGATTTCAATGTATGAGTTTTAGAGAGACACAAACATTCAGACCATAGCAGGAATATTTAAGGAGGTGAAGGCATTAGTCATGCAGGTATGTAGAGAAAGAGCATTCCAGATAGAGGAGACAGTCAACAGTTCACATGTGAGAAAACTGAGGCTGGGAGAGGTTAAGAAACTAGCATAATTTTACATAACTAAACAGCTGAGTATGGATTCAGCCCTAGGTCTCGCCAACTCTAAAGTCTATGGTCCTTCAGCTACACTGTTTAAAATTATTTTAAAATGTTCTTAAAATTCATAGCAAGGATATCTTACCCAAAAGTCAAAATATTTTCAAAACATATCTAATAGTCATCCTCAGATGTGACTCTCAGTAACTTTCCACCCTTCTTTTCCACCAGCCCGTTCCCAATGCTCCGGCACCCACGCCTCAGCCTCACCAAATACTCACTCTTCTCCCACACACCACACATTTTCAGGCCTCAATTTCTTTCCTGTTGACCCTTCATTTTGCAATGTACTACCCGTGCTGGTGAACTAATGCCCCACAGTCTTTTCAAGTGGTCTTTTCTTCATGAAAATTTCCCCAGCTTCCAACGAAAAGACATGGCTCCCTCCTCAACGCTCCCACACAAATTCAGTCACAGAGAAGCCAATTGTGTGGCCTGTGTTTGTCTGTCTGTTCCTCCCTCCAGCCTGTGGACCCTAGACGACCCAGTCAGTATCTGATTCATCTTTCTCCCCAGCACACACCACAAGATAGAGGGCCTCAGTAGGTGTTAAATAAATGTATGTCAAGTGGAAAATGAGTGAAATATTAATGATGATGAAAACCAAAACATCATGAAGTAAGTAAATTGTAATGTTCAACAGGAACTATGGTAAATGGTAATAAAACCTAACATTTACATTTGATATAAAACAATGTGCCATACAATGAGTACGTTCCAGATTTATTACATATTACATAAATAAAGGAAGACGTCAAAAAGGCAAATAATTACAGCCAAGCTATGTGCAGAGCCTGTTAATTTGTTATCTTTGTTGGAAGAGTGTCTCCATGTAAACACATTTTTTCAGAAACATGCTTCACGGAACTGGTGTGCTATAAACATGCCTTGAAAGTTAAACTCTGAAAATTGGGTATTCTCACTGAGTACAGATTTATATAAGACTTCCATTCATGATGGAACTCATCCTTCTGCCTCTAGGAATATCTACTTAATAATTTTAAAGATTCCTGCTTCAAATCTAAGCACTCTTAAACCACATTAATCCATGCATACTAATTACATATTTCTTTACAAAAAAGGAGATAGAAATTAAAGTTTCCCTTTTGCAGTATTCACAGATAAAATATTTGTTAATCAAATGAGTAGGGGTAATACGATCACAGGAAGAATTTGAAACCTTTAAGTAATCTCCCACTTTCTTGCTTAAGTGCACTTGTGCTATGCAATACGGTAGCTACTAGTGGCAGGTGGTTAATGGTCGCCTGAAATGTGGCTAGTACAACTAAGGAATTGAATTGTCAATTTGATTGGGTTTCGATTAATTAAAAATTAAATTTAAATAGCCACATTTAAGTGTAGCCAGTCACTACCATATTGGACAGAGCAAATACAGAATATATCCATCCCCTCAGAAAGTTCTGCTGGAGAACATTGCTTGTACTGTGCTGTAGATGGCCAAAATACAATAAATACAAATGAAATTAACAAACAATGACCAGTTCATCAAAATACAAACTTTGACATTACGGCATATAAAGAGGAAGAGTGTTCCCTGCCTTCAAAGAGACAAATGTGTAAACAGTAAAATAGAGGGTCGTCCCTAATGCAGGTATGCACAAAAATTACATGGAAGAGAAGTTGACTATATCTACTAGATCAAGGAAAGCTTCAACAGAAGACGTGCTATTAGAACCAATTCATATAGGAGAGAAAAATCTGAACAAGCGACAGGGTGGGAGTTGAGAACCATCAAGCCGAGAAAACAACCATGGGGGAAGGCACAGAAAAGCATCCTGAAAGATCATGATGTCGGGTGGCCAGCTCACTGCTTGGTGAGGCTAGAATGTACAAAGTGAGTGGAGAAGGGGCAAGTGACAGCTGAGTGAGGAAGCATGAAAGCCTGGGAAACCATGTGAGGGATTTCAGAACTGTCCCTGGGGACAGAAGGGATTGGATTCCGTTTCAAGTAGAAAGGTGACATAGACGGATCTGTGTTCTGGAAAGGTCATTCTGGCTGTGGAGAGGAAAATGGACAGGATGGAGATAGATTAGAGATGAGGAGATCCAGGAGGAGGCTCTGGACATAAAGCAGAAGAGAGATGACCAAGCTGCGCGAGGGCAGAGCAGGAGAGGCTGGAAAGGAAGCAAGGGAGGTGGGCGTTGTTTATTCGCAATGGATGAATATTTATTTTTAAAAGTTTTCTTAAAAAAAATACAGCAAGTGTGAGACATGTGATCATTCTGACATCCCAACAACATATGTTACAAGAAAAGGTGTTGCATCGATTTTTATGATGGGCTCTGATGAAAGCTCACAAAAACCACTTCAAAATGCTGAGCACGCAGCCAACCTGAGAAAGCCCACTGCTGGTGCTGAGATCAGGCAGCCAGCGTGGCAATGGAGTTATGGATTCCTGAAGATGAAAGGAGATACCAGCCATGACCGGGGAACAAGACATGGGGCAAAGGCAGCTGTCAGCATTTTGTTTTGGCTGCCCTAGCAAACTAATACATAGATATACTACAAAAATCACAATTTTCAGATGATTTCATACCGCTAATACTTGAATTTGAACATGGACTTGCTGTGGAAACTCATGCTTTAACATTACCCTACATGGTTTCCCCTTTTGCAAAGCAGGTTAGGTTTTAGGCATATGTTGTGAAATTATTATTTTTTGAAGTAAGGTTGCATGAAGATATTATCCCTGGAGTGAGTTCCAGTTTCATCTTCCATCTCCAAGTGGTTCCCTAATCCCCAGTCAAAATCAGTACTTTTTTCCAAACACAATAAACACCAGCTATGCCATGAACTTAACTGCAGCTCTAGCTATGGTTTCTTAAATTTGCTTTCCTATGACCAAAATAAAGACATATAGAAAGGAATGAAGACTTAGAGCCCTCATATACACCATTCTCCATCTACTACATTAGTAATTATAACTTTTTCCAGTGTATCCAGACAGAATTTGGGGGTTGGTGTGGGAACAAATATGAAGAAAGTGGGATAATGGTGGAAAGAACATAAAGTTGGATCAGGCTGAATTGTGGATAGGGAACCACTATCCACAGAGATTCCAGGTTTAATGGTGTAGTTTGGGAAGGCTAGAAAGGACTTTGTTCCGTTGATTGGTTGGCTGAAACATGGACTAAAGGTGGCCTATACTAAATGAAGTTGAAATGCCAGAACTACCTTGGTTACCACACAAATACCACACAAATTTTGCTTATTAACATAAGGTCATCTGAATCAATATTTTTGTCCTTTCTTTTTTAAATTACAGTAAGTCCCCTACATACGAACGAGTTCCGTTCCGAGAGCACGTTCTGAAGTCCAGTTTGTTCATAAGTCCAACAAAGTTAGCCTAGGTACCCGAATGGCTTTATAGTACTGTACTGTAATAGGTTTATAATACTTGTCACACAACTAATACATAAAAAAAAACACAAAAAATAAAGAAAACATTTTTAATCTTACAGAACAGTACCTTGAAAAGTACAGTAATACAGTACAACAGCTGGCATACAGGGGCTGGCACCGAGTGAACAGGCAAGAAGAGTCACTGACTGGAGGAGGGAGAGGAGGTGGGAGATGGTAGAGCTAAAGGATTGTCAGCAATAGGAGATGGAGGGCAAGCTGCAATTTCACTCACGCCTGATGTTGATGGAACGCATGTTCGCAACTTTGAAAGCTTGCAACTTGAAGGTTCGCATGTAGGGGACTTACTGTACAGAGAATCTGTGATTTCAAAAAGTTCTAAAACCCTAGGCTAGATAAAACCAGGTTATGCAGAGTAGTTTTACAGTGGTCATGAAAGCAAAGACTTATTGGTGCAATTTTCTAAACTCTTTAAAGAAAGTCCCTGCTCCAAACCAACATTAATAGAGGGAAGCCCGTCATCCTCCAGGTCTAAGAAGTGCGCTAATTCATCAGGCAATTATGGCTCTTCTAGGCGCTCCCAGGGGCATTTGGAGTCAGCAAAGTATCAGACAGAAATTATCTTCTATATCCTTCCATGGCAGAGGGCTGCCAGGTCCCTCCTCTTCTCTGAACTCCCCCTCAACTGAGAAGAGCAGGACCTTCCATCTGTGTCTCTATCTTCTGTGCTCAAGTCCATCTGGGCTGCCCCAGGGACCACCACCATCCAGGGTCAACCACATGTCAGAGTGGTAATACTGTTGCCGTGGATAGTGGCCCAAACTCCAACATCTCCTGTGAGTTTAAGTCTCCCCCGAGAACATTCTGTACAACATTAGGAGTCCATTCTCTCTTCTCCGTGCCTTCATTGCCCATGGCTCTGCAGTGATGACGGCCCGCTTGGAAACAAAGACCTAAACCCCACTGTATGGGCCCCACACATATCATTCCTCACAGCCCAGACCAAGCCCGTAGATGGATGGATGAGGGAACAAAAGTTCCCAGAGGCTGGAGAGCTGCCAGGGGCCACTACTGCAGCACAACAGTCATCTTCCTGAGGAAGACCTTGGAGAGAGGGGAGCAGCTCATGTGCGGGAGGATGGAATCTAGGCCGTGCCTCTGGATTTCATTCTAGAGACAAGGGTAAGGACGGAGGGCGAGGAGAGTACATTCTGAATCCAGGACATGTGGTCGAGACGGCTCCCTCCCTGCCCAGCCCCAGGGTCCTCTCTCGGGCCTAAGCTGGTTTTCACACCCTTGGTTTCTTCTCAGCCCCAGGCCCCGGGAGGCCTCAATCTGCTTTGCCACCCACAATGTGTCCTGAGGGATGTCTCCTTCCAGGCCTGCTCTGCTGTCAGGTGTCAGGTTGGTCCCAATTACTCTCCTCTCTGTTGCCCCTGAAGATGCAACTACAGGCCTTCGCATCGGAAGGTCCTAGAGCTGCAGCCAGCAAGGGACGGGATGGGAGAGTCACAGACGTAGGACTCTGAGAGCTCATGGTCTTCACGGTTGCAGGCCAGGTGTCATGGAAGGCCATGGGGCATACCCTAAAACTCTGCTGCTTTGTTCTTCTTCCTAGAAGGGGGTGTGCCAGCCCTCCTTGTGCCCTGCCAGAGAGGACCAGACCGGTACCGCATGGTGAGGCCCAGGGATGGGGGTCCAGGAGCGCACAGAGCAGGAAGTGCAGCGGAACAGGGAACTCTGGTGGCGGAAAGTCACATCCAGGGTGAGATGTTGCCAGACAACTTAGCTCGGCAGAGACTCAAGCTCATGGGGAAAATTCAGAGACTTGTTTACTGGAGAAGAAGTACCAGGAGGGTCTTGGTCACAAAGAATAAAGGAAAAGCTCTGTCTGCAGACATTCTCTCATTCACGCATTCATTCAGCAAACATTTCTGAGTGCCCCCCTATGCGAGGGTGGGTCTGAGGACCCAGAGAGCAATTGAATTTAGTCCTTGTCTTCCAGGAATCTCATTCCCATAAAGAAGAAACCTGATTGGAAAACAAAGGTGTAAAGTCAAAAGCCCCCCATACTTATCCCATCCCTCAATGTAAAAATGTTGGCACACATTTATTCAGAAATTGTTCTGGGATTATACAAAAAAAACCAGAACAGAAAACACTAGAAGCACCCTTGGCAGGCCGCACAGCCCCACGTCTGGAGGAACGTGCACAGCGGCGTTTCCAGGTGACCAGTGCTGGGTCGGGGAGAGCTGGTGAGCCCTGAGGGTGCGGCGGAAGCAGGGGGAGACACTGCGGGGAGACACGTGCTCCGAGCAGGTGGCGGGACGCTGCTGCAGGGCTGGGTCGCCGAGCCCCCCCGTCAGGTTCCCTCTGGGCCCCCCGGGTCTGGAGAGTGCCCTGCACCAGCGAGGCTCGGCCTGCAGAGGACGCGACAGCGCATTGGAGCCCCGAGGGACATCGCTCACCCACTGTTCTGAGTCCCAGGGCTGCCTCGGGGGAAGGCAGCGACGGAGGTGATGCTCGTTGCAGAGCCCTGGGAAACGGACACAGACAAGGAGCGGAGGGTCCAGGTCCCACGGTGAGCCTGGCGGAGGTGGACAGGAGCGTCTCCTCCAGGCACGGACAGGGGTTTACACTGCATCCCACGCCTCCCATATGCTTCGCTGGGGCCTCCTGTAGAGGGAGACGGGAGAAAGCAGCCCCCGCAGAGCCTCACGGAGCCCACGTCAGCCTGGGACAGCTCCTGGGACAGCTTGGCCGTCTTTCCCAAGCACAGGGAATAGAAACCAGCTGGGACCAATGAGGGGCAGCGGCCTGGGGAACCAGCTCGGCCTCTGGATTCGATCCCGGTTTTCTCAGCACCTCTCAGCTAGATGGTCTGAGTCCTAACCCCTCTACCTGCAGCTTCCTCTTCAATAAGATGGAGATCATAAGACCTTTCTCCTGGGTTTTTGTGAGAATAAAGTGAGGGCACGTATATAAAATGCTCAGCCCAGGGCTGACATCTAATAAAAACGATGACAGTGACGTTCATGTGCATGGTGCACGGGGCATTGCTTTAAGCACTTTGTGTGTCACCTTATTCATTCCTCCTAACAGTTCTAGGAGATAGATGTTATTATGATCCCCATATTTGGAAACGAAAGTACAGAGAGGATAAGTATAACCTCTTTGTTGCCCAAAGTCACAAAACGAGAAGGGAGGTGAAGCTGGTGAAGCTGGAAGGGAGGTGAACCCAGGCCATCTGACCCCACTCCCTATGGCCTCAATCCCTGGTGTGCACAGCTCAGTAAGTAGCACAAGTGGTGATGGTCTTATCGTTTTGCCAACCTTGTAAGTTTATTGTGAGAACTAGAAATAAAACATAGAACGTTCCTAGAAAAGTCTGTGGGTATCCAAAACCTAGTAATGAATAATTAGCACTACTATCACAATTATTACCATTCTAACTAAGGCCAGTGGAAAGTGTGCATATTGACCCCCTTATAAAGTTCCTGTATATTATCTATTGCTGCAATAATGCTATATAGCAAGTCCAGTAAGTCCCCTACATATGAACCTTCAAGTTTCAAACTTTCAAAGATGCGAACATGCATTCGCATATCCAATCATGTAAGTTAGTTCACGTATCTGGCGTCCATTGTCACATGTGTGCATCCTCTACACGCCGTTGTGCTTTTGTGTAGTTTACTGTACAGTACTATATAGGGTACAGTAGTACATTATCTTTATTTCAAGCCCAGGATGTCCAGAAGTAAGCGTAAAAGCAGTGGTGATGCAGCTGGTACTGTACTGTACTTTTCAAGGTACTGCACTGTAAGATTAAAAATGTATTCTTTATTTTTTCTGTTTGTTTTTTATGTATTATTTGTGTGAAAAGTATTATAAACCTATTGCAGTACAGTACTGTATTACAGTACAGTAGCTGATTGTGTTAGTTGGGTACCTAGGCTAACTTTGTTGGACTTATGAACAAACTGGTCTTATGAACGCACTCTGGGGACGGAACTCATTCGTATGTAGGGGACTTACTGTACCCACAAAACTGCAGTGGCATGCAGCAACAAATTCAGTGCACAGTCTGTGGGGTTTGGGAGCGTGAGCTATGCTCAGTTATGTAACCTGGCCTCACTCACATGGCCTGGGTTGGCCAGATGTCAGCTGGTCCTGGAAGGCCTTGGTTAGAATCTCCAAGGAAACTGTGTTCTGCTCTGCTTATCTTTCAGCCCAAAGCAGACTAGCCCAGGCACGTTCTTGTGGTGATGACAGGAGGGCAAGAGCAGTAAACCCACCTGAGTGAGGGCTTTTGAAGCTTCAGTCTGCATCCCATTTGCTAAACCCTAGGGGTCAAAGCAAATCACATGGCCAAGACAAAAGCCAGGTGGGAGGGCCCTCCACAGTTACAGGGAAAAGTTTGTGGATGAGGAAGGGTAAAAAAAATCTATTACAGTGCTCACTTCAGCAGCACATATACTAAAATTGGAATGATACAGAGAAGATTAGCACGGCCCCTGTGCAAGGATGACACGCAAATTTGTGAAGTGTTCCATATTTTTGTTAATATACAGAAATCTGTTGCATTTCTATTCACTAACAGTGAACTCTCAGAAAGAAAAATTAAGAAAACAATCCCACTTACAATTGCATCAAGAAGAATAAAATACCTAGGAATAAAGCTAACCAAGACAATAAGAGACCTGTACTCTGAAAACTATCAGACACTGATGAAAGAAATTGAAGATGACACAAACAAATAGAAAGATACAGCATGCTTATGAACTGGGAAAATTAATATTGTTAAAATGACCATACTACCCAAGGCAATCTACAGATTCAGTGCAATCCCTATCAAAATACCAATGGCGTTTTTCACAGAGCTAGAACAAATAATTCTAAAATTTGTAAGAAAACACAGAAGACCCCAAATAGAGAAAATAATCTTGAGAAAGAACAAAGATGGAAGAATGACACTCCTTGATTTCAAACTATACTACAAAGCTATAGTCATCAAAACAGTATAGTACTGGAACAAAAAGACACATAGATTGATGGAACAGAATAGAGAGCCCAGAAATGAATCCACACTTACGTGGTCAGTTAGACTATGACAAAGAAGGCAAGAATATACCATGGGGAAAAGACAGCCTCTTCAATAAATGGGCAGCAACATGCAAAAGAATCAAACTGGACTACTTTCTCATATCATATATAAAAATAAATTCAAATGGATTAAAAACTCAGTTGTAAGAACTGAAACCATAAAACTCCTAGAAGAAAATATAGGCAGTATACGGTCTTAGCAATTTTTTTCTTTTTTTCTTTTTTCTTTTGTTTGGATCTGTCTGCTCAGGAAAGGAAAACAGAAGCAAAAGTAAACAAATGGGACTACATTAAACTAAAAAGGAAATGATCAACAAAATGAAAAGGCAGTCTACCAAATGGGAGAAGATATTTGCAAACAATATATCTGATAAGGGGTTAATATCCAAAATATACAAAGAACCCATACAACTCAACCTTGACAAAGCAAACAACCCAATTTAAAAATGGACAGAGAACCTGAATAGACATTGTTACAAAGAAGACATACAGATGACCAATAATCATCAGGGAAATGCAAATAAAAAACCACATGAGATATCACCTCACACCTGTCAGAATAGCAATTATCAGAAAGACAATAAATACAAGTGTTGGTGAGGATATGGAGAAAAGGGAACCCTCATTCATTGTTGGTGGGAATGTAAATTCGTGCAGTCATTATGGAAAACAGTATGGAGGGTCCTCAAAAAATTAAAAACAGAACTATCATATCATCCAGGAATTCCACTTTGGGGTATTTTTCTGAAGAAAATGAAAACACTAATTTGAAAAGATTCATGCACCCCTATGTTCATTGCAGCATTATTTACAATAGCCAAGATATGGAAGCAACCTAAGTGTCCACTGATTGATGAATGGACAAAGATATGATATATATATTCCATATACACAATGGAATATCACTCAGCCATAAAAAGGAATTAAATCTTGCCATTTGTAGCAATATGGATGGGCCCAGAGGGTATTATGCTAAGTGAAATAAATCCCACAGAGAAACACAAGTACCATATGATTTCACTTACATGTGGAATCTAGAAAAAAAGAACAAATAACAAAACAGAAACAGAGTCATAGATACAAAGAACAAATCAGAGGTTGCCAGAGGGGAGAGGAGTGGGGGGATGAGTGAAATAGGTGAGGGAGATTAAGAGGTGCAAACTTCAATTTGCAAAACAAATGAGTCACGGGTATGAAATGTGCGGCATGGGAAATATAGTGAATAATATTGTAATAACTTTGTATGGGTATGTATGGTAACTAGACTTATCATGGTGATCATTTTGTAATGTATAGAAACATCACATCACTACGCTGTGCACCAGGAACTAACATAGTGTTGTTCGCCAATTGTTCTTTGCTTAAAAAAAAAATCCGTCACAGTTACAAAACAAGTAGCTTCCCTCTGAGTTGCCACCAGTGTAATTACCTCCTGCCCAGGGTGAACCTACCACTTTTTTGTTGTGGTTCCTGAACTCCCTGTGCTCGGTCAGCACCATTAATCCCTCTGAAGTCAGCTTGTTTAATCATTATTTGCCAGACACCATGGGAGGCACTGAGAACATACCTGTCAACAAGACAAACAAGGTTCCCGCTCTAATGGAGCTAATGTTCCAGCAGAGGAGACATGCAAAAAAAATACCTAACATAATTTCAGATAATGAAAAATTCTATGAAAAAGTTAACCAGAATTACTCGATAGAGAGAGACTGAGAGTGGTCTTAGAGGACAGTGACCTTTGAGATTTACATCTGTATCCTCAGCCCTAAGCCCAACTGGCTAACATGGAATTAGGTTTCAATATATGTGGAAAGGAGCATGAACGGATGGATGAACAGATGGATGGATGGACGGACGGACGGACGGACAGACGGACAGACAGATGGGTGGGTGGGTGGATGGATGGATGGATGGACGGACGGTTGGGTGGGTGGGTGGTGGATGGATGGATGGATGGATAAATGGATGGATGGACGGACAGACGGGTGGATGGATGGATGGATGGAAGGATGGACCGACAGACACTGGGACCTACCTGGCACTTCCTGCCATTGCCTCTACTCTCTCTGGCCCACTGGGGCCAAGAAAGATCATAGAGAGAAGACCCAGTTCCCTCTCCATGTCTGGACAGCCAGCCCTGAGACCTCAATTAAGTGTCTTCTCCACAAACCCAGTGGCTGGGGCATCTCAGTTCTCCGTGGTTAGCAAAGGGATTGCCTTCCTTCTGATCTCCCTGCTCAGTATTGGAAAAACGTCCTCAGAGCTGATGCTGCCCACTGTCCTTTTGGAGAAATTCAGACCCACTCCTTTTGAGGATGTTTAGGTTGTAGCGGGCGGGAGTGAAAAGGATGTGAAGAAACATGGGACGTTGCCAGTTCTGGTCCCGCCCCGCCCAGATTTCCCTGAGCAAGATCCGCAGGTTCACTGTCCCAATATTTTGGCTTCTCACCAAAATGTACCGAACAACTAGGCGCTTCATGTGTATTTACTCTTCACAATAACTCACTGAAACTGGTTACATTGCCTCACTCTACTGAAAAGATGGTGATTTTCTTAAGGTCACCAGTATAGAATGGCAGGGCTACCACGCAGAGCCAGTTTTTCTGAAGCAACATGGTGGAATGGAAATCAAACAGTCCTTCCTAGTCCAATAGACACGGATTTAAATCCACATTCAACCACTTCTTAGCCCTGTAACTGGGGCACACTGCGGTAGAGTTGAGTGTAACAGTGACAATTCAAATCCTAGAAACTCGCAGATTCAATCGAGTCAAAAGTGTTTTACAAACATGTTCTAGCAGAGGGCATCTGCTGGAAGCTCATGTTGGGGGCTTACATTTTTCTTTTTTAAAATACTTACTGAAGTGACTGTCAAAGTATATTTAAAATCTGAGCGAAGTAATAAAAATCAGCAGTCTTCCCAATTGTGTATGCCTATAAACAAAAAATCATCCTAAATGACACCTCTCCTTCACAGACCCGGTGGCCCATCGAACAAAGTCTCCAGATACGCATTCTGCTCGGGATGAGGGGCCTGGTGCTCCCCGGAGATCCTCTTCACCCCAGCCTCTCTCAGATTGTAGGTGCTGAAATTCGAGGCGGACGAAAAGCTGGAGGAAGCAGGCGGAAGGAAGGGTCTTTGAGCCGTTCTCTGGGGCAATCTGTACCATGGAAAGTTATTTTTAATTTGTTCCATATGAATCGTGAAAAAGACATGAAACATTCAGGGGGTTTATCATAATTCTCTCTGAGATAAATACTGTGCTCTGCAATAAAAAAATGGAAAATATGTATTTAGTCCAAAAACTCCATTTAAAAAAAAGTTAACATAAGGAAATAATTTCCTAAAGAGCCTTTCAGTCTGAGACCAAAGACGGACTCAACCATCTTAAGGATACAGATCAGATTTATCACTCCAGTTATGTCCCTCGACTAGGACAAACTTAAGCCGTGAGTTTTCCAAGCAGCAAGATTAAATTCTGAAGAACCCAAGCATGTGCTCCACCGTGCTGTGCATCTAAAGCCTTGCTCAATCCATGTCCTGCAGTCCCACATACCCTGCTTCAAAATTACTAGCTGTGGAACCCTGGGCAAGTCACTGAGTATCTCTGAACTTCAGTTTTCCTATTACCATAATAACTACCTTCCATGGTAGGTAAGAAGATAAAACGATATAATAGAGCTTTGTTTGGTGAACCATCTAACTTATTTAGAGATGTTAGCTACTATTGCTTCTGTGGACTGAAAAGCAGACACAAAATATTTCCAGGACCTATTGGGAGCTCAGCAATATGCTAGACCCTAAGAAAAGAAACACAAGAAAAGCAGAAGATGTGGTCCCTGAGTCCAAGGAGCTTGTAAGCAAGTTTTCAGACATAAAGAGGAAACAAAGAGAGACTCATGTAAGATAAAAAATAAGCAAGTTAGTATTTTTATGAAACGGAAATTAGTATCTTAAGATACAAATGACTAGAAGATTCTGGTGAGAGTTAGGCACATGTGTGTGGCTACAGGAAAACACAGCGGGAGGGAAGGCAGATGCCCAATGAGAGGTGAGCAAGATGGAGAAGACATATCTTAGACGTCAATTTGGCCAAGACAACGAGATCTAATTTTCCCTCTGGTCCTGGTCATCCTCCAGTCAACGCACACCTCCCAGATGTGGCCGTGGCCCAGCCAGGCTAAGTCAGAGGAAGACTTGGAGAAAGCCTGGTCTCCAGGCTGGCCATGGTAGAGTCACCCCTCTGGACACAGGCTCCCCATCTGCAAAACAGGACATCAGTGGCCCCACCCCCCCAAAGGGAGGGGCTTTGAGAGAGGTCATGCAGACTGTGGAAACGGGACTAAGGACTACCTGGCCCGACAGGGGAGAAACAGACCAACTGGGAGGGAAAGGAGATGAGGAGGAAAATGCACTGAGTTCCTGCTCGGTGCCGGGTACCCTGTTACGTGCCTTGTTGCACATTTTCCCACTTAATTCTCTCAACTGGAGTTGAAATTAATATTCTCATGTACAAAGAAGGAAATGGAACCTCATAGCAGTTGAGAGACTAGCCCCAGATCCCGTTCAAAGGAGAGATTTGAACCCAAGTCCTTCAGACACCGAAGCCCACACTCTTTATGGCTCCCAGAGGAGGTGGAAAGCCCTGGGCTGGGCAGACGTGGCAGGGA
Source organism: Balaenoptera physalus (assembly GCF_965194825.1). Classification (NCBI taxonomy): domain Eukaryota; kingdom Metazoa; phylum Chordata; class Mammalia; order Artiodactyla; family Balaenopteridae; genus Balaenoptera; species Balaenoptera physalus. The sequence continues at coordinate 89,659,520 of NC_138894.1, forward strand.
GGCCTCCACTCTGCCTTTTCCTCTTGGTTGAGAGAAGAGAGGCACTCCTTTGGGGGCGCGGAAGGAGGAACCAGAGGACTGCAGCTTAAGAGTGGCTCACGGCTCCCCCATGACAGAGGGGAGCATCCCAGGGGCCCAGCCCGGGTGGCCCCAGCTGGGGATACACTCAGTCCAGGGATGAAGATGGGGCACCTGACGAGGTGCTCCCTGGAGGGCATGTGTGGCCCTGCCCTGGGGTCCAGGACCAGTGTAACTGAGGGGCTGGTCTCAGGGAAATTCGGGGAGGACTTTACTTATGAGCGTGCTCAGCCGGATCAGAAGTGGGAAGAAGACTGAAGTTACAGGCAGAAAATGCAGGAACCAGCATGCTCAGGCAACCTGCATGTAACAGGTGGGCAAGGGTACAACAAGTCACAGGGGAAGCAGGGCCCACCTCCTCGCAAGAGCAAAGCTAAGTAGTTTCAAACAGTATTTTCACACTGGCACAAATTTGGGAAAATGGAATAGAATTCAATAATCTACGAATTTTTAAAATAAAACATGATTTCAAAGAAATTTCACTTGAGGCAACCACTGGAGCTGCCCCTGAAAAATCTCCCAGCCATTAGGCTGTGTGATGGGAATTTTCTGAAATAAAATCAGAGGAGACAAAGAGGAGGCAACACAAAGGGAAGGCAGCCAGGCCAGTCCTCAGGGGCGGCCGGGCTGGAGGCTGGAGTTAGATACCCAGTGGATGAGGAAGGGGGGCCAGGAAGACAAACAGGTGAACAAAGGACTGGCCTCTCACGGCCCATTTACACAAATTTAGAAGAGTGTCACCCAGGCAAGAGACATCTCCCATGCATCCAGGGATTTAATGTGAAAGAACTTGTCGAACTGCAGGTGTGTGTAAACTGCAAAGGGCTCCAGGACAGAAGGAATTAGCATCTTAATTATGCAGCGCTAACCTGGGTGACCTTGCCTGTGTCTTGACTGGTCCTCTCTTCCCTAACCACACCTCCCTCCTCTGTAGCTCCTCCCACCTTCCAAGCTGATGCCCCACCCACAAAGATCTGCCCCTCTGCTCTCCTGGTCCACCAGTTGCAGATGTGAGCTTTGCAATAGTTGCTCCCTTTGGCCACTGTTTCTTAGACCCACAGTCCAGACACATGGTTCTGGCTGAATCATGTCTGCTGCTCTGGCCACTCTGGGAGAGATGGGTCCACAACCTAATGGGGCTGGGAGAGAAGGGAGTCCAGAAACATGCACAAGGGTACCTGCTGTGGGTTGAATTGTATCCCCCCAAAATTCATATGTTGAAGCCCTAATCCTCAGATCCTCCAAATGTGACCTTATTTGAAAATAGAGTGGTAGTTGTTAAGGTGAGGTCACATTGGAATAGGGTGGGTCCCACATCCAATGTGACTTGTGTCCTTATAAAGAGGGAAAATGTGGCGACAGACACACCCACGGGGAGGACACCAGGTGAAGATGAAAACAGATTGGGATGATGCTTCTCCAAGCCAAGGATGCCAAAGATTGCCAGCCAACCAGCAGAAACTAGGAGCGAGCATGGAACAGATTCTCCATCGCAGAGGGAACCAAGCCTGCCAATGCTTTAATCTTGCAGTCTGGGCCTCCAGAACTGTGAGGCAATAAATTTCTGTCGTTTAAGCCACATAGTTTGTGGTATAGTCGGCCCTCCAGATCCGTAGGTTCTAAATCCTTGGATTCAACCAACCCCATATCAAAAATACTTGGAAAAAAAAAAATCTAGAAAGTTCCAGAAAGCAAAACTTGAATTTGCCAGGCACTGGCAACCATTTACATAGCATTTATATTATATTAGGTATCATAAGTAATGTAGAGATGATTTAAAGTATACGGGAAGATGTGCATAGGTTATATGCAAATACCACACCATTTTATATAAGGACCCGAGCATCTGTGGATTTTGGTATCAGGGGGATCCTGGAACCAATGCCCCACAGATACCGAGGGACCATTGTTCTTTTTAACAGCATCCCTAGCAAACTACTAAATGCCCAACCTCTCACACCAGGGTCAAAAAGGGCTTAAGAAAGTAGTATGGCCTGAGCCAGGTCTTAAAGAATGAAAAAGAGGATTCCAGGTAGAGTAGGAGCATGAAGGTTGTTCTGGGCAGGGGAAAGAAGACAAGATACAGCATGAAGACGTTCCCAATGAGCCACCGCTTGCTTTCCTGAGTGTCTAACTCCTGGAGAAAGAGGGGGCTGACAGTCTCAGTGGCACACAGCAGGACCCAGAGGAAGGGCCTTGGAGATGTAGAACAAATCTCTGGTTTTACGAACAGGGAACTTGAGGGTAAGGGAGGGGAAAGAAGCCACCCAGAGTCACATGGGGACAGGGCCCAGCCAGAACTAGAACCTGGGACTCCAGACACCACTTGGTACCTTCTGTTTACAACATAATTGATGCAAATGGGCTATGATTAAACACAGACTTCTCTTTAAATCAAGGCTCATTAAAAGAAAAAAAATTATCCATGGTTTTTTTTGCAGCAACATGGATGAACCTAGAGATTGTCATACTGAGTGAAGTCAGACAGAGAAAGACAAATATCATATGATATCACTTATATGTGGAATCTAAAAAAAGGGTACAAATGAACTTATTTACAAAACAAAAGTAGAGTCACAGTTGTAGAAAACAAAACTTATGGTTACCAGGGGGTAAGGGAGGGGAGGGATAAATTGGGATATTGGGAGTGACATATCCACACTACTATATATAAAATAGATAACTAATAAGGACCTACTGTATACCACAGGGAACTCTACTCAATACTCTGTAATGACCTATATGGGAATGACCACTCTTTAAAAAGAGTGGACATATGTATGTGTATAACTGATTCACTTTGCCGTACAGCAGAAACTAATACAACATTGTACATCAACTCTACTCCAATAAAAATTTTTTAAAAAGAAGAAAGAAAAAAAGTATCCATGGCTTTTGTCGGTATCACACAAAATATTTTGTTTTCCAGTGTAATCAGTATAACATAAACTTGGCTCATGGCGAGACTCACACAGGAGAAGCTGCAGGCCTGGCACAGCCTGGGATGCTGGCACCTGCGAAAAGGGAGCCGTTTCTATCAGGGTTTCTCACCAGAAAAGTGGGTTTCGCCTTCCTAAGGGCGTCCTGCCCTGGACCGGAGAGGCAAACAGCGTCCGGTACTTCCCAACCACAGCCCTAATCACTTTAACACGTTTGTTTTTCTGCTCAGATTAAGGCCGTCGGGGACTCACTCTTCTTCTAGCCAGATTTAGAGAGAAATTTTGCTGTAAAAGTCATGGGGTGGTTGCACGGGGAAGGTTCCAGATCCTGTGTGGGTTCGCTGGGCTCCTCCACCCGGAGGCCATGAGTCCCGGGCCAGGCGGATGGGGTCCATCCAGGAGGAGGCTCCTCTCCTCCAGACACCAATAGGAAGAACTCAGAATTCGCGGTGGCAGCCTCAGCCCGGCTTCTCCTCTCCCAGGCTGTGTGACACAGGACAAGCCCAACCTCATGAGATGCAGCTTAGCGACCTCACTTGGATGAAGGCAGAGTGCTGGCCAGGTGACCTTGACGTTCCTCCCCTCCCCATTTGTAAAAGTGCTGTGCTCATTTTCAAATAAAAATATTAGGATTAAAGATCAAAATGGGCTTGCGTTTAGGAGCCACTGACGTAAGCTGTCCTGAGTCCCCTCTTCTCCACCCTTCTCCTCTGTGACCTTCCCCCTTCCTCTCTTCCTTTGCTTCAAAGTTAATCCCCTCCTCCAGGAAAGGGGAGAGGACAGAACCAGTGTGCATGTCCATCCTGTTCGGTCCCAGGCCCCTGGCTTTGGACTAAGCCTTTATGCAGTATCATCACTTCATTTAATTCTCAGAACTCTAGGAAGAAGCTATGTTTGTGCCCATTTTACATATTTGAAAGCTGAGGCTCATGGAGGTAAAGCAGCTTTGAGGTCTGGGTCTTGATCCCTAAACTAGCTCATCCTCTTTTCTAATTTGACCCTGCATCATAGTACCAAGTTGTACCTGGGATTCCTAAATCTATCCCCTTCTGCCTCCCCAGGGTCAGGTTCAGGCCCCCATCCCCTCTCTTCTTCACTGTTTCAATCTTACCCATCTAACTCTTGCCATCCAGCTTCTCCCATCTCTGCAAGTTCCCTTGTCCTCTTGAAGGTCCGACTCAATAGCCTTTCCTCCAGCCAATGCGCTCATACCATCAACAAATTCCCCAGTCTCAGGACACCAGAGGCCTTGTTTACCGGTGACTTTCTTCCCTGTGCTTTTGATTACTTCTCCTCTGCCTCTTTCACTCTGGAGTATAATGGAGGAAAATCATGGACTTAGAGGCTCATCCCCAATCAGCTACTTCTAAGTCTCACTGATATTTTTTTCCCTAAATCTTTCTCTGATTCCATCTATTCCCTGCCCGAACCTTCCATGCTTCCCCATAAACTACCACCCGGTTGGAAATAACAGCATCATGCAAGCTATCCACCAGACACAGGGGACGGGCACAAGTATTTTGTGGATTCATCACAACGTGCTTACAGGGGAAAATAAAAATCAGGTCATCTTGCTTCCTTAAGAATGCTGATCTGAATGCAAAATTCAGATGCCACAGAACCACACTGTTTATTCAGATAGATGCCAAGAAAAAAAGCTTAACCCTTCCTAACTCAGAATAAATTTCCCTCGGCTAGAAAAGTGATCTCTTCTCAGGGGTCTGGAATATATACAATGTTTTACAAAGGCTAAATTAACATCTTTGAATAGAAGATGTATGAAAGGGGCATTAAAGCTCTAGATTTTGAATGCAGTATTACACAATAGAGGAACATCTAGAATGGAGAAGATTTTCTATTCCAAAGTGTTAAGGATATTATGAGATTCAGCTTCCAGTTCTGGCCGCTCCACACTTTAAAAATATCCCCTCTTTCTTCTCAAGTCCTCCTAAATAAAGTAAAAACTTTTTTTAAAAATACCTTAGCCAAGAATACTTAGAACTGGTCATAGCCAGAATATAAACAGTTAACAAGAAAGATGAGAGAGAGAAAGAGGCAGCAGGGTGGTGCTAATCTTATATTGACAAAGGACGAACCAAAGCATCATACACAGAAAAATCAAGTCCAAAGTAACAAAGGGAGAGTTAAGTCCTAATGAAAACCCACTGACTGTTGCCTCTAATAACACAGTTTTCATGCACTAAGAGGTATGAGAGTGTGTCCAAAATTGAAGAGCTCAAATCATTGCCTTGTTTTCTGTTTCATCATTATTGAAAGAATGAGGTGATGTCATGTATACACAGGGTCTGCCTTAGTCCTTGGCACCTGGTAAGCATTTCATCATTTTTAATGCTTTTCAAAGTCAAGTTCAATAGGTCCTTTAGAACTCTCATTCTTATTGGCCACTTGATTGGAGGAACAGACCTATTTATTGAGGGTCTATTGTACATTCATCACTCTACAAGGACTTGTAAACTGGGGTGTGTGGGTGCAACCCATGTGATATTTGGCATGAAATGATTAAAGAGCTCTGCCCCCCAGCCTCCAACCATGGCAGGATTTATTTCTAATAGTGTGATGCATGGTGTCTACATTTCTACCCGACGGCAGACCCTGTTTTCAGCTCAGACTCCAATAAGGAAGTGAGTCTTGCTACCAAAAGACATTCACAACACCCCTCCTTTCTCCACAGAGCAGCGGAATTCAACACTGAAAGAGAAGAGGTGGGAAACTAAGAACAGAAGGGAAGCCATGCCTGCATTCACAAGAAGCAGGCAGCCAACAGTTCCGGCAGAGTGTTGAAGGAAGCTACCTTCCTCAGAGCTACAGGGGAAGTGACTGCACAAAGGAAAATGGAGCAAGTACACGCAGAGACAGGACAGATACAGACTCCTATACAGGAAGATGCCGTGGAAGCAGGTGGGCATCACAGATGATGGGCAGAGGAGCCAGCCCTCTCAGACCACGTCACACTGGTTACCAGTAACTCCTGATAAGGGGGTTCTTAACCCTGGGTGCTCTGCACATCCATCTGTGAAACCTGCTTGGTTGCACCCTAGCCTGACCTAATTAGACTCTCTGGAGGTGGTGCCCCAGCATCTCACAAATATTAAACGTCGTTATCCTGCCTTCTGACCACCACCTCCAATTCTTCCGTATCTTTCCAGCCTTCATTCTCTTTACATCTGTCTTTGACCTTGAAGAGACCTCCAGGTCCTGGATCCCTCCATTTTCCCACACCCTCCTGATCTCTCCTCCTTTCTCTCCCAATCTGAAGTCTGGATTAGTCTGTGGTCTTCAGAGAAACAGAGCCAATAGGATATAGAGATAGAGACAGACATAGAGATAGAGACAGAGACAGAGACAGAGATAGAGAGATGATATAGAGACAGAGACAGACAGAGACAGAGAGAGAGATTGATTATCAGAGATTAGCTCATGTGATTAAGGAGGCCAAGTCCCAAGGTCTGCAGGGCAAGCTGGAGCCCCAGGAGAGCCAGTGGTGCAGTTCTAGTCTGAGGCAGGAGAAGACTCATGTCTCAGCTCTAGCAGTCGGGCAGGCGAAGTTCCCTCTTACTCAGTCTTTTAGTTCTAGAATGGTCCTCAACGGACTGGATGAGTCCCAGTGACATCGGGGAGGACAATGTGCTTTACTCAGCCTACCTATTCACATGTCAACCTCATCCAGAAACATCCTCACAGACACACCCGCAACAATGCTTGACCAAATGTCGAGGAATCATGAGGCCCAGCCAAGCTGACACAAAGCAAACCATCCCCGTGATAGCTTCTGCCATCTCTGCCAGGTGAGCTCCAGCCTTTCTGAATTTCTACACCCAAGTGTCTCGGTGCTCTTGGGGGACAGTGCATACCCTGGAGTGGGAACAACTACAAGATCATCTCTCCAACGCCAGCTGGATCCTCAGCCCCTCCCTTACACCTCTTTGCTTATCCTGACTCACCTCCAACCCAAGTTCCTTCAATAATTATTCCACTCGTTTACCACTCCCCTCAAGTTCCCTACTAAACCCCTCTCATGGCCCTACTACCTCATGCCTCCCGAATTGTAAACTCAAACATACCCACTCCCATAACTACTTTATTTTTCCCAATTTTCCAAACTTTTCTCCACCTGCATTTGATGTCCACTACTATCATTTCCTCTCCTCTATCTGCAATATCTATCTATCTATCTCTCCCCCCTCCCCCATTCTCTCTCTTTCCTGCTTCCTTTCCCTCAGACTTCAAACATGCTCACTTCTCTCCCATCCTGTGATTGACAAAACAATGCCCCCACCCAGAATCTGTGAATACATTATTTTATACAGCAAAAGGGACTTTGCAGATTGATTAAATTAAGGACCTTGTGATGGAGAGATTTTCCTGGATAGTTCAGGAGGACCGAAATGTCATCACAAGGGTCCTAATAAGCTGGAGGCAGGAGGGTCAGAGTCAGAAGATGTGATGACAGCTGCAGAGGTCAGAGTGATGCAAAGAGGGGACCACGAGCTAAGAAATGCCGACAACCTCTAGAAGCTGCAAAAGGCAAGGAAGCAGATCCTTCCCTGATAAGGAATGCAACCCTGCAGACGCCTTGATGTTAGGACTTGTCATCTCCAGAACTGTAAGAGAATAAATCTGTGTTGTTTTAAGCCACTAAGCTGGTGCTGATTTGTTACAGCAGCCGTAGGAAACTAATACACATCTTAAAGATAACCTCCCTTGATTCAAATCCCTCTTTAGCCCACCATCCAAACTCGCCTTTCCTTCTTATACAAGCTTCTAAAATTAATCGTCTGACCTCCTCTCTCATACTTCCTCACCTTCCATTCACTCTTCAACCTACTGCTTCCTGTCGCATCCCTACTGATGCGGATTTTATAATTTATTAGTTATAATAACTCATTGTCAAGTGCAGTGGAAACCATCCAGTCATATCTTATTATGGCTACTCGATGAGTTTACTGAATGGGGTAGGGGAGGGGTTTGACTGCCACCCATATACTCACGCCCCGAAATCTACAGCTCCAGCCAGACCTCTCCCCATGTGCACGTCCACTGCCGGCTGCACATTTCCTTACAGGCTCCCACTGGAGCCTCAAATTCAAGTTGTTCAAAACAAAACTCATTTCCATTGCCATGCCCATTCCCACCCCGCAAAAAAAAAAGTCTTTTACTAATTTATCTCAGTTTGAATTACAACCAGAAAACAAGTCACCGATTATCAACCCAGGGTTCATCTGCGATTTCTTGCCCCTCCTTCCGTCACCCATATCCCATCAAGCTCACCAGTCTTACACCCTATCTCCTGAATCCATACATTTCTCTTCATTCCCCACGGTTGCTATTTCATTCAAGGTCATCATTATTTCTTGCCTGGAATTACCTCAATTTATCTACCTGCTTCCATGCGTATTGACCTGCTATCCCCACTGCAACCAGAGTCATTCATCCAAAGTGCAAATCTGACTACTTACTCCTTGCTGACAACTTTCTGTGGCTTCCTGGATGAGACAGAGCAAGCTGTGTGGCTTACAGAGCCCTTGATAAACTCATGCCAACCTACCTCTCCAGCCCCATTTAACTTCAGCCTCTGTCTCAAGCGTCATGCACCAGCAGCAATGCATCGACCCAGGTATTCCCTGCTCCCATGTCTTATTCGTATCCTTCCAATTCCCTTCTTACAGTTACTTATCCTTCAAGACTCAATTGAAGCATCCAAAAGAAAACTTCTCTAGACTCTCCCAGGCTGAGTAAGGTTCCCCTCCTCCACGCTCCTGGAATGGGCTTGCCAGCTCTCGGCACGGGGCCCTGTGCATAGCAGGCAGTGCTGTCGATGTTTGTTGAGTGAATAAGTGAACACATAAACAGTCCATGCTGGTTAAAGGGTGCACTGATCCAGGTGAGAAGCAGAGGCTCTAGGAGCACAGTGGAGGGTGCCTCGCCCGCCTGGAGAGTCAAGGAAAGCTCTAAGCAGGAAACAGCAGATCTGAGCTTGGGAGGTGACTTAGGGGAAGGAGAGGCATTGTGTGCTGGGCAGATAAGCAGAGGCAGCTTCCCAGGCACGTCACCTGGAAAGCCTCATTGCCCAGGGACCCTGCTTGTTCTAATCCTCTGCAGCCACCATCTTGAAATTCTTCACTTTTGAACATGGAGACCTGCGTTTCCATTTTCACTGGACCTACAATGTAGGCACCTGATCGTGCCGATAAGACAAGCTTGTCCAAACGCAAAGGGCCAGGAGAGCCTTTGAAAGGGCTCATCGGGACCCTTGAAGGCAGCTCCAGTCTGATTGGGCTCCTCTAAGCCAGACACTTAGCCACAGTAAGAATGAATGTGTTCTCCCCACCCCATGCATCCTGATCTATTTATAAATGTTTAGCGTTTAGGAGGGAAACACCAAATCCACATTTCCAGGACTTTTTCTACGCAAGACTTAAACATGCGTATCGTGGGGCAAATCAAATCCATATGTTTCAGATTCGTTTACACTTTGTTCATCAGAAGTCCCTCCTACTCCCTCCCCAGGAGGAAGTTCTCACGTCCAAGAAGGCATCGAAGCTCTCCTGGAGCTTTTGAGTTTAAAGAAAAAGGGAGGGGATTTGAAAACTCTGAATCTGACTAAAGAAAACTGGATTTAAACCTCAAAAGTTTCAATTACACTTTGCAACTCTACATCCCCAAGTTAACGCAGCTCAACTCTGTCCCTTGAGTCACCCCAATAACCCTGTGGCAGGCACGGCCCCCAAGGAGGGATGTTTCCTCCCAGGGAGGAGATGGGGCCTTGATTGTGCATTAGGAACTGGAAACTAGGAAGAAATCATATCGACAGTTGCTTGAGAAAAAATAAGCCTCTTGCTCAGACCACTGCGTTTAGAATCACGAATCTTTAGGACTGAAAGGGATCATTGAGATCATCTACAGTAATAACTACCATGTGCAGAGTACTTTACACTTGATAAATCACGTTCACACTCATTTTCTTATCTAATCCCCGCAGCTATTTTGTAAGGGAGGGAGATGGCTATCATCACTTTCAGTTCAACAGCTAGGAAAATAAGGCTCAGAAAGGTTAGGTGGATTTTCCAAGCTCACACAGCAAACAGCAGCAATGCCAGACCCAGACTCATGGTCTTGACACTCCCCCCCACCCCAACCCCGGGGCTTGTCCTCGACCCCACTCACCATTTCTCAGGAAGAAAGGAGGCCAGCCACGCCCAAGCTCTCCCTTGTCTTGCCAGCGTCCGCCCAGTTCCGGGAAAGGGTGACACAGCCAGAGCGTCCACCTCCCTGTGTGGCGTCCTTTCTGCCTCTCTCAGCCCCCCTTTCTCTCTTTATTGGAGGAAATCAGGGAGGAATTCTCCTTTCAGAGAAATGGCTTTATTGTTTCTGACATTGCAACACCCGCCCCTTGGAAATAGCCATAAACAGAGCAACTCAATTTAACCTATGTATCTTTCCAATTCTTCCACAACCTGGTAAAGTAGATATTCTGTAACCTATCTTGCTCAAAGAGGAAACTGAGTGTCAGAGAGGATGAATAACAGCCTCTGTGACATAAACGGTAAATAGCTAACAATGCCAAGACTTAAACCAAGTTTTCCGACACCAAACCTAAAGATCTTTCCACTAAGACACAATGATGGCATTTGGCTCCCATCCCATGAGGACAGCCAGTGGCAGAAAATGGAGCCGATGGAAGGAAAAAGGGAGAGAGGAAAGATATCTCTCTAGGCCTGCAAATGGGACCGATTACTATAGGGTTTGCCTATTTGGCCAGGATTATTAAAAACTGCAGGAAAATCTTATGCACAAGGAGCAAGACAGACTGAGAGGAGGGACTGGGTTGGCTTAGAGCAAAATCTGAGAAGCACGTATGTATGTGCATACAAAAGACACGTAGTTTTACCTCTTTCAAGTATATGCAAACTAAGCTATAAATTAGTACTAATCAGTACCCCTGAGGTGAATTAATTTAAAAGTTATAATTCACAAGAGGCCTACATTACTTGATAATGTATCACCAAAGCTTATGAATATGAGAATTAATTACTTGGCCCAGATGTTGAAGGAATGTTTAATTTCCTGATCTCTTGGTTTCAAGTATCCGCTGATTTTATCCAGCATTGAAATGAAACTAGCAATTATTATGTTTACTCAATTATTATTTTAACAAACAGTCATCATTTATTAATGAGTTAATATTCAGTGTCTTGCTGTGCTGATTATACATATCATTTCATTTAACCCTCACAACAACTACGTAAGATGGACATAATTATCATCATTTTATATGTGCTAAAAATAATATATATATATATATAGGCTCTGTGATCTAAGAAGCCAAAGTTACACAAATTAAATAAAGTACTGCATACACAAATTTGTGTCTGCCCAATTCTGCCCATGGCAATGACCTTTGCTCCAAATGAACCCCTTGACAATTCTGGATTATGAAGCTTCAAATGACTGAGAATTTATTCCAATGGCTTTGCCTGGTTTTCATTCAAACTTAGGAGTACATTTAAATCTCAAATCTACAGGCACATAAGTCCATTCATTTCCATGCTATGTGTTCATTCCTAACTTGTTTCTAAATTCTGCTTTAACCAAAATCAAAATCAAATGTTTCTGCCTGGTAGGTAGTACAAATATGGAGCCAAATTCCAGTCATCATTGTGAGGACTGGGGGAGCAGAATGAATGTAAACAAGTTATATCCACAAAGTCCCTAAGCCCCACTGCATGCAGCTGCAGGAAAAAGGAAGCAGCGGAGAAAATAGAATTTTTTTAAAAATATGGATTCCATGTGGTTCTGAGTTTTTAAGATGTTTTAAATTTTAATAGTAAGTTTTTATTTTCTATCATGAACATATTTTTCTTTTGTAATAGGAAAATGCATGTTAATTGTTGAAATTACAAAGGACAATTTGGCTGGGTATAGAATTTTTGAGTCATAATCCTCCCAAACTTTATAGATGCTATTCCATTGACTGCCTTTTTTTTTTTTTTTTTTTTTTTTATTTATTTATTTATGGCTGTGTTGGGTCTTCGTTTCTGTGCGAGGGCTTTCTCTAGTTGTGGCAAGCGGGGGCCACTCTTCATCGCAGTGTGCGGGCCTCTCACTATCGCGGCCTCTCTTGCTGCGGAGCACAGGCTCCAGACGCACAGGCTCAGTAATCGTGGCTCACAGGCCCAGCTGCTCTGCGGCATGTGGGATCCTCCCAGACCAGGGCTCGAACCCGTGTACCCTGCATTGGCAGGCAGATTCTCAACCACTGCGCCACCAGGGAAGCCCCCCCCATTGACTGCCTTTATCCAATGTTGTAGACAGAAGTCTGAGGACTCCCTGACTTTCTCCCACTATACTTTTTTTTTTTTTTTCTGTCAAGTTTTTTAGGATTCTTTGGTTGTCCATGGAATTCAATATTTTCTCCAGGATATGTAAAACTGTTTGTCAGATTTAATTAAATCTTCTGGATAAAGTTCACCTGACAGGTTCACAACTTACTTGGTTTTAGAAACATTTTATTCTGTGTTACTTTGAATATTTTTGCTGATTTGTTCTTTAGGCCTAGCAGTTATTCTTTTTTCTAGTCCATGTTTATTTACATCATCTTTTCTCTGATTTTTTTACATCTGTCATTTCTCTCTCCATCCATATTTCACTTTGATTTGGTGCTCTATTATAATTTTTGTACAACACTGAATTTCTACTCTGCTATTATTGGTTTTACTTTATTTTCTGGAGTCTGTTTTATCCAGTCGTGGTAATGCAATTTCAATCAAAATACAATGGAATATCTTGGGAGACTTGACATCCTAAAGATTATCTATAGGAATAAATCTATTAAACTAAATGGGGGCTTCCCTGGTGGCGCAGTGGTTGAGAATCTGCCTGCCAATGCAGGGGACACGGGTTCGAGCCCTGGTCTGGGAAGATCCCACATGCTGCGGAGCAACTAGGCCCGTGAGCCACAACTGCTGAGCCTGCGCGTCTGGAGCTTGTGCTCCACAACAAGAGAGGCCGCGATAGTGAGTGGTCCGCACACTGCGATGAAGAGTGGCGCCCGCTCGCTGCAACTAGAGAAAGCCCTCGCGCAGAAACGAAGACCCAACACAGCCAGAAATAAATATAAATAAATAAATAAATAAAAATTAAAAACAAAAAACTAAATGGGACATTATGAGGGAGGGAATGGGGAACAGTAGAAATAAAATGAGGGAATCCATGCAATAAAAGAATTAAAATGAACTTTAAAACTAAAATAACAAAAACAGAAAGAATCATAGCCTCTTGCCAATATAGGCAGGCAAATCAATGGAATGGTATAATTTTGTTTCAGCTGGGAAGAAAAAGGATTCCACTTGGCAAAAGCAATGAAACTCCTTAGGGAAAAAATACCATACTAGAACCCTGACTTATATTTTATAATCTAAGTTCTAAATGAATTAAAGATTTCATTTTTTAACACATAAGAATACTTAGATAAAATTGATCAGTATTTACATAATCTTCATATATAAGAAGACGTTTGAAGTATATCAACAAAGATAAAAACCATAAAGCAAAATCTAACAAATTTAGAAAAATAAACATTGAACGTAATGGGAAAAGATACAAATGAGAATTTTTTTAAAAAGGAAAGAAAAGAAGAGAGAGAGAGAGAGAGAGAGAGAGGGCAGAAGGAGGGAAGTGTAACCGAGCAGGAGACTGTGGGGTCTTCCCAGAACAGGGCTTCCCCCATGCCCTCTGCCTGCCTTTTGTCTGTACAAAAACTTTAATCAAAGAATAAATTTAATCAGAGAAGTGAGAAAATGCAGAAAGAAAGGAAAACAGTCAAGCAAGACAAAATAATATTAGTTTGGCCATTAAGCAAAGTCAAGGACATTTAGTTCCTCCTCAAGGGCTGTAGATAATATTTGGAACCATGTCCTTTGAGCTGTTTTGCAGATACTGAAACTCCCACCAGGTCGAAGAAGTGAACTGTATGCTGCCCACAATGACACAGACCCCGGATCGGTTGGAACCAGAAGGTTAATGATGTTGACTCCTGATGACCTCACCAGCAACCAATCAGAAGAATGTCCACGAGCTGGTCACACACCCCACAATGCCTCTCCCTCACCCTGTCTTTATAAACCTTTCCCTGAAAGCCTTTGGGGAGTTCCAATCTTTTAAGCACTAGCTATCAGGATTCCTTGCTTGTCGCCCCGCAATAAACGCTGCATTTTCCTTCACCAAAGCCTGGTGTCAGTAGATTGGCTGGCTTTACTGTGAGCGGGCAAGTGGACCCAAGTTTAGTACAGTAACAGAAGGAAGGAAGGAAGGGAGGGAGGGAGGGAGGAAGGAGGGAGGAAAAAAGAAATATGTATGGTCCAAAACTTAAGAGAAATAGTTAACCTCACTATAATCAAATCATTGATTATAATCAAATCATTATAAATGGAAGGTAACTCTTAACATGTTCTCAGCTTTTATCTCTTGCTTCAGAAGCTCTATTTTTTGCATTTGTGAGATGTAAAAGGATTTAATTGGACAGTCTTGTAAGGCCTGAAGTTGGCAGAACTTGCTGGAAACTGGTTAAAGGGGAGACAAACATGAAGTAGAATAATATAACTGTACCCAAAATAAAAAACACAACAGGTAGGACCAGGCTCAGATGACAGAAAACTCACCACGGCTGATGTCGTCCAAGAAGACATTCAGGAAAACTGGAGTCTTGAACTTGAGCTTGAGAAAAGAAAAATCCAGAACAGTGAACTTGAGTGTACTCCATACTTGGCAACCTGCCTCAGGTGACCAAGATGGCTGTGAATTCACAGAAGATAACTGAGCAGTAGAAAATCTACTCAGCCTAGATTGCAAGAAAATGAGCTTACGCATCATGCTTTATAGTTCAAAAAAATCCTTTGATACATTATTTTCACATAATCTTCCCACAACCCTTAGTGTTAGGCAATGAACAGGTCATAACCCTCCTTTTAAGAAGAGGAAACTGAGGTCTAGAGAGATAGGATGATGCACTTGCACTTGAACTACTAGATGTAACTGGAGGAAGTACTTCAGCCCCATCTCACAGGGGAAGCTTGCCTTCTTCTTCACCACCCTGTTGCCATGTGGAATAAAAATAACCAGCTCCACGCCTCTGCCGTACAGCTGCACCAGCTTCAACGAGTGGACGCTCATCCAAATTTCAAGCTGTTGTGCTAAGGAACACCAATTGCTGTTGCATGTAAAATGTTCTTTAAAAATTCAGGGCTTCCCTGGGGGCGCAGTGGTTAAGAATACGCCTGCCAGTGCAGGGGACACGGGTTCCAGCCCTGGTCCGGGAAGATCCCACATGCTGCGGAGCAACTAAGCCCGTGCGCCACAACTACTGAGCCACACTCTAGAGCCCGCAAGCCACAACTACTGAGCCCGTGTGCCACAAGTACTGAAGCCCACGCACCTAGAGCCCGTGCTCCGCAACAAGAGAAGCCACCGCAATGAGAAGCCCATGCACCGCAACAAAGAGTAGCCCCCGCTCGCCGCAACTAGAGAAAGCCCATGCGTAGCAACGAAGACCTAACGCAGCCAAAAATAAATGAATAAATAAATAAATTTATTAAAAAAAAAAAAAGAATCCAGATACTCTTACCACCAAGAGAATCCTTTTGCTGTATCTGGAGCCCATTCTCGAAAGAGTTAAGAAACACTGCAATGAAAGTATAAAAGTTGCTGCCACAATGGCATCACAGCTGTAAACAGATAAATCAGAAAACACCTACTAGGACATGCCACCGACCACGACAGTACTTGCTGTGCTAATACTCCTCATGTTGGGCGTCTGTTTCTCCAGATACAAAACTACAAGTGAGATGCTCTCTAAATACCCTCTCTCCCTTGACTCTGAGAGGTACCATGGTTTGAGTAGGAAGTAGGCACACACTCAGAGAAGATTAAATAGGGCAAGAGGCCTGGAAACCATGTGATGACAAGGAGTGACCAAAGGAACCAGGAACTAGAGATGAGACACTGAGGGACAAGAGTGATGTCTGCAGGGCTGGCTTAGGGAAGACTGACTCAATTCATCCTGGGTGGCCACAAAGAGGGAAATTGAGACTGATGACTGAAAGCCCGGGGAGTCAGAAATTGATTTAAAAAAAAATAGAGCCATCCAAAGATGAAAGAAGCAGCTTCCAGGGAAGGGAAAGAGAAGGGAGAGAGGAAAACAGTTATTGCACTCCTGTCTTGACCTTTGACATGCATGACCTCTGATCCCTGTAACAATCTTGATACCTGGGCATTATCAACCCTATTTTCCAGGTTAGGAAACAAACTACTGCTCAGAAAGAAACCATTTGATCAACATCAGGGTAGTGAGTTACTGAATGCCCCATCAGGAGGATATTGAAACAGAGGACGAAATACTAATTTAAATGTATTTAGGCATCACATGTAGAAGGTTAGAGGAAAAGGTCTTTATGATCCCCTCCAGCCAGGGAATCCCATTATTCTATTGTATTTGGGTGCTACTTCCTAATCACAAAGAAGAATCATGTACTTCAAAATACTGAATGGGAAGAAAAAGCCCCATTGCTACTCAGCCGCCAGCACCATGATGACCGCCACCATCGCTGTCATCTCTATCAGCAGCACCATTATCAGTAGCAACATCTACTATGTGCTGGGTACTAGTATAAGCTATAACTGGAGATACTTATTGCCATTCAATACAATAGCTGTCAAGGTAAGTTTCTTTGTCATCATTTCACAAGTGAGAAAACTGAGCCTCAAAGAGGTAAGTTATTATCATCTAGCAAGTTAAATGGCAGGACTCAGCCTCAAGCCCCGTTCTGTTTGATTCCAAAGCTGGTGCTATCTTCAGAATACCCCACTCTCTCCCTAATACTTCCTGCACGCCGCCATACCAATCTTGCACCTGAGCACAGGATATATACCACATTAGGAAGCAGAGGAGCAGGTGTTAGAGCCGCCCCTGCTCCCATGGTTTAAAAAAAAAAATGCTCTCCTGCATGTAGCTATCACAACAGGTCTTGCTTCGATGTGCTACCACACTCCTTGAGAAACATGAACTTGATGGCATGCTAAGAATCAGCCTGGCTTCTCAGCTCTCTGTGGCTCTCGAAAGGAAGCTCCAGGACACTGGCCACTCCACTGGAAAGCTCTACCGACAGAACCTCAAGGAGTCAAGACACTACCTTGCAGAGTGTACCTCATTGGAAAGATCCGGCCCCCAGGGCCATCCTCCCCACTCTGGGACGCTGACTTGGCTTGCCTTCCTCACAAGGTACCAAGGCCGTCAGTAACTTTCCCCACACACGCACTTTTTCCTACTCTCTGGCTCTTTCAGCTGAGGCTGCAATGTTAAACACATAGTTCTGTAAATTAATTCTTTGAAGATTCACTCTTGTCAGCTAACTTTTCTTACTGCAATAAGCCAAGGAAGTCACTTCCTCGCAACTGAATTTTCCATTTTCATTTACTCCTGAGCCTTTTTAATTTGACAGTGTTCCAAAACCTCTGTTCAGCAGAACTCACCAGTAAGATCCAGGAATCTCAAAAATGTTCACTTAAAATTAATGGGGAAAGTGATAATCCCATCTTGGCCTTGGATTTTAAAAAGTGGGTATATCATCTGGGGTGAGAAAGGAGGCAGAAGATGAAGAAGCTTTCAGTCAGCATTTGACTTAATCCCAGTTTTTCAGTCTTGTTCTCCATTCCAGCCTCAGTACAGCAGTCATCTGTGCCTTGAATAGACTGGCCAGGCTACAGGTAAATGTCACTACAGGTGAGAACTTAGAAGAATGAGTCACAGCCTCTGCCCTCCAAGAGTTCACAGCTGAATAGTGAAAGGACACACCATCCACCATGGGGCAGGGCAGACAGTCCTCAAGGTGCAGGGGTGTCCTGGGAGCAGCTCTGGGCCGAGAGGCTTGAGTCCTGGCTTTGGGTTCTGACTGCATCCCTCATTTACTCCATAAATTTGGACAAGTTGCTCCCCCTCCTAAATTTCAACTTACTCATTTTTCTAAAACAAAAAGGTAGCACCAGAGGATAACTAAGATTCCTTCTGTCCCTAGCTTTCTAAGAGTTAGGAATAGCAAAGTGTTCCAGGAGAAATACAAAGGTTCTAGCAGAAAACGAGGAGAGTGGTTGATCGGGGAGAGTGCTGGGAAGGTGGCCATCGTGAGCTGGCCTTTGAGAAATGCCTAGAACGTTGATGGATCTGGAGATGAAGTGTTGAGAGACATTTCTGTCAAAGATGACACCCCTGCGGCTGCTGAAGAGGAGAGGGAGGGAGAGTAGAGAGGTAGGGGAAGGGAGAGACAGAAGGAAGAAGAAGAGCAGAGGTAGCACCACCTGATGAATAATAATAGTCACAGCTGCACCACCCTTTACAGTTCACAGAGCAGTTCCCCATACACTGGCTCATTTAACTCTCAGGACACAGCTGGGAGGCAGGGAGCGGCACTTTAGCCCACCTTATGGACTCAGAGTCGCTCGTAAGTCTGGTAAGTGGTGGAGCCGGGACTCACCCTGAGGTCTGACCGACAGCAAGCCTCACATCACACAGCACAGCTACAAGCTCGGCATGCTGCCACCACACAACGTGGTGTCCAAAGGAGGTCTGCACGCGTGCCCTCAGCTGTGTCAGGGGCTAACGTGGTCTCCAGAGGCAATGAAAGGGAACCCTGCTGTGTTCTTTTTTTTTTTTTTTGGCTGCGCTGGGTCTTTGTTGCTGCACATGGGCTTTCTCTAGTTGCGGCGAGTGGCGGCTACTCTTCGTTGTGGTGCACGGCCTTCTCATTGTGGTGGCTTCTCTTGTTGCGGAGCACGGGCTCTAGGGGCGCGGGCTTCAGTAGTTGTGGCTCGCGGGCTCAGTAGTTGTGGCTCGCAGGCTCTAGAACACAGCCTCAGTAGTTATGGCACACAGGCTCAGTAGCTGTGGCTCGCGGGCTCTAGAGCACAGGCTCAGTAGTTGTGGCGCACGGGCTTAGTTGCTCCGCGGCATGTGGGATCTTCCCGGACCAGGGCTCGAACCCGTGTCCCCTGCATTGACAGGCAGATTCTTAACCACTGCGCCACCAGGGAAGTCCCCCTGCCGTGTTCTGATCAGCCCAGGACCACTGCTTTCAGCTCTAGGTCCCACACTTCATCAGGGAAATTGCCCCATTGGAACATTGCAGAAAATGGGTAGAATTCTTAAAGCCATGCAATGTTAGTCGCAGTTGAGGGTTCTTGGGGCATTCGAGTGGAGAAGACATAGTGGATACGCAGTGTATTAGAATTATCTGAAGGGCTATTGTATCACCCGGAGTCCCAACTGGAAACAGATGGCTTTATCCAATTGGGTTAATCCGAGGAAGATTTGTTTACGAAGGGACTATTTGCAATGGAATAGGTGTAAAAGGAACAAAAGAAGAAGGCTAGAAGCAGGGAAGCTGTCCCCCCAAGACACAGAGTATGTAGGGAGGAAGTAGTTCCAGAAACCTGAAGAAGTCATGTAGAGAGAAGGTCTCCTTGAGAAAAAATCAGTGACAATCAGTAAGAACAAACCCAACCAGAGAGAACCCCACAGGTAGGCGCCTAGGTAATACAGACATCCGAACTCACTCTCCTCTCTCCTTTCAGTCTCCTATGGCCAAAGCCAACCAGAAGTCAGAGCATACAGGACCCCACGGATGAAGCCCCTTGAATTCCATATAGGTCAGCGTCCCAGGGCAGAGAGCAGAGGGGCGAGATGAAGAGAGGTCTGGAGGGCCAGAGGGATGTTATCAGACACAGCTGGTCTTGTAGAAGAATTAGACGTGGGTGTGAGGCCATAAGGGGGAAGGGGGGGTGGAGGCAGGTGGAGAAGGAATTAGGACCAAGGAGACTTTACAAGGAAATGAATTTTAGCTAAATTTTAAAATAAGTAAGGAAGAAATTAATAGTCAAAAAGAGGGAGGTATAAATTAGGAGGTTGGGATTAACAGATACACACCACCATATATAAAAGAGATAACCAACAAGGACCTACTGTATAGCACAGGGAACTCTACTCAATATTTTGTAATAACCTATAAGGGAAAAGAATCTGTAAAAGAATAGCCATATCTATATCTGTATCTATATCTATCTATCTATCTATCTATCTATCTATATATATATAAATATGTATGTATATATTTCTGAATCACTGTGCTGTACACCTGAAACTAACATGACATTGTAAATCAACTATACTTCAATTGTTTACAAAATCTAGTGAAAGAGAGCTGAACTAGGAAGACTGCAAGTTCATGCTGAGCTTCCCACCACCCAACTTCAAGACGAAGTTAGAAGACCAGTGACACAAATTCTCTAGAGGAAATTCAGTGGTCAACTGGATTAAATGACTTGTAAAGTTTCCTCTAACCCTGATATTTCAACATTTTATACATAAAAAAAGGATAAAAAGTAAAATAATAGAAGGGTGTTTGTTTTTTTTTAATCAATCTAGAAGT
This sequence comes from Balaenoptera physalus, assembly GCF_965194825.1. Classification (NCBI taxonomy): domain Eukaryota; kingdom Metazoa; phylum Chordata; class Mammalia; order Artiodactyla; family Balaenopteridae; genus Balaenoptera; species Balaenoptera physalus. Next base: position 89,680,029 of record NC_138894.1, read on the forward strand.
TCTCCCAATCTTCCTCCTCAATCTTCTTCCCAATTAAGTACCTGCCTTCACTGTGCCTGGAAGATAATAAAAGATGCTTATTGACTAAGGATGGCACCAGAGTTAAAGTTCTGATTAGGCAGAATTTTGAAGTCCTTTGAGTTTTTTAAACAAACCTCTCACTTGCCTATTGTGAAAATAGGATGACCTTGACAAGGAAAAGGAATTTTTTTTTTAGACCAAACAACTGCAGAAGATCACTTTCTTCATCATCTCAAGAAGTGTCACATTTCCTCACAAAATTTTCAGCCATAATTTCCCCGGAATCTCTCTAAAATGGAGTCGAAAATTACAAATGAGGGAGTAGCTGAGAAGTGATTTGCTAACTTTATTAACCTCTAGATTTTTTTTCCCTCTTGTTTAGCAAATAACAATAACAGTATGTTTCCCAGCCTTATTTACCAAAAGAGTTACACTGTGTTCACTGTCAAGGTTAATTAACATCTGGATTTGCTGATGTTTCCATTTCCTGAATTTTCAAACAAATGCTTTAGAAGACTTTAGCAACTGCATAATTACCCATAATGTATTTCATATACTAGAGGCATCTCACGTGGACTTTGTATTAAATGAATCATAGCAATGTTGTTTTGAGTGAATAGTAGTTTCGTTAACTCCATTGTTACTAAGTAATTTACACTTAGTTAGAAAACCAAGAAGGTCATTTGGAATTGTGTGCACTGAAATCTGCCATACAGATTAAGTGTACCTCCGTTACACAATGTGTTTCCCATTATTTCACAATGTCTTGAAGAATGGAACTAATAAAGCTGATATTCCATAGTGTAGGATGCAGACTAGCAGTTTGATGTAATGTTTCAGCTCACGATTCCTTTTATACAAGGAACAGATTAATCTATTCAACTGGAGAAAAAGACCACCCAATGTTTAACTGTGCAGGTGAGGTGCAAAGAAAAACTGGCTGACAACTGTTTTCTCCCAGAATTAATGGAACCAATTGGCATATCTGCCAAACAAGCATGACAGAGCCATAGGTCGATGGATTCCATTACTAGTCTACAAAAACCATGAATTAATTCAGTTATGCTCAGGAAGCCAAAATATTGCAGCCATTAGGGAATGTTTTAGGAACCATGGTTTTGATTTCTTTGTTCCCACATAGTCAGTAGTAAGCGGAAGACGTGATCATGAGCTCAAGCCATGTCACGACAGATTAGTAGAGAGCCATTCCCACACAGGCCGCCCCATGAGGAGGGCAAGAGGAACGTTGTGCGTGGCAAAATCTTCAAAATGCGATTCTCAATGCCAGAATTTCACCTAATCCCCGAGAAATTCTTGTCGCCTACATAATCTCTCCTACCCTCACAGTACAAGATTTTCAAGTCCTAAACCAAAAAAGCAATGCCGTCTCTTCTCTGCATTCATTCAGCAAAATCCACCTTCATCCATACATTTGTTCACATTTGTTACAGACACTCACAGGCTCTTGGCCTACACTGAGCAGGAGGTCTTCACAGGCCAAGTTTCATCTTATCCACATACTAAGTCTGCCATGCATATATGTCATTGTTGTTTTCATCATTATTTTGTGTATCACTCCCTCCCAGCAATGTCGGTCTATGTGCTTGCTAACACAGCACAACTCACAGATGGGGAAACAAATTCGCGTGGGCAATGGGTTTGCCCAAATCACCTGGTGCCTTAGTCCTCTCAGGCTACTGTAACAGAAACACCTGAGACTGGGTGGCTTATAAAGAGTAGATATTTATTTCTCACAGTTCTGGAGGCTGGAGGGCCAAGATGAAGATGATGGCAGATCCAAAGTCAGGTGAGGGCCTGCTTCCTGGTATATAGTCTTTTTGCTGTGTCCTCACGTGGAAAGGAGGAGGGAGTTCTCTGGGGTCTCTTTGATAAGGGCACTAATTCCATCATGAGGGCTCCACCTTCATGACCTGATCACCTCCCAAAGGCCCCACCTCCTCATACCATCACATTGGGGGTTCAGTTTCATCACATGAATTTGGGGGGGACACAAACATTCCGTTTATCATACCTGGTTAATGGTCACAGAACTTAGGTATTGATAGCATTCCAGGTCAGTCTGACTGCAAGTTCCATGATCCTTCTACTGTAGCAAATGATTTCAAGCGCTGCAGCATCAACCATTTTCTCATGGGCTCTACCAGCGATAGTATGAGAAACATATTCTGGACACTGTCCAGTGGACTCACACTTACAAATGCCTGGTACTCACTGAGCACTTCCTGTGTGCCAGGCACTGTTCTAAACGCTTTACAAGATGTTTTACACATCTTTCAATCCTTACAACTATCATGAGGAAAGTTATTAGTATTATCCTCATTCAACAGATGAGAAACATGAGGCACAGAGGGGTTAAGTAACTTTCCCAAGGTCACACAGCCAGGATGTAACAAAGCTGAGATTCAAAACCAGGTAGTATGGCTCCAGAGTCTGTGCTTTCAACCTCTACATTACCCTCCATCAACATATGGGATCTTCATTTACTGAATAAAGTAACCATTTACTAAATGCCTCCTGTGTGCCATTAGTGAACAGGTCCTGGGCACCCAAGAGGTAGTGAGATGATGTGGTCCTTTCTGTGCTAGAATTTATAGCATGATGGGAGAGGCAGATAGTAAACAATTAAGAGCTATGGAGGAAAACACACAATAAGAAAAAACGATGATGCAGAGGCAGGGGACAAGATCCTTTTTAGACTGAGTGGTCAGAAAATGCTTCCTGGCTCTAATTTGATGAGAATCAGCACTTCAGAGAAATATAAATGATGGATGAGAAGGACACAGATTCTCCCTTCATAGTTCATTTCCTCAGCCTGAGTTTGCATCTCAGCCTGGACCATTACGAGCTTTGGGGCTTTGAATAAGTTACTTCCTTGAGATACCACATTCCCATCTATAAAAGGGAAGTAATAATAATAATAACTCCCTAAGCTGCTATGATCTTTAGAACGTAGAGAAAGCACCTAGTTCAGGCCTTGCTACCCAGTAGATGCCAAACAAAGGTCTGTCCTTGCCCTTACTTCTCCTCATGAGCCTCATCAGCCAAACCAGTGCTGGGGCCCTGGTACCAACGGGGGCAGGTGTCAATGGAATGTTCCAGCTCAGTCACCCTCACACCCAAATCCTCTTGGCGAGGCCCAGACCTGCTCCATTAGTGTCTGAAATAAAACACATCTGAGTGTCAGCTGTGAATGCAGCACTGTGAAGGCCATATGGGCAAAGTGAAGCCATCTGCATTTCCACATCTGCCCTCAAGTAGTGTATCAGTCAGAATAAGCTTGGTTCTGCTGCAGTTACAGAAAGAAATAATCCCAAATGCCCAGAGACTTAAAACAACAGAGGCTGATTTCTCGCTTGTGTTATTGGGTTGGTCAAAAAGTGTCTTTGGTCTTTTAAGTAAAAATAAAAGACACATTTTTCATTTACACCAAGAACTTTATTGAACAACGTATCACCCTTTTGTTCCACTACCTTCTGCCATTTTTCTGGCAACTTCATAATTCCAACTTCCCAAAACTTTTTATCTTTTTGAGCAAAGAACTGTTCCAGGTGCCTTTTACAGTCTTCCAGGGTATTGAAATTTTTTCCATTAAGAGAATTTTGTAAAGACGGAAATAAATGGAAATCCAAAGGTGCAACGTCTGGTGAATATGGTGGATGAATCAGAACTTCCCAGGCAAGCTGTAACAGTTTTTACCTGGTCATCAAAGAAACATGTGGTCTCACATTATCCTGATGGAAGATTATGCGTTTTCTGTTGACTAATTCCGGACGCTTTTCGTCGAGTGCCGCTTTCAGTTGGTCTAATTGGGAGCAGTACTTGTTGGAATGAATTGTTTGGTTTTCTGGAAGGAGCTCATAATAGAGGACTCCTTTCCAATCCCACCATATACACAACATCACCTTCTTTGGATGAAGACCGGCCTTTGGTGTGGTTGGTGGTGGTTCATTTCGCTTGCCCCACCATCTCTTCCATTCCACATTATTGTACAGTATCTATCCACTTTTCATTGCCCGTCACAATTTGTTTTAAAAACAGAACTTTTTCATTACATTTAAGTAGAAAATGGCATGAGGAAATATGGTCAAGAAGGTTTTTCTCACTTAACTTATGTGGAATGCAAACATCAAAGGGAATCATATAACCAAGCTGGTGAAAATGACTAGCACTTGATTTGGATATTTTGAGTATATCAGCTATCTCCTGCGTGGTGTAACGTTGATTGTTCTCAGTTAATGTCTCGATTTGATCGCTATCAACTTCAACTGGTCTACCGGATCGTGGAGAATCGTCCAGCGAGAAACCTCCAGCACGAAACTTCGCAAACCACTGTTGACACGTTTGATCAGTCACAGCACCTTCCCCGTACATTGCACAAATCTTTTTTTGCATTTCAGTTGCGTTTTTACCTTTCTTGAAACAATGAAGCATAATATGCCGAAAATGTTGCTTTTTTCTTCCATCTTCAATATTAAAATGGCTACACAAAAATTCACCGATTTTGATAAGTCATTTTTTAAATGCACACTGATATGACAGCTGTCACATACAATCTAACAAGATTGTTTCTAATGAAGTTAAAGACAACTAAGTGCTACTAGAGCCATCGTATGGAAAAAAACAAACGAACCTTTTGGCCCAACCAATACATGTCACTGTGACCTACTGGGAGACCCTGCCAGAGACCCAGGCTAAGAGAAGCTCGTCCCATTTCCACGATGGCTGAGACTGGACAGGGCAAAAGGGCGAACTAGATGCTGGCTCATGAGCTTCTGCTCCCATGACAAATATCACTTCTGCCCACATTTTGTTGTCTATGACAAGTCCCCCAGTTACACCAAATGTCAAGGGGCCAGGGGAGTGCCTGAAGAACAAGATATAGTCTCTCCACAGCTCCAATGTCCCCACAAGGATTGTATAAAGATACTGTGCGTGCCCAAGAGGAGGGAACCTTCCTGGGAAGTTCTCTTCCAGGAAGGCTGGGAGGAAACTGCTCCCTCAAATTGCCCTGGTGAGCAATTTCCTTGAAGCCTTATGTTTTTTCCTAGAAGTTCATGTGAATTTTGCATCCAACTCCATTACATATCACTGTGTTTTAATATCAAAATCGATGCTTACAGAAGGTGTGCAGTGCTGTGTTTTTGCATTACACCTAACCCATCCCACCTCATGTTTCTGGGAAAGCATAGTGACAGATCCCTGACATTCCAAAAAATTATTCTTGAAATTTTCACAAATTGCCAACATCTCTAAACCATCATTTAATTTTTTTTACTTAGATCGCTTTTTTTTTCTGGATAAAAATACTATTGACCAGGACTTCCCTGGCAGTCCAGTGGTTAGGACTCCACGCTTCCACTGCAGGGGGCACAGGTTCGATCCCTGGTCAGGGAACTAAGATCCCGCGTGCCACGTGAGGTATGGCCAAAAAAGAAAAAAAAAAAAAAATACTATTGACCGTTTACTGAGAACCTATTATGTGCCAACCATAATCTCATCATCTCATTCCATACATGATCTACATCACCTCATTCCATACTCATAACAGTTCTCTGAGAAAGGCAGTTTCTACTAATGATCAGAGGTAGAGGCTCAGGAAGGTCAGTGATTGGTCGGAGCCACATAATAAGAGGCTGAGAGGAATGGGAACCCCGTTCTGAATGGCTCTGTATCCTCCACCTTTTTCCACTACAACCATGTTCCCTCCCAGTTACCACTAGGAAATCAACCTCAGATCCCCATCAGTACAAATGAGAATCTGCAACACCAATGTTATTTCCTTGCATCTTTAGCGCACATCAAGAAAGAACCACTCGATTACTCCACAGGTGGCACTAAAAAGCTACTTTGAAATACAGGAGCTGGACAGGAATGGCTCTGCTCATCAATCCGCTAAGCAACGCCGTCACACACCAGCCTCACGGCCACTGGGATTCAAGTTCACACCATGGGGAAGACGACAGACTACCACGCAGCGTGGACCTCGGAGTATCTGGTGATGGGTCCAACCAGGATTATAAAAGACACAAAGAAGAGTGTGGCCCCCGCTTCCCGGGATGATGGGAGGCTGGGGCCAACGGTAAGAGGAAAAGCAGGCTTCCTGATGGGCTCACAGCATCACCACGAGGCCCCAAAGGCCTTTGCCAAGCATCCTTGTGTCAGTTAACCAGGGACCCTGTAGGCAGTCGACACAAGCTCAGCTGGAGGGGAAATGTCACACAGCAGATCAGCTCTACCTGTCAGTTCTGGTTCCAGAGACAGACAGCCTTTCTGAACATTGCTCTGCTAAGTGGCAAAGCCACTACCTCTTACATTTTTTAAGAGATAGGTCAAAAAAGACGTTCTAAACATGAAAGCAATGGCTGTTATCAAAAAAGAAAGAAAAATAGATTCAACAACAAAACACGTTAAACCCCACAGGTCAAAAAAATTCCCCAAACAAAATTAAAAGACAAATGACAACCTAAGTAGGAAAATATTTGTAATTTAGCAAACATGAATACAGGGCAATTCATACAAATTGATGTAAAATGTACATCTTTTTTAAAGAAAAAGACATTCCCAGAAGAACTATAAGTGGTCAATAAGCATTTCTAAAATGTTTATCCTTACTGCTTACCAGGAATGCAAATTAAAATAAGGTACCATTTTTTGCCTAATTGGCAAAAATGATCATTTTTCTCTTTTCAAGATAATACTTAGCACTCTTGAGAGTGCCACAATGCCGGCTGTGAGAGAGTAAATTCCAGGAAAGCAGTTTAGCAAAATGTATCAAAAGCCCTAGCAATGTTATCTTCTTTGATCTAGTAATTCACTTCTGGGGATCTGTCCTAGGAAAATCACCAGAAATGTGGATAAAGATTTATATTCCAGCGTCTTCAATATACTGTCGTTTATAATACCTAAAAACAAACAAACAAAAAGAAATGCAAGCAACCTAAATAGCAAAAAGAAAAAAAAACTTAATAAATTAAAGACAGGGTAAGGATAAATATGGTGGAGACATATGATAGAATATTGAAAGGTATCATATTTTCAAGAATTATTTGGTGACATGGGGAAATGTTCAGAATATAATGTCAATTTAAAAGGCAGGCTCTGATATTCTTTTAGAAGAAAATATTATACAAACATATATACACACACAGTCATAAATTCACTCACATGCTCATAAGACAGGAGGAAACACTAAAATACTGACAATGATCGTCTCTGAGTGGCACATTACAGATGATTTTTGTCCTTCTTTAGATTTTTCTGTATCTCCCCAATTTTCCAAACGAACACAATATACATATAATACATGTATAATATATAAATATATCATACATACATTCATTTTTATCATCTAAAAAAAGTGTTTTGAAAACAAAATGTGATGATGAACAGTGCCACCAATTATTCCCTCCCTGCATCCATGCCCTTGGGCAGCAACCACCACACAGATTCTGAGCCAGGTAACTTGGTCAGCGGGATGTTAGCCGTTTTGACACAAACAGAGGCTAAAAGGCGCTCACACGCTGGAGCCTGTCTAAACTGGCTGCTCTTGGATCCTAAGACAACTACCGTGCGACAGAGCCTGGGCTTGTCCGTGGCGTGATGAGACACAAACTGCCCCAGTGCCCCAGCCGCAAGCCAGCTAACCTCGAGAAACAGCTGCCTAGCCAACCAGAAGCTCACCACTGATGCAGAAAAACCACCCAGCTGGTCCCAGTCCAAATCGCCAACCCAGGGAGTCCTCAAATAAATAAGTTGTTGTTGTTTTAATCCACTAAGATTTGGGGTGGTTTGTTATGCAACAAAAAATAAATGACATAGAAGAAAACATACTCTAGTCGTAAAATGGGGAAATCTTGGGTTTCTCCATTGGATACTTTATTTGACCTCTCACTGACTCTGTTTTTTAATCTCTAACATGAGAATAACACTACGTGCTTCACTGGCTAGTTGTGAGAATCAAATGAGTTAATGTACATGAAAGCATCTGACATAGAGTGAGGCTAATGAATCTGAATTACTATTAATTGTTAGGAATTGTTAAGAAAAAAGAAACAGTTAAGAACGTTAGGAATAGATGAATCAGGATACGTCTATCTCCACAGTGCAGGAGTGGGCTAAAAATATTATTTTAGTAGTCAAAGGACTTCATTATTATGAGCAAAGGATAAAGCCTGGGGCTGGAAATTGGGAGCATGAGTTTTACACCCTAACTCTCCCACTGACTTGGAATGTGACATAGGATGCTTTTTTTATATAGCCACTAACTCGTAAGTGGTGGTCCCTCAGGTCCGAGCCAATTGCAACAGAGCAAGGGAAGAGCTCTAGCCAGGGTTATTTCGGATGTAAAGCTTGAAGTCCATCTTCTTACCTGGACTTTTACAAATTAGTTTCAAACTACTTCTGCCATTCACAGCCCATCCTACCCCATAAGCTGAGCACTTCAGCCAGATAAAACATCCCAATATTCTCGAGACAGAGCACATGCCTGTTGTACCTTTCTTATGCTGTTCCTCTGCCTGGAATGTCTTTTCCTATAATCAAATTCCCATGCATCCTTCAAGACCTACCCGAAGGAAGTCTCCTCTGAGCTCCCAGACAAAAGTATCTCCTTCCCTTCCATTCCAACAGCTATAGATTTTCGGTCAGGTTCTCTAGAAGCAGGGACTAAGTCAGGGATCTTTGTGCAAGTGATCCATTAAGGGAGGGCTCTCAGTAAGATCCTTATGGAGGAGAGGGAAGCAGATGGGACAGTGGAGAGAGCTAAGCAAAAACTGGGGCTCAGCTGAAGCCTATGTGGACTGTAAAAGAAACCCTAGAGTTGTCCTACCCTGAGGCAAGGGGTCAGTCTAGTCTTCTGTATCCCGAGTTAACCTTTGGCTGGAACCCATCCTCTGGGGGAGAGCATAACCTTGCAAGCATTGCCAGGGCTGCACCCACTTATCCAAGGCAATTCTCAAGAGAAGGAACTATCAGGTAAAAGGGATCTACATGGGCATCAACAAGGCAGTCCAACCCTTCACCACTCACATCCCTTGCCTCTCATATTAAGTTCACTCTATTAAGGCACAGCTTCTTCGGGATTCTGATTGGGCATACTTCCTGGGGAAACTTACAAGACAGGGGCTGTTGCGTTGTTCCCAAGGTCGTATCTGAAGTTCATCATCTCCTTCCTCCACCACCCACACTGTTTCCCACCATGTTAGCTAGCACTGCTGACCTATGTGGATTTTCCTGAGGCAGAGGGAGACCCGACCATCCCCTAAGGGGGCCTGAGCCCCTATTAAGCCATAGCTGTGGAACTTGCCCATTTAGTGTCAAAATCGAGTGTGGGAGTGCCAAGAGATGCCCAGGGGACCAACTCAACGCCAAACATATTTCCCCTGCCCTCTTTGTAAAGCAGCAGCCCCACTTCCTCATGATGAGCACAGCCAATCACCTCTACCAGTAGAGGAACTCCTTTCTTTGCCTGATGATTATTGGCACAAAGAGCCCAAAATGGCCAGCAGATGCTGTAGCTTTAAGTCTATGGGTTTTTGTTGTATTCCTTGGTGATGACATTGCCACTCTGGGACCCAAGACCTCTAGACCCTCAGAGCCCAAAGTTGCCGAAGTGACAGGAAACATAAATTCCCCAAGTGGGTCATTAGGGGGTGATGGTGAGCAGAGCCACTCCTGCTCCCATCTTAGTTCCTGGACCCATGTCATCTATCTATTACACAGCGTGTCTCACTCCAGGGACTATATTTGTGTCTGTCTTCTAATGCCCCCTTGTCCAAGGGCTCCTTGGGGGCCAGGTCTATTTTCATTGCTCCCTGCACATATCATAACTCACAGTGCCCAGCATACAGTGAGGGTGATGAGTAAAGAAGAAAAGCACTTTCTTACACCGCATACAGCATGCCTCTGGATGGCCAGACTCACCTTCCTCCAACAGAATATCAATTCTCTGGTCCTAAAACCTGACACAGGGACAATGGGTCAGAATGGTAAATTAGGACCATCCCAGGATACCTGCAAAACAAATGGCTACCCAATTTGGGATAGTTCCTTGAAGACCTGGCAAAATTAAAAATACCAGCAGCAGCACATGTGTGGTTGGGAAGAGGGAGAGGGAGGCAAAAGGCCAGGGTTTCCAAGGTAAAAAATCAGACTTTGAAGATGAAACCCATTTCCCTGCCAGGCAAGACTCCCCTATGTGGGATTTGGGGCTAAGAGACCGTCACCTGGGATCACAGCAATGTCAGGTCTCTGTCCCCAGGACCACATCTGTTTGGGCTCTGGGAGTGGGAGATACGATGGGTGGGCAGAAGGAGTGACTATAGAGAACGCTGGACAAGGACCAGCTCCCCTGGCCACAGCCAACACTGGATATCCTGCCTTGGCCAGAAGGGACCTGGAAAGGAAGCAGACACAGAACAATTGGGAAAGGTCGAAAAACCACAGGAGTCTGATGAATAAAGCCAAGAGGCTGCCCAGTGATGCAACTCATGGGAGACAAAAAAAAAAAAAAAAAAAAAAAGAAGAGAAAAGAAAAAAATAAATAAGAAAATAAGAAAAAAGAAACTTCCAGTCCTACCCGGGAGCATTCATCCTTCAGCTTGACCTTCCAGGAATCTGCTGACAAACACAAAGTGTTTTGTGTGACTTTCTGCCTGGGTCCTGGAATGACTGAGAAGGGGAGGAAGGCAGGGAAGGGGCTGGAGTGGGTGGGGGAGGCAGGGGGAAGGGGAGGGCCGGGGACCGGGGGAAACCTCGTTCCCAGCACGGTGCGTTGTTGGGCGCCATCTGCTGGTGGCCTGGGGAACCACACCCATCTCCCTGCCCAAACAAAGTAAAACAATGTTTCAGAGAGAAGGTACATGTCAGAGGAGAGCATCAAAAATCTGCCTCTGATGAGCCAGATGCTTCCATGTACCTTGAATGTTACGTTCCCGTTAGGTGAGAATTGCTCTGCTAGTTTTACAGATGGGAAACTGAGGTTCAGGGAGATAATTAATTTCACAGAGGGCAAGACGATGAATTTGCTGTCATTGAAAAATCCATCCTCTTTCTGAACTCATAGAGCCTGGAAGAGTTCCTGAAGCATAAACGTTCTCTGAGTGAATGACTGGACCAGGCTTCAGTAACTGGGTCTTTTTGTAATTTGTCTGTATGAATCCAACAGAACAGGAAAAACTAAATGCAAAAATAAGAACAGCAGCTGTGTTTGTCAGTGGCGCTCAGGAAATGCCCGGGGCTTTATCACCCTCCAAGATTACAAACTACTTCAAAGCCTGGGAGGGGTTTGATTCCTTTTGGACCTCTGCCTAGCCCTGAGCTGTTCTGGAGGGGCCACATTAGGAAGGAGGTCAAGCTGCACAGGCAGGGGCCGGATTAAAGGGACTCCAACCAGTCCTAGGTGGCCGGTGGCAGCCACCACTGAGGGTTCTGAAAAACCATTCACTATTGCGACAGCTTCACCCGCTTTGTTTCCTGTCCCAGACTAGGACCCTTCTTCCTCTCCAATGTCTGTTGATGTTCAGGCTCATCAAGTCTCTTCATGCTGGGCCCTACCAACCGTTCCACTCATTCCCCCCCCAATAACCACCCCCCCCCCACACACACCCGACCTTCCTATAAACACAGAAGCAGACCTACTATCCATACTCCTATACACAGGCAAAAACTGCACCAGTCATGGACTCCGGCACAGAAACCTCAACATCCCCAAACACACTGGGATCTGTCACATCTTTGAATCTTTGTAGTACTTCTCTTCCTCTTGTTCTCTCTGGCTGGGATGACTCTCCTTCTCAGGCAAACTCCTATTCAACCTTCAAGGCCCATCTCCAATATCACCCCTTTGTGAAACCTTCCCCCCCAACCCCATTCACTCTTTAGTTGTTCCCTTATCTGAACACCCAGAGACTTTTTTCATATTTTACTACCATACATAAAGCACTGTCTTCATCTGTGCATGCCCTAGATAGAAGTAGATAACTTGGTAAGTGTTCACTGAATGAGTACAGGAAAGAATGAGCACAAGCTTCTTATAAACCCTCTGAGAAAAAGAAAAAGAGTCAAAGCAGAAGGGAACCTGCACACCACCAGCCACTAGATCCCAGCTTCAGGACCAGGCAGCTCTCAGCCCTTGGTCTGGAGCCTCTCGGCGAGGGGAGCTGACTTTCTGGAGGGGGAGGGGAAGTGGGACGTTCCTAACTTGTGGAGGAACAATACACAGCTGGTCAGAGAGAAAAATGACCCTCGTGTCAGCAGCATGTCAGAAGTACTGAGATCTAGAAGCTTCTGCATCCAGCTCAGCTCCTGTACAAATGTGGTCCAGCACTGGGCATTCATTTCTTGTGCTCAGGCTCTGATCTCTCTTTATGTTTACCTAGAAAATGGGATTTCCCGCGTGCCCAAGCTAGGAAGCAGCACCGTTCCCTCATTTCTAAATGAACGGTTTAAAAATAAGAGGACAAAAATGACCCAAACCAGTGGTAAATCTGCTCGTCTGAGATCTTCATCCCTGTCCCAAGGCCCTGAGCCCTAGATTACGATGATCCCGCCCAGGAAGGGAGAAGAGCAGCGACAGCTAGTGACCATCCACTGTGCACCAGCTGCTTGACCCGCACAAACGGCTTCAAGGTAGATGTCACCATGCTCTTCTGCCAGATGAGTTCAGAGGCTCAGAGAAGCAGAGCAACTTGCCCAGGGCACCCAGCTTGTCAAGTGGGGCAGCCGGCCGCACTCGAGGGGGTGGCTCTCCAGCGCCTCGCCCACTGCACTGCAAAGACAGCCTCCCACGCACACTGGGGGCTGGGGAGCAGGTAGCAGAGCCAGCTGGCTTCCTTTGCTGCTTGCCCTCTAAATGACCCCCTTTCAACTCTTTATCCCACGTGGGAAGGACATGGACTCTACAGAGGGTTTGAGGGAAAGCTCCATCTACTCAGGGAAAACTGCAGAGAGGAAGGCAGAAGCTGAAGCCTTTGTTCTCCTTTGGATGAGCAAGCGTACCCACCGCGGACCAGGTGTGCCTGGCCCTCCCCTTCACGGCGCTGCGGGAGAACCCGCACTGCCCACACCTTGACTGCGGGGCAGTTTGTCAGGCCTTGGGAGTATAACCCTGGTTTAGGGTTGCACATAGGTGCACTACCACTTTTTTACCAAAGCTTGGCAAAGGCAGAGAAGTGAGAAGGTCATATATTACAGGATGTGAAACTAAGTTTCAGGCTAGCAACCCTCGATCAGCCTTCCTCAACAGTATCGTTATGGAGCATGTCAGAAACACTCACTGTATAAGCCAAACACTGCCTCATTTCTTTGGAACACAAAGGCAAAGAAAAACACCGAGTTATGATTCTTACTGCAAAAACAAATGGCACATCAAAAAGGCAGGACTTTCCCTCTGGGAGAGCAAGATGCCTAGCAGTGGCACAGAGATTTGCACCATTATTTCTTACTTATTTATTCATTAACAAAAGTGCGTTGGGTGATTACCAGCTCCCAGGCACTGTCCCAGGCCCTGGAGATGCAGCAGGGACAAGATGGACAAAATTGCCCCTCTGAATGCAGCTTACATACAAGTGGAGGAAGACAGACAGACGAGGCAAGCTCGCAAAGCACAGGCAACATAAAAAGGTGATGCACACTGCAGAAAAGATACAACGAAGCAGGCAAGGGAATGAGAAGTGCAGGCGGCACCGTGCAGAGCACCAGCTCCCACAGTGCCACTCCCCTAAGGAGCTTCTGGAAAAGGATGGATAGAGGAAGGCTTCCCAGAGGGGGTGACCTTTGAGCAATATTGGCCAGCAGACCGGGGGCAGGGAGGGTGGTCATTTCCGCCAACAGTCAAAGGCCCAAGTGCACACGCAGACAAACGTCCTTAGGGCTGTTGACTAGCTGAACGTATTAGTCAGCTCAGGCTGCTGTAGCAAAACACCATAGACTGGGGGCTCAGACAACAGAAATTCATTTTCTCCCAGTTCTGGAGGCTGGAAGTTCAACATCAAGGTGTCAGCAGGTTGGGTTTCTTGACGCTTCTCTTCTTGGTTTGTAGATGGCCACCATCTCACTGTGTCCTCACGTGCTCCTTCCTCTGTACCCACACATCCCTGGTGCCTCTACATGTTCAAATTTCCTCTTCTTATAAGAACGTCAGTCATACTGGATTAGGGATCACTCTAAAGACTTCATTTTAACTTAACCACCTCTTTAAATGCCCCATCTGCAAATGCAGTCATATTCTGAAGCACTGCGGTTGGAACTTCAGCATATGAACTTGAGGGACATAACCCCTAGCTTCTCAAGAAACAATTTCCCATGGACAAAGAAGAAGAAGAGGTGGTGTGTGTGTATATATATGTGTGTGTGTGTGTGTGTGTATACACACACACACACACACACACACACACACACACACACACACACAATGGAATATTACTCAGCCACAAAAAAGAATGAAATGTTGCCATTCGCAGCAACATGGACGGACCTAGAGATTATCATACCAAGTGAAGTAAGTCAGACACAGAAAGACAAATATTATATGATATCACTTATAAGTGGAACCTAAAAAATAATGCAAATGAATCTATTTACAAAACTGAAACAGACTCACAGAAAACAAACTTATGATTACCAAAGGGGATATGGAGGGCAGGAGGGGTAAATTAGGAATACGGAATTAACACATACACACTACTATATATATAAAATAGATAAGCAACAAGGATTTACCGTATAACTCAGGGAACAATGTTCAGTATCTTGTATTAACCTATAATGGAAAATAATCTGAAAAATATATATATGTAGAAATGAATCACTGTGCTATACACGTGAAACTAACGTGATATTGTACATCACTATACTTCAATTTAAAAAAGAAAGAAATTTAAATTGCTCCCCAAAAAAAAAGTTCCCCTTGACCCCTTCAGAGCAGAAATCCTCAAAGTGGTCATCCAAATTCATTGCTTCCATGTCCTCATTTCCATTCTTCCGAAAATGTTCTTCTTAGGATTCTAAAGCCTTCCACGGTGCCAAGTCCAATGGACCCATGTATCCAACCACCCAATGGGCATCCTAAATTTAATGTGTCCAACATGGAGTTAAGTGGGCTCCTCCCTTTGCCTTTCCTAATTCGCTTTATCTGCTACCACCGTCTTGCTAGTTTAACCCCAAACACAGGAAACACCCTTGATTTCTCCTTTTCCTTTAAGCCTCCCATCTAAGCAATCAAAATCCCTCTGGCTCTACGTCCAGAATATTTCCTAAACCCACCTGCTGCTCTCGGCCCCATCACCCCTTCCTTGGGGGAAGCCTCCGTCCACCCGATCCTCCCGTTCACTGTTGCCCTCTGTTACTCATCCTTCCCACCACCTCCCCCGCCCCCTTAAAATACCTCAGTGACTTCCCCGTGCTCTCAAAACAAACCCCACCTCCTCCCCATGGCTTAGGCAGGTCCTGAGCCATCAGCCACCTGCCATTTTCTCTCGGCTCCCGTCATGTCCCTTCCCTCCCCTGCTGCCACACTGGCCTCCTTTCACCGCTCTGAGCACACCTGGCTCTCTCCAGCCCCAGGTCTCTGTACTTGCTGTTCCCTCTGCCTGGAAAGCCCTTTCCCCAGCTCATCTCATGGGTGAATTGTTCTCACCCTCAATGCTCAACTTTAGCACAGACCTTAGCCGGTCACCTCTCCAAAGCAAACACTTCCCCCACCCGGCCCCTGCAATAATTCTGCCTCGGGGCTTCCCTGGTGGCGCAGTGGTTGAGAATCCGCCTGCCAATGCAGGGGACACGGGTTCGAGCCCTGGTCTGGGAAGATCCCACATGCCGCGGAGCAACTAGGCCCGTGAGCCACAACTACTGAGCCTGCGCGTCTGGAGCCTGTGCTCCGCAACAAGAGAGGCCGCGATAGTGAGACCCGCGCACCGCGATGAAGAGTGGCCCCTGCTCGCCGCAACTAGAGAAAGCCCTCGCACAGAAACGAAGACCCAACACAGCCATAAATAAATAAATAAACAAATACTTTAAAAAAATAAAAAATAATTCTGCCTCACCTCCAGGTAGCACCTTTTAGAGCATCCTCTTGATTACACTGCTACTGTCTGTACTTCAACTACAAGGGCAATGCCACGGCAGCAGGGACCTGGTCTCCTGTCCCTGGACCTGTGCGAATAGAAGAAGGAGCCACAGCTGAGCAGAGGCATCAGCAGGAGACGTGAAGAGAAGCATTGGGGTCTAAGTGCTCACACGGCATCATCCTGGACCAACACACGTGGCCGGCCCTCAGAATGTTCTAGCCTCCAATGACTCAGGCCATTCAGAGGAGGTGTCTCAGGAGGACTTTAGTCCCGGCCACCTGAGATGCATTTCCCTCTCAGCATTCGGGAAAGACCCACTCAACCAAAAACCTTTATCTTTGCAGGAATCCCTGCTCCCTGGCCCCAACTAACAGGACAAGAATTTTCTCCATTGTTTGGTGTTGCGATTCTCCCTAAGACCCTCCATTAGCTCCTTATCACCTACAGGCACTCCAAGCCGTTGTATCCAGCCCAGATTGCCCACTCTGGCCTCATCTCCCACCACCAGCTCAGAGGGCCTGTACTCCAGGCATATAAACCCCAAGACTTCTGCATGCCCCACCTTTAGGCTTTTGCTTACACTTGTTCCCTGAGCCTGGATTGCTTGCTTCCTTTTTCTCCATCTCTCTAGAATTAAGCACTTCTTCCGAGCTAGTCCCACACCTCTATATTGATATTTCCCTTTTGAGCCTCTTACAGCAAGTCTCTTGGATCGATGGATACCAGTTTACTCCACTAGATGGTTGTAAGACCCTAACACCAAACTAAAGTTGTTACTAGAGTATGATCCACCATGAGTCACCACAGGAAACATGGCTGGGGCAGGACAGCTGAGACGGATGCCACAGTAAAGATCTTACAGGATGGGGTGGAACCCAGTATGGGGATGCCAGCCGGTGTAGGAATAGAAGTGGACTTGGAGTCAGGCAGGGAGCACTGTTCAAAACCCACCTCTGACGCTTCTTAACAAGGCAGACTTGAGCAAGCCACCTCCCTTCATCCCTAAGCAAGATCATGAACCCACGTGGTAGTTTCATGTGACGATTAAATGAGATCATGTAAAATAGCTGGTGCCCAATCAGAGTCAGTAATTGCCCATCCCTCCTCCCTCCCCTCCCTGGCCTCCCCAGGACTCTGCCGTGAGGCACGCTGACATTTTGTGACCTCTCTGCCTCTATCTCCTGCTCTCGGCTCTGACCTGAATCTCTCAGGTCTGAGGGATACACTTTGGGTGATGTCACCCCAGCCTTCCCCAGCTTATTCCCATCCATAGACTTCACTGTCCCAGCCCTGCCCCTGCTCACCTACCCTGATGCTGGCAACCACATGAGATTTCAAATCTCAGACACAGGTTTAAGTTCCAGCTCTGCCGCTCACAGGTCGTGTGATCTTAGACTCAGCAAAACATGTCTACGTGGGGTGGTATTTATCCCCTCACCAGCCATGCGTTCAACCCTCTGGCTGACGTGTGAATGTTCTCTGTGACCTGCAGACCCCACGCTCATGGTTGTTACTTGGAAGTCAGGAAGGGCGTTTTCTCCACTGTTCTCGTATCTGTGAAATTTAGGTTACTTGGCCAAAATTACAGACCGTGTCCTGTTGTATGATCCCTTAGGATAGTCTATCTATCTGCCACTCGACGGTGGGTTTCTTACAGGTGGAGATGGTGTCTTCTCTCTGTCTTCCCCTTCCTTGGCACAGAGAAGATGCTCAGAATAAGTTTGTCGTGGGCGTCAATGATTCGCCGACTAAGTGACTCCAGTTTAACCGAACCTGTCTTCCAACATCTCTAGGCCCATTTTTTTCATCTGCAAGATGGAGGGCACATGGCCCCAAGAGGCAAATGTAGTGAAGGTTTTCTTCATCCCTCTCCTTTCCTTCCCTCTCCTTCATCCATCCCTTTCCTTCTGGAATTCTCCTCTGGACAGGTGCCCCACCTCCTGCCCAAGCTCCAGGGGTTCTCATACCCCTCGAGGTGCCTCTGTCCAAAGGAAAGCCTGTAGATGAACTACGTGCTCAGTGTGTGAGCTTGTGACATCAACGCCTCACGGAATGTCTCATCAGGTGCAGTTCATGTGACTTACCTGATGGCTCACCTGTCCAGGACTATCCACGCTCACTGAGAAAATGAATCACTTGGGGTTGGGGGCTAAAGGAGATCAGAAGCCTAAGTATTCTAAGCTGGTGAAAATTCAGACACCGAAACCACGGATAGGAAGCAAGTTTCTTCCAGGCTACACTCAAATCCGCACCCCAGAGGAACACGGCTGAGAACAGACTATGATGTTTTCCATCCATCCAAATACCTACCGGGGTACAGTTCAAGCCCAGCCACTTCCTAGCTCTGTGACCAAGGGTAGGTTAATTTATCCCCTTGAGCCTCAGTTTCCTCATCTGTAAAATGGTGACAACAATACCTATTTAAAGCATTACTAGGATGATTAGAATAATTAAATAGATATATTAAATAAAATCAATAAAAAGAAGTAGATATAATAACTAAATACATAGGATAATTAGAAACAGAAACCCATTCTATAATGAGTACATTATTTGCCTGCATAATAAATACTCAAT
The DNA here is from genome assembly GCF_965194825.1 of Balaenoptera physalus. NCBI lineage: Eukaryota > Metazoa > Chordata > Mammalia > Artiodactyla > Balaenopteridae > Balaenoptera > Balaenoptera physalus. The sequence continues at coordinate 89,698,712 of NC_138894.1, forward strand.
AAATGAAATTAAATTTAGCATCTTGACTCTAGACTCACTTTTTGTGTGACTTTGGTCAGGATCTTTATTTTCTGCACCCTAGAGTTTTCATCTGGAAATTAGAAACAACTTCCACCCAGCAATGCCATGGTGAGTGTAATGCGATATCGTAGACGTGAAACCATCAAGCCTGCCACGTGGCAAAATGTAATTTCCTTCCACGGCTTCTCTGTTAGACAGGAGCTGGGGAAAGCAGGAAGGTGAGATCATGTGTCCCTCCCTGCAGCACCAGGAGCCAAGGAGCTGCCCAAGTTTGATTCTGGGATTCCACTTGAGCCCCGAAGCAATTCTTAGCAATGATGATGGTGTGTGATGTTCGCCCCACCTACTATGTGCTAGGTTCTGAGAAAACTGTTTCCTGGCTCCGTCCCAGGCTAGCTCCGGAAAGCAGAAGTTTTGTGAACGACAAACCTGTCCACAGGAGCTGGAGATCCTCCCGGGGAAACAGATCGCCCCTTCTCGGGCTGCCAGGCGCCCTTCCAGGGAGCGCAGGGCACACAGCTGCAGCTGGAGGCCGGCCGGGCCAGTGCACACTTGCCCAATTGTGTCAGGAACCAGTAGGAGAAACAGTGTCCGCTCTGAGATACACAATGCTGCTGTCAGCCTCCCTCTTCAGGTGCTGCCCACAGGGCACCTTTCCAGGGACCACGAGAGCTGTTCCTAATGCGTTCACTGCAGGGTGTCAGGACCTTCCCACGGGTCTGCTTTTTGCTTCAGTAAACTAGCAGATGGCATTCAGGTAACAGCAATAATAGGTGATGCCTTGAAAGGAACTTCCAGAGCCACCTATTTTAGCTCCATTTTCATCGTGAGAGGCCACTCTCCTGCCGGTCGTCATCCCAGATGTTATTGGTAATAGGTATACTTTGTCCTCTTCGTACATAAGAGGAGAGAATCATAGACTCTTTGAGCCAGAAGGAAACTTAAAATTCACCTAACCAGTGGTTCTCAAACTTTAGGTTATACGAGAACCACCCCCTTCCAAAGGGCCTGGGGAAACAGATTGCTGCACCCTGAGCCCTGAATGCCTGATTCCAAAGGTCTGGGGTGGGACCTGAGAACACACATTTCTAATGACTTCCCAGGTGGTGCTGAGGCCGAGGCTGCCAGCCCAGAGCCCGCGCTTGGAGAACTGTGGTCCAGCCCCATCAGTTAACTTAATGGTGGAGAAACAGGAGCCCAGAGAGGGGAAGGGACTCTCCGGGGGTGACACCAGGAGTGAGGGGGTCGGCTCCTGACATGCAGGGCAGTCTTAGCCCGCCCACCCAGGGCCCTTCGAGCTTGTTTTTGCTGTGTAATTACCGGTGATACTCTTGTCTCTACCACTGGGAACTACTAACAGAAGTTAGGGTAGGGATTGCCTGGGATCTGTCCAATGTTTTCAGAAAATGGTCCCCAGATTTCTCAGGGGAGGAAAGAGCCGGGGCGATGGGGAGGGCTGGTGGCTCAGCGTGGCTGGGCTGGGGGCAGTGGGCCGGGAAGGCGTGGCCGGTGAGATCCATTCCAGCCCGACCCCGCAGCCCACCCGGCCGGGCCCCAAGCCTTGCGAGAGATTCCCTGTCCGTACCTCCTTCTCTGCTCACCTGTCCCTCCATTTACCACTGAGCAGCGTGGCTCAGGGAAGCTTGCCCCACAGCAGGTCAGAGCCAGTGAAGAGACAGATCCGCACAATCTCCGTGCAGAGAAACTCAGCCCGCTTTGGCACCGCCTTTGGGCTCGAGTCCATTATACACACGGCCTTCATTCCCCTCACCTTGAGGGCGGTCTCGAGCATGAGGTTTATAATAAGCCGAAGCACCTCTCACGATGCCTGGTTTATAACACGTGCTCCAGTCATCACTTCACCCCTTGTAGTTCTAACCCTGGGCCAAATGGTGACTCATCAGATTTTTATACGTGCTGAAGACTGTGCCACACACAGAAAAAACAGCAGAGAATTAGAGATGCCTTCTCTGACGAGGTGAAAACTCTGAAAAATGCCTTCGGAGGCTGTTCTGCAGAGCTGACGGGAGCTGGTCCACTTGGGTAGGAGAAAGGGCCCATGGCGTTAGCATCTCCACCCTTTCTGGGGGTCGTTAAGGGTTTGCAAGAGCCTTTTAAATCTAGTCTGTTTTCAACCTCCTTCACGTGTCCCCTGCATTCAGGACCGGCAGCCACTGAGCCACTGAGGCCAAAAGACCAGCCCCATCAGTCTTTAGCAGGAGTTAAACATAAATCTTTAAGTTAAAGGGTCCAAAGATAAGAAAGGAAGCTACCAAAAAGCAAAAAAAAAAAAAACCAGATGGGACCAGCTGGGAACAAGGTGGTGACGAATATGACCTCCAACAGACCCCGTCTCATTATACGCTGATTTGACTACATCAGCATATTAAATGACACACCTACCGGCGACCAGGGCCAGACATTAAGGACCAAAAAAGGATAAAAAGGGGGTGGCACCCCTCTCCCTCGAAAAGCCCCGCCCCTTCCCCATAGACTAATGCATATGCCTCCCCATCATTAGCCTCACTCCTCCTCCCTTTGTCTTTACTCTTTAAATTAAATTCCTCTTGCCACGGGGGCAAGAAATTGCTCTGTGAACTTAGTTCCCGCTTCTCCATTTTTTGGCCACTGAATAAAGCCTGTGCGGCATTGATCTCAGCTTCAGTTTCATTATTCCGGCTGCTCCTACCCAAACGGAAAAAGAACCCTTTCCACCAACACAGAGAGCCTTGGCCGGGCTAGGGCCCGAGCAGGGTCCATAAGATTTAATTCCGTACCAGCTTAGCCTGGGGAAGAAACGACCTGCGGGAGAAAACAGAACACGGTAAAATCAAGTGATTGCACGAGTGTGGTTTATCAGTTCAGTCTAGCAACCAGGAGATATGAATGTTGTCCTGTGAATTTTGTCCTTCCCTGACTTGGGTTTTTATGTAGAAACTACTTTTTGTTCAATCTACGTACATTAATTCATTAAATAGTAATAGCTAATACTTAGAATGCACTTAATAGGTGCCAGGAACTGCTTCAAATGTTCACAAACATCAATTCATTTATTCAGTCTGCACAAGCTACAGGTATCCTCCCCATTTTAAAGGCGAAGATGCTGAGGCACAGAGAGGTTAGGTAACTTGCCCATGGACACACAGTTAATTAGCCCAGGCAGTGCGGCTCCTGAGTCATTGCTTCGAACCACTACTTACATGCCCTGGGCTACCCTCCCAGGATTCCAGTTATCCCTCTGCGTGTCACAGGAAATCATAATTACTGATGTACTTGTTGGTCTGTCTCTTCAACACCCCCTGCCACCAGTCTAAAGCTCCTCCTAGCCTTTGATTTGCTCATTGTGTGATCATTAGCTGTGCGTGAGAGCTTGGCACGTGCCTGGTGTCATAGGCCCACAGCAAAAGTTGAAGGGACAAATGCAGGGGTGAAGAGATTATGGGAGAGCAAATTCGCATATCAGTTTGAAAAAAAATACAGTGCAAGAAGATCTAATATTGATTGGAAAAATCCTCTATGTCAGAAAATTTATATGTATGTTATTATTTTTCATCTGCAAAACAAGCCGGTGAAGAAATATCAACCTAATTTTACAGATGAGGAATGAAGGGGTTAAATAACATGCCCAAAGCCATTATCCCAGTATTCCCCAGGGTCAGAAAAAAAATTGTGAAAGTCTCTGACCTGGGAATAAAACAGATTACTAGGTGTTCTTTCTAGAGCATCCTTTCAAGATATCTAAAACTTCTGTGCTTCTTTGTGCTATTTACTACTCTGTAAACTGTAGAAAACTGATAGTAATGCAAATAATTCTTGTCCATGGAAATGCAAATGAATTTTGGTCCTTGGAGTCGCAACTGATTATTGCCCTGTGGACACTGAATTGGTTTGCATTTATTTGCAAATTCATTTCCCAATTCCTGACTGCCTGTGTTTGTGTGTTCCTTGAATTCTCCATTGAACCTGTTTTTACATTTTACTGGTTCCCTCATTAATTAATGAGTTAAATAAAATTCTTGGCATGTATTCATTATGTATTTCCATGAAAGTCTTGATTTTACCTTTATTTTAATTTTAGCACCAATTAGGATTCAAATCCATGTTTGTTGGTTCTTTCCGATTAATTATACACACACATACACATATGTCACCGCTGATCACAAGTTCTTTATCATAAAACTCTTTGTCAAAGGCAAACTAAGCTTGGCTAAAATGTCAAAGCAACACATATTTAAATAGGCCTTTTAAAAATTGTATTTTTCAGTATTGTCTATTAAGGACTGAATTAGAAAGGTTTGATTTGAGTAATGCGGCAGGTCACTCTCGGGGGCAGCCCTGGGTTCCCACTATAATATGTACCCCAGTCCTCTTTATTCTGTTCAGTCTTTGTTTCTGTGCTTGCCTGCCTCCCTCTCCACCAAATCCAGAGGGCACGAGCCACGTATTTTCTTCTGTTTCTCCTACCCTACACTGTAGCCCACAGCAAACCAACACATGGTCAGGGCAAAAGAATTCAGGGTGGATTGAATCGAACTGAACTGAACTGGGCCAGCCTCCAGCATCTACCCAGGAATCCTTACCTTCCCACAAAGCCAGGTCTTCGAGAACTGTCTTCCAGAGATGCTATCCTGAGAAACCTGGGGGAATCCCAGATTTTTCTCCCAGTAGGGTGACCAGAAGGTTATCAAGGCAGGAAAAATGGCTGCTGCCATCAGCAGACCCCGGGGTTAATAGGTCCGGTGCCCCTACCCATCTGTACACACACTAAATGAGACGGTGTGGCTTTAATGGAACAAATTCTGGAGTCAGCTCCCGACTCAAGTCCTAGCTACACCAGCCTATGTTTCTCTGAGTTTCAGCTTTATCATCTGTGATGGTTAATTTTTCTGCATCAACTTGGCTAGACTATGCCTGGTGCCCAGATGTTTGGTCAAACACTAGTCCAGATGTTGCTGTGAAGGTATTTTTTTAGATGTGATTAACATTTAAATCAGTAGACTTTGAGTTAAGCAGAGGACCCTCCATAATGTGAGTGGTTTCATCCAATCAATTGAAGACCTTCGGAGGCAAAGACTGAGGTCCCCTGAGGAAGAAAAACTTCTGCCTCCAGACTCCCTTTGGACTTGAGCTACATCACCTCTTCCCTGGGTCTCCAGGCTGCCAGCCTGCCCTGCAAATTTCAGACTTGCAGCACCCACAACTCTGTGAACCAATTCCTCTCTCTCACTCTCCCCCTCCCTCGACCTCTTTCTCTCTCTGCCTTTCTCCCTTTAGATAAAAAAATATTAAATGACAGTCCAGGGGTGAACTTGCAGGACGGGGCTGTCTTGGATATTACAGAACAATAAAAAATGTACTTTCATAGACCCAGCGAGAGCCTATCCTACTTGGCTATTGTCCTGCAGATAAATGAAGGGCCAGAGGAAACTCTAATGCATCACAGTGAATTCTCTGCTCTCCGCTCTGTGTGACCACCTCACTTCCAATAGGTGTCTGCACCTTTGCCTAAATAAACAGAAAACCAACCGGAGAGTGGATATTTGCCTGGGATGAGGTGGTATCAAATCCATAACCCACCTGAAATGTTGCACAACTGAAAAATGAAAGATGATTCTAAAACCTGATCTCTTCTGAGGACCACTTTACCAACCGCAGACAGGTCAGTGAGTGAGTAGGCTGTTGGGATAGTGTTTGGATGTTTTACGTCACCCATAGTCCCCCAGGCTATTCCATCTGATCAAATGCAGACTGAAACCAAGAGGGTGCCTGCTGCCACCAGACTCTGCATTCACATCGAATTGCATGTGTGTCTACGAGTGCAGCTGTCCTCCTGATGGGGACGTCACTCCCCAAGGTGTGAACCCACCCCCTCAGTTCCTATCACTATTCCATGTGTACCACCAAAAGCTCTGATGGGAAAAAGCAAGACAATAATTAACTCCAAGGCCACATTTCCCCTCTTCTGAAGATTCACCTTTACTCTATTTCACTTTGTACATAAGTTCAGCCATATAGTCTAATACAGCCCTGGAGAGATTGTACACTGGGCCCAAATATACATTAAAGAATGTTCTCAGGGGCTTCCCAGGGGGCGCAGCGGTTGAGAACCTGCCTGCCAATGCAGGGGACACGGGTTCGAGCCCTGGTCTGGGAGGATCCCACATGCCGCGGAGCAGCTGGGCCCGTGAGCCACAGTTACTGAGCCTGCGCGTCTGGAGCCTGTGCTCCTCAACAAGAGAGGCCACGACAGTGAGAGGCCCGCGCACCGCGATGAAGAGTGGCCCCCACTTGCCACAACTAGAGAAAGCCCTCGCACAGAAACGAAGACCCAACGCAGCCATAAATTAATTAATTAATTAATTAATAAAAAAAAACAGGGGCTTCCCTGGTGGCGCAGTGGTTGAGAATCTGCCTGCCAATGCAGGGGACATGGGTTCAAGCCCTGGTCTGGGAAGATTCCACATGCCGCGGAGCGGCTGGGCCCGTGAGCCACAATTGCTGAGACTGCGCGTCTGGAGCCTGTGCTCCGCAACAAGAGAGGCCGCGATAGTGAGAGGCCCCCGCTTGCCGCAACTAGAGAAAGCCCTCGCACAGAAACGAAGACCCAACACAGCCATGAATAGATAAATAAAAAAAAAAAAAAAAAAAAAAAAAAAACAAATGGATGCCATTATTTGGCATCTATATTTATAATTTACAAAAAAAAAAATAGAATGCTCTCAAATATGGACACTAAATTGTTTCCCATTTTTAAAAATCCACACAGGAATTAAAGGCCAAAGAAATCGAATCTAAAATAATTCTCCTTTCAAATGTCTCATTCTACTCAGGATTAGAGAAAGAGGTCCTGATGGAAGTAGATTCTGGATGGATTTTTTCTGAAGCGGCTGCTTCCTGAGCTCCTTCCAATCGAAGGGATGTGATTTTTTTTTTTTAACACTTGCAAAGGGGCAGAAATCCAAAGCCAAGTCTCTCGTATGCCCCATTTTTCCAAAGATCCATGAAGAACCACAAGATTACCTCAGCACCACCCCTCCCCCCCCACAAATGTTACAAAACCCTAGCAAATCCCTAGCTCTGTGAAAATTATGGTGGCGAGACCAGTTCACTGCACAGTTCAGCACTCAGCCAAACACCACTACAGGTTTCAGAAATTTCTGTGAGAGGACAAGAAATGGAAAATACATGGAAAAAGTTCAATCTGCTTGGTTTCAGCTTCAGCAGAATCCCTGTGAGTCTGGCCATTTGTTGGTCGCGTTGTTTTTCCAGAAGCACAAATTCAGCAGGAAGCCTTCACCTTGGAGGAGGTTCGCGCTGATGGCTGCAAATAGACTGCTTTTCACAAAGTGACATTTGAGACACTGCCGTCTTCCTGAAAACCTGAGAAATTTGAAGTCTCCGCATTTATTAGAGGCTCCCTTCTGCCTCTTAAAGTCTCTTCATTTCTGTTTCCCCAGGTGTTCCTGGCACCCCCAGTGCCTAACCATGTATCACATCAATCTCTGCTCCCTCAGCAGAGCATACCACATTTATTTGTAGCGTTTTGTTTCCTGACAATTCCGTTTTGGTTTTTTTTCTCTGCGTTACTCAAGAAGATGGAACCACCCTCATAAACAACTCCTTCCCCCGGCTCACAAAGGTCTTTATCCTTTTGTAGATAAAATCCACCATCACGCTGCTGTGGTTGAACCCACTGTCTGGGTCTTTCAAATCTTTAATAATCAGAGTTTACGATGTGAGCACTTCCGAGCAAGCCGAGCCCCACCTCCCTGGAGGATGGAGATCCAGAGACTCAGATTCAGTTGGTCTGGGGCGGGACTTACACATCAGTGATGTTTAAAATACCACCCCCCTCCCATTAATTCTAACATGCAACCAAGGTCGAGGATCTCTGATGGTAGGACCTCGAAGGTTCTCTGTTCTAAGACTTCTCACCAGCATCAGCCACAGCTGCACTTCTGATGGGGGCACACAGCTGCAGCCTCCCCAAGGACAACGGAGGCCCACAGGGTCTGTAAACGCTCTGCCTCCCCACCAAGAATCTCCTTCTCTTCATGTAAAACTTGCAAAGTTTATGCTCAGAGATTCCCAGCCAGGACGCACCAAAATGTATCAATTACTCCTCCTCCGTTCTGCACGAAGAACTAACAGGCCTGTAGGAACCAAATATCAGGGTTTTTTTTTTTTTAACCTGGACAAGGTGTCCACAGCCCCCTCTCTCCTGGAAGAACAGGAGAAGAGCTGGGATGGAGATGACCTGGATCTGAGCCCAGATGAGGCTCCGCCTCCCTCTCCTCAGGTGTGGAGTTGCTGGGAGCCCACCTGGCCAGCCTTGGGCTCAGAGGTTGAGAGAGGAGCGGGCAGAAGGTGGGTCCCCCCGCTCACACGTTTTCGGAGCTGGGCTCCGGGGGCCTCTGAGAGGGTCTGAGACTTGTTCAGCCGGAAGTGAGGCGCATCCTGGCGCAGGGGTCTCTCTGAGCGGACCCGCCCTTCCTCCTCTTGCGGTTTAGGCCTCGGTGACAGGCAGCCAGGCGTCCCTGCAGGGGAGGGGGAGGGGAAGCAGCTTTGAGGGAGGGGCCAGGGCCTGTGTCTGAAAGTCTCCTGTCCACCTCGTTGGGGACAAAACGTGTGTCCAGCTGGACGCCTTACCTGCCGCCCGTGCCAGCAGGTGGCGTGTCCTCGGGGCTGAACCACACAACGCGTCTCGGGCTGACTCTTCATCTGCCGGGTCCCTGCGCTCGGCTGGTCCTGTTCCCCTGGGCTTACAGGTGGGGGCTCCTCCGGACACTCGCGTTCGTGTCGGACATCGGAATTCATCCTGGGTTCCGCCCCAGGGGCCCCAGGTCCCTCTCCTCGAGCCGTATGACCGCCCAGCTCAGGGTCCTCCACATCTCCTCCGGGAGCTGCCCCGATAGTCTCTAGTGAGTCCCTTGGCCCGGCCCATCGCTCTGGCCCATGGCGTGACCGGCACTCAGGCCACCCCTTCCTTCATTCGAATGGCCACCAACTGCACGTGAGGCAAGACCAGACCCTCTGGCCTGGCCACACCGTGACGTGGCCACCTCTCGACCGTGTCTCCACACACTTCAAACCCCTCCTTTAACCACATCAAGTTCATAAAGCTGCTCCCACCCCACTGCTTCCCGGGTGGAAAACATCTAGGCATCACTTGAGACTCAGTCCAGGTACCTCCCTAACACCCACCGTCCCCGCCCCCAGATAAACTTGCCCTTCCCTCCACGCTGCCACCCCCGCCTAGGACCCTGGACGTTTCTATCGCTGCACCTGCCCCACCTCAGCACACAATTTCTTAAACATTCATCTCCTCCTGACCACGAGCTCCTCGGAGCCCCTGGCACCTGGCATTTTATCAGGCGTATAGTGGGTCTGCAATGTATTTTACTCCTTCTATTGTCTGGCTGGCTCTATTGTCGAGTACTAGCTCTAAGGTACCAGACACCACTCTGATTGATCCATGAACACTCACTCTAGGCATAAAGCAGCTAATAAATAAATGGATTGGTGCTCTTGAGATTTGGTCACTGGATGGAATAAAAAGGATTATCCTTGAAGAGTTTGATGAGTGAAGAAGCCTTGTCCCTTAGGAAGAGTGGAAGCATGGAGGGGAGGGGAGGCGAGTGCTGGGTCTAGTCTCCGCAGGTCGTTTCTCTCTCCTCTTCCTGCTTCTTTCCTGCTCCTCCGTGTTGCTCTTTTTGTTTCTTTCTCACTTTATTTTGTTGGCGTCCTTTTATAATTTTCATCTGTTTTACTGAAACCATAATAATATATTCACATAGTCCTAAAAGTCAAAGAGTGTTACTAGGAGACACAGAACCAAAATCTAGCCTGGCCTGTCCACCACACACATAGCCATTCTGCTCCTTGGAGACGGGCCTTTCCAACTCTTTGAGCTGTTGATTCTGGTATTTAATTTTTTCTATTTCTAAATAATATGAACGTACTATAATATTTGCATTAACCAAATTTAGATACTACTTATTGACTTACTATGATAGATGAAGATTTTATCTTTCATATAGCCTCTTTTCCCATCCCCAAACCTCCTAGTATAAACGCCATGGTATTTTGTATTTCTATAACTTTTTACTTTTCCTGGGGCTGAGAGCTGCTCCTTTTTTATTGCTTATCATTCTTTCAATGTAGTTCTAATTCCTCCCTTCTCCAGAAAAAAATGTTATGGGAGAACAAAGCTTCTCAGTAGCATTTTTTCACATTGTCAAATACCTCTCTCCTTTTTTCTCCTTCTTTAACAAACAGAAAAAGAAAACATAGAACTCAGGATGAAACACCACTTCTCCTAAAGCACAGTGACCTCGCTGTCACAGGAGGCCTGGGCGGCCACCTCCCTCCCCAGGACGGCTCTGCCATCATGCTCCTCTCCAATCAGAATCTCTTCCCTCAACTGTTCTCTCGTTCTGTGGATCAGTTAGGTAGCACTAGCTGCTGTCGCAAATAAACCTCTGAATCTCAGAGGTTATCACCATGGAAACTTATTTCTCCCTCTGCAAAGTTCATCTGCGTATTTGGCAGGTGGCCTACTACAGAGTGATTCAGGGATCCAGGTTCCTTCCATCCTGTGGCTCTGCCCCGGAGACCTTCGCTTCCAGTGACGCAGAGAGACAGGGAATGTGAAAAAGGCACACCTGTTTTTCAACTGCTTTGGCCCAGAGGTGGTCAGATCACTACCGCTTTTAGTTCCGTCGCCAAGATGGGGGTGACACAGCCCCACCTAGATGTGGGGCTGGGGAACTTGGTCCCGGGGAGGAAGCTGCTTTTCAGCAACGACTCTCCAGGACAGCAGGGCTCTTCGAAGGACAGCTAACCACCTCTGCCCTACCTCCGAAAGCTCAGGGTCTCCAAATGCCCTGTCCCTGCCCCATTTTCACAGGAAGTCCAAAACCAATTAACATTTCCAGCAGGATATTATACAGCAGGAATTCAGCAACGGAACACGAGTGTCATTCCTTTGTGTTGCTAGGCTGCTGAAACACATCTGTGGCAAACAAAGAACAGAAGGCCGAAGACGAGTGCCGTTCACTCGCTCCCATGCCCCAGACGCTGTTTCCTCAGTTCACGCTCTGGTGCGTCCAATCGGTAGGTCTCATGGTGCCTGGCGGGTCCTCCCGTGCAGCCCAGAGTCAGTGTCTTTGGCAGGAGTTTCAGTGACACGTGCTCCATTCGCCCACCCAAGCAGAATTGGGTGCTTGCAGATATTTCCGAATTGAAAGGTCAAGCTCTGCTTGGTGAGAGGCACAGGGCCTGGGTTGCATTCATCTCTGGTCGAAACAGGAAGTGCTTACCCCGTTTTTCAAAACGTGTTAGCTCGAAAAGGCACTGTGGCGCACACAATGGTTCCACCCTGAGTAATTTGTGGAAGATGCTTCAGGTCTTTCTCACGGCCTGTTCCCTGCTCTGTGTCCTCTTGTCTCCACCAGCTCAGCCAGGACACGTGTTGGTGCCTCTCTTGTGTGCAGAGCTCTGGGCACACGGAGGGGTTGCTCTGATCTTTGCCCACTTCACCTCCATCGCCCCAGGGGCCACCCATACGCCTGCCACTCTCGGTGGGTGCAGTGGGACAGGGCCTCTTAACACTTGAGGTCATGCTAGATTTGGAGACCCCAGTTCCTGCTCTGCCTTTCACTCATCAGAGGACCTTCGACCAATCACAGTCTCTCGGAATGTCAATTTTCTCCTCAGTAAAACAGAGCGAATGTAAAAAGTGATCTGAGACAGCAATGACAATAAAATTTAGGATTGTGCCATGTCCAAAGCACAGACATGCCCATAATTCTGTGCCATTATTTGCTTCATGGCAGCCGCGTGGAGCCAGCAGGCATAACGATGCTCTCCCACTTCACAGATGAGGAAACTCACGCCCAGGGAGGATGCTGGTGCCCGTAAGGAAAGACCGCAAGACCGACTCGGGCTGCAAATCAACCTTCCTGGACGTACACGAGGTGCCAGGCACTGCGATCATTGCTTCGGAAAAGAAATATAAGAGCGTGTCCTTCTATGGGGCTCAGAGTTGAAGTGGGATGACACAGGGAAATGGAGACTTCCCTGTTCCTGGCCCGGCTCAGTCTTGCTCAGCAAGTCAGGATGAACTGAATGGCTCCAGAGCGTTTCACAGAGACCGTAGGAAGGTGAGGCTTACACCAGCCTTGAGAGATGCTTGAGGCGCGCCCGGGGGTGGGGGGGGGGAGGGCGGGGACCAAGCCAGTGAGCTCAGGAATGTGCAAGCACTCCGTAAACTGGAAAGAGATGCTCAGAGGGGCACTACTGTAAATGCGGCCTATCGGCACGCCAGCTGAGAAGTGGCCTTAGAGGACTTGTTCCAATGAACATACTGTCAAAGAAGATAATCAATAAACACTCTATAATAAGAATAAAAAAGCGTTTTGGGCTTCCCGGGTGGTGCAGTGGTTGAGAATCTGCCTGCCAATGCAGGGGACATGGGTTCGAGCCCTGGTCTGGGAAGATCCCACATGCCGCGGAGCAGCTAAGCCCGTGAGCCACAACTACTGAGCCTGCGCGTCTGGAGCCTGTGCTCCGCAACAACAGAGGCCGCGATAGTGAGAGGCCCGTGCACCGCGATGAAGAGTGGCCCCCGCTTGCCACAACTAGAGAAAACCCTCGCACAGAAACGAAGACCCAACACAGCCAAAAAAAAAAAAAAAAAAAAAAAAAAGCGTTTTATTTGAGCCACACTGAGGACTATAGCCCAGAAGCCACCTTCCCAGATTACTCTGAGCAAGTGCTCCAGAGAAGCATGGATCCCAGCACAGTTTTATATCTTATCAGAACAAAGAACATGAAGTAAGTCAGGGATATATTTCTTCAACCTTAAAACAAACAAACAAACAGACCAGCACGTGCACATCGAGTCAGTATGGCCTTGGCACCTGGGAAGGGAGTTCTATCATCAAAGAAGTCCCAGCATTGGTGTCCCAGGAACGGAGGCATTTAATCTTTATTTTAAAAATGGACATTCTTTAGTTCTGGTCATTGTGCCCTTTTCGCTAATCATTAAAGCAGATGTACAATGTACGCTTGGTAGGCCACAAAGAAAGCTGTTCTAATTAGCATAAAATTCGAGTTATCTCATGTATAAGCCAGAATGACTTCCCCGGAACTCAATATGTGAACATTTCTTTTATCAATATGAACAGGCATATCAACTATACCGAAACAAACGGCCTCAGAAAAGCCATGTTTTATCCACAGGCATGGGTGAGACCCTCCCACAGACATGCAGGACATGCTCAGTTTTAATGTCTGCCCTTTTCATAAGCTCACGTTTTCATACATTGTACATCAACAGCCCTAAATTATTTCTTGTACCTGAATTTCAATTTTTGTACTTTAGCTGATGATTTTACACTGTTGTAAAAGGATGCTCGTTGCCAGGTACTGCAGTTCTGCTGAGAGAAAAAGCCAGGTCTTCTCTGAGGCCCAAGTCAACCTCATTGTCCTCACCACCCCACCCCACCCGCCCCGTCCTCGTCCCCGTCCCCAGAGGATGTCAAGGGTATCTCAGGAACCCAGGTCTGGAGCGTTCTCATCAGTTGCGTATTGCAGGGGTGAGGAGCTGAGAGCTCAGGTGAGATAGATGCCACCCAAGGTCCCATTCATCTCCAGGTGTCAAGGTTAGATCCCTCCCCCATCTTTTCTCCAGGTGCCGTGTGAACTGGAACAGACCTTGAGGATCTGGGGGCTGCTCAGCTCCCCTGCCCCAGTTCCTGCAACAGGAAGTGCTCATGGGCAGGAGACGTGCCAGGCCTGGTTCCCCATTCCCTGGGAAAGCCATCCCAGGGTCCCCCCAAATTCACACAAAGGTTCTTACTTGACCACTCGCCAACTTTCTCTCAAAGCAAGCAAAACCATCCTTAGAAGTTTCAAAATCGCTTTGGTTCCCTGGAAACAGAATTGCCCACCTGCCTCCCTTAATGCATGCAGATGTGCATTTAGCCCATCAGACCCTCCGCATCGTTGGAGGGAAGGTCTCCGCCCTGTGGGAGGGGCTGCCAAGCAGGCCTCCTCCTCGCTGTTCCCTCTGGTGGGTGGGGGGGCTGAGCTTCTGTCGCACGATGCGGGTGCAGGCCGGCTGGGCCCAAAAGCGGCAGGCATGCTCCCTTCTCCACGGAGCCAAAGACGGGAGGAATTTTCTAGTTTAGGGGGGGTGAAAAGAGATATTTAAACGCTCCAATGAAACTTCAGGCAACTTCCATAACTTCTGTCATTTGGGGGAAAAAGCTGACCTGTGAGTGCCCATTTTCGTCACTTGTGCTCCATCAACCAGAATCCTGAGGAGAGAAGGGCGATGGGCACCCCAGACCCAGCCTCCAAGTGTGCTGATGCATTAAGTACCGAATGATGTCACACGACGTCCAAACGACAGTTTTATGGCACTTCAAACAGATTAGGACAATGGGATCTCGGTAGTGCGAGCCCTGGCTAAATACCAAAGTCCCCATTTCCAAGTCGGTGCCACGCTCATCCCATCAGACAATTTACTGAGGGGACCCCCATCCTGCTGGAAGAATCTGCAACCGCTCATTAGCCGTCAGTGTTGCTGGAAATGGGAAATAAGGACTTTTTCATTACTGTATTTTGCAGAAGTCAGTGTTAATAATGATTTAAATGATGACCCACCATGCTCAGAAATCAAAAGAATCAAGCTGACAAATGAAACATAAAACACGGATACTTCTGTTATAAACCCAAATCCAGCATCATCTCGCTAGCCTTAACACATCATTTTCTACCACATAACATTCAGGTTAATTTGAATTTCATTGGTGCTTTAGTTTTATCTGCTCTTAATTTTAAATGCATTTTGGTTTTATTATTGTATAAGGGCTCTTGCTTTCTGTTTACGCGTACTTAAATACAACTATATAAAAATAATTTAGTTCAACACCGCAACATTTTGAAGATCACTGTATTGTTTGAATTGGAGGAAAGATGCTACGTAGCATTTTTCCACTTAACACACACTCTCCAGTCCTAAGAGGTTCACCTATTCGGGTACCGTAAACTTATTTCTGCGGAAGGTCCAGATGAAAACAATTTTACTGCATAAGAAATTATTTCCATTGTCATCCTTTGTGTGCTGCATGAAAACAAGAACACGAACTTTTGTCCAGAACCAAATCTCCCTCAATAAAACAGAGGTTAACCGCCTCACTCAGTCAACAGGCACTGTTTATTTTTAGGATATCCCTGAAATATGAATCAAAAAGACAAAAGAATAAAAGCGAAACTATCAGGCCACTCTGGAAGGAAAAATATAAAGTTCCCAAATGAATGTGTTCCTTGAAAATATAAACCATTTCTTCTTAGCTTGGCTCTGTCATGCATCTCGGAAAAGGATGTTTTTACAATCAGAGCAGAAATATGACTGGCGCTCCTACATTTACATTTCTTTGTTGCAAAATGAATGTAACTTGTTCGGATTCCAGCAGCGGAGAAAGCAGCAGAAGTCGTGGTTACTTTCCAAAGTGAAACCTAAAACCACCATCTCCGGTTCACAAAAGGCAGAATGAGTCACCGGAAGAGGCTACTTGCTTGCAAAACTCATTAAAAGCAATGCAAGGCTGAATGGACTTCCTGCACCAGTGAAAAGATCGCTGGCAACAGGACAGCAACTCAAGGCTCCAACAATCTGGGGGAGGAAGGGAGCCGTCAGAAATCCGGGCCGAGCCCAGGTCTGCTGGTTCACACGCACTCCAATCTCCTCCCAGCCGGGACCAGCGGACAGAGATGCCCAGGAAGGTGGTTCAGGCTGGCAGCTGTGCCTCCAAGGCTCAGGACACCCTGGAGTCGGTCGAGGCGCTGTATTGGGTTTCCAGGGGCCCCCATCCTTCCGCAGCTCCTTTCTGTGGCCCTGACCAGGCCAAAGCTAGGTGTCAGCTGCTATAATGCAGAAGCAGCTCCCTGGGGAACAGGATCTGGCCTCAGGTGTGTCCTCTGGAACTTGAGCGTGCATCAGAATCCTGGGGAGGATTTATTAGCACTGACTGTGGGCCCCACACCCAGGGTTTGATTCAGGAGGCCCAGGGAAGAGCCCAGGAACGTGCATTTCTAGCAAGCTCTGATGCTGGCGCTACAGGCCCTGAGACTATATACTTTTGAGAACCACAAATCTAAATGGGTCTTAGACCTGAATGACAAGCAGCCACAAACTGCTCCCTCCTCGAGGCCGGTTAATGATGTCTGACCAGGGGCCATGCCAACTGAAGGCACTCTGGTACCCGAATGGTCCCGCATGTTACTCCTTTCTCTCCCCATAAGCTCACAACACACCTGGCTGGCCTCCAAGGCAAGCACTGCAGGGAGGGGCCTTTGTCAAGCCAGGACAATGCGTTTAAAGGCTGAACTGCCAACCAAAACAGACTGCGCCCCCCGGTGGCCATCTGGGGGCCGATGACTTCCAGGGCCAGCTTCTGTCTGCTCAAGTTCTGGTTTCCTGCAGACACCACGACCTATCGCAGTGGTGGTGACACCCACCTCCACCTTCCACTGCAGCAGGAGTTGAAAAAGGGGTCAGAAACAGGAAGGCGACTCTAGTGAAGTTTTTTTTGGTTGGTTTGGGTTTTTTTTAATTTTTTAAAAAATTATTTTATTTATTTAATTTTTGGCTGCGTTGGGTCTTCGTTGCTGTGTGCTGGCTTTCTCTAGTCGCAGCGAGCAGGGCAGTGCCCGGGTTTCTCATTGCGGTGGCTTCTCTTGTTGCGGAGCACGGGCTCTAGGAGCACGGGCTTCAGCAGTTGTGGCTCATGGGCTCAGTAGTTGTGGCTCGTGGGCTCTAGAGCACAGTCTCAGTAGTTATGGCACACGGGTTCAGTAGCTGTGGCTCACGGGCTCTAGAGCACAGGCTCAGTAGTTGTGGCGCACGGGCTTAGTTGCTCCGCGGCATGTGGGATCTTCCCGGACCAGGGCTCGAACCCGTGTCCCCTGCATTAGCAGGCAGACTCTTAACCACTGCACCACCAGGGAAGCCCTCTAGTGGAGCTTTTAACCACCTTATCTTTGCTTAGCGCAGAGACAGGATGCCCTGCCACCCCCCGCCACTGCAGACACGTAGAAGCAGGGCACGGTGCTTTGTACAGACACTTTCAAGGGGAGGCAGATGAGTAGGAAATGATGGGTGATGTGACAAAGCTCCCTGGAAGAGCTGGTTAGGACGACACTCCTGCTGGAACAAGGAAGTCAGATTCCAGAGTTTCATTTTTTAAAATGGGGCCTGTGTAACTTTCCTCCACTCCTGTTCTCCTGTCCCAGGAGTGTACCAGGGCTGCCTGCGTTACCTTTCATAGGAAAGGTCACTCTGAGGTCCAAAGCCGGCGGTCACAGACCCATCGGCAATGTTCCTTGAGGTCTGATGACGTCACTGGCAAATCTGGTGGGGTGTATCAGGGTTTGAAAACAAGGATAGGAAGTATTTTGAATATTCAGGTGATTACAGCTGAGACACTGGGGAAATGCAAGCTACCGAACTGGTTTCCCCAGCACACGTGTGAGGGCTGCCTGCACAACCGAATGGAAACAGCATAGCCTACTGGCTCCACGGCGAGAAAGTGGTGATGGGCGAGCAGGTGGGGATCGCCGGGCCCAAGACTGCAGTTTATACTGATTTTTGCTTTCCAGATAAAAGCACCTACAACTTGAAATCAGGGTTGGAATAAATCTGTGATGTTCAGCTAAATGAGAGTTTTGTTTTGTTTTTAAGATACAGAGGCATGAAGAGATGAACTGTTTGGATCTGGGCTTCAGGAGGAGCTCAGCCTGGTACCCTGTGGAGACATCTTTGAAGCATTTAGGGACCAATATTCTTACATTTATTCCCGAAACACTCAGGCTGACGCACACAGGTAAATCAATAGGATGTCTCAGCCATGTCGACAATGCACAAAATCAATAGGAGTTATGATGGCTTTCAAGTGATCTGGGTGAACTCGCCAAGGGTTTTGACTGACTTGTTCAAAATGCGAGACAAATCGGGTACACCACAGAAAGTGTCCAAAAAATGAGGACAGTGGACATGAAGTAAGGGAACCTGTACTGTCTCTTTTATTTTACGTATGTTATAGTGTTTGGGATCTTAAAAAACTTGCTGGCTGGGAAAGACGGGCTGGCTATTTTGTAGAGATAGCAAAGGGCCCAGCTGAAGCATGCCTGTGATATGCAAACTAGCTGATCCAGAGCCAGGCCTCCTGTCTGGCCTGTGCACCCCCAGGAGGCACTAGCCCTCTGCCTTCATCAGCCCAGGGCAAAGGCATCAGGCAACCAAGGGCCACCCCTATAGCTCAGAGGCCACTGAAATGATTCACACTAGGCAGTCCTAAGCTGTTCACCTTGCCCTGCCTTTCCTGCAGAAGTCCCAGCAAAGGCCGTGGCCTCAGCTCCCCCCCTCACTTGTCTTTTGCCTCCTGACCACCCTGGTGCTTCCCCACGTGGCCCTGCTGGCGAGCTGGCTCCCATTCTGAGAACCTGCAAGCATAATAAGCTTGGTTTTCCTGAGCCTCTCCTGTGTTTTCTCTTGTGGCTGCACCTGATTGACATCCCATTCAAGAACAGGGAACGGAGCCCACCTGTGTAAGAGCCACGTGTCAAACACCGATCATAGTCCAGGTCCTGGGAGGCACCTCAGGTACAGCGTTTAACTGAACCCTCCCTGCTCCAGTCACTCCCAACAAGGTGGGACGAGCCCAGGGGGGCAGCCCTCTCCTCTCCTCTCTGTCTTCACCCCTCCTTCCCCGCCAAGTGCATGCAGAGGGTCAGTATTTCACCGAAGGCATCAGAAGAGACAGGCTCTTTTATTCCAAATATTGAATGAACAGTTCACAGCGTTAAGGGTTTCGTTTTTTTGTTTTTTGAGTAGAAAATAACATGCTTGATATCACACAGTAGGAGATCAGCATCTTAATAACTTACCAAAAACTATTTAAAATTCACACACCTGATTTTCAGGGAAGTCTTTCATTCGTCTCATTTGTTACAATACATCCTAGCTTTGCATCCAGCACAGTGCAATGAAGTATTACAGTGATTTTTTTATCATTGTACCAGCATATACAAATACAGATCAAGCGTTGTAAATAAAATATATTTAAAGTGGTGATCCAAACCTAAAATGGAAAAGGGACTCCTCTTTGAAGATGTCATCATTTTCTCCAATGTACCAGGGACATATATTTTTCTTCATCACGTGTGATGAATGTTTGATGACTTGTCGCGATGGAGGGATTCGTTTCCATAGGGCAACTCCGAAATGCGTGGTCCAAATAGAGCATCCTAGCACGTGGCTTTGGGGTCACTGAGTTACGGTTGTGTGAGCACAGATAAAACCAGCTGGCACAGGCGTGAGTGCTGTCCAGGCACGAATCCCATTTTCCGAAGCCACGAGGCAGGTGTGACTGTCACTGCCTCTCCAGGGCTCACACTCTGAACCTGACCCAGACCCGAGTGCGACTTTCTGGAAGGCGTGCTCTGTTTCAGAGGGCAGTGGCGTGGAAGCTTAGCGTGCATCAAAATTGGGGGTCCAAAGTTGCATGCTCTTGCGAGGGAGAACTACAGCTGGTCGTCTTGATGAAGGGCGCCCGCTCCGAGGGACAGGCCACCCGGTCTCACAGCCAGATTCCTCCCAGTGCAAGGGAGAAACTGTGCCGGCCTCTGCAGGCCCGTGAGCTTCTACGTAGTTCACAGCAGTTGAAGTTCACCCCAAAATACCCTCGTGACAGAAAGAATGAATGTAGCCTCTGAAGGTCACTAATGGCTAGCCCAGGTTAAGGCAGGACTATTTTAAATCATTTTTAATGCCTCCAAAAGGGCATCTGCACATGCGGCGTGTGCTGCTCTGCGAATCTGCGACCAGCTACGCACGGGTGTTTGCGTTTCTCCGCGTGGCCACGCGAACTGCTCGGGAAAGGCGTCCGCTGCCAGCAGAGCCCACCGGCGACAGGGAAGGCAAAGCCTCTGGGTTTTCTTTCACAGAAAGAGTAAAACTGCATTCAACTGTTTCACTGTTTGCCTCCATGACTCTAACCGTGCGATTTAAATAGGAGAGCATTTCAACCACTGGAGTAAAACGCTCTTTAAAAAAATAAGAGCTCGAAAAGTGAAATCTTTTACCAAAACAATTCTTTCACTTTTCAAATTATTCTCCTCTCCACAGGCCAATTTAACAAACAAGTAAAAGAATCATCTTCTACCGGCTTGACGAATGTCACTCAAATGACTACTTATCCACTTGCCCTTAAATCTGAGTGGGAAAAGCTAAGGGAAATAAAAAGTATGACTCATAAATTCCAAAAGAAGGTCAGTGTTGTGAGAATTACAGAATAAGGCTCTTTGGATGGTCTAACACGTATATCTTTTTAATGTATTACTGACAGTTATAATAGAAAGAACATGGCTAAAATGCTTATAACAGTAACCCAATCAGAGTAAGGTAATAAATAATACTATCTATAAAGAATATAATTTAACTTCTTCAAACTATTTTCTTAAAACCAACCAGTTTCTGTTGAGAGCTCCCAAAAGAAACTGACATCATCACCGCTTGGCATGAGCTCTGTGCGAGCCCACATTTTCAGCAGCGCATTGCTGGACAGGTTGCTGGCAGAGTGTCGAACTGATTCGAAATACTGCCTTAGTAATATTTCCTATAATCTGAACTTAAGGCATCGCAGAGTTACAGGGAGCTGGACAAAGCACATTCTAAATAAAATGTCTGCCACGGGTGCGTTAAGGCACAAACATTCCAGCCTTGTGCCACAAAAATGGGGGAAAATATGCCAGTTATATAGGTTAGCTTTAACCAGAGGAATTAAAAACATCAGACCAGTTGGCAAATACCACAAGGGCACATCCGCAAGGTCAAGGCCCAGAACGGTGGGGTTTGGAGTCCCTTCCGAGACCTCAGATTCAGGTCACGGGACCCTGCACAGCCCTCCACGTGGCACAAATGTGTCCCCCACTCTCCCAGAAGTCGTGCACACCTGGCGCCCCTCCTTGGATCCCGTCATCCCAGGGACCCCCCGGGTTCACAGCCCATCTTGCACACTAGCCACTCCCAGCCTGCAGCAGGCTGGGGAGGGCAGCGCTGCCACGGGCTTGAAGCCTCAACCGGGCATGGCCTCCCGACCAGGGACGCACCCGACGTCCCGTCTAGGACGTACACATCACTTAGAAATGTCAGCCCCGGCCAGGGGGACCGGGAGAGAAATGCTCCTCTGCTCTTAAGCAAATGACTGCAGGTTCCCAAACCTATCTTTTAATGGGGGCGCCCGATCTTCACAGGCTGTCACGAGGTGGCCCAGAACGTACTATGCTGATGCAGAATGAACGTCCTGGTTTTCAAAGGGTGGCGGCGGTTCTCTCCAAAAGGTGAAGTTACTGAACGTATCTGAGCAGGGAAAGTCGGAAGAATGGCTCCTTTTCAGCAAGGGGAAAACGTGGTCGACCACCTCGCAGAGTCTCACATATCTGGGAGGAAAACGGACAACGTCACCGCCTGTGAGGGACACTCGGCCACGCGGGACAGCGGCACGTACCCCACAGCGGTGCCCAGGAGTCAGAAGGGCATGTGCTTAACACGAGGGAGGCTGTTCTAGAATAATCCCTCACTCATTAACGGGAAACCAGAGAGTCTGCCAAGGAGGGGAGTCGGAGACGGCCTCATGGGCGAGGCGGGTGTGACCTGACTTGACTCGAAGGAACAGAAGCAAGAGAGCATGACAGACACAACCGCCCGCCTTGGGGACAGTGGAGACAAGAATCACAGAGAAGGCACATCTTCGGAGCAACACCCAGAGGCTGCCTCACTGTGCAATGAAAGGGCACTGGGCCCTGGGGTTAGGAGACTCCGACCTGACCTTCAGCTCTGCCATTTATGGGCTGTGCCACCTCCGACAAGTGGCTTCATCTCTCTAAGGCACGATTTCCTCAACCGTAAAGGGAGAAAATGAAAACTGTGCACAGCGTTCATGTGAGAATTAAATCAGATAACGTACGCCACGGTAAGATGATGTGAGCCGATGTTCCATAAATTTATTCAACAATAAATCATGAACACTGCAACATAATTCGCCCTGGCTAATCGTTAGCCTCAGGAAAAAAAGCCATAGTTGGCATGAGGGTCAAGAGACCTGGGATCTACTCCCGCCTTACTGCTGTGGACCCCTGGGCAGGTGTCTTGCCCTCTCTGGGCCTCAGGTCCTTATGAATATGGACTTGGACCTGATCAGTGTTTCTCAACGCTCCCTGCAAGACTCTCTCGCTCTGTTTTCTGTGTATTCCCCCAAGAAGATGTTGCATATTAGTTTCTGTGGCCTAGAACTACAAAAAGAAAGCTGCTGTGCTGAATATGCATTCTCAGACCTCCGGGCACCTCCAGCCAGAAACTGCGACAAGCCCAGGCCTCCCCGCAAATCCTCAGAGTCCTCCCTGACAGCCACAGGTCCCTCTCCAGCTCTAACTGGCTAAGAACCAAAAAGCGCTTTTGAAATCCAAACTCAAGGAATTAGCATGTTCTGAGGCATGAAATAACTTTTAAATAAGGATGTATGTGTGTGTATTTAATAAAGGACCTCCAAAGAGCTTATGAGAAACATTGTGCTTGCACAAAATGGGGAAAAGCGCTCTAAATAAGCAAGAATCATCTTTCCTAGGGATTAAAACAAAATTTTAAAATACCCCCTGGCTTGGAGACCTGTCTGTTTGAGTTTTGTGGCTCTGGAAGGTGGCCCCTCCCTGCAGGGGGCAGTTCAGGGCTCGTCATCAGGGTCCGGGGGCGCCAGATCCGAACCCGCTCCATCTGTGTCCCTCTCGGACCAACCCTCCGCGCGCGGGGCTCCTTCAGAGCAGGCAGAGCTCACGCACTGCTGGCCACGAACGCCAAGAAAGAAAGCACTGAAGCCCCCCATCGGCATGGGCCCCTGACTTCTCCGAGACAATGTCCTGGCTTCCAAGGGGCAAGCACCCACTTGGCTTTGAAATGGTGGTACCGAGTTTGGTGCCAGAGAAAATTGTGCGCTTAAACTGGGGCAGGAGAGTCTCTCCCACAGGGAGAATCACATCTCCCGGTCTAGGGGGAAGACGACACCATTCCTTGGCGATAAATAAAGTTTCCTCCCCGAAGGCGTGGGCAAAGCGAGCATTTTCACCCCATTTCCTCCCCGAAGGCATGGGCAAAGCGAGCATTTTCACCCCAGCGTCTCAGCGAATGGGATAACCTCAGGGGCCTCCTGGGCAGACCTTCGTAGATGCTGGCATCCCCCTGTCAACACCCCTTATGACAAGACTTGCCACTGGGCTGCTGCCTGGGCAGAAACCGTTGCCATTTCAGGGCCGTGTGCCATCAGCTGAGAATTCTTTTGACCCTAAATGGAAATCCGCTCTCTCCTCGAGACGGAGGAAACACTTTGACGTGGGGAACGACGGAGAAGAGGGAACTGAGACGTTATCAGGGCGGCCACTCAGAACTCAAGACAGGGAGAACCCGTAAGGAAAGGGGTGTGGAAGAAAGAGTCCCTACTGCCGTTCTGCCCATCAGGCAGCACCGCACGGCCTCCCCTTGTGAAGGATGGAGGCGGGTCCTGGCCTGGCTATGGGGGAGGGAGGCCTGGGGGGCAGACCCCAGGGCACCCTCTAGCCTGGAACTGTCCTGTTTAAGCTGGATTAGACTCCAACGGGTAAAAGGATCCTCTTGAAAGTGAAAATCTGCCCTAGGGGAACCTAGATCTCTATCAAACAAAAAAACCAATCCCTGGGAAGCCGCTAGACCCGAACTCCCCCAGTCCAACTCCTCCACATGAGGAGGGCCCCAGCAGGCCCTCTGGGGTCGCTCGGGCCAGAGGCCGTTTTCCAGGTCTGCAGGAATCAGGCCAACAGGGGTATGGCCTCTGAAATGGACAAGGCAGGACGACGCCTGTCTGCCCGACATCACCCAGTGGGCAAAGCTGAGGAAGCACTCTCCACTCTAAGAAGTCAGGGACCCAAAGCAAGACATATCCAAGTCAAGGGAGATTCCCGGCCAGCCAGGAGGCCTCACTGCCAACAGTAACCCAGTTCGGCCCACGGCCTCGGGGAGAATGCGCTTCGGCCAAAAAGACGAGAAGAATTCTTACCATCACACAGCCATGCTTCGGGTGAGAATATTATTACAGGTCAGTATTTGAAGGGCTACATAGGTTCCTCCTCTTTAAATATAACTTCTTATGATATTTTAATCTGGCTATATTTCTAATTCGCATTCTAGGCTTTCAAAACGAATTTGGCAAATGTAAGCCAGTAGTTTTCAAATTCATGCCATTCCACTCTGCGGCAGCATCTAACCACTCGTTTAAGTTTTCGACCCGGTGGGGATCCGATTTAATGCAGGCTGTCCAAAAGTTAGGTTCTGGACAAAATCCGAGACGTTAACATATGTTTTCCTTGTAGGAATTAAAGATTAAAATATAGGCACCGAGGGATTAAAAAGGTATATACTGTTGACTGTGAAACACCACTCCAAGGTCAAGACGATGCCAACAGTCACGACACGGCGATCACAGCGAGGGTGCACGATACTCACGAGGAGATGTTGGTCTTCGCGTGCTCCTGCACCAGCTCTCCTTTGGGGTTGACAGTGAATATCCTGTTCAGAGACACTCCCACCTGCTTGTACGAGTACACATCCTGTATTTGGTAAAGGGTTAATTAGAAGGAAAGAGTTCATTGTAAATACAAATACTTCAGATTTGATACAAATACAGGCAGACCGCAGAGTTACTGCGGGTTCGGTTCCAGACACCACGACAAAGCAAATAAAGCCAATCATACGAATGTTTCGGTCTGCCGGTGTATATAAAAGTTATGTTTACACTACACTGTACTCTATTAAGTATGCAACAGCTTTATGTCTAGAAAAGGTGCATACAAAAAACACTTTATTGCTGAAAATGCTGACCCACATCTGAGTCTTCAGCGAGTCCTAGCAGTCACATCAAAGATCACTGATCCCAGATCACCGTAACGTATAAAATCATGAAAAAGCTTGAAATATTGCGAGAATTACCAAAATGTGACACAGAGACAGGAAGTGAGCAAATGCTGTTGGAAGAATGGTGCCGACAGACTTGCTCAATGCCACAAACTTTCAATTTGTAAAAAAAAAAAAACAATATTTGAAGAGCGTAACAAATCGAAGCGCAATAAAACGAGGTCTGCCTGTGTTATAGAAGTTTCATTAAACTCGAAGAATACCTCCAAGTAGTGTAGAGAAAGAATGTCTCTGGATGTGAAACTAGTAAGTCAGTTGTCCTCTCTGGGCCTCAGTTCACTCCTCTATTCAAGAACTGAGTTAAAAAGTAAACCACCTACTACATCCCCTGCAATTCTAACATTCTTTAAGGTTATTCTGTGACCCATTTTCTTAGGCATGAGTTTCAAAAGCAGGAGAATTTTCTGACTGGGAAGTAAGTACCCAACTACATTCTCCAGAATGCTGACCTTTCTAGCAAATTTGGGAAGTACGCACAAAATCTCAAAGTATTACTTTTACCATAGGAAATAACACTCTTAAAACTTGAGACATTGAATTCACCTTTGTGCTTTGTGGTTCCATTCCGGTAGAAAGGGTCTAATCCTATTTAACGTTCTTGTTTTACTAATTTAGCAGGCAATTTGGAATTTAAAGTTTCTAGTTTCAAACTTCAAACTGAAACCCACAAGCCCACCTTCAAAGAAAACTAGACGCCACGAAATAATGACGATCTCCTTGCCTTTAGATGCAGGCAAGCGGCTCTTTAGCAGTTATTTCTAGTAGGAGGAGAATCTGGCTTCACATGGGAGTCTAGGCCGGCCTTTCAGATGACAGCTATCTGAACAGACGGTAATTTCAAGAACTCGTATATACCCGACTACTACTTACAGCTGGTCGGTTTCCAAAAGCAGCATAAAAGGGTTCTGTATTTGGAAAAAACAAGTTTCTGATGTCTGTCAAACACTGGACTTTAAACTTCTCTGGCTTCTTTTCGATCACTTCTCTGTTAAAACAAATAAATAATGGGTCAGCACGAGACCGTCAGCTTCATTAGCATCAAACTACTTTTAACTGTCAAAGGTGCTGGGATACTAAGAGCGCTTTCGTATCTTCAGAAGTTAAATATGCGTTAAGTCGGTTAAGCCATCCCAGAGAAGCACTAGACAGAAAGTGAATCCGTACTTTCAAGTCCTCCCACAAGGAAAACATCCCAGACAAGTGATTTCAACAAAGATCTCCACCAGTCATCCAAGGAACAAAGAATTCCAGGGCACAGAGGAAGAGAAAACCTCTCCAGACTCTCTTCCCGAGGCCAGCCAGCATGACCTCAAAAACTAAACCGAAAGAGGTAGTAAAGTATGGGGAAAGTGTGGGCCAATCTCACTCGGGAATGCCAGTGCAAAAATTCTAAATAAGTTGAAAACTTCATTGCAATATATTAGCAAAGACCTAAATAAATGAAGAAATATACCATACAATTGAATTGGAATACTCAATATTATAATGAGATATTAATTCTCCATTGGTCTACAGATTCACTGTCATTTCAATTAAACTCTCACCAGGTTGTTGTCTGCATGTTTTTATGGAATGTGACTCAAATCGCTACACAGACGAACGAAGGCCAGAAACGGAGGCACACATTTATGGGCCTTCAATTTATGACCACGATGACAAGTCAAAGCAGAGGAGAAGGGCACTCTTTTCAGCAAATGGTGCTGAGACAACTGAAAATCCATACAGGAAAAAAAGAAAAAGAAAATAGACCCCTAGCGCACTCTATATACAAAAATCAGTTCCTGGTGAATTACAGACCGCAACGTGAAAGGCAACACCTCTAGGTAAAATATAGGACACTTTCCTCACACCCACAGTCAGGGAAGGCTTTGTCAACACACAGAAAGTACAAAACTACAGGGGAAATGATCTGTTCAACTAAAGGAAACTCAGATTTATGTTCATCAAAAGCCATAAACTGGGGAAAGATATTTGTAGCGCTCATAACAAAGGCTACGTGTGCACAATCTATAACACTCTTACAAATCAAAAGGAAAATAAGGGGAAAGACGTGAACAGGCACTTCACAGAAGATGAAGCCCACATGGCCAATAAACACGTGAAAAGAGACATTTCTCACCCACCAGAGTAGCAAAAATGTAAACGGCTGACAATGTGTAGGTAAGAAAGTAAAGCCGATGGAAGGAACACTTCGCACTGTTTGCTTCTGGTGTACGAACTGGTTCAACTACTTTGGACAACAGTTTGCAACGGCCGAAGAAAACCAAATATGTGCACGCTCTGTG
Source organism: Balaenoptera physalus (assembly GCF_965194825.1). NCBI lineage: Eukaryota > Metazoa > Chordata > Mammalia > Artiodactyla > Balaenopteridae > Balaenoptera > Balaenoptera physalus. The sequence goes on from NC_138894.1 coordinate 89,726,084, forward strand.
GCCCAGCAATCCTGCTCCTGGGGGTGTACCCTGGGGCAACACTGCACAGGTGCCCCCAGAGGACACACACAAGTGGCACTGCTCCTAAGAGCAGAAAACCGGAAGTGGCTCAAGCACCCACCAACAGTAGGAAAGATAAGCGGGCTGTGGTGAGGTCCAACAACGGGACCTACACAGAAGCAAAGACGAGCCGGTTACAGCGACTCTCAACAATCCTGGGAACGGCATGCTGAGCAGTAAAAGTGAGTTCCGGAAGAACATATGATTCATTTACATAAAGTTCACAAATGTGCACAATTCAACATACTGGTTAGGATTACATATACACGTGCTAACTATTTAGAGGAGCAGGGAATGACTAACGCAAAATCCAGGGATAGCAGTTACTATTACGGCTCAGAGGGAGGGGTGAGAGCACATCCTCTCGCTTTATCTCGGTCGTGGGCAGGCTGGTGTTCACTGTCTGATTATTGGATGATCTCAAGGGTCCCTTTCAGCTTGCGTATATTACAGAGATACTGCATATCTATCTATCTATCTATCTATCTATCGACAGATGCCTTGCATATATTTTGAAACTATTCTTCCGCACCTCAACAAAACGTAATTTAGATGATGATGATGCTGATGAGCCCCAAACTGAGTGTCAGAAGCCCCAGCGGCTGGTCCTGGCTCTGCAAGGACGTCTATGGACTCCAGAACCCTCCTTAGCACTAAAAGGGCCTTACAGTCTACATCTCAGGACTGTTATACAGAGACACATGAGTGACTGTATGATTATAAGTCTCAAACTTCAATCCACTGCTTTGAGAGCAGCTCGGGACACGGCCCTGGGCCCCCAGCTCCAGGGAGGCCTCTGCTTTCCTGCCCCCCACCAGGAGGCCAGACTTAGTTTGGCTTGGCTGTCCTGAATGCGGGCATGAAGGGGAAGGGGAGAGGGTCATCAGAAGTGGGCTGGTGTTCAACACCCATTTACAGTAAAAACTCTCCAGAAAGTAGGCACAGAGGGAACTTACCTCAACATAACAAAGGCCATATAAGACAAACCGACAGCCAGCATCGTTCTCAATGGTGAAAAACTGAAACCATTTCCTCTAAAATCAGGAACAAGACAAGGATGCCCACTCTCACCACTGTTACTCAACATAGTTTTGGAAGTTTTAGCTACAGCAATCATAGAATAAAAAGAAATAAAAGGAATCCAAATCGGAAAAGAAGAAGTAAAGCTGTCACTGTTTGCAGATGACATGATACTATACATAGAGAATCCTAAAGACGCTACCAGGAAACTACTAGAGCTAATCAATGAATTTGGTAAAGTAGCAGGGTACAAAATGAATGCACAGAAATCTCTTGCATTCCTAGACACTAATGATGAAAAATCTGAAAGGGAAATTAAGGAAACACTCCCATTTACCACTGAAACAAAAAGAATAAAATACCTAGGAATAAACCTACCCAAGGAGACAGAAGACCTGTATGCAGGAAACTATAAGACAGTGATGAAAGAAATTAAAGATGATACAAACAGATGGAGAGATATACCATGTTCTTGGATTGGAAGAATCAACATTGTGAAAATGACTCTACTACCCAAAGCAATCTACAGATTCAATGCAATCCCTATCAAACTACCAATGGCATTTTTCACAGAACTAGAACAAAAAATTTCACAATTTGTATGGAAACACAAGACCCCAAATAGCCAAAGCAATCTTGAGAAAGAAAAATGGAGCTGGAGGAATCAGGCTCCCGGACTTCAGACTACACTACAAAGCTACAGTAGTCAAGACAGTATGGTACTGGCACAAAAAACAGAAATATAGATCAATGGAACAGGATGGAAAGCCCAGAGATAAACCCACACACATATGGTCACCTTATCTTTGATAAAGGAGGCAAGAATATACAATGGAGAAAAGACAGCCTCTTCAATAAGTGGTGCTGGGAAAACTGGACAGCTACATGTAAAAGAATGAAATGAAAGCACTCCCTAACACCATACACAAAAATAAACCCAAAATGGATTAAAGACCTAAATGTAAGGCCAGACACTATCAAACTCTTAGAGGAAAACATAGGCAGAACACCCTATGACATAAATCACAGCAAGATCCTTTTTGACCCACCTCCTAGAGGAGAAATGGAAATAAAAACAAAAACAAACAAATGGGACCTAATGAAACTTAAAAGCTTTTGCACAGCAAAGGAAACCATAAACAAGACCAAAAGACAACCCTCAGAATGGGAGAAGATATTTGCAAACGAAGCAACTGACAAAGGATTAATCTCCAAAATATACAAGCAGCTCATGCAGCTCAATATCAAAAAAACAAACAACACAATCCAAAAATGGGCAGAAGACCTAAACAGACATTTCTCCAAAGAAGATATACAGATTGCCAACAAACACATGAAAGGATGCTCAATGTCACTAATCATTAGAGAAATGCAAATCAAAACTACAATGAGGTATCACCTCACACCGGTCAGAATGATCATCATCAAAAAATCTACAAACAATAAGTGCTGGAGAGGGTGTGGAGAAAAGGGAACCCTCTTGCACTGTTGGTGGGAATGCAAATTGATACAGTCACTGTGGAGAACAGTATGGAGTTTCCTTAAAAAACTAAAAATAGAACTACCATATGACCCAGCAATCCCACTACTGGGCATATACCCTGAGAAAACCATAATTCAAGAAGAGTCATGTACCACAATGTTCACTGCAGCACTATTTACAATAGCCAGGACATGGAAGCAACCTAAGTGTCCATCGACAGATGAATGGATAAAGAAGATGTGGCACATATATACAATGGAATACTCCTCAGCCATAAAAGGAAACGAAATTGAGTTATTTGTAGTGAGGTGGATGGACCTAGAGTCTGTCATACAGAGTGAAGTAAGTCAGAAAGAGAAAAACAAATGCTGTATGCTAACACATATGTATGGAATAAAAAAAAAAAAAAAAAAAAGCTTCTGATGAACCTAAGGGCAGGACAGGAATAAAGACGCAGACGTAGAGAATGGACTCGAAGACACGGGGAGGGGGAAGGGTAAGCTGCGATGAAGTAAGAGAGTAGCATGGACATATGTACACTACCAAATGTAAAATAGACAGCTAGTGGGAAGCAGCTGCATCACAAGGGGAGATCAGCTCGGTGCTTTGTGACCACCTAGAGGGGTGGGATAGGTAGGGTGGGAGGGAGGGAGACGCAAGAAGGAGGAGATATGGGGATATATGTATACATAGAGCTGATTCACTTTGTCATACAGCAGAAACTAACACACCATTGTAAAGCAATTATACTCCCATAAAGATGTTAAAAAATAGATAAATAAATCTTTTTAAAAATAACCAAAGAAAGAAAAGAACTGGGCTGATGGTCCATAAAAATAAACGGTGTGACCAGGACTCCTCATTACGGGAGGTCTCAGGCCAGGCAGGTGGTGATGGTGGCTGGTAGAGGGGCCACTGAACCCAGCCGAGGCCCCCGACTGGACGGAAAGCACACAGATAAGATTCGCAGAGTCACTAAGACTCAGGCCAGCGATGCAGGGAGAGGGGCAGCTCCCCGCGAAGCAGGGGGCTGCACGTGCTAAGGCTCAGAGCAGAGACCATCTCTCTGGACAACGGAGACAGTTCAGCACGGCTGCATCCCAGAACCCGGAGGGAATGAGACGGGAGAGGAGGACAAGGCGGGCAGTGAGGAGCCCGTGATGCCGAGTTCGTGGCCTTGGGCTTTCTCCCGAGGGCCGTGATGAGAGAGCGAAGGATGCTGATGGGTGACGAGGCCAGACCCGCCCTTGAGGCTGAATCTCCGGGGCCCGGCACGGAGCGGGGGTGTCGGCTGGGAGGACGAGTAAAGCAGCTATTCTGGCAAAACCTCCGGTGAGTGGGAGGGGGGTCCTGAGCCGGGCCAGCGGTGCGGGGCGGGGGGCGGGCAGGCCGAGCCCTCACCTGTGCAAGGCGGAGAAGAGGCTGCTGGGGCTGAGGAGCAGCGGCCCCTGGGGCAGCACCGTGCCCCGCTCGTTGACCCAGTGCAGGTAGCCCCGCGTCATGTCCGCCATCCCGATGGCCCGTGCGGAGCAGTAGAGGAACTTGTACCCGTTTCTGGAAAAGAGACGAAACGTTCACGCTTAACAGCATCACACGACGGAGGCATCTCGCGTGCACAAACCCTGATCTGTATCTGTTTCAGGAGGAAGGGCGCTGCTCTAACTCCCAAGCAAAAGGCCGCATTCTATAAAATCTTAATGGAGAAAGAAGCCTGAACGCCTTTCCCTGCCGTTTGCTAAAGGACCCTCACGGCCTCACTCGGTTTAATCCTCATGGGAACCTTGTTCAGTAGGTGCCTTCCTCTCTCTTTACAGTTAGGGAAACTGAGGCCAGAGGCATCAAACTGTCCAACTTAGCTGCACCCGGACCGTTCATACATCTCCATCCGGCTGTTCAGCTGTATCCTTTATAATACCCTGATAACATAGACCGGTGAATGTGTTTCCCCAAGTCCTATGAGCCGTCATCAAACCTGGGGAGGGCATGTGGGAACCCTCACTTTGTAGCCAAGTCAGGCAGAAGTGTGGGTAAGCTGAGGACCTACCACTTACGACTGGTGCCTGAATTTGGGGCGGCCTTGCGGGAATGAGCCCTTAACCCGTGGGGTCTGCACTAACTAGGTAGTTAGTGCCAGAATTAAACTACTGGACACCCAGTTGGTGTCTGAAGAGAACTTGGGAATTGTGAAACGTGTGAAAACCCCACACATCTGGTGTCAGAAGTGTCGCGAGTGAAGAAGCAGATCACAGGAGGATTCTTCTGTTAAACACAACTTTATTACTTTAGGAGAACTACATGTCCCTTTTTTTGAACCGCTGAAAACTTAAGAGTCTGAAATGAGATGCTGTGCTATAAATATAAAGTATATGCCAGATTTCAAGGCCTTACTATAAAGACAGAATATGAGATACCACCCATTCAGAGTTTTGATATCGAGTACATGATTAAATGGTAATATTTTAATATATCGGATTAAATACATGAAAAAAAAATTTTAAACCCCATCTGTACACTGAAATCTCTCAACTTTACATTCGTAGCCCAGACCCCCCTCCTCTTAAGCTCCAGAGCAATACACTCAACGGCACACCCCACATTACCCATCAGATACCCACAAGTAGTACCTCAAATGCTTCCAGGCACCCCACCTCGGGGGTGGCACCCCTGCTAGCCCAGGTGCGAGGCCCACATCTCAGGGGCCCCCCTGGGTTTCTAGCCCCACCGCAACCCATTGGCAAGCCCGCTCAGTCCCACCCGTAACACCATGAACCCTGTGCCGCCCCTCAGTCCCCCCGCCCCCGCCAGCGGGACCTCTGACCTCTATTCCTGCAAGAGCATCAATCATCTCCCTGCCCCCCGCCGAGCCTCCACAGAGAAAGAAAACTTAATACTCATCTCTCCAAAGCCTTGCCAGTTCTCTCAGATATAATCCAAATTCCTTGCCGGGACCCGCAAGGCCACTGAGACCTGGTCCCCGCCGTTCTCTCCAGCCCCATCTGCTCCCTGGCACCGGGCTGGACACCAGGTGACCTCACTGTCCCCGCACTTGCCACACTCCTTCCTGCTCCTGCCGTTCCTGCTGCCTGCACACTGTTCCCCTGGGCCTCCGGGCTCGCCTGCCCCCTCACCTCGTCCAGACCTGCTCAGACAGCACCTCCTCGGCGGGCCCCCCCTCGTCCACCTAGCTAATAAAACACACCCTCCCTCACCCTCACCCCAGGCACTAAGCCCTCGCTCTGCTTTTTTCCTCATGCACCACCAGTCACTGACATTACACGACAGCCCCTTGTTTGACTGTGTCTCATTAATCCATGAGCTCCCTGAGGGTGCGGACCTTGTCTCATTCCTCGCTGTTAACTCCAGCGCCAAAAACAGTGCTTGGCAAGTTAGCAGACACCTTGTAAATCTTTGCTGCGTGGGTAAATACAAACTACCCGCTTCCTATCCGACTTACTGCTCCACCGTGAATACTTCGTGCTGGCCAAAGGACTTGTCTTGAGATTTGCCTAATAATATGTTCTTTAAAACCAAGAAACAGGAAAGTGCTGGGACGAAGAGAATCTAAAAATATCAGGTTGTCTGGAATACAGGGATGCGTCTGAAAATCAAGCAACCATTTTAATGAAACATCTTTGTATCTGAGCTAATGAATGCAATCTTTTTTTTTTAAATCACTCTTTCTGTACATAGCTCTTCACATCAAAGCCCTAAGCGCTGCCGCCCGCAGGGCCCTGAGACGCCAATGTTCCTTAAGGCTGGTTTGCAAACGTGCTTCACGGCTTCATCCTGCCACTGGCTGTCCTCGCCACACAAGCGTTCTGCTTCAAAGGCCGTTACTGAACGTAGCTGGAAAAGCAGCGCAAGGACGTCCTAACGGGACAAATGCCTGTTGGTGGCAGCAGGGATCACCTCTCCAGAGCCTTCGCCCCCGTGAAAGCTGTGTGAAACGCCAGGTGTTCCCATCAGTCTCTCAGGTGGCAGACAGTCACCAGAAGGCTTACTCTCAACGGTACCCCTCGTGGGTAAGACCCCTCGCTCAGAAGGGCAGCCGGTAGCAGGACACAGCAGGCACACCCACCGGACACTCCCGAGCCAGGCTGGGCTGGGCGTGCTCAGGGGCCCAGCACAGCCCTTCCCTGCAGGAGTAGAGTGTACTGCGGGACCAGCTGTGACGGAAACAGGACACGGGATGGGGCAAGGTGGCCACGAGGGACCCCAGGGCAGGAAGGACAGCCCTGCCTGAAGAGGTTACCAGTGAACAGAGGTGCAACACACACACGTGGGTCACACTTATCCCTCCGACATCTCAGCAACTAGAACTGGGCTCTGGGGAAACGCCAGAGACAAAAAGAAGGCATCATTCCATGGCCAGGCTTAGTACAAATGATTTTCTCCTTTCGTCCCAATCTCTACATCCCTCTTAGAGGCCTGGAGAGATACTGAAATAGATTGGAAAGATTCCCTTTGGGTAACCTTCTACCTCTTCTACTTAATTTTCCAAGATAAGCTTCTATATTGGAGTTTCTCAATTACTAGTTGCCAATGACATGCCCCAGTCACGACAATCAAAGATGTCTCCAGACACTGCCACATACACCATGGGGGGCAAAATCCCCACTGAACTCCAGTGATGCAGAGGAAAGGGAAGTTGGTAGCCCTGCCTGCAGCCCTACAGGAAGGGTACTCGCCTGCCACCTTAAGAAAGGAAAGCTCAGGGCCAAACTCAGGCTCGTTCTCAGCCCCGCCTCCAGGGGCCCTGCCCTCTGGTGCCAGCCAACTTCCAGGTCACATAGGCCGCCGGCCCCCTGCACTGCCGGCCCCCCGCACCGCGGGCCCCCTGCACTGCCGGCCCCCTGCACCGCCGGCCCTCTGCACCGCGGGGCCCTCCGCACCGCCGGCCCCCTACACCGCAGGCCCCCACACCGCAGGCCCTCTGCACCGGGGCCTCCCTTCTGTGAGCGCTCCTCACCCCCACGAACCTGCCCATCTCTCGGCCCCGCCTCCCACTCCTACCTCCACCTGTGATGAGCCTTCCTCTCTTTCGGAACTCCGCTCATCCAGTAAGGCGCAGCTCAGGTGCCGCCTTCTCACTGAAGCCTTCTTTGATTCCTCGCGCTTCCGATCAGAACTCACTTCTCCTTCACAGACGTCTGTAAAATCTGCCTCTCTCACCACACCCCGCCCCAGTGCCTCGTTACGGGGCGTGCTGTAGGTGTCCTTCTTGGGGGTCACAGGGTGCCTGACGGGAGGGGCTGGCAGCACCCCCTAGCGCACCTGGAACAGCGCCCGGTGCACAGCGGGTTTGCCGCCAGGCTCAGCCCACCCTCGGCTTCTCACGGAGCCTTGGCTTGCAACAGCGCACACGGGCTCGGGACTGACTTGAACCACACGACCCAGCGGCGCAGTGCTGCCAGCCTAGCAGGGACCGACCAAAGCGATGGTGGGACCCAACTCCGCCCTTTAGGGATGAGGAAGCCAAAGCCGCGAGCGGGGGACGGGTCGGAAGGTCTGTGGTGGGCCGACGGCTGCGGCCCCTAGAGCCCAGGTCCCCGACTCCCTCCCATTCGCCACACGACCCTCTCCCTTCCTGGCAGACAGCGGTGACGCGATAACCTAGGAAGACCCGAGGTGAGGGGAAGAAAGAACCGCTGTGGGCAGGAGAAGAAGAAAGATGTTAATGAGTCTGCTAATGATCGGTTCCCATCTTCAGCATCTCGGCTTCAGACGATACATTCCTCAGGCCACAGATGAACTAATTTATCTATGGAAACACAGGAAGCGCTCCTCTCACTAAGTCACGGAGCCACCGATTTCCGGTTATATGAATATAAAAAATATTTATCAAGGAAGGTAGGAAATTAGAGCACTTATTGTCCCTACTCAGCCCCCCCGCAAATCCCCATTGGCTCAATGATCTAGATATTTTAGGAAACGGTCCTGCTTTATTTTCCTTCTACTTATTGAACGTATATTTGAATACGCGGGAGTTTCACATCTCTTCTATTTGTATCTGCTATAGCTCTTTTTAATCAATAACCAAGTCCGCTTTTTAAAATCAATAACCAAGCGAGCTTTATATCCTCTCTACGAACAAGGTAATAATCAACCTGACAGGTAATTTCTCATGGGCTGACTTATTCAGACAAGTAATTACATTTGGCAAAAAATAAATGCAATTGTCCTCATTTTCTGTTGTTTCCAGGCAAGTGGCCATCTGCAAGACTGGCTTCTCCATTAGAAAAATACTGCAGTGTGTAAAATTTGATGGGTACCCAAATTCAAGGAAAGCAGCATCAGGAAAGAGTGATCAGTCCAAAACTCAATGAAACGGCCTCTTCTTCCTGGTACTCTATCATGCTAAACATTTCTGTAAATATGTCTCTGGGTAGTCACAAATATGACACCAACAGAAACGGCCACCCAGCCTTTGCCAGTTCTCAGTCAGTCCCTGCCCTTCTCCCAGCTGGGGCTGCCGAAGACTTGGAGGAGGTGGCATGTGAGACGCTACCTGGATGGGCATTTGCTCTAACAAGCTACGAAAGCCGACACCACGTCCAGCCTGGGCTAGAACTCTGGGATGGCACCAAGGCCACCAAGCCAGGCCGAGCCCTTGGGTATCAGGAAGCCTAGAGGAGGAGGCCATAGAGCTGCCCGGGGCACCGATTCTGGCCTGGAGAGGCTTGTTGAGGACCACGGGGTCTGAGCCAGGCATTACCGGCTGAAAAACTGGGGGAGGCAAAAATCAGAGGTAAAGGCACGGCAAGCAGAAGCCACCATGTGAGCAAAGGTGGGAAGATGGGAGAACGACGGATCCGGGGTGGGGAACAGTCAGACTGGATTCGGGCAAGAGGGTCTGCGGAGAAGCAGCAGCACATCAGGAACTAGCAGAAGCTGACCTGAAACCGCGGGGTCTGAGAGCCACACTAAGGAGCCTGCCCTTGCTCCTGTACAGAGCCCCTGAAGGCAATGGCCAAGCTGGGGGACGGCCAGAACATCACTGGTCTAACCGTCCGGGTGCCACTGAGGACACACCTCAAACTCAGTGAACAAGTTAAGTGTCAAGCGCCTTCCTCTCAACCAAAATGAAAACACAACAAGCACTCTGTAGTTCTCAGATCCTCACCCACGGATCGGACTCATTCTAAATCAATCAATCGAACCAAAAGAACAATCAGGCATTCTTCGGTAAGCTACGCAACTTTATCTTTCAAGAAGATATCTTTTCTAGGAACACCCAAGAGAGACACAAATCAAAACCAAAAAAAAAAAAAAAAAGGCAAAACACAGTGCCTTTTTTTTTTTAACCTTACAGTAAGAACAGGAATAGCTTTATGTTCCAAAACCCAAAATGAATCAGGCTGTGAACTACTCTGTATCCTGACCCACAGGGGTTTCTTTAGACTAAAAATAGAGACAGTTTTCAGTGTCAGGCCATTCAAGGCAGCTCATCAGTGGATTAATCCTTCGAGGCAAAGAGTCAGCCGTGCGGAGGTGGCGGGGAAGGCCCTGAACACACCGCCTACAGGAGCGAGGCCGGGAGAACCTCTCAGGGGGCAGCTCGGGAATATCGACCAAACCTTTCCGCGTGCTCCGCCTTCCACCGGCAATTCTACTTCTGAGAATCCACCTTACAGCGGCCCTTCTGTAAGTGTCGTACCTTCTCTACTTATCTGTATGCTCGCTGAACATAATAAAGACCTTCTGTAAATGCTTATTGCATCACTATTGGAAAGAGTGAAAAACTGGAAACTCCCTATCGTGTTCACCAACAGAGGAATAATTAAATACAGGATGGTTTATCCACAGCATGGAATTTTGTACTGCAGTTAAGAAGAATGAGGTAAACCTCACACATAATGAAACAGAAGGATCTTTCATTAAATAATGTGCACATGGGGCGGGGGAGCATGTAAATGAATTTTCAGTACAGACGGAACCAAACCGGTCACAGTAGTTCCACTGGTAGAGAACGTATAATACTCGTAGCCGATAACTTGCAGCTTATTGGTAAGGCAGGAGAAAGATGTGACCTTTGTACTTTTCTATTTCTCTCGTTTTTCGTATTTATTTTTTTCAAAGAAGCATGTATTACTTTTAACATTTCTTAAGGAAGACATCCAGAAAAGGAAAGTCAAATCAATGAGCTGGGCATCTAAGAAGTGAGAAGCTTTGAATCCACCAGGAGAAAAAGGTCCTCCCAGGCACCTCGTGCCCCACCAACCCAAAGCGTGAGGTCCAGGAGGCCAGAGACCATGTCTACGTCATCATCACAGCACCAGGCACGCAACAGGCACTCAATAAATGCTGGATAAATGAATGGATGAGGAGCAGGAAAGTGTACTTCACTCACTTGTGCTCAGAGTACTGGCGACAGATTTGAGTGCCCGTTCCCCATCACCACCACCACCACCGTCACCGCCACCGTGGGCCGGAGGTGCGCACACCGGGACGGAGTCCCATCAGCCCAGGGCACCTCCAGGCTCTAACTGACTGGAGGACAGAGAGCAGTGGGGCGGAGAGGTTTCACTTACGTGGGAGACTCTAGTCCACAGAGGGATGGAGACAGTGGGACCAAGCACCTGCTGGCGGTGGTGCAGGGATGGGGACCCCAAGGGCTCTGAACCCTGGAGACGAGCCAGAGCAGATGCACTGGACCTGGAGCCAGGCCGACCAGGGTTTCAGTGCGTCCTGCCTCTTAGCAGCTATGGGAATTTGGACAAATTGTTTTAACCCTCTAAACCTAGAAATGATATTCCTTGCTTCTCGGAACTACTGTAAGAGTTAAGTGAAGTGACAGATGTGCCCGACACACGAGAGCAACTCAAGATCTACCCTCCCACACTGACGTCCCAGGTACGGCCCCTCCGAGCGCTCCCCGGACCAGGTGGGCGAGATGTGCACTGCTGGCCGGCCCACAAAACCTGCTTGGAATCTGGATCTTTTCAGCCTAAAACAACTCCCTTGGTCTACATCAGAGACTACCATGTCCTCACCTGACTATCTGTGCCATTCCTCAGTATGAACTGAACCTCAACCCCTCACCTAAGGCTGCCACCGCCTTCCTCCTCTGTCAATTTGCAATTCCCCGGCCACCTCCTTTCTTGCCTTTTGGTACTGAATTCAGATCTGGAGTTGGCGGGATTCACCACGCGCTCAGGACCCTCCCTGGCCAAGGGGCACCCGTCTTTGTAAGTCAGCCCGTCAGCAAAGGGTTCTGTGTGCGGATTGCTGCAAGTACTTCGGCTGTGTACTTACTGGCTCACTTTATGGTACAGCTTGGCGATGCCCTGGTGGGTCCAATCCTTCCCAAGGGTGGGCAAAATGTGGCCAAGAGTATCTGATCTAAATAAAAACAGAGACAGGAAAAATAAAGTTAAAAGGGCATCGCGAAAGGGAAAAAAAAAAAAAAAGTCATTCTGACTCATCGCACCATAAATGCCTCATTAAAAAATGCAAATGGGATGCACAACTTGCTCTCTGGATGGAAACCCCGAAACTGAGCAACAAAGTCAGGGAGCCACCGCCCCAGAGGGAAGCGACCCCCGATCCCCCACTGCAGCTGTTTAGATCAAGGAGCTATGGCTCCGCGGGCGGCACCGACCGCCCCAGAAACTGAACTGCATGAGCTGCACAATGCCCCAGAAAGAGGAACTGACACGCTGGCTCCAGGCCCCGGGGTCCCACGGCCCCGAGTCGGCGGGACCCACCTAGTGATGGTTCCATCGATGTCAGAGATGATAACCTTATCGTCCCAGTTCCACAAGTAGATGGTGCCTTCGCAGCGGCACGTGCCCTGGTACTGCGTGGTGACGCTGAAGACCACGTCGTTGGGTCCGTTCTTCAACTTCAGGCTTTTCTGAAAGATAAGAACTCTGTGTCCGCTGGAGGGCGAGGCTCAGAGGGAGGGATCTTCGGTTTCTGTTCCACGAGCAAGCGGATCCGGATTTTATTTTTTTCAAAGCACCACCCCAGGCCGCCGTACAGTTCTTTCCCTGTCTTGCTCTCGAGGAGGACTGGTCCTTCCAGGACTTGGGCAACCTGAACCCCAGGCCCCCTCGCAGGCCCCAGGGTAGCGCAGCTCACCCACGTCCCCTGGGGTTTGTAAGTGACAGGCTCTGAGGGTCGCCGCAGGAAATCACAACTTCAGACTGGCATGCACTTACTAGGCCACGGCTGAGCACGAAGGGCCACGGCCGGGGAGACGAATCTCAGTCAAGTGTGAAAATACGTTCCCCGAACCAGCCATGAGAACTAGTTAATACACGGACACAGACTGGAGAAAGCAGTCGTCTCAGTTATCAGGTGCATCTCACACCCGGAAGCCCAGAAGCTAGACCCCAGGAAGTCGCACCAGATTCAGAAGGCAGACTCCCCTCTCAGCGGCTCTGAATCTGCACCGGGGCCCCCGAGTGCAAGCCAGCTGTGGGCAGGAGTCCAGGTCGCCCCCAGCGGCGCAGGGTGTCAGGCCTGACCGTTCTCTTTTGCCATCAGACACCGTCACAACGAAGCCTGGCCCCCACGAACTCTTAGGAGAGCAGCAGGGCGCAGATACCTGCTCGCTGTCTGCTCCTGGGAACCAGGGTCCAGGGGTTACAACGGGCGGTACAGCCGCAGAGCGGAGGACGCTGTGGTCAGGATGGCGCCCTGCTGCCGGAAGCTCCCCGAGTCCCATCACAAGTGCTCCAGTTCCCCCAGTTCGGGAGATGCGGTTGACTTAACAAACACATCTCTGGAAAAGTGGAAACAGCCCTGCGAGATTTGGGCTATCCATCATTCACAGCTCAGGATAAGTTCACGCCTTCAGGCCGCCTCCCGCCAACACTTGCGGACAGGAGCCTCCAGGGCAGCGTCAGGGCCGGCACAGGGGAAGTGACGCCGCGGAGCCCGGCTGGGCAGCAGCTGACGTGGGGCGCGAACCGGAGGCACCGAGAGGGGGATGTGAGGAGGTCACGGGGGGGGCAGCAGGCGGTTGGAGAGAGAAGGTGCCAGAGCTGAAGCCGGAGCCGGAGCATGGGAGGGACGCCCGGATCGCGGAACCCACTGAGTCCAGGTGGCCGTGGCTGGGCCAGTGCCCACAGCGTGGGGGAGGGGGAGCACGGGACACTCACCAGCTGCTCTGACGTGAGGCGCAGGGTCTTCTTGTAGCTAACGCTGGACAGCAAGGGCAGGTGGCTTGAGCTGGCCAGCTCGGCGGCCGTGTGCTCCTCGTCACTGGAGGATGACTCGTGCTTTATTCTGGAACACACAGTGATGTAACTGCCAGTTAGGAAGCGCATCTGGGTAGCCATTAAAAATGCATTAGGCCGGAATCGATGACGGAGTCCATCGGGTGTCTCCCGGCGCTGTCTCTGGGGTTGCTCCCCGACCAGACGCCGTCACTAATCCCCTCCATGCGGCTCCTGCATTATTCATCCGGGACTGCCTCTCCTCGTTCACGTCCCTGTTACCATCACTCTACTTTAAACCAAGAGGCTCCCCCTCCTGACCAGCGGGGTTCAGCGCCCTCCTGGCCTTGGAGGATGCTCACATCCTCTCTCTTCCCCTGTCCCAGGCTGCTGGCCAAGCACGAGGAGCCCAAACTTTCTGCACGTCCAAGCTGATCAGTTTCCGGTACAAACCGCTCCAAACGCACAATTCCAAGTAACGAGGACACTCCAGGCCTTACGAACAGGTGCCGGGGGAGCCAAGAAAGGCCCCCCGATGCTCCCCAGGACCCCTAAGCAGGCTGCCCCGGAGCAAGAGCCGTACCTTATTCACCTGCACAGAATCCAGCGCTCCGAGCGCTTGTGGACTTCTCCACGTGGTCGGGGGCTGGGAGGTGCGGGTGGGAAGCAGCCTCATTTTCTTTAAATAGCTCAGGTAAGGCATGTCAGCAATTAGCTGTTCCCTGGATTCAAATCCTGCTATGGCATAGTCCCCAACCCAGCAGTACTAGACCTGCTTCCCGGGACCATTTTCTTTAAAAATGCCGTTAGCGCCCTACAAAGTGCTTCGTAAACGTTTGTTAGGCTAAATGGAGAAAGCTAGGCAGCCCCAGAGCAGGCCCCGCCCGACTCCCCGGATGCACGCCTCCCCCCGCAAAGCTTCTGGCTCAGCTCATCCCTTTATGTAAGACAGGCACACGGGGCTCCATCTTATCTTGGCATCTCAGTGAACTCCTACCTTGTCCTCCTGCTACCTCGCCCTCCCTTCCCTTCTACCAGGAAATGATTGGGTGTTTCCTCTGCAGCCTGTTGCTTTCTTGCCCCATGTGCTCATTCCAGAAGCAGTTCCTACAATCCAATACTGCCCCGCACTAGGGCAGACAAGAGGCAAGACCTGATTACACGGCACCCCGCTTCTGTGTTCTTTTCTACTGGCCCTTTCCATGTCCAGAATGAGCCGCCCCTCCCCAGGCCCCTGCTCCCGGGGCCCTACGAGGGGCAGCCTGTGGGCTGTGGACCAGTGGGCTGGAGCTCATGCCACCGATGCCTCTAGGCACCATGCCAGGCGTGGAGGATACAGCAAGCAGCCTGGCCCCTGCGCTCCCCGGGGCGTTCTGTCTGAGCAATCACAACAGAGCTGGACGGGTGCTATGCTAAGAAGGCAGAGAACATCTGAGCGCAGCCGGACGAGGGGTCCAGGAGCTCACAGAACAATCTGGGCTGGAGTCACAGACTTGGCCATCACGGGGACACAGCCCTGGTGAACGAGCCGTGGGGACAGGTGACTATGTCCACGGAGAAAGAGCACGCAGCCTAGAATCCCGGTTGGTCCATGGCGGGGTTAAGCTACAACTGGATGAATCTACACCTGTGACGCTGGGGGCCGGTTCTAGGTAGAGTGGAGACCTGAGAAGCCCGGGTTTGAACCCCAGGAACTTCAGGCTGTGCTATCCTGCTCAGACTATTTTCTTTCAGACTAGATTTCCTCATCTTAAAGTGCAGGGGAGCAAACGGCATCCCACCCACCAAGAGGTCCCAGAGGCCGGCAGGCACGAGGCAGAAAGAAGTGGACCAGGAAACAGGCGTCCCAGGAAAGGCCTCACAACCACAGGACTCCTCTCTGGGCCTCGGTGGCTCATGTGTAAAATGACACAAAAGTCCCTTCCCCTTCTGACCCCTGCCGATCCTACAAACAACGCCAATCCTTCTGAACCAACAACCTAGCGGTTGGTTTTCAGACAGACGGGTACACGTGGTCCTGGAGCCAAGCGGCCTGACCAGTGCCCGGGTGGGAAGCCAGGAGATGAAGCTACAGGCCCCTTGTTGAACTGGAAAATGTTATGCTCCACGCAAACAGTTTGGTGGGAAATGAGATCCAAATGTGAACTGAAGCTCTCAGTGACAACAGATTGGTGTGAGCCTCTGCTGGTGGGACGTGGAAGCAAGGCAGAAGAGCTCTTATCTCCATCTGCTGCTTTAAAATGAAAACCAAACCCCCTAGGTCGGTGCAGCACGCCACGTTTGAGGGAGCGCAGAAAGGAAAACACAGATACGGAAACTGCAGAGGGAGCTGTACACCTCAGCTGGCAGTGCCGGCTTAGGGCGAGGGCACGGTCATCTGCGGACCTGGCCACCCACTTCCCCACTCCTGCAACAGTCCTTACTGTCACTGGCTTTGCGGCGTCTGCAAGGAGCGACAGAACGAAACAAAAGGGCTCATCTCACTCGAGTGTCTGCGTTCAGCCAAGGAGCTGGGAACAACACTGAAGTTCGCACTTGTCAGTGTGCAGTTTTTGACGGTATTTTAATGACTTGCATGGTGACAAGCTGTTTGCTCAATTATGAGACTTCAGGGACTGTTCTGTCAATCACAAGTCTGTCAATTAGGAAAGCACTCCGACACTTTTTTTCAGTCAACTGCATGAATCTAATTAGGGGACTAGGATGCCAGTAAAAATGAAAAGATGTACACTGCTCAGAAGACTTCACACGAAGACTTTTCAGAACCTCAAATCCCTTTCGCAAGAGTCAATTCTTCGTGTTTCAGGTTTCGGAAAAAAATGTAGCCTGACTGACTAACTCGGAGTGGCCGATAGTCAAACTCTTTCTACCTAACAGGGCAGAGCGTTTCTGTCAACATCTGAATAGGATCACATCAGATACTAAGAAAGTCCGAAGCGCTTCAGATGGACTGTGTCAGCCGATGTTCCAGCTCAGGAAGAGCTGCAGACGCCCCCTGCTGCTCCCTCCACCCTCGGCCCACCGGGCGGCCGGGAAGGAGAAGAACACACAGCCCACAGCCCGTACCAGCCACCGTCGTGTTCTGTCCCTTTTAAACCTCTCTGAGCCCCTGGCCAGCCTTCCCCAGGTCTCAGACTGGCATATCGCAGGCCGGATTTGGCGGACATCCTGCGTTTGGCCCATATTGCGGAGTATAATTTTAAACACTTGCAACTGCACGGTTAAGATGAGTCTGTGTCCTCCAGGCCACCACAGAGCCACCCTCCTGACCACAGGCACAGCCCATGTGGCCTTGTTGGGTTTTACGTTCTGCACCTCCTTTCTCATGAGGCTGCCGGGAGGATTAGATGAGCCAACACCTGCGGTGTGGGTGTCAGTCTTGTGCCCATTTCACAGATGAAGGAGGAAACACCGAGGGGCTGAGGAGTTCGCCAAAGATCACAGACAAGAGTGACAAAGTCCCAGCTCATGCTGCCTCTTCTGCTTGGAAATTACTGCAGGACAGAGAGGGTCTCAAAAAGAGCCCCAGGAGAGCAGGGTATTTCCAGTGCAGCCAAACTGCTGGTTTAAACTGCTCAGGACAGAAGGGTGGCATCTTTGCCTGTGTCTCCCTCCCTGGCTGCTCTGGGAACGGACAGCACGCTAGTTCCTTCCCTCAGATACGGAAAGGAGTTTACCCAAAGCCAGGACTCCCAGCCAGATCTGCCTGACTCCAAAGTCTGCCATGTACATCCTGCTGCTTCAAACACCTACTTACCGAAAACCCACTGGCTTCTATCCTAGCGGCCTCCTACACCACCTCAGGACTGCACATTCTTAGCCCAAGCTCCACCTGCCTTCTCCCCTCCAAGCTCACTCAAGGCACACTCAAAATTCCAGGTCGGGAAGGTATCCAGATAACCGTGCTGGAAAGCCCCTCCCCAGAGAATGAGCCAGAGATGGAGGGTGAAGATTGGAAGAGAAATACACAAGCTCTTCAACCCTGCTCCCTTGTCCAGGGCAGACCGGCAGGGGGACAGATGGGAAGGGGCAGCGCCAGGGCGCCACCAGGCGGAACAGGAAGGGTGTCCTCTGATAGCATCCCAGCCGAGAGCCGGCCCTGCCATGCAGAGTTTTATCAGGTCCCGCACACTCTTCTCCACAGAGGACAGGAAAGAAATCAGACTGTTTCCTACGTGACACCTACATGAGTTTCTATTTCCAACAATGAGTTCTAGAAATAAAATAGTTTAAGATACAGAGCTATGGCCAGGAATCCAAGGACTTGAAATCTAAGCCCGCCTCCCCTGTGAAACAACAATATACTGGGAAAATCTCATCAGTTCAGTAACAGCACATTTAAGACATGCCTGCTCTGGGTCAGCCACTGGCTTGCCCTCTAAGCCATAAAGAGGATAGAGATATGCATCTTGCCCTCAATGAACATGTTAGCATTTTCTGCCTGCCAAATAAGAAACGCAATCCTGGGTTTCTCAAGCACAGGAATACCGGAAGGGTGAGGTCATATGGAAAAGGCGTTATACTAGCTCGGATCACTCAGCGTCAATACGCAATAACACCGTCGAATTAGTGGCTGATGGCATGGCCCTCACAGAAGTTACCCTCAAATCCCGTACAAGCAGGTTACCCTGAAGACAAAACACGACTAATATGGATCCGTATTATCAAAATCCAAGGTCTCCTGTACCAAGTTAATAGGAATCCCTATCAATACTTAGGAAAGTATCAATGTAAGTCCGGGTAAGTGTTTAAACTATAGAGAAAGGCAAGTTCCTTCAGAAGGGCAACTTGTTTTCATGCCACTGTCAACGCTGTTGTTCATCCTCATCAACATTATTTACCACCACTGCTACTATCACCTTCTGTAAACCGAGGGCTAGCACGTGCCAAGACCACGAGGAGTGCTCGTTACATTATCTCATGTACGCCTCACATTTACTTTGGAAATTCAGTATCTAAGGAGCAGACGCTTCCATCTGATTCATGGGAACAACAATTTGAGTAAACTGCTCCAGGTCACTGAGTTGGACCTGGGCTATTCGGTGAACCCTATCAGCATCTGTGCCTTGACCCTAGACATAGAAAGGAGCCGCAACACCCCAAGGTGACTTGGCACTGTACCTGGTGGCCATGCCCAGCTGTGACAGCTGCTCCCCAGTGCTGTGGCTCTTTCCTGCCAGGCACTGCTCTGGTTTCCTTTCCTGGAGAAGAAGAAGACAAAGAATCATGGACACGCCAAAGGGAAACCACCTACACAACCACTGGCATTCTGTGACGGGCTCCCCAAAGTCCAGAGCAGGGCCCCAATGCCCTCCCCAATGGCACACCCCCGCAGGGATGGTGGGTCCTAGTTACTCCCTTGCTTAGCCGTCTACAATTAAGCTGAGAAATATTTTTGACAAAAATAAGTCTGTTTTCCATAAGTATTCTTGGCACCAAACCAAACTTCATAATCACTGTAGCTTATGCAAATGCTTTATCAAGGGCTGCTTGGATACGCGAGGGCTTTCAAAATATTTTCTTATAATTGCTGATAGAAATGCCTGAAAATATTTTCACACCATATTTTGCCTGAGAAAAACATGGGCGCATTCTCTTTCTCAATACCGCATGCTCTTAATAGAAGATGCTCCTTTGAGGTACTGGAAAGAGCTTTGGAGTTCTAAGAGCTCTGGGCCCAGTCCTGCTGCCCTGGCTTAGGAACCTCGGGCAAGTCATGGAACCTTCTGGAGCCTCGTTTCCTCACGAGCAACACAGGAATGATGACATGCATCTCCTAACGCTGCCATGAGGACCACGGAGATGCTGCACATGAACACAGAGCCCGGCCCACAGCAGGCAAGGGAGGAGGAGAACCTCCACTAGCCCCACAGACGTCACAGGCAGTCATCACAGGCCAGACAGGTGTGTCAAAGGACAAAGAATTTACAGTCAAATTTCATGATCTGTGGTCATTTGGTCAGGGGGTAGAGATTGATGTTTTTAATATGAACAAAGAAAATGAGTGATAGAAACAGTGTAACAGGGTGACGAGCTTAACATTTGATGGGTACAAGCTATTTCCAAATATTCTTTAGCTTTTTATAAGCACACAAATAACTGATGTGAGAACAGGCCCAGTAATGTTTAATTTACCTGTTGAGACAGGTAACTTAGCCGCCACTATTAACAATTCTTTATTAGACCAGCGCAGGAATGTGTATCTATCTGAAATATAGTTCAGGTTTTTTTAAGAGATTTCATAACTCTTCCTTATTGCATGCCGCATTCTCCGCAGTTCCAACTAATGAAACTCTGGACACTCTGCAAAAATAGGTCTCTGAAGTAGCCTTCTTCTTAAATTCTCGAACATTCTGCTCTCCAGTAAGAGAATCAGAAAGGCCCCTTACACTTTAAGTCTCCTAAAGTAAAGCGCATGCTTGCTCTACCGTGTTTATACCCCTTGGAGATAATGGGACAGTCAGCAAAGCTCAGGTATGTGGACAGAAAATGCCCAAGAACAGTTTTATCTTGGAAACCCTCCCAACAGACTCTTTCCCTCTGAACTAATGAAATAAACAAACTGAGCTCCTGGGATTTCTTTTACTCTTATAATAACCAACTTGACTGCTGCCCTTGGGCTTTCTTCACACTAGATTCCAGAAGTATAATCAGCATTCCCTCAAACATCTGCCGAACCCCTGCTCTGGGTCCCAAAAACAGGTGCTCGGGAGACCACAGGGATCAAAGCCACGAGCACGTGTGGTCTCTGCCTTCGTGGAGTTTAGGGTCTGGATGGGACGGGGATGTCAATCAAACAGTCGTACTAATCGGTGTATAATTATAAACGATGAGAAAACCCGTGAAGGAAAAGTTCACAGGCAGGGTTAGGAGAGCAGAGAACAGCAGACTAGCCTAACCTGCCCAGAAAGGGCCATTTGAGATGCTAGTTAATTAAGTGAAGAAGGGTGACAGGGGTGCTAAGAACACTAGGCAGAGAAATAGCACATGCAAGAGTCCTGGGGTAGAATGTACTTTCAGCCAGGGCCACCAAAGCACAGAGGGCAGGGGGAGAATGGCAAAAGGTGAGGCTCTACAGAGGCAGGGGCTAGGATACACAAGTCCTGTAGACCATGCTAGGGACACTGGTCTTAATTGTAAGAGCGCTGGGAAACCACGGAAAGCTTTTAAGCAGGGAGAAATAGAAATGGGGCCATTATACTACATAGACCAATGCCAACTGCAGAGAATGAGGAAGAGAGGGCAAGAATGGATACAAAAAGACCATTTGGAAGCAATCCTCGGAGGGAAGGTGGCAGCCTTGAGTTGTGGGGTGTGGAGCTAGAGAGAAATGGAAAGCCTGAGCGATATTTAGGATGGTAAACTGACAGGAGGGGTGAGGGAAGAAGGAAGTACTAGCCTGTGGACGGACAGTGGTGCCATTTTCTGACGGTGGTCCAACAAAGGAAGAACTCTAGAGAAAACCATCAGATCGATTTCAGAAATGACGAGTTTGAAGCGCTTGAAGCATCCACGTGGAGATATCTGCCTAGTTGGCTATCTGATAAACGGACATGGAGTACAAAACGCCTTCCTTGTTAATAAAAATGGAGTCATCGCATGGGCGTGAATGAGGTTGCCTAGGGGAAAACAGGCAGTCGAAGCAGGAGAGAGGGCTCTAAGACAACCCTTGAGGACCCACTTACAAAGGGTCTGAGCCAGGGGAGGAATAGCCCCCGAGGCAGTGGCGGGGGAAAGACCAGGCGGACACACTGGCACAGAAGCCAAGCAAAGAAATAGGTTGAGAGGTTGGCAAAGATCTGAAACAAATTATAGGCATTTATAGAAATGGAAACCAAAGCCACTGAAGTGAAACGACTAATGGGAATTAGTCTAGGCTGTAAGTCTACCTCGTTAAAACTGTTCTCACAAGCAACAGGAAGATATTTAACTTAAAAAAAAAAAAAATTTTAAACATCACGTTGAATCTCTTCTTTTTACAGATAAAGACACGGTGCAGGGCAGGACGGTCCCCAGGCTGAGAGGTAACAGAGCCAGGAGGTGATGGCAACTGGTCACCGCACCGGGCCCTTCTCCACCTCCCCTCGTTCTGTGCTGCCTTTGCCTACCCTGTGGCAGGCCTGACTCTTGCACACTCAGTGTGATGGCTTCTTTCACTGACACGCGCATGAAGACAAACCCTACTGCCCAAAACCAAAATTCGCTGAGCTAAGTAGCAACACTCTTGTTTTCCAGACTCACCTCCTTGATTGTGCTGTTTCGTCCCCTCCATGAAAACCACCATCTTCCTCCCTTCCTGGGCATCTTATCCCTCATGATAGATTCCACCGTGGCCTGTTTTAAATGGATGGTAACATAAATAATGGAACCAAAAAAAGATCAACTTAGCACATTCAAACCAAAAGACACACACATGCAAATTAAACTAAGATTAAAAAAAAAAAAAAAATCAGAGAAAACACAACATACTATTTGTGGATTAAAAATTTTTGAGAAGCAAAACCTAATGGAGTCCAAAATTACATTAAGATAACTTAAGCATGAAGACTTAAGAAGATGTTAAAGGAATAAACAAACAACAAATAAAATACAACACAACAACAACAGAAAAAGAAAGCATTGAAAATCATTAGTGATTAGTCAGACCAGAAGTTTTCAAATTAAAGTGGTTTACTGATTAAGATATTATTATTCTCAATAAGATGATTATAAAATAAAAAATGAAATGATTAACATGAGGTATAGGGTAAACAGTCTTAAACAAAAGGTAAAATGCACAGGATCTTTTTAGTAAATGTAAGTTTCCAAATTTTGGCACACTGAGTATTAATAGATGCATTTGATTTAAAAGCTCAGGTATTAAAAAGAAAATTCATACTCTTGCCCTAAATAAATGCCAATTGAATAGGAGGAGACTAAACGTTAATTAATAATTTTCTTTGTAAACCAACTGTACTTTAATAAAATAAATTTTTAAGAAATAATAATAATTTTCTACATATTTCCAAAGAACAAAATAGCCATCTTGAGGCTAATTCCAGGACCAAGGTAAATGTTATCTAATTTCCTTTCCTTGGTTTACAGAACTATCAGGTAGCTGATACCTCAGCTAGTAATGAAAGATTTAAGTCTTTCAACCGAATGAGTTGCAGGTAAGTGGAAAGAGAAATAATTCACATATTTAGCCTGATGTCTGCTTCTTTCTATCATTTAAAAATCCCTACCTGACACAAAAGAAAACCACAAAATACACCAAAAAGCAAACCACGCATACCCAATTCACGAATAGGACAATTCATGAAGATGTCAATTACCCTATTCCCCCTATTTCATCCATAAATATAACAAAACTCCAATTAAAAAAAACTAACAGGATTCTTTTCAACCCTAGACAAACTGATTCTAAAGTTCAATTATAAAACAAACAAACAAAACTCGCCAAGAAAACTCAGACAGAATAATAAGTAGGCATGAGCCTTAATAAAATTTATTTTATTAAAATACATTTAAAAACCATAGTATTTAAAAGAATGCAGTGTTGGGACATGAGTAAACATGTTGATGCAACAGAAGACAAAGTCCAGAGATAAATCTAAATTCACGGAGGAAGTAGTAATATGATAAAGTTGTAACTGCCTATCAGTGGGAGAAAGAGTTATCTAATGAAAGGTATCGGGATAATTAGGTAGCTTTGCCAGACCCTCTCGGTTGCTTCCCTGGGTGAATCATCCCCTTTCTTTCTTGCCAACATAGCCAACACTTTGCTCGAGAATCAGACTACACTGTACAGGATGTTCTGGGAAGGCAGGCTCAGCTCCAGGGGAGGAATTTCGATTGGTCAGCACCACTTCGACTGGCCATTCCACTGTGTTGCCAACAACTGGCTTAGAGGTGGTCATGTGACCAAGTTGTGGCCAATGAAGTGTGAGAAGCCTGCCTCTATCCTTCCTATTTTGGATGCGGCTGTATGAGGAGATGATGGGTAAAACAGTCATCTTGGGATCGTAAAGGGGAAGCCAAGGAAATCAAAGAAGCTCACCCAGATTCATCAAGCCTGAAACTACCAACCTCTAGCATTCTTATTATACCAGATAATAAACCCCTATTATTTTAGGCACTTGTAGTCATTCTGTTTCTTGCAACCAAAGCATCGTGATTCAATAACCAGCTGAAGAGAAAAAAAAACAAAAAACTGATATGGTTCCTGATACCTCACTCATGACCCTCAAAATATCCAAGTGTGATACAAAACCCAGCAGCCACAAAAGAAAACGGTGAAAAATTCTACATATAAAGATAAATTCTGTATTAGATAAACACCAAAATCAGAATGCAAAAAATTACTGACAACCTGTAGAAAGACTGAGAACGCCTACCACAAAGACTCATTTCTTTAAGTTCAAGAGTCATTTCTTTTTCTGTGAACTTTATCACTAAGTATCTAGTGCATTGTTCTTTCTTCTTTTGGATCTGTAAGAGCTGAGACACGTAACATCAAAGTCTGTCCTGGGCCATGGATGCGATGCAGAAGCTGCCGAGGACAAAACAAAAGCCACTCTGGAGAACGTGCCCTCACCCAGTCCGCAAAGGATACTCACAGATAAAGCACCACCAAGGATGAGGTCACAATCCCAAAGCACGCACACACACAACCACAAAGGAGAGAGCAGGGGCTCAACGAAGTTGGATTAGACCTTCAGGAACCTCAGAGATGAAGGTTCCGACAGACCACAACATCCACGGCAGCACAAAGCGCTCGCTAAGCACATGAAGGAGGCAAGCGTGAGACGTGGCCTCTGCAGCAAAAAGAACGTAGCATCTGGTAGAAAGACGAAACGCCGGAAAACGGTCAATCCCAGGCGAGGCCCAGGGAACCGGTAGGGGGAGGATGCGGGCACAGCGGGGCCGCAGCGGGGCGTCTGCCCCTCGCCCTGCCTCTTCCCTGCAGCCGCTCACCTGCGCTCAGGTGCAGCTACGAGCTGCCCAGAGCCCGCACTTGCTCCTCCTCGGCCCATCGGCCCCGGACCTGCTTCCTGGCTGAGGGACGCCTGATGCTGACGGTGGCACCTGGCAGCTGGTACAGCACCTCCCTGCGCCCAACCCTGCTGCCTGCTCCCGCCCTTCACCCTTTCTCCCCTCGTCTCCCTTGGGCTCAGACGTCAGCCCGTCTGCTCTGCCTCCACCTGTGTCCCTGGCATGACAGGTGCGGGGACAGGGGACTGGAGAGGGCCGGGCTCGGACCGGCACTGCCTTGATTGCGAGGAGGGGGGAAGGACAGTCAAGGTGCAAGAGAGACCCTGACGTTTACACCCTTGGACTTCCAAACAGCACGGTGTAATTCACCTCCTGGTTTCTAAATTAAAAGCTAAGTTCCAACCCCCCAGATTCATCTCGCCATCATTTTCCGTGTCCCTTTCCTTCTCATGGTAAAGCTCACCTTTGGCAAAGGTTTCTGGAAGGCCTGCATCGCCAGGAGCAGAGGTGCCGCCGTCGTCCAGTTATAGTATCTGACACGAAACAACAAAAAGACGTCAGAAGACCAAGGCTCAGACTGAAAACCTCATGTCCTGAGAAGTGGTCGTGGTAGGCTCTGGAACTCCAGCTGGGTCCTTAAAGAGTCCAAGACTGTGGCCAGCACCCCGGCCCGGTCCCCACATGCCCCGCCCTTGCAGGAGCCCCTCCTCCATCCAAACCCACAGCGGCCACGGCCGTCTGGCAGGACACGCGGCATGGCGGGCGATCAAGCGGCCAGCTGAGAGCAGCCCTTGCCTCGCAGCGTATCAACCACCAACGCGCTGGGGCGTTTCTTGCCACCTTTCAAGGAAAAGGAAACTAGGACCCTCAGTTAACGCATAAACGTCCATGGCTTCCTCTTGGAGAGAGAAGTTTGCCAAGTCTGTAAAAACACGTGCCCGCCCCTTGACCCTAGACAACGAAGCTTTCACGGGGTGTGTGCAGTCTATCGTGCGACACCCGCGCATCATATGGGCCGAGCCCCACGGGCCAGGGCTGTGACATCACACCTCCCATCATGAAATCTCATGCAGGTGAGTGTAGACCCCCCGGGATCCAGTGACGTCAACACTCTCGCTATATAGTGATGCAGCATTTTGCCAAGGGTGAAGAGACAGTAGTAGACTTTTAACAAAGACTTAATTTCATGTATTTCCAAGAGCTATCGTCCAGGTCTCTATAGTTGAGAAATCGAAGCTGAAGCATTATCACACGACGGCTGAAATGACTTTCGGGAGGAACTTACTTATTCCCGATCTTCACCACGAGATTGGGGTCGTCGATGAGGGCAGGGTTGTCCACAAACTGCTGATAGGACACGGCTTGTTCCAAAAACGCATCTGTGAAAGCAAGCACAGGGAAGATAGAAGGAAAATCTGGTTCAAAACCCAGGCCTGTTTTTCACCCGCTCGTGTTCACAGCTATTTTCTGAGAGTTTATACATTCCAACTGTGCAGACAATCCTATAAAATCTATTTGCAAAGGGGGCTTCCGTTAGTTTGGGGGCAGCGTCTGCACATAAATGGAGGGAGGTGGGGCGGTCGGAGGATGGGGGGCAGGCTGACCCTTAGTCAGTGCACATGCGCTTCCGCGGCAGCAGGCGTGTGGGACTACGGTAAACACACGTGCCCGCAGAAGCAGAGGACCGGGGAGCAGGGCTCAAGGTCCGGCCACCCGGGTTTAAGTCACAGTCACTGGTGTGACCTTGGGCAAGTGACCAACCTGCCCAAACCTCAGTTCCCTCACGTGTAACGCGGGGATAGGAACCTTGCCTACGCCCTCGGTGGTCGTAAGGATGGACAAAATCACAAATGAAAGCGCGGTGACCTGCCTAAGGCAGGTTGGGGTGGGAAACACCCAGGGCCACCAGGTCCAGGAATCATCAGCTGGAATGGCTGACTGCATCGACTGGGGGTCTCAGGGCCACCTCACCACATAACTGGCATAAGACGCTGGGAAACCACTGTTATAAGTAGGGTGGGTGCCCCCTTCGGATGCAGCCGGGATGTGTCCCAGCACTTGCTCAGACATCCCTCTCTCCTCCGGCACTTCTGCACACTTGCAACATACTGCGTTTTCCCCGTGTTGACGCTGCCGCCCTGGGGCACCCCTGCAGGACGGGCACACGCTGTGCTCTGCGGGCACACTTGACGACCCGTGACCCCAGTGGCTTTGCCGCCGCCTGGAGCCACGTGTGACCCACAGAACCCTGAGGTCAGCCAACCGCCAGGCAGCAACGTTCGGGGCCTGAGCAACAGTGGTCACGTGTGCTCCACTAACCCGGCCAGAGAACATCGCCCGTGACCTGAACTCATTCTAGGAGCCCAGGCTTCGAGCCGTTCCCACCGGCGGCCACCAGGGGGCGCTCTTGGCTTGAGGACCGGCTCCCCGACGGTACCTTTGGTGATCTCCCTGTTGTCGCTGAGGCCGCCGCACAGCGAGATGGCGATGGACGGCAGGTCCCTCAGGCTGTCCGAGGTGCTCTCCACGCCACTGTCAACGCCAGAGCTGCCCACGGACTGCGGAGACTGGTTGGCTGAACGGGTTCCGTTGTCACTGGCGTGTTTTGTGAGCCCAGGAGGGTCTCCGCTGGAAGCAGAAGAGTGGAACGGGCTGTGAGGTCTCACATGGATATCAAGGGGCTCTGGCAATCAGAGGAGCCAATGATTTCATCCCGGGACAGACTTTCATTCAGGCACCATGACAAAGACAGACAAGCTCAATGAACGACCTCAGGAAGGAAGACGGTCATTTTTGGCCTCTACGTCTCCCTGCACCCTCTCCCAAACACACTGAAACTGACGGAAGAGAAAGCACGCTGTCCTAAGAGGCCACAGTCCTCTGTTACACGCTCCGAGGATCTGGCCCTCCCTGCAAATCACGGGAGAACTGAAGACGGGCCCCCAATGGCCACGGGAGACTCTCCCCGGGGGAGGAGCAGGGCCACACAGATGCCCGCTCTTTGCCACTGGTTCGGGGTGCGGGGCCACTGACCGCTGCGATACCACCCTGGTGTCATCGGGGAGGTGGCCTCGTGCCTGCGTTCCCGCTCAGATGCCACCCCGGGGACACACCCACACGCTCACATCTACACAGAGAGTCCACTGCTTTTACTGCTTTCTTCTCACAGTAAAACATGAGCCTCCGGCAGCCTTTTCATACTCACTTTCTAATCAAATGTAAGGAAAGAGCGGACTCCCGGATTAATATTCAGATTACAGAAAATGATATGAAGAATAAAAAGAATTGTTACTTTTTGGGAAAATACAGGGCAGCGACTTCAGGGTCCATGTCTGTGAGATCATCCAAGTAGACGCCATCGGCACCAAGGTGTCTGCTTCGTTTGTCTAAAACAGCAAAGGGGTCAAATCAGAGCACCGTTCTCCAGAAACCACCTCATGGACTTCTGAGTGTCTCCAGAAAGGGCACTTGAGCACAGTGTGCAGATGTGCCCAAACTGCAAGAAACCCAAGGAGCCAGTGGCACGGCATCGCCGCCGAGGCCGACGGCCCAGATTCGCATGCGGCTCCCACCCTCGCCAGCCGTGTGGCCTGGGCCGGTCGCCTAACTTCGCTGAGCCTCAGCTCCCCAGCTGGGAAGGACCTGAACAGTACTAAGCGCTCAATATATTGACACGATTACCATCATTATTATTATTATTATTATTATTGGCATTAATGGTATTGGTTTTGTTGTTATTATTATTACTAAACAATAACGCTTTCATTAAGCAATTCCCCATCAAGACTCTGAAGCACGGTACCCTAAAGAGGGTACCATCGGCCCCTGGGCACCATGACTGCAGCCTTCCAGTTTACTTCTGCTGGAGAATTACGTTCACTGGTTCATACAAACCTAGAACACTGCACAAGGCCACACGGCTAACAGATAGGCTTAATGTCATTGCTCCAGACAGGCAACCAGGTGGGCATTCAGCTATATGTAAGGAGCCCCCACTACGTGCCAACCACTATTCTAAGTACCAAGGAAACAGGTAAACAGACCAAAAAGATTCTTGACCTTGCAGAGCACATATGTTCTAGTAGGTAAGTCAGGCAAAAAAATGATCATTTGAAACAGTGACACACAGCACGCAGAAATTAAAACAGGATAATGCACGAGAGAGAAACTAGGGGCGAGGGGAGCGGGGGCACAGATTAGCTTAGTCATCAACGTCTTGTGCAGTCCCAGCGTGTGCTAGACCCCAGCATCCCTGACCCGCACAGGGCGGGGCTTACCACACCATCCCCGAGGCCTCCTTCAGGTCGGATTTCCTACGACTAAATTCTGAGAACTCACATATTGAGCAAAAGGGTACAGACCGAACAGGAGAGATGCCCTGTTTCCACTTTGAAGCACCCCGAACTTTGGGGGGAAGAAGCTGTAGTGTGCCGAGCCCCAAGTTCGCAGGAGGGAGCTGGGAAGCGCCGGCATCCTCACCCTTTTTCCTAGAAGGCGAATCCGTCTTGCTGGCTGCCGGGGCAGCGCTGGCGGAGAGGGCTTTGGGCTCTTCGATCGCAGGCAACGGGGGCGCTGCGGCTCCTAAGGCCTCGACATCTTCTTCGTTCACGAACTGCGTCTCCGTCTGCGGCTTGTTCTGCTCCAACAGCGGCTGCACGGGAGACCCCCCAGCCAGTGTCGGTGACTGTTCACTAAGCGCGTCTGAAGATTCACTGGGGATGGCTTGAAAGTGCATCTTATCACAGATTTTTCTACTGTTCAGCGGGCTGGACTCTTTCATCTTGTGTGCAGATGACTAGATCAAAGGAGCAGGGAGGGAGAGAGACGGTCAGAGAGAAACTGAGTCACCAAAGAACACCTGGGCAGGTAAGGATCTCCAGAGCCATGCCCACACTTGGCAGGACACGGTGAAGCATCAGGAGTCACCTGGTGATTCCGTACCTGCCGAAAGGTCTGGAAACCAAGGACAGTACTTCCAAAGTGAATGAACTTTCACAGAAAACATCAACTGCCAAGTAGCAGTGAGTGAGATTAGCAACGGAATGCAAACGTCCAGCAGGAAAATGGGAAGTGTATTCACACCACAGGGCGTTTGCAGTAATAACAAGTGAATTACGATTACACCCAACAACATGATGAATCTTGCAAAACTAATCTCTGCTGCTAGAGTGAAGACTGGGTTTATCCTGGGGGTTTGTGGGGGGCGGTCAGTTGGAACAGTAACTGCAAAGGGTCGGAGGGTTTCCAAGTTCTGATTTAGTCCCACTTCCTGGTCTGGGTGCAAGTCATGTGGACACATTCACAGTGTGAAACTTTACGGATCTCGGCACTTAGGATCTGGGTATTTCTCTGAACGTGTGTTATATTTCAGTGAAGTCTACCCTCAAAACGTGAATGAACAAGGGCAGACTTGGTGGCTGGTTCACATGAGTGGGAAATTAGCATTTCTGACTCTATTTCTCCAAGGAGTTTCCAGTTACAGAAAAGATTTATCCAAACAGAAACCGAAATGCAATTTGTGGGCCAGAAAGTGGGGAGAGGGTATGCATTTCTGTATCCGATCCCACAGCTTCGGGCACAAATGAAAACAATGCAACAGTGGATCTGTGGCCGGAACTGTTTTGCCAGAAGTGATGGGTTTGCACTTTCGTGCCGTTTCTCCAGCAACAAATGACATGAATTTGTAAAGATGGTTGGCTGCATCAGCACTACCACTTGTGGGCAGAGAAATCAGCGTTTTCCATGAAAGCTAAATAACCTAAATAACCTAGAAAGGGAATCAACCCACAGCTTCAGCCTCAACAGACCTAGTCTCCAAAGAGCTGCCCTTCTTGAGTCATAATAGGAATGCTTTCAATCTTCACTCACTCACTCATTCATTTCTTCGTATCACAAAGATTTACTGGGGATACAAGAGGCCGTAGCATCTTCCAAGGATCTTACAATATTATTATTTAAAAAAAAAAAAAAAAGCCCCAAAGCCACTTACCTTTGCGGCTTGGGGCAATTCTCCCCAAAGCCAGAGCATTTCTAGATTATTCTTCTGCATTGTCCTGTCCGCAGACTTGCTGACCAATTCCGAATCACTTTTAGGTGTTGAAGGTCGGGAAACTGAAGGACTTAAGAAAACACAAACGCATGATTAAAGTGGGAAGGGAAACTTTTAAAATTGTTTTTGGCCCAGAATTCTATGGTTCGGGAGAGCCCAGAAAAATGCACCCAACCCGCCACTGCCTTATGTCCACGGCTTCATGACTATCCCCTCTGTGGCCACCAGGGGTTGACAGAACACGCGCCAAGGGGGAAGGTGCTTCCAATTTGGGTAGCCCTGTCCCAACCTGCCGCCAAATTCCAAGCAAGTAAAGATGAGAAGAAGGAGCATTTAAAAGGGGAAGTTGGAAAAAAGAGAGATGAAACGGGAAAGGGAAGAAAAGTTGGTTGCCATCTTTCCCTGCCTCACCCTGACCTCAACGCTCCTGCAATGCCAATTTCCGAATCAAGCCCCTCAACTCGCAGACAGCTGCAAGAGGGTCCTGGCCATCTCGGACATGCACCCATTATATCCTATACTGAAAATATGTATAAATCTGCACCGGCTTTGAAAACAGGGAAACTGATCATGGGCCAACTTTACCACAAATGCCAGATGCCACCAATAACTCACTAACGTGGCAGGGACCTCCAAGCTGAGATTTTGCAAAATATTATATCTTCCAAGAATACTTCAAAGATTCCTATTTGCTAAGCTCTTCTTCCTGCAACAACACATCATGATGCTTAATTCTCAGACCAGCTTTTAAGTGGCTGTAACTTGGGTTTGCCTCTCTGCGTTTTCTACATTTTCACTCCTGAGCCCTGAGCCGTCACACCTCGGTCCAAGCACAGAAACCACCAACTTATCTACAGAATTCTCACAGCCTTCTAAACAACATGTGGATGAGAAAAAAGACCCATTTAATTATCTCTGGTCTTCCATCTCCTGCACCATTTCCTCTAAGTAAGATGACAGTTTTAAATGATGTGAGAAAGAAAGCCCCTGCAATTTTCCTTTTGCACCTTCTCTCACAGCCCTCACACAGTCTCCCCTAAGTCACCTCTCATCCATGTGCTTGGTTTCATTCATCTGTTCAAGTTAGATGTCAGCTCCAAGGGAAGAGAACTTTCCTGCCAGGACAAGGAGAGCTCGTGGATGACACACAGCTCGTTTCAGACAAATAGGGACCCTGAATGGCTAAACTGCTCCTGGCTCTCTTTAGTCCAGCCATTCGGACAAACAGACTAAATGCTGCTTCTCTCCATCGTTTCACACGGAGGTGGACGTTGGCTGGCTCCCCCTCCCTGGGCGCCCGCTGCCCTCCATCCACGTCAACGGCACGTGGCAGCCCTCGGGCTCCGCTTGGCCAGTCTGCAGAGAGGAGGACCCTGAGACCGCATACCGAGGGCGTGTAAACGACGGGACACCTCTACACGCATGAGCGTGCATGTGCGCGCGCACACACACATACACACACACACACACTCGTGCCCATAAGGAAGGAGTCCCCTGAGGAGGAACGCTGGGCCCTCCAGACATCGGAGAGGTGAAGTGTTCATCACCTCCGACCTGTCTTGCTTCCTCTAGTTTCCTAAGTCTGCTTTTCTCCAAAGGGTCAATGCTTTTCTGCCACCGAAGTGTCCAGAATTACACGTTCAGTATCAGTGACATGTGCAAATGGAGCGCTGTGGCCTCCAGCGAGGGGCCTTTGTGCCGACAACTGTGCCCTGGGTCATTCTTTCTCCAGAGGCATCACGGGGGAAATCCATCGTAACGGACTTCCTACCCTCATCGGCACTGCACCCAAACCTCAAATCATTTGTTTGAAAAGAATACAATTTATTTATATTTTGTTATAAATTCTTTGGAACAATACATTGTCTTACCCACCACACAAAATTAAGTCAAGCCCTTTAGACTGAGTCTGCTCTGGAGTCAGGTGTCGGCAAACGTTTTCTCTAAGACGCCAGGCAGCAAGAATTCCAGGCTTTGCGGGTTACGTGATCTTTGCAGCAACTACTCAATTCTGCCCTTGCGGTGCAAAGGCAGCCACAGACAATATATGGACAAACTGGCTGAGCCCCATAAAACTTTACAGAAACAGAGGGTGGGCCGGATTGGGGCCACGGGCTGTGGTTTACCAAACCCCACTCTAGAAGAATGCACACACTGAACGCGGTTCTCTGTCACCCCGCTCAACTCCAGAATCCCTAACCTTCTGATGCTGTGATAAAAGCTACAAGCCATATGGTTTCCACAGAGGCATTCAGGTGGGCAAATTCATATTCACAAAGGACCCAGCCCTGTGTGAGTCATAAGCTAGACGTGCCACCTCTCACATTCACTGTGCCGCTACAATAAACGCTGGCCCCCAGCCCGCACCAGCCTCGCGGAAGGATGCCGCACCCAAATACATGAGCACGGTCTGCGCTGCTTGTTGAGAGAATTCAGACAGACAGAAGATGAATTAGGAAAAAGACTCCCAGTGCTGAGTGTGATCGATGAGAAAGATGATTCCAGAATTTCTAATATGATTACCAAATATTAGACTTTTAAGATAAGGGTTGTTCAAAAAAGTAAGCTTCAAGGTCACTGATTGATTTTCATAACTAATGCATTTGTTAGCCATAATAGTTTTCAGCATTTTCCCTGAAATCCCAATCAGGGACATCAGTTGTAACTGCTCACAACTTAGTTGACCTCATTTTAAAATGGCCTTTCTTCTGCACAGTAACCTGTGAGTGAAGTACGTCCTGAGATTGGGTTCTTCAATCAAAAAGAAAAACAGTTTCCAAGGTAGAAGTTAATCACAGCTTCTCTGTTCAGGTTTCTAAAGAAAACGCTGTAAGTCTACAAAGCAGGCAGGTCAAAGCATGGGCAACGTTGAGGGAATGGAGGCAGGAACCTAAGGCCTCTGCCTCAGATGAAGACTCTAACCTAGGAACCCAAACCTTCAAGTCCATCCTATGCTATTCTCCAAAATTCTATGCTACAAATGCTGTGGAAACATCTGATTATATTACACAGAAAGTCTATAAGCTGGTTTTTTTTTAGGAATTTTTTTTTTTTGATGTGGACCATTTAAAAATCTTTATTGAATTTGTCACAATATTGCTTCTGTTTTATGTTTTGGTTTTCTGGCCGTGAAGCCTGTGGGATCTTAGCTCCCCAACCAGGGACTGAACCCACACCCCCTGCCTTGGAAGGTGAAGTCTTAACCACTGGACCGCCAGGGACGTCCCAGAAAGTCCATAAGCTATTTAGTGAGTTATAGTAATAACTCTTCTTATGCTTAAGCAACATCTTAAAAAAGTCTCGTAAACTTATTTGTTGAACAACCCCAGACACAAAACAGAGATCATATTCCCAGTTTTCAATGCATTGTTCTATTTTTCAAAGCACTTCACAAAATTAGAAAGAATTATATGCTTGACCCTAATTTCCAGAGAGTTAAATTTAGTACTTTAAAAAAAAAAAATCTAACCATCGACAAATGTTTAAAATGAAAGGAAAAGTAATAATCTATACGTATTTTCTTCATAAGTGATTCGGTTAGTTGGTAAAATAGATTGGTAGGAGTTAAATCTACATTTTTCACTTCATAGAATCTACATGTATTTTCCACATAAGTAATTTGGTTAGTGGCAACACATAGTTCTAAGAGTTAGATCAAAGTTTTTATTATCAAAGACATCCACGGCGGGAAGAGAACCCAACTACCTTTCCGAAGCGTGGAAGTGGGAAGATTGTGGAGGGCAAGAGCTAGAAAGACCGCCCTCGGCCGCAACTGCCAGACGGGGGGGGCGCCTCCTGCAATCTATCAGGCTACTGGATGCCACGTGATCCACATTAAAGGAGAGAGAAATCACAGGTCAATTCAATTAAACAAAATTTCTTATCGATTATTTGACTACTCTCCACGATAACATCTTCAAGAAAGTGAAGGTACTTGGGCATCGAACAACAGCAGAGGATCACATGTTGAAATCACTAAGAAATCAACATGAATCTTCTGAACCACAAAAACAGGAAACTGCCAAGACACCCATTTCACTTTCTATTTCAACCATATGCCCATAAAAGCTCGCTTTTCTTGGGTCAGAATTTAGTGCCTAATCAAATGACTTACTCCAAAAGGCTTGATAATTGGGGCTGGTAACTGTCTCTTAAAAGAAAACACATAAACCCAAGTATGGACATGTATCTATTTATCCTAATTTGTAATTGCATTTAACAGTGGCCAGATCACTTAATCTGACATGGTCATTCTTCTGGATTCACAGAGCAAAACATGAAAGACAGAGAAACATATACAGGATTGTGTTTAAAACATTTGTTTTAAATGCTTAAAATTAATGTAGAGTGTTTGAACAGATTTTTCTACCTATTAGTGGTTTCTAAATATTCCACATCATTTTCTTCCTAAAAGTACTGTATTTTTTCCCTCAGGGTTTAACTCCACAGACCTAGGGAGAGAATGTACGAGGTTCTAGAAGGGTCTTACACCTGCACTGTCCAATATGATAGCCATGGGCTGCATGTGGCTACTGAGCATTTGAAATGTGACTGGTCCAAACTGAGATGTTCTGCACATATGAGATACACGACTCAAAGGCTTATGAAAATGAGAACGTGAAGCAGCTCAATAATGTTTTAAAAAACTGATTACCTGAAATGAAAATATTCTGGATATACCAGGTCATTGAAATAGATCATCAAAATTAATTTCATCAGTTTCTTTTCATTTTTTAAGGATGGTTACTAGAAAATTTTAAATCACATATGGAGCTAGCATTATGTTTCTACCGGACAGGGCTGGCCTGAGGACAGACAGACCCCCATGAGGGGACTCCACGGGCCCCCAGCCCCACCCTGGCTGACGAACTTGCACTGTCACGGTCCTGGCTAGAAACCAGGCACGTGACGCATCCATTTTTCTCCAACCTCAACTTCAGCGCACAGTGCTGACCATACCATCTCATTAATGAGATTACTCGGGTCAGACTGGAACCGGGAGTGGTGTCTACGTGAGCCTGGCTTCAGGTGGGAAGCCCTGCAGCACGTGCCAGGGCTTGGGGGCTCCGACACCTCCCCTTTAGACCAGAAGCAAACCTAACACGTTAGGAGCACGAATAACCAAAGGATGTCACTGTCACTTAGATCAGTGCTTCCCAACCTCTCTTCCATTCTCGCCACACCTCCGGGACATTTTCTTTCCCAATAGCCCTCCCTCCACCATGCAACTGTAATGCCATGGATATACTATGTATCTGCTTATGTACTGTGGCCCTTTGGAGGCCACATACTATTATAATATCTAAGACTTTTTGCCACCCCAGAACCAAGTTTTGTCCCAACAGGGGTGATATTATCCCTGCTGAGAAGGCATACTTCAGTTCTGTCCCCTCCCCAGTCCTGAAAACTGCTCAGAAGGGCTCACATATCCTCACAGCTTTCGCAGCCTTAAAGACTTTAGAGTCTTCCCCGCACACAGAGCAGCTCTGGTTCTCCAAGTTGATACAGGAAGTCTAGGGCCCCTTGAGAGTTCATTTCAGGGAAATCAATATTCGTAAACGCAGCAAGGGAAGAAGGCATCATTCTCGCAGCCCCAAATGACCGCAGGGGCCCCCGAAGCAACCTCTCTGCTCTTGAATCCCACTTTAGGGCTCAGGTTCCAGAAAGGCTCTGTCACCTGTCTGCTCCTGTTGACAATTAGCTTTATGTAACTTAACAAGTGGTTGGCCTTTCAGTGTCTCCTGGGGAAGCTAAGAGCCATATCTGTAGTTCCATTTTGCTATTAGATAGAAGTTTATGATCTGCACATGCTCTGGTTTTAATCCTGATCTGTACCTCCTACTCTAAACTGTGTTTTTTCCAGTCCTAATTCGTTTCATTTTTTACTTAGATTTCACTATTTTATTAAACATGTTTCCTGTAAATGACTTGGAATCCTCTGGACCAGGACAGGTGAACACACACGTACACACACCAGCCACTCACCTGGTGCTAGGTGACCACTCCCTGTCGGAATTTGGGTAAGATGCTGACTGAGGGTAAGTCATGACTGGGGAAAGGTTTTCCTTAGGGATATCTCCTTGGAATGGAGGTATATCATTAGAAAGAGTTCTGCAGACCAAAAAAAAATCAAAGTCAAAGAATTATTAGTGATAAGATTCATAATAAAGGCAAGTTTCCATTTTTTCCTTGATTATCGCTAATACTTCATAGATTAACATGATCTCCTTTTAAACCACCCTGGCGGGACTTCCCTGGTGGCACAGTGGTTAAGAATCCGCCTGCCAATGCAGGGGACACAGGTTCGAGCCGTGGTCCGGGGAGATCCCGCATGCCGCAGAGCAACTAAGCCCACGCGCCACGACTACTGAGCCTGCGCTCTAGAGCCCGCGAGCCATAACTACTGAACCCATGTGCTGCAACTACTGAAGCCCACACACCTAGAGCCCGTGCTCTGCAAAAAGAAAAGCCACTGCCATGAGAAGCCCATGCACCACAACAAAGAGTAGCCCCAGCTCGCCGCAACTAGAGAAAGCCTGCACGTAGCAATGAAGACCCAATGCAGCCAAAAATAAATAAATAAATAAATAAATAAAATTTTTAAAAATAAAATAAATAAACTACCCAGGCATATTCCAGGCACATTCCAGGAA
Source organism: Balaenoptera physalus (assembly GCF_965194825.1). NCBI lineage: Eukaryota > Metazoa > Chordata > Mammalia > Artiodactyla > Balaenopteridae > Balaenoptera > Balaenoptera physalus. The sequence goes on from NC_138894.1 coordinate 89,763,488, forward strand.
TGTGGACAGGAAAAAAGTGACTCAGAGAAATGTTTTGTGTGCTCATGCTTTGGCTGAATTATAAATGTAAAGTGATTTTGTTCAAGAATTGGGACTTAGACATGGGCTCGATGACCACACTGCTTGTTACTTACACTGTAGGGCCTACGGAGTTGTCTTTCACATTTCATGCGCAAAAGCTTGAGAGGTAGATTGGGCCCAAAACCATACCCAGAGGGTTAATAAAATTCTTGCCATGCACAAGTGAGCTACCAAATCCCTGTATGGCCGTACACAGATAATGTTTCATCTAGCAGAATAAATAAATGTCACAACCAATCGTAGTCTTTTTTTTTTTTTTTTAAGTGTGAACTTTTGCTCTCTTGCATTCTTTTTTTTTTTTTTAATTTATTTATTTATTTATGGCTGTGTTGGGTCTTCGTTTCTGCGCGAGGGCTTTCTCTAGTTGCGGCGAGCAGGGGCCACTCTTCATCGCGGTGCGCGGGCCTCTCACTATCGCGGCCTCTCTTGTTGCGGAGCACAGGCTCCAGACACGCAGGCTCAGTAGTTGTGGCTCATGGGCCTAGTCACTCCGTGGCATGTGGGATCTTCCCAGACCAGGGCTCGAACCCATGTCCCCTGCATTGGCAGGCAGATTCTCAACCACTGCGCCACCAGGGAAGCCCCCAGTCGTAGTCTTATAATTATGAAATGGTGCAAATCTACCTCGTTTCAGGTATAGCATGCTCAACGAAATAGGATTCACTATTTCACTCACGCAGAGGCCACTGGTCTCTACTTTTGGATGTTATCTGAAATACCTAACACTAAGTTCTGGAACTAAGAGCCACGCAGGGAAGGCAATTGTAATAAACCCAACCACCCAGCTTCTGAGCCCACAGCAGATCAGAGGCCACAGTTAGGAAAACCGACATTGCCAATGTGCGTTTATTTTAAGCCAGGAAAAAAAAAAAAAAAATTCTATTCTAAATAACAAAGCCGGAGGTTAATCCTGATGTTCCTTCTCCCTTTTTTTTTAATTGAAGTATAGTTAATTTACAAGGTTATGTTAGTTTCAAGTGTACAGCAAAATGATTCAGTTATCCATCCTTCTCCCTTCTTTTGTGTTAACAAGACACAAAAACAATGATCAAAAATTACACTGAATTACATAAAAATATGAAACATCAAATATTCTTTACAAATGTTTTGGCTTTTTAAAATGGCATTTTTCACCAAAATAGTAATACCCAGAAACAGCATTCTGCCACACTATTAAAAGCAAAGAAAAATAACAGGTGTCCATTCAACTATGGGCCTCATCAAAATTGAAAAGTTTGCTTTTGGAGAAACCGGTCATGTTCTACATTCACCTGTGGCCCTAAGTCTATAACAGATCGGCCTCCAGCTATCCATCAGCCCAACTGCCGGGTTCATAGGTGGTGCTCAAATAGGAATAAGCGGGTTCTGAAACAACGGTTTCGTGCAAGAAGTATTCATTTGCTGATCTCCTGTTTCTTGGTTCTGATCTGGAAAGCTGGAGTTATCACCAAGGATGTTACCAATCGTCTCTCTGTCACAGGCTACATCCCATCTTTATGCTACTTTAGAATCGGGCCTGCAGGATTCCAAAATTCAGTCTCAAATGCATTAACAGAAGAGTAAGAAATTCTGGGGGAAAAAAAGTTTATAAGAATAATCCTACTACAATCCCACTGTTGGGCCAATATATGGAGAAAACCACAATTTGAAAAGATACCTGTACCCCAATGTTCACAGCAGCACTATTCACAACAGCCAAGACATGGAAGCAACCTAAATGTCCATCAGCAGATGAATGGATAAAGAAGATGTGGTGTATATATACATAATGGAATACTACTCAGCCATCAAAAAGAATGAAACAATGCCATTTGCAGCAGCATGAATGGACCTAGAGATCATCATACTAAGAGAAGTAAGCTAGACAGAGAAAGACAAATATCGTACCATATCACTTATATGTGGAATCGAAAAAAAAAAAGATACAAATGAACAAAACAGAAATAGACCTACAGACATAGAAAACAAACGTATGGTTACCAAAGGGGAAAGGGGGGAGGGATAAATTAGCAGTTTGGGATTAACAGATACACACTGCTATATACAAAATAGATAAACCACAAGGATCTACTGTAGAGCACAGGGAACTCTATTCAATATTCTGTAATAACTTATAAGGGAAAAGAATCTGAAAAAGAACAGATATATATACGTATATATTAAAATAACTGATTCACTCCTGTACACCTGAAACTAACACAACATTATAAATCAACTATACGTCAATTTAAAAAAAAAAAGGATCATCCTAAACAACGAATTCACCCAGCTCTAACTGAGGTCCTCGCTTTCACCCACACTTACCTACTGCTGTCCAGCAGCTCGGCCTCCTCGTCCGAGCTCATCTCTATGGGGAACATGTCTTCATCCTCAGACGTGTTCATGTTGTCGTCCCTTTTCAGGCTGTCCAGCTGCGACTTTCTCCTCCTCTTCCTTCGCTTCTTCACTAAAGAGCCACTTGAAGGGGTCTCGCTGGGAGGTAAGACCTGGGCTGACGTGTTGGGGTCCAGGCTTCTTATCCAATCTACGGAGTTCCTCTTCAGCTGGGACTCCATCCTCGAGGCTCCTTCCGACAGGATCGGGGAGGTGGCCAGGTGCATGGGGATCACCTCCTGAAAGACAGAACACATTTCCAAGAAGGAGCGTCGTTAGTTGGGGTTAAAGGAGCCGGTGGTGCCGACCCACCAGTGCTAATTCCGGAGCCCAAGCACCGTGGGCAGTGGGGAGCACGGGGCACTCACGGCGATCTGCAGACGCGGCTGCCGAATTTGACAGGCGGTCATAAAGTCGACAAGTCACTAACTGCCATTTTGTACTGAATCCTGCGTTTTCGTAATTATAACAAAGTGAGGTAATTTTCAGTTATTTCAGGCTACCAAAATTCAGCTTGGTCTGAAATTTCCAGGGTAAAGAGGAAAAAATGGGCTTGGAGTCATCACATTACCCTGGGAACTGGACTCCGTTTTGCACTCTAGTGTGTGTGTGTGTGTGTGTGTGTGTGTGTGTGTGTAAGAGAGAATGTGTGTGTGTGTTTTTAACATGCACTGAATTAAGAGGATAATAATTTTTAAAGAAAACATCTGACAGTGTCCCCACACCGTGCCCCAAGTGCCCACCTGCACCAGAGCACACCTAGGTATGTGGCTGTCAAGTGATTAGGTACTGACCCTCTTCTCTACAAAAAAACAAAAATAACAACAACCAAAAAAAAAAAACCTCCACTGCCTGTCAATTTAATAGTTGTTTTATAATGATTCACCAGTTTTTTAAAAAACTATAGCAATCATTTTATTATCAAATGACTCATTTCTTATCAGAAACCTGGTAACAAGTAGTAAAAAATAGGGTTCCATCTCTGATGAGCTATGTGATCTTGGGCAGAGTCACTTAACTTCTGAGTCTGTTTCCCTCATCAGAAAAATGGAAATGATAATCCCAACCTTACAGCGTTGTTAGATAAAATGGAACAATGTAACTATTGTACATACAGCCTGACACATATGCAAAAATTCACAGACAAACATGAATGGATAACAACAGAAAACGGTATTGGAACAGTGGGAATCAGCAATTTTACACAGGAAGCTTTGGGAGATGTTGTTTACTGCAGTCTGCCTGAAGCTGCAACAGAACTGAACAAACAAGAGGAGTTTGGTGCTTTGGAAAATGTGAAAGCTGCTCGTGAACTCTATTCTCCTCTATCAGGAGAAGTAAATGAAATTAATGAAGCTCTATCAGAAAATCCAGGACTTGTCAATAGATCTTGTTACGAAGATGGTTGGCCGATCAAGATGACACCCGGAACTAGGTGAACTAATGAGTGAAGAAGCACATGAGAAATACATAAAATGTACTGAGGAGAGACAATGGAACCCCTAAATAAACTAGTTTGAAAGAAAATCTAGGGAAAAAAAAAGAAGTAAAGAATATATACAAAAGAGAGGGGATTACCCAGCATGCTGCTGATGGTTTAAAGTAGCTTAGAGAGGGACTTCCCTGGCGGTCCAGTGGTTAAGACTCCGCACTTCCACTGCAGGGGGCTCAGGTTCGATCCCTGGTCAGGGAACTAAATCCCGAAGGCTGCGGCATGGCCAATGAATAAATAAATAAATAAATAAAGTGGCTTAGAGAGCATCAGACAATGCGCTACACGTATAAAATCCACATCTGAGCGGTAAGGCTGAGGCTGGGAGAGACCATCGCACCTTTGGGAAAACCAAAAGGAAGCAAGGCCTGGGATGGTTTTGTCCTGAAATTGAAACTATGGGCATTCATTTTAGAGCCTGGAGCTATTTAGAGCCGTTCCTCTATAAAGGCTATCTTCTCATAAAGGAAACAGTTCAAGTGGTTTTTATTGAGGAATCTCTACATCAGATCCCTTCAAAGCGGCTTTCCCAGTGAATGAAAGAGTAAAAAGAAATGGTTTGTCTCAGAAGAAAACATGGGGGTAAATCTTCATGACTTGGAACTCGGCAAAGGATTCTTAGATGTGACAACAAAAGCACGAGTCACAAAGAGAAAACAGATAAATTGGACTTCATCAAAATTTAAAACTTGTGTGTTTCAAAGGACAACATCAAGAAAGTGAAAAGACAACTCACACAATGGAAGAAAATATTCTCAAATCATCTATCTGATAAGGGACTCATATCTAGAATATATAATGAACTCTTATAACTCAAGGATAAAAAGACAAATAACCCAATAAAAAACGATCAAAGGATCTGAATAGATACTTCTCCAAAGAATACATACAAATGGCCAATAAGCACATGAAAAAATGCTCAACATCATTAGTCGTTAGGGAAATGCAAATCAATACCATGATGAGATACCACCTCACACCCACCAGGATGGCTAGAATCACAAAGTCAAAGAGCAAGTATTGATGAGGGTATAGACAAATCGGAACCCTCGTGCACTGCTGGTGGGAATGTAAAATGGTACAGCAGCTTTGGACAACAGTCTGGCAGTTCCTCAGTGGTAAATTCAGTGTTACATACGACCCAGCAATTCCACTCCCAGGTACACACCCCCCAAAATGAAAACATGTGTCTATACGAAAACTTGTACACAGCATTATTCACAACAGCCAAAAGGTGGAAACAAACCCAAGTGTCCACCAACACATGAAAAGATAAACGAAATGTGGTATACAGATACAGTGGAATATTATTCGACCATACAAAGGAATGAAGTACTGACACAGCCAGAACACGGATGAATCTTGAAAACATTATGGTACATGAAAGAAGTCAGGCACAAAAGACCACAGACTATGTGATTCTACTCAGATGGAAGTTCAGATTAGGGAAACCTATAGAGACAGAAAGTTTGATTAGTGGCTGCTTAGGGCTCAGGGTGGTGGGGAGTTAGGGCTTTAGGGATAGGGGAGGTGTAGCTAAAGGGTACAGAGTCTATTTCTGAGGCAATGAAGATGTTCTAAAATTGACTGCGGGGATGACCTGCACGTATCTGTGAAAACACTAAAAACCACAGAACAGTACACGTGAGATGGCTAAAGCACACGGTGTGAGAATTATATCTCAACAGAGCTGTTAAACATTTTTTCATAATAAAAAATGAATGTGATTTGGTCACTCACTAAACAAAAATTAGAACATTTCAGCCGTCTCAGATTTGACACACGAGTATAACTTGTATGCTTTGGTGATGGTTTCAGGCCAGGGTCATTCAACTCCTCTGTCTCCCTGGAAACGGGGAGCAAACGCAGGAGGCTGGGACTGATGGTTTCAGGCCAGGGTCATTCAACCCCTCTGTCTCCCTGGAAACCGGGAGCAAACGCAGCAGGCTGGGACTGCTGAGTCTTGGGTAGGCATAGCACACACTCACCCTGTGGCTCAAATAAATCCCCAGGACAGGTAAACAGCCGCTTTTCTCCTCTGCCGTCACCCACACAGCCGGCACCAGTATCACCTCTCCACACACGCCCCCAGATGGGCGCTGCTCAACGCTCAAAACGCGGGCGTAAGCTTCACCACCCAGCCTTCCTTACCTGATCGTTATCAGTCTCTTGAACAAAAAACGCTTCTCCATTATCTCCCAGTTTCATGTGCAAATCCACTGCTTCCCCATTGATTTCTATGTCAACCTGAAGGAAAAACACATGTTCTTCATCACAACAGGAAACCTCACGGGGAATGACCAGGTCTCTACATACGCTTCCGTCACATACATCCCCAAAACATCTCACAATTCCAAGCCTCCGATGGTCACTCTGGTCGAGAAACGGAGTCTACTCCCCCCCCCCCACCATCCTGGGTCCATGCAAGCTCGCGATCGCCCCAGTGAGTAGAGCACACCACAAGTGAGGCCACGTGGCTTCCGAGGCTAGAGCAGAAAAAGCAGGCAGAGTCCGCCCGGCTCCCTCCCTTGGATGACGCTTGTTGCCCTTGCAGCCAGCGCCACGGTGTGAGGAAGCCCAGGCCACGTGGAGAGCCCACGTGGAGGCGTCTGGGGGACAGCCTCGGCCAAGAGTCCAGCCAAGGGCCACCAGCCGAGTGAGCAAGTGCATCTACACAGGATCCCAGCCCCCAGCCCTGAGTCTTCAGCTGAGGCCCCAGGCGGCAAAGAGCAGAGACGGGCCAGCCTGCTGCACTTGGTGTGAATTCCTGACCCACAGAATCCCCGGAGCTTAATAAACCGTTGGCTTATGCCACTAAATCTTGGAGAAATTTACACAATCATAGAAATCAGAACAATCTGAGTAACTCTCAATTCAGGGACCAGCCCTTTCCAACGGAAAGCTAAAACTCGGGGTCCGCGAGGAGCTCCGGACACGTAAGGCCGCAGAAGTGCGAGGGTTTTTCTCTAAGGAGAGAACCCGTCCCCCAGGTCACGTACCACCTTCTCTCGGGAACGCAGGACCCCCATCTTCCCAAAGCGGACGTGGAAGGGGGAGCACTGCAGGCTCCCGTCGGGCTGGCAGACCACGATGATGTCGATGCATCCGGACAGGGTGGCAGGGTTCAGCCCCTTGTAGAGCTCCTTCACGGTGACAAACACCTGGCCCGCCAGCTGCCCGACGTAATTCATGGTTTGAGCCTAGGAAACAGAGACACAAGCAAGGCGCACAAACGGTTACCTCGGGGCAGGCTCTAGAGCCAGTCAAGGTGAACGTGCACGCGCCGCATGCCCGACTTCAAAGACACCCAGCTCAGCGCATCTGGCTCCCCTGGAATGGGCCCCACCCAGCGCTCCGCACCCCAAACCCTGGCCGCCCCGGGAGGCCTGATCTCAGTCGTCACCAGGCTCTTCCTCTCTGAGTCCACGGTACATGTGGCTCTTGCTCTGTCATCATGTGCGGGCTTTACAGACCAGATCTTAAGGCTCTTGAAAAGAGACTGTATTTGAGACCTCTTCATATTCCCCACCACGCCAAAAAGAGTAGGTGTTTAATAATGCTGGTAGAAAAAAATGACTATTTTTACTTGAGAAGGAAAAAATACGTGACTTTTATTTTGAACAGTTTCCATCCTGGTCCTTCTCTGCCCGCCCGATGCTCTCACATCTCGAGGGACACTCATGCTCGGCCGCGGTTTGTCTGCCCAGCCGATCAACCGAAGTCCACTCAGCAAACATCCAGGGCCAACACTCCACGAGGGGCCTGGTGCTGGGAACACAGGTTAAAAAGACGCAGACCCCGTCCCCCGGAGGGACTCGGGCTCGTGAAGGAGAGAGAAGGAGAATACACGTCCGTGTGGTTGTGTCTGCTTGGACTTAAGGAGATGCTGAGGGACTTACGTCCAGGGAAAGAGGAGAGCCATCCCAGAGGGGCCGGCAGTCGACGGGTGGGGAGCAGGGCTGGGATGCCCCCCGGGAGAGGAAGGCGGACAGGCCGCGGCAGACAGACAGGTGTGCGCACAGGCACAGAGGGGGTGGCGCCTGCGGCAGAGAGCACGCGGGGGGGGGGGGGGGGACAGACAGGTGTGCGCACAGGCACAGAGGGGGTGGCGCCTGCGGCAGAGAACACGCAGGGGGGACAGACAGGTGTGCGCACAGGCACAGAGGGGGTGGCGCCTGCGGCACAGAACACGCAGGGGGTACAGCCAGGTGTGCGCACAGGCACAGAGGGGGAGGCGCCTGCGGCAGAGAACACGCAGGGGGGACAGACAGGTGTGCGCACAGGCACAGAGGGAGAGGCGCCTGCGGCAGAGAACACGCAGGGGGGACAGACAGGTGTGCGCACAGGCACAGAGGGGGTGGCGCCTGAGGCAGAGAACACGCAGGGGGGACAGACAGGTGTGCGCACAGGCACAGAGGGGGAGGCGCCTGCGGCAGAGAACACGCAGGGGGGACAGACAGGTGTGCGCACAGGCACAGAGGGGGAGGCGCCTGCGGCAGAGAACACGCGGGGGGGGACGGGAGCCGACACCGGCCAGGAGACTCGGAAGGTGCTTTGTAACAACTGAAGCCGTCGGGGACTTGGGAACCACAAGACCAGGATTCGATCCGTGACTGAGAAAGAGCGCTGCGGTAAAAATGTAGAGAAGCCAGCAAGAAAAGACACTGAAGGCAGGAAGACCAACCTGTGGCTTCTGGTGATGGTGCGGACAAGAAAGGATGCCAGCCTGAAGGGCGGCAGTGACGGAAGAAACGAGGCAGAGCGCCAATCCGGGAGACGCTGGGGCACAGGGCAACGGGAGCCCCGCCGGCGCCGAGCCCTCCTCACAGCTGGGGCTCTGACGGCCACCCTGGTGTGAGCCACACCCGCCTGGCTGCCCAGACGGCCTGGTCCCCCCTCCAGTTGCCCGTCCCCCGCCCTGATGTGACTCGGACACTCAGACTGGCCCGGCCTCCCTCGGGGACGCGGCTCTGCTCAGTGGTCCTTCCCCCGCCGGGTCCTCCCTTCTCCAGCCCCAGCTACGCCTACGCTTCGGGGCCGAGTCCAGACTCTCGTGTGCCCTCCTCTCTGCACACTTAACGCTCTGGAGGCTTCCAGTATCACCTGAGCACGCAGGGCTCACGCAGCGTGACTTCCAGCCCTCGCCCACACAGCCCAGTTCCTCGGGGAACCCACCCAGGAGCACGTGGGACCACACGGACGCCACCCGCCCCAGGTCCCCAACGACTGCTCCAGCAGCCGCCGCAGCGCGTGTGCACGCCTGGCCCTGACAAGCCTCTGTTACACTGTAACTGGGAACTTTCTCGCTCTGACGATGTGTCTCTATTTTGCCAGGTGGTTTTCCTGTCACTCGGTGAAGCCAGATTCTCCTGGAGGCCAAGGATCAAGCCTGGTCCTTTCAAGCTATAAAAAAAAAAAACACCAAAAACTACCTTTTATAAGCATCGCCTCACCTCACCCCCTACGACACAAGCAGAAGTGATACTAGCATCCCTGCTTCACAAACGAGGTAACGGAGGCTCAAAAGTGGTGGGTCAAATGCCCTGCAGGCAAACAAGAACTGCTGATTTAATTCTAATTTAGAACAAGCCAGAGACCTAAGGCAGTGAACAAAAGCTTCAAAGAAAAGAGTGTGAGAAAGTCCTCTGGCTCGCTGTGCAACTTTAATAACGACGCTCTCTGGATTCCCTCAGAGGAGGAAGCAGGCAGACCTTCCTTCCGAAGACACATTCACACACCAAGACCTGGCTCCCTAGCTATGCAGCGCCCACCGCTAACAAAGGCCCAGGCACGAGAATACAGAACATCACACACCTTCTAAGTCTGCTTAGTGGCGCAGGTTAACTAACTTCATGCAAAGGGGGAGGGGGGGACAGTTCCTGAACAATACAGAAAAGGATTCTTTGTAACCTTGACACTCCCTCTAGGGAATCATTTTATAAAAGAAATCATCACCACAATGGTCAACCTAGATTTTAACATACTGGGCTCACTAAGAGAGATAAACTTCTAACTCAATAGCAGTACCCGCAGTAAAAATAACATTTTTGTATGATTTCTTTCATATGCATGGCCTCATGTTCACGTGATTCTCACAATAACCCTGTAGGTATAAGGCCTTTCAGATGGGAAAACTTAAGGACAAGCAAACGTGCAGTGAGGCAAATGCCCAAGATCACAGGCCTGGAATCCTACCTCGGCTTTGGTTCTGTCGAGCCCCCTCTCCCATCCCCCACGGCTTCCCCCAACTTCATCACCCTCACATAGGAGCCCTGCTCACCCCGAATGACAGGGACCACCTCCCCAGCACTGAGGTCCGGAACCCACGCCAGCTCACTGCTCTGCGGGCACCGCTCCTGAGAAGGCCTCAGGCCACGCCAGCCAGTATTTTTCATTCATAAGAAAGAGAAAGCTCATGACTGGCTGCTATTGCCATCTCTGCATCCTAGCTTCTCATCTGTAAGATGAGGACATCGGCCTAGGTGACCTGCAAGGTCCAATTCCAGCTCCAACTGTCCCAAAGATAAAGGCTGCACTCCTCAATCTTTAGCAACCGAAAGGGCATCTTTCATAATTTGAATGAAATGTTGCTCTCTGCTCTTGGCCTCAAGACCAAAGCATCCCTCCCCCTCCTAACGAGTAAATTCCAGGTTATCGTGCAGAACCTGAGAATTCCGAAGCTGGCAGGATCCGGACTGAGTTGCTGCCCCAACACCCTCGTTTTCAAGAAATAAGCCCAGAAATGGTAAGTGACTCAGGCCAAGCTCCCCCCACGGCAGAGACGGAGCCGGACTCAGATTCCTCGATTTCCAGCCTTGTGATCTTCCCTTTGTGGGGGCCACGGGATCAGCTGGTGTATTTTTCCGACCACAAATTTATCAGAAGTTGCTCTGATATCTTTAGCTCCCCCCTCTATTGAATAACTTATCTACAAATCTGAAGACACCTCCATTTGGAGGCAGAAAATCTGGTCTATAATCCTAAACAGATGACAGGGTCAGGGTCCCACCTGGCAACACGCTCCTAGGAACTGTCAACATCTACACCCTGGGGCTGCCAAAACTGGGCGCTGACAATTTTTTAGAAGGGGGAACACTACCACCTCACGTTTATTTGGATGGCTGCTACCTAAAAAGTAGGAAGACACATGCACCGGTAAGGATGTAAAGAAAATGGAACCCACGTGCACTGTTGGAGGAATTGCAAAACGGTGCAGCGACGGCGTGGCGACCCCTCGACAAACTTAAGACAGGGCTGCCACATGACCTAGCAATGCCACCTCTGGGTATACAGTCGAGAGAACTGAAAGCTAGGTCTCAAAGAGATAACCTGCACCCCCGTGTTCACAGCTGCATTACTCCCAACAGCCAAAAGCTGGGAACAACCCAAGCGGCCACAGATGGATAAATGGATAAACAGAATGCAGTATTATAGACACAATGGAATACTACTCAGCCTTAAAAAGGAAGGAAATTCTGGCACATGTTACAACATGCATGAGCCTTGAGGGCATTACGCTAAGTGACACAAGCCAGTTACAAAAGGACAAATACTGTACGCGCCTACTTATCTGAGGTACCTAGAGCAGATAAACCCATAGAAACAGAAGGCAGAATGGTGATTACCAGCGGGTGGGGACAGGGCAGGGGAAGTTCGTGTCTAAGGGGGACAGAGCTTCAGTTGTGCAAGATGAGAAAAGTTCTGGCGCTAGAGGGTGACCGTCCACTGTGTGAATGCACAACCACGTGCATGTATTACATTAAGTCTACTGAACTGTTCACTCAAAAGTGGTTAAAAGAATAAATTTTATGTCATGTGCATTTTACCACCATTTAAAAATATTTTTACAAGGAGGGTAAAGGAGAACACTGCCTTAACCAAAACTCATCATTATTTGGTTAAAAAGTTTCTTTGAGTGACAGCTTGGGCCCACGTCACCTCCAGTGCCCGCCTGGCCGAGGGGCGTGAAGGCAACCACACTCTCCTTGACCTTCCCCTCGTCCAGGGTCTCTTGTAAATACATGCTGGCGAATAGGTACCGAATACAAGAATAAACCAGCTGGGCACCGGTTCCCAAGTTTCACTTCCGTCAGTTCTGTTTGAAGTAAAAGGCTCAAGGAAGAAGCTAATTTGATGTCAGCGAAGAAGCCAGGCCAGCCAGAGTCCCCTCCCTGCCACCCTTCACCTCCCTCCGGCCACGGTGTCCGCGGAGACACACGAGCAGGCCCTGAGGGAAACGTTTGCCCTGGAGAAGAAAGTGCCTTCAGGACCTCAAGAGAAGCCGAAGATGAGCAAAACCTGTACACAAAACAAATGCTGCAACTTCCACTGAACAGCTTCGAGACACCTGTCCTCCACTCACCCCATTCCAAGTTACTTTTCAATCTCCTGATTTTAATCTCAGAATTTGGCAGGAAACACCTGCTTCACCTGACAAGGCTTCACTGACCACGTGAAACGGGATTCCACAACCCTTGTTCAAAAGTTTTTCAAGGAAAGCTGAGCCAAACCTCCAAAAAAACCCTCTGGCCAAACTGGGGCTCTCTAAGCTGTGCTTAACTCTGAGGTTAGGAAACAGGTAAATATATTTTTCTCAACATGACATCTTCCAGCTTGACCTCCTGGAATGCTACTACCTTTCTAAGATTTTCCCAGGCCATTGGAACAGTGTCTTTCCGGATACTCTTCCCTAAGTTAGAAACCACTGCAGTAGTGGTATTAGACCCAAATAGATAATACACCACGGAACACAAAAATCCAAAAGCGTATCCCCACCGGGGATTCTAGCTACAACATTCATAATCAACAGTCTTCAGCTTGAAGAGCATCAATTATTAAAACTAGGGACTTCCCTGGTGGCGCAGTGGTTGAGAATCTGCCTGCCAATGCAGGGGACACGGGTTCAAGCCCTGGTCCAGGAAGATCCCACATGCTGCGGAGCAACTAAGCCCGTGTGCCACAACTACTGAAGCCCGCGCACCTAGAGCCCGTGCTCCGCAACAAGAGAAGCCACCGCAATGAGAAGCCCACGCACCGCAACGAAGAGCAGCCCCCATTCGCCGTAACTAGAGAAAGCCCACGCGCAGCAACAAAGACCCAACGCAGCCAAAAATAAATTAATTAATTTAAAAAAAAAAAGAACCTAAATACGGGGCTTTGAATTATTTTAGGCCAACCCCTTTAATCATCAATTCAGGAATCATTCCCACTCATTTATTATGCAAGTGGATAAAAGTGATTTTAATTCCCTTCCCGGTTCTGTCAAGGAGACTATCATCGAAGGCATGTTATCTAGGAAATAACAGTGTCTCCATTTTCATACTGTGGCTGTGTTTCCCGGCCGTGACACAGTGGTGCTACGATAGGCAACACCGAAGTCGGAGCTACTCCTCTCCAAGAAGGCTGGTGGATCACCACTCCAGGCTGAGGAACCTCACCTTAGCAAAGGTCAAAGAGTGCAAAACTGTCTCAGTAAACACAACTCTCAGAATCACCATTTTTGTTAAACCTTTCTCACCTTCATCATTTCCTTCTACCTTCATCTCTTTAACTCCCGCAAGAGTTCTACAATCACCCCTTAACCTGTATTTCCCATCGCATCCTCCACGTCCTCATCTGCATGTCAGGATACCTTGTTCATCTACACGCCCAAAATCACTCATTGTTTTGCGAACTGAACCTTCCACTGGCCCTCCTGTTCAGTTAACACCACCCCCTCCCATCCTGGGCAGTTGCTTGATAAACGCAGACTGTCATTTGTCAAGTGGCTGGAGAGACCCCATCCACCAAGCTGTCTGCCCTCCTTGAGGACAGGGAGGGGGCCAGGGACCCAGGAAATGTTGCGGCCACACACGACCACGTTTCCTTTAACTTCCCAGGCTGCCTTTGACTACATTCTTCAGCATTTGCCAGGAGCCTAATCTCTTGTACTTGTCTATTAAGCTAGGTACGTGTGGAATGACGTGATTGAATTAAATCTATATGGTGACTGTCTTCCAAAAAGGGAAAATGCTTCATTGGTTGCGAACGCTTTTGCATTGGTTCGATGGAAACAGAGGATGCACAATCAAAGCTGCCTCAGTCCTACTCTTATCACTTTGAAACAAACGCACGTCCCAGAGTGACGGACCAGAGTGCAGGAGAAGCCTATTTCTCCCTGGTGACCATCATGGCAGAACACGACTGGAGCGGTGGCAGGTAGGGGGATGCGGAGCTATGTCACAGAGGGGGCCCCCGGGGCAGACATGGCCACACGGGTAGGCACAATATTCTAGTGCTTTAATGAGGAACGAGGAGACAGGTCATCACATAAAGAGAAATGAGGAAACGTACCAGAAGCTAATGAAAGAGAACTACTGAAAGCAAATTCCCTAACTCTACTAGAATTTCAGCAAAGGCTAACCTGTGGATCATCTTTGAAAGGACGTCCAGAATGAAACAGAATTTCGGGTTCTCTGAGAAAACAAATTCTACTGCCGTATGATGCTAACTTTTTGTCGGTCACCCCAGCCCCCTCGCCCCCAGACCGATCCTTGTTTCCGTGAGGCTCTCCGGGGAGCTGCAGGTGCAGCCTGGACGCACATGCTTCTTACCTGACGCAACAACCAGGAACTCCAGGGATAATAAGTGGAGGCAAGAAGATAAAATGATGGTTTGGAGAAAGATTTAAATGGGCTTGGAAAACCACGACGGGTGCCTACCGACTCTGGAGAACAAGGAATACTCCAAAGCCATCAGACCCAAAGCCCACCCCGTGGGTGCTGCAAATCCTCGGCAGGCCACTCATCACTAATAATCACCTTTTCCTGAATCCCAGGTGAAAGGCCACACAAGCCTCCACACGACATTTGTTCAGCATTTCACGACACACGAAACTCCTTTGCCCAGGGCAGCTCATCTGATGCAAATCTATGAAACTCCTTTGCATAATAGGTGAGTACTCAGGACCGACATCATTACCCCATCTCTGACAAGGAACTGGGGCGCCGGGCTTGCGTGGTGTTCAGGGCAGCACAGCTGGTAAGCGGCAGTGAGGACGGGGGCCCAGGTTGAACCCCTGGAACTCCCTGTCCTGCAGTGCGTAGCGTTGCCTCCCCTTCTTGCTGGACAGAACTGGTATAAATGGATGAGGCCCAGTCAAAGAAAAACCAGTCGTGTGGCTTTAGCAAAACAGATGGCAGTCGTCTAGTTCTAAAAGTCGGTAACATTCGGCACACGTTTACAGGGTATCCAGTGCTACCCAGGTGATCAGAGATTGTAATTAAAGTCGGAATCAGAGAGAGGCCATCCCAGAGCCAGGGTGGAAAGCACAATCTACGAGACCAAGCTTCTAAGAGAACTGACTCATTAGAGGGAGTGAGCTCAGCGTCAATGGGAGTATTCAAAGAATCTCAACCACGATCCAACAAAGAGGCTGTAAAGGAAATTCAAGAATGGGGCTCTAAGTTGATGATTCTATGACCTGGTCATAACAGCATCATAAAAGCAAGTTTTCATCCCAAGCAAGAAACCAGGGGTTTGGAGTTGTTTTTTTGTTTTAGGGTTGTTGGGGGTTTTTTTTGTTTGTTTTTTGCTTTTTGGCAGGGAGAGGGGGAGAGCAGGGATGTAGGGGAGAGGGATTTGTTTGGGCATTTTTTTTTGTCCCATCATAAAAAATTCCAGATGTGCACACACCGCCTCAAAGTAGCTTAGCAAGTCTGGGTATGAGGAGAACAGTGTTAAAATTCAAAAATTAGAAGAAATTAAGAAAACGGGAATTGTTCTCTCCCAGGAACATGAAACTCATGAAGACAATGCCCCCAACTAAATTCACTACAAACGCAGTTTAGGTAACAAGCTCGTAACACGTTTCTTGACAACAAACAGGCCATGAAAGATAAAGGATAAGTATGAAAAATAGAAACTGCATAAAATTGGGGCTATGGACAAAAAAAAAAATGCTGCCTGCCATTTCAGTAAACAAATAGCGTTGCCTGCCATTCTGGTAAACAGTGAATGTCGCCGGACCATCAAGCCACCCACCGCCACTGCAGCCGCCCCAACGGTGCGCCCTGGAGGGAACTCAGGATGGAGAAAAACAGGACACAGGCTCTAGACAATTAAAATCTATTTCAGAGAATTCATTTCAATGAGCCCAGACTCTTGCATCTTCCCGTTCATAGACAAGCCCTCAAATCTTTAACTTGAGATGTCTGGGGTTTTGTCATTAGCAGTAGTCTTTTGATGCTCAACTACATTTTTTGTTTTCAGCAAAAAATTCCTCTATCCCCTGGCTCCCCCCTTGCCTCTCTGGAGCACCCAGGCTGTAGTCCTCAGTAAGGTCACAGATAAACATAGCTCCCCTGGGGGCTTCCCTGGTGGCGCAGTGGTTGAGAATCTGCCTGCCAATGCAGGGGACACGGGTTCGAGCCCTGGTCCGGGAAGATCCCACATGCCGCGGAGCAGCTGGGCCCGTGAGCCACAACTACTGAGCCTGCGCGTCTGGAGCCTGTGCTCCGCAACAAGAGAGGCCGCGATAGTGAGAGGCCCGTGCACCGCGATGAAGAGTGGCCCCCGCTCACCGCAACTAGAGAAAGTCCTCGCACAGAAACGAAGACCCAGCACACCCAAAAATAAATCAATCAATAAATAAATTTAAAAACAAAAAAAAACAAAAAAAAAAAACATAGCTCCCCGCTTTCAGGTGCGCACGTGTGTTTAGTCAATGGGGCTCCGAAGGCCTGGACGTGCTCGCCTTCCTCCGGCACTTGTGAGCTGTGTGCACGGCAGCCAGGTCTTCACATGGCCTCTCTGATGAGAGGTACAAGACAGTGACTTTGAAAAGGTCTTTGCCCTTGGAAAGCACAGGCCAAACGTCTGCCATTTCTTCCCTGAGCAAATGACTCGATAAGTCGGACTCAGTCGTGGGCTCTGGGTGTGACATTTTCAGAAGCGTTCACATCTCCCTCAGCTACCCCTCCTCGGGACTGCAGAAGGTCAATCCAAAACCTTCCCCCACAGTCCTCAAGGCCTAAAAGGTCAGACACCCTCCTTCCTTCAGTCTGGGATCTGAAGACATCTTTGGCACTTCTGTCCTCAGGATGACTCACGGCTTCCTGGAGCGAGCCTGCCAGGAATCCACCCCCTGTGCACGCAGCCGTTGTGCTCTGTCACCTCTCCCCTCACAGCAGGTGCCTAAGGGACTCCTGCGGAATCTGGGTTTAAGGCACATGCAGGGAGTGTCCTGATTGGAAAACCAACCCAACATCACGCAGGGCGAGGCCTCTGACTTTGTGTTCCCGTGATCAGCAGCAGGGTTACCCCCCAAGAAGCCCAACCAGCTACTGCTCTCCGGGGCCAGCGTGCCGGCCCGCCAGCTGCTCTGCTCAAAGGAGCGCCTCCGAGGGACTTCTCAACGTCCACTGAGTGGGTATTTACTGGCAACGCTAGGCAAAGACAATAACGCAGCAAACCAGTGTGACACAAACCTTTAAACCTGCTGTCCGTTTTCACACACCATTAAGGCTGGTACACTGTCCAGATGGGATAATAATCAAGAGTTTAAATTGTTTGCTTAGTTATCATAATGATGCAAGGGATATAATCTTCCCAGTTTGCAGAGAGTCTATATATAACCTGGGCAGGGTAAGTGGTGGAAGTACTATCCAAACCCAGGTTCGGTCTACATCCAACACTATGACAATCCTGCCAACCTCCCGTATGACTTGATGGTCCGACCTACATAGGGGGCAGCTCACGCAGACTTTAAGTTATACCTGCGGAAAGGTAAATATAACGCACAGCATTTAAAAATATATTCACTTCTCTTCTCCAAATATATTCACTTCTCCAATATATTCACTTCTCCAAATATATTCACTTCTCCACTTCTCTCTTATTCACTTAACTTTGAAGGCAAAGTTATCCACCACGGTACATTTTAAGAGTTTTATCTGCTGGCTTGGAAATTGGTCTGCTTGCTCCAGGGGTATGTCTGTGCTTGCCGGTTGGTCCAGGAGCGGCAGACCAGCCTCATCCTCTGACATCTCCAGGTGGCACACGCAGGTAACCAGAAGGTGCTCGGGACAGGCGCACAGGCTCGGCTGAGCCCTGCCACCAGCTAATAGTCAGGGCCACGCCCCAGGGACCTTGCAGCTCTGGAAAGGGTCTCATTACTTTTGAGTTAACGAAGAAAATGGGCAAAGAGATTTTACCATTAAAATCTAAATTAAATACCCATGGATAAAACCTTCTCCTCCTCCTCCTTTTTATCCAGATCTACCCCAAGCGTCTGAGAGTCACCTCTCAGGACTGGTGAGTAACTAGCCAATCCCACCCCTTCCCACACACGTCCGCTCCCCCTGCACCCAGCAGATGACACAAACGCTCACCTGTGCCCGGCAGTGGGCTTGGCACCAGCCAAGGCTAATTCCTGTCCTGAGAAGCTGAAAGTCTTACATCTTAGCTGGCTCAGTTATTGAACAACTGAACGTGGACGTCCATCTATAACCTTTCTGGACGCTGAAGAATTTCCTCTGGGAGAGTCAGCATCTGCTGCTGGGCGTATTTAAGCCATTTGGCTTTTATTAGCTAGGACCATTCTTCCTCAAGGACACGACAGAAGCTGCCTCCCTGGGGTTCTCCCCGCAGCTCCCCGAAGCCCCGGGACGTCTCTCTCTTCATCTGAGGACGGCTGTGTGACTGCCCCTTGTGCCCTAGCACTCTAGCCGGGCCTCACAGGGATGGGTGGGGGGCCTCCACCCATCACCCCTGGCTGATCTCCGCTGAGCGCATTCCAGACTCTGTCTCCACGTCTGGGGTCCAAATGTGAGGTCTGACCAGCTCTGAGTAACAATATAAACATCGTGCTGCTTCAGAACTGGCCAAGATCACATTCACCTGGGAGGTTACGAGGCAAACGCTGGTTTTCATACAAAGCATTAAAAAAAGACAATTTCTAAGAAATTCCAAAAATGATATTTTGACTAATAAGACTTACATGGAAATGAAATTGGTTTATAAACTGCGTACCTTCCTCTTGCTATTTATAGTAACGGCAAAGAAGAAGTCTTTCTTCAGAGCACTGTGCATTGATATTTATCAGTTGGCAAGTGTGATAAATTATATACAAAAGACCAACGAGGAAGTATGACTTAGGTGCAGCGTGATGCAGGGTAAACAACGCTAGACTGGAAGTCCAGGTGCCTGGGCTTCACGCCACCCCTGCCGCGCTGACAGTACACGCTGGGGCAAGTCTCTTCCCCCTGGCCAGTCTGGACCAGGTGAGTCTGGCAGCAGCTGCCCCTTGTGTTAGTCCGACCATCTTGAACGGAGCGCTACGAGAAACTTCGTACACAAGAGAGCAAACTTCTGTGTCCGTCAGTACCCCTGGGGATGCAGGGACTTTATTGGCAGGCCAGTGTTCTTCAGGAGGCACTCTGGTCCAAAGTAAGAAAAATTCACCAGAAAAACTTGCGATGCTTTTGAAAAGCTTGCAGGTCAGACTAGTATCAATACCTCCTGACAAAAGTGATGAAGCAGCAAAACCTGCCCGCCCTGGGGTCCCCGCGCCAAAGCCCTCTCTGAATTAAGCGGGTCCTGCCCGTCACAGCTCAGCTCCAGGCCCAGAGGAAGGGCGAGCCAGCTCCAGGCCACCCTGCAGGACGCAGGGTATGGCAGGAGGCGTGGGGCGTGAGTGTGTCCAGGATGCAGGGGGCTGTCACTCTGTGGAAGTCAGTCAGGAAAGTGGGCGTCCAGAATAACTCCAGACACTCAGCAAAGACAGAGGGAAGGCCCAGGAGGTATTCTCCTCCTTGAAGGCCGCCCACACGGGAGGAGTCCCCACACTCCGGGCACACAGCAGATGCACGAACGCGCCAGCTACCCCAGTCTCGTACGGGCCCAGAGGGCAGCGCTGCGAACACTTGTCAACGTGAGGTAAGGGAGGTCTCATGACTTGCCACCTCATTGTTAGTTACATCAGAAAAATCAGCATTTCATCCAAAATTGGCAGACTCCTTCTCCAGGGTTCACAGATTGCCAAGAAACACTGCTTTCTTGGAACTTCTGCCAAAATTCAATACCCCAGCCACAGCTCTCGTAACCCTGTGGTTTTGCTAATACCATCCACCTCTAAAATATTAATGTCAATTTAAGATGGCCTCAGACCAACCCAATAGAAAAATGAGCAAAAGAGAGAGAGTTCACAGAGAAAGAAGTCCATTTGGTCAATGATGTATGAGAAGATACTCAATCCTATTCATAATTTAAGATATGCAAATCAAAGGAGGCATTTCAGGTGGTCCAAAATCAAAGCATTTTGTAAAAACCTGAGGGGCTGGTGAGAACAGGAAAGAAACAAACACTCACCACTCCCTGCCGGTGGGGTAATAAACAGGGGAAGCACTGTGGCAACAGCTGTCATTTTTTGCACACACCAGCAAACTCCAGCAATTCTTCTGCTATGTACAAAACAGTAATCAGAGCACTGATTATAATAAGGAAAATTAGAAACAAATACCTACAGGACTTCAGTTCAGTAAATTAGGGACCACCCGCACCATATAATTGAATATTATGAGGCTGTTAAAAAAAAAGAAAGAGAGGGAGAGGTAGTTCTCCAAATACTAACATGAAAAGGTATATATACTGTGTGAAAAAAGTACAAAAATATTTATAATATGAACCCATTTTTAAGAATTACATTTACACATGTTCTCATATGCACAAAAAGATTATGGACTGATGTACATACCAAACAAGCTTCACAGGCTCACCCTAGGGAACAGGCCTGGGGAAGGGGAGGAGACCTTCACTTTCCATCACGAATATTTCCACCGCGTTGGTTCCTGGGTTTTGTTTTCTACATGCGCATGTACTGCTTTAACGTTAATTTTTAATGACCTCAGAGAACTGGGGGAGGGATGGCAAACTCTGGCCTGTTCAGTGTCAGGGTCTCCCCAGCACTGAAACTGCTGGACAGGAGGGGGCGATGCGGGGAGGTCCTGCTCTGGTCGGAAAGGTCAGATGGGTGACCGCTCCTCCAGCGTTGGGATTGTGCAACGCTCCAATCTTACAGTCCCGTGTGATGAGTGTTCTCAGGTCCCTGCCAAGGAGCACAAAAGGCCTGAGGGGGGTGGAGGGTGGAGGCGGCTGAACTACCCCGGTGGCCAATGTGCTGGAAAAACAGGCCCAGGTTTAGACCCCGATCCCCCAGCTCTTGACCCCGTAACTCACGAATGGAGCACAGGGCTTGCAGCCTCTCTTTGCACCGCCGCAAGGGCCCCCTGTCCAGGTCTGTGTCTTGGCCAAAAAGAAAGCCCTGCTTCTGTGACTTCTGCACGACCCCTGCTCCCTCCACCCAAATATCACCTGGATGCTCAAGAGTGCTGCCTACAGCTCAGGGGTAAGAGCTAGAGCCGCGGAGGCAGACAGCTGGCCTTCACCTCCCAGCTCCACCACCTGCTAAGCCGTCACCATGAACGACTGACCGACCCCTTGGCCGCTCAGTCTCATATCTATAAAACGGACGACCCTAACAGCACCCACCTCATAGGATGGGTGTACGTGGAGTTCTTTTCCAAGTGCACGGCCAAACGAAAGCCAGGTGCTAACCCTCTGGTCACCAACGGCGCCAAAGGCCGGACTGTGAGTTAAGGCTGCAGCCTGACAGCGCTTTGCATACGTCAGCTATTTAGGTCGCACCCTCCCGAAAAGACAGGGCCAAAGAATACTACTGGTTGAAATTAATACAGAAATATCAGAAGGGTATGGTTAGATTCCAACAGGCTGGGAATACATTTCCATTTTATCCAAAAATCTGAGCCCAAAGGCAACCCGAAGACTGGGCCACAGGCTGGGGTGATGCAGAGTTCACCGGCAGGAAATTCTCTGGCCAAAGCGGGGAGCTGCCTTGTGGGTGCCCCGTTATCCCAGGACCCTCGCTGCTTCTATCTTTTGTAAACCAAAGGTGGATGCCTAGAGAGACCAGTGAATGCAGAGGAAGATTTCACCAAAAAGAGAGAAGACATGTGTCCAAGGAGATAACGGGCCTTCCGGGAACAGGGCACATGGTGGAAGCGTGCTGATCGTGTCCCAGGATCACTGCGCACGCAGAGTGTCTCGAATGCAGGGTCTGGGGTCGGCCTTAGGAGTAAACAGGCAGTCGAGGCAGAGCCATGACTCTGCTCTAACAACCTGTAGCTCTTTACTCGAAAGCCCAGCGTCCAGCACCAGGAAAAAAAGTTGTCGCAAGAATCCCAAACCTGCTCAGAGTGTTGAGAGATGTGGTTTCCATCACCGGCGCGGAAAAGCATCCTCTCCAGGCAGAGCTCTGTCCCTTCGCTCCCACCCGCACTCCAGCTGCACAGCGGATGCGGAAGAACCACCCTGGGTCACCTCCCAGCGGGCGGTGACTGCCGGGGGGCCAACACCTGACACACGCAGGCCCCTCCCCGCAAACCAGGCACTTGGTCTCACACACCCCCCTTCCCTCCACCAGAGCTCGCACGCGGGGGCACGCGTGCACACACACACACATACACACACACGCATCTCAGCTAAACAAGTTTCACAAAACAATACCTAACCTCAGATTAGTATGTCCGGGTCTGGGATTTTCTTTTCTATTCTATTTCACCTTTTCTAAAATGCCCATGGGGCTACTAAACTGATTTTAGGACCAGAGGGTGACAGGCTGCTCTGTGAAGAATACTGGCCTGTGCCAGTATTCACTTCTTACTGTTTAAATAAAAGGTGGGGCGGGGTCGGGGGGAGACATGGGAAGAGGAAGGAGAAGGGGCACACAGGGAAGTGTGGAGGACACAGGACAGGGGGGCAGGTCACAGTCTCCCTGACAGCCCCCCCTACTGTCAGGAGGGTCTCCTGAGCCCAGCACATGGCATTCCCCCAGCTGGACCTGCTGCCAGGAATGAAAGCAGGTGTCAGGCCCCTGCTCTCTCTGGACCCTCTGCTCACAGATTAGAAAGCTCCCGCTGATGGGCTTGCTCGGGCTTGCTCGGGCTTTGCTCGGCTTCTTTTCACAAATCCCACTCCGATTCTAAGTGAGTGGGCTTAGGGCGTAATAAACCCGGCCAGGGTTCAGTGAAACCTAAGAAGTGGGACTTGACCCGCCCTCCCCAGGGCACTCGCCCCAACACTGACCGTGCATCACGGCCTCGCATGTTCCTTGTCACCTCAACAGCTCCCAGTTCTCACGGCTCGGTCACGCTGAGGAAGCTGAAGTGCAGACAGGTCAAACCACCAGCCTCAGTGTCCTAACTGGACCACCATCTTCTAGATCTTTTTCAAAATGCTCCAAAAGCCATCCCCGCCAACAGGCCTTCCCTGGAATGAGCTGCTTTCAGCCTCACCCATCCCCATCGGCACCCCCACCTAAATCAATTCATCACACTTAGGTACCTTTCAGACCTTGAACCCAGAAGAGAAAGGACCCAGGGGAGGTCCACTCACAGTGTGAGAGGGGGTCCCACAGCGCTGATTTACAGCCCAGAGGCCAGTGTCAGGCAGGACTGTCCCAACTCTACAATTAGCCCTCCACACTGGCACCCTGTGTTCCTCTCTTAAAGTAACAATGACCACAGGGACCCCGCATTCTTTCCCAGGGGCTCTTGTATATCTCAGTGAACTTTTACCATAACTTGCAAATGGGTGTGATTCTCCCTTCATTTCCTAGGAGAAGAAACACTCAAGAGACACTCAAGAGAATGTGTCTTTGGCCCAAGTTACAAGTGGGTAAGTGGGTAAAACTATAAAGCCAAGTTCTTTGCACCAGCCTGTGTGCCCCATAGGCCTCAGGCCCTTCTTTTGAAATCTCTCTCCATCTCATGCCCTCCACCCCCGCCCTCTGGTCCAGGGCCCTGAACACAGCTGACTGGGTGGTGGGCAGGCTTACAGACTTCCTTCTGGCCAGGCTGGCCACCCTACCCCTTCCCAGGGCAGACTTCCCAGCCTTTCCGAGGTCCCCTCAAGACCAGGAGATCCATCGGTGCCCCACCCGAGTGCCCAAGTTCTCTCCCTTGCAACAAGACTCAGCAGGTCTGTCCCCTGCAGCCATTCTTTTCCAGAGTGCTGAGATTTTTGACAACTGAGACCCGGGATGGTGAAGGCACCTGGGCAGGGCCCCACTGCCAAGCTAACGCAGAACCCAGACGAGAGCCCAGGCCTCCAGGCCCACTAAGTTCATGTCCAGGGCTCTGTCCAGGCCTGGCTCCACACCATACGGCCCTCCACACAAACAAGCATAAAAGCTCCAACCACACACCCATACACAAAAACACTCGATAATAAAACAGATGTCGGCAGATGTGAATGAAGCATTATCAAAATACAGAACCGGAAGACAAACTCTTAGATTTCCACCATTTCTGGGGGGAAGACGCATACGTGTGTGTTTATTTCTCAGTTGCTATACATTCCGCAATTGTTTACTTTAATTCATAAGACCCAAAACATAGAACAGGGACAAACAGTAAATTTCACAATCACCCCCCACCATTACCCACCCCCTCCCATAAAAACAGTTGATAAGCTCATCTCTCCAAACCACTCTTGGAAACTACTGGGCTCTAAAAACTCTCTGAATTAACATGGCCAGTTGTTTTAGTCAAGTTCCTGTTTGTTGGTCAAAAACGAGGTTGACATCTGCGTTCTCCAGCCACTACCCTCCACGCAAATTTTCAGCCAGTTATCTATACACACTCTTGCTCCACGTCACTTCAAGTTATTTCCAAAACTCTACTTTTCATCCTACATCTTCCCCGCCTTCCCCAAAATAAAATTATTTGCAGGGGCATCTGATGGAAGGCCTAGCACCCATCAGGCTGCAGGAAAGGTGCACAGAAGCTGGCAGAGGAGGGACCAGACTGTAATCCGAGAACCAGGATTCCAACCCGGGCTCAGCCTGCCGCCCAGCAGCTGTGTGACCTTGGGCACCTAAGTCAACCTCCCCGAGCCTGTTCCCTCAACAGCAAAGCAGGTATCCTAA
Source organism: Balaenoptera physalus (assembly GCF_965194825.1). Classification (NCBI taxonomy): domain Eukaryota; kingdom Metazoa; phylum Chordata; class Mammalia; order Artiodactyla; family Balaenopteridae; genus Balaenoptera; species Balaenoptera physalus. The sequence goes on from NC_138894.1 coordinate 89,788,417, forward strand.
ATAACCCACCCCCACCTCCCCGAACAGTTTCATAAAAGTCCCCGGCTCTAAGCAAGGGCTGCTTGCTGTACAACCCACACGCCCTGCCAGGACGGAGTCCCGCGGCCACCCCTCGAGTTCGCCACGCCGATCAAGGTCAGCCCTTTGGGAGAAGGCCCGAGGGATGCTCACGAGGCCGCCGGGTCCCTGGGCCTGTTCTCCGCCTCCCTCTCCGAAACACCTGCCCCGAAAGGGCCGCGGGGACAGAGTGTGGTCCCCGGGCGTCACGTCGTCCCGCATCCCCCGGCCGGCAGCGGCCCGACCGCGCCCCCCGCCCCCGGGCCGCGCCCCGCCCGGCCCAGCCCGGCCCTGCAGAGGCTGTGGCCCCTACCTCGGCGGCGGCCGGGGTTTGGCCGGGGCTCCACGGAGACTCGACACCGGAGGCTGGCGGCGGGGAGGCTGTTACTCACCTTGCGGCGCAGCGCGCTTGGCCGCCTTTGTATGCAAACACCCAGCCCGCCTCGCGCTCCCAATCTGCGCGGCCCGGCCCCCGGGGGCGGGGCGAGCGGGGTGGCGCGAGGGGCCTCACGAGACCCGGGCCACTCGGCTGCTTTCAGGGCCCGCCCGGCCCCAGGCGGCGGAGCCTCCCTCGCAGGCAGTGCCGGGGCAGCCCGCCCCTCCTTCCTCGCCTACCTTAGTGCTCTTTACTGAGATGCAGAGGGAAGAAGGAAGATGCGGGCTCGGAAGGAAACACGAGTGCAGTTCTGGCCGCTCTAAGACTGAGATTTTTTCCAGCCCTCCCAGACATGTCGGGAAGGGGAAGGCTTCTGGTGCTCGTTGAAGAAGCCGGCTGGCTCTAGGTAGAAGTTTAGGGTCATCTGCTATCTTTCCCTGCTATCCCCATTACTTCCACTACATCTCAACAAGTCGAGACTCTGCAGGGAGAATTTGTTTCCAACAAGCAATGAGGAGAAAACACTAGATCACGTTTCAGTATAAGCTGAGCTGGATTCACCAAAGCCCTTGCCCTGCTGATCCTGCCCTGGCTGGAGTCCCCCTGGGAGGGCCCTTGCCGAGCTGTCTGCAACCCAGCAGTCACCCAGCTGTGACTCAGCCAGGACAGCTGAGGTGATCCCCTGGGCCAATCCCTGGACCTGCTGCTTTCAGCCCAACTCGGAAGGGGAGAAGGAAACCACAGGGATGAGTAAACTTGCTCCAGCCTCTGGAGGAGGAAGGAGGGAGGAGTGATGCCAGGGCAAAGCGACGCAAGCACCCTCGATCCTAAAAAGACTCAGACTCGGTTTCACTATCTGGAAAATGGGAGGCAGATGCTCAACACACAGATCCACTTTGAGGCTGGAAATGGCCATCATGTGAAATACATGGCCTTTGCTCACCTGAAAGATTTTTAAGTTCTAGAACCCTATACATTAAGGAGCGGTGATCCCCAGGATTTGTTCAGTGCTTAGCCCAGCTGTGATACAGAGAGTGCCAGGCTTGCCCAGCCTCAAGACTCAGCAGGCTGCTGACCTTCCTCCTAGGAGGGACACCTAGAGGAGGCTGATGATGTGTAAGGCTAAACAATTACAACTCCTCGACTGGCAGAACTTTTCTCTACACAGAAAAGCCACGAGAATGATCTAAGTCGCCCTATTCTAGCCGGAAATCTCCGTCCTTCTATCCAGTGACAGTAACAATCCTGGGAATTCTGAAGTTTTCCAGATCAACTACCTACACAACTGAAAGGGCTCTGCAAGGGGGAGGGGAGACAGGAGGGTGCAGGCTCGCCCCTCTTCACCTGAGTCTCATGAAACAATGCAGGTGGGTGTGCAATTGACTCATATCGTGACAGTGACCACAGTGGTTAGCTCTGTAAATGCCCTGGGCAGAAAGGATCCCAGAGAAAGAACAATGAATTTCCCCCAGAGACCTATACTTTGTCTCTGGTGCCTGATTTGGTCTCCTAGGGAGGGAGGGAATCTCCGAAGGATGCAAGGCCAGGGTTTGGCTGGAGGCCTCTCGACTTCAGCACAGGCACTCCACTCCCTTGCTTGAGGCCTCAAGAATCAAACGGGAACCAGGGACCAGCCGGTGCTGCCTCACCCCCTCGGAGGGCAGGGCACAGAGCAGCCTGGAAATCCACCAGAGGTGGAGTGGGTCCCATCCCAGTGGGGTGCCCGTGGGCGGGCTAACCAAAGCGAGTTTCTTGGGGGAAGAGGCAGGTATGAGAGGTCCTGGATTCCACAGGAGGAGGAGGGAGGGTACACCAGGGGGAGCGAATGCTTGGAACCAAAGCACAGAGGGCCCACCCCCAAATTAGGGGGAGGATCGTAGATGAGGGCTGAGGCATCCAAGAGGGCAAAAGAAGTCGCAGGGAGATTAAGGGGAGCGGCTGACAATTGGCCACAGCTTGAAGGCCACGCCACCCTAATTCACCCTAACAGATACATTAATCAGACAGCCCAGTGCACCCTCCCCTGGGCCACGCGCCGGGCAGAGTCCAAGAGTCATGGGGCTCAGGCACACAGCGCAGCGGGGGAGCAAGGAGAGCCCCCAGCCCCAGGGCAGAGGGAGAGGCAGGTCCCCCACTGGCCGGCGGGCCACACTGCCTGGCATGGAGAGCTGTCAGCAGCCCCGCAGCCCCCAGCCCGGTCTGTCTCCCCGCCTGCATCCAGTACTCGTGTGTTGAGTGCCGCCCGTGGCCACGCTGAGCGCCGGGGGCTCCGGCGGGGACCAGGCCAGTCGCGGCGTCTGTCCTCCGTTGAGTGTTCGGTTGGGGGCAGTAATGCCGGTCAGTGGCACAGACACACATAAAAATTGTGACCCTATTCAGTGCCACCATGAACTGACCGGTTGGACGTGGCTGCGGGACTTGACCTGCTGGGCCCCAGAGGAAGAGGGGCAGGCACTAATCTCGACTGCTCTAGGCCGGGTGTGCCGGAGCAGACCGACAGGAGGAGGCCGGCCTGTGCAGAGCGGGCTGGCACTCGCAGGGGTTGAAGGAAGACACCCCCCGCCCCCGACCTGCACCGCTGGCCTCTGATGGGAGAGGGGGAGCAACGCCAAGTCCCTTGACCGCCCCGGCAGTGGCTCCCAGCCTGTGTCCCGGTGATCAAGCGGGGCTGGGACATCCTTTCTCCCCTGGCCGCATGGGGGAGATTCCCAAAGAGTCAGGTGAGGACAAGAAATATATTTTTGCCAGGAAACTACATCGTCCTCTCTTCCTGCTCCACAGCCAGGCCTGCAGGACCCAGGTCTCTATGAAGCTGCCCTCACACCTCGGACGGTATTTCCTTTGGTGTATACGTCACACAGGGAGGCCTTCCTCCCGCCCTGTTTTTACCCCAGCCTTGTAGTGAACAAATGTCTCTCCTTTGCCAGACCCAGGACTGATAGTCACTCTGTTTGGTCTGGCACAAGCATTTGCCAATGAGAACAGACATGAAGCACAGCAGAGCAGGACCCTGCTGGATTATGGAGAAGGTTGGGAGGTGAAGGGAAGAGGAGAGATGAGGTGGCAGGAATGAGGCCACTTAGGGAACTTGTGACAGTGACTGGTGACTGGTATTTTAATCATTGGCAAGGCCATACTAGATGAATCTACCTGAGAAGAAAACATATTTGGAATCCAACTGAGAAATGCATCTGCTATGGACTAAATGTTTATATCCCCACAAATGTATATGTTGAAGCCCTAACTCCCAGTGTGATGGCATTTGGGATGGGGAGGGAATTAGGCTTGTAGATGAAATCATGAAGGCGGAGCCCCACCAGAAACCTGGACCCCAAAGCTAAACATAGTGGTCCAGCCTCTGACCTCAGTGAGGGAAGCTGGCTACAGAATAAAATCAGGTTCCTGCAAGAAGACACTATGCAACCCGTTACAGCGCCATGGGCTCAGGGCCAACCCCAAGGTCATTGCTCAGCTACTAGAATTTTCAGCTGATAGACCTTTGCACCCATTTAAGATAAAATCTTCGATGCTAACTGATATAATCCTTTGTCGTCTCTAAACAAACAATTAAGAAAGCAGAAGGGACTGGATTTGCCAACAAATTATCATATCTGTAAATATGCAGCATTTAAACTCGAAAATAGCCATCCACATTGGCATCTGCTCGTTGCCTGGAGCTTAACTAAACACAACTTCTTTAATTGTTGACCTAGAACCTGGGGTTGGTTGAGGAAAGTCACTCTATACTCAAGGACTTCAAGTCATCGCTCTCATCATCTCTTGTTCTTAGAATAAGTGAAATCATTCTGAATTGGACATTCTCACCCACCCCTAACACGGTAAAGCAGTGTTTACCATGAAAACTTCTCACATATTAGAATCACCTGGGGAACTGTTAAAACTCTCGATGCCCAGACCAGCATTCACATCAAGTAACCACAGTCTCCGGGGACAGGACCCAGGCATCGATATATCGCAGAACTCCCATGAGATTCGAGTGCACAGTCACGTTTACAACCCGGTGTTCTCCGAGTCCACTTCCCTTCATCCTGTACCCTGGCCGGCTGCCCTTCCCTCTCTTAAAGCCCACCATCTCCTCTCCCAGCACCCTGTGCCAAGGGTCAACATGTAACTTATATTCCTTCTAAATGTCCTTGTAACAGAACCCATACAAGCCAACTCAAGTAAAGTGAGTGAGTGAGTGAGTGTGAGTGTGTGTGTGTGTGTGTGTGTGTGAGTGTGTGTGTGTGAGTGTGTGTGTGTGTGGAGCATGATATATTGAAAGGGGCCAGGGATTCCAGAAATGGGCCTTGAACTGTGGCAGATTCCTCTCTGTCCCTCACTGTCTTTCCACTTGCTTAGCTCTGCCCCCTTCCCCTCTCCCAGCTGCTTCCTCTGCTTCCTCTCCAGGGTTGCCTCCTACACACAGCTCACCAGGTAGCTCTTTCCTTCACATGACCACCTACCTCAGTTCCCCTAACCCCAAAATCTCACGGAAGAAATAGTATTGACTCGGGTCATCTTCTCCGCCTACAGTACCCAGTCTCAGGTCACTAGCATCCTAGGAATGACTACCTTTGCTTGTCCCTCCCTGGTCCAGTGCTTCCCCAGTTCTGCTCGTACCCCCTTTCCCAGCACCTAGCGTACCCCAGACGCAGTGCTCAACACTGCAGGAGAGAGAGCCGTGAGACAGACACGGCACCTTCCTTCAAGGCCTCCTTAAGTCTGTCAAACGTCCGAGCCCTGATGTCAGGGAGTACTGAGGGAGGAAGGGAAGCAGGTGCTATGCAAGAGCGGAGAAGACCGGATCAAGCCTGATGGGAGAGGCCAGGGCGAGGGGCTCCACGCTGGGCTCTGATCCCAGCTTCATCTCTTGCTAGTTATGTGATCTTGACCTCTCTGACCCTCAGTTTCCTTTTCTACTGAACTGGGGTGAAATATCTGTTTCACAGGCTGTTTGAAGGAATAAATGATCTAAAGTACTGAGTGCAATGCCTGGCACAATATACATGGTCCACTCTGGTGAGTTTTATAATAGTAGTGATAATTACTACTACTATTATTATTATTATTTATTTTGAACACTTAGAAGCCTGATAAGGGACACAGTATCACGTTTTGGGCCTTCAGGATGGGGAAGACTCCTGACCGATGAAGTGCGAGTGGGAGGAGGTATTTCGGGCTGAAGGACCAGCACGTGAAAGGCCCCATGAAGGCATGTGGGAAAATGGGGAGCTCGGTGCCCTGTGGCTCAAATGTGGCGTGGACTCCCCAGCTTGAATGCAAGAATGAATTCATACCCGTCTCTCTTCCATGGTGTCCAGTGCATGCTGGGCCCCCAGGGAGGTCTCAGAGGACACGTTGAATGACTGATGAATTGCTTGGCTAGGTTTAGTTAGCCTGGGAAAGGGATTAACCACTCCGGAGAGTTAAAGTCAGTTTCCTGGATTAAAGCACACGTTCCTTTGTGCTTAGGAGAGCTAAAGTCAATTTTCCCTTGACCCAAAGCAGGACATTAACATCACACATGAGCAAAATGACGTGCACCTACGAGGAGTGTCAAAGATGATGGAGTGTCCACATCGCCTCCTCCGGCATCCATGGGAACGCTGCCTCAACAAACCTCTGGCCTCTCTCTCCACCCCTCGTCCCTTCCGTTTTGTGGAAGGAAGTACAGAGCTGTAACTCAACTGCTCCTTTCTGGTGTGACGGTCAGTACAAACCAAGACAAAATTCCATCTTCCCTGGTGCAACAAGGGAAAGAGGTTGCCTACCCCTCCCCGCTTTTCTTAGCACGTTTACTCTTGGACACTTACTGTACATTCTTTCTCTGCCCCTTTGAGAGTAAATCTTAAAAAGTAAATCTTTCTAAAAGCTAAATAAGCCTCTGGGCACCTGTACAACTCAGAAATATTCCTAGTACCTGGCAGCCACCTCTCGGAAATGTAGACAGAAAGATGGCGCCCCTGTCTCCCAGCGTCCCTGGGAGGGCAGGCGCCTAACTTTGGCAGGTGTCCTGCCTCGCTCCACGGTGCAAAACTAGCTCTTGTCACAAAGGAACTAGAAGTTTCATTTTTCCTTTGGATAAAGGCAATAAGCTAACACAGATGGCCACCCCGTTACCAGGTGAACCGTGTGTGACAAGTGGTGCTGTCAGGTCCTCTTACTGAGGACTGGTTGTCGTTTAACCCGAGAACACGTGTCAGCCTGGCTGCATGAACGTGTGAAATCCCTTAATGTCTTTGCAGTCTCTTATTAGATGGCCTGGTTTAATGCTTATTCGATAATTAAACGCTTTTTTTTGTCGTCTCCCTTTGTGGAGGTTTTCTGGGCTGGGTGGAGATTTTGTTTTCTATGTTGTGTCTCAGCACCGGCCTGGCTGTCCTCAGGACATAGACTTCCTGCCCGTTGGTTCCCCGAGCCAGTACAGGGAAGCATGCGGTGTGGGGCGGCCAAGGTTAACTCACGAGAGAAGCTCTACAATCTGCTTCCGGTCACAGGTCAAGTGATTACCGTTGGCCATCCCTCATCCCGCAAGTTCTCTCTCAAAGCATGCTAGGAGTCCAAAGGATCCACAGAGAGAAAGCACACATTCACAAATTCAATGTGGAAAAAATTAAATCTTCATTTCACTAACTTCTAACTCACATTTAGTAGTGTTCCCTTCAATTATGAAGGTAGGGCAACAACACACAATGGTATCAACAGTTCCTACAACCAACGCCACCAACTACAGATCACAGATATTTTCACACCGCAACAAAGTTGTTGACGATATTGAGAAATATCCTAGACACTCATTACTATTTAAAAATTTTGGTTGTTATTCGATCTGCTGCTCAGAGACAGGGGAACCAAGGCAGCCAGACCTCGGGGAACCAAGGACAGGAGGCAGCCACTGGGACTTAGTCAGAACAACAGAGAATGTCTCCCTCTGCCACCCCACACCTCCGAGCTATAACAGGAACAACAGCAGGGTAACAAGAACAGCAGGGAGAGGAAGAATAACAGGCAAAGGGACCCTCTGTGAGGCCCAGTGCAAAGGGAAGGTCTAAAGCTGAGAGTCAGGCAAGTATTTCTTGGGCAAACCACACCCTGAAACACAAGGTGTTCCCACAGGAATTTGAAGAGTTCAGTGCACTGAGGGTAACCATATCAACAAGGAACCTCAAACCCAGCCCACCTTCTACCCAGGTTAACTCCCACCCCCACGCTAAGGGCCTGCCAGGAGGAAAAGTGGGTCCATTTCTAGAGATTAAAAGCAATTTGTCTAAGTTTCTACAGGTCTACCAAGATGTCCAGCTTTCAAGAAAAAATGAGGAGGCAAATGAAAAGGCAAGGTAACACACTTCCAAGAGACAGTAACAATAAGAGATGAGATGTGACACAGATGTTGGAATTATCTGACATGCATTTTTTTAAATCTGATGTATAGGGTGAAGTCTCTAATGCATAAGGTACACGATATGCAAGATCAGATGAGTTCACTGGAGAGATGGAAACTATAAGAATCTAAGGAAAATGCTAGAAATGGAAAATACAGTAATGAAGATGAAGACTGTCTTCAGTGGGCTCATCCATAGACTCAACATAGTGAGGAAAGAATCAGGGAAGCTGAAGTAAGGTGACCAGGAACAGCCAAACTGAAACACAAAGAGAAAAAAGAGTAAGGGAGGAGAAAAGAAAGAAATGGGCATCTGAAGTGGTGGGTCAATGTCAAACAGTCTAGCATTCATGTAGCAAATCCCAGAAGAAGAGAGTGAGATAGCTGGGCAGAAGAAATCTTTAAAGAAATTATGGCCTAGAATTTTCCAAAATTAATGAAAGACACCAAACCACAGATCCAAGAATCTCAAAGATCACCAAGCAACCAAGCAGGGTAAATATTCACACACACACACACACACACACACACACACACACACATGAACATAGGCATATCATATTGAACCACTGAAAATTAAAGGAAAGAGAAAGTCTCAAAGGCAGCCTGAGAAAAGAAATTACACAGAGGAACAAGATAAGAATTACGGCATATTTCTCATCAGAAACCATGCAAGAGAGCCAGTGGAGAATCCTGGCAGACATGGCCTTAACCAGGGGATGCAGGCTAACATCTTAGGTGATGCACGGCGACACCACGGGCCCCTGATGGAATGCACTGAGGAGGCGTGTCCCCTCTGTAACCTTCTTCCCAACAGTAGAACAACTTTATCTGATCCTGAAAAAACACCAGACAAACTCACATCGAGGGGACTTCCAACAAAGTAACTGATGAGTACCCTTCAAAAGTGTCAAGATAGTGAAAGACATGGCGAGACCAAGGAACTGTCACCGACCGGAGGGGACTAAGGAGGCAGGACAACTCAATGCCATTGAGGGTCCTGGACTCGATCCTGGAACAGAAAAAGTAATTGGCAGAAAAACTGGTGACATTTGAATAAATTCTGCAGCTTAGCTTGAGAAAAAATAGATGACTGGTTCGATATTGCCACATATGCTTAGTTCCAAATGACTGGAAAAGACCCAAAGGCCCAAGGAGTTAGGGAGAAGGAGTGTTGGGAGAGTTCTGGGTGGAAAAAGATGCTACAGGCTTTGCTTAATTTACTTAAGCAGATGGGGTCTGATCCAGACCTTGAAGGGTCATTGCGTGACAACCAGTGCAAATGAATAGAGAAGGGATTTTGCAGGGGTGGGAGGAAGGGGTGCAGGTAAATGTGGAAAGACAAGTTTATCGAAGTTTTGGCAGTGGGCAAGTCAGAAACGTGTTTGGGATTTGCTGTGCAGGTTATCAAAGAGCAAATATCCTCATGGGTTTGTTGAGCAGTTAATATGGGCAAGCAGGCTGAGACCAACACATCATGGCCTCAAATGGCAGCCTAGTATTATAAGCTGGTGTTTTAAACCACATCACTTTATGTTAAGCCCGTGCTTTAGAGGGGGGCTGTCAAGTACTTGTCATCCCTATTATATTAGATAGTACAACTCTTCAGGAAGCTTAGATCTGAATTCACTGTGAATAAAAATAGTAATAGATATTTTATATTTATGGTGAGAATTTCAACCAGCTCTTGATCCCTTTTTAATAAAAATTCTCTGAATCATGTTAACCACTAAAAAATATATAATACTTGGTTCTTCTTGGTTTATGAAATATCTATGTTAATGTGAAAGTAAGTAATTTAGAATTACAATTAAAGTGAACATTTGCCTACTGCAAAAAAAATGGCACCGCAAATGGTGCTTTAAACTGAAGGCCCTGGAGAACCATTAAAAGCTTATAAGAAGGGAGGGAAATGTTATGAAACCTCCATTTTATGGAAATGAATCTGGCGGGGGGTGGGGGGCTGGCCATGCAGGATGGCGGGAAGGCTGGGCGGCAGAAGACAGTAGAGGTAGGCGGCTTCTGCAGTGGTCTAGGTATCCAGTTCTGGGGTCAAGCAATGATCAGACATCGATTGTCATGGAGAACGGATGAAAGGACAACACATTTCCAAACTCCTCGGGTTTTCTCACAGCCCCAGCGGTAACAACGCTAATCCCCACACTGGCTCCGGGTGGGATAAGTCCTGCCCCAAGCTGTGAAATGAGAGCCCTTAGAACTTCCCGGGAAGTGAAATCCTTCTTGGATGTAGAAAAATGGATTTTTCATTTGTTTCTGCCATCATCCTTTAAAGAAGGGCAAGAGACCAGGGAGAGAAAGTGATCCGGGAGCTGTGCTCGCCTGTTTCCCAGCTGGGACCCTAGTGTGGGTACCTGTCCACACAAGCTGGCTGTTTGGAGAGGTCTGTGGCTAACACCCTATCCCAGCTCAGAAACATAACAAAACAAAGAAAAGAACCACTCTCTTAAATCCCAATGAAACTGCACTTCCTATAAATATTTGTGTGCAGATGATCATTCACGACTGGCTGCTCTGGGCCCATACGAAGGGGAGGAGGAGGGAGCCAGGAGGGGGTGGAGGGAAAAGGCAGAGGTCACCTGCTTCACAGGGGTGCTGTGGGCTCTGCTTGGGTCCTAGTCTGGGAATCGAAGTTCCTGTCCCTATTGCTTCGTCCTTCTAATGAGAATTAGACTCTGGAGGTTCCTGTTAGGCACCAACTTGCAGAACTCCCTGAAAATACTCTCAGTATCACATGCCTGCATGTACATCTAAGTGGCATTTCCTTTGCATTTCCCATGTTAATAAGACAAAATATTAGAAAATATTTGTATAAATAATGCACCATGGTTTACCATTCTTCAAAGAACTCCACAAGAAGGCAATCAATGACACTGAACAGATGAGGAGACCCGTGTAACAGCCCAGAGCAAACCAATTCACAGAAGGTAGAATTGAGACCCCAAGAGTCTTGTGATAGGGCTCTAGTGTCCCCAGATTTCAGCCACTGATTCCATTCTTCTGTGGGTTCAGTGGCGGAGAAGCCAGCACGGGGGACATTTGGATGTGTCGTGTGGGGATTGATACCCCATTGTGTCCACCCCCCCAACCCAGCCATTTACCTTCACTGCCAGCAGAAAGCCGCACCTTCCCCACTTGGAGGGCATGTTGGCAGGACCCCATTCAACTTCCATTCATTTCATATGGAGGTCACTGCTCATGGGAACACTGGCCTCCTGGTTGACTTTCCTCTTTCTCCTAGTTTTCTGGTTCCCATCAGCCCGGGCCACTGCTTACTGGCTGTTATTAGGACAGGCACGGCTGGCTCCCCATCCCGGTCTTACCCTTCTCTCTCTTTCCTCCTGATCTCGCCCCTCAACCTGCCTCCTCCACTCCCATTTTCTCTCCTTCTCCACTGTCCTTTCACCCGTGCCCTCTGCAAAGACTCCGGGAAAAGCTCATTGTTGGGTGGCAGGATTGTGATGACCCCACTGGGGTTATGATGTCAGCATTTTGTGGTGCTCGGGGGAGGAGAGAGAGGGCTCAGTAAGGCTGCTGCATGGAGCTGGTTGGAGGCCAGCACTGGATCCAGAACAGAACCTAGTCAAGGGCTGATCGAAAGCTTGGAGCACAATGTGACCAAAGTCTTCCATGAAATCAGATTTTGCCTTGCTGAATTCTGAGTTACAAAAAGTTAACTAGAAGGGACTTTTCATTCACTCTAACAAAGTGAGAAAACATTGAGGGAGGAATTAGCATATCCATTTTTTATAGAGCATGAAAATTTGGTGTTATCTACTAAGTATACTAGTAAGATATTTATATAATAGACCTTTTTGCAGACAAAGCATCAATTCCAAGAAATTTAAGCTGTATAGGAACCCTTTGAAATGCCTAAGTCATGGACAAAAATGATGAGTAATTACAGGATACAATTGTTTAAGTATTATCCATCAACTAAAAATAGTTTTAAATGGTGATAAACTGGAAAGTTATTATACAGTTAGACTGGAATCCTTTAAAATATGGCAGTACTGCTATACAGCATTAGAAGTCTTTGCTCAGGTGTGACACTGTGAACTCAAACTTTTAGCTGAATCTCGAGGACCACCTTGCACCCAGTCTTTCTATAGATGCTTAGGCTTACAGTGGGATTGTTTTCTCACAAGCAATTTCTTTAAGCATGACCAGAATGCCTACCACCAGATGTTAGACATGAGAGTAGAAGGTAAAACTTGGAAATATTGGTTCACAAACCATGGGCCTTCTCATTCTTTGGGAGAATCCAGAGTTAGAGCCAGAGTTGGTCTTCCAGATGTACACAACCCGCTTACCCCTTCCCATGTCTTCTTCGGATGGTGCTTTTGAATCTTAATGGAAAAGTCGTGTTTGTAAGACCAATTCTTAACAAGGAAGAGAATTGTTCCTTTCGTCTCTAGCTCATGGTAGCTTGGATAGATTTGTGGTTAAGATAGAGTCCTGAAAAGGATGTTCTAATGTTAAAAGGCTGAGCAGTAAGTTCCAGTAACTGCATGGGATTTGTACATTGCTCTGTTGACTTGTCACCATGCAACCCAGCACATTTCAGGAAGTCATGTGCAAATCTAGCACATTCTGTCCTGTGTAAGAGAATGGCATTGGAAGCAGCAGTATCTAAACTACCTACAAATCATTTCAACCAAATATGAGGCTCTTCTTGTAGTTTCTCCAGATCATGTCAACCCAGCCTTACCAAAGTTTGGAGGCTAAAAAACATTAACTCGCTTCTTAAATTGTGATTCTCATCTTTAAAGTGTACAGTTTTCTACTGAGATGTGAAGCCAGCATATGCATGGCCACGAGATTCCAGCCTCTGTGCCCCTCTGCCAGCCTCAGGAGAAGAAGATTCCAAAGCTTCACACTTCCCCAAACCTGTGGTACTGGGCTGCGCAGATAGATGACTGTTAGCCTGAAACAAAGGAAGTCATTTTTCCTGGTTTTCTCTGCAGATCACGCCACACTCACAAAACCACATTCGGTGCCACCTTCATACTTGAGCTCCGTAAGGGTGGCACACACCTCTCTGAAAGGAACGACCCACAACCTGAAAGGCGAGTCCAAACCACTCTCTAATAACAAAAGCTGTTTAACCTGCAAAAGAAAACCCACTGGGGGGGAACGGGAGATGGAAAAATGGTGGCCTAATGCGAGGATAGGATCATATCTGCCTGCAGATTCCAAAGGATGTGAAGGATGAAAGTAGGTGGATTTGTGATCACGATGAAAAGACCGAAGGAGACAGGTAAGGCGTGTACAGAGACCATCTGGGCTGCGTCTGGAGCCTGGGAGCTCGCAGCTGGATCCCCACTTGGAACAGGGCTGTGGAGGGTTCTGAATGGGAGGCAGATCCAGAGTGAACTGCTGGATCTTTTGCATAACCAGTTTGAGAATTCTGGGCTTAGCCTTGCTGTGTCCCACCCGAGCAGCCCGCAGAGGAACAGTGGTCTGTGTAGAGGTGGGCAGGTCGGGCTCAAAACGCTGCCACCTGATTCTTCGGCTCCTGGATTGAATTAGCTGCTCTCCACCTCCACCCCGCCCCCCAAAGAGGACCTGGTTCCAGGGAAGCTCTATGTTGGGTGAAACAGAGGTGAACGAGGCTTCTGCCCCAAGAGGAGAAAAGGGCCAGGGACACTCTGTCTAAAGGCATGCTGAGAGCAAGCTGGTTCCAAAAGCTAATTCTGCACCTGGTCCAGCAGTCAGGCTGCATCTGTAAGGTAACACATGTCCCCAGAGGGAAAGTGGCCTTCCTCGAGCTCCACACTAGAGTTGATCTGGGGGGCTTCCCTGGTGGCGTAGCGGTTAAGAATCTGCCTGCCGGGCTTCCCTGGTGGCGCAGTGGTTGAGAATCTGCCTGCTAATGCAGGGGACGCGAGTTCGAGCCCTGGTCTGGGAGGATCCCACATGCCGCGGAGCGACCGGGCCCGTGAGCCACAACTGCTGAGCCTGCGCGTCTGGAGCCTGTGCTCCGCAACAAGAGAGGCCACGATGGTGAGAGGCCCGCGCACCGCGATGAAGAGTGGCCCCCGCTTGCCGCAACTGGAGAAGGCCCTCACACAGAAATGAAGACCCAACACAGCCAAAAATAAATAAATAAATAAAATTAAAAAAAAAAAAAAATCGGGCAATCCTGCACTTGTGAAGAGAGGGTGATAAAAGATGCCCTTGTTTAAAAAAAAAAAAAAAAAAAAAAAAAAGAATCTGCCTGCCAATGCAGGTGACACGGGTTTGATCTCTGGTCCGGGAAGATCCCATATGCCGCGGAACAACTAAGCCCGTGCGCCACAACTACTGAGCCCACTCACTGCAACTACTGAAGCCCACGAGCCTAGAGCCCGTGCTCCACAACAAGAGAAGCCCCCACTCGCCGCAACTAGAGAAAGCCCACACACAGCAATGAAGACCCAATGCAGCAAAAAAAAAAAAAAAAAATTTTTTTAAAGCTTTAAAAAAATAAATCTGACCTGGATCTTGGCCACACTCTGTGATTTTTTTCCTCCCTGAACAGTGAGGACATTGGCCCAGTACAAAAATCCCACAGATCTTTCTGGAATCTGAGGTTTCCTGGGCAGGGTGTGGTTCTGGGGAACTGGAGACCTGGGTTCTGGTCTGTGTTCTGCCACTTATAAGACCCTGCAGATGTCACCTCAGTCTCCGCATCGGAAAGAGAGGAAGTGGGAATAGAGGACCGTCAGCTCTGACCTGTCATCTACACATCTGTGCTGTGACTTCATAGGTACAGACAGTCTTGCGTCGTCACCCCTGCCCAACCCCCCAAACACACACGCAGTGTGATAGCTGTCAGTCCTGGGCCCATGACACCCCAGGGCATCTCCGTTCATTTCAGAGGATATTGAGGTAGTTTCAGAAGAAGAAATTAATGTGATTTCACTTGAATTTTAAACTATAACACCCGCACCCAATATTCTCCTCTCCTGTCTCCCTCCCCGGGGGATGTGTAAGTGAAGGTTTGGGCATCACTAACCTAATTAGAGGAAATTCTGAGCAGAGTGGGGCATACTCAAGACAAAGAATCAGTTGAGGGTTTCTTGAATTTCCAGTGGGAGGCAGGGACTGGGGGCTGGGCAGACAAGGATTTATCCCGGTCCCAACACAGCTCAGTTTCAGTTCTCTTCTATCGCTCTGTGCTTTGCAGCGTCGAACCCACCACGGTACGATCTGCTCCACTGATGCTCAGCTCAGCTGCAGTGTCCTCAGGAGACTCAGAGACAGACGGATCAGCTAGAGAGCTTCTGAATGGGAAACGCTTCTCTGACAGACACACGTGCCCGCTTCTCCAGCATCAAACGTCTGACTGCGCGTCTGCTGTCCCAGCTGCTCTGGCGCCACTATTTCTCCACACAGTCTAAGCTCCAGCTGCACTGGATGGTTTCCCTGTCTTTGCGCTTGTCCTGCTCGCTCCGACCGCCAGGCCTCTGCACCTGCCGTCCCCCTGCATGGAATCCTCTCCCCTCTTCACCTGGTTAACCACTGCTCATTCTTCAACCTTAGCTCAAGCATCACTAACGTCCCCATCTATGTCAATTCTCCCTGTTAGACACTCACGCTGCTCTGCATATCTTTCATTCAAAGTGCTGAGCATAGTTTAAATGTTCCATCTGTGTGCGCAATTATTGTAAAATCTCTCCCCAGCAGATAGACTCTGCAGGAAGGAAAAGACCATTTCTGTCTAAATATCTAGCACCGTTTCTGGCCCTTAGTAGGTGTTCAATAAATATTTTGAAATGTCTGTGTAATTATTATATAGGGGTCATAATGCCTGGTTGCAAATATATATTCATCCTAGTAAAAATAAACTAACTAGGGATGCACTGGTGTTAAAGGTACCGGTGCCCTTATCATGAGTGAGGCAGGAGGGAAGTCACAAAGAATGCACCCATTTATGCAACCAGCCATTTCTCTTTTTTACAATAAAATATTTTATTAAATTCAATAAATCTAAAATATTACCATTACAACAGGTGATCAATATAAAAATTACTAGTGAAGTATTTTACATTCTTTTCTTTTATACTAAGTCTTTGAAATCCAGTACGTATTTTTTACTTGTAACACACTTAGGTCTGGACCAGCCACATTTCAGCTGCTCAGTAGACACACGTGGCTAGTGGATACCGCATTGGAAAGCTCAGGTGTGACATGTCCTCAACCAGCCATTTCTGAGTGCTTACTCTGTGCTAGGTACAGTGGGGGGTTAACGATTAAGAGATGCCTCTGTCCTCAAAGAGCTCAAGATAAGTCGATACACAGTGTGTCCAGCAAGAGGAAACAAACACAAACAATTCAGAACAGGATGCCCACTGGGGTGGGAGAAGGATTTGGTGAGAGGGAGGATTGGGAATACACACTAAAATGAGACATTCATAGAACGTTTCTGTCTATTGCAAGTGAGAAAGGAGCCCTGGGACATCTCTCTAAAACCTAAGCATTCACTGAACAGGAAATGATCGTTCTCTGTAAGATTCTAATTAAATACATTATTGTTGGATCTGACTGTGTTAGTGCCTGGCACTAGCCCACCCAGGACGTGTACGGCAGAGTGGGGCTATCGTGATTCAGGCTAAGAAACGCAATCGGCTGTAAGAGATATGCGGTGCATTTCTGGATAGGAACACAGTGAATGTCATCGGACACGCGCGGAATAGCTCCATTAACAATGCTGAACAAGGAGGAAAATCCTGGGGCAGGGTAGCAGGTGAAGCAGAACAAACACGGGTGTGTTTATTTTCCCTTTACTTCCAGACACTGCATCTCATTAAATTTCAAGGAAACTTCAGAACTTAAAAACTTACAACAGTGAAGAGAGAGAACAGGAGGGCCACCTTCTGTGGAAAAGACATCTAATCAAATTTGGAAGGTGAAAGCAAAGGGAAAGGTTGAGTAAAGAAATAACGCAGAGCACAAGGGCTTAATCTCCAAAATATACAAACAGCTCATACAACTCAATAACAAAAAAACAAACAACCCAATCGAAAAATGGGCAGAAGACTTTAATAGACATTTCTGCAAAGACGAAATACAGATGGCCAGTAGGCACATGAAAAGATGCTCAACATCACTAATTATTAGAAAAATGCAAATCAAAACTACAGTGAGGTACCACCTCACACCAGTCAGAATGGCCATCATTAAAAAGTCTACAAATAACAAATGCTGGAGAGGGTGTGGAGAAAAGGGAACCCTAGGGCTTCCCTGGTGGTGCAGTGGTTAAGAATCCACCTGCCAATGCAGGGGACACGGGTTTGAGCCCTGGTACGGTAAGATCCCACATGCCACAGAGCAACTAAGCCCATGCACCACAACTACTGAGCCTGCGCTCTAGAGCCCGTGAGCCACAACTACTGAAGCCCATGTGCCACAACTACTGAAGCCTGTGTGCCTAGAGCACATGCTCTGCAACAAGAGAAGCCGCCGCAATGAGAAGACTGCTCACCGCAACGAAGAGTAGCCCCCGCTCGCCGCAGCTAGAGAAAGACAGTGCAGCTATGAAGACCCAGACCAGCCAAAAATAAATAATAAATAAAAATAAATAAACTTATAAAAAAAAAAAAGAAAAGAAAAGGGAACCTTCTACACTGTTGGTGGGAATGTAAGTTGGTGCAGCCCCTATGGAAAACAGTCTGGAGGTTCCTCAGAAAGCTAAAAATAGAATTACCATATGATCCAGCAATCTCACTCCTGGGCATAATCCAGACAAAATTATAATTCAAAAAGATACATGCACCGCTATGTTCATAGCAGCACTATTCACAACAGCCAAGTCATGGAAACAACCTAAATGTCCATCGACAGATGAATGGATAGAGAAGATGTGGTACATATATACAATGGAATACTACTCAGCCATAAAAAAGAACGAAATAATGCCATTTGCAGCAACATGGATGCAACTAGAGATTATCATACTAAGTGAAGTAAGTCAGAAAGAGAAAGACAAATACCATATATCACTTAGATGTGGAATCTAAAATATGGTACAAATGAACCTATCTACAAAACAGAAACAGACTCACAGACACAGAGAACAGACTTGTGGTTGCCAAGAGGTGGGGGGGTGGGGGAGGGATGGATTGGGAGTTTGGGATTAGCAGATGCAAACTAGTATATATAGGATGGATAGACAACAAGGTCCTACTGTAGAGCACAGGGAACTATATTCAGTATCCTGGGATAAATCATAATGGAAAAGATATTTAAAAAAGAATGTCTGTATGTATAGAACCGAGTCACTTTGCTGTACAGCAGAGATTGGCACAGTATTGTAAATCAACTATACTTCAATAAAAAGTAAATAAAATTTTAGAAAAATAAATAACACGGAGCAAGTTACAACCTGGAATACCTGCAAGGGGGCTGCAGCCAAGGGAGGGGCTACCTGCCCAGGAGACCCTCAAACAGGTGCCGGAACCAGAATCACACTGTTCCCCGGGTAACCACCGGCTCCCTGACTGGTTAGGGTGAACCCCAGCCATGGGAGCTTCCAGGCAACCTTCCTACCCCATGCACACAGTCACCTGCCAGTCACCAGCCATTTGAGGAAACTCTGCCACATGCAAGAGAAAGAATGACAGACAGGGGGAAACCTGACTCCAGAAGAAATAAAAATAATGAAGGGAACAGAAGAGAAATTAATAGGAAGAAATTCCCAAATTCAAATCTCAGAGAGATCTGGGAAGTTATTTCATTCAGAAAACAAAAAACAGGAGAATGCTGTGAAAGAGAAAAAGACTGGAGAACAAAAAAGAATCTGTTAAAGGAAAAATTTGATTGCCAAAAATAATCATAACAAAAATAGAAGATTAAGTGAATGAAACATACCAATTGTAGACCAAAAAGCTGGGCTATACGAGATAAGAGAGACAGAGGGGAACTTGATGGGCCTCCAGTCACCACTCTTTTATTTGTTTTCCATTTTCCTTTAGTCTGTTGACATATTTCATCTGCTGATACTCATTAGCTTACAAGTATGTTGTCCACTAGGACAGTACAGACTTGTGCTCCAGGGTCTAAGCAGAATGAGTGAGACATAATCCACTGCTGGGCACATCACTGTGGAGCTTCAGGACACAAAGGATTAATTGAAGACCCTAAAAACTTACAGGTAGAAAATAATAATAGTAGGTCACCCAGGAAGGAACAAAAGTCAGACTGGCATACAGGTAACATTGGTTATTAGAAGTCAATGAAACAATGCATTCAAATTCTGTGAAAAATTAATATCAACCTCAAATGCTAATTCCAACTAAACTATCAAATGTGAAGTCAAATTAAAAAGGAGATTCAGACAGGCAAGGATTCGAAAACTTATCTTCTATCTCCCTTTTCTGGGAGGTTACATGAAAACAAAACTCCAGTTTGCTTATTTTTAAAGAGTGAACTAAGAAGAAAACAGGGATCAGGGTAAAGTTGGATGTAGTGAGAGCCTTCCAAGATGACAGCTCTGGCAGAGGACTGAGAGCAAGCAGGAAGAGAGATTTCCTGCAGAGAGAGGTTATAGGAAAAAAAGGACTCCTGCACAGAGAGCTGAGAGTTTGGAAAAATTAGGGAACGTGATAAAAGTACTAAGTGCAAGGAATAAATGAAAAGAATTAGAAACTACTGAATGAGAGAAACTTCTTATAGAGGCAGCATGTTGCAGTGCTTAGGAATAAAGTCTCTGGAGCTAGAAGATGTGGGTCTGAATCCTAACCCTGCCATTTATCAGCTGTGTGACCTTCAGCAAGTGGCTCAACCTCTCTGTGCTCATTTTCTCATCTCTCAACTGGAGATAATAATAAGACCAACTTACAGAACTACTGTAAGGAAGTAAATGAGTTAATTTTGTAATACTCTTAGAAAAGAACCTGTCACTTGGTAAGCACCATATAAGGTTTGTTAAATAAATAAGAAAACCGAAGTGCTATATGAAAATCATGGTCATCCAAATAAGATAAATAGATCCCAATTAAAACAAGTTAATGGGCTTAAAAATAATGACTGTGATAGTTTCCAAGTGATAGACTAAAATAAAAGCTTAAGGACATCATGTGTGTGTGTTGTGGGAACGGAGGGCAGGGGAGAAAGGACAGGCAGGGAATGGGAAGCACAAATTTTTCCTGCTAACAAGGAAAAAGAAAGGCAAACATAACTTCCAGGAAAAACACACCTCTCCCCAAGAAAAACTCTCTATATAAGAAAGGCAGAGTCTGAATAAAGAACAAACTAAAACAGGATAAGATTATACATAAATGGCAGAGTATAAAAAAGGAGGATGCATTAGCATATGATGCTCTGTGAGAATCAGCTAGATTCTCCTCTATCAGTAACACCATAGGATAAGGTGCAAAGAAGATACGTAAGTAGTTGGCTTTCGTCGTGAGTCAGCATTTCCTAGTAGATTTTCTAGAAAATAGGCACATGAAGCACTTGGGTAAAATTTTTCAAAAATTAATTTAAATCTAACCAAAAGTCACTTCCTCCCTGTACAAAATGTGCTTTCCATCCAAGAAGACATTTTAAATCCTGTCCTTTTTCAAACTGAAAGATAAGAAAGAAAAGGAGTAAGCAAAATATGGTTCCAAGTAACTGTGCCAGGATAATCTAGAATTCTGAGAATTGCTGCTTTTGCTAGAAATGGTGCAATCGAAGCACAGGTTGGCCAAGAGGGAGGCTTCATGTGACTAATTGTACCACGTTCTCTCGCCTGAGTTACACGGGTTACGCAGTTTGGGTGAACATTTCATTGCTCAACTCTCCCTCCAGAACTCGGGGCCTTTTGCCTTGAATGAACCTCTACGTGTGCAGGGATGGGTATGCTGGTGTGTATCTGGGGGGTTTCTGCATCCCACGGCCAAACCAAGATTCTTCAAACTGAGAGCTGGACCTCCAGGAAAGCATTCCTCGGGTCCATGAAGAATTCATCACTGGCTTCTCTGTACTAACCAGCCCACATGGGACTCCATCACGGCACATTTCACGGAGCCTTGTCGCTGCGTCATTTCGTATGCCTCTGTCTCCTCTACTGGTTGGTGAGCCCTTCAAGCAAAAGACCAACCACGACGCACTCATTAGTGTACCCTCGTGCCTAGAACATTTATTTGCACAGTAAGTAGGAGACAGAGACAGGGACAGGGACAGAGAAAGAGACAGACAGGCAAAGACAGAGATTTTGAGCCCTACTCTCTTGCCCTGTTGTACTTTCCCTTCACTTGGGTTTTCTCATCACTAAGCATTTTTGGAATTTATGAACCTATCTTCTAAGGATAACAACATAAAAATTACCAAAAGCTGTGACAGTAGAGGTTCTGATTGGAAACCCACCTATGTGACCTCGCCCACCTCCCCTGGCCACACACACTCCCTGGGTGATTTTGTCCCCCTTGGAGACTTCAGCGATACTGTTGACCCACAGATCAGTATCTCCAGTCCTGACCTTGCCTCTCAGCTCCAGACCAAACATCCAGCTACCTTCTGGAAACCTCCATTTGGACTGTCCACCACGCACTTCAGCTCAACCAGGCTGACGATGACCTCCTAAATGGCCTCCCTGTCTCCAGCCCCATCCCGTGACTACCCTGGAACAGGGCTGCAGATGTGACACGGCACTGCCTGCTTAAGGCCCCTCAATGCCAACACCCCCCATTACCATTACTTGTAGGATAAAGTCCAAGGTCTTTAGAAAAGCAAGTGAGGCCCCCCATCATGGGCACCCTGAAATAAGTCTTCAGGCTTTATCACTTCCTCCCTGGATTATTCCAAAAGCCTTTCCTCGAGCTTTTCCAAGTCTCTTCTCCACAGGAAAGGATCTCAGGTTTAAAATCTAGGGGGTAGAGCAAGTTGTATGAAGTTGCTGAACTTAGGCAGGGCGAGATGAACATATTGTGAGAAAAGAACCAGGATGGGGCTTCCCTGGTGGCGCAGTGGTTGAGAATCTGCCTGCCAATGCAGGGGACACGGGTTCGAGCCCTGGTCTGGGAAGATCCCACATGCGGCGGAGCAACTAAGCCCGTGAGCCACAACTACTGAGCCTGCGCATCTGGAGCCTGTGCTCCGCGACGGTGAGAGGCCCGCGCACCGCGATGAAGAGTGGCCCCCGCTCGCCACAACTAGAGAAAGCCCTCGCACAGAAACGAAGACCCAACACAGCCAAAAATAAATAAATAAATAAATAAATTTATTAAAAAAAAAAAAAAGAACCAGGATGTAGGTGGACCACTGCCAGGGATGCTTCAGCAAAATATCCCCCCAAACTTCAGAGGCTCAGCGAGCCAGATTCACAAGCAGAACCTGGAAGCTGGCATGGGCATGGGGGCGGCGTGGTGCTGGCCCTCGGGCTGCTGAACATGGGGTCTAGGGAGACCCTAAAAGAGCAGAAAGCAAAGCACTAAGTACAGTCACAGAGACAACCTGAAGGGCCCGGCTGAGGCTTGGGGACCAGGCACAGGGCAGTGACAAAAGGGACCAATGGGTGCAGGAGGAAGAGGCAGAATCTTCAGGAGGGCTTTGAGGGGTTCAGGGGCAGCTGCAAGGGCTTTTATTAAATAAACGTGACAGTCCTTTAAGGGCAAACAAACGGCATGAACCTGATATGAACATTTCCCTGTTGGCACTAGGGAGCCATTGAATGCTTTTTAATCAGGGAGGTGACAAAGTCAGATCTACGCGTGGGAGAGGATGGCTCGCAGGGAGAAGAGGTTAGAAACCAGCCCAAATGTCCTTAGCTTCATCTGGGGCTCATCAAACCTTTAGAAAGGGCTACAGGCCAACTCTGAAAGCTTCAGTCGAATGGCAGAGTCCTGGTTTGGGGGCTGCATGTATCCATGGCAATAAACCAGTTTGTCAAAGAGTATTTTCTCTCATCTTGAAATGTCAAAGTATTAATATAATTAGGGCATTCATAGCAACTCTACTCACATTAATGTTTGAAGACCATACATTTCGAATCCAGCCAGGGTCTCTCATTATTGGAATCTGCAAAACAAAAACATTAGAAATTACTTAATGGAAATGTTCTGGAATTAGTGGTAGCGATTGCACAACCTTGTGAATATACTAAAAACCACTGAACTGTACACTTTAACCTGGTGGATTTTATGGTGTGTGAATTATATCTCAATTAAAAAAAAAGGAAATGCAGTAAGAAGAAGGATTTGGTGAGGTTTTTTTTGAACACACTCGAGTGCGAGGTCTTGGTAAGAAGCGACGCGTCGTGCGGTCATGAATCTCCCGCTCCCGCTCCTCTGCTCCTCTGTGGCCTCCTCCTTCCCAGAGCACATGGACCTACTGGGGAAACGTCAGGAGACAGGGCAACATGGAAGAATGATGGGATTTGGAGTCCGAAGACATGCTTTCACGTGCTGCCTCTACTCTTTCTTGGCTGTATGACTGCACAGGGCTGGTTTTCTTTGTAAAATGGGCATAACGACAACCCCGGAACGGATGGGTGTGCTGTGAGCGTTCACTGAGTCTATTCCGGTGAAAGGGCAAAGCCTCATGCACAGATGAGTTGCTAAGACTGTTGCTATGAAATTATCCAAGCAAGTAGCACCTGCACAGTCTGCTTTTCCGACAGGGGCCCCCGTTAGAGCTCCCAGCCTAAGGGATGCGATACGTTTTCATAGTCCTTAAACTATACTTACGTTATACTCAGAAACACATATGTTCTGGGACTTCCCTGGTGGCACAGTGGTTAAGACTCTGCACTTCCAATGCACGGGGCCCGGGTTTGATCCCTGGTCAGGGAACTAGATCCCACATGCGTGCTGCAACTAAGAGTCCACATGCCACAACTAAGGAGCCCACGGGCCACAACTAAGACCTGGCACAAACAAATAAATAAATAAATAAAGTAAAATTTTAAAAAACCATATATGTTCTGAGTACAACTAAAGCAGCCCAGAATCAACAACCCTTGAAGCCCCTTACTCCTATTTCCCTCATCCTCTCATCCCCTTGCCCGTCACCCTACCTGCTATTCATCTACGGCATTTAGCTCTTCCAACCCATATTGTTGATTGGCAGATAATTAATGGTGTTGCTTTACCTGATGATTCATTTAGTTTCTCGCAGGGGCCAAGTGCTTTGCTAGGTAGTGGGAACACAGAGATGAGTAAAATAGAAATTCTGTCCTTGAGTCACTCATGATCTAGTGGGGGGCAGGCAGGAAGACATGTAGAAAAGGTTTTCATGGCCAGGACCACCATCAAGACATGCCCAGGGCCGGGTGGGAGCCCGGGAGGGAGGCAATAGTTTGCTTGCGGGAAATATAAGGAAGGTTCTGCGCCTTCTGTCCACAGAAGGTGACATCTGAGCTGCTTCTGAAGGATAAGTGGGGCTCTCGGAGGGGAGAGGAGGAGAAATTCCATTCCAAGCAGAGAAGAGGGTGTGTTCAAAGAAACAAAGGCACCACACATATGTTTGGGGAACAGCGAGGAGTGCCCATGACTGGGGAATATCCCATCGTGTGCAAGTGATACGGAGCAGGCCCGGGATGGTCTGCAGTCAGGAGACATGGGTAGAGTGGGGTCATTTAAAAAAAAGTTTCTTTTTTTAAACAAATGCCCTCAAACAAAATCTTTTGCAGAAGCCTGTATGTAAATAGAAGGGGAATGCTGTGGTCATTTCAGGGAAGAGGCCTGGAGTCCCCAGTCTTGGTTGCAGAGCCCTGGCTTCAGAGACACAGTTTGAGAACGATGACGGTACACAGTGGGGAGCTGCTGAGGGGCAGGATGGTCAGACCTGTGTTTTACAGGATCACTCTGACATCTGTGTTTTGGACGCAGAGAAGCAAATTTAAAGGCTTTTTTTTTTTCTTCCTTAGCCGCATAGCTTGTGGGATCTTAGTTCCCCCACCAGGGATTCAACCCCCGAGCCCTCGGCAGTGAAAGCGCGGAGTCCTAACCACTGGACGGCCGTGGAATTCCCTTTTTTTTTTTTCTTTAAAGGCTATTCTAGCAAAGCGTGGCCAGGGTGTGAAGGAAGGTGGTGACAGCGGGGGTAAGAGGAAGGGGCTGCCATGAGCACTGCCTAGTGGGAGAGGCCCCCAGGCTTAGTGATTGACTCGGATGGTCGGGTGGGTGAAGAAGAGGGAGATTTTGAGGATGACTGGAGTTTCTGGCCTGGGTGACTTGGTAGATGATGGTATCATTAAGCATCAACCAATGAGGAAAACTGAAAGGATAAATCTGGGGAGGACTCTTAGAGTATTCTGGAACACCTGTAATAAAAAGGATAGATTTTCCTATAATACAGAATCCGGGAAAGAAGGTAGATGTGAGTTAAGGAATTCTATTCAAGTCCAGATCCTGGTAGGGAAAGCGGGCAAGGCGACTGGTTTCTGCATCTATAAATTGCTTAATAAAGTAATTAATTCAGTCCTGGTTTCAACCGATCAATGCATTTGACACACTTGTGGAAGTCCAGTTACTACCCCCATTTTAGCTCCTCTAGAGTATTACAGCATTCTGCAAAAAATCATGCCACTTGGATACAGATGTTCTGAAGCACCCAACTCAAATTCCTCATGGGACACAAACATGGCCACATGCCCGCCAGCACTCGCTGGGTACAATAGTTGCACTGATTTTACACTCACGAGGTAGGCTAGGAAGGCTGGCAGCAGTCTAAATTCACAATGCTTGGATTTGGTCCCAAATAAAAATGAAGTTTCAAATCAAATACCAAATATATTTTTTGCTGCCATGGGAGCAATGACTCTGATCCCCCAGAAATTTGTTTTGATTTCAGAGATTAAAAACATACAAGAACAACAAAAATGGTGAACCCGTGTATTTCAACAGTAATTTCTGTCAAAGCTAAGAAGAAAATAATCTCATTCCACCCCACAGCTATTTGTCTGTTGTCATTCAAAATTCTAACACAAAATGTGAAGCCCACCCTTTGGTCCCTGGGCAACAAGCAGTTAGCAACCGTGGGGTAAGCCAAAAATGAATTTGGGTTTGAACCGAACCCCCATTCTCCCAGTAAGAGCTGTACGGCCTTTAGCAAGGAATTTCACCTTCCTAAGCCTCAATCTTCTCATCTGTAAAAGGAAGAGAACAATAAAATAGTTCTGGAGCTGATGTAAAAATGAAAAGATATAATACTGTGTAAAACAGTAGTGCACACATTTTAATTGCTAATCCTGGACGATGATAACACGGAAGTCTCAATGTCAGGAACAGGTGAGCATCTTCTGAACAGCTGGTTTGCTTTCACCTTATTTATACCATGAAATGTGTAACTGCTCAGGTCCTTCCTGAGACACTGGGGGCCAGAGCCACACTTCTGCTCTACTTCTTATAAATGAGCCAGATTCTATAAAATGCATGTTTGTGTTAGCCTCATTCTTGGCTCTATCTTCTGCCTCTACCTATTTTTTTCTTTTATTCTTCACTTAATTTAGACATATGTAACTGCTATGGACTGAATGTTTGTGTGTCCCCCAAAATTCATATTTGAAGCCGTAATCCCCAGTGTGATGGTATGTGGAGGTGGGGCCTTTGAGAGGTAATAAGGTCATAAGGGTGGAGTCCTTGTGATGGAATTAGTGCCTTTAAAAGAAGAGATAGGAGCGAAATGAGCTCTCTCTCTGCCACGTAAGGATACATCACGAAGGTGACCACCTACAAGCCAGGGGGAGGGCTCCCACCAGAACCAAACTGTACTGGCACCCACATCTTCTTTAGCCTCCAGAACTATGAGACATAAATTTCTGTTGTTTAAGCCACCCAGTCTGTGGTATTTTTGTTATAACAACAGCCTGAGCTGATCAAGACAGAAATTCTGGTATGTTTTGAACCATCTTTTGTCCTTGGATAAATACAGTAACGGACAGATAGATGATAGACAGACAGATATAGAAAAATGAAAAAATGGTTGGAGAATGGACCTAGTAAATGTAGATAGAATAATAGATAGGAGATAGATAGACACTTTCCTATTGTCTTTTCCTTTATGCTGTGTTGATTTTCTTGCTCACTTGACTATATTAATCATTATGGGGTGTAGGGCAGTTGAAATAGAACCACAAAGACTGGTCCTGGTCAGGGCCTCTGCCACTTATAAGTAGAATAATACTGAACCACTGACTCACCCTCGCTGAGCTTCCGTTTCCTCTTCTAAAGAACCTACACGACACTACCCACCTCGGGGCTGCTGTGGGAATTAAGTGAGAGATGTACTTGAAAGTGACCAGCACGTGGTAGGTGGTCCATGAAGGCGAATTTGAATCTCCATGGCAGGCTGATGAAGATCAAGGTCCAGGACACAGTCTCCTGTGTTCCTCGCAGGGCCTTGCTCACTCCTACACCTTTGCCCGTGACTTGCTGGAGGTCACATATATGGGCCTAAATCCAAATTCAAATTCAGGTCTGCGTGACTCCAAAGCTCTTGCTGCCGTTTCACTGATGGAGAAACATTTGGACCACAGAATTCCCACCACACAGAAGGAGAAAGAGGGAGACTTCAGAGAGAAAGTCTTCCAGATCATCAGGCCTTAAGTCCACAGTGATAGGCCAGGCGCGTCCCAGTTTACACATTCTAAAGTTCATTTGTTCACCTGAACTTCTTTTTAAATAGAGAGTAACATTTTCTCATAGGAAGAGTTCCATCCAAGTGAGTTCGTTTTTCCAGGGGAGGAAAGGCAGAGGAAGCCATAGCCTAGATGAACTGAAGCACTGCTGAGCTGTACAGCCAGGGACCTGCTGGCACTACGGTTTACACAGCCTACTTTTATGGGAGAATGCATCCAAACGCCAGCTGCGGATTCCAGGAACACCTGGGAACATTCCAGGAACCCAGGATGCGGTGGGAGGAGCCTTGGTCTGGGGAGGAAGCAGTTCAGGATTTAGTCCGGACTGTCTTACTAACTTGGAGGGGGCCTTGGCCAAGGTACTTCCCTTCTCTGGGTTTCAGTTTTTCATCTGTCAAAGGACAGAATTACACTAAGTGCTCTTTATCTCCAAAATTCTATGAGCCTAAATGCACGTGCCCTCCTACATCATGATTCCAATGCCAAGATCCCCCTCTTCTGCAGCCCAGCACCCTCTGTCAATACGATTTGAAAAAAGGGAAGAGGATAAGGAAGGGTTTGCTCTGGTTGGGAGGAAATGGGGTGAAGAGGAGGACACTACAGGTGGGGCTGGAACTGGACCCAGTCAGACTCTAACCTGGGTCCCCCAGGGTCCCTTAGACTAGTGCAGAAACGGAAAGAGAGTCTGTAGTCAAGAGAACTGGATCTAAGCCCTGGTTATAATACTTAATAATGCTTGGTCTTGGGTAGGTCACTTCATGTCTTAGAAATTCAGTTTCTTCAACTACAAAATGAGGTTAATAGCATTTGCTCCATCTTCAAAGCTCTCGAGGGCTCTCTGAAGCTTCTTCAAAGCTTCTCGAGGTTGAGTGCCTCTGATGTCCCATGTCTCTGACCCATTCTCTGAACTCATGGGATTACGTCAGGCGGTAATCCAGGATAATCTCCCTATTTTAAGGTCAGTGATGAGTAATCTTAATTCCATCTGCAACCTTAATTCTTTTTTGCCACGTAATTAACACATTCACAGGTTCTGAGGATCATGGACATCTTAGGGGGGCACTATTCTGCTGGCACAGCCTCCTAATGGGATTGCCCACATTTCCTTTTGCCACGTTGTAGTTCATTCTCCTTGCGGCAGCCAAGGGCATCTTTTTGAAACAAAATCTGGTCGTTTTACCTCCATGAGTAAAACCACTCAAATAAATATATAAAACGTATACAATTTTTTAAACCCTTCCTTAACTTGGTGAACAAAGTTTCCACCCGCCTGTCCAGTCTCATCTCCCACCTGCACCCTTTGATCTCTCTGACCCAGTCACACTGGCCTTTCACCACCTCCTATTCAATTTATTCCATCCAGCCACAGGGCCTTTGCACATGCTATTTCCTCTGCCCAAGACACATTTCAGCTGGTTAGCTGCTACGGATCCCCCAGACCACAGCCAAGTATCACCTCAGAAAAGCGGTCCCTGGCCTCCTTGACAGTGATCACATCATGATTGCACCCTCCGATAGCACCCTTATTGCTCTTTGCTGGCACTTAGCACAGTTGGCAAAGTTACAATTGTTTGCATAACTCTTCAGCTAATGACAGCTTCCTCCATCAGGGACAGTGCGTATTGTTCTCACCATTGCACCCCCGGAAGATAGTCAATAAATACTTGTTGAACGAAAGTATAAAAGTGTGACTTTTTCAACATACAGAGGAGGACACTGGAGCTCAGAAGGTCAAGGAACTCGGCCAAGGTCACACAGCCAGCAAGCGGGGGTGGGTGAGCTGGGATCTGACCCAGGTGTGACTGACCTCTAAGCCACAACATCACTCCATCTGCATTGCAGGCAACTGGTAAAGGAAGGGGACTGCGGATGGCCTGATTTTCGTACTTTTCCAGAGGGAAGATGAAGGTGGTGTTGGTCCCTGCAAGTACTTGAGATGTAACTTCCAGGAGAGAACTCTCCCCTGAAAGGAGTGACCCCCAGTACAGGCTCTTACCCAAGCCTCGTATTTCATGTGCAGCCACTGGGAGGAGATCAAGAGAGGTAGCACCCCCCAGCTCTGCCCGAGGGCATGGCCCTCACAGCTGCCACAGCTTCAGACCCAGAGGCAACCCCAGTGGTGTGCTTAATAGGGAAGCCTTTGTGTGTGTGTGTGTGTGTGTGTGTGTGTGTGTGTGTGTTAGATTACAGATGGTCTCAAATTCTTTACTGCCATTGACAGATAAAGTCTAACAGCCCTCCCCTTAAATCTGAGGAAGCCTAACAGACTTGCTTGCTCAGTGATATGCAGGACAAGTGACATTCTTCAACTCCTGAGGTCATTAGAAACCTTCCAGCGTCCCCTCCGCGTTTTGCAGTGCTCTTTATGGGGGATGCCGGCTGCGACCTAAGAGGTTTGACTACCCCGAGATATCACATCTGAGAGGCCCGGCAGGCACTCCTGGCAACAGTCCCGGCTGAGGCCGGCCTACCAGTCACCGCCACCAAGCCACCAGACATGTGAGGGAAGCCAGCGTTGTCCATCCAGGCCAGCCCGTCTAGCAGTCAGGTGCCCCGAGTCATCACACGAGGAGGCGAAGCATCACCCAGCCAAGTCCTGCCCAAATCCTGACCCACGAAATCATGAGATGTGATGAGATAGTTGTTGTGTACGTGCACTAGTTTGTGAAGCAGTTTGCTCTGGAGGAATAAAATAGCCGGAACAGAGGCTGTGTGTTGGGGGGAGGGCGTCTGGATTGTATTTCTCTGTTTGTTTACATGTAAAATTACACCTGCGCATCTGTGATTGTGCCTATTTTTGCAAGTGTGTCTATGTGTTTGCCTGTACCTACACAGCCTGTGCTTCTGTGTGTTTATCTGTGTGTCCTCTCATTTTCTCTGTGTCTGTGCGTGTGTATCTATGGCAGAATGATGGGGACGACGCTCCCCCCTTGAAATCCAGTCCCAGTGCTTACATGTCTCCTTGCCGATTTTTAGGAAGAACTCACTCAGACCATAGATGTACGCACGTGTGTGTGTGCCTACACAAGGATAAGGTTTGATTCGAAAACAAGGACAGAGCCTCTAATTGGTGGGTTCTATGGGGGATTCATTCAATGCAGGCAATCACTGAGCACGCACTGTGTGCCAGGCACTGTGCCAGAGCTGGGAATCCAGAGAGAAGCAAGGCCTGGTACAATGCCCCGGGATGCCGGGAGCCTGGGGACCCAGGGAGGATCAGGCCAAGATGAGAGCCCAGAGTTCTGGGCGCAGTGACCTCGGGCTCCTGGGGCACCTGAAGCCCTGTAAGGTCATCGGTCCACGCCCATGAGTGGGCAGCTCAGAGCCAAGCCATCCCCGACTCCACCCGACAAGCAGGGCAGCCTTCCCCAAGGACTTCTCGTGCGATGGTAGTAAGTCTTATGCAAAAACCAGTTCTGCGGTGGGGCAGATAATTCTGGAAACATCAGATAAGACGGACAAAGATTTATTTCCTGCATAACTTCTTTCCTTACTACCTCATTGTATGCTGTCAATCTCCTAAAGGGAATATAAAATGTAGGCTTTCCCCAAACCGCACAATCTTGAAATCCCTTTTCCACTGAGCAAATGGTGGTCTCTGTGGGTCTGGTAACTCATTCAGGGGACATTCTGATGCAGAAATAAGAGGTGTGGTCTCCAACCCTGGGGGTCAGTCATCCACACCTCCCATCTCCACCGTCCCCCCCAGAGAAGGTAAGGTAATAAGTAGTTTTAAGAAATTCAGGGACTTCTCTGGTGGTGCAGTGGTTAAGAATCCATCTGCCAATGCAGGGGACACGGGTTCGAGCCCTGGTCCGGGAAGATCCCAGATGCCGTGGGGCAACTAAGCCCGTGTGACACAACTACTGAGCCTGCGCTATAGAGCCTGTGAGCCACAACTACTGAGCCTGTGTGCCACGACTACTGAAGCCCTCACGCCTAGAGCCCGTGCTCCACAACAAGAGAAGCCACCGCAATGAGAAGCCCAAGCACCACAACCAAGAGTAGCCCCCGCTCGCTACAACTAGAGAAAGCCCACGTGCAGCAACGAAGACCCAACGCAGCCAAAAAGAAATAAATAAAAGAAATTAATTTATAAAAGAAATTCAAGTCTGGGGAATTCCCTGGCAGCCCAGTGGTTAAGACTTCACCTTCCAATGAGGGGTTGCAGGTTCCATCCCTGGTCCGGGAGCTAAGATGCCACATGCCTCGTGGCCAAAAACCAAAACATAAAATGGAAACAATATTGTAATAAAAATTCAATAAAGACTTTAAAAAATGGTCCACATCAAAAATCTTAAAAAAAAAAAAAAAAAAGAAGAAATTCAAGTCTGAATGGGGAGGCTAGTGGAAGGAGACACGGGAGGGCTGG
Source organism: Balaenoptera physalus (assembly GCF_965194825.1). NCBI lineage: Eukaryota > Metazoa > Chordata > Mammalia > Artiodactyla > Balaenopteridae > Balaenoptera > Balaenoptera physalus. The sequence goes on from NC_138894.1 coordinate 89,820,170, forward strand.
GAGGGCTGGGGGGGAGGGAGAGGGGAAGGAGGGAGGGCAGTAAAAATGAACAAAAACAGGAGAAGATGTTTGTGCCATGGGGACAAAGGACAAGACTGAACCAAGGCCAGAGGAAGGGAGGTTGGCCCGAGCCCTCTCTGCTACCATCCCGACACACTCTCCATGCCGGTCTCATCAAAGAGAGAGCCCTGGGCTCTCACGAAGATCTTCTTCTCTAGCCCATGCCAAGTAAGCCAAGGTTTGTCTGTCTCAAGCACCCACATTCCATGGTGTATTAACCACGTCTTTTTATTTTCTGTATTTAATGCTTTAATATCTAGAGCTTTGCTGACCCTGGAGAGACTACCCCTCCCCGAGTAGCCAAGAAGAGAAATTAGTGTCATTTCTGTGCTACTGAACACCTGGTCTTGTGAGTCAAAAGAAAAAGCAGCAATATTTACTTCTTTATTTTCTTAAGCATAAAAACCTCTTATGGAATTCCCTGGTGGTCCAGTGGTTAGGACTCTGCACTCTCACTGCCAAGGGCCCGGATCCAATCCCTGGTCGGGGAACTAAGATCCCACAAGCCTTGCAGCAGACTGGCCAAAAAAAAAAAGAAAAAACTCTTACAAGTGACGCAGTTGAAATCCAGCTTTCCATGACTGGTTTCTCCTTCAGATCCCAGGCTTGATGATGTTTAGGGGCCTGCCTTTCATATGCAAACCAACCAATCCAGAGCCGTGAACTCAACCACCTCTCTGATCAAATGCTCACACTCTGGGCCACTATCCACTTGTCCTAATCACCCCAGGAAGAGGGCCTAGACAACCAGGGACAGCTCCATCCCCCAGAGCCCGCTGCAATCATTCACGCCAGCCGGTCCGAAGCCCGCTGACCCTGCCTGCCCGTTCCTTCCCCCCGAAACCACAATAAAGACTCTTGCCCATATGTTCCCCTCTCTCCTTCTGCCTCCTGACTGACCCTGGTGCTTCCTCGTGTGGCCCTGGATGGGGCGTCTGCCTCCTGTTTCTAGGGATCTGTGAGAATTACAAACTTCTTCCTTCATGACAGTCATTTCTGTGTCCACATGTCTTACCGTACCGGAATAAAACAAATCTCGGGTATACTTAAAACACTTGGCATCCTGGAGCCACAAGCCCAGAAGGTGGAACTCAGCAGAAGTAGCCATGACAACATCAAGGCGTCGATATACCCGGGGAGATGATACAGAATAGTTAAGAAGTTTAGTACAGCCACTGATCAAACCAAACAGACACCCAACCAACCAGAAAGGGCACATCAGCCTTGGATACACCAATTAGTAATTCAAGTAGCTTTTTACAGGGTGACTAAAACATAGATTCTAGAATCTGACCAGCTTGAGCTCAAATCCTAGACCCATCACAAACCATGTGATCTTGATCTAGTCGCTTAACTTTTCTGTGCTTCAACTTTTTCACCTGTAAAATGGGGATAAGACTATATTGTTATGATGAGGATTGAATGTGAATGAATTTAAAACACTTAGCACAGGGGCTTCGCTGGTGGCGCAGTGGTTAAGAATCTGCCTGCCAGTGCAGGGGACATGGGTTCGAGCCCTGGTCCAGGAAGATCCCACATGCCGCAGAGCAACTAAGCCCGTGCACCACAGCTACTGAGCCTGCGCTCTACAGCCCGCGAGCCACAACTACTGAGCCCGCATGCCACAACTACTGAGCCCGCGAGCCACAACTACTGAAGCCCACGCACCTAGAGCCCATGTTCCACAACAAGAGAAGCCACCGCAATGAGAAGCCCGTGCACCACAACGAAGAGCAGCTCCAGCTCGCCGCAACTAGAGAAAGCCCGCGCACAGCAACAAAGACCCAACGCAGCCAAAAATAAATAGATAAATAAATAAATTTATATGTTAAAAAAAACAAAAAAAAACCCAGCACAGAAACAGATACATATTATGCATTCAATAAATGTCATATTATTATCATTATGACCACTGCGTATAACTGAATGACATAATTGAGGTCTGGTGCAGCTCCTCATCGGTGTTAAGAGCCCATTGCGGGTGCCTCCTATGCCAGGGGCTGTGGACAAACCTAAGTGTTGTTGCCGTTCAGAGCAGAGAAACCAGCAAGGACATGGTTAGTCAAGTTCGGTTATTAATTGTCTCCTACGCGCCATGCCCTGTGCTGGGTACTGAGTTCATCACTGGGACAATTGCAAAGTTGACTAAGACGTGATCACTTGAGTGATTCATCGATTAGTGTGGAATAATAACACGCATCGACTGTGTGCCTGGTGCCATACCAGCTGCTTCCCACCTTCAATTCCTATCATTCTTCTCTAAGTATTGTGGGTATTACCACCCTGGTTTTTTTTGGAGAAGCTGAGTTTCAGAAAGGTTGAGTAATTTCCCCAAAGCCACACAGCTGACATGCTCTTTCTACGCTAAATGGCACTGCCCCCCTCTGTCCAGCGGGCAACTCCTACTCACCCCCCATCTGCTTTGCGGTGACCGCTGCTCCTGCAGGTGCAATCGGTCATTTCCAGGTCAGCGTCTCCCTAGCACCTTGTTCGTATCTTAACATTAACACTTGTCATGATGCCTTGCCTGCTTCTCCCTCACTGGACTGGGAGCTCCCCGAGACCAGCCACCAGCTTATCCTTCTTGCTCTTTAGAGCTTAGTACCCGTGGCCACTCGGTGACCATCAGTTGAACGTCTGAATGAGAGAATGACTGACTGAGGTAACTGCAGCTGTGGTCAGCTGGTACACAGAACGGATTTACAGCACGTATAGTTTCTCAACATATTAGAGGGAGATTCCTCGAAGGCTTTGCATGTCACATGTGTCAAAGCTTGAGGCGAAGGAAAGAGGCACACATGACCCAATGCCATCGGGAAGCAGTGCGGAGCTTTGGTGCCTGTGTTCTCCCTGTTTCATCATCTTTCTCCTGAACACCCTCCAGGGACTCAGACCCCCTTAAGACATGCAGGCGGTCAAGCCTGAGGTGAGGTCCAACCCTAGCAGGGCTTCCCCAAAGGATTGGAAACCACATGGCCTATTAAGTCAAACTTTGTTAATTTGCACCAAGCAGGCTCAAGTCAACTTACAGCACGTTTTATTCTTTTCAACGACAAATAAGGACTTGGCCTGAGCAAGGACGTGCCCCCTAGGAAGGTTTTTATGTGGATATATATATATTTTATTCATTCTTTCTTTTAATGGCTGTCACTTATTTTTTATTTATTTATTTAGTTTTGGCTGCGTTGGGTCTTTGTTGCTGCGTGCGGGCTTTCTCTAGTTGTGGCGAGCAGGGGCTACTCTTCGTTGCGGTGCGCAGGCTTCTCATTGCGGTGGCTTCTCTTGTTGCAGAGCACGGGCTCTAGGCACGCAGGCTTCAGTAGTTGTGGCTTGCAGGCTCTAGAGTGCAGGCTCAATAGTTGTGGCACACGGGCTTAGCTGCTCCGCAGCATGTGGGATCTTCCCAGACCAGGGCTCGAACCCGTGTCCCCGGTCCTGGCAGGCAGATTCTTAACCAGTGCGCCACCAGGGTAGCCCTGGATATATCTTTTAAAAGAGATACAAATAATACAGTATTTTGCATGTAAATGAAGGTTCTAAAGTGACTGAGGACCATTTATTGATGAGAGTGATTTAAAGGAGGCCCCAAGTATGGGACAAGAATATGAACTTGGCTGATGGGCCTGAGTAACGGCCTCAGGCATGGAGTTGACACCCCCCAAAGTGGCAGCTCATATACAGCATTTATACTCTTAAGTTCCATGACAAAGCTTCTGTTCACAAAATGTGCAAAGCCTTGTGTCCAGAACACCACAGATTCCAAATGAGAAGGAATCGAGTAAATGAGGGTTTATGCTGTCTAAAAAGAAGAGCCAGCAGCAGCCTGCTGAAGGGCACCCTGCATTTCAGAACCACAGGAGAGGAGAATTCAGCTGATGTTCTCAAGTATGCACACACAGCATCGTGCAGTTTAAAAGCCCAGCTTTTCAAAATGAGGCCCAGCTTTCCTGGTGGCGCAGTGGTTAAGAATCTGCCTGCCAATGCAGGGGACACAGGTTTGAGCCCTGGTCCGGGAAGATCCCACATGACGCGGAGCAACTAAGCCAGTGCGCCACAACTACTGAACCTGCGCTCTAGAGCCCGTGAGCCACAACTACTGAGCCCACGTGCCACAACTACTGAAGTCCACGCACCTACAGCTCATGCTCCACAACGAGAGGCCACCGCAATGAGAAGCCCGCGCGCCGCAACGAAGAGTAGCCCCCGCTCGCCGCAACTAGAGAAAGCCCGCGCGCAGCAACAAAGACCCAACGCAGCCAAAAATAAAATAAATAAAGTAACTAATTAAGAAAAAAACACACAATGAAATATTGAATACCTTTCATATACACATCCAAAAAAAAAAAACCCAGAAAATAACAAGTGTTCATGAGGATATGGAGAAATTGGCACTCTCTTGCATTGTGGTGGGAATGTAAAATGGAGCAATTTGGCAGTTCTTCGCAAAGCTAAAAAATAGAACTGCCATATGACCCAGACACCCCACCCCTAGGTATGTAATAAATAACTGAAAAGAGAAAAAAAAAAAGAGGCCGAGGCAACCAGCAACCTGTTCTCTGTGTCTATGCGTTCGGTTTTGTTTTGTTTTGTTTTAGATGAAATGAATGAAGAGGGTCAAAAGGGACAAACTTCCAGTGATAAAACAAGTCCTGAGGATGCGATGGTGACTACAGTTCACAATGCTGTATTGTATATTTGGAAGCTGCTAAGAGAGTACATCTTAAAAGTTCTCATCACAAGAAAGAAAATGTTTAATTTTGCATGGTGATGGATGTTAACCAGACTTATTGTGATCATTTCATAATCTATACATGCATCAAATCATTATATTGTACACTTGAAACTAGTACAATGTTACATGTCAATTATATCTCAATTTAAAAAAATAGCTTTCCTATGCCATCTACCAATTCAGTATTTGTCTGGATTAATAAGCTCATCTTTTAAGATACAGATAGCCTGGGCTTCCCTGGTGGCGCAGTGGTTGACAGTCTGCCTGCCAATGCAGGGGACACGGGTTCGAGCCCTGCTCTGGGAGGATCCCACATGCCGCGGAGCAGCTGGGCCCGTGAGCCACAATTACTGAGCCTGCGCGTCTGGAGCCTGTGCTCCGCAACAAGAGAGGCCACGATAGTGAGAGGCCCGCGCACCGCGATGAGGAGTGGCCCCCGCTCGCCGCAACTGGAGAAAGCCCTCGCACAGAAACGAAGACCCAACACAGCCAAAATAAATAAATTAATTAATTAATTAAAAAAAAAAAGATACAGATAGCCTGTGGAGAGAACAAACAGAGCAAACTTTTTACCTACAGTGTCCACAGATTAAATACACTCAGCAAATTCAGTTGCTCTGAGGAAAAGGAGTTTATGATGGAAGGGTGGGAATGGTACAGAGTAAGGGGGGAAGGCACGTTTGCGGAAAAAAAACACAATCGGGCCCTGATCCATCAGTTCAAACGTGGGTGGGTTTCTATGTATAAACAACCACCAAGAAGATGAAGAAATTGCTGTCCCTGAAGACATTAGGTCCACGCAATACTGTTCCTGCATTTCTCAGAAGAGGCAGTTGAGGAGGGAGCCAGTTACAGCAGCCCTGATTCCGGGGAGAACTCTTACATAAAGAACTCGGAGAAATCCTCCTGACTTTGCGTACATCCAGCTCCTTCTACGAGAGCATCTGGTCTCCTAAGACAGCTGTGGTGAAGCTGGCCCCCCGCCAGGCTGGAGAGTGGGCAAGGGGCAAGGGAGGCAACAGCAGGAGAATCAGGACATGACAGGACACAATGTGCCCCTACGTGGCCAGCCTCACCCCAGAGCACCATGGGTTGAGCTGACCCAGATGACAGACACCCACATTCCTGTGGAATTGGGACCTGCGGGGAGGGGCACTGGAGGGAAAGACTGTCTGTTGCTCGGGAGAAACTGACAACGCAGTCAGCGCTGGACACAGTGACATTCTTTGGCCACCCGGCCGCCTACGCCCCAGCCGGGACTGCGGGCAAAGCCTGGCGCTTCCAGATTGGGAAGTCACCAAAAGCTGAGGGAAGCATGACAACCCTCCCTCTGATGGTGGCTGGTGGCCTGGGGACATGGGGAGGAGGGGGATGTAAATGGGGCAGAACACAGGAGGGGCTTGGTGCCAGGCTCTGCCAGGTGCCCACAGCCAAGAGGCTAATTAGGTGGGAGTCAGGTATTCAGCCGCCAAGACGGCCAACCAAGAGCTCTTCCATTCAGCCCACCTGTGAGGGGGGCCTTTCCCTGTCACTGGGCCAAGCATCGTCACTACCAACGACAGGCAAGAAAGGAACCAGCAGGTCACCAAGGTTCGGCAAATGCAAGCTTCCCAGGGCTGGGGAGGCAGGCTGAATTCCTCAGGCTTGAGGCACAGACCCCTCGGGCTGGCCGGGCTTTCAGGCTGATGCAGGGAGAAGCAGGAGCCAAAGCCTGGTATGGCCCAGAGTGGCTGCAGGGGCTCCTTCCTGAGCCCCAAGCCTGGCAGCGGCCACAGGCCCCCAGTAGCGGCTGCTCCAGCCTGGAGGGCAGTCAGAGCTCAGGGCTGCCACAACACAGGAGCTGGGCGAGGCTTCTGGAACGTGCAGGAGCCTGGCCTTGGGGCACTCAGGGGGCCTCGGGTTTGGGGACTGCCCGTTTGAATGACGGCTTCACTTAAAAACAAAGAGGGAATAAGCCAGAGCTCCACAGAAATGGGTGCATCCTTCTCGGGACTCGAGCTAGGACGCAGCTCTGCTCTTGGGAACAAACACTTTTCTCTGGGCCAGAGGCTGGGTACCCAGAGACAGGGTGGAGGTCCCTGTCCTGAAGGGGTCCCAGGCCCCCACCACCAATGCCTGCTAACCTGAGAACCAGGTAAAAGAGAGCATGATGATGGGGCAGGAGCTCAGGGAGAGTCACGGGGGAGTGACAGCCGAGCTCAGCTGTGAAGATGGATGGGGGTCTCAAGGCCAAAAGGGGGAAAGAATCCCCGCAGCGGGGAAAGGGGCACAAGGGCGTCACAGCTCGGAGCAGCAGCCCCTGGTGGCCTGTGGCTTGATGCGGGGCCAGGAAGAGGCGCCCTGGGGCCAGGCCGAGCTGGCTGCGCCGCCGCGGATGGAGCCGCTTTGCGCCCGCCTCTCCTGCTCTGGCTGGACGGCCCGCAGCCTGCCCCAGCCTGTGCGTCAGGGCTTCGGGGCTCAGCAGGCTGCCCCCGCACCAGGGACGGAGTGAAGCCCCTCTTTACGCAGCACCAGCTCGCCCGTCTCCCCTGTTGATCCACCCAGACAACGATGAAATACGCTGTCCCTTTGTGTTGCCTGTTTATTGCCTATCAAAGCCCCTCTCTTCACCTGATTCCCCTGCTGGCTGCTGCCTGTTTCCGTTGCCCTTTCCGGCAAATGCCTCTGCAGAGTCATTGGTGCTTGTGTTCTTCAGTTGCATCTTCTTGTTCTCTCCTAAACCCGCGTCAGGGAGGCTTCCCGCCTCCCCCACTCTGTCACCAGAACTGTCCGCGTCAAGGTCACCAGCGGCATCCGGGTTGCTAAATCCCATCAACATTCTCAGTCCTTCATCATGTTTTTGATCCATCAGCAATGTTTGAGGGCTTCCCTGGTGGCGCAGTGGTTGAGAATCTGCCTGCCATTGCAGGGGACACGGGTTCGAGCCCTGGTCCAGGAAGATCCCACATGCCGCGGAGCAACTGAGCCCATGCGCCACAACTACTGAGCCTGTGCGCCACAACTACTGAGGCATCACTCTAGAGCCCGCGAGCCACAACTACTGAGCCCTTGTGCCACAATTACTTAGCCCGCGCACCTAGAGCCCATGCTCCACAACAAGAGAAGCCACCGCCATGAGAAGCCCGCTCACCACAATGAAGAGTAGCCCCCACTCGCCACAACTAGAGAAAGCCCACGTGCAGCAACGAAGACCCAACGCAGCCAAAAATAAAATTAATTAATTTTTTAAAAAAACTAAAAAAAACAACGTTTGACACAATTTCTCACTCCCTCTTCCTTGAAACACTTCCTCCTCTGACCTCCAGGACACCAAAGGCCCTCGTCTTTCCCTCCTGCTCCAATGTTAGCTCTAGGTTTCCTGCAGGTCTCTCCTCCGCCCTCCAGGGACCACCTTGTCCCTCTTCTCGAGCTGACTGACTCTCTTGGTGACCTCATCGAGTCTCGGGGCTTTAAATACCTACAGAAGGCTCGTGACTCCTGAGTGTGTATCTCCAGCAGCTCCAGTCTCTCTCCAAAGTCCAGAATCATACACTCAGCTGCCTACTCGTTGTCTCCAATTGTGAAATCTAGCAGAATTCTCCAACTCAGCACGTGCAGACCTCAGACCTCCACTGACCCCCATACTGCTCTGCCTGCAGCTTCGCCCCCATCTTGGGTGATGGCAACTATAGACTTTCAGGGGCTTGGGCAACCTTCTCTGCTTCTCTCACACCCATATCCAGTTCACCAGGAAATCCCGATGGCTCTGCCTTCGGGATGTGTCCGGGATCTGGCCACTTCTCACCCCCTTCACTGCTCTCACCTGAGTTGGAACCCCCTTACCTGTCTTCTCATTTACTGCAGTGGCCTCCTAGCTGGACTTCCTGCTTCTCTGATCCTACAAACTACTCGCCACACTGCAGGCCCAGACGTCAGAAGACATCACTGCTCTGCTCAACTCAGACCCGGCAACGGCCAAAATAAAAGCCAAAGTCCTCATAACGGTCTGGGAAACCCTAAAAGCTCCCTCCTCCACTCCACCCCCACCCCTACCCTGACTTCATCTCCTGACGCCCCACCCGCCTTGCACCCCATTTCAGCCTCCTTCTAGTCCCCAGAGGTTCCACCGTGGGGTCCTTGCGCTCGTTATTCTCTCCACCTGGAACACTTTTTCCCCCAAATCAAATGACCAACTCCCTCATCTCCTTCAAGTCTTTGCTGGGACATCACCTTCTCTACAAGCCACTCTTGACCACAGTCTGCCCTTCCACCTCAGAATCTCTGATCCTTGTACTGTTTCATTTTTCTCCATTGCACTTTTAACCTCTAGCACATTAGATAATTTACATATTTATTATACTTACTGTTTTTGGATTGTCCAGATGTGAACTCCATGAGAGCGAGGCTTTATTTTTTAGTTGTTTTGTTTTGCTTTGGGTCAGATTTGTTCACTGATGCGTCCCAAGTTTCTAGCACAGTTCTTGGCATATAACAGGCTCTCAATAATTATTCTTGAGTGATGGAATTGAATTAATTATAGTCTCATGACTGCCTTGGACTTTGGTTTTAAGATGCTTATTTGATGGGCAGCAAAATCAAACAAATAAACCATATGATGTCACAGATGATGGCCTGTCATGGAGATTCACAGATGGTGAGAACATGATTGGAGAGTGGTACACAGAGCACTTTAACTGTAATAATCTTTTTTTATTTTTTAAAGGAGTAGTAGGGACACAGATGTTCATTATATTATTCTCCGTAACTTTTATATGTATGAAAGATTTCATATTTTTTTAAAAATAACAGGTATTCAGCAAGTTAGCCGTAACTACTACGTGCTCAGTCCTATGCTAGGTATTGGGCTGGGGAGCAGGCGGGGAGCACAAAGAACGCTGGTCCTGCCCTCCGAGAGCTTGATACGTACAGTGAGACAACACAGTAACTTCCAGAACATACGAGGAAGACAGTCCAGGATGCATGGGCAGACGAGTGGTACTGACACTCAATGGCACAGAAGTTCAGAGGGCACAGGGACGGCTGTGGTCAGAGGGCCCAGGGGACCTTCACAAAGACAGGAGGTCAGCTCTGATGAGCCAGGGGAAGGAGAAGACCTCGTGGAGAGCAGGAGGTGCCACGGCGCTCTCTCGCAGGAAGCTCGTGTGACAATAACAGAGCATCTGACCCTAGAAACATCTGTCAACCTCACCAGAACTTTTGCATCCGTTCACGGGGTCGCTTGTTCTAGACAACCCACAGAATCTTTTCTGTTTTGAGGATTCTATAATTCTGTGTGCCAAAATGGCCAGTTCACTCAATGCTAGGCACTGAGCGGGCAGAAATGTTTTAAGTGTATAGCCCTTGCCTCAAAGACTTCACAGTCTAATATGGGAGTCCGACATTAGTTGCCTTAACAACCTTGAGAAGAAGATACAATGAAGATGAGGAAACTGAGGCTCAGAGACACGCCAAGGACAAAATACAAACCCGGCCTCCAGGAGCTCCCACTGCAGGGCTGGGTGCCCAGGTAAACAGGAAGCACCATTCTCGGTGACCTCTCCCACCCTGATACGCCTCTGAGCCAGCCAGAGGGCGCTTGCAGGTTATGATTCCACCGGCCTGGGGTGGAGTCTGCGAGTCTGCACTTCTGATTAGCGCCCAGGTGACGCTGAGGCTGCCGCTGGTCTGAGGACTGACACAGGGCTCTCGGACTGCTGACCAGACCATTCAGCAGAGTGCCTGGACCACAGTTAGATCAGCCTAGAATCTCTAGATCAGTGCTTCCCAAACCTGTCAGCACATCAGAATCACGTGGGCAACTTGTTAATGCCAACAGTTTGATTCCATAGGGATGGCATTTGGAATTCCGTAGTCTTTTTTTTTAAAAAAACAAGTTGCTCAGGGATTCTGGTGCGTAGTCTTTTCCAAAAACAACTGTCCCAACTCACCTTCCCAAGACCCCAAGGACCAGCTCTCCCTGCCTCTTCAATGTCTCTGACTCTCTAGCTCCACCTGCCGGATCCATGCCGTCTGTCACAACGACCTCAAAGCTTCCTTCCATTCACAGCTGGACTCGAGCCCGAGAAAACCTCGGGGGTATGATCTGTATAAGGAAGCCTGGCCCGCGACCCAAAAGAAGATGTCTCCCCCACTTTAGCTGGTCTCGATGCCTTAAATTTCTCAGGCTGCAATATAATCCCAAGGTCTCAGGGCCAGGATCCTATTTACCTCTGTATCGTGGGGCTTACCCAAGGGTACAGAAGATAGATCTAGTAAGTGGTGGTAAAATTTAAATGAAAACTTTGAACTAAACACTGCCCTTTCTTCTATTTTTATCAAAGGAAAACATCTGGAGGAGAGCAATTTAAATGAGTTTCCTCCTGTGGTTTTCCTCTGGGACACAAAGTGGACAACACCAGAGCCCTGGGTGTCTCGGAGGAAAGGAGAGGAGGGGATATGGGAGAAGGAAAGGGGATGGGGGCCTCTGCAGGGCACTGGCTGTTTGCTAAGCACTTTACAAACACTACGACTCGGGATCTCAACCTTCTTGCTCGTCAGAATCAACTGGAAAATTCACTAACAGTCCTTCTTCCAGGCCCACTCTAACCCGCTGAATCGAAATCTCTAGCGGGAGAACCCAGGACCTTCTCAAAGCTCCCAGGTCATTCTGGTATTTAGGAAGCATGCATTACATCGTTTAACCCTCACAGCAACCCATTTTACAGATGAAGCCACTCTAGCGCAGAGGGACGTTCTGAAGTCACATGGTCAGTAAGCGCCAGAGCCAAAACAAGGAGAAGGAAGTGGGACCAGCCTTTCTGGCGGCATTTTCACAGGAAGCCGAAACATTCAAAATCGTGACAGGAGTAATAGGCTATGACTTTTTACTTTGAATATGCCGGTGTTTCCTTAGGATACATGGTGAGTCAGTGTTCCCAGTTAAGGCATGTTCACCGTGTAGACTTTACCCTGCACGCCCCCAAGTGAGTCATTCTTAGTGTTAAAAAGCCAGGGACGTGGACAGCCTGGCAACCACCAGAATCCACAGAAAATAAGCCTGGCCAAGAAAATGCTTTTGTTTTTCATAGAATAGTTAGGCTGGCGGATCAGGAGAATGTCATACACGCGTGCGCGCACACACACACACACACACACACAAGGGTATTAAAGGTCTGACCAAGGCATTTGATAAAATCTTTCATGATGCCCCTAAGAGACAGGTTGGATAATCTGGGTTAGGTAATATAGTAATAAGTACAGCTAGTTAAACTAACATTCCTGAGGAACGTGGAAAGGAGAACAAGTAAGTCAGATTTCCAGATGTAACAAAATCAGTACATTGGATAACAATTAAAGCACCAAAGGACCCTGACAGGTCTAAATCCAATGAAATGACGTTTAAGACAGATATACTAAGACTCAAGAAGTCAGTTGTGTAACTAGTAGATAGGGAAGGCTTAGCCATCAGCAGTTAACTCTGAATGCTTTGATCTTAGAAAACAGTAAGAGATATAAGATCTAGAACAAGGAGACGGGGGCCATTGTACATTGCACTGGTCAGATAAAACTTCAAGAAGGACACTAGCAAACTAGAGTCTTCCCAAAGAGTCCAAGTGGGTGTAACAGAATCAGAAATCATGTCTCACAACAAAGAGCCAGTGGAAGGAACTGAGCATATCTAGTCTGGAGAAGAAAAGACGAAGCAGGGTCGTGAACGCTGTCTACATACCTTGGAAAAAAGACATAGTCACTAAAAATGTATATATATATAATATAAATAATATATAAAAATATTATACATCACATATTTATCATAAAATTTATTATATTTTTATTATTTATTTATATTTTTTATTTATCATAAAATTTATTAGTATATTATTATATATAAATAATATATTATTTATATATAATATAAATAATATATAAAAATATTATACATCATATATTTATATTTAATATATACATCATATATTTATATATTTATTATACTTAAACCTATATATTTAATGCACAAATACATCTTAAATATATTTATAATTAAATAAATTTAGCTATATTTAATATTTTGTTAAATATATTTTTATTTGTCTTTGTTAAATATATTTATTTCATTAATACAGCTGACCCTTGAACAATGCAGGGCTTAGGGGCACTGACCCCCGTGCAGTTGAAAACTCGCACAGAACTTTGCAGGTGGCCTTCTGCATCTGCGGTTCTGCGTCGGCAGATTCAGCCAACCGAGGATCGCATCGCAGTATGTATTTATTGAAAAAAACCCTCACATAAGTGGACCCGCAGAGTTCAAACCTGTCTTGTTCAAGGGTTAACTATATATGGTTAATAATAAGATTGATTTTATTAAATATACATACAAGACTGATTCTGGGTAGCACCGGAGGGTCCAGCTGGAGGCAAGGGTTAACCTTACAAAAAGGTGAGTGTTGTTTCCTAAATGCTGGCCTGTAGTTAAGCCGCTCCACCTCCCACTTCCATTCGCGGAGCTGCTTCTCTCCCCCAGATCCTGTCAGGTGCCAGGAAACCAGAGAAACGCAGCAGAGTTTCAAGAAGTTCACCATCCAGTAGGGAAACAAGGCTGCAGAACTAATTGATACAATGAAGTCAGCTCTAGACTGATGGATACGAAGTACCACCAGCGCCAGAGGAAGGTGGAGTTCATTTGCTCTCCAAGAGTAGACAAGAAGTTTCACTAACAAAGTGACCCAGGAATTGGGTTTTGAAGGACAAGTAAGAGCTCGCTGGACAAAGAGGTAGGGAGGGAACTTCGTGAACAGGGGGCAAAGGCATGGAGGGGGTGGATTCGGGGAAAACTTGAGAGCTCAGCGTGACTAGAATTGTGTTTTCATGCCTGGATCACCAGGGGAGCTTCTAAGAAAACAGAGACACAGCTAAACCCCACAGATTCTGATTCTGTATTATTTGGAAACCCCGTGAGTCTGATGTCCAGGGCTGGGAGTGACGACAGGAGTCCCATGAGGCCAGCTGTGAGTTTAAGACTAGATTAGGTGCCGGCCACCAAGGACCCTCCCTTCCCATCTAACATTTGAGAAGCCCATATACCAAGAAGTGTTCTTTCATCCAAAAAGTCTCCCAGGGCAGGACCCACAGAGAACAGTATCTCTCCTGCTAACCCACCTCCACCGCCGCGTCACCCCAGGAAGAGGCATCGAGCACCAGGGTCAGTTGAAAAATGACCGTCATTCAAGTGAGACGGTCCCTGCTGGAGAGTCAAATCTCTAACCCTAAGCAACAGGGCTGAACAGAGACATGAAGCTGGGAGACTGGCTCCGTGAAAGTTAGAGCTCATTCCTGCGAAAGCTTCCAGAGAAAAATAGAAAGGCAGCATTTCCGGTAGAGAGAGCAGATCTTTAGAAGCAGGCATAATGGTTTCACCGCTAGTTGTGAGACCTCAGCCCAGGTAAGTAATCTCTCTAAGCGCCTCTGTGTATAAACTGAGGCCAATAATCCACTCACATGCTACTTAGGAAGACTGATACGACAAAAAGAAAAATGCTTCATTGGTGCCTGGCATACAGAAAGCACTCAGTAAACAGCAACAACAATAATGAACCTGGACGGGGAGGGTGGGAGGGAGGGAGATGCAAGAGGGAAGAGATATGGGAACATATGTATATGTATAACTGATTCACTTTGTTATGAAGCAGAAACTAACACACCATTGTAAAGCAATTATACTTCAATAAAGATGTTTAAAAAAAAAAAGATCAACAATAAAAAAAAAATAATGAACCTGGACATTTATCATTTTGAAAGCACTTTAAATTATCCATAAATTGCAAATAACTCATACGTTTGCAAAAATACTAGTCTACCAGGTGGCCGCTCAGTGTTCAGCCTGTAAGACTTACTGTTCTTTCTCTTTCCATCTGGTGACCTCTTACCTGTCTGGCATTTCTAACTGGACAAAACCTAGAAACTTGAGCCCATCTTGCTTCACCTTTAAACGTGAAGTGTCTGCCAAATGTCTATTAATAAACTAAGTTTCTGCCTGGGTCAAATCAGGGGAAGTCACTAGCTAGCCCAAGTCCGCATTTCCTTTATCTTGAATTCCTTCGAGGTTCAAATCACCTTAGATAAAAATAATCCACTCAAGAATTTCAACAAAACTCTCTAATTGTTGGCCAAAACGTTTTGTATATCGATTCAGTTTTCATTTGTCCCGCACTCGTATGGAGCAGAGGGGAAGTGGTCCCTTCCCAGGTATGCCCTGTCCTGGGTCCCAGTGTCACACGCCCTCTAGAGGGCATTTCTGGGCCAGGACACCGAACGACAGCAGTTAGATGCTCCCTACGAAGGGCTGCACTTCTACGGAGTAAAGGAGGAACGTGCAGGGCCCGACGGATGTAACAGGACATGGAAACAGGGTCCCCCAGCCATGGCTCCACAGAAGGGCTCAGCGCACCCATCTGAAGTCCAGAGACTGTCACTCCATTTTGCTCCCCAAAGAATTCCAGGCTGTGATTCCAAGATGGTCCACTTGGACGGACCACAGGAGGTTACCTCCCCCTCCAGGGGGTTCCGACTATGCTGCACGGAGCCCTGGGTGACAGTGAAGAGAGTGAGGGCGGGGACAGGGAGGTGGCCGATGTGGGCGCTTGAGAAGGGAGGGCACCAAACTCGCCATCTTGGCATTTCACAAGTTGCCCCATTTTTACGTCATTTACAGGGAGGGGTCTGCAGATATTTTCATTGATAGCAAGGGTTCCGTATCGGGGAATGCAAGTGCTGAAAATCGTGGTCAGGCCCAACTCCCCGGGCCACAGCTGGCACACAGGGCCCCTCCGGAGGGCAGAGTGCAGAAAGAGCGCCCCTTCGGGTGAACAGATTTCAAAAGGTGCCCCTTCCTCCCGACTGTCACAGCCACCCTCAGTGCCAGAGCCCAGCAGGCTTGGTGAGCGGAGCGCAGGTTGGCTTTCCGCCCCCGGGTGCCCTTGAGCCAGCACTCTGTGCAGACTGAAAACCGCAGGGCCCTACATGGCAGCCCTGCCTCACCCTCATTCTACACAGTCACCTGATAAGGCTTGAGGAATAGTGAGCTTAGCTCTGCAGAGGGGGCACTCCTGTGCCTGCAGCTGCACAGACAGAGTCTCCTGTGATCTGCAGACAGCCCTATGGGGGCGGAGGCACAGCGCCAAAGTGACAGCAGGCCTGCTCAAAGCCACACTGTGAGCTTAGAACCTAGACCTCCAGACAATTCAAATTCTTTGTGTTCCTCTCCTACGGAGAGAGACTCTCATTCTCTTCATCCTGGTGACAATAAACTCTTCAAAAGTTCAGAGGCGCCCCTCTTGCCCCCGCTTGCTGTCCCTGCTGAAGGAGATGTCACATTCTTCAGCCCCTCCCCCCAGACTACAGACCAAGCAACCAGGAGTGTCACGTTCCCATAATGTCCTGCTTTCCTGTCAATCCTGATACATTCAAAAGACATTAGGTATTTTTATTCCAAACTTTTGCTTATTGTTTGCTTATATCCTTTAACAAATCCAGAAAGGATCTAAGCAGCTTAGGGAAAAAACTCAAGTAATCAAACTGTTTAAGACTATGATCAAAAGCCACGCAATGGAGCAGGATTTAGAATTAGGGGAGGAAGTGGAGAGAATTATTCCTGAAATCTAGTCTCAGAGCAATCCTGCAATTGGGCACTTAGCAAAGCTCAGCCCCCAGGGCAGCCAGGGCAGAGAGGGAAGATGAGAAACAGGGCTCTTGTCTGACAGAAGGACTCATGTCGATTCAGCACCGTTAGACCGCATCCCAACCATACACCCTGCAAGGAGTGGATTTATGACAGCTCACACAGGACAGATAACAACAGAAGCTAGCGTGTGACCCACCGGCGCCTCAGGAGCAGGCATCTTCTAGACCACTCGCATGGGATGGGTATGACCTTTCTGGTGAGCACACGCTCCGCTCACGGCGCCCAGGTGGTGGCCATCCACCCCAGTCCTGTGCCTTTAAACCCGGCCAGCTCACCCCCCAAAACACACCACACAGCCTCTGTCCAGCAGCCAATATCCATGAACTTCAGGCATTCCAGAACACCTCACCTGGGCAAGACCCTCCGGTACCACCCTGTCCTATGAGCCGTCTCCTTTCCCAGAGTCTTTCCTTCCTGACATTCTGGTCTTCCCCTCCCATTTCACCCTAGGGCCTAACTACAGAGCCACCTCTGAGATTTCTTTTCTTTCTTTTTTTTTTGGCTGCGCCGTGTGGCTCGCAGGGATCTTTGTTCCCTGACCAGGGATCGAACCCCCGCCCCCTGCAGTGGAAGCGCAGAGTCTGAACCGCTGGACCACCAGCGAAGTCCCTACAGAGCCATCTCTAAATTGCTTCTAGGGCCCAGCTACTCTCTGGTTCCTCCCTCTGCAAGTGCATCCCATCCACCCAGGGCAGGGCTGTGGTTGACCACACAGTAAGTGCTAGGAGTGGGATCCGGGAGCCTCAGGGCGTAAATGAAGACCAGACCAGGCCAAAGCTCGCCATCGAGTGATAAAGACCTGGGGGCTCTCACTTTGTCATCTCTTTCATTCACCTGTTCCTTCAACAAATGCCAAGCACTTGCTGTGTGCCAGGGGCCAGTCTTGGAACAACTACAATGAAAGACCGTGTGTGCCAAGTTCCAAAAAGAGGATGGGGGTTGAGGATGGAGGCACCACTTGCAGCTGGGGTTCCCAGGCAAAGGCTGCACTTGGACAAGGCCTTGAAGGATCAGTGGACGACTGAAGGTGGCAACCCCTCCCCCGTGTTCTCTACTGATGGAGTGCTCAACTGTCACCTCCTCAGGGAGATCTGCCCTGACCTCTCCATCTAAAAGCTCGTCATCCTCCCATCCTATGCTCCCTACTTTATTTTATAACCCCACTCTCCATCTGGCATATAGTTTACTTTTTATTTGCGCATTCTTTTCTCCTCCACCTAGAATGTAAGCTCTAGCGGGGCAGGGATATTCGGCCCTGTTATCTACTGCTTCATCTCCAGTGCCTAGAAAGATGTCTGCCACCTAATAGAAACTTAATGAGTATTTATTACTAGAATGAATAAAGGAATAAAGAGACAGTCATCTTTTATTACTTTTGTTTGGAGGAGCACGGGTGATTAGTGACATAGAATTGTCAACTGTTTATCTTAAGAAAGAAGGAAGGAAGGAAGGAAGGAAGGAAGGTGTCATCTACTATAATAATCATCTCATAAAGGAAAGATACTTTAACCTCCCCAAAGTGGGAAGTGCATTCTCTCAGGATAAATAGTAGTCTTTCCCAAGAAAAGGTCACATCAATGCACACGTCACACAACATTGTCCTAGTCTGTATTTCCACTGTGAATCACTGAAGCCTTTGGCACCATCAGCCGTTCATCCCCAACACCTCCCAACCCTCCAGCTCTGGGTCACAGTGCTGTTTCCTTGAAAAAAAGACAAGATGGCCACGTGCCCCTGGCTGGCCCATGCTCCCCAGACGTGCCTGCTCATGTGGGGATCATTCTTGACGCTGAAAAAGGGTGGGGTTCCAGCTCCGGAAGCCAGCTCAGATCCAGGGCCACCCCCTGGATCAGAGAGAACCAGCATGACACCAGCCTGTGGTTCACGAACTTTACAGTTCACACTGAATTTTCAGTGAAGTTATACTTTTTCCACAGCTCCTTCTACTGCATTTTTCATGCAGCTGCTAAGAGAAAAATCAAATATGGCTCTACAAACCTCACCCCATTTACCTTCACAGTAAGCTAGCGAAGGCGGTTTATCAGCCCCGTTGTAAAGATGAACAGCCCGAGGATCAGAGAGGCTAAGAGCAAGTTGGCGGAGGTGGGGAAAGGGGAGGCACTGCAGGTGCAGGGGCGGCCCCACCTCCACCTTCTCGCCTCTGCGGAGTCCGGGGCTGAGGGCCAGGGGCCAGGAAGTGTGCACCTGCAGCTCTCCAAATCAAAAGCTGCTCCAGGCCTCTTTTCTCTCCTTCTCCCTTCTCAGCCCCCCTTCCCAGCCCTCAGGTTCAGCTCCAGGCCCACCTGCCACAAAAAGCCGACTTCCTGAGCTGCCTCACTCCAAGGGTTTCCATCTCTGAAGCTGGCCGTCCTCAGGCTCCAGACCTCACCGTTCAAAGCATAGCTAGCCAGCTTTCTGCCACATAATCTGACATTTTAAAATACGAGAACACAAAATTAGACGTGTTGCGTATTACATGATAGACATCATCTCACGTAGTTCTTGGCTCTCTGGCTAGCGCTTCAATTCGAGAGCACGTGCCCTTCTTCTGCAGCCCCGCAGGGCCTAGAGCAGGCAGAGCGGATACCCATGAGTTCCACTGCATCTCTAGGGAGCCCCACAGTTTGCGAAGTGCTTCAACTCACATAGCTCATCTGAGCCTCCCAGCACCAGGCAGAGAAACTGAGCCTCTCGGAGAAATGACCTTGTCCAAGGTCAGATAACTAGTCATTTGGAAAGCTGGGCCCTCAGCCCTGGTTCTGAGACCCTGGGTCCACAGCTCTAGGGCACCTCGGCATTTTGCTTCTCAATAGCACGTATACATGTGCAACAAAACTTATTGTTGGCAAAGAGTGGAGCCCTCATCCTGTTCATACTTTTAATGTAAACGCATTCAATTAATTATACTTTTGGCAAAATAGAGAGGGGGAGAACAAAAAATAAATGTTCAACCGTGCATGGCAATTTCTCTTGCTGTTTTCCAGAGAGGAATGGGATAGAAGATGCAGATCTGCTGTGTCCTCACTGTCTCACTTCCCAGGAGGATCTTAGGGGGCGAACATCGCACATCACGTGAGTATAGCGTTCCAGGAGAGAGGTCACCTGGTGACAAAAAGGCCAATCATGCAAGGCTTAAGAGAGGGAATGGAAATCTGCTTTAAGGCTGCGGGAAACAGGGCCTGTGTTGGATTTGATAAGAACCAGCGCTCGTTATGTGCACACTAAGTGCTTTATGGTTTTTAACTCATTGAGTTCTCGCAAAATCCTTTTTGCACACAAGGAAAGGCGTCTAAGAAAGGTCAGTCACCAGCTAGCAAGCCGGAGAGCTGGGCATTGAGCCCCAACAGAGAAGCTATTTAATCTATTCCCTTAGTTTTTCTGCTAACATGGCAAGGCATGGTGTCTGCAGGGGCCAGCATCGGCAGGGAACTGGACCACACACAATTTCTGCCCCTTGCACTAGCGCTAGATCCTAGTCTTTGCATGAAACACAGCGCTACCGCACAAAGCCCTCCACCCGCTCTAGCCCTGACCAGAGGGGTGGGGGAGACGACTAGGACCCCTAAGTGGCAGTGAGAAAAGACCTTTGGGAACAAGATGCGGGTGAGGGGATGGCCCCAAAGCCAGGCACAGGTATGGACTTAACAGGTGTGGGCCAAGTAGAGTGATGACCCCATTCCAGAGCCAAAGGCTACGAGTAATTACATCAAGACAATAGGTGTAAATCCAACTGACCCAGGCAAAGGTAGCCGTGTTAGGAGGTGTGGGCAATGCCAAGATGGAGACACCCTCGCTTCCCTTGGAGCTCACCGCTCAACGGGAGAGAAGAGGCTGTAGATAAGTATGAGAACAGAACAGGCAGGGGGCGGGGAGGGGTGCCAGCTGGAGTTCGAGTTTAAAGGCAGGGTCCCCTGCACTCCAATTCCATAAAGGGAGACAAAATCAGTTTCCATCAGAAACATACAGCTATGTCCCACACTGGTTCTTCTTCCTGTTCTAGTTCTTTCCATCAAGCAAAAGTTAATGGTGACTTTTTCTTCTTCCATTTTAACCCCTAAAAATAAAAATTCTTATTCTTTCAATTAAAGAAAGGAAAAGATGGACTTCCTTCATGGCACAGTGGTTTAAGAATCCACCTGCCAATGCAGGGGACACGGGTTCGAGCCCAGGTCCAGGAAGATCTCACATGCCACGGAGCAACTAAGCCAATGCACCACAACTACTGAGCCTGCGCTCTAGAGCCAGTGAGTCACAACTACTGAGCCTATGTGCCACAACTACTGAAGCCCATGTGTGTAGCGCACCCACTCACCGCAACTAGAGAAAGCCTGCGCACAGCAACAAAGACCCAACATAGCCAAAAATAAATAAATAAATTACAGCAAAAGAGAGAAAGAAAGAAAGAGATAGATTGCATTTTGCCCAAATGAAGAAGTAACCATCAGAATCAGTTTTAAACACATCCCACTCAATCAATGACAACATCACTTCAGAAACCACACTTCTAGGGACTTCCCTGGTGGTCCAGTGGTTAAGACTCTGTGCGTCCAATGCAGGGGCCACGGGTTTGATCCCTGATCTGGGAAATAAGATCCTGCATGCCGGGCCGTGCGGCCAATAAATAAATGAATAAAATTTAAAAAAAAAGAAAAGAAACCACGCTTCTAAATGTTGAGCATTCAATAACAGCTTTTTGTTGTTACAATCAACAACAGCCTCACTCTAGTAACCATGTTTCCATAGCTAACAGGCAACCAATCCCTAAAGTTCCTGTCAATGGATGTTCACAAATTCACAATCTCCATGCTTCCTAAAAGCAGTTTACTTCTCAGGGAGACTGTATAGTACAAGCATAGTAAACACTTCTTTAACAAGCAATAAATTCAGTTTTAGATACTAAAAAAAAAAAAAAAAGAAACATACAGAACATGAAGCCGAGACAACTGACGTGTTACTTAACACGAGGGAGGGGGCCCTCAACCTTAAACGCTAGCTGAAACGTTACAGAGATGGTGGCATGTGAACTGGGCCTTAAAGGAAGAGTAGGATTGGAATCATTTGAGAAGGAAGGAACAGCATCTCTCTCTGGGCAAGATGCAGAATGTGTTCCAACAACAGTTTGCTGCTGGGAATTCCCTGGTGGTCCAGGGGTTAGGACTCCGCGCTTTCACTGCCCGAGGGCCTGGGTTCAATCCCTGGCCGGGGAGCAAAATCCTGCAAACCACGCGGCACAGCCAAATAAATAAAGCAGTTGGACGCAAGGAGTTAAATCACAAACAAACGTAATGGCGAGGAATTCAAATTGGACCCAGTAATCACTGATTTTGCTGCATTGAGCTTCCGTGTTCATCCTAAGTTTCTGACCCTAGTTAAAGTTCCATCTGCCTCGTGGTTGTGTTAGGAGGCCGTGGTGGTTCTCCTGTGTGTAGTGGCAGGGTACCACCTCCAGGGGGCGCTCCAGGCCTCCCTGTGACTTCACTTGGAGGGGGATTGGGTGGGCCCAGGACACTGAGAGAAGGAGCAAAGAAGCCGAAAGCTCTGCTTCCCGGAGAGGGAGGGTGTTTGGGGACGGCTTCCTAGGTTTTCTCTCTCCGCCTCCCCATCCACACACACCCAGGGGGCTGGTGGTTTCAGGCTGATCCCAGACAGTAGCCTCTTGGGAGCCTCCCTGGACCAGGTGGGCAGACAGGTGTTTCAAGTCGGCTGGGGGTCTAGGGAGAGGTGGACCCTTTCCCTGAGTCTGTCTTTCCATGCCCTCACCACAGTCAGGGGTGCAGGCCCCAGAGGTCCCTGAAGAAAGGAGTCCAGGAGGGTATTACCTGGCTTCTGTCCAGGCTTCCGGTCAGCTTTGCCAAAGGAATTTAGGTAGCAAACATGTGCTCTGAGCAGTTGAGGCCCAAATTCCAGCCCCTGCCCAAGTCTCAGGGGCTGGAGGTGGCAGGATGGGTCTGGGGTCCTGACGACCACCTCCCTGGAGACCCAGCTAACATGACTGGCTCAGCGCCTCTGAAGAAAGGCACTCGCTGTGCAGCACAAGGTCATGGTAGGAGAAACAGAGCCGAGAGCAGGAAGGTGAGGCCAGCTTTTGAGAGGCCTTGAATGCTGAGTCAAAATGTCTGGACAAAGACTCCCTCAGAATTCTCTGTATTAGTGGACACAGGGGTCTGGATTTGTGCATTTCCTCCTTACAGCGCCAAGACCCATGGTCCAAATGTGAATGATTTGATTTCTCTTCACTGTGATATTTACAGCCCAACCTGTAACAAGCTATCTTTTTATCAGGTTTAGGTGCTATTATGAATAATAGCTACCATTTACCCAATACCTGTGATTATTATATTATTAGGTATTGTAAGCCCCATTTTACAGATGAGAAAACTAAGGCTCCAGTTAATCAAAACTTGTTAAGTGGCAAAACTAGCCCAAGTGGCAAAACTAGTGCCCGAGCCCCATGGCTCCCGCTTCCCCCACCCCCAGATTCACGCTGGGTCCCACATATTTGGCCCGTAACTGTGTGCTTTCTTTCACAGGCTGGGTGCCTGACCAAGATGAATGTCACCATGCACGCCCCAGCTAAGGAGAAATAAAATCCCAAATGGCCTGAGGAACAAAACCTTCAGACTTAGCTTTAGGGGAACGCCCTGTACTCGCAAAGCCCA
Organism: Balaenoptera physalus; assembly: GCF_965194825.1. NCBI lineage: Eukaryota > Metazoa > Chordata > Mammalia > Artiodactyla > Balaenopteridae > Balaenoptera > Balaenoptera physalus. The sequence continues at coordinate 89,843,337 of NC_138894.1, forward strand.
GCCTTCACTCAGGCTGAACCCTTGGCTTAGAAGACTTCACCCACCGTGTGCTCTGTTTATTGAAATCCTACCCTTCGCCAAGGCCTGGTTCCAGAGTCAGCTTCTCAAAGACGCCTTCTCCAGCCCTGCCAGTAGGAATTCCTCCTGATCTGTGTCCCCATGAACTTGGCAGCTGGCTCGGTGCAGACCCACCCACTCACATTCCGCCTGGACCTCTTGCGGGTGGAGACTAGGTCTCACCCATCTCTGTGCCCCATGGGGCTCTGCACACACTCAGGGCCTGGAGATCAAGCTCACAGTCTCTGGGAAGGGTTGCGGCCAATGTTCAGGTAGCTGGTGCCAACTTAACAGGTGCCTCCCAGGGCTCAGCTGCCAGCTGCCCTTTCCCAGCCCCAGGAATGAAGGTGCCCCATGGTGGCCGAGCCACTTTTACCCTTCCCACAAGCAGCCAGCCCAGCCCGGGTTCCTGGCCACAGCAGCTGTGGCTCCCGCCTCTCCCATCCTGCTTGGCCGGCTCGCTTGCAGCCGCCTCCTAAGCTTTCCTGCATGGCAGTCTGTCCATCTGGGCATCTGCCTCAATTTCTTGCTTTGTGTTCCAGTTCTGCTTTGCTGAGCCCCGACTCTGGACCTGGCCCTCCTTTGTCCTCCCAGGGCTGGACCCAGCCCCCAGCAGTGGAAGGAGGCCAGCGCTCTCACTGGAGCCCAGATAGGCTCCCAGGATCCCCGCCTTGCAGCCACCCTTCAGCACAGCAGGTCAGAATCTCCCAGATGTGGGCATCAGCCCGAGCCAAGCCCAAGTTCCCAGGCCCATTTAGACCCCGCACCCAGGGGTGGATACCCGCAGGAGCCAGCGGGGTCCAGCAACCCGCCCGCCCTTCACCCGCTCCTGCCATGGACGCCTGCCTCTCCCAGGGGGGACGGTCACAGGCGCCATGCCGCGGGGGATGCAGGCCACAGTGGGACAGCCAAGGGGCCTTTGAGGATTTTAGAATCAAGCACACAGGGCGGTGTAAGGGTTGAAATAAAAAGGGACTAGAGGCTTTGAAATCCTTTCTGTGGCTTAACTATAATGAGCCTTCAGGGAAAAGAAGCACGACCTCCGTTTACAAAGTTCCCAGACTACCTCCCGAGGGGTGGGATGACTGGCATTTTACTATCTTATTTACATTTTGCTGTAGATTCTAAATCTTCTGTAATAAACATACTTTTATAACCAGGAAAAATAACTGATAATCCAAGGACATAAGCAGAAAGCAGATATCGTCAGAGCTTCCTCGGATCACAGCGGCCGTAGGGTACCAGGGATGACAGACAAGCTGGGCTGCCATCCTGTCTCCCTCTTCCGCCGGCCCCCAAGCTGCGGCGGGCAAGTCCCAACTTCAAAGCCTCAGTGTGCTCGGCTGTCAAATGGGAATGACAGTGTCGGCCGGGGCTGCACAAGAGAGATACCCACGATAATAAAACTTCCATCCCAGGGCCGGGGAGACTCGGTCCCAGAGTGGGCCTGGGAGAGGTTTCTGAGAGCGCTCCCCACGCGGGAGAAGTAGGGGCGCTTCTCAGGCAGCACGGGGCTGCTCTGTCCAAGAGAGATATTCCAGGAATGGAAATGAGACACAGCCATCTTAATCCCCAGCTAACCACAAAACCGTCCCTTTAGCCAGAGTGTGGGTGCCATTGATCTGCACAGCGCTGCTGGGGTAGGTCCCGTTCCTGTCCTCAGCCTGCAGAGGGAGGCTCGCTGACCAGTCTCCTCTGCAAGCATCTGTCCACCCAGGGAACACCGGTCCAAAGGGCCAAGCGGCAAATGGTGGGAGCAGAATCCAGATGCTCTTTCTCTCTCGGCCCCGCCCCCGCCCCCGGCGCCCCACCCCCGGCCCCCCAGCCCCCCGCCCCCCGCCCCCGGCCCCCCGCATTTTGACCCGAGCACCAACAGCAAGGTCCCTCGCCCCTGCAGGGAAAGGAGCCGCCCTGCGGGGGGGAACGTGCCCGAAGGGCAAGCGACAGGTGCTTTGGGGAGCCAGCAGCCAGGAGGCTCGTCTGCCCCGCGCACGCCATGCCCTCACCCGCTTCCAGTGGGGAGCAGACGGCCCCAGGCTCTCTCTGCCTGCAGGGCGTGTGGAACCTTCCAGTGCCGGCCCAGCCCCTGCAGCTGAGGAGAGTCACAGGCGTCCTAGATGCCATTCGGGGTGGGAGATTAACACATTGTCTTCACTGCAGCCAAACCTCCAGCCTTTGGAAGAAACGACAACGCCTGACTCTAGCCCAGGCTCCATCCTCGGTCCCCGCTTCCACTTGGGGTTATCTGAACACCCTCTGCTCTTGCTTTGGGGCTTTACATGAAAATAACTACCTTTGAACAAAGCCTCGGCATCTAGGGTGAGATCCAGAAAAGGCAGGATGGTGCAGCCACTGGCTTTGGAGTCCAGTGGCACTCACAGCACACACGTCACACTCTCTGAGACAACCATGCTTAAATGACTGTGTCGGTCCAGTAACTTCAACACTCAGGGCCTCCCTCCTCTCCCGCATGCAGACACAGAAGACAACAAGAGGTCCCAGCACTGTGCCTGGCGAGCGGGAGCCGTCAAATAACTGCCCGTCTTGAGGCTCAAAGCAATCACTATTTCTCTCCATCCAAGGCAAAGAAAAAAGCCTTCACTTCTTGAATAAGTTCTAAACCCTCTTCTATAAATGCAGCCTCCATAGCAGGGGCCCGTGGGCAGCAGCTGGTCCTGTCACTCATTTGAAGAAGTAGGAATGCACAGATCCTCAGTGAGACCCGCAGGTCCCATCAGCGCGCCTCAGCTGGGGGAGGAGGGGGTGTGGTTTGCGAGTGGCCACGCCCTGGCCCTTACCCATGACCAAGGTGAGTCCGGGCGGCTCTTGCCCTGTGAGGGCTCCCAGGTGGAGCTGCAGGCGCGGTCCTGTTCCTCCATGGCCGGGCCCGAGGGATGCCAGCCGCCTTCTCACCCAGTGCCCGGAGAGCAGTGTCTGCAGCGGCTAATTTCAGGAGCTGGGAGGCTGGGCTGGCGACACCGAGCCCAGAGCAGGCGGCTCCTCTTTACACCCAGGAGCCTGGCCAAGTCACAAGGCTCAGGAAAAGAGCAGGGTGCTGAATTGCAATTCCTCTCCCACCTGGGACCGGCTAACAAAACAACACCAGGACACCTCCCGTTCCCTGAAGGATGCAGAGATTTCCCGCAGATGCCAGTTTCTCTAGACTTTTTGAGAAGGACGCCCGGTGAGGGGGCGTGACCCCTGCCGGCCGGCGACTGGCCATTCTCTCCTCACCAGCTCTGAGGAATCAGGAGTAAGACTCAGAGATTGACTAACTTCCCCAAGGTCACAGCAACAGAGGACAGAACTGGGATTCAAACCCACGAGTGCCGCCTCCAGAGGGGATTTGAGGGGAGGAGGGGATTTAAGGGAGGGACCACCTCACATGCTGCGTGCAGGGAACCTTGCAAAAAAAGCTGTGCAGACGTTTCTTCACTTTCTATTCACTTTCTTCCCTACCACAAAAAGTGCGCCCCACAAAAGCTACAGGGAATCCTTTCTCTCCATGCCTGGGCACCCCTCGGGGAGTCAGGAAGGCTGGGGTCGGTGGCCTCCCTTCCCCAGTGGGCCACCACCGTCACCTCCATCGTGCTCAGCAGCAACATCACGACCATTCGCTGGATTTGAATGCCCCCCACACACCAGGAAGCTGCTTTCTGGTACGTATTTTGCATCTAAGGTTATGGAAGTCAAATAAGGAGTGTGAAGAGCTGGTCTTGGGTCACAAAGCGGGAAGTGACAAAGCAGGGTCAGCCTGATCCCACATGCGGTGCTTGAAATGTGGTTCTCATCCTGCTGGGAGTCATGGCTTTGTGCTGATGGGGCTGGGCTCTGAGGAGCGCAGGGCGGGAGGGAAGGTGTTTCTGGGTGGGGTGGGAGGGCGGGGGCGGGGTTAGGGGTGGGGGAGGGGAGGGGAGGGGAGGGGAGGGGAAGGGAGGGGAGGGGGAGGGGGAAGGGGGGGAGGGGGAGGGGGGAGGGGAGGGTTCCAGGGCACGCTGTAGGCATGCGTGCAGAGGCTCCGATCCAGTTTGACAGGGACTGAGGGAGACAACTTCCCTGACTCTTAGCACAGAGGGACCCCTCGCCCCACTTGCCCCCCAGAGCTGCTGTCCCTACAGCCTGTGGCGCTAAGACCAACCACCTCCTGAAGTCTCTCAACTCTGCTCCGTGGGCCGAGAAGCACCTTTTCTGGTCCTCCACCTCCTCCCCAGCCAGGCCTTCTCCCATTCCACTCACTTCACTCTTCTTCCTCCTTCCCTCCGGAGGAGACCCTGACCAGGAATCCATCCGGAGCTGTGCTGAGAGCGGCGTGGGCGAATACATGAAAGGTGCCTGGCGTGTCCTATCTAGCACGATGGGTATAATGACCTCCCTTCACAGGCTGGGGCCAGTGGCTGTCCCGGCGCTGCATCTAGGAGGGAGCAGGGCGGTCCTCAGCCCCCGGCTTCCGCACTCCCAGGTCACCACGCTCCTGGCCACACTGTCCCGCTGGCCCTCCTCCCACTGGGGAAGAGCAGAAGAGGTAGGGAGACCCCCACCAGCCCAGCCCTGGAATGGCTCCCACATGTCCTCAACGGAAGGGAGAAGATAACACTTTAAGACATCTATACTGAGCTGGGTCCCCACCACTCTTACTAGTTTTAATTCATCCTGTGGGGATATTTTGAGAACTTCATGACTGACGAGGGATAAGACTGTAATTACACCTGGTCACGGTGAACATTTAGCCTAGATGCACACAGCCACACAGGAGCAGTCACTCTGCACACAGCACACCGGCGTCATTGCATCCATCCTGAGGCGCTGTCACGTGGCGCCTCGGGATGAACAAGGCGGGAGAGGCGTGGTCCTTGGGGCTCTGGGCCCAGGCGGGTGTCTCAACCCGGCTGGCAGGGAGGTCAGGCTGATGCGTGTCCCGCTGCTATGTCAGGCCGCTGACAGCCAACACTGGCTTGGCTGGCGCGCCTAGAGATGGGGACGTGAGTGTTGATGTGGCTCCCGGAAGCTCCATGTGATGACTGAACCTCAGCACCTGAGTCACACAGACCTGGGCCCTGGGGCTGACTCGGCCCCTGGAAGCTGTTCTGACTCAGGCCTTTAAGAACCTTTGTTTCCTTATCTGGGAAACACAGGGATAAAGATAGTCTCTCCATCATAGGGCTGTTGTGGGGATACTGAGGCCAGGCACGGAGAGCCCTTGACACAACGCCTGGCGCATATCAGACCCTCAAAAAGCCGTAACAACTATTAATCCTCACAGTAACTTTGAGGTGGGTATTAATAGCTCCATTTTACAGGTAAAGAAGTGGAGGCTCTGTTTTATTTTGTACTTCTGTTGGCCACACTCTCCAACAACTTGTCCTCCACTGGAGCTTCTGAGGACTCCCTCGCTGCCCCAAGGGGCCACGGCCAGGACCATGCTGGACCGCCCCTGAAACACTGCCCCTGCATGCTCCTGGCTGCAGGGATCCACAGGGCACTGCTTTCTCCCAGACTGCCAGGCCCAGGCTCTGGGAGTCTCCTGCGAGGCCCCACAAGAGCACCTTGGATGTTCCCATTGCTAAACCTTAGCTCGTGCTATGACCCCTTCCTGGAATGCCTTTCCAAAAGTGTCCACTTTCTAGGCCCAGGTCAAACTGAATTCTTCCTCCACGGAGCCTTCACTGATCTCTCCACTCCGTAAGGACGTTCCCATGCTCTGACCTTCCAGATAAAGGATGCGAGGTCGGGACTGACATTTCGAGCATCTTCCAGGAGCCAAGTGCTTTCCTCACACGTATCATCTCGAAGTCCCAGGGTCAGGTGTTGTCATTTCCCAGATGAAACAGACTCAGGGGGGCTCACCTGGCCCGGAAGAGGTGGAGCTCAGAATCCTCACCATCCACTCCCCTTATCCGACACTTAGCATGTGCTGGGGCAGGTGGGTTACCTGTGAGTTTATGTCTCATTATCTCAACCACTGTAGGCACAGGGTCCAGGCCTGACTCATCCTTAGCTCCAATAGTACCTCACACAGTAGGGTGACACAGCATGTGAAAAAGTTACATCCGCTTTTTTTAAATTAATAAACAATTTTTTAGAGCGGTTTAGGTTCACAGCAAAATTGAGCTGAAAATACAGTTTCCATATAGTCCCTGTTCCCACACATGTACAACCTTCCCCACTATCAAAATCCCACACCCGGGGGGTACATTTTTTACGATCAGTGAACCTGTACTGACAGATCATTATCCCTCAAAGTCCATAAGTTACATTAAGGTTCACTCCTGGTATTTCACATTCTATGGTTTTGACAAATGTCTAATGACATGTATCCACCACTGGAATCATACAGAGGACTTTCACTGCCATGAATGTCCTCTGTCCTCAGCCTGTCATCTCTCCCTCCCTCCATGTCTTTTCATGACTTGAGAGCTCTTTTTTTTTTAGTGCTGCATAATATTCCAGTGTCTGGATGTACCACAGTTTATCCACTCACCTACTGAAGGTCATCTTGGTTGCTTCTAAGTTTTGCAACTATAAATAAAGCTTCTAGAAACATCTCTGTGAGGGTTTTTGTGTGGACACAAATTTTCAGCTCCTTTGGATAAATGCCAAGGAGCACAATTGCTGGCTTGTATGGTAGGAGGAAGTTTAGTTTTGTAAGAAACCACCAAACTGTCTTCCAAAGTGGCTGCACCATTTTGCATTTCCCACGAGCAATGAATGAGCATTCCTGTTGTTCCACATCCTCACCAGCATTTGGTGTTGTCAGTGTCCCAGATTTTGGCCTTTCTAATAGGTGTCTGATGGTAGCTCACATTTGTTTTCACTTGCATTTCCCTGATGACACATGATGTGGAGCAACTTTTTATGTTTATTTGCCATCTGTATATCTTCTTTGGTGAGGTGTCTGTTGAGGTCTTTGGCGCATTTTTAATCTAACTGAGCGTTAAGAATTCTGTGTATATTTTGGATAACAGTCTTTTATCATGCACATACACTAGATTGGTCAAGGTCGTAGCTGAGAACAGATGGGAGACTGGAGCTGGGTCAAGGCCTGACAAGGGAGCTGTTTACAAGGATATGGGGAGGGGTGAAGAAGACTGGCAGGGGGTGGTGGCGGGACCTAGGCCAGCCAGGGGAGGGGCTGAGGCCAGGCTTGGGTTGAGGGGAAAGGAGGGGAATCAGTGACCGGAGGTGTATGAGGCAGAATATCGGCCTCCAAAGTGTCCAGGTCCTAATCTCCCGAACCTGCGGATATGTCACACTACACAGGATATGTTACATCTTCTGCCTCCCTCTCTCTCTCTCTGTCCCTGTCTCTCTGTATCTCTCTGTCTCTCTGTGTCACTCTCTCTCTCATAGACACACACACACACACACACACACACACACACACACACACACACACACTGACTCTCTGTTGTTCTCATGAAAGTAAACTCTGTTCCTCTGAGTCAGAAAACCCCACCATGACTCACTCCTGGAGTGAGGGAAACAGGGAATTAACTGTCTTTTTTTCAAGGTTGAAGCAGCAAATAATCTCTCCAGGTTATTTGTCGGCATCAATAACCATCAGGTTATTTGTCGGCTGATTAGGGATCGGAAATTGTCTTAGTCTGCTCAAGCTACAGAACAGCGTACCATAGGCTGGGTGGCTTAAACAGCAGAAATTTATTTTCTCACAGTACTGGAGGCTGCAAGTCCAAGATTTAGGTGCCAACAGATTTGGCTCCTGGTGTGAGCTCTCTTCCTGGCTTGCAGAACATCTCCTCCTGTGTCCTCATGTGGCAGAAAGACAGAAAGAGACAGAGAGAGAGGGAGGGAGGCAGCTCTCTGATGTCTCCTCTTATACGGACACTAATCACCCTTATGACCTCATTTAACCCTAATTACTTCCTCACTCCACATACAGTCACTAAGGCTTCAACAATTGGGGAGGGGGGACACAGTTCAATCCATAGCAGAAGCCCCCGGGATGGGATCCTACAAGCAACAGGCAAGAAAGTCAGGAACCTGAGCACACAAAGCAAGCAGAAAACCCCGATTCCTGGCCTCAGAGACCCTCTTGCCTGGCCAGGAAGCCTTGTCAATACTTGACACTACTGCCCGGACAGCCCAAAGCAGGGCAACATTCCACCTCTGGCATCCCTGGACTCAGAACTGCTGCCCTTCCATAACTGCCCACCCCTGGCAGCGCCCTCCAGCTCTGAGTGGTTCTGAATTATTTGCTGCACAATTAGAGATGGAAGAATTTAGCCTGGTCTGTGGCTAAACAGGAAAGCCAAGATTTTGATTCTTTTTTTTTTTTTTAAGTCAGCAGGCAGCTTTCTTTTATTTATTTTTATTTTTTATTTATTTATTTTTGGCTGTGTTGGGTCTTTGTTGCTGCATGGGCTTTCTCTAGTTGCGGCGAGCGGGGGCTACTCTTGGTTGCGGTGCACGGGCTTCTCATTGCGGTGGCTTCTCTTGTTGTGGATCACGGGCTCTAGGCGTGCGGGCTTCAGTAGTTGTAGCTCACGGGCTCAGTAGTTGTGGCTCGCGGGCTCTAGAGCGCAGGCTCAGTAGTTGAGGCACACGGGCTTAGTTGCTCCGCAGCATGTGGGATCTTCCCAGACCAGGGCTTGAACCCGTGTCCCCTGCATTGGCAGGCAGATTCTTAACCACTGTGCCACCAGGGGAGCCCCAAGATTTTGATTCTAACATAGACAGTGGGGGATATCAAGGATCAGAGTCTTCCAATACAGGCTGAAACCAATCTTGACACAAGTGATGTTTGTATTCAGAGGCAAAAGTAAGTTCTTGTGGGTATTGAAGAAGCAAGCGCTAGTCTCAGAGCATCTATACACGGATACACTCTCTAGGAAGAGTTTCAGGTTAGCGGGACCATGCATGAGATTTACAACCAGAGGGCACATCAGTCATTCTCCTCTGTCCCCCTGGGTGAAGGTAGAAACTCCAAGCCCTCTGCACACATCTGTAAGGGGAACCCACTGGGTGCGTCATTGGTGCTGAATCTTCCTCCTCACTCAATAACTGCATTTCACCGTCCTCCTCTGACCTGGCTGGAGAGGCCCAACCACAGAAGATATGAAGGAAATTCTCCTCTTTCTATATTACACAGGATGCTTACTGTCCTTAAAAGGCAACAATACCTCTTCATGTCTTTGATGGTGTGTCCTGGAAAATGGACTCACCCCCAAGAGCACCACAAATGAAAAACCAGAGACTGCCCCCTTTTTCTTGGAGCTTCTCTACCTCAAAAGTGTTAAGAATTTAACTCCTTGAAGTGACAGCCTGGGAACTCCAGCCCTGAAGATTCCTATCTGCTCTGTGCTCTAACCCAAAGAGATAAGAAAAACAGATCGTAGTATTTTTCATTCCTCATTTTCAGAGAGTAAACTAGGCTAAGAGAGACAGGTGGCCTGTCCAAGACACACAACCAGTGAACAGCAGAGATGAGACTTGGACCCACCTCTTCCAACTCCACCCCGGGGTCTCTCCACTCTTCCAGACTAGACCTTGGGAGACTAAGTCCTTGGAGAATTCGTCCAAAGGGAAGCAGGAACTTGCCCTTTCCCAGGTCCTACAGGCCTGATTGAGCTATGTGAAACCCAGTAAAAAGTTAAAAATTTATTAATATTGATTATTTGCTTTAAAGAAAATTTGTCTAAAACTCATATGTATGGAATCCTTGTGATGGACTGAATTGTGTCCACTCAAAACATATATGTTGGGACTTCCCTGGTGGCACAGTGGATAAGACTCGTGCTCCCAATGCAGGGGGCCTGGGTTCGATCCCTGTTCAGGGAACTAGATCCCACATGCATGCCGTAACTAAGAGTTCTCATGCCACAACTAAGGAGCCACATGTCGCAATTAAGGAGATGGTGAGCTGCAACTAAGGAGCCGTGGAGCTGCAACTAAGGAGCCCGCCTGCCACAACTAAGACCCCATGCAACCAAATAAATAAATATTTTAAAAATTAAAAAAAAAAAATATATATATATATGTTGAAGCCCTAGCCCCCAAAGTGACTGTAAGGTTATATATCCAAATGGAAGAATTAAATATCACTGGGCCATAACAACTTTGCTGAAGACAAAAAATCAGGAGACCTGGTTCTGGCCCTAAATGCCCGGGGATCTAAGGGTGAGATAAGAAAGCCTCCACAAGGGCCTTTCAGTTCTAAAGTTCTGGTGTTCTAGAAGGGCTTAGGAAAGAGACCAATGGAAGGTTTTGAAACATGCTAAACATACTTCTTTTCCCTTCCTGACACTGCTCTATGAGAATGACATTCTTGAAGGACGGGGGAAGCGTGATATCATGAGGAGGCATCTGACAGTGACAAAGGAGTCCTTGAGGTTATTAGTGTGGCACTGAAACAGCCTTTAACAACAAGATGAAAGAGTGCTTTAGCAAGAAGAATGACAGCTGCAAAATGCTGAACTGCAGGCAAGTTCTTGATCAGTTGTCCTTGGGACTATACACACAGACAGTAGCACAGCACAGGGGCACGCAGTGCATGTGGGATGCCTACTTATGCTGCAGTGCAGAGTTTCACACAGATTCACCCACTTCACCTTCACAGAGATTCTGCAATGTAGATAATATTTTTCAAATGCAGAAATGGGTTGAGAGAGGGTTAAAAAATAACTTGCCCAAGGTCACACAGCTAGTACGTGAAGGCGTCTGGCCCAACGCATGTCTCTCAGGTCCCAAAAGGAGCCCACCGTCCACCCAGCGCGTGTTTCCCTGCGTGGAACTGAACTGAGAAACGTGAGCGCGGCTACCGGGCCTACCCTCGCGGTCCTGCGCTGGCGCAGGGGCGCCCTTCGCGGGGCGTGTCCGCCCGTTCCGGAGGTTCCCAGAGAGGAGGCGGCGCTGGCTCACGGGGCAGCTCGCCCAGTCTCCGGGCAGGGAGAGGGAGGGAGTGCGGCCGCGGGAGCGGGATGGAGACCAGCAGCCCGCGGCCCCCGGGGCCCAGCCCCGGCCCCGCGCCGGGCCTGGACGCCCGGCTGGGCGTGGACACGCGCCTCTGGGCCAAGGTGCTCTTCAGCGCGCTCTACTCGCTCATCTTCGCGCTGGGCACGGCGGGCAATGCGCTGTCCGTGCACGTGGTGCTGAAGGCGCGGGCCGGGCCCCCCGGGCGCCTGCGCTGCCACGTGCTCAGCCTGGCGCTCTCCGCCCTGCTGCTGCTGCTGGTCGGCGTGCCCATGGAGCTCTACAACTTTGTGTGGTTCCACTACCCCTGGGTCTTCGGCGACCTGGGCTGCCGCGCCTACTATTTCGTGCGCGAGCTGTGCGCCTACGCCATGGTGCTCAGCGTGGCCAGCCTGAGCGCCGAGCGCTGCCTGGCCGTCTGCCAGCCGCTGCGCGCCCGAAGCCTGTTGACGCCGCGCAGGACCCGCCGCCTGCTGTCCCTCGTCTGGGCCGCCTCGCTCGGCCTGGCCCTGCCCATGGCAATCGTCATGGGGCAGAAGCACGAGCTGGAGACGGCCGGCGGGCAGCCGGAGCCCGCCTCGCGCGTGTGCACCGTGCTGGTTAGCCGTACCACGCTGCAGGTCTTCATCCAGGTAAGCGGGAGGGGCGACCCTACAGCCTGTGTTTTCATCTCTCATACTGGAGACCAGTCAGAAAGTTGGGTCTCATTGCCCCATTTTACAAAGGACTTGTGGAGAGACTTGGCTAAAGTGAAACACTAAGAGAAGTCCAAACAAGAATGAAATGTTGCCATTTGCAGCAACATGGATGGACCTAGAGATTATCACACTAAATTAAGTCAGAGAAAGACAAATATTATATGGTATCGCTTATATGTGGAATCTAAAACATAATACAAATGAATATATATGCAAAACAGAAACAAGACTCCCAGACATAGAAAACAAATTTATGGTTACCAAAGGGGAAAGGGAGGGGAGAGGGATAAATTAGGAGTATGCAATTAACAGATAAAAACTACTATATATAAAATAGCGAGGCAACAAGGATTTGCTGTATAGCACAGGGAGCTATATTCAACATCTTGTAATAACCTATATGGAAAATAAAAAAATATATGTATGTATGTATAACTGAATCACTTTGCTGTATACCTCAAACTAACAAACACAGTATTGTAAATCAACTATACCTCAATTAAAAAATATAATAAAGAAAGAGAAGTCCAGATCTGAATTCAAAATTAACTCTGAAGTCTTCCCACTCTTGCAGGAGTGGTGAGCAAATGTGACGGGGTATAAGAATTACCCTGAGAGCAGGTAAAAATATAGATTTCAGGACCCACCCTAGGCTTCTGCTTTTTTATTATCACCAAAACTAGTCATCTTTAGCCCCATGACAAGAACATGAAAGAACAACTAGTTTATTGGGACGTTGTGCAGATATAAAAAGAGGCCTGAACATTCAACATTAATGAAGGGTTTCAAAAGAAATACACATATCCACTGCAGCCTTACTGAGAATATGGAAAAATGTGAAGTTAAACCCAATAAGAAAACATTCCACTTGCTTTCAAAGTGGCTTACTATGGTCCCTATAAGGAGAATAACTCAAAGCTGGCTAGGCAGGATCCCTAATTTTTAGAAAATCCACTTCCTATATCAGACATTTTTGTAAGTTGTCCAATTCCTTACCCCAGTCTGGACCTGATGATAAAGGAGACCAAAACAACAAACACCAAAACCCACCAACAGTAACCATACTAATGGAACTGGTCCTGCAGGGAATCAAGGCAGCCGTCAGAATAAGGGAGCCCACTGACAACAGTGGGCGTGGCTCCTCCTAGCGCTGCATCAGGCGGACTAACTGTGACCTCAGACCTCAGCGGTCTGCCCACATGCTGCCTGCGCCAGCCCTGGCCCAAGCACCTCCCGGCCACAGGGCAGCACGGGACACTCATCTACCTCCCAGCAGCCCAGCTGCCTCCGGATTGTGAGCTGCAGGGAATCAGTCAGCAGAACAGTCAGTGCACTACTGCTCCTGCCCGAGGCCTGACCGCCCGGCTCCCGCTGCACACTGCTGTGGCCCCGCCAATGGACTAACAGCCCCAGGCTCAAAAGACCTGGTTGTCAAGTTCCACCACGCAGTTCACAGACTGGGGCAGTGGCTTCCAGGCTGTACTTATGTTGGAGTTAGGCCTGAGAGAGGAAAAAGTGTCAAGCAACGTTTGTGCTGCAGATATGCTACTTTCAACGTTTACTTTACTGGTACGGACCAACCAATGCGATGAAAGCCATGAAGTGTTCGCGGGCCAAGCTTTTGACATTATATGTAGTGAATTCTTTTAGTGTACCAGTGTTGTTTGACAAATGGTATATGTCAAAAATGTTTCACGTGAGATGTACAGTCTGTGTTAACACAACGAAATAACCAGACTCAAATTATTTCGGCCCACCTTTCCTTTTAGTGTCTTATCAGTGCGTGGATTCATTAGCCACATGAATCAATGCTTTTTGACCAAGGAAACTGCTCAGAGTTTTTGAAAGTAGAAAAAGCTGCAAGGGCATACCTTGTTTTACTGCTCTTAGCTTTACTGTGTTTTTTTACAAATTGAAGGTTTGTGGCAACCCTGAGTTGAGCAAGTCTTATCAGCACCATTCTTCCAGCAGCGTTTGCTCATTTCATGTCTGTGTCATATTTTGGTAATTCTCGCAATATTTCAAATAAAGATTACGACAGCAATAAAGATTATGACACACTGAAGGCTCAGGTGATGGTTAGCAATTTTTAGCAACAGAGTGTTTTTACATTAATGTATGTACATTGGTTTTTTTAGACATAATGCTATTCCACACTTAATAGACTACAGTATAGGGTAAACATAACTTTCATATGCACTAGGAAACAAAAAAAAATTCGTGTGACTTGAATTTATTGCAATATTCACTTTATTGCAGTGGTCTGGAACCAAACCCACAATATCTCCAGGTATGCCGTGATAGTTCTTCTAGAAAGATCTCAAAGGTCCCAAAGATTAATTACTAACTTATGAATATATGTTTTACCTTCAATTTCTGTCTTGACTGGTACTAAAGTTACAGCTTGATAGTAAGTATATTGTCAATAAAAACCTGTTTGGTTCCACAACAAACTTAAAATGATCGTCATGTACAGTGTTTTATTTTTCTCTAGGTGTTGCTGACTTGTGAGCGTGCATTAAGATGAAAAAAGCCTGAATGATAACTCCTTACAAAGGTGCAGCACCCAATTGAGACATTTTGTGATGAATTTTTTTTTTTGTCCTGGCCGCACACTTGCGGGATCTTAGTTCCCTGATCGGGATGGAACCCACGTCCCCTGCGGTGGAAGCGCAGAGTCCTAACCGCTGGACTGCCAGGGAAGTCCCCATTTTTTTTGCACTGATTTTAAAGTGCTATTAAAATGTTTCATTTTTTTTCAATGTTTGCAAAGGGAAAGAACTGAGGAGGAGAAGACCCTATAACACATGTATTTTGAATTTGAAAAATTAAACATTTAAAACACAAGGTATATAAACTTGTTTTTCATAAATCAAAAAACATCAAATAATAACACAAGACCTATAATGTAAAACAGCTGCTCCCTCCCTGCTCCTCCATGCTCTGATTTCTAGTCTCTCATCTGGAGGCACCATCCACTCTTACGTAACTCCCGCTACCTTTTGCCTACATTTTCCAAAGAATACGCCTGCTTTATCTGTCAGCCTTAAACTTATCCACTGACTTCTACCTGTAGAAAATGAATACATCATTCTTTTACATTCCCATCCCTGCCCTCCACACCCCACATTCACACACACTTCCTCTCACCATCCTTTCAGTATAATTATGTCATGGTATTTGGTTAGATTCATGGTCAATATTTATTTTATTGTGACTACGTAAAATTCTTCACTGATGAACCAGGTTGTATATTTTTGGGTTTTGTCCTTTCCAATATTACAATATTATCTCCAGTATTTGTTTTCCTTGCAGTTAATGATGAATAGCCTTTTTTCCCTCTCATTTGCTTAGTTTCCTATCTATTTCTAACTCATTTTTCCTTCTCTACCAGAAGTATAAATACCATTTCAATATGTTCAGACCCATGAGGTAATCTACCAGCTTCATCTTGTATTCTTCAGTCATCCCTGGAGCCCTATCTTCTGCTCCAGTCTCACTGGGTGCACAGCTGGCACCTTGCCAATGCCACCCCATCTCTCTGCTCCTCTGTGGGACACTGATTTGGGGATCCCAGGTCTCCCTCTGTATTTGTTCATAACCTTATTTTGATGGAACATATGCTCTTGTAACCTCCTGCAACCTGAGAGAAAGTTCGTAGAAGGTAAAAAAATTTTTAAGAATTTGCATGTCTGAAAATGTTTCGTTTTATCCTTGCGTTTCTCATAATATGGCTGGGCAGAAAGTTATAAGATGGAAATCATTTTCCTCACACATTGTGAAGCATCACTATTATTTTCTAGCTTCTTCCACTGTTGCTTTGAGTGAGTCTAATGCCATTCTGGTTCCCCATCCTTTGTATGTGCCGTTTTAGCCCTTTGGAAGCTTTCAAGACTTTCTCTTTGTCTCCAGGTGCTAAAATTCATAAGAACATGCCTTGACGTGGATTTATTTTCATTCATTGTTCTGAATAGCCAAGCGCTTTTCAGTCTAGAAGCTCATATTCCTCCATTTTGGGAAATCTTTCTTAAACGTGGTTTTGGTTGTGTGTTTTTTTGTTCTTGTTATAATTTCCTCCCCTCTGTTTTCTCTATTCTCTTTCTTTCTAGAATGGCTATTACTTAGATGGTGAGCATCCTAAACGTCCCAAATTTTCTTATCTTTTCTCTTCTATTTTCATTGCTCTCTCCTTACTTTCTGAGAATTTTCTCGACTTCCTCTTGTAAACCTGCTGTCACCACGCCCCTGCCACACACCCCCTCTCCTGCTGCTACAGATTCCTGGGCCCTTGGGCCCGGCCTGATGACCAGCGAGTATCACTGAGCCTTGGTGATACCTCCATAACCTTTGGAATTACTTTTTCCAGGTGAATGTGCTGGTGTCCTTTGTGCTCCCCTTGGCATTAACTGCTTTCCTCAGCGGGGTCACCGTGAGCCACCTGGAGGCCCTGTGCTCCCAGAGGCCATCCCCTTCTGCCCCCGGCAGCTCTGCTCCCAGCCACCTGAAGCTAATGAGCGAGGAGAGGAGCACACCGGCCCTGGGAGGCCAGGCCGCCCTGGTGAGACACAAGGACCCCGGCCGGACCCGTGGCCTCCGGCGCAGCATCCAAGTTCTCAGTTAAGTGCCCGGTAACACCGCCCAGAGAGGCAGGGCCAGATCCAGGGCTGCCTCCACCAATACCTGGCCACGTGACCTTGAGCAAGTTACTGCCTCCCTCTAGCCCTCATTTTTCTCTTTGCCCCAGGGAGTTATATAATCACCAATAGGCTTCTGTAAGGTGCAGCAGTAGAATTAAAGGAAAGAATGGGAATTGTGCACGTGAACCCCCCGTCTGCTCCAGGGAGTGGCGCACAGAGACAAGCAGATGCCTGGCTGCTTTTCAGGGCGTCTGGCCATACAGACGGACGCGAGGAGCAAATGTAGTTAAGGACCCACAGACCAGCAACAGTGGACTCAGACCAGCTGGGTCTCCAAATCCAGCTCTCCACTAACTCTCTACTGTTCCTAATGTGACATCGATCAGTGTGTTTGCTTTTCTAAGTATCTGGGCAAACTTGGCTTTGTAAGGGCAACTTTAAAGGCACCGGAAAACAGAGGTCTTTCCAAGCCCCTGCTGTGATCCAGGAACTCACGACGGTCTGGGAGGATGGAGTAAGGGAGAGGGTCTCCTCTGTCATCAATGCCACGGTCTTGTGGGCAGGACCAAAATATAAGAGGCAAGTGCAATGTGCTGTGACAAGTAACAAGGGCAGCACATGAAGGGCCTGGATTTCCTTCCATAGACAACGGGCCGTCATGGAAAGAGCTGGTGTCCAGAATTGCTCTTGAGATATATGTGCTCAGCAGTCTTAGAGGACAGGCTATCCAAGTTTGAGAAGTTTGCTTCTCAAACTTCTGTGTGCACAAGAATGATGTGAACAGTTGTAAGACGCAGACCACTGGCCCCCAACCCAGAGACTCTGATTCAGCCGGTCTGGGATGTGCCTGAGATTTTACGTTTCTAACAAGTTCCCAGCTGAGGTGGACACTGCTGGTCCAGGGGCCACAGTGGAGTAGAGAGAGAATGGGTTTGCCACTCAGGGCAGGAGTAGGAGAAAGGAAGGGAAGAGGGAGAAGGCTGGGGACAATGGGGCCACTTAGGAGACTGCTGTCATAGTCCGGTGGAGGGACGACACGGGCCCCTTAGGGTGGGCACAGGGGAAGTGAGGAGGAAGGAATGGAGAGGGAGATGCTAGGGAGAAGCTGTTTAATAGATTGGATCTTGGGGGTAATGGAAAAAGAAGAAGACTCTGTGGCTTATGACGTGAGTGCCAGATGGACGGTCGTGCCATCCACCAATCAGAAAAAGGGATAGAAGAGGGAGGGGCCTTATAAGGCGGAAGGACATTTGAGTTCTGTTGTCTACGCAGTCAGACAACCAAGTGGGAATATCTAGCCCTGAGTTGGGAGTATTTTCTGGTGGCTAGGAGCTTATAGATATTGTAGCAGTTTCTAGAAGCATGTCAGTGGACAGGTCAGGATTAAAGTGGACACTCAGAGGACAGGGTAACACCAGGTTTGGGGACAGAGCCAGGTAAGGGTGTGTCAGATAACCTCAAAGTCCCCTTCCAACCCCTAGACTCCAGGAGCAAGTTCAAGGGAAATGCTCTCGTCACCTTGGGCAGCTTCCTCCCCAGAGATGGCGTAACCGCTGTGTGTTTCCTGTCTGTCTGTCTCTCCCCGGTCCCGCAGGAGCCACCCTGGCTGTGTATGTCGTCTGCTGGGTGCCGTACCATGCCCGCAGGCTCATGTACTGCTACGTCCCTGACAACGGGTGGACCGAGTGAGTGAGGGGAGGGGCCCCGGCACACAGGGAGGGGCCGCCGGGCGGGGCCGGGGCTGCCTCTGCTCTCCGGAGGGACCCCCAGTTGCTGGGTTCCCCAGAACTCTGGCCTCCTTTCTATCTGGTCCTGCCCGGTCTGTTATCCCAAAGGCTCCCAGCTCAGGGTGGGGAACAGAGCATGATCCAGAAACCTCTCTGAACTGGTCAGGCCACGTGAGTGGTAGTCAGGGTTATGGGCATCCTGACTTCAGGACGGAGAGCGGCCTACAGGTAGGGAGCGGGGGAAAGGCCATGTTCGTACAAGGAGAGAGGGAAGAAGCCTCAGAGCTGTGATTCCATGAGCTAACAGAGGCCCCTTAGAGACCAGACCATGCACACCCTTTTTACGACACGACTGGAGAAAAGCGAAGCAGAGAATCCCGTATCTTCCTTTTGGAAATCACTATGCCTCGATCATAAGGGAAAGTCAAACATCTGAGAGGAGAGAGATCCCACGTGGCCTCCAAGGAGATAGCTGTGTCAACAGATGGCTCCTTCTCGAGAGCTGCTAGTGTCCCCCCCCGACCCCCACGTGCACACACATGCACACACGCAGCCGCTCCCACGGCGACAAGGGGCACAGCTTCTCAGAAGGACTTTCTCCTCTTAGTGAAGCCGCATCTCCTTGACCGCACCCAGCAGCACGAGGCTCCCAGTGTCTCAGCGGGCTGGCCAGTGGCCCCCGTCCACCAGCAGGTGTGCCCTTCACTGTGCAGGTGACCGGGCCGGGCGGCCAGGAACAGGGACTCAAAGGCTGGGCGGAGGTCAGCCAAGGGCAGCTGGTGTGATGGAACGTCTCTTGCATTCACACTGAGCTTCCCGATAGCAGGAAGCAGGCCTTCCTCACCCAGCCGTGTGGAAGGGGAGACACTCCCAGCAGGAAGGGGAGGATGCCACGGGCAGGCGGCAGGCCCCCTAACCTGCCTTCCGGGTTTCTCTTCCAGCAAGCTCTACGATTTCTATCACTACTTCTACCTGGTGACAAACACGCTTTTCTGCGTCAGCTCGGCGGTGACCCCTGTGCTGTACAATGCTGTGTCCTCCTCCTTCAGAAAACTCTTCCTGGAAGCCCTCAGCTCCCTGTGTCGAGAGCACCAGCCCATGCAGCCATTCCCCCCGGGGGCCCCGGAGCCCCGCCCTAGTGGACACAGCCTCCGGCTCTGGGGCTCCCCCAGGAACCCTGGCCTGGATGAAATCGAAGAATGAGCAGAGTAACACTGGCTGCACCGCCATCTAGCATTCAGATGAGCAATTCCATCACTAATAACTCAAGCCCTGCCGTCAGGCGGACCTGCAGGGACCCCCAGCTCTGCCACTTACCAGCTGCGTACCTGCAGGCAAGTCACTTACACCTCTCAGCCTCAGTCTCCTCATCTGTATGATGGAAATGAACAGTACCCATCTTTCCTGTTGTCTGAAGATTAAACGCTTAGCACAGTGCCTGGTGCATAATAAAGAAAATATTTTTGCTGGCATTATTTTTGTTGCTATTGTTATTACTATTATTATTATTGTTATTGCTGTTTTTCTGCTCTCCTGAATTTCCGCAAATGACAAATCAACAGTGCCCAGAGCTGACTGCCTTGTTAGATCACATAAGTTGTAGTAAAATCGTCCAGTCGCTCCAAGTAAGGGAGCAGCCATTCACCCCAGCAGGAGCGTTCTGTGGGCTCTAGAGAGCCTGGAGTCACCAGCTGCCCTCTCTGGCCTTGGGCCTGTGTGTCTGCCTGACGTGAGGCAGCTGGTGCAGCCGTGGGACGACGGCAGGGCTGCCTGCTCTGGAGAACAGCCCCACAGACGTGCTCTGGCCAGCAGTGTTCGGAAAGGTTGCATTTCCATTCTTTTTGTCAGAGCAGGCTCCCTCCATTTCCCCGCAGGCCTCAGCCCCTCTCCTGCCTGCACAGGGTCAAGTCCTGCTTGACGCGGCCAGCCTTGCCCCTGAAGGCTTGTGAGGCCTGAGCCCAGAGAGAAAGGGTGGTTTTCCTGTCTGTTGCCATTGAAGCCACAGATCTGCAAAGGGGCAGGAAGAGAAAAGTGAAGCGCAGAGCAGAAGGGCCAAGAAAAGGTTTCTGGGGCTTCGCTGGTGGCGCAGTGGTTAAGAATCCACCCGCCAATGCAGGGGACACGGGTTCGAGCCCTGGTCTGGGAAGATCCCACATGCCGTGGAGCAGCTAAGCCCGTGCGCCACAACTACTGAGCCTGCGCTCTAGAGCCCGCGAGACACAACTACTGAAGCCCGCAAGCCACAACTACTGAAGCCCACGCGCCTAGAGCCCGTGCTCCGCAACAAGAGAAGCCACCGCCATGAGAAGCCCGCGCACCGCAATGAAGAGCAGCCCCCACTCACCACAACTAGAGAAAAGTCCGCGCCGCAGCAACGAAGACCCAATGCGGCCAAAAATAAATAAATAAATAAAATTTAAAAAGATAAAAAGGTTCTTTCTGATTAACTGTGCTGACGTTTCCCTGAACTCCGCCCATCACTCACCCTGGTCCCCAGTCCTGGAACCAGCACCTGTGCACACACATCACGGGCAAACGTCACACAGATACATCCCACACACATCACGCACACACACACACACGCACACATATCACGCCACACACCTCACACACACTACATGCACACACGCCTGGGCGAGTACCCTGTTGGAGGTGAGAAGCTAGAGCAGGCAAAGGAAGACAGGAAAGGTGGCCAGGAGGAAGGCCCAGCCCGGGCACATGGCCTGGGGTGCTGTGCGGTGGCCACTGCATGACCGGGAGGTGACCGTCCCGGCCCCCAGCCCCCAAGCCCTTGAGAAAAGGCCGGAGGCGATGACAACATACTTCAGAGAGAGCCTACACAGAGCCCACCACCCTCCTCGTCAGGGAGAGGAAGGGCCACCTGGAAAGAAGGAGCCACACCGTGCTGGTCTTGGGAACCTCTCGTCAGGCGGCTCCGAGGGTCGGGCACGAGATCGCCTGGTGGATGGAAGAGGACGGACTCCAGACCGACACGTGGAGGGTGGGCACCCCCTCTCTGCCCCGTGTGCCTGGGCTCCACCGCATTGGCTGAGGATCACTGTGGGCTGATCTTAAAGGCCCATCTCTGGAGCTCCTTAGTGAAGGCGGGGGAGGGCACCCTCCTTCATTCTAGCGAAAGCTCACAGAGCACCGTGAAGTAGGAAAGAGCAAGAAGCGGCTCAAAATACAAACTTTGGTGCAGCTCCATCAGGGGGTACAGAAGCAATTGAATCAGCAGGGTCCAGTCGGCCCAGGACTCGGGCCCCGGCCTGGGGCAGACCTGGTTTGGGGCCTGGCCTCATCACTTGGATGAGCCCACCCTGGGCAGAGGAATTTCCCTGAGCCTGTTTTTTCATCTATAAAACTGGTGGAGCAAAAGCCCTTAAATCCAGTTTTTAAAAATAATTTAGATCAGCAAAAACTGACTTGGATTTGAAGCAATGTACAGCCCTTAGTTATCCTTCTTCATAGAAGTATATGTACATTTTGCTGCAGAAACGTGACTGTGTTTGATTATGGGATGCTCCAAGTTCCTGCGTGTCAGCTCGGGCTGCCATCACCAAACAACACAGACTGGGGGGCTTAAACAACAGACGTTTATTTTCTCCCAGCTTTGGAGGCTGCAAAGATCAAGGTGCTGACAAGTTTATATTTCATTCTGAGGCTTCTCCTGGCTAGGGGGCAGCGGCCATCTCGCTGTGTGTCCACATGACCTTTGTGCATGTGTCGGGGGAGAGAGAGAGCTCTCAGGCGTCTCTTCTTACAAGGATATTAATCCTGCTGGATCAGGGCCCCATCTTTATGACCTCATTATGATGAACTTACTTCATCAGTAATTAACCTGAATTACTTCCTTAGAGGCCCCATGTCCAGATACAGCCACAGTGGGGGTTATGCCTTCAACATATGAATTTTGAGGGATGCCAACATTAAGTCCATAACACCCTGTTAGGGTTGCTGTGGTCAGCGGTATATGAACCATGTTACTTTTCAAAAAGTCAAATACTCTGAATCGCAAAATATTGATACATCTGATCCCAAGGGTTTCAGATAAGAGATTATGCATATATAGTACCTAATAATCAATTCGTAATGATGAAATGAGAAAGAATGAAAAGCTCCAATCACAGTGCCTGGCATACAGTAAATGCCCAATAAATACTAGTTGTCACTATTGTCATTGTCATCACTCTAGACCTCAAACTGGGTAAAACCTGGTAACTGGGTAAACCCTTACAGGAGGCCCTGTGAATAGCAAAGAACAGCAGGACCAAAATTTAAAGAAAAACATATTGAGAAAACAATTTAAGAAAACATGAACGATACATAAGGAGTTACTTTACATGTTATCCAAAGATCTCATGCAAATCATTAAGGAAAGCACCAAGACCTCAAAGGCCAAGAAACACACCAGAGGAAATACGTTCAGCCTCAAAAGTTCCTAAAGAAACAACGATCTAAACAATAGTGATGCAACATTTTATGGCGAATACATTAATTTCAAAATGTCAATGACAAGAGCCCATATTGCCACCAGAAACCAGGTGTGACCGATGTGCTCAGACAGTGGAGGGAGAGAAAATCAGAGTGCCCTCCTAGAAAGGAAACAGACAAGAAACTTTGGAAGCTAGAGAAATGTTCAAAAACTTAGAGCCTATGTTTCACCTGCTGGAATTTTCCTTTAAGGCAGTTTGCCAAGGAAGAAAAGCCCCTCTGTGGGCACACAGGTGTGTTGCCATGCTCTTCATGGGGCATTTACCAGCAGGCTCTGGACCAAGCAGGTTAATCACTCATGATGCCTGCCCCTTACATCCTGCCTGGAAACACTGTTATTACTTTTGTTATTTTACATGTGGGGAAATGGAAGCAAAGAGAGGTTAAGACAAGTCTTGCCCCATTACTTGGAAACTCAGACTCAGGAGCCAGGTACGCCCCGCTGCATCACACTACTTCCCAAGAGTCTGATGACAAAAGATGATAAGAAACTAAAGGCTCAGCCTTAAGGAATCGAATGATTCATGATCATCTATTCAAACAAATCCTATGTGTTAGGCCACCATAAACAAATAATGAGACGTACTTAGCAGTATAAACATATTGTGGTTTTACTATTAACTAAACAGGGAAACAGAATGCAAAATTATAGTATGCACAAGTCATTCCGATTCAGAGAAAAGGTCTAGAATGAGGCGTTTAGAAGATGCTGAGTTTGCTATGGAGGCATGAGTGACCTAAGAATAAGGGTGGTTTCTGCCACCTTCATCCCAGGATCTGAGTTTAGTGCCTGGCACGCAGCAGACACTCAGAAATGTCTGGTAGAAAAAGGACTATGAAACTTTTTTTTTTTTTTCCTTATTTGTTGGCATAATGTTGTTTGTATAATATCTAAATAACAAATTTCAAATAGAAATCAAATTCCCCTTGCTGGGGCCCCAGGTAGAAGCACTGGGCATTGACTAAAGCACCTGCAGTCCAGGCTCAGACAGGCCTGGAGGTGGATCCTGCCTCTGTCACTTACCAGCAAATTCCTTCACCTGCTTGGGCCTCCTGCCCACATCTGTGAAACAGACACGATAACAACTATCCTCTGGATGTGAAGAATTAAATGACATCAAACATGAAAAAATGCTTGGAAAAGTGTGTATGTAGCACTTAAAGAGCTCAATGGGTAGTAGCCGTTATTAATATAAAGGGAAGCTCTTGGCTCCTGAATGCAGCCTATCTTTACAATTCTGTATTTTTTAAATTTATTTATTTAATTTATTTATTTTTGGCTGCGTTGGGTCTTCGTTGCTGCACGCGGGCTTTCTCTAGTTGCGGTGAGGAGGGGCTACTCTTCGTTGCAGTGCGCGGGCTTCTCACTGCGGTGGCTTCTCTTGTTGTGGAGCGTGGGCTCTAGGTGCGTGGGCTTCAGTAGTTGCAGCACGGAGGCTCAGTAGTTGTGGCTCGTGGGCTCTAGAGCACAGGCTCAGTAGTTGTGGCGCATGGGCTTAGTTGTTCCGCGTCATGTGGGATCTTCCCGGACGAGGGATTGAACCCGTGTCCCCTGCATTGGCGGGCGGATTCTTAACCACTGCGCCCCCAACCAGGGAAGTCCTACAATTCTGTGTTTTAAAAAAATAAGCTGTATCTATTTGTGTGGTTGTTTGGTCTACTTGTTTGCCTGCTTGGCCAAGATCAAGAGACCCCAAAAGTGTTCCTTTCCTAAGTCTTAGTCTTACAGCCACGACAACCTCATACCAGGATCCTAGGAAGCCTTTGCCAAACTTTGCCAAACTTTGAAAGATGAAGTATGCATTGCCCACCTGTGTTGATTTCCTAGGGCTTGCATGTAACAAAGTGCCACAAGGTAGTGGGCTTAAAACAACAGAAATGTATCCTCTCACAGTTCTGGAAGCTACAAGCTCAATATCAAGGTGTCAGCCGGCTATGCCCTCCTAAGGCTCTAGTGAAGAATCCTTCCTTGTCTCCCAGCTTCTGTTGGTTCCCAGCAATCCCTGGAATTCTTTAGTTTGTAGATTGATCACTCCAGTCTCTGTCTCCAGGGCCCCATGGTGTTCTCCCTCTGTTTCTCTTTATTGTCTTCTTATAAAGACACCAGTCACACTGGATTAGGGCCCCACTTCACTCCAATATGACCTCATCTCAACTAATTACATCACAACAACCCTATTTCCAATTAAACTCACATTCTGAACGACTGGGGGTTACAACTTCAGTATATCTTTTTGGGGGACACAATTCAACTCACAACACCACCCAAAGCCCACCCTTCTTGGTAGGGTGGATTGCCACCCCTAGGAAACACCCTTTCATAGAGCAAAAGATCCTAAGAGAGAAAAATTGGTGCTCGCCTGAGTTCTAGAAGAAAGGCAAAAGGAAACTGGGACAGTCTATTCGGTGAATGACAAATGCAGTCTTAGAATTTCTGTTTCTTCTCTAGACCTGAAGGGCTTGAAAACTCTGCACTGGCCTTCCCAACTGGTTTGCTAATTAAAATGCTAATTCCTTCTGAGCTGGAAGTCTGCCTAAGCAAGTAGACTGAAAAAGAAACAGCAGCCGTAGACACTGGACTTGCCCTTGGTTCATGGTTTTCCCCTAAAGAAGAGCTGTCTGCAGAATCTGAAGCCAGACGTGGGAGGTTTCATGCAAACTTCTTTATTGAAAGTGGTTTCTAAACCTTAATGCTGGGATTGCCTAGACTCTGGATGGCACATAATGTGGTGCATTTGGTACATGCTTGAATCCAGCACCACATTCAACAGGCAACCCAGTGAGAAAATTCTGGATCAGTATTTTTTATTGCACACAGAATCTTAGGAGCCAACAGTGCCTTCTAATATACAGCATTTGGGGGAAGTAAATAACTCAAGATAGCACACAGCTGTGATGTTAGTGAAACCATCCTTACACCTGCAGGCATGAATCTAGATTTGTTCTGTCACTTGAGAGGTGTGTGATCTCAGACAAGTCACTTAGCCTCTCTGAGCCCTAGTTTCTTACTCTGTAAAATGATACCAATGATATCGACTTCAAGTGTGATTGTGACGACTAAATGAAATAATGGACAATTAGCCATCTAGTAAAATGCCTAACCATAGTAGATGCTCAAGAAAGTTTGCTACTCACTGTTGCTGATTTCACAGCTAACATAGTCTCCAGGGAGCTGGATGACTTGGCAAAGGAGCCAAGGCATGAACCCAAGTCTCCCGATTTCAGATTCCGTGCCCTCTGCCACATCCTGCGTCAAGAACTCAGACATCCATATAAATGTTGCTCTTGTAGCATGATTTCTCCTCCTTTACTGCAAGAGTCGTAAATTGCTGAAAGTTTTCAGGAAAAAAGGAATCAGTTTTTTGGTGTGTACTTATTATTCTTATCTGGTTTTGGGGTGACTGTTATATCTGGCCTTTCATAAGTACAGGATTCCATATTTCCCAATGTTCTGGGAGAGTTTTTACTTTATGGCGGTAAAATACACATACAATTGGCTGTTAGTGACATTTAGCACATTCACTGTTATGCAACCCTCACTGCTATCTAGCTCCAGTCCATTTTCTGGAATTTTTATTACACAAGAATTCTCTCCTCTTTGAAGGTTAATTACTTTAGACCAAACATATTACTGTGTCAACCAACTCTCATTTCTGTGGGTCTTCTTTGTCTGCTTCTGCGACAGACATACTAGTCTCCATTTATGATTACACAGTTTACCCACCTTCTCGTGTTTCTCACAGTTCTTTATATTTCATAGCAATGTTGGCATGTCTACAACATGTCGGGACAGTCTCACCCCTCTGGGTAGAACTTTGAATTTTAACTTAAAATATCTCGTTGCCTATTCTTTTTTTTAAACCTGGCTTAATAAAAGACAGGTAGTTTGTTTGTTTTTTTTAAATTATTTATTTATTTATTTATTTATTTTTGGCTGTGTTGGGTCTTGGTTTCTGTGCGAGGGTTTTCTCCAGTTGTGGCAAGCGGGGGCCACTCTTCATCGCGGTGCACGGGCCTCTCACTATCGCGGCCTTTCCCGTTGCGGGGCACAGGCTCCAGACGCGCAGGCTCAGTAGTTGTGGCTCACGGGCCTAGTTGCTCCGTGGCATGTGGGATCCTCCCAGACCAGGGCTCGAACCTGTGTCCCCTGCATTGGCAGGCAGATTCTCAACCACTGCGCCACCAGGGAAGCCCCCACCTATTTAATTTTTAAACATGGAGTCCTAGTCTGATTAGCTTTCTTGACCCAATCTGAGAGCCTCAATCTGTTGTTAGGTGACTTTAATTCATTTATAATTATTTTGATTATTGATAGGTTTGGATGTGTTTCCTATTTACCAAGCTTTCTTGCTGTTTATCCCCTCCCCAGCCTGCTCTTACCTCATACAGTTGTCAGTGCTACCTTTCCCTTTAATGTTTTAGATATTGGACATCCTGTTTTTTCCTTCTAGCAGCTTCTCTAAAAGTTTTTAACACATATATTTAAATATTCCTTTTCCATTAACATGTTAATCACTTCTGCCCCATTAAACCAGGAATTTTTGCTCAATTTCACTCATTTTATCAGTTCCTCCATCACTGACCACTCCCATGTTGGGATCAGGTAAGAAAGAAGAGATTCATTCGTTCATTCAATGGGCATCTCACGGTCCCTACAGTTTGCTGGGCATAATCAAGGCTCTGGGAACAGAGCAGTGGAATTGTCTCATAAAATTCCTGCTTTGGTGGGGAAAGACCAAAAAAACAAAAGACAGCTAAACAAACTGTGTTCTGTTAGTAGGTACTCTCAATCAGGGATGACCTCACTGAGGAGGTGGCCTTTGAGTAGTAAGGACCCAGTGGAAGCGAGGGAGGGACCCAAGCGGATGTGAGGGGGAGGAGCGCTCTGGGCAGAGGTGGGTGCTGGCCTGGCAGTGGCCAAGGTGGTCCAGGAGGGCCAGGCAGCTGACATGCAGTAAACAAAGGGAGAAGTTAAGGGTCAGCAGAGAGATCAGGAACATCCCTTTGTACTGCCTTCTTAGAGACTTTCTCAACTGCACCTTCCAGCTGTCTCTTTTGCTCTTGAGCTGGTCTATTTCATCCGCCTACTGAGGTTTGAATTTCCAAGATCTGTACCTGATCTTGTTTTGTTCTGGATGCAATATATTCTTTTTCCCTGAATTTAATTACACTTGGTTGATGGGATTCCGTCTGCTGTATTGACTCTTCATGGAGCTCATCACCTCTCCCTCTATAACATTTCCTGTATTTTTGTTATGAGTTTTAGTTGTGCGTTTATTTCCGTACTAGGGAGCTCCTGTTTGCTATTTACTGCCTCAAGTGACTGTGGGGACAGGACACTGCGGTGGCGACAGGGTGCCAACAGCTTGTCTTCACAAAGGCCTGGGGACCCGCCCCCTGCTTGGGGCTCCACACTCCGGGCCTGAGCCTCAACCAATCCGCTGCTCAGCCCAGGTTGGTTGCGGGGTGGGGAGTACGGCAGGGAGGGCTGGGAGGGACCAAAGAGCCTGGCCGCTCCAGGCGACTTCCCCTGTGAACGACCCTGCCAAACGCCCAGGCCCACTGCCTGCTTCTTTAGTCACTCGGAAGCTCAGGGCGCCCCTGAAAGCATCCTCCTGTGTGGCAGGCTTCTCTGCACGCTTTGGGCCACTGTTTCTTCCATTTCTGTCTGTCTTTTCTCTTTCAGGGATTCCTCCACATCTTAATATACCCTTATTTTTATGGATTTGTTCTTCTTTCCTTTCCAAAACTGTCCTCCTGTCATTCATTGAGATTTTAAGCAGGTATTAGCCCCCCAGGACCACTGGCCACACTACTTCCTCCCAAAACAATGCAACTCATTCCCAGCAAAGAAACAATCCATGCATCACAGATTCTATTTGTAAGGCTGGAGCAAATACAAATACTCGTTTGGTTTTTTTCCCCCAAGTTTAAGTTAACCAATAAAATGGGGAAAGCAGCCCAGAAGCCTCCAGAAGCCACCATTTATAAAAGACAAGTAGAACTAAAGAAGGTAAGTTTTTATTCCAAGATAGGAATAATGACATATACAAAGTGATCATTTTAGAAACACTGATCTAAGTCTTTTATACTCATGGACTTTTTTTCTTAGGGAAGAAAAGATTGACGTTAACTCTTTGGCATCATCTCTGAAAAGAATTTCTTCTCGGATTGCTATCCGTGAGAGTGCTTTAAACGTCTAAGGTGGATGGATGAGAGTGCATTCTGCTTCATTTCTGACGACCTTTAAACTCTTCCTTTGGTTACGGGCCACTCCATAAGCAATGTGGTGGGGAGATGGACCCCAGAGTCTGCCTCTGCTTCTCTCCGGCTGTGTGATCTTGGTGAGACGCGCGCTCTACATCTCAACTGTCTCATCTTTGAAATGGGAAGAATAATTCCACGCACATGGGCTGCTGGAAGGGTTAAGCAAGATCGTAACTGTGAAAGCACCTGGCCCAAGGCCCAGCCTCTAGGGGGCCCTCTAACACGCTGGTTTAAAAAACATCCCAGCACAAGCGAGAGCGTGGGCATCACAGAACATCGCTGCTGCCTTGTCTGTCCCCCTTCCTCTCCTGTCAGGGACCAAACACTCGTAAGAGAAGACAAGCGATTCAAGGAACTTAAAACTGAGCTTCAATAAATTAGAGTCAGAAGTCTAGTTCTTACCAACTATTTTCTACATCGCTTTAGTTGTTCTCATTGTTTGTTTCAAGTGAGCCCTTTGGTCCTCTTTCCTTTGTAAGGCAAATTCTATTTCTCAAGGTCAATCTCTGTAACCCTAATTTCCTTCCTGAAACCCCTGTAGTTTTTAAAAGTTTCTTTTCACTTTTGCCCTTTCTAAGAGGTAGGGTATTTACCCTATACTATTTTAATAGAATCGTATCTGCTCTGAAGTGAAACTATTTGTTTTACTTTATTAAAGTCGATGCCTTTGGGCTAGCTTCTAAAAGAGTAAACTTACATAATTCTTATGAAGTGAACCTATTTCATTTTTTCTTGTCTCCAGCCTTTACAGTTAAAAGGTTCTTTTGGAATATTGCTCTGTAGTAGGTTATAGAGAAACCTACAGAGCCAACATCATATCCATCATCTGAAATGCTGGCACCTGTACAAGATAAGCCAAGGGGGATCCTTCAGAGCTAAGAGAAAAGTCAAGTCTGTCCATGGAAGCATACGGATGATGTGACAGCAGGCAAAACTTTGTTCTTCACATGATGGACTTCGACACAGGCCAAGGCAATGGGGTCTGCGCCGGAACCTAGGGGCCTTTGGTTTGAGTTCCTGCTCACTGCCCACTCATCCCCGTCGGTCTCAGTAAGTCTCGGTCCATCTCTGGGCCTCAGTTCCCTGGCACCTACCATGAGGGGGTGGCCAACAGACACCTCTGGGTCCCGTCCCAGTCCAGACACTCCGTGGTTCCTATTCTTCCTTTAGCCTCAGCAGCCTGAGGTTCTGAAGACCCCCCCCTCAGATGTGTCTCCCTCAGATGTGTCGTCCGGTCAGAAAGAAGAGGGGTCGGTCCTCCTTGGCATTGGCGGTCTGGAATTCATCTCGCAGCCGAAACTGCCACTCATCTTCCAGCTCCAGGCGGACAACCGTCTGGCGGAGTGAGTTGCGGTCCTGACAGATCACACACAAGGTGGCACCTGTGTGGACAACAGCAGAGGTATGTGAAGAAAACAGGGGAGTTTCTCCAAAGGAAAGGTACCGCCTGGCTGCTATTTGCAAGAACAAAATATGCTGCTGCTTGCAAGGGAAGGACCGATGTCCGCGTGAGCTCTTGTTTCCTTGGGGATGCTTCTTAATTCTTAGCAAGACAGTGAGATTGTGATTTGGCAGGTCTGGCAGATGAGACAACATGGAACCAAGAAACACTGGCAAAGAAGTGAGCAGAGGGGGAGAAGGAGACAGACTCGCAGGATCACAAACCAACATCCTCGGCTCCAGCCCCTGCCGGGAAGCGCCCCACCCTGCCCCTCCAGCCCAACCCTCCCTCTGCACCCATCCCAGCCGGCCACCCGCCCAGGCTCCACGCACCTCCTGACTCTCCCTCTGCTGAGGCAACGTGGATTCTCCCGCCTCTTGACGCCTAGCGTTCATCAGTAATCATGGGTGTTCGTTCTAGCTACCTACCTCCCTACCTACACGTCCTATCCTCCTATTGGACGAAATGTTTCCCAAGAGCAGAGAATGTTGTGGAAACCTCTGACTATTTCCCCAAAGCTTATGCAACGTTGGTGCTCACTAAACACCTGGTAGAGAGGAAGGTCAGAGTCAAGGCCAACCAAGGAAAAGTGAAGCTCGATTAGGGATCCCAGCTGGATTGGAAAGAATGTGTTTAAGTCACACAGAATGAACGTTTCTCACTCTCAACCACTCTAGCACGAAAACACCTACAGAGGGAGAAAGATTAGAAGAAAAGTAAAGATGCATGTGGCATCCCAAGACAAGGAAGAAGAACTCATCCACCAAGAAGGAAAAACGTCTGAGGGGATCTGCATGCTTAGGCTAAGAGCCTGGCTTGAAAAGCAACAGAAAAGTTGAAAATATCTGCTAGTCACCGAAAAGAAAGGGGCTGTGTCTTGTCTCTACGCAAACAGGTAGAGGGGGAAAGAGCTGCCCTGGGATCCCATCCCAGCCTTCTTGTGCTCCCCTGGATGGTCGGGGAAGTCACGCGCCCTGAGCCTCAGTTTACCCGTTGGCAAGAAGGACCAGGGCCAGAGGTCACCTCCGCAGAGGTGCCAGGTGACGACAGCCATTCAAGTCAAGATCCACGGTAAGAGTACGGGAAGTTACCTTTCAGAAAATGAAACTTTTTCAAAAAGCCAGCTCCCACAAAAGAGTCACAGAGGTACAGCAGAAGTCCACTAAACAGGAAGTCGGAGCAGCTGATGTTCAAAGAGTGGGGCCTGGAGCTCACGTAACACACAGAGATCTGAAGAGAAAGGAACCCAAGAGAAAACGTCATTTTCCATGAAATACTCCATGACGCTGTGTTAGGGCTTTGCATCTAGCAAATACTAACTGCCAGGCCAGGCTCAGACTTGGAGGAACGGAAACAGTATTTAATGTTATTTCCAAATCTAGATCCTAACACTCAACGCCAAGACTTATCCAGATTTATCTGTTCATTAATTCATTTGAGAATCAGAAATGTTTAGCATCAGAAGTGGGTTTGATTCTTAACTTCTTATATCGGGGCCAAAGCACTTCGGTCCTCTCAGCCTTTATCTTACCAGCTGTAAAGTGGGGTCATACCGAGGCCGAAGTAGTGGAGTGGTTCTAATTCCAAGTCCTGGGTTCTGACGCACGTGTTTAGGAACTTCCCGGATTTGTGGACTCGACAGCGCCCCCTCTGACAGTTACCTGAGACCCCAGGTTAAGGTAGCCGTCGACGGACAGCACGGGGTGGCCGTGATTCCTCAGGGAGAGCGGGAAGAAGCGGTGGCTGTGGTGCTGCAGGAACTTCTCCAGCAGGAGCTGCGCGGGGGCCGCGAGGAGCGTGTGCTTGCTGTCGGGGGCGCAGATGTACTGGGCCGGCACGATGGCCATGGGGCTGTCAGACACCTGCACGGGGAAGGGCGGGTGTCAGCCACTCCCAGCCACCCTGAGCAGGGACCCGGGGCGGGTGGCCCCGTCGTGGAAGGCTGTGCCGTGGAGCAGCGATGTGAGAACACATAACTTCCACGGTGAAGTTCTCCATTAAGAAAAATTAGGTTTAACCGAAGCGGGACGTGTGAAAACTGATCACGTGATCGATCAGAATCGTAGACACTGACCATTCCACGCCGAAAATTGGCTGCCTGGTCTAGAAAAAAATAAGGGAATCCATGGACCTTGGGAACGTTCCCCCAAATCCAGGGATGCAAACCTCTGGGAACGGCCAATCTCCCCTTGACCCCCAGACCCTATCTGCCTCCTGTCCAGTCACATGGCCCCCGCTCTCCACGGCCCGGCCATCTGGGCCGCCATCTCTTGTTCCATCACCAACATACTTCCCATGCTACAGCCAGAGAGACTGTGGATGTAAATCATGCTAATCAAACCCTCTGCTGGACACCCTTCAGTGGGTCCTCGTTACTCCTACAGAAAAGTCTAGAACCTTCCCACAGCGGATAAGGTCCTGCCTACTTCTCCAGCTCATCTCTGACACTCTGCCCCATGGATCGGAGGGACCTTCAAGGCAGGGGTGTGCCAGCTCCGTATGGGTTCCTGGAAGACACAGATCTCCGAAGGCTCACTGTGACTTCGCATCTGAAATGCCCAGGTCTGCCCGGCCAGGACCGACACAATCAGATCACGTCTCTGCCCATCTGGAGGCTGGCTCCAGGACAGATGGCACAGCCATCAAGCTAGCCCGTCAGTGCCATTCAGACAGTGTTTGGCAGGCACTGTCCCAGGGGCTCCGAGAAGAGCACGGCACCACACCTGCCCCCCAAGGGGCTCTGTCCAGCAGAGAAGCCGGACAAGTGAACAGCAAAGATGGTGACAGAGATGAGCTCAGGAAACCAGTGGGGAGAGAGAGTGCGGGCAGGCAAGGGCGCACAGGAGGGCTGGTGGCGCGTGTGCGCTGGGGGGGACACACGGGAAACCAGTTAAGAGTCGGAGATCAGAAGGGAAACCTCACGGAGTCTTTCCCTTCCCAGGGCTCCCAGCCGGAAACCTTTCCTAATACTTCCCAGCAGTCAAGCCCACCCCACTGACTCAAAGGCGCCCAGGTGGCCTCCCTGCCAGCCTTCCCACCACGGACAGCAGCCCCCTCTAGGCACACGGCCACACCCACCTTGGACGTGATGTGGAAGGACCTGTGGCCGCCCACCGCAATCTGCTTCTTCATCACACTGAAGCGGTTGAACCGGCAGAGCAGGAGGCCGGCGCTGTGCACCCGCAGGTTGAAGTCCACATCATCACACATGAACCTACCCAGAACCAGAGGAGGGGGCGGGTCGGACTGGAGGCAGCTCACACACCCCCAGTCACGCCCCTACCAGACACGTGGAGTGTGCACCCCTGTACTGGGGGCTGGGAAGGCGGAGCAGGCTCGCTCCTGCCCCAAAGACCTTCCTCTGGGAGGCACAGAAGGCAAACCGAGAAGGAAAGCAGGACAAGCTGTGATGCGCCTGCACCAGGAAAGCAGAGTGCACCCCAGGCTTACACTACAGAAGCACTGCCACTTGTGGACCAGGCACGACATGCCTGGCACCGTGAGGGGGACTTGACAAACACCACTTCATCTATTTGCTGAAAACAAAACAACCGACCTCCCAAAGTAAAAATATTAGCCACTTTTTACAGCTGAAGAAGACAAGACTCAGAGATGGCAAGTCATCTGCCTAAATTGCAAAGCTGACAAGTGGCAGAACCCAAATTCCTAGCAGGTCGGTCTGGCTCCAAAATGGACACTCCTGCCTGGGCCCTCTCGGGGGTGTGCCCACTGCCTGGCATGTAGAGGGCTCAATAAACATTAGTGATTAGATTCTTCTCGTGATGTGAGCATTTCTGCATAGATCTGTAGAGAGTGACACAGGGAAATTACAGTTCCCTTCAGTGCTAACGCTCCTAAAAAGTGATGTGTTCAGAGAAAGAGCCAAAAGAGCAAGAGAAACAACACCCAGTAGCATTTAAGTCATTAAATAAGGTACCACGTGAATTGAGGAAGGAAGTTGAACGGTCTTAGGCAAATCTGCCCTAAAATTATACAACAAAAATACCAAAAAAAAACCATGAGGGGGCTTCCCTGGTGGCGCAGTGGTTGAGAATCTGCCTGCCAATGCAGGGCACACGGGTTCGAGCCCTGGTCAGGGAAGATCCCACATGCCGCGGAGCAACTAGGCCCGTGCGCCACAACTAGTGAGCCTGCGCGTCTGGAGCCTGTGCTCCGCAACAAGAGAGGCTGCGACAGTCAGAGGCCCGCGCACCGCGATGAAGAGTGGCCCCCGCTCACCGCAACTGGAGAAAGCCCTCGCACAGAAACGAAGACCCAACGCAGCCAAAAATAAATAATTCCCATTTAAAAAAACAAAAACAAAAACCCATGAGGGCTGCAAGCAAGGGACCAGGCCAATGCTACGGGTGAAAAGGCTCTGGTTTCGCTGGCCCTAGAGGGCAAGGATGGAGCAGCTACCCGCCAGGAGTAAGGCTGCCCCTCACGGCGGGCCCTGGGACCGTGGGCTGAGCTGACAGCCAACGTGGCACAGGAGCTCACCGATTCTGGTTGTACTGCACGTTCTGGGTCAAGTCCACGTTCAGGATGACGAAGTCGTGCACATGGCAGCGGGAGAAGGGCTCGCGCACCTCGCGGCTCCCGGTCTTGCTGGACCACTTGCGCATGCCGATCAGGGCGTAGTGAGTGATGTTGGGGGAAGCCTCAATGTGCTGCATGATGTGCTTCAGGGAAACATTTCTTTCTGACCAGGAAAATTCCCTGTTCGAAGGAAGGAGACGGACATCCCTTGGTTGGCATGCAGACAACAGCAAGGCCCTCTGGACCAGGCTGGCCAGGATGCTGCTTTCCCCTGAACATGCCGGGCGGGGTGGTGCAGAAGGAACCCCTCACAACCACCAGGCACCGTGCCCAGCACTTCAGATTCACTGTCATCGATCCTCACAGCAATCCTATGACACAGGCATATCATCCCCATTTTACAGATGAGGAAAAAGAGGCTCTGGATAACTTGCCCAGTGTCACGTGACAGAGCTTGGCTTGAACGGTGTTGTCTGTCTCTGGAGCCCACAATCTCTGCGTCTGCCAAACCACCTCGCGTTTCCAGTGTCAATTCCAAGTGAGGTGGGGGGAGGGAAGGAGGCAGCGTGTAAACACTTCCCACCCCACCCTGCTGGTGACTGATGTTCGTGAAGACAGTGAGGGCCACCCGACGACCAGGGAGGGCTGCTGAAGGGAGTAACCCCAGGGCTGGGAGCTGGGGTGACAAGAGCTCTGTCTGTGAGACCCAGGGAAGTGGCTCAACTTCTCTGCATCTCAGCTTCCTTTTCCCCAACTGAGGGGCTTCAACTAAACTCTCTAAGGCCCCAGCCAGCTCTGACATGCCAGGACTTGAACGGCTGCTGCAGAACGAAATTCAGAAAGGCAGAGGGAAAAGCTCGGTTCTCTTCCTCATCGCTGCCCTAGCCGAGCTCTTGCCCTCGGAAGCGTGACAGTGAGAATACTGAAAGCACGGTGACTGCCGTCCTCATGCATGTGCAGCTCTATCAGACAGAAAACATTTTTTTCTAGAAGAGCAGTGGTGTTAATGGTAATTGTTACATTAGAACTCACTAACACAGAAGAGGTGGACCAACCTCAAAAGTTGCCTCTCAAAAAAACAAGCCAAAAAATCAAGCTGTTTCTCAAAAAAAAAAAATCAAGCCAAAAATAAAGGCTAAGTTGCAACACTCATGGTAAAACCACACAGACATATTTTCCCAATGATGTTCAGATGCAGCTGGATCTCCTCAACCTTTCCTACACTGTGCTGCTCCACTGCCCACGACCGGGCACACAGTTCATGGTTTAATTAATCCTTGTAACAAACTTCTGGCACAAGTTTAAGTGCCCCTTTGAAAGATGAGGAATCTAAAACCCAAAAAAGAGTCATTTCCCTAATGTCACACAGCAAATAAGAATAGAGCTTCACGTTAGGAGGAGGCTGGGGGGAGGGAGGAGGGACGGGAAGGTTCTGGGGTGCCAGTGCTGGTCTGCTTCTTCATCAGGGAGTTTGTCAAGTGTGTGTGTTCTGTTTGTGAAAATACCTGGATATGTATTACACTTTCCTTTTCGCATATATTTGATGTTGAATATATATCGCATTATTTTCTGTACGTATTACACCTCAATAACATTTTTTAAATTAAGAACTCAAAGCAAAGCTTGGAACGTGAGCCCACCACACGCAGGGCTCTGTCCACTGCACACCACACCTTCCAGCATGAGGCGCCCTCTGGGGTCCTCGAAGGGCGGACGAGAACCCCCACCGAGAAGAGAGCGCGTGCACTTGTCTTACTGGTGGGGTGCGTGTGTGGGTTCTCACCTGCTTCTCTCCCCAGCACCGTCGACGTCCACCACGTTCCACATCACGCAGGAGTCATCAGAAATCACGATGAAAGGCCAGATGTCCTGCGGCTTGATCCCCAGCTCCTCCTGCCGGTTCCGTTCCAGCTCCAGGTTGTGGTAAGACAGCTCCTTGATCAGGAAATGGGCGGCGCCTGAAACGGGCAAACGACCCCGACCCAGGTCAGTCCCAGGCCGACGACCAGCCAGGACAAAGCCCCAGTGAGGAGAGAACGTGATGGAAGCCCATCGAGGCCCCCGCCCCGCCAGCTCCTGGGGGTCCTGATCTGCAGCCCTCATCCACCCACTATAGGCTGTTGACTTGGTAGAATTCTAGGGCAGAAAACACTCCTTCTCCAATTTGCACACACATCGATTTCTCCTTGCTTTTCTAACAGCTGAGAACATGAATAAATCAATAACCAAGCATCGAAGACAAAAAGAACAGTCAAATCAAAATAGCTTTAAACGCCAAAAAGCTTAATGAGAAAGGTCTTTTCATCTCTACGCGGACAAAAACTGTCTCTCGCCATCTGCCTGTACAAGGATGCGGTCAGCAGCCACGGCGGTCGCTGACCTTCAGCACACCCTGAAAGGAGTTCAGGGTGGCGATCAGGAAGGAGGCAGTCTGTGCTCTGGGAAAAACTGGCAGAACAGGCCTTCAGAGAGTTAGATATTTTTCAGGAGGCGATTTTATGAGCCCAATTTCTTGCCTCGTCTCCTAACTAGAAAAGCACTAAAACCATTAACAGAGATATCTGCTCCCAGTGACCAGTAGCATTCCTCTGCCAACATGTGCGCTTGGCTGCATGCATCTCCCGTCATCAAAATCCCATATACACTGACCTCCCCCCTTATCTCACTGGAGCAGCTCCTCAGAGCTATCTGACAGGCCGTCTCCCAAGCTCTAGTCTTCATTTTGCCCCAAATAAAACTTAACTCACAACTCTCCCATTGTGCGTCGACATCTAGAACATTCTCTCAAGTCTCCATTCACAGAAAGTTTACAGAGTGGGGCACGTTTAAAAAGGCCTACCAACTCCAGCGCTGTTGAAGATACTCGGAAGCACCAGCATGATGTGGTTGGGCCAGTATTTCTTATAAATCGCCATTTCGTACTCCTTGACAACTAGCACGTGCAAATGGCTAGCACCGTCCATCGCGTGGTACAGGTTAAAGAGCCCGTGTTCGTGACGGCCAGTTGTGGGAGTGAACGTCGGACTTTTTATGTATTCGTGACTCTGCAGAGTACGGGCATAAAGAAGCAGTGTTTGTCAGCATGGCCACAATTATCCCCCTCCCTTTAAAATGTGACTTTGCGGGGCTTCCCTTGTGGCGCAGTGGTTGAGAATCTGCCTGCCAATGCAGGGGACACGGGTTCGATCCCTGGTCCGGGAAGATCCCACATGCCGCGGAGCAACTAAGCCCGTGCACCGCAACTACTGAGCCTGTGCTCTAGAGCCCGTAAGCCACAACTACTGAGCCCGCGGG
This sequence comes from Balaenoptera physalus, assembly GCF_965194825.1. Taxonomy (NCBI): domain Eukaryota; kingdom Metazoa; phylum Chordata; class Mammalia; order Artiodactyla; family Balaenopteridae; genus Balaenoptera; species Balaenoptera physalus. The sequence continues at coordinate 89,881,417 of NC_138894.1, forward strand.
CCGCAACTACTGAAGCCCGCGCGCCTAGAGCCCGTGCTCCACAACGAGAGAAGCCACCGCAATGAGAAACCCGCGCACTGCAACAAAGAGTAGCCCCCGCTCGCCACAACTCGAGAAAGCCTGTGTGCAGCAACGAAGACCCAACACAGCCAAAAACAAATAAATAAATTAAAAAAAAAAATGTGACTTTGCAGCCTCTTCCATCAAAAGATGGCATCTATTTCCACACTCCTTGCACCTGGCTTAGCCTGGGGACTTGCTTTTATGGATAAAATGCAGTAAAAATGACAGCGCGCCAGTTCCAAGCCTGGCCTCCAGAGGCCTGACACATTCTGCCTTCTCTCGGAACCCTCCCGGGAAGAAGCCCGGGCTAGCCTGCTGGAGAAGGAGAGGCCGCAGGGAACAGACATGGGCGTCCCTAGCCCAGCCGGCCCCCCGCCAACCTGGTAACTAACCTCGGACACAAGTGAGAGCAAGCCACCCCAGGATAACCACCCAACAGAACCGAGTCCAAACTGCTGGCCCACAGAATCAGAAGCTAAGTACATGCTTGTTCGGAAATGGTTTGTTAGGTGAGCAAAACTAACAGGTATATATCGATTACCCAAATTCATTAACCTCTCCTATTAGCACCCAACATCGTGCTCTGAGTACACGTTATTCCTGTATGACTTAAATCCCTCTATTGTAGCCATACAGCCTAGCTACTCATACACTCAGGCTATGAATCTTTTATATAAAGAACTGTGTTTTCTTTCACTCTTTTCTCAGCAATAGGTTCCGCTGGCCAAGCTTCCAGCTAGGTCTTCCGTTCCTTCTCGATTCCTCAAAGTACTTGCTACAAAGCTGTGCATACAGCTGGTGCTCATAACCAGTTCTTTTTTTTTAAAAAAAGTTATTTATTTATTTATTTTTGGCTGTGTTGGGTCTTCGTTGCTGTGCACAAGCTTTCTCTAGTTGCGGTGAGCGGGGGCTGCTCTTCATCGCAGTGCACGGGCTTCTCATTGCGGTGGCTCGTCTTGTTGCGGAGCATGGGCTCTAGGCGTGCGGGCTTCAGTAGTTGTGGCACGCGGGCTTAGTAGTTGTGGCACATGGGCTCAGTAGTTGTGGCTCGCAGGCTCTAGAGTGCAGGCTCAGTAGTTCTGGCACACGGGCTTAGCTGCTCCGCGGCATGTGGGATCTTCCCTGACCAGGGCTCGAACCTGTGTCCCCTGCATTGGCAGGCGGATTCTTAACCACTGCGCCACCAGGGAAGTCCCTCATAACCAGTTCTGATGGGAACCACCTGGAAAAGCTAGTGGAGTAACTGATGAAGTCTCAAGCACCTTATAGTAAAGGCATGTGCCCCTCACTGCCACTTTACAAATGTTTTCATTCTTGATAATAGCCTGCTGGGTCTGCAAGGCTGGGTTCAGCTCTGGACATGCCTGGCCCTCTGGAGAAGGAACAGCAGAGCTGTACACAAGGTCCGTGGGGCTGGGGCTGGGGAAGGGGCGGCAGGTTGACTCTGAGGTCGTCAGGCTGGAACTGTCAAACCAAGCGCCCCTAAGAATGGCGGCCACAGAGACGACGGATTATTATGAACAATCTCCTCGGAAGAGAGATTTCTCCTTTAGAGATATACGTTGAAATATTTACAAATGAAATGATACAATGTCTGAGATTCGCTTCCAAGTAACACAGGAAGGCAGGTGAAGAGAGATGGCTTGATGAAGCAAGACTGGCCTTGAGTGAATAACCGCTGAGGTTGGGTAATCAGCCCTGGGGGAATCATTATACTATTCCGCCCTCTTAGCCTGCTTCAAATGTTCCACAAGAGACAGCATGAAAGAAAAGATAGTGGAAGGGACGAACATTTACTGGCCCTTGTTATCTTCCAGGTACTGTGCTGGTGCCTGACGTTGGTTATTCCATACAATTCTCACCACAAGCTTTTGCAAGAGTTATTATTGCCCAAAGCTTACAGATGAGGAAACTGAGGCTGAGTGACATCAAGTGACAGCATGACGTCAAACGTGACTCATATTTGACTCTGAGTGACCACAAAGCCCACGTGCTCCCCAGCCGCCTCCAAGTTCAGTCACCATGTTCGTCTCTCCCCGCCACACCCCACCCCATGTGCCCGACTCATCAAGAACCACAGTCTCTGGGTCTCCAGCTCAGTGGTCCCTTGCAGCCACTTTGATCTGACCCCCGGGGACTCGAAGCCAGTACCTTGTCTGTGACGAGGGGCAGCCGCATGCTCTCCAGCTGGCCTCCGGGTTGGCTGAAGACAAAGTGGTGCTCCTTGGACTTGGGGATGATGAAGTGGAGCTGGATCTCCTCTCCTAGCATGGAGTAAGAGAAGGCAAAGGCGTGCAGGGTGGACTCATAGAGCTGAGGTGCGAGGGGGAAAGGACAGAGCTTGCCATCAGAGTCCGGCCTGACTTCCCAGAAGAACCCAGGCCCGCCGTGGCCATGACTACACAGAGGTCGCTGCCACCTCTGCCCCAGGCTGACGCCAGGACACGGTGTGGACGCCCAGGTCTCACTAGGGGACAAACACACCTGAGGCCACACCCACTCGACCAGCGGCTGCTCCCGTCCTGGTGCTGACCGTGCTTCACCCAGCAACGCCACCTCTGCCGCCCAGCCCTTCCCGACGCTGGATTCGACCCAGAGGTGCGCTGGGTTACCAACTAAAGCATTCACGTGCCAGATCACATTTTTAATTGTAACAAAGGTTATCTTCCCACCATAGGTAATATGTGTAACAGCATAGTAATAAGACAGTAACTGCGAACTTGTGCGCTTCTATCTCACGCACCACATCCAGGCCCCCTCCCGTCCCCTTGGCGTTAAAATTAACAATCTATGAAGCAATTAACAACCCTATGTCCTCACCCCTCCTTGGTGGACGTGGAAACTGACACCCACGGGTCTTGGGCTCACTCCGATCCCCAGTCTAGCCTCACCTCTAGTCACTTTGTCCAAGGAGCCCTCCCCTCACCTAGTTACCATGCCCGCACTGCTCTCTGGTGCGACCCCCCAGCCCAGCTTTGCCCAGGCCACGCTTATGCCTCCTTCAGTTCTCAGCTCAGGCGTCCACAGAGGGGTCTTCCCTGACCCTCAGCCTCCATCTGACAGCCCCTCCTGCAGACGTGCAGCTAGCCTGTGCTGTGTCCTCCTGGGAACCACAGGGGCCAGGGGAGGGCCAATGCGGGCCGGGACACACCGGCTGTGAAGTCCTACTGTGGCTCTACTTTGAGAGCAGAGATGAGGGAGAAACAGATTCTGACCTGGGGAGGGAACACAGAGGGTCGTAACTGAGGAATCTCCTAAGACTTCCTCTCAGGGAGCCTTGAGCGATGAAGGAAGAAGAACAGAACAAGCAGAGGCAGGGAAATGCCAGCAGGGGGCCAGCGTGCGCCCCTCAGTGCTCCTCACAGGGCCTGGTTTCACGTCCCCTGCAAGTGTGGCCCCCCAGACCCGAGCGCTTGCACACAGACCTGGCCCGCCGGCCAGAGCTCAAACCCGCCCTCGTCCTTCTCCCCCATGCTTCGTTCATTCCTTCACTGCAGACCCTGAAGTGACCAGGGACTGAATGAACCCTTTGAGTCTCTCCAGGTCTTTAAATTTCAAAATCAAGATGATGTTTTCACTTATATGTTTCTCTGCCTTGAAAGAAAAGCTTCATCTCCGAGGGAAAAAAATGTTAGGAGAATTATTCTGCAGCAAATAGGATTTCTGATTATTTTAATCCTTTGAAAAACCGCTCATATGTATTTTCTAATTTCGTCTACAGTAAAATTACATCGTTTAAAAAAATCTGTGCTAAAAGAAGACAGGTGCTACTTCAGTGGAAGCTGAGCTCAAGGCCGAGCAGATTCGGGAAAATTAAAGCTACTGTCTGCTGTTTCCCTCTGTAAAGGGGACGGACAGAGCAAGCCAATGCTCTTGCCACCTTTGGGCCTTTCTGGGGCATCCACTCATGTATACATGAGTATGTAAGTCGTATAGAGAAGTATAAATTAACTCATGCTGTAATAGCTATCAGTGTAGGTAAAGCAATGTTGTTATTTTTTTGTTATTTCTTGGATGATTATTCATTTGCGTGTAAATCCTGACAGCAGTGGAAGGCCTCCTACTGATAGGATAATAGTGAGAATAAGGGTTGTGATGATGGGTATTTTATTTCATGCATGTGATAGTGATAATATGGTGCTGGCTGAACCGTAAATAAATCATTATGATATGCATATTGACTGGAATTGATCTGACTTATGAGCTATGTACAATTAATAAATATATGTACTATGTAACACCAATGATTTAATGTAAATGCTTATAAGCATGGGGTAAATAAAGCACGATTATACATATTATGTATTGTGTACAATATGATGTATATGCACTTGTATACGTGAATATACATATAATGCACGAAGTACATAACAATTTATGGGGGAAAAGTATGTAAAAAACAAAGTTTGCCGCACAGGTGTCTGACTGGCTCCCGTCAGCTCCGGCTGCCCCCTCCTCCTCTTTCCCCGATTGGGTCTGAGATGAAAAGAAATACTAAGTGTAAAATGGGAGGTGCCGCTGGAGCGGGGGCTCCGTCCTACCTGGTAGCGGGGGTGGAAGCCCATGTACTGGTGGCACTGCTCGCAGTGGTGGTACGTGTTGTATGCCGCGTACTTGGAGAGCCTCATCCGCGCCGTCTGGCGCCGCACGTAGAGGTCCTCCGGCTTCCGGTGTGTCCCTCTGTCTGCACGAAATCCCCAGCATTAAATAACAGCAGGAGGCACAGCCCACGTTCTCTCCCCTGCCTACTCACAGGGAACCACGGTAACAGGACTTTGTGCGGTCACCTCTCACCTGTCTGCCCCCAGGTGACTGAGCTGGTCAGAAAGGACAGAGTCTCAGTGGGATAAACTGAAGGCTACGTTCACATGGCGTCTTATGCATGCGCCTATGCATGGTTCATAAACATATTCAAGGATTCGCTACGTGACAATGTAAATCGATCGCCAACATAATATGCAAATACTGTAAAGCACGTGCATCACCTCCAGGTTTTCAAATGACTTAGCAAAATTAAGATTTTAACAGTCAACCTCCATTCGAGAAGGTCTGCTATGTGAAGAAACCTTCAGTAAAAGTGATCTGCTTGGGCCTCCCTGGTGGCGTAGTGGTTAAGAATCCGCCTGCCAATGCAGGGGACATGGGTTCGAGCCCTGGTCCGGGAGGATCCCACATGCCACGGAGCAACTAAGCCCGTGTGCCACAACTACTGAGCCTGCACTCTTGAGCCCGTGAGCCACAATTACTGAAGCCCGTGTGCCACAACTACTGAAGCCTGCGTGCCTAGAGCCTGTGCTCCACAACAAGAGAAGCCACTGCAATGAAAAGCCCTCGCACCGCAACGAAGAGTAGCCCCTGCCCGCTGCAACTAGAGAAAGCCAGTGCACAGCAACGGAAGACCCAACGCAGCCAATAAAATAAATAAATAAATAAATTAATTAAATAAATCTTAAAAAAAAAGTGATCTGCTCTGAGAGCAACGAAGATAAAATGATTGGTTTGACAAGGAGACTGGTGAGTATTTTCCTCTCACGCTGCATTCACCAAACTTCCCTAGTCAGTGCTTATAATCACACCGGCCACTCACGTCCGATGTTTGCTGCCAGTGACCCTGAAACCCAGCAGGGTCATAATACTGTGGAAGTTAGCAGTCCCTGAAGAAGGAGCGAGAAAATGAGAGACCAAGGGCAGAAAGGGAAATCAGTGCATTTTGTTACAATCCAAATTCATAGAGAAACATACATGTCTTTTTCCTCTATTGACCAGAACCTTCAGAATACTCTGATCATGATAAACCACCAAGGGGGTCCTCACCGTTATTCAGCACCAACCGAGCCGTGAGTCTCCCCTCGTGAGGTCCGTGAAGAGCCCTTCCTGCCAGGTGAGGTGGCGACCTCAGCTCTCCACTAGGCACTGTCGGTTCACTCACCACCACCAGGTAAGTTCATCACTAACAAAATTCAGCTCATCCCTTTAAGAGGCTATTCCCACGTGCTCTGGAAGAAGGTGGCAGCAAGAGATTTAAAAATCTGACCTTCGTTCTTTATGCTCTGATGGTGTGAACAGATCAGACTGGCATCCTCATACTTCGGGTCGTGAATAATGTAGTCAAAAGGCAACTTCTTGAACAGCTCCAGGTCCGGCCAGGGGTCACTGAGCTGGAGGTAATGCCAATCTGATTCTTCTCTGAGGTCTACAGGATCAGTAGAAACACAGATATATGACAAAACAGGAAGTGAGAATGATTTATGTCAAATGTACACAAGGATGACGGTAGGAGTGGAATTGATACTGAGTCTACAGGCTACCAGGGGAACTCCACTGGATCTCAAATACTCTGGCACCCGTCCCATTTTCAGGATTGTTCTAATTCAGCAAGAAGGTGCATTCAGATCTATCTCTATCCAGACAAACAGCCTTATGCTGTGTTTCCTATGGGATGGGGTTGCTCTTCTAACTTACACTAACTTCCACTCCTGGCAGTATACCTACCCCTGGGCTCTGGGCTTCTCCCCAGCACCATCCCCCAAATATACCACACTGGTCCTCACCACCGGCAGAACTTAATGTAGTTCTCTCTCTTGCTCTTATATCTAAATGCTACCCAGCCAGTAAGGCCCAACTCCTATCACTTCACCTCTAGAAAGCCTCTTCTGAATGCTCAGGTACACTGGTTTCTCCCTTCTGAATGCCACCACTACTCATGGCCCAATCCACATTTTCACATTTGCAGTGTTTATCACCCTACATCATAATTGGCGTAGTCTACAGTGCTCACTAAATGCTTGTTGGCTAAAAGGTAAAAAAATCTAGTTGGTCCAACTCAAACTTATGTAACATATTGATTTTACATCAATTGATCAACATCATTTTACATCATATTGATTTTACATATTTGATATACATATATATAGTATAGACAATACTGATATATGTCTATATATCTATATCAATGTATCCTACTATATATATGTATATGGGCAGAGTATATGTCCATGAGAAACGGAAAAAACAAGGAAAGAAGAGGGAGAGGAACATTTATTCTGCATTTAATAGGTGTTCAGTGCTTCATATGTGTAACATCCGTTAATCTTCACAACATCCTGTAAAACAGAAATTACACACATTTTGCCAAGGAGAAACCCAAGGCAATAAGAGAGTATTTAAGAAAATGAGGCTTTGAAGTTTAACAAACTGGATTCAAATCCTCTTTATCATTGGTATATCCAACAAAATGAGGAGACAGAAATTCAGACCTGTTGACTTTCATTTGTAAAATGGTTTCAAGCTGTGGGGAAACGGTGGAAAGCTCAGAGTTTCGATGAAGAGCCTCTTTGCCTTCTCCTTCAAAGGAAAGACCAAGGACTGGATGGGCTTCCTTGGTTCTAAATTTTCTCCAAGTCAAAACTCAAACACAGCAAGAGCATCTAAAAAAGTTCTGTGTATCCAAATGACAGGATTTCCTTCTTTGTCAAGGCTGAATACATTGCCAGTATATACTCCATCGTTATCCACTCAACTGCTGATGGACGTCTGTCCATTAATGGACAACATATGGTTGTTTCTATATCTTGGCTGTTGTGAATAATGCTGCTGAACACGGTAACTATGTGAGGTGATGAAAATGTTCATTAGCGTGATTGCAGTGATTACTTCACAATGTATACGTGTATCAAATCATCCAGCTGTACAGCTTAAACGTACATAATACAAGTGCTGTTACAAGCTTACTGGGGCCCCTTCTTTACAACACACGACTCCTTACACAAATCTTCATCCCCAAAGCAATGGATTCCTTTAGCAGACCAAGTTTCTGAGCCACTGGAGGGGCGTTGGAAGAGGAAATGGAGGAGGTATTCTACAATAAGCATGAAACAGCTGTTCAAAGAGTCTTACCTTAATCAGGGTAAATTCTGTTCTGTGAATGAGAAGACAAGACTATTCCCTGCATAGCATATGTTTCCATTTTGCCCCAAGATGTTGACCTATGCGCTCAGGAGCCTGAGAGGGAAATGCTCCCCTGATGGACAACCCTGCTTTCTAGAGGCAGCAATGAAATCTAGTTTGGTTCCAGTTCTGCCACCTCCCAGCTGGACCCCTGAACATGTTATTCCGGAACGGAATAACAGTATCCATCTCGTGGTGTGGCACAGGAAACGAAATGTGGTGATTTACGTAAACCATCTAGCACAGTGGTTGACGTTTGTAAGGTGCGCAGTAAACAGCAGGTATTTTTAGTATCGTAATTTTATCTCCCACCAAGGCCTCCCAGGCACTATTCTAGGACTGAGCAAAATGGCTACAAGGTTAAGATAAAAGCAGCCCTACAAGGCCCTTGGGAGGAGTCAGATCATTAATCTGAGAATTCCATCTTCAAAGTAAAAGATACAGCGGAAGTCACTTGAGAAACCGACTAAAGATGATTCCAAGCCCAAGCCTCATCAGCAGGTAACTCACTGATATTGATCTCTTCTTCATCGTAAACATCCACTTCCGTCAGCCGAATGAGCATTCTGGACAAAATGCTGAGGAATTGCAGGTAGGCGCCTGTCTTCCCGATCTGTAGAGACAGCAAAACAGGAGCCAGCCTCAGTACGCCCTGCCTACGTGCAGGCGCTGACGGAGCACCTGACACGCCTCCACTCCTCTACCTCTTTTAACCATCTCACCTAATTAAAAGGAGGGCTGGGGGGATGCAAAGTCATTTGAGGGAAAATGTGGCCTGAAGAAGCATGGCAGGCAGACAGATGAACTCGGTGGGCAGGAGACCCACCTGCTTATAAATCATGCATATGTCTTTCCAGATTTTAACTGGCCACATTGTTTAAGCTGTTAGAAGTAGGACTCCATCAGGAGCCGAACAAAGGTTGCTTCAAAAAAAAATGAACTGACATTTCAATAATGTCTTAAAAGAGTCTTGCGTCATTGCAAATTGCTATCTTATATTAACTGATATAGCTGTAGTAAGACAACACAATTCACTGTGCGGGACATAAAAGGCTGGCATCACACTTCTCTCCTCCTAAGGCCAGGAAAAGAAAGAAAATGATTTTTCTCTTCCTCCTTCTCTTTCTTCTTGTTTTAGACAGTCCCCTGCCCCCTCAAGCCCAGCACCAGGCCCATATACTATTGGTCTGAGTTCACTGAGTTCACAACTGGTTACGTGGGTACCTGTGGGCTATCCTCGCCTCCCTCCACCCTGGTGCGCTAAGAATGTGCTCTCCAAGTTCTTAGCTCAACGCCCGGCTCACAGCAAGTATTTGACAAATGCTGATGAATGGAAATAACTAACTTTTTATTTTTATTTTTTTGGCAGTGCCGCACGGCATGTGGGATCTTAGCTCCCTGACCAGGGATGGAACCCACACCCCCGACAGTGGAAGCGCGGAGTCTTAACCACTGGACTGCCAGGAAAGTCCCGGAAATAACTGACCCGTTTAAAAAGAAAATATGAGACACAACTGGGGGAGCGTTAGAGAAAATATATGCAATACATATAAGTGACAAAGGATTAAAATTTATAATCTAAAGAACAAAGCAAAAGAATAAAAATCAAATGGACTAAAGGAAAAATAAGAGAAACAAAACCAGAAAGTCACTGTAAAAGAAGTACCAATGGGGGCTTCCCTGGTGGCGCAGTGGTTGAGAATCTGCCTGCCAATGCAGGGGACACGGGTTCGAGCCCTGGTCTGGGAAGATCCCACATGCCGCGGAGCAACTAAGCCCGTGAGCCACAACTACTGAGCCTGCGCGTCTGGAGCCTGTGCTCCGCAACAAGAGAGGCCGAGACAGTGAGAGGCCCGCGCACCACGATGAAGAGTGGCCCCCGCTTGCCGCAACTAGAGAAAGCCCTCGCACAGAAACGAAGACCCAACACAGCCAAAAAAATAATAAATAAATATTAAAAAAAAAAAGTACCAATGACCAATAAATATATTAAAATATATTCACCCTTACTATTATACTAGAAATATACTACTTCTCCCCTATCAAAAAGGCAAAAATTTTTAAAGATTGATAACATTCAGTAATGTGAGGGGTATGGAGAAACCAGGAATCCTTTTTTAAAAACATTTTATTTTTTCCTATTTTTTTAACTTACGAAAAGCACTATATACTCATTTAAAAGTTCAAGAAGTACAGATCAATAATAAAGTAGAATGGTCACAAATTCCAGTCCCCCCCGCCCCCAAGCTCTCCTGTCAGGGATTTTTTAGATATTTTCACACACGCAGACACATACACACACTGATTTTTTTCATAATTGATATGACACCATGTATATATTATTCTGCAACTTGATCTTTAAAATGTAAATATCTTAGAGAAATTTCAGTGTCAGTATATAAAGATATACTGAATAGTTCAAACTTTCTGTGGCTGAATTGCATGATATCGTTGTGCTCAAATATATTCAACCAAACTTGACCAATGCAACTTAAGTTGCTTCCAGTCTGTTTTTTAACTACTGTAAACAATACAAAAATGAGCATTCTTATACATATTTTTGTGGGTTTGTGTTTCTTGGGGTAGGTACCTGGCAGGGGAATGAACATTCGGTGTGAAAAGGAAACATGTCTTGAATTGGGGTAGTGATGATGGTGGTGACAGTAACAGTGCTTTCCAGGGGTCAGGCCACGTTCCAGGTGCCCTACAATTATCCTCTTGTTTAGCACTCCTGTTTTTGTGATAGAGGGGCTATCATCTTCCTCCTTCTCAGATGAGGACAGTGAGGCAGAGGGAAGGCTGGAACCGGCCCAGGGCTCCGGTGATGTTTTAGTCCGAATCCAAGCCCAGGCAGTTCACTGTAGGGCCCACCCTCCAGCCCTGCCCTGTCTGGCCGAGCCCCCTCCCAAGACCCCAAACCAACCTCGTGCGTCCTCCTTACATGCTCACGACACCTGACATTCACACTGCCCAGGTTCCTGCCATGTTGACAGGTGAAAGAGTCTTTTGTTGTCAGAAAAACACAAAGAGCTGGGAGGTGGAGACAGGTTTCTCACCTCCCTGTTCAGTTTCACCAAAATGTTGCAGGGCAGAAACAGGGGTTGGCCTCCATTGTCAGAGTGGGAGGGAACCGCAGATTGGCCATGAGGACCGAATGCAATCACGTGGGAAATGCAGAATCGTTGTCTGAAGGAGCAAGAAGCACCCGCAGAGAACTCCTCCACCCACACACCACGCAGAGGAGGAAACTGGGGTCAGAGGGTGGAGGTCACCCAGCCGTCCACCTGCCCACTTAGGGCCATCCGAGATTCTACCGCGGGAAGGCAGGTGTGAATAAGCCCCAAACCTGCCTCTGGGCGCGAACACAAGCCCCGCGGAGCCCGGGCGCACGGGGCGGCACCCACCTGGGGGGGCCCGCTGAGCAGCAGCCGGCGCGGGTGGAAGCCGTCCACGCGGCCCTCGGCGCGGCTGCCGTAGTCCATGTGGCTGGGCCGGGGCACCGTCCACTGCCGGTAGTACAGTGACTGCTCTGTGGACGTCATGGTCTTGCTGAGCAGGGGCCGGAACGAGCTGGCCCACATGACCGAGTGCGAGGGCAGGAGCGAGGCGGCCTTGGGAAGGCCGCTGCCGTCGGTGGACGTGACCATGTCGTACACCAGCTTGGGCAGGAAGACCACAGGCGGCCGCCGGCAGGCCTTGCTCGCGGAGCACTGGGCGGCCTGCAGGACGAGCGGGCCGGCGGCGGGCATCGCGGATGAGGAGGGCGAGCCCGAGGAGGACGATGAGGGCGCTGACACCTGGATGCTCCACTGGCCGGTCTTGAGGCCGGGGTCCGGCTTGGGGGCCGGCCCGGGGCTGCGCCTGCTGATGACCGCCGGCGGCCCCCGCCCGGCCCGGAGCCACTGTCTCTCTCCCGGGGCCCTGCCCTCCTCCGCGGGGCCGCAGGGCTGAGGCGATCGGGCCCGGTCCCCCCGCGAGGGCCCCGCCGGCTGAGCCTGAGCCGGGGACTCGCCGCACCGCGCTGAGCCTGGGGAGAGAGGGTCCCGTCAGTCAGGGCCCCGGACCCGCCGCTCCTGCTTCTGCAGCACTAACTCCCCTTTACCTGCAACGACTAGGAATTTCGGTCAACGCCATCCCACCTTTGGTTAAATACAGACTCTGTCCTTCTGACAAAGCCAAGAGGCACCGCGGGGAGACAGCCAGCACGGCTCCCTGGCCCCGTACACGTCGCAAAGGCCTCTCCTCTGCACCCCCCGCCCGATCTGTTCCAGAACCCTCACCTGCAGCTCCCAGCCTACACTCCCGCTTCTGTGCAGGTGGGTCCTGGAGCTCCGATCTCCCCTCTGCACAGCACAGTGGTGCTTCTGGTTCAAAGCAGCAAAACTCACAGGACTGAAAAGGCTTGACTCTAACGCTACAACCACTTAGCTTCTAGAAGAACTCAAGACGGAAAATGCAGCACGCACAGCCGCTACCCAAACACGGGGTTTCTTTTGCCCTTTTCCCCACGTGGACCATGTTGAAAGGCAAGATGAGCGTGGGTCCCCGGACACCGAGGAGCAGCGCTGTCTTTCGTATCAACCCAGCCATATCTGCCTGGGGCACGCGTGCCAGCTCCGAGCAACCCCGAGGACCTCAGGCACCACGGGAACCACATCTCTGTCTTAGCTCTGCTGTTTTCCCGAAGACGAGGGGAGCTGCCTCCCAGGCCACCCTCCCCAGACCCTGCCCCACGACACTTGGTTCAGCCTGCCTGCTGCGCAGCACACCACTCAGCCAACCTCCCCACTGGATCCCAGCTCCCCAGCAAGGCTCTAACTCAGCCCCGCGGCCTGCGTCTTGCTTGGTTACAGGCTGCTCGTGGACAGAGGAAATGCAGCAGCGGTCTGTCCCCCTAGGCTAAAGGCCTGACGCCTGCTAAATCGCCTCTTCCCCCGGCAAGCCACCCGAGGTGATCAGCTCAGAGGCAGCGGACGAGCTAAGGACCAGGGTCGGGGAGGCTATGAGGACCTGGGCATCTGGCCCGGGGGAGGGACAGGTGGCCACAAAGGACGTGAAAGGGGCATGAGGTTCCAAAAGTAGACCACGGGGACCCAAATGTTTTCACCCACGTGCTAGGTTGTGAGGCCCAGACTGGGAGGACCCGGAGGACGGAGACCCACACTGATGCTTCTCTCCGTCCACCCGCCCTGACCTCAGTCATTCTGCCCCGGTTGAGTCCAGGGGGACTGTCAGTCTATAAAAGAGCGACCCAGCCCCTCCCAGGCTGACTCGTCTGACCCCGCCCCCCGCTCTTGACTCCTGTGGCCAAGGCTCCCCTCCCTGGACCTCCTAAAATGTGGGAGTTACACCGAAGGCCACGGGAAGCATCTCATCAGAGACACAGGAAGCATCTCATCAGAGACACAGGAAGCATCTCATCAGAGACCCCTAAGATCCCAGGACCCTCTGAGGAATTATAAAAAGTCACCTCACCGGAAGGGAAGGCTGGCTGGCAGCCTGGGCAATCTACTCCACCTGAAGACACTGCACAGACCTGCGTGTCCCAGAACCTTCTAGAAAGCTGTCAGCCCAGGATCAGAGAAGAACAAAGCACCACACCTCTCTATTCTAACGGCACAGATCATCCACTCCTCAGGTGCCCCCTGGTACCCTGGGCTCCCTCTAGTGCTTGGGGCAGAAGGATAACAAGCTGCAGCATTTGGCTTTTCTGACCGACTCTAGCCTGTAAATCAGACCTTTCTTCTACCACAGAGACCAGGCTCATGTTAAGGAGGCCTCGTCTCACTCCCTCTGTGCACACCTGTGAGGGAGAGCCCCACCACCAGCCCACTGTTATCCGTGGGCAGGTGGGGAGGGGGAAGGAGAAAGGAAACCAAAGAAGGCCCCAAGCCAAACCCCCGGATGTGCTCCGACCTTTGCAGCCACGCCCTGACCCTGAGCTGTAACCCTGGGACCACTCACTGCACCCAAGCACCACACACGCCTTCAGGCCCCAAGCCTCCTCTACCTGTGAAGTCTCCTCCACCTGGAATACCTTCTCCTGCACTGGAAAGCCTTCTCCTGCAAGGCCCAAAGGCCAGCTGCTCTCTGAAACCTGCAGGGGTCACACCCTACCCCTAAATCTGCCCCACCTGAGACAAAATTAATTACTTCCTCATATGCATAACCGTTAACACCTCACGGGTGTGACTATGTGTGCAGAAAAAATACAGCAGCCCCTACTGCAACATAACCTGGTCCAAAGGAACAATGGTTTCCTTGAGAGCAGGTCCGTATCTAATTGGTCTCTCAACGCCCTGAGCCAGGTAGAGAGTAGGTTCTCCGTAAATGCTTGTGGTGGGAAGACATGCGATATGTCTCACGTGTGCCCGTCCTGACTGCTCCTGAGGCCGAGGCATCCCTCAGAGCAGAGGCCTGGAGCGCTTCATCCACATTCCCCGCTCCCTCCACCAAAGTGTGGTCCAGGTCCAGGGGTCAGTGACACTTGCTAAATTTTGTTATTTCTCCCCCAGTGAAGTCTTCTGTGTCCACTTCTCTCCGCCCTCAGACTCGACAAGAACACTCACCCAGCTCCTCTCCCCTGATTCCCCAAACCAACAGCTGCCTGTAGAGCACAGAGGGAGGGCCCTCTGACACCACCCCGCACAGGCCCTGCAGGGACAGAGGCCACGACCTCCTCCCGGGAAGGACCCCCCCACTCCCCGCCCAAGTCCAGAAAGACGCGTACTCTCTAGAAAGGCCAGTTCTTCGTAGATCCCTTCTCTTTCCAGTTCTAGTTGAAAATAAAGGATCTCTTTTCATTCTTTGAAATCTCAAAAACCTAAAATGGTCCAACTGTGGGATCTTTACCCCTTGGAGACTTACTGGATGCCTTAGAGGAGAGGGACGAAGACGCGGAGTCACGGGAGCGGGAGCGTTCTCTCTTCACGGGGCTCCTCTTCTCTGATGTGGAGCCTGGTTCAAAACACACACACTGAAGAGGCCTCGTAATCACGGTCCTGTACATTCCCCCAGCACTTCACAGTTTACAAAGTGTGTTCACACATATCATCTCTCATCTGTCCACCCACCCACCCAACCACCCATCCATCCATCCCTCCATCCGTCCATCCCTCCATCCGTCCCTCCTTCCATCCATCCATCCATCCCTGCATCCATCCATCCCTCCATCCATTCCTCCTTCCCTCCATCCATCCCTCCTTCCATCCATCCCTCCATCCGTCCATCCCTCCATCCGTCCCTCCTTCCATCCATCCATCCATCCCTCCATCCATCCATCCCTCCATCCATTCCTCCTTCCCTCCATCCATACCTCCTTCCATCCATCCATCCCTCCATCCATCCATCCCTCCATCCATTCCTCCTTCCCTCCATCCATCCCTCCTTCCATCCATCCCTCCATCCATCCATCCCTCCATCCATTACTCCTTCCCTCCATCCATTCCTCCTTCCATCCATCCATCCCTCCATCCATCCATCCCTCCATTCATTCCTCCTTCCCTCCATCCATCCCTCCTTCCATCCATCCCTCCATCCATTCCTCCATCCATCCCTCCCTCCATCCCTCCATCCACCCCTCCATCCATCCCTCCATCCATCCCTCCCTCCATCCCTCCATCCATCCATCCCTCCCTCCCTCCCTCCCTCCCTCCATCCATCCATCCCTCCATCCATCCATCCCTCCCTCCCTCCCTCCCTCCATCCATCCATCCCTCCATCCGTCCCTCCATCCCTCCATCCATCCATCCCTCCATCCATCCATCCATCCCTCCATCCATCCATCCCTCCATCCATCCATCCATCCCTCCCTCCCTCCCTCCATCCCTCCCTCCCTCCCTCCATCCATCCATCCATCCACGTTCCCAGGCATCCTCCTCTGAGGGAGTGCTGAGGAGACAGGTGTACAACACAGAGCAGGCCAGTGAGGCACTGGTGGGTCAGTGAGGCTCCTGCCCAGGGGTCACAGCTACAGGACAGAGTAAGGAGAGCAAAGAGGGAGGAGCCCACGGGCCAGGTGCCCACCCAGCAGGGAGAAGCAGGAGCAGGGAAACATCCTCGGAAAGGTGACCCTGATCCCGGTTCTGAAGGGCCGCCAGGGATTTCCAGGTGAAGCACGGAGCAGAGGGAACTCGAGTGGCCGGGAGAACGCCTGTGTGGCCCAGAGGTGACAGAGCAGGGCACATTCATGAGATGAGTGTGGCCAAGAGCCCGGGGTGCGGCGTAGGGGCCGGAAGCCAAGAGGAACGAATGGGGAAAGGACGGAGGTGGGTCGGGAGATCCCAGGAGTGCGGATTCACTCCACGGGCAGTTTCATGTCAGGGTCCCATTCACGTCTGTGAGAGGTTCCTACAGCACCAGGCGGGTCTTTCCACCCCGCTTTACAGACGAGTCATCTGAGGCTTGGAGAGGTGACGTGACCTGTCCAAAGCCACACAGCCAGAGATGGAGGGGGAAGAGCGCCCTCATCTTCCAGCTCTCCTTGCATCTCTCTCTCTGCTACACCAAACCCCACGAATGCCTTGCATATTTGTAGTAGCAGCTTTTTATTTTCTCTCGCTATCCTGTTGACTACAGCCAAATGCCTTGCATTGCTCCGATTTATGTGTCCTATTAAAATACATGGCGTTGAACTTCGATGTCTGCAAACGAAACTAGCCTGTTTTCATAAATCTCAATAAGGGACAGATCCTGTTAATTCACATAGAGGAAACAAGTGAGTGAACCTTAAACCAGGCAGTAATTCCGCCAGCAATTCAAACAAGGCATGAACTTAAAGCCTAGGAAATCTCCATTTTTCTTCCTACTCCTTAAGAATTCTAGAGCTACGAAGAACCTGTTGGGATTTCCATTTTCTCACATCACCAAAAATGAGGGGGAGAAAGCAAAATCTGAAATCGTTGAGGGATTTCCCCCAAAGACGTGTCCAGATGGCTCTCATCGGGAGCTGCTGACCAGCAGACGGGCCCAGGGCCGCGCTGCGTGCGGGACAGGTGTCTAGACCGGCCCTCCCCACCTTCCGTCACCAGCTCCTCATCCTCGTTGTCTGTGCTGCTCAGCTTTTCAGCGTCGCTCTCCAAGGCCTCACTCCGGGCCCCCTTCTCCAGGGGAGCCTCGCTGCTCACAAAGTAAGCGGCCAGGCCCAGCTCCTGCTCCAATGCCGTCCTCACCAGGCAGGAGGAGTTTATGAGCCGCAGGTCACAGTACCGCAGAGACCTGGGAGGAAACGGAAGAAGGGCTCGACTGCCTTCTACAGAGGAGGTACCGCTTGCGCTGGGGACCAGCACCCTGCCTTCCTCATTAGGCCCCTAGGACTCGTGCAAACGGAGAAGCAAACAGCATCACTGGGACCCCTGAGCAACAACGTCTGTTTGACTGCAAGTCTCTGGGGGCCCCTGCCGTGGATCTAGCCCCGTGCTGCTTGGAATCCAAAGAACACTGACTTTCAGGTCAGACAAAAATGAGGCTTGAACCCCTACCCTGCCACTTCCTGGCGACAGACCCTCGACAAGCTGGGCAACTTCTTGGAGGCTCAGATTTTTTTCAAATGAAAGATGGCCATGAATATTAATAACCATCTCCGTGCACTGCTGGGAGAAATATATGTAATAAGTGGGTATTTGATTATTCCATCAACATTTAAAATGTGCCCAGGACTATGCCCCATGCAAGGGAGAGGATGGTGATCAAGTCATCGCCATACTGGAAACGAGAGTCTGCCTGGGAAGACACACCAGTGAGTCACGACACACGTGGAGGTGTGGGCACAGAGGGCAGGCTGGGGCAGGGCTCACAGCTGTGCGGAGGAACAGCAAAGGGCTTGGAGACAGGCAGATGGGGGGTGCAGTTAGGCTTTTACTAAAGCAAATGACCTTTCATTTGCTCATCTATAAAACAGGGGAGTAATACTATGGTCACAGGTGCAAATGCTAGATTAAAAGTCTAGCCCAGTGCCTGATACAAAAAGTAAACGCTTGCTCAACGTTAAGATAGACTAAGACATTGTCTTAGTCCTTATGGAGCTGAGGAATAGAAGACTTGATCCGTGACACGGCAACAACCGAGGTTGAACCCTGTGCGGACACTTCTACCCGGCCCGTGAGTACGCGGCGCGAGGTGGCCCTCGCGTAAGTGTCGTGTGGCCAAGCGGCAAGAAGCCGGGCGGCCCTGGAGTCCGCCATGCGGCGCACTGGCTTAGTCTCTGTAAGCCTCAGCTTCCTCATCGGCTACAGGGCCTCCACCCACGGAGCCCGGCAAGAGTCCCCACATCCCCCACCACGAGCCCGGGGGGTGCCTGTCTGAGAATTAGGAAAAGCTGCCCAGGCCTCAGACGCATTTCACTGACATCTGCTGGAAAACGGTCACCATAAAGATACACATCTATGATGACTTTGATGTGAAGGCATTCCCAAGAGTCGGGCAG
Source organism: Balaenoptera physalus (assembly GCF_965194825.1). Taxonomy (NCBI): domain Eukaryota; kingdom Metazoa; phylum Chordata; class Mammalia; order Artiodactyla; family Balaenopteridae; genus Balaenoptera; species Balaenoptera physalus. The sequence goes on from NC_138894.1 coordinate 89,899,850, forward strand.
GGGAAGCTTGACCTGGCAAAGCCCCCAGCGGCGAGCCCGGGCAACTGGCTCCTCAGAGACCCCCAGGCGCACAGCCCCTCCCCACTCACCTCGGTAAGGACTCCCCGTGCGGGTCCATCCCACTGAAGATCAGGATGCAAGGCAGGCCCTCCAACTCCAAGTATGTCCGAGGCCTCCACTCCGCAGCCTCAATTTTCTGCCACATCTGCAGGCGATTAAAAAGAAAGCTGTAAGACTTCTTACTTTCCAACCACCCCAGCTCCAGGGGAACCTTGATATCCTTCTGCTGATTTAAAGCTCTTGCAATGCCTCGCTGGATTTTTATCAAATTTAAACTGCAAACAAGCATACCATTGGCTTCACCACGGGACTCCCAGCCACACAGAACACTGCCTGGCACTTATCAACTGTTCAAGAAATATCTGCCAACTGACTGCCTCATTCTTTGCGAGACAGTGTATATCCTCAACTGTCTAACATTTGGTACTATGTTCTCTCCATTGTGGGGCTGTGCCTTCACAGTTCCTTCCCAATTATTCTCTCAGTATTCTTACCCTAACCCTTTTGCATCCTCCGTCACCTGTACGTTTAGTGAAAGGCGATTACGGTCCAGGCACTGTGCTAGTTTGGGGGGCTGAGATGTGTGGGGCTGTCCTTGCCCTTCTCTGCTGGGGGAGGAGCCAGATGACAGGCAGGTAAAACAGAACTTGCCCCAGGTTGGGGGGGTGCGGGGGGACAAGTAGGGGGAAGGGCAGCTTCCTGAAAGAAGAAAAGACGCTGGGGACTTCCCTGGGGGCGCAGTGGTTAAGAATCCGCCTGCCAAGGCAGGGGACACGGGTTCGAGCCCTGGTCCAGGAAGATCCCACATGCCGTGGAGCAACTAAGCCCGTGTGCCACAACTACTGAGCCTGCGCTCTAGAGCCCGTGAGCCACAACTACTGAGCCCGCATGCCACAACTACTGAGCCCGCGAGCCACAACTACTGAGCCCACGTGCCACAACTACTGAGCCCGTGAGCCACAACTACTGAAGCCTGCATGCCTAGAGCCCATGCTCTGCAACAAGAGAAGCCACCGCAATGAGAAGCCCATGCACTGCAACAAAGAGTAGCCCCTGCTCACCGCAACTAGAGAAAGCCCACGCGCAGCAACGAAGACCCAATGCAGTCAAAAATAAATAAATTTTAAAAAATTAAAAAAAAAAGACACTGAGTTGAATTCTGCAGATTGATAGGCATCAGCTAAATAAACAAGAAGAAGAAGAAATGAATCCCCAGAAAGAAATAAAATCAAGCTACAACCCAGAAGTTTGAAAGAGCAGTGTGTTTTGGGGGGGGGGGTGCAGCTTTTATAAGTAATGTGGTACAGCTGCACTGAAAGCTGCAGGTAGGCACGTGGCAAGAGAGGCAGCTGGAGGGGTGGGCCGGTATGCAGAGGCCACGATGGACCGATGGACCGCGATGGGACCTTAAGGAGTTTGTCGCCACCCCACTCCCTCTCCTCCCTTCCCCCTGGTGGTCCCGCCCCACCGCCCTCCCAGGAGTCTCTCCCCACTCCTGTCCCACCTTGAGCTGCTTCAAGAAGTGCTTCCCGATGGTGATGCCAGAGCTGGGGTTGCCCAGGATGATCTCAAAGTGCTCCTCCAGGGCCAGCTGCGCCCGCACGTGGGCCAGCCGTTCGTAGGCCACGGCCGCCAGCGGGGAGCAGGGCACCCGCAGCAGGACCATGAGCCCGTGGCCGCAGGGGCACTGCTTCGGGGAGTTGATGAGGTTCTGCGTGATCTCCAGCGTCTCCACCGATGTGTAGTTCTTCATCTGAGAGAGGCCGCTCACGGCCATCATCGCGGCCGTGTAGTGCTGCACGAGAACAAAGGTCCTGATCACCGCGCTGTGCAGGCGGGGGAACCTGCAAGGAACAGAGAGAGACCACGTCGTGACCCAGGGCTGCCACCCCCAAGGATGCCCAGAGAGCTCCGAGAGAGAAAGGCCTTCCCGGGGCAAACAAGTAACCCAGACACCTGCCATCTCGGGCACAGGCAACTCCTGGATCACAAACAAGTGGTGTTGCCTTTTGAAGCTGGTTGTTTACAACCTGAAATTGAAGTCTTCCTTAGAAGTCAAGTCAAAAACTGCTTTATCATTTCCAGCTGAGAAACAAGCAAAGTTTTGCTGTTGCTGCTGGCGCATACTAGCTGCTCAATAAATATCTGTTCAATGACTAGATGAATGAGTAAAATAAATGCCCATCATCAGCTTAATTTATGTTTCCATGAGTTAGGTAATTTGCTCCAGGTTCCCACTGGCAATAAGAGAACCATCAGTAATCAGTATGTAAGTGCAACTACCACTTACCCCAGATCTGGGGGACCATCCTAAAGGCATATCATTCATTTCATGTACAGTGAGTTATTAGAAATGTAACTAATGTGATTTTAATTTGACAGATGAATTACAAATCCAAACACAGGCAGTCAAACCAAGAATCCTAGTTTTTGTTTCAGAAGCTGTGGTCACACGAAGGGGGAGACCCCTCCCACAACCACGTGCACTGCCAGAGCAGCTCTGACCCCTGCGCCAGAGACAGACCCCAGAACACCATGAGAAAAACCCAAGTCACTGTATGTCACCCTGTGTTTCTCAGTAGGAATAGACAAATTGATGTTCCGTTTATAGGCAATGCTCTTGGGAGTTTATTTAGATGGAATGAGTCCCCTGACTCAGTGGCTTTTTGGAGCAAAGATAAAGTAGTTTCTTGACCTACAAAGATAGGAACCTTCCCACGGCCATGTCACCCTGTGAGTTCTATCAGGGCAGCCAGCTCACCTTCCAACAGCATCTCTGATATCTTCTCCTGCCCATCGTTATCCTTTTGTTCATTCTTTCTCCTTAGCACTCAACTACTTTATGGCTTCTATGAACTGAAGAGTTGGCCCGGCAAACTTGCCAATACCAGTTCTGTCTTGGGAAGGCATTAAGGGTCTGCAGGTTCTGGCACAAAGGGGACCAGTGGCCCAAGCACTGCTTTACCTTGCCCCTGGTGCACTGGCCAAGTAGTGCCCAGGAAGAAAGAGAGCAGAGTGGAAAATGCATTGTCTCCACTCTCTACAGCACTGCCCCAGCTGTGGTGGCCCCTTGTCACCTTGAGCAAGGTAAGAAGAGCAAGATGTCACTTAGGGAGAAGCACACTCTTCTCCCCACCTCCAACATCTGCTTTCAACTCTGCTCAGAGGACAAGCAGAGACTTCTGCTTCTGGCCAAGACAGAGTAACAGGGACTAGATTTATTTTTCCATCAGAAATAACTAAAAATCTGGATAAATAGAAGAAACAACAGTGTTTCAAGACACTGAGCAATGAAAGACAGTGATCCTTCGAAATGGAAAAGAAATTAGGTAAGCCTCCCGTTTCTACCTGGAAAGAGTTCCCAGGATTGCTCGGGAAGGAGGAACCCAGGCAAGCCCCAGTGTCTCCCTGAGTTGAGGAAAGATCTGGAGTCCAGGGAAACCAAGGCAGCCAGAGTTCATGGGGGAAATTACCAAAGAGGAGAGAACTGCACAGATAGCGAACTCAGGAGAGCGGCAGAGGGTCCCATTCAAATCCTCAGCTAAGTAGTGACCAGTGCATATATGTGAGAAAACTACCCAAAGCCAAGAAAAGGACCATCCAAAAGGATTAGAGGGAACAATACTTCAAACTCACATAGGGCTTGGAATAGTTCCTGTTCCCATCACCAGTGTGGAAGACATCAAAATTCATGAAATATTGTAGAGTACTTAGAGGGTTTCACTTCAGTAGTGAACAAAATTAGCCCTAGACTAAAAACTGCTCTGGTCCTGCCTAACAAAGTTTAAAAGCAAAACCTGAAAGAATTAAACTGTTTCCAAGTAACTTAACTGTATCTCAGAACAAAGCTTAAGAAGATTTATAGGAATACAAATATATCCAGCACCCAACGAGGTAAAATTCACAATGTCTGGCATCCTCTCAAAAATCACCAGATATGTAAAGAAGCAGAAAAACACAACCCATAATAGGGAGGGGGGAAAATCAACCAATAGACACTGACCCAGAAACAACACAGATGACAGTATTAGTAGAGAAGAACATTAAAACAATTATTATAACTATATTCCATATGTTTAAGAAGATACAGGAAAAATCGAGCATTTTAAATGGAAACATAAAAAAGACTCAGATTCTAGAGATGAAAACTAAAGTGTCTGAGACAGAAAAAGAACTGGATCCTGAATTCTCATGGGAGCTCCCACCTTGGTATTTGGCCCGGCCCTGCCAGCTACAATGGATCAGTTCAGGAATGGTTACCTGACCCAGGATGGGTCATCAGGCTTTTCTTGGGATTTTTCAAACTATTTATAAGAATCAGTCCCCTTCTAGAACCTGGAGAATATGAAGTTCAGCAGCAGCTAGGGATGATGTTGTCAGCACATGGAAGAAACCAGTGTGTGATGAGATACAATAAAGCTAACACAGAGAAAAATACCAAAGACAAGACAACACAGTCTTGGCAGTGTTTAATACCTAACTTAAGTTGTTCCTGAAACCAGCTGCATCTAGTTCTGTGGTTTATTTATTCAACCTCTCCTTTTATTTCATGACAGTGCATTCCTCTCCCTTTCCTAAAGTAGCTCAAGCTGGGTTTCAGTCACTTGCAAGGAACAGTCCTGATTAATAAACAAACACAAGTAACAATTTATTATCAATTTGTCAGTGTGTACATTCATGGATGTGCTACCTGAAATTGCCTTTCTTCTTCTCTTAGGAACTTTGTTATATGACTATTTTGCTTTTGTGAAAAATAAAAATATAAATATAAATAAACTGGATGTGACTGACAGCAGAAAAAAAACACTAGTAAACTTGAAAACATAACAATAGAAATGATCTAAAATGAAACAGAGGGAAACAGAAAATAATGACTATAGCATCGGAGAGCTATGGAACAACTTCAAGTAGGCTAATATATGTACAGTTGGATTACTCTAAAAGGGGAAAGGAGAGATGTAGAAAAAAATTTTTGAGGAAATAATGACTAAAATTTTTTCGTATTTGATGAAAATTCAATTAACTCAAGAAACATGAAGAAAACCACACCAAGGCCTATCTTAATCAAATTGCTTAAAATCAGTGATAAATTTAAAACATTTTGAAGTAGCCGGGGTTGGGAGGGAGTGGTGGGGAAGAGAGGTCATTACACAGAGAGAAACAAAGGCGATGATGACAGCAGACTTCTGGTTTGAAACAATGTATGTCAGAGGATAGTAGAGCAACACCTTTAATACTTTGAAAGAAAAAAGTCAACCTAAATTTTATACCCAGGGAAAATATCTTTCAAAAATGAGGCAAAATAAAGACTTTTAAAGACACATAAAAGCTGAAAGAGTTCATCACCAGCAGACCTGCCTGCCAAGAAATGTTAAAGAATGTCCTTTGGACAGAAGGAAAATGATGCCGGATAAAAATCTGGATCTACACAAATGAATGAAGAGCACTGGAAGTATTAACTATGTGCATAAATAAAAAAGGAGGTTTTAAAAAATATTCTTATTTAAATATCTTTAAAAGATGATCGACTGCCTAAAGCAAATGTGATTTATTGGGAAGTTTATAACATATATAAGTAAAATGTATGATAAGAAAAGCACAAAGCCTAGGAGGAGAGAAATGGAAACATACTATTGTAAGAATCTTATACAGGAAGTGGTACAATATCACTTGAAAGTAGACTGTTCAGGCAGGTTCCATGATTTGCCTAAAGTTAAAACTAATAAAGAGTAGAGCCAGGATGTATGGTGCCATGATCACTCTGGCCTTCTACCAGCTGTGAGAGCTCGCTCCGTACAGTTTAGTAGGTCTACTGTTTTGGACTTAAGTGACCAGGATTTGGTCTGGCTTCACTACAAACACCCCACATGACTTTGGGCAAGTGACCTAACCCAAGTCTTTGTTTCTTTCTCTGTCAAATGGGGGACTAACAGTGTCTCCTGTCTCACTGTGCCATTGTGAGGACTGTATTAGGCAATAAATGGAAAATACTGGCCCAACGTCTACAGATCGCTAAGCGCTCAGCACATGTTTGCTGCACGAGGAGAAGCCGGGGAGCCGGGCAGAGAAGCAGAGGTGGGACAAAGGTCAGTTCTCACAGCCTTAGTGTAAAATCTTGGAGCGTGTCTTCCCTCAGCAAGGTTCTGAGAGCTCGGCTGACAATCCACGAGTTGGACAAGTGGCCTGATTAAACCTATCAGCGTCAGAGCTGAAAGGGATTCAGTCCCCCAAAGGGTGCTCTGGGGAACGCTAATCCCATGAGACAACGGAGATGCCGCACGCTCTAGCCGTCTCTTGGAGATTTATAGCACACGTGGCACATTGAAGGCTTTGAGAACTCTCATTGGGAGAAGAACCCTTTGTTAAACGTAAGGTTTATCAAACACACATGACCGTGGAACCCCTCGTGACATAACAACTATTAGCATCCAGCAGTATAGCTTGGGAAGTACGTGTCTAATTCAATCCTTTTGTCAGCAAGTGAGACAAATGAGGTGCCATGAGGGGAGAGGGCAGAGCTCAGTTCAACACCCACAACTGGCGGCAGAGCCATTCATTTTGTTTTGTATTAGACAGTCTGTAAAGCTTGGCCTGGCTTTTCCACGTATAAACTGTGTGGATGTCGGCACTTAACCTCCCTGAGCCTCAGTTTCCTCATCTGTAAAATGGCAGCGCTGATATCCACCTCAGGGGTCTGCTGTGACAGGGTTGAAAAGGTAGCACTGACTCTGGGTTCACACCCAGTTCTGTCACTTGCTAGACGTGTGGCCTGAGAAAGTCATGGGGTCTCCCTGAGTCTCAGTTTATTTGCAAAATGGGAATAAAAATAGCAACTGGCTCAGAGAGGTCGGGAGGACTAAATAACATGATGAAAGTAAGAACAGTGACCGGCACAAAATAAGCACACCGTAGATGACATGCAAAGGAAATAAAGACAAAGCCAACTGACCGCCACTCTCTCTTCCTTTAAACCTTTTGCTATCTTACCTCCCATTTTCTTGCCCTCCCTTGAGTCTCAGACATGCAATCCCACATTCTAGCATATTTCTGCCCATTCTCATCTCTCAAATTTTCTGGAACAACATCACCGGCCCAAAAAGGCAAGACGAGAAATAAACCAGGATCCCTTTAATGGAGGGACTGAGTCACCCAGGAAGGGAGAGAGGTGGCCCCCTCCCTGGAATTCCCTGGCTGCACATTCCTCACCTTGCACTTGACTACGGAGCATTTTTAGTAACTTCAAGAGAGACAGGTACCTTTTTCCCAATGCGGTGACCATGGCCTCAAAGGAGCTGTCATATCTCAGCAAGGGGAGGCTGTGTCCTGAGAGGGTGGACTCAATGAACTCGGACAGCCCGAAGTACTTCTTATTCTCAGGATACAAGTCCACTCCCTAAAACAGAAGCGCATCGGTCACGCAAACATTGCCTTTGTGGGGACTGAAAGGGTCACACTCCGGGCGCACAGATGACCTGGACGGGCATCTTGATCTGAACCGTGCTGACTGCAATCCCCTGGATGACGTTTTATAATTGTCTTTCCTCTGCGGCCCCAGAGCACGGCGCACTCCATGCGTAAGGGCCAGCGTCTCCCCATCGGTCAAGACTTTTCCATTCAGCTGACCCCAGTGCCTTTGCCAAGAAGAAAATCAGCCTCTTTTTTTTTTTTTAAACACACAACTTCCTTTGTTAAAATTGCTTCTTTCCAACAATTTTGGCTGGTTTTAGGAATAGACAAATCAACTCTTTTGCATTCAGCTGCTATTAAATCAGCAGAAAGAAATGCATTCATCCAACCAATTTTACCCACACTGATATAAAATTCCTCCCAAACTAACATCAGAGCTTATCAAACTTCAGAGCACAGCAAAGCTGGGGGGGGAGAGGATGCTAAAATTACAAAGGCATGAATTTCATCCTTAAGTAGCACAGTGGTTAAACATGAGGGCCGTGGATTTCGCTGGACTGGGTCATATCCCGGCTCCAGAACCTTCTAGCTGCATGGCTTTAGGCAAGCGGCTTCACCCCTCCCCTCTGCCTCATTTTCCCCCTTTGCAAATCGGAAATCATCCTAGCACCTGTGTCTTACCTCAGTTCATATGATAAAGCACTTAGAACAGTGCCTGCCTGGCTCACGGGAAGCGCTACATAAAAACAAATGCCGTTGCTACCTCTGATTCTGAATCGGCGGGAAGGAAGCCAAGCATCAGCGCCTTTAGAAGTTCCTCGGATGATTCCGAGACACTCCGAAAAAGTCCACAACTTGACGTCTACTTATTGCTTGTGTAATTAGGTGGAATCCAACCACCAGATTTCTCAAATTACCAGAATGACTGCTGTCTTCTATTTTGATGAGAAAATGGCAGGTGATAAGCTGAAATAAAACTCACCAGGGTTTGTGGACGTGTGTTCAGTTTGAGGAAGGAGATTTTGAACCTTGCTGCTGAAGGATGCAGGGGTAGGAAAGCCAGGAACATTTCCAGGGCTTCTAGACAAACTTAGGAGTTACCCCACGTGGAGTCCAAATCCCCACAGCCCTAGAGGGCTGTACGTCCAACACCAGGAGAGCAGGTGTTCAGAACGCTGCTCATAGAGCTTCAGTCGCCAGAGAAACAGTAAACCAACTGTGTTGCATTACATGCTCTAAGACAGGGAGCCAACAAATGCACACAGGAAGGTTTCTAAAGACCAAGAAGGGTTTAAATCTAATCCTGGGGAGAATCAAAGATCCAAGGAGCTGGAACCCACTGACCCTCAACTGGGCTAGTCAGTCAAGTCTTTAGTGAACGGGATCTCTCCCAACGTAAGGTCATTGCTACAGTGGGCCCAGCAGCCTGGGACACTCACATTACTGTAGGAGGCCGGCCAGTGTATCTCGTTGTAAGGGCTGATGAGGGTGTGCTGCGTCTGCAGTGCGTACGGGAAGGAGGTCACGTGGAGCGTCACGATGTTGGGGGCCTCCTTCACCTCCTTGCAGTTGAGCAATCTGTCCACCAGCCCCATGGACGGGTCACTCTGGGAGTAGAGGTCGTGAACAGCGCTACTGAGGGAGCAAAAGGGGGAGAAGAAACGATAAGCGGAATGGCAAGCACTGTCCTGTCATTTGACGACAATCAATCAGTTGGATCAATTGACAGTGAGCCTCCCAACGCTGGCAACAATCGAAGCTTAGGGCTCTGCCCATGACTAGGAAAATGAAATCTTTAAATATGACTGCGCTTCAGGTACCCTTCAGGGACTCCCCGGAATATTCATGACTTATTAAAAGCTTGGCTGGGGGAACAGTGTCTCCAGAGGATTGCTGGCGAGATACACAATCCACCTGCTTCTCTAGCACAGGGATGCTCAGCCAGGAGTTGTCAAGGAGTCGCCTTTTCTCCCTTGGCCCCATCTGACTGTACACCTGCCTCCTTAAATTCTTTTCTCCAACAGTCCTACTCATCTTGAAATGACCCAAAGAGGACATAACATGGTAAATTCTATACTAAATTTTAAAGTATAGGATCAGGAATGGGAAGCATTTTGGACAAGGGGCCGAGGAGACAAGTGCGTCTCAGCCTTTCTCAGTGGGTCAATGGTCTCAGCATTCTTGTCTGTAAATCTAGGGGGACAGGAAAAAAATCAGTGCTTCACCTTTTGGGTGGCAGGTAGCCACTCTGAGAAACCTACCCACCAAATGGATATGTACAATTTAGCTTTTTATATACTTCAGAATGTTCAAATTCCCCCACACCCATACATGGATGCGAGAATGTAAACCCTTTAACTGGGTGAAATTTAAGGCTCTGGCCAGCCCTGAGCTTCTGCCCCTGTGCTAAATCAAAGCCTTCCTCCGATACCTGACCCACAATCTTCTTTCCCACCTCATCCATGTCAGTGGCAGTGTCTAAACACACAACCCCAAGGCCAGTCTCACGGAGATGACCAATCCTGGTAAACACCCAGGAATCCTACCAGACTCCAGACTTGACACCATCTGAAATTCATCTAGATTTATGTTCATTTGAATTGAGAAAGTAACATCTCCCCTGGGAAGGGCACCAGCTGTGACCCATGGTGTCCAGAGCCAATGGGGCTCCATCAGGAAGGGGCCTGGGCAGAGCTACTCCCATCAGGATCCCTTCCCGGTACCTGTTGCTCTGCCACTGATACCCTCCCTCCCCCACCCCAGCCTGCGACACTGAGCGAGATGCCTCCCTTCTCTAGTTTCCATAATGGTACCTTTCAGAGGCTGCACTAGATGATCCCTCAGGTAACTTCCGGCCCTAAGGTCTGAAATACACCCACAGCATCTGCCTACAAATGCCAAGCCCCCAACACCATTCATCTTTTTAACACTTGTACCCACAGTATTATCCATACATATTCATTCAAAGAAGGGAAATGCCAGCCTTGCCATGTGCCAACGCCAGGCTAACCTCACGAGATCCCAGTGGGCGTGGTCGTGGATGAGGACGAAGAGCGTGTGTGGATTCTGAAAGGAGTTTTGCAGAAAGGCCTTGAATTTTGTCTGCGCCTCGGCATCTAGCTTCAAAACATACTGCTCGACCCTCTGCTTGGTCATGTGCTCCTTTTCCAAGCCAAGCTCCAGCAAAACCCCTGCAACACAGTGAAAATGCATCCGTAACTCCAAACATGGTCATGAGTTCTTCACGCAGCAACAGACACTTGAGGAGCATCTCGCATATGGCAGGCTCCTTGCTGGGACTGGAGGCTGCGGGGATGCAGGAGGAACGTGTGAGTCAGGGAGGCCGATGCCCGTTGCAGGCGACTGTCGTGTCACTGCCTGCAGGAGCAGGGCCTGGAGGTGGGCCTGCTCCCCAGCGCGGTATGTACACAGCCCACCCAGGGGCACAGCAGAGCTGCCTCCGTGAAGCAGCTGAGCCCAGCATGGGTGACTGAAAGAAAGGGAAAGGTCCCCTCTCACCCACCAAAATCATCTCCAGCCTGAATGCCACCAGGCCTGAGGTTAGAGCACTCAGAGTGAACCCTCCGAGTGAAGACACTGACTCTCTGTGTGGTTCATGTTTAATCCCCTTGAAAGCACAGGGAAAATACATTAAGTTGAAGCCAGATATCGGGACATACTTCACTGACTTGAGTGGGACAGAGGGAACATTCAAGTCATGTTCTACCTTTAACAGATTATAAAATAGTGGACAAGTCGCTTCCTCTGGGCATGAGTTTCATGAGCTATGAAACCGGGGTGTTAATATGGCACCCTCTACTTTAGAAGTAAAGATGGTGTTAGAATCCAAATCTGAATGCAAACAGATCAAAGCTTCTCCACACAGACCTCACACTTGCCCCTGAAAGGCCCGTACCTGAATGCCAGACGTGGAACAGGGTCTGCTGGTAGGTCACTTCTGAGGGTGGAATACAAATCAGAAAGTCCACCTTCTCAAAGGATCCTAAGTCCAGATTCTGGGTGCTGGAATCTGCGATTGAACACACGTGGGAGAGGAGCTTCTGGGCCACGGCCAGCTGGAAGGGCCAGATGCGGTGAGGCTCCAGATGGTAACCTGGAACCAGAGCCCCCATCAAGGTGAGGTGCACGCCAGCAGATGGCTACAGCCCTGGACCTCTGCTAGGGAATCAAGCAGGGGGCCCCGTCTGGCACACAAAGTGATGAGGGAATGGGGAAAACACCAATATTCATTGAGCGCCTGCTCCGGGCTACCCACCGTGATGGTCATTTCACACCCTTTTCCTAATTTAAAAATAAAAGGATGAATAGCACTCGGGGAGCACAGAGGCTGTGACCTGCTCCACCTGGAGGGGACAAGGACGGCATCCCAGGGAAGCTGATGCTGAGATTGGATTTTGGAAGAGGCTACAGGTTCTCTGGAAGAGGAGGAGACCATCACAGCCCTTCAGGAACTTAGAATGAATAAAGTATTTCAACAATGCATCAATAAACTGGAAATCAACAGAGAAATGTGCCATCTCAGGAAAACTGTACAGATGTACATTTCAGGGTAAAATGAGACTGTTATCATCAAAGACTAAAATTAAAATTAGATATTAGGTCTACTCGATTCTAAGGAGATGCCCTGCCCGCTGGAGGTGCCTCTACCTTTGCTTCCTTGCAGCCCCTGTGGGCCCTGGATGCTGCCTCAGCAGCCCAGAGCTCGGCCACCAGCGCCCCGGCGTCACTCACTTGTGCATACCGGTGTCCCGCCGACGTCTAGGGATACTGATTTGGTGACAGAGGAGGCAGTAAGTGAGGAAGAAATCTGGCCTTGATTTTCCTGATGAAATTTGTCCAGCAAAACATCAATGTCGCCCTCTGCCCAAAACGGAAAGAATAACAGAAATGGGTTTTCTGTCTCAGTGAAACTCGGCAAGCATCTATGGAACACCCCCTATGTATCAGGCACTGTCCTGGGCCTGGGGCACCAGAGATAGGGTGGCCCATCCTGTCAAGGAGCCCACAGCCCAGGAAGGCAGATGTGCTAAAGAAAATTACATTATGACCCAGAAGGTGCCAGGACAGAAAGAAAGAAGAGCGAGATGCCAAAGGTCAGGAGGTAGGGGTCTGAGCACATCTTGGAGAAGGAGGGGCCAGCAAGAGTTTCTGGGAGGAAATAGGGTGAGTCTTGTAGGGTGAGTAGCCAGGAAAAGAAGGGAGACGGGCACTCAAGGCACAGGACACACAGAATGAGGCACAGAGAATACACTTCTCCAGTGAGAAGCTTTAAGCAACACAGAGGGGGAGGCAGGAGGGTGATGGACAGAGCCGGAGAGGTACGGAGAACCAGGCACAAGGCCCTTGTGTGCCCCCAAAGGACGAAACCACAAAGCCGCCACCTAGTGAACTCACAGCCAGAGCAGGAAACAGCCAGCCAGAGACCCACAGCTGGAAGGGCCGCCCACACATGCAAACCCAGGCCAGCCTCAGCAGGTCACGCGGGGTGGGCTCCATCCCCGAGACGACCTTGCCCTTGGTGTCTTTCTCATCAATTTATGAATTTGCACCTGTCTCACTACAAGCCTACCTGGACAGAGGGTGCTAAAAAAGGCTCCCAGAGAGTCCACTTTCCCCGTAACCAGCTCATAATTGACTTCTTTCTGGTACTCGGCTGGGGTGAGAAGGCTCTCAGAAAGAATCCGGGCTTGGTATTTTCCTGGAAAACAAACAACAATTTGGACTGGGCCCTCCGCTTAGAATTAGCACGTGAGCTCCTCGATGGCAGGGTCTGTGCCTGAATCTCTTTCTCCCTCCATCCCGCAAGCCCAGCACCATGCCTGGCTAACAGCAGGGCTTCCTGCTGGTGAAATGAATAATGGGTACACACCCCCCGGGCCCAGTTTAGTAGTTGGGATAATAAGAGGGAAATCCCTGAGTTTGGGCTGCTGGGGTTTGGAACCTGACTCTCTCCCCGCTTAACTAGCTGTGTAACCTAGGCTGACCCAGTTTCCTCATCTGGAATTCGTGGCTAAAAGTATCATCTACTTCACAGGACTATTGTGAGGATAAAACAAGACAATGTTTATAAAATATTCAGCCCAATGCCTGACACAGCAGGGGCTCGAGGTTTATTACTAAAGATATTACTGAAATCAATGTAAAGAATTTATTAAAAACACAGGTGTTTATGACGAAGGAATGCCAAGAGATCACTGGGACCCTGCATAGTTACTGCAATCCTCCATCCCTCCCCCCGCCCCCGGGACATTCTGCGCTGTTTGGTGTCTGTCTCCCCACCAGAACGCACGCTCCAGGAAAGCAGGGACATCACTCCTGCGTCCCCAGCCCCCAGAACAGTGACTGCACATAGTAGGGCTTCAATACACGTTTTTATAATTAATTAGCTAATTGGCTCATTAACCCACACAACACAAGAAGGCCATTATTTATTTTTTTTCATCTCCATTAGGTAGTTGAAGAAGCTGAGGGCCAGAGTCATTAAACCACAGACCAGCAGGTGCACGGGGGACCCAGGTTTTCCCTGCATCTATCCAGATCCAAACCTGCCCCCAGTCTCTCTAGAGAAAGGGGAACGGCTCACCTTCTATGCCAGGAGGGATGGAATTTTTCCCGAAGCGCACTATTCAGGGCACACCAGCGGCTACTGTGCGCTAACGGCTGTTACTAACCAGCGCAGCTGCAAACCCGGGGCCACGAGAGGCAAAAGGGGGCAACGGCAAAGGAGGGCTTCTGGGCATCACCAGACTGCTCTCCCGGCAGCCCAGCGGCGGGGCCCAGCCTCACCGGTGACAGCGATGCAGGAGTCGATGGCGGCGCTCCGGCAGGCGCAGATGATCACCACGTAGTTGGTCTTGGCCAGCTTGCCCTCGATGAGCAGGCGGAACATCTCAGAGAGGCCCTCGGCCAGGGAGTAGGTGCACTCGATGATGTGCACGCTGTCGTTGCAGGAGCTGGCGGCCAGGCCGGCCAGCCAGGGCAGCTGCGCCGAGGTGACGGGCGCCACGGCCCCAGGCGCCGGCGGGACGGGCTGCGGTGGCACCTGCTGGTACTGCCGGATCTCCGTCAGGTGCGACTCCCGCCAGGAGCGCAGGAAGATCTGCTCCAGGTCCTCCATCAGGGGCACCTGGTCCGCCGCTGGCAATGACAAGGCGGGCGGAAGGGGCTTCAGCACCTGCCCCATGCGGCAGCTTCACACCAACATAACCGGGGCCGTGCTGGGGAAATGCGTGTAAACGAACTCTCAAACAACACAACCTAAATGATTAACGTTAAATGGCATGCGAGACAGGTGGGAAATAGAGGGAGGTGATGAAAGCAGCCCTCATCTCACCATCCTAACAGAACCACTACTATTTTTGTATGTTTCTCCATCTTTTTTTTTTCCACGTGCGGGTTTTACATCGTTATAATGCTTGCGGGCCTATGACTTCAAGGCGTGTCTGCTTTCCTCACCATCACGCCGCAATCACGCTTGCATGATGTTTACGGCCTTCATCAACAGCACTTGTTAACGGGCACTGTTAACGTGGAGGTACCATCACGGACTGAGCAATGCTGATCTACTGTTGACCCCTGTACTGCTTCCAAATAAGCACATTTATAAATACTTCTGCAATACACAGCTTTATGTATAGGACATTCCTTAGCCTAAATGCTCTAAATTGGGCTTACAGAGCCAGCTAATACATATCATCAGACTGTCTCCAGATGGCTGAAATGTCTCAACGTACCATGACACTAATGACACACGATAACACTGGTTCTCCTGCACCCTTAGCTCCACTGGACAGCATCGTTTGGGCTGTCACCATCAGTTTAGTTGAGAAAAGCATCCCTCGTTTCATGTGTTAATTTTGTATCTCTTTGATGACTAGTGAGATTGAGCACCTTCAGTGTTTTCTTCCCTACGGGTATTTTCTGGTTGATGTGTCAAAATTTCACATTTGGGTGAGCTGGAGGAAAGAGCACCACGCCTCGATTTAGAAGACGCGTCCCCATCCAGCTCCACCCAGCAGCAGCTGTGCAGCCTTGAGCTGTCTTAGCTTGAGCAAGAGTGGTACCCTGGGCAAGGGAGGTGGTGATAGAGAAGGTGGGTGAGGTTGGATTCAGGATGAAGCCGGGCTTACTGATGGATTGGATGTGGATTGTAAGAGTGAGAAAGAGAAACACATCCGCATTTTCCCAGATTCCGGACAGTCCTAAGCAGCACGCTCGAGGGTTCCTCCCTACCTGCTCCATCTCCGTCTCCTCTGGGTCTCCTGAATGCTGAGTGTCCCAGGGCTCAAACCTTGGCACTTTCCTCCATCCACCACCCCTCCCAGTCTCTCATCCAGCCTCACAGCTTTATTATAGATCATCACTGAGCCCGTGTTTCCTAAATTTATACCTATAGCTGCAACCTCTCCCTGGGGCTCAAGATCTGCACATCCAAATCCTTGACTTGGCCCACCTGGCTGCCCCATCAGCAGCTCAAACTTGAAATTGCCGAGACAGGACTTGCGCTCATCCTCCAGCGCCATGGCTCACCGGGCTGCTCAGGCCAAAACGCAAGTGCCATCTCTCCCTCACGTCCCTCAGACAGACAGCCCACCATCCTGACCTTCAGAATCTCTCCCCTGTGGCCGTCAGTGGTCCAAGCCACCACCTGCCTTCACTGGGACGACTGCACCATCTGGCCACACATGGCAGCCCATGTGGTCTTCTTGAAATGAAAGTCAGATCATATCTGTCCCCTGCCCAAAACATTGCAGTGGTGCTATGGACTGAATTGTGTCCCCCTCAAATTCGCATCTTGAAGTATTAACCCCCAATACGACTTATTTAGCGATAGGGCCTTTAAAGAAGTAGCTAAGTGAGGTCAGAAGGGTGGGGCCCTAAGCCAGTAGGACTGGTGGCCCTATAAGAAGAGGAGGCGACACCAGAGCTCACCCTCTGTCCCCACACACATGCACAGAGGAGGACACAGGGAGAAGGCAGCCGTCTGCAAGCCAGGAAGAGAGGCCTCACCAGAACCCAACCTTGCTGCCACCCTCATCTTGGATTTCCAGCCTCCAGAACTGTGAGAAGATAAATTTCTGAGGTTTAAGCACGCAGTCTGTGGCATTTTGTTATGGCAGCCTGAGCAGACAAATACAAAGTGTTTCTCAGTGTGTCTAAAATATGAACCCTTGACCTTAGCCTGAGGCCCTACCCCGTCTCTGACAGCACCCTCACTGTCATGCTCTCACTCTGCAGCCGCCCTGGCTCCCACTGACCTGGGGCTCCATGCTCCAGCCCCGCCTGCCGCCCACCCATGCTCCCCGCTCTGCCTCCCTCAGATCTTCATAAGGCTGGATCCTTCTCATCACTCGGGTCTCGACCCAAACGCCGTCTCCTCACAGAGGCCTTTTCTGACAACCTGAAACAATCCCACAATCACATACCCCACCTCCCTCTGCTTACTTTCCACTTGTTTACTGTTTCTCTCTCCCACTAGGATACAGTCTCCTTGAGGGCAAAGCCATTGTTTTATTCCTGCTGTATCTCTGCGCCTAGAAGGGCAGGGAAATCATTTTTGAATTCCCACTGTAGATTTTGACCTACTTTAAGGCCCTTCCAGCCCCTCGGGGTGGAGACCACTGCAGTGACCTGATAGCAGAGGCGGTCTTCACAAGGGCTCCAAGAGAGGGTCAGCGATCAAGGCTTGTGCGGTTCCCGCCTTTAGCGATTATTCCACCAGTGGTTCCCACGAAATGGGAGGGAGACTCACCCAGCTGGACGAGATAGTAGACGGTCAGCAGGAGCTGCATCTCCTCTGAGATGGGCTGCATCGTGGAGGCCCCATACTGTGCATATGCTCTGGAGACAGACTGGGAGTTCTGGTAGCACGTGTACAGGAGAGGGCTCACGACGACATCGTTCAGGTTCCCACAGAGGTAAGGGAAGTGCCCGTGGCCTGGGGGAGGAGCAACAGCACCCGCTTGGCCCCTGGCCTCGGGCACAAGGCGTGGTCCCCGCATGTGGGGGGAATCTCTGAATGCGAGGGAGTGAAAACAGGCAGGCCAGTTGCACCTGGGGTGACTCAAGTGCTCCTTTCCAGGAAATCTTGAACCCCCAGCCCTTGCTGATTTGTGCACCTGCTCTGAGAACAGACAGGGGCTGTAGCATTTTCTTGTTCATTTAGTCCAATCCCCTATTCTACAGCCAAGCAAGCCCAGGCCAAGAGGGAACTGCCAAAGCTGAACAGTCATCGCCTGTGCTGCTCCTTTGGCTCTGACTCTAGAAATTTCACGCGGGCAACACCTACCAGATCGTTGCCAGGCCTGCGCCAGCCCGAGCCTCCCCAACTCCCCGTGTTGGATTCTGCCTCCCAGTCCCCCAGAACTCTCTGACAAGCTGAGTTAGGAAAATAAATCACTGTACAGACCAGAGACTCCGAATACTGACAGAACTTGACAAATGCTTTAGCGAACGTTACAAGATTAATTCTGATGGCAACTCTCAGAGGCGGGACAGCCCAGGCCAGTTCCGACTCGTCTCTGCACCATTTATTAACTATGTGACCCTCAGCAAGAAGCTTAACTTCCCTAAGCCTCAGTCTCCACCTTTGTAGAACGGGGTGGAGAAAATCGAGCCCTCGTGTGGTTGCTGAGATGATCAAGTGTGGTTAAGCGTGTGCGTGGCATCTTGTGTTCAGAAGGTCTCCATTTATTCACCCAACACACACTTGGTGGACGCCTGCCGTGTGCTATGTACGGGCCTCACACTCGGCTCTGGGGGAAGATCTGGTGACTGGGGCACCGTTCATGTCCTCCAGGAAATTGATTCCCAGACTTGAGGGTGCATGAGGGTCCCCTGAAGGCTTCCTAAAACACAGTTGCTGGGCCCCACCACAGAGCTTCTGATTCGGATTCCGGGATGGGCCTGGGAATTCACACCTCTACTGAGGTCCCAGGTGATGCTGGCTTTGCTGGTCCAGGGACCACAATTTGGGTAGCATTGTTCACAAACATTATGGTTTATAAGAGGTAATGAAAAGAATTACTATTAAAAGAAGGATGTGAAATTTGTCATGAAAGAGGCACAGAGAAGCTACAACGGGGCCCAGATAAAAGGGAATCTGAGGGGCTTCCCTGGTGGTGCAGTGGTTAAGAATCCGCCTGCCAATGCAGGGGACACGGGTTTGATCTCTGGTCCAGGAAGATCCCACATGCTGTGAAGCAACTAAGCCCGTGCGCCACAACTACTGAGCCTGCGCTCTAGAGCCCGCGAGCCACAACTACTGAGCCCACGTGCCGCAACTACTGAAGCCTGCACGCCTACAGCCCGTGCTCTGCAACAAGAGGAGCCACCACAATGAGAAGCCTGCACACCACAACGAAGAGTAGCCCCTGCTCACCGCAACTAGCCTCATGCCCAGTTCAAAACCCAGACCTGCACCCTTCTTCCTGAATACCCTGTCCATTTTTTTTTTTAGGATAAAGAAAGGAGTACCCGCTCCTATTTCATAATTAAGAGTAAGATACCTCCCCACTTTCCTACCACCCCCTCTCCTCCAGTCCTACAAACATGATACCAAATAGTGTTCACTCTACTCAATACTCTGTAATGGCCTATATGAGAAAAGAATCTTAAAAAGAGTGGGTATATGTATATGTACAACTGATTCACTTTGCTGTACACCTAAAACTAACACAACATTGTAAATCAACTATACTCCTATAACCATTTTTTTAAAGTTTATGCCATCTAATAATAACAGAGAAAATAAAAATTAAAAAATTAAAAATAAAATAAAAAAATGAAAAAAACCCCACAGTGCGCAGTTATTTAAGAAGGACCTGAATGTGTGTGTGTGTGTGTGTGTGCGTGTGTGAGACTCCGTGCCAGCCCACGGTACTGGCCAGCACCATCATCAAACAAGCCCTGCCGAATCCTCACGTTTCAAGGGCTCCCGCTTCATTAGGAAGGAATTTCCTTAGTTGAGCCACAAATTGACCTCCAATCACATACATAAGCCCACAGAATAGAGGTCAAATCTGGTCTTGTTTCATGCTTCTGCCTGGTGACCATGGCTATCTTGGCCCAAAGTCAGATTTCATGGCCCAAAAATACTAGCGGTCACAGGACAACCCGCCAGACCAGGGGCCTGACAAATCGGCAAGGGGCTGATGGCCCATCTCTCACCCACGGTGCCCAGCCCTGGGCTTGGTACCATGGCAGGAGCCGAGTGAGGCTGAGAGAGGGACTGATTGAAGGAACAAATGAACAAGCAAATGGTCGTCGCGGAACAGGATCGCCTCACTTGGGCTCATCGTAGAAAACCGTGACAAGCTCTGAAACTCTGGGGCCTGATCAGGGGCTACCCCAGGGACCGGGCTGCTTGGCTCTCTCATTGCCCCGGAAAGGATTTGAGAGTTTTCCCAGGAGGACCCCTTGGTGTGGAGCCAGACTGGGAGCACGTGTCATGTTGCCTGTTTCTCGTGCGCCCCCTGGGCTCCCCGACTTCCACCACTCGTCACACTGCTGTACTTGCCTTTAAAGATCACTGGCTTGGCCTTGCATATTTTCAGCAAGTTGTCGGGAACGGACACTGGTTCTCCGGAGGCCACAACGGGAAAGGTGACTGAAGCCGGTCCCACCAAGCCAACCTGGGGCATGCAGGTCACGCCTGTGCTCTCTAGGGACACGCCGAGAGCGTTAGGAAGACACGTCAGACAAAGCATCCACCTCCCGCAGACCTGCCGTCAGGCTGGCCAACACATCTGCTACAGCTTGACCAGTTCCCTGCTTAGGGGGGCATCCAAGTCCAGGAATCACAGATTCCTGAGGTCAAAGCATCTTAAAGGTCACTGGGTCCCCCTTCCCCACCAAACAACCCAGTCTCCTCCTCCTCTCAATATCCCTGCCAAGTGACAGGCAAGCCTTTTAAAAAATTCCTCTAGGATCAGAGAACTCAGTACTGTACATGGATCCTGGGCTTTGTTAAGCAAGTCTAATATATGAGAAAGAGAATCTTTTGTTATACCCAAGTCTGCCTCCCTAGAACTTTCTCACCAATACACACAAAAGCACATGTAAACGCACACACACACCACCAGCAGCACCACCACCGCGAGTACCCAAGCCTTGCACTTGGGGCAAGGATTTCGTCACTTACCATACTTAGCTCTGCTCCCACCACCCTGGGGGTAACCACCATCCGCAGCTGATGGAGATTCTGGAGACCATCCTTTGTGGCGTTTTTTGGGCGGCCCGGAGCTTGATAAGATACCTAGACAACATTCAGAGCATGGATTAGGCTGTCATTACGGATGGGCTTCAATACAACGTTCCCCTGAACTGGAGCACACTTATTTGTAATTTTTTAAATCACAGTTTCACAATGGGTTTTAGCATCTAGCGAAGTATCTAGGCTTAAGGAACTAGCCCATCGACCTTCGTAAATGTTTTATTCCAAAGCTGTGCAAGTGTCTAAGCTTTAGCTCTCCGAGCATTACCTCCTTCATCTTTACAGTGGGATAATAAAACCTACTCTGAAAGGTGGTTTGATCAGGACTAAAGAGAATATATGTAAAGCACAGAGTTTGGGTCCAATAAATGATAGCCACCAAGACCCACATCACCATCATCATCTACACATTCCAGTAAATTAATACGTGTTTCTGTAGACAAGCTGCAGCCGCATTCAACTTACCGCCACAGTTTCACCACTTGGGGGCAGTACTGTTCCACCTGTGCACCTCTCCCCACCCCCGGCCTCGAAAGCTAATTTCAGACTAACAAAATGATGGGGGACAGAAGCTGGTACCCACCGCTGTTAACGAGTCATCCCGGCCCACGGCAGGGAACAGCATGAGCGTGACTCACGCTCCGTTCTTGGATTATTCAAAATATCAAGACTTGGTTACCAGATTTTTTGGGACCCATCCAACACAAAATTTCCCCTACATTTAGAGCTCTGCGTTCAACCATGACACATTAAAGTTTAAATTTTAAAACTCTCTATTCCCAGATGCAACCCCATCCCAAGGAAACCAGAACCCCAGCATGTCCAGATGCCTTCTGATGACCCACGAGCTCCTGGTGATTCTAAACCACAACCAGGGTTGAGAACCACCGGTTTAGAGCAATGTTTCTCCAAGTCTGGCCTGAGACAAAGCTGGACAGAACCAGTGGGAGCTTGTTCAAAGTGTCTGCTCCTGGACACCCCTCAACCTACAGAAGCAGACCTCTGGAAGTGAAAGAAAACACTTCGTTCGCAAGCACCCTGGTTATGCTGAGGTGCACTGCAGTTTGAGAACCATTGCTTTATAGAGTCTTTTAAAAGTAATCCAAAGTTAATTTCACCTCTTCTTTAGACCGACTGAAAATGAATGAAATGAAGTGAATAAAATGTTAAAAACGTGAAGTTCTTTGTTTGCAAAGAGCTTTCCAGCAGGTGGGCTCCTCTGATCCCCGCGACCTCTGAGGCAGCTCCTGCTATGTTTGTTCCATTTAGAATCACATCTTCACCTCCCCGAACATCTGTCCTCAAGAGCCGGTAGAAGAGCTCCCACAAAGACTGAGATGCCAGCTCCTCTGAAAACCACGTTAAACTACCAAAGCAGGGAGGGCAGTGGGATTGGGCCTCGGTACTAAGGATGGAAGATCTGCAGGTATTTTCTCCCTTTGGGATGCTAACGCTGTCTCTAGGTGGACTCTGAGCTCATGACCTCTGCCAAAATGATGTCACCAGGAGCTGCCCCTGTGGACCAGCTATTTCTGGCCATGTGTCCTGGTAGTGGGGAGGGGGACCCTATTTGGCACTTTGGGGGAGACAAGCCTTCATCATATAGCCCACTTTCTGCAGGCACTGCACATCCGGACCCTGAGCTGGGACAACCAAAGAAAGGATCCTGCACATTTCCTAACTCCCTCCCCCACCCTACCACCCCCCCCCCCAATCCCGCAGGCGCAGCACTTCCGCCGCGAACCACTGAGCGACAGTCCCCAAGCCCCGGTTAAACACTCCTTGCAGCTTCAGAAGCAGTTTCTTAAAACTGATTCCAGCTCTCCCCAGAGCAGGCGTGAGGCACAGGACCTCCGATGCTCCAGTTGCGCCCTTAATGGTGCAACCACACTTCACCAGCATCCATCGCGCCCTCCGGACCAGGCTCTGCGGAGTATCTGGGCTCCCGGAAAACATGATGACGGCCCTGCTCCCAGGAACTTCATAGGCCCGACAGACACAAAGAGCCTGACACCTGAGGGTCACAAGGAGGGAGCGCTCCTACAGGGAGGAGGTGACACCTGAGCTAAGCTCTGAAGGGCAGGTATAGCAGGTGGGTGGTGAGAGCCCTTCAAGGGCACGGATGTGTGACCAGGGCATAGAGACAGGATGCGGAGGCCACTGAGCTGTACCCAATGCAGCCAGGGTATGAGTTCTTAAGTAGAAAGGGTGGAGAATGAGCGAGTTCAAAAGGTTGGTTGGGGCCAGATTCCGGAAGTTTCCAGCATCACGCTAGGGAACTGGGGCTCTATTTCCCATGCCCCTCCAAGGAAACACATTCATTCACCACAGAAGGAGCCTCAGGTTGGGTCCCCAGAGCCAACCTCGTAGGGCCCAGGCCGAAGGATGTCCTCTGTCCCTGCTGCCCGGGGCGGATGCACCCAGGCCGAAGGATGTCCTCTGTCCCTGCTGCCCGGGGCGGATGCACCCAGGCCGAAGGATGTCCTCTGTCCCTGCTGCCCGGGGCGGATGCACCCAGGCCTCGGTGCAGGGAGGGGAGGTACCAGCAGCACAGTCTCCCATCACCGTCCCCAGAGGCCCAGTCCTCAGCCACTGGCCGCCCTAAATTTAGCACCTCACCGAGAAGAAACAGTCTTGGGAGGAAAAGCGGGTGCCTGCCTGGGGTTCCTCACACTGGGGAAGTTACGGGGATTTGACTGCAGAATGGACACTCTGGTCAGAACTGGGAAGGTTCAGATCCAAGTCAGAAAAGATATCGTTCCTTCAACTAAGAGGGAGACAATTCCCCCACCAGGGAAGTCCTCCGCCAGCCGTGTCACGGAAGCGGGGAAGCCTGGCAAACAGGCTGGTGTCTCTCTGGGCCCCACTTTCCTTCTCTGTAAGGCAGGTCGGACTAGACGGCTTCTGGGCCCTCTTCCAGCGATGCCCTCGGGTCCTAATATTCCATTTAGCTGTGTGCACGCCGGAGGGAGGAGAGAGGTAAGACTGGCCTATCAAATGGCTCCAGGTAAGCACGGAGGGAGAGCGCCGAACGTGGGGTCCCCGGACTGCTCCGACTCTTCCTCAACCCACAGCCTCCAGCCCAGCAGGAGGCCTGCTTCACCCCTTCACTCGCTTTTCTCACTCGGACCCTCACCTCCTCATCCCTCTTCCTCACTTCCTCCCATACCGTCTCTAATTAATGCTTCCCCAACTGTCAGCTGCAGCTCAGCTGTCACCTCCGCCAGGAAGCCCTCCCTGAAAAGACCAGCTCAGTGATGGTGTTGATGCAGGTGGCAATAATGGCGCCCCTTAGTGAGCTGCCAGTTGTGTCCTGAATTTCCATACAGCGCCTCATCTAACCTCCTCAACTGCCCTCAGAGCAGAATTCTCATCTCCTGATGAGAGAATGTTTAGCAAGGAGACTTGATCCCCTGACAGAGCTGGGTTTTGAATTCTTGTTCATCTGATTCTGGAGCCCCTGTCTTCCCATGACACCACATGGCCCCATTTCTCCAGAACTCTCCAGCCCTCACGGCGGGTGGCCCACAATGCGACAGGTCACCCGCCCATACGGGGCTCCCACTGTGTCTTGGCAGACACACCCACCACCCAAGTCAGGGGCCGAAGCCAGGGCCCCCCCAGCGCCAGGGCCTGAGCACAGCGCCACGGACTCAGGAGGCACCTGCTGACCTGGCCTGACTCTCCTTCCAAGCCCCCCAGTTCCGGGAGGCTCAGGGGCCTCAGCACGGGGGCTCCCCCATCCTCCCACCCCGCCACCGTCTCGACCCAGAGCAGAGTAAGGCCCCCGAACAGGACGGGCAAGGCTACCTAAGGCCGAGGGACGCGGCACGGCGGACAGGCTGTGCTTCACCAGCGGCTGGTGCTTCGGGGAATCTTTGCCGTTGAAAACAGCCGGACCCACGGCTGCGGTTAGCGAGGTATGATCGGAGGCTGGTCCTGACAGCAGAGAGAAAGAGGGGAGAGGGCAGGGCACTCTGTGAGCCCAGCAAGCAGGAAATGACTCTTCCTCCAGTTTACAAATTAGCCTTTCACTGACGCGGCCCATCGCGGGTCAGAACTCTTGCCAGAGTGATTCTGCCCCCCCCGGAGAAAGCACAGACACACACGGACAGGCACACACGCATATGTGCACACACAGGCACACACACTCCTGCGCATGCTTTACTGAGCACGCCCGGTGAGAGAAGGGCCAGCGGGGCCCCTGGATTCCGGGAGCAGCCCTGCACCTGCTCCACCCCCCTTCCACCTTCTCGCTCACCCTCCTGAGTTCAGGGTCATGTCAAACATGCTCAGGAAGGCAGTCAGGTTTGCCATCGCCCAGATCCAGGCTGCCCACAGGGCCTGGGGCTCCCCGGGCCCGAGGAGAATTCTGGGGGCAACTGGGGGCTGTGGTCTTCTAAGTCACCCACATCAGCCAGAATGATCTGGAAGGTACTCCAGACTCAGGAGTAGCACAAAACGTCTCCTGTGTTGAGGCAGCATGGTGAGGGAGTTAAGGGTGGGTTCCGAAGCCAGACGACCTGTGACTGAGCCCCAGCTCTGCTGCGTACTTGCTGTGCAACCTTCCTTAACTTACGTCACCTCCCATTGTTCTCATCTAGACAATGGAGGTAATAATAGAGCCACTGTGAGGACGACATGAGTTAACAGAAGGTCATAAGCACAAAGTATTTGCTATTACTATCATCACACTCAATTCTCACAATCACCCTGCAAATTAGACAGAAAAGATTTTCTCCATCTGTACGGATGAGGAAACGGAGATTCAAAGAGTTAAAATGAGTGGCCCCAAATCACTTGACTAGCAGGCAGCAGCGCTGGAACTCACACCAAGGTGTTCTGACGACAAAAACAGTGATCCCTCCAGCTGCCAAGGTGTGACAGGCCCCAGGTGGCCCGGGCACAGTGAGGACAACAGCAGACACCACGTGGAAGGGGGACACGGTGCCTCTGGAGGAGAGCGTGTTCCCAGCCCAGGTGCAGCCTCTTCGCTACGGATTGTGAGTCACACGGGGCAAGGGCCCAGGTCCCCTCCAGGAGGAATAACAACCACCAACCCACCAGAGGGCTTGGGAAGGAGGCTGCTATCTCCTTGATAACAGCTGTCGTGCTTATCAGGTCTGTTCAGCATGGCACATGCAGAGTTCATGAGCCAGAAATGCCTGTATCGAATCCTACTGCCCGTGAGATCCTATGCGAGCATCTTTGTGCCTCAATTTCCAAGTCAGAACATTGGGGAAACTAAAGCCCACTCCTGGCACCTCCGGCATTGGGGAAACTAAAGCCCACTGCTGGCACCTCCGGCGCTGCCCCATCACCTCACCTGCCTGCGGTGCTCCCAGCGGGATGCTCGGGGTCGTCCCCGGACCAGGCTCGCTGGGGAAGGGAGCTGACAGTCCAGAGCTCTCCAGCGGTGGGAACAGAGAGCTGGAACACGCACTGGCGGAGGCCTGCCGGCTTCTGAACTCTGCGGGGAAGATGCACACGTGAAAACCAACCCACTGCTCCTCCCCAACAGTGTGAGATGACTTCCTAGACCGGAATCTGTCCTGTAGGAGAGCCAGGTACAGAGACGACCACAGTGGTGCCAAGGCCATCCTAGTCTCTTCTTCGCTGTAGCCGGGGGGAAGGAGGGGGTGCAACGTGCCCCAGGCTCAGTGTCAAAGGCAGGGGATCCATCTGAGGGACAGCTCTTCTGCCAGGAGCAGGAGCGATAGTGACCATTTGGGAAAAAGACAGAAACACATGATACAAACAAGACCTTCCATCGCCGCCCTTCAAGTGCAAGGGAAGAACAGAGCCTTACTCAAGGTAAAGGAACAGCTAATACCATCCTCCAGCCCCTAAATCACTCTCTGTCCGGAAGATTAATTCCCAGGAGTACTTGGCCACAGCAAGTGATCAAAGACTCTTATCTGGTCCCACAAGGGGAAGAACCACTGCCTCCCCAGGACGTAGAAAATGACAGGCATGTACGCAGTAGGAGCTCAAGAAATATTTACTGAGCCATGCAAGAACAGGAGAGGGGCGGGGAGAGGAGTGATGGGAGGGGACAGGGGAAGAACGCCCAGAGCCAGCCCCTCCTGAAGCCCTCTGCTCTACCTGCAGAAGCTGGCTGGGAGATCCCAGGTGACCAGAGTGAACCCACGCAGACAAGTGAGGGACAACAGTCTGGCTCTCCCGGGCACCTCGCGGAGACCGCTCCTAGGACACGTCCCTCCCCAGCTGTTTGTCGGGGGGCTGGGGGGGAATCTCAGAGAGTACCTGGGCCTGGGAAATCCAGCCCCTCCCTCTGCCCCTATAGCTGACTGCAGCCATGAGAATACGGGGAGACAGAGAAGGGCGGAGTGTGGCCCTTCCCTAAAGCACTCACTTCTGCGAGGACCAGCACCGGGAAGCTGGTCTTTCTCTTCACAGCCAACAGGCTGTGGGCCGGGCAGGGGGCCTATCTGAGCTGAGTTTTCCCCAAGTCAGGGTTTCTCAGCTTCGGCGCCATTGACTCTGGGTTGCACACCTCTTTGGAGGGGTACTGCCCCGGGCACTGCGCGATTTAGCAGCGTCCCTGGCCCCACCCACGAGATGCCAGCGGCCCTCAGCGCTCAGGACGATCAACAGTGTCTCCACACATTGCCAAATATCCCCCGGGGGACAGAACCACCCCCGGCTGAGAACCTTGCCCCAAATACTTGCCACAAGAAGGCACAGCACAGTGTGGCCCTGTGTCAGCTTTGAAAGCGCCCATACAATTGGGCTGATACTATAAACGAGATGCCCGTAGTGCACAGTCACGTTGTAATTTCCCAGGACTGTAGCATCTAGTTTATAGTGTCAGCGCTTTCAAGGCTGACACAGGGCCCCACTGTGCTGTGCCTTCTTGTGGCAAGTATTTGGGGCAAGGTTCTCAGCCGGGGGTGGTTCTGTCCCCCGGGGGATATTTGGCAATGTCTGGAGACACTGTTGATCATCAAGAGCGCTGAGAGCCGCTGGCATCTCGTGGTTGGGGGCCAGGGACGCTGCTAAATCGTGCAGTGCCCTATGGAGAACAGTTCGGAGGGTCCTTAAAAAACTAAAAGCAGAATTACCATATGACCCAGCAATCCCACTACTGGGCATATACCCAGAGAAAACCATAATTCAAAAAGACACTTGCACCCCGATGTTCACTGCAGCACTATTTGCAACAGCCAGGTCATGGAAACAACCTAGATGCCCATTGACAGACGAATGGATAAAGAAGATGTGGTACATATACACAATGGAATATTACTCAGCCATAAAAAGGAAAGAAATTGGGTCATTTGTAGAGACGTGGCTGGATCTAGAGACTGTCATACAGAGTGAAGTAAGTCAGAAAGAGAAAAACAAATATCGTATATTAACACATATGTGGAATCTAGAAAAATGGTACAGATGAACCATTTTGCAGGGCAGAAATAGAGACATAGATGTAGAGAACAAACGTATGGACACCAA
This sequence comes from Balaenoptera physalus, assembly GCF_965194825.1. NCBI lineage: Eukaryota > Metazoa > Chordata > Mammalia > Artiodactyla > Balaenopteridae > Balaenoptera > Balaenoptera physalus. The sequence goes on from NC_138894.1 coordinate 89,928,027, forward strand.
GGGGGGAAAGCAGGCGGAGGGGGGATGGGATGAATTGGGAGACTGGGATTGACATATATACACTAATATGTATAAAATAGATAACTAATAAGAACGTGCTGTATAAAAAAATAAAATTCAAAACAAAAAAATTTTAACAGGGCTGACGTGTTGACGTGTTGCCCGAAACCACGCCCACTGCAGAGCAGTCTCGGCCCAGAGTCGTGCCGACAGGCCCCTGGCTCGCTTGGAGGCGCCCCCTTCTCACGCCCCACCCCCTTAGAGCTGCTCACCTGAGCCTTTCCAGCAAATGAGAGGCCCTTTGGTCAGAGCCCCTTGTGCGTTGCGGATCAGGTAATATTTCAAGTGTTTCTGCTTCTTGGGCTGGGTGGTCACCTTCAGGTTCATGTGACTGGAGAACTCTGTGAAGTAACAGAAACCTTTCTTCCCACAGCCAACGCAGTTGCCAGAGAAACCTGGGGAGGAAAAAACCATGACCATCCCCATCTTACACCAAAGTCCCTCCAAGTGGTACATCGTCCACTAGGCATTCACATCCTATACCACACCAGCAGGGAAGTCCACGGGGCAAAGGTCCCTGTCAGCTCCTGGTGGCCCAGGGGTCAAGATGACCTTGATGCAAACAGGAGGACCAAGTGGACTTGGTCGTAGAGCTGAGCCCAGGCAAGCTTGGAAGACTGAACTCGCTTAGGGGCCTATTTAAAGCCTCTGCGTCCTATGGCACAGGACAAGAACTGTCCCATTCAACTGTCTACACTGCCCGAGCACCTGCAATAATTTGCTGTGTCCGCATCTCCTTCAGGGCTGGCCAGTCACAGAATCTCAAAGCAATCAGACCCCTGAGACTGGATGCATTGGGAGTCCTCTTCAGAGTCCAAAGTTCCCTCCAGGATTCAAGTAAGTTGATTCCATGAGTTGCAGAGAAGAAATCAAGAGCTCCACCATGCAAGGCCAGGGCAGTGGTGAGTGAAATCTATGGCCCCAGCAGCCGCAGAGTGGAGACACTCGGCTAAAATGTGGTGGTCTATGTCAGTGTCCTGCTGCCTGAGGGCAGAGGGGGCCTTTCTGGGAGATGACAGAGTTCAGCTCTGAGGCTCTGGGAAGGCTGGCTTTATAGAGGCAATGACAAAACCGCCTCCCATGAACTATTAAAATCCAGAGAACGTGCTTGAAAGACCTTTACATACTGTAAAGTCTATTCAAACTGGACTCAACAGGACTGTTGGTTAATACCAGAGAAATGTAATGATTTAGGTTTTCCATCTGGTGACCCTTCTGGTTTAACTTCACTATCTCACAGAGGCCTTCCCTATGACCTTGCCTCGCCCACTGGTACGTCTAGTTTCTAAGGAGCAAGGTCCTTCGGCAGGAGAGACCCTGAAGCTAAGACTAACTTATTTTATCGTATGCTCTGGCTGACAAGTCTACAAAGGGCATTTCAACTTAGGCCAGGAGGACCATGGGGTTCTGTAAGCTCTGCTTTTAAAGGGGATAATCCTGAGGCCTCTGGCTACTGTCCAAAATAACATCAGTTTGTGAAGGTTCAAAACATCTCTCCATTGGGGGCTTCCCTTGTGGCGCAGTGGTTGAGAATCTGCCTGCCAATGCAGGGGACACGGGTTCGAGCCCTGGTCTGGGAAGATCCCACATGCCATGGAGCAACTAGGCCCGCGAGCCACAACTACTGAGCCTGCGCATCTGGAGCCTGTGCTCCGCAACAAGAGAGGCCATGATAGTGAGAGGCCCGTGCACTGCGATGAAGAGTGGCCCCCGCTTGCCACAACTAGAGAAAGCCCTCGCACAGAAACAAAGACCCAACACAGCCAAAAATTAATTAATTAATTAATTAATTTTTTAAAAAAAGTAACAAATGTTCAAGTACAATTGGTGTCTTTAAAAAAAAAAGAGAGAGAGAAAAGAAAAAAAAACATCTCTCCACAGAGAAAGAAGATGTCTATATTACAGAAACCTTCTGGATTCTCTGACTGATTTTAAGCAAATTTAATATTCCTTAAAAGGCATTAGAAATAAAGACAAATCTCTTGGTCTAAGAAGGCAGGCACAGGTTAGTTTATCCTTCCAAACTCCTATCCCCTCTGTACCAGAGAAACAGATAAGGTACCGAAGAAATGCCAACACCATGCTCTATGTTTACTTGTTGTTAAAGGGACAGGGAGGAAACTGCCATGCAGAGAAAACCAACAGCCTTCTTGCCATTTACTGTCACCCAAACAGGGCACTCAGCTTAACTGACACAACCACCAGTCAGTCAGGACAGCAAAACCTTCTTCTGGGAAATGAGAACCAGAGACGCTAAGTAGTTGTCCAGGGTAGATCCAGAAAGTGATGCACGGGTTCTAGCATGAGAATGGAGTGTAGACCCAGAAGCATGGCCTTCAAGGCTGCCCCCAATGTCCCCCATCCTCGCCTCCTGCTTTACCTCTCGTTCCTCCTACTACTATGCTGAACTCCCAACTGGACTTTATATTGCTGACGGTTCTTATAACTTCTTCCCTAGTGTTAGAGTTACTGAAATTTGTGTATTTTCCTCCATAAATATCCCCATGCTTCCAAAGGACCGGGAGCACGGTATGTCTGTGGGGAGGCATGGGTCATGTCTGTGTGTGTAAGTGTGTGTATACAAACTAGTGCCTGACACAGGAGAGGCAGCAAATATTGGGAGGGAAGGAGGAGAGAAGAAACAAGATAACTGTCAAAGTGAACACTTAGCATCTCCGCATACATTTTGACAGGCTTTTGTTTTCTAATGTTTTAATGTTTCTAATGTTTTCTAACTTTATCATCTAATGTTTTTATTTATTCTTTGGTCTCCAACCTGGGCACCTTGAGATAAACAGCTCAACTGCCATCTAAGAATGAGGCCCTGAGAAAACCTCCACGCTCCCTGGAAGGGATTCTGACCCTGAGGGTTGAAAAGATGATGAACAAGAAACAGAACTGCACAACCAAGGATGCTCAGAGCACTTCACCAAAGCCAGCACTGCCATCCCTTTCCAGAAATAGCTGAATAGCTTACAGGCCTTTTGTCCTATGAGAACTGTGGACTGTGGGACCATGGCTCCATTCCAGAAGCAGGGAGGGGAGCCACAGACGAGAAGGGGCGCCTCCTTGGGGTTCAGAAATAAAAGTGGAAACCCTGGCCCTTCCAGGACAGTAAGGACAGGCACACCTCGTTCTGCTGCCCGTGCCTCTGTTTCTTCATATCTAAATGCTAGGTAGTAACACCTCACTCACCTACCTCATTTTAACTAGGACAGTTTCTCGCACATGAGAAGTGCTCAGTAAAGTAGCCGCTGTCAGGTTCATTTGTTGCGGCTGCTGCTGTCTTTCTCCAACTGGCAATCCACCCATTTTTCATGACCCAACTCCATCACCACATACTCTGAGATACTCTCCCATCCCTGGGAGTCGGTACATCCTTCGGGATCCTCTAGCGCCTTAAGCCCTAGGCTGGGACCTGCTGCACAGAGATTTCTGTGGCCGTGGGTGCGGATCTCCGAGCTGGGTCCTGGTTGGCTTGTGTCCTCCCACAGGCCCTGAGCTCCCAGGAAGGACCAGGTCCCACTTGGCTTTGGGGCCCTGGGCTGAATTTAAAGTCCACCTTCAGTTTGGGGTTATACATTCCATAAATGCTTAATTATTTGCGTTCTGGATGCACAAAGAGCTTGTTTACTCCCATGTCGGAAATGAACAATCTAGCTAGATGTTTTCTTCTCCTATGTCTTAGCTATCAGCCAATTTCGATGAACTACTATCAAAAAACTGAAACACCCACCTAGGTTTTCATTTTTTCACTTTCTCAGACCAAATCCCTCAGTTGATTCAAACTCACTAAAACAACGCTCCCTTCATTATAAATTACGGGGCAGAGAGGCACCGAAAGCTGTTGCTTCCCCCAAGATATTCCACGGCCTCCACTTTATAGGTCACTAAACAGCGCTGAGCCCCGGCCCCCAGAGGGCTGCAGGGCCACCTTCTCCTGTGCAGCCATCAGGGTTAATTACAGGAAACCTAAACAGCGCTAAGTGTGCAAGCTGAGAGCATAAAGTTATTTTAAGAGAAGAAAGCGACGGTTATTACCAGCCGGCCCTTGTTACCCACCTCCGATGGCTTTTTGGCAAGCAATTAACAAAGACCCCACTTCCTCTAAGCTCCCCGCCTGAGGGGTTGAAGCTGTTCCTGGGCTGGTGGTGAATGAACTGAAAGATTCTTGTCTCCACATTTCGAGACCCAGAGCCTCCTTGATTTACTACCCTCGCCAGTTCCTTTACAGTCACAAAGGGGAGGAATTCAGGCAAACCCCCAGCCACGGCCAGATCAAACACGAACCAAGGCACCAGGCCATCTTCCCCACTCATTTTGTCCTAAGCGGCCTTGATAAGCAAATTAAATCTGAGGCGCAATGACTCTGTGGGTTTCCTTGGTAGAGTGAATTTTCTGGATTATTCTTGCTTTCAAAAACTAGTTACGGTATCTATTTTACACATGGTAGGGTAGATAGCTAGTGGGAACCTGCTGTATAGCACAGGGAGATCAGCTCCGTGCTCTGTGGTGACCTAGATGGGTGGGATGGGTGGGGGGGAGGGAGGTCCCAGAGGGAGGGTATATATATATATACATAGAGCTGATTCACTTCATTGTACAGCAGGAACTAACACAACATTGTAAAGCAATTATACTCCAATTTAAAAAAAAAACAAACCAGTTACGATACAGGCCATTACAGAGTACTGAGTAGAGTTCCCTGTGCTATACAGCAGGTCCTTATTAGTTATCTATTTTATATATAGTAGTGTGTGTATGTCAGCCCCAATCTCCCAATTTATCCCTCCCCCACCTTAAGAATCTAAAAAACAAAAAAAAGAGTGGATATATGTACATGTATAACTGATTCACTCTGCTGTACACCTGAAACTAACACAACACTGTAAATCAACTATATCCAATGAAAATTTAAAAAAAACAAAAAGTTACGATAAGCCCATGGACCTGCCTTAAGAGAGTACTGGCCACAACTTTTTCTCCCCCTGGTCGTTGCCCCAGAGCCATGTCCGTCCCTCCAGTGAGCGTCCGTCTGCCGTGTTTCAGAGTTTACGCACCACTGTGTCCCCGCGGCCCTCGTGGCAGGAACCACTTCTCTTTCTTCTCTGGGTCAATCTTCGCTCTCCCCTCCCCACCTCCACCCTTCGGTCCTTCCCACAGAACTTCAGACATAATACCTTGTCAATAAATATCCACTGAGGTACATTTACCTACCCAGCTTTGGGGGCCGTATCAAGCACAAAAGTGAGGTTTAAATGTCTGTACACGTGGAAAGTGCAGAAGGAACTGGGGAGCAGGGGGAGCCAGCTTGCTGGGCTCTCGGTCCAAACCTCACGTCTCCCCTGATTTTGCTCCACTAATGGGGGAGTGAGCTGAGCACAGGGCCAGGCACACAGAAAGAGCTCAATCAAAGTCTGATCAAAGGGGAGCCAGGCTTCATAAGGCTTGGTCTCAACTCTGCACTGCAGCTGGGGCCCCCTGGGCCAGTGGTGGCTCCAAAGATCAAAGCCACAGCTTCCCTAGGCTGACCTCGACCAGGTACGGGACCATGGGGTGTGGTAGTTAGAGGGTACAATCTGGAACCAGGAAGACCTGAGTTTGAATCCTGACCCTGTTCCTTTACTTGTGCGCCCTTGGGCAAGTGCATTAACAGGTCCAAGCACACCTATTAAGCCAGGATAAGAATGACGGCTGGTGAAGGGTAAAGCGAAGGAGAGAACGGTAGAGGGTGCCCGGCCGTCCCCCAGGACGTGACTGTCCAGGAGGTAGGGCCACGCGCTCGGGCTTCTTCTCCTCCTGCCTCGTGTCTGCTGGCTTCCGAGAGCATCTAGGACAGGGTTTGGATCGCAATCCTGACACAGTAGGAAAAGGTCTGACGAATACGTGTACAAGAAGAATTAGTACTGATGGGCTTTCTACAGGAAGGTAGTCAGGTTTTAAAAATAACTCTCATTTGCCTTCCATTCCACAAAGAAATAGCCCACAGAATGATGAATAAACAGGGTTGTGTGCCATGCTCATGAAGAAGCTCAAAGGTGGCCTGTCCCCCAAGGGGACCAACGGCCCTCCTTGTGCCCACCCGCCATGCGGCCGGAGCCGCAGAGAGGAGCAGGGGAGAAACTCACCAAGAAGGGCGTTGTGTCCATCGTCATCTGGCAGGAACCTCTTGTCAACGGCACACACCAGGAGATGGTCCGGCAGGCTAGGGGACTTGGCGCCCACCAGGAGGAAGCCCGCGGGGACATCGATGGGCTCGCTGGAGATGGAGACGAGACGCAGGTCCTTCCCTGCCTGGCAGAACCCTAGGAGGGACGGACAGGCTCACACGCTGCCCAGCGAGGGGTTCCCACGGAACCAGGATCCACGCGGGCAAAGGGGTGACAAGAGTCTGGACTCGTAATCAGCCACCCTGCCGCTGGGCCTGGCTGACTTTCAGGTTAATTCTGAGAACGGTCTGAAGTACATTACCCTTACATGCTTTTCACTTGCCAATCACAACCATTCACAACAATCAAGTGATTGGGAAGAATAAAATATTTAAAAAATTAATTCATTACTCATGACGCTTAACCACATGCTGTTTTTATGACTCTCGGTGTCACCGTATAATACACATTAATGTAAAATGAAGCTCAGCAGGAAAGAAGGGTAGACCAGTGATGGTAAATTAAAATGTAGACAAGATAAATCCATAAGGGACTGTAAGTTGATGTCTTCTCCACCCTATATTTTATGTGTATGAGGCAGGGGCACACGGCAGGGATACGGGCTGAGGACCGGGTGACGCTGGTGGCCTCAGAGGGGCCTCATCAGCAGAGGGAGACTTTCACTCTATACACATGAACTTTTGTATTTCAGAGCTTTTAAATATATTTCCTATTTAAAAATTAAGTGTCCAAAAATATTTAGGAAAAAAATGAAGAAGAGGGAGACAGCTGAGATTTATTTGGATGGGCCCTTTCTGGGAATCTCTCTCCCTGAAGGCACACTGAGCCGGATGCCCTGTGGTTTCCCATCTTTAGTTATCGATAGGGACGATGAGAGTTAACGTGAACCCTGATGATCCCAAGGCCTTCCCTGCAAAACTCTATGGTACTTTAAGAAGACTCCCCTCTGGTGTATCTGCTTTACCATTTACAAGGCACTAGCTCCGAGTTCTCGCATCTGCCCCTGGGCGAAGCAGGAAGAGGCACCCACTGTGTACAGCAACAGGTGGGAGAAGCCCTGGAAAGTTCTCATTTGAGAGGTCAAGTCATTTGCTCACAGCTGCTGGGAGGGGGGGTCAGGATGGAGCTTGGGGTGGTTCCCCTGCGTCATCTTGGGGAAGTTAAACCAATTCCCACAGGTGAGGTCAAGGGCCCAGCAGGTCTTTACCTCCATGACCCAGGCCCCTCCCAGTCTGCACAGCAGCCCCTTCCTTCTGAAGAGCTGGAGGAAAAAAGGCCGTGGGCAGTCAATGTTCACTGTGTTCACCTGGAAATTCTTTGAAAATCACAGTAGTGACCACCGGAGAGTTTGCCATTCTCTTATTTAATTAGGCGGCCTTTTAGCTCTTGGACACCAGAAGTCCTATATCACGAAGAGCTACTGTATCTGTTTCCCTTTTCCTGGAAGAGCAGCCCCAGGGAGGGCTGACTCCCTCCCCTGCCGGCCATCCTGCACAAGGTCAAGTCCAGGCCCCCAGGCAGGGTGCAAGGGGCCTCCATAGGCCGTCTCATCACTTATCCAAGCCCTGCCTGGCCACCTCTCAGGCCCCTACCTACATAAACTAGTAGCAGTTCCCCAGACGGGCCGCATTCCCACTCCTCTAAGCCTTTGCACCTGCTGTTCCTCTGTCGGGAATATCCCACTCCCCCCAGCCCTCTCTCGCTCTCCTGGCTAACTCCTACCGATCCTCCAAAACCCATATAAAGGGCCAGCTCCTCCAGGAGGCCTTTCCCCAAACCCTCCACCAGCATTGGGAGCATCTCCTGTGCTCCCACGGACCCCTGCTGGCCCAGGCCACCCCAACCTCCCAGCACTTTCTACACTGTGTGCAGAGGGTCTGCTCACATAGCTTCGCTACACTGGGAGCTCTTGGACCTTTTATCTCCATATTTTCAGAGCAGGGGCTCAATAATTATTTTACTCAATTAACTGACCAACTAAGTAGTGACACCTCTTGACTGGTATGGTGACGGGACAGGTGACCTTCCAACCAGCCAGCGAGTTTGCCAGGCGGGGGAGGAGCAGAACCAGAAGTGCCCTCCAAGACCCTCAAGCGCAGAGCACAGGCTCCCATCGCTGAACAAAGGTGCCACCGCACCCGGCATCTCCAAGCCCCGGGTCCTCAACGGCAAAATGAGGATAATCTTACGGACTGTACAGCGTTCCTGAGACAACGTACTGATATATCTGCCTTTTCAACAGTAAAGCAGCCACAGATGTGAAAGATTATTCCTACTCATCAATGCTGATATAAATACACGGTGGAAGCCGACCTCAGCTGGGATATTCTAGTTTTTAAACGGCCGATGGAGAAAAATTAACTTTTGGATCTGAATGCATTTGTAACGGTGAGGCTGTCCAAAGAGTGACTGAGGATGGTCAGCCTGACGGGGCCCCACGCGGTGTAGCCAGTGCTGCTGGGACGGGAGGGCCCGCCTGGCCACGACCTGCTGGCGACGCGGGCACAGCTCACACCTCGGGGCCCCTCAGCACGCAGCCTGGCGGGCATCTCACCGTCCGTGGTGCAACATCCTTCGGGCGGGGGGTGCATCTGGTAGGGGTTTGGGGGGCAGCTCTGTTCCAGCCCCCCTTCCCCCTCCTCTTCTTCTTCATTGTCCACTCGGCTTCCACCTAGACGCGGGAAAGGAGAGCAATGAGCAGGGCGGAAGTGAGTACACAGCGAGTCTCGGCTCGCTGCTAACTAACCAGTCCTCACAGGCACGCTATTTAAGGAGGGCGTTACCACCCTTCTTTACTCGCGGTGAAGGCCAAGGCTCACTCAGGCTGGAAGTCCTTCCCAAGCTCACAGACTCGGGCTCCAAGCCTGGCCTTGTGACTGCAAATGCAGGTCCACGTCACCTCCCAGCCCCCAGAGCCACACACGTCTGCGCAAGCAGCAGGGCTCAGTACGGACCTCGCTGTCGACAAGGACTGAGCATGAAGCCTGCACACGGTAGGCGCTCCAAAACCATCTGTGCGGGAGGAACCACGGCGTAACATAAGGCCCATTTTGCAGCTAAGGAAACTGAGGTTCAGAGAGAGCCAGTGATGCAACAAGCCGTTAAGCAGCACAGCCGGAATGTTCCCAGTTACACCCAACGCCCAAGCTGCTCTTCTTGCCACTGACTGCATCGCTTGGTTTAGAACCCAAAGTCCAGTGTGAACAACCTTTACACTGAACAAGAGAGGAGTGAAGCTCTATGCTGTTATTTATCCCCAAGGGAAAACTGGATGTATACAAACCAGAAATGCGAACACCCGAACGTACCACACTCACCAAAAAAAGCCATCCCAGAGCAGGCCAAGTGACTTTAAGACTTTAGGAAACTTTTTTTAAGTGAAATAGTATTATAGGAGCAATGGCAAATGTGGAAACGGCCAGGAGAGCCAGGAATTGGCCAGGAAAATCCCACTCCCCCTGTGCGTGAACTTCATCACAGCAATAAAAGAGTTGGTCTTCCCCACAGGCTCTCAGCTCCTGGAGAGTACGGGCCCTGCCCTTATTCTGTAACCCAGGCACCCAGCAGAATGCCTCGCACAGGAAACTACTTCCCAACTGGTCTGAGCACACACAGTTATACCTTATTTACCCAGCCTGCTAGAGAAAGAGGGTTTCACATCAATGAATTTACAAACTCCTTCTAGCTTCTTTTAACTTCTTTGGGTAAAAAAATCCTTCTATCTTTAAATGTCATTTAATAAATAGAATCCAGATTTCCTCATGGAATAGGGTCGTTACAAGCATCCTTAGATACACTAGGCCAGGAGACGGTTGCTTCTTCCTGTTTTGTTTCTCTGTATCCTCCTCTAGTGCTGACCCCTTTGCTGCCATTCCTTCTACTCTCATCTTAGTTGGCTCTCACACTCTCCATCCATCCAGTGGGTTACGTGGCTTTAGGTTAATGATGAAATTGTGTGCAGCAGAAAAAGATCGACTAGGAATCTGGGAACTCGAGTTTTAGTCCTTGGGTCTGCCATTGTCTGGGTGGCCACAGAAAAGTTACTTAACCTCTCTGTGCGTCAGATCCTGCATCTTTAAAATGAGGTGGTCATAGAAGGTCACTTTGAGCTGTGACAGTCTATGTGGGGATATATGGCTCTCAGAGTTGCACAGAACATTCCAGGTGTGATTTAATCAGTACAGGGTGCTGGGAGCATAACCTCAGGGCGGTCACCATTCTAAAGGTGCCGGAAGGACAAGAGGCAGAAGAAACTAACATCTTAGGCCGGCCCAGACCCATGACCTTGGGAAGGTCACGGCAGGAAGTGAGCAAGAATTCCTAGTGTCTCCATCCCTCCAGGACCAGAGGACAGAGAGGTGGCGGGGAGGCTGTAAAAAGATTACCCAGGAAGAACACAAAGGGCGCTGGAGGGATAAACTCCAGAGCCTCCTTCAGACGCTTCCTTCCTGCCATTAAATGCAGGCAGGGATGGTTTTAGCAGAAGGCAGAGTCACGCCCAGACCCCAGGTGCCAGCCATGCAGCTCGGGTCCCCCCAGGGGCTCAAACCATCCTTTGGCCGTCTATGGAGTACGTGGCTTAGAAGGCTGCCTGCCAAATCAAGACTAGTCTGTAAGCCAGAGACTCGGCTCCAGGGGCTCAGGGCGGGGGGGACAGCAAAGCACCAACAATTAGAGTGAAAAGGGGAGAGAAAGCCGGGGACTTCGGAGCTCTGAGGCACGCACAGGAATGTCTGCACGTTATTCCGTTCAACCAAAAAGAACAGGAATCCAGACTCTCCGAAAGAATGAAAGGAGAGGGTCTTAAGCCTCTGAAAGTCAAAGAAAGGGCTCAGAATCCAGTCGCTGCCAAGAAAGCAGGATTAAAGGTCAAAGGTCTACATCAGACATTCCAGGCTCTTTGATGGAATCCTTCAGCCAGCATCAAGCCCAAGGAGACTTCCTAACCAGGGCCAGACTAAACCAGACTGTTTACCAAGGTCTCCTGGCAGGATGAGAGCTTTAAAATGGCCTGAGACAAAACCAACTGGATTGGGAGCTCAGGACCTTAAAACTCAACCACAGGAATCCAGAGGTTCCACAGCTGCACTGCACCCCATACAGTATGAGGGTATTTGTTTTAATGTTTAGAGTAAATTCTGTTTTCTTTCCATGAGAAGAAACCGTATGACATTCTGAGTGGGTGGGATTACAGGAATTTACCTGCATCTTGTTTAATAAATAAATACTTATCCCCAAATACTGGGTTTGTATTTGTTTTGTTTGGTTGGCCTTCCTTTAAAAAAAAAATAACATGTAAAAGATATTTCCCCTAGAAAGAGGGGGTAATACCCCTAATTCGTAGAACAAAGTAACAAGGGCCCTCTGAATCGCCCTCACAAATACAGAAAATGTTAACAGATCAAGACGTATTTGGGGTACCAGCACCCTGGTCATTAAAAGCATCCTTAATGTTACTGTCTGAGGAAGGACAGCAGTAAGATAAGAGACCTGATAGAGAGACAGACTGACAAAACAAGCCCTCTGCACCACGTTCTATGATGCAGAAACCAGGGGCTCAAGCCTAGTGCTTGGTTGATGGTGACATTTAGCAAATTGACAAGAGTCTCCCCCTTTTCACCAACCCCTTCCTCCATCCTCCCAGTACTAGAGAAACAAAATCTCGCAGGATTTCTCTATGCTGTTTGCCAGACATATGGGAAAATCATAGAGAGGGCCTGCTCTGGTTTTCATACCAACATGAGGGGCTGACCAAGCCGGCTGACAGCTGGCAGGGAGCCTTCAGCACTCAACATGGGGGGCCCAGGCCACGCAAGCCTCCAAGCTGTCCCTGGAAAGCGCCACATGATGAGGGCAGATGAGGGCATCCCAAGGAGTCAATGTTCGGGATGCAGCCTCCCGTTTAGAGGCCAGCAAAGGTTGTCTATGGAGAGCTTCGACCCCAGGAAAAGCTGACTGGGAAACTCCAGGGCTTTCTCCCCACCTGTCCCTAGGTGAACATCCTTCGAAACGTCAAATCCATCTTCCATCTTCCCAAATCATGGGATTTAATTACTGGTGGAGGTAAAAGCACTTTGTTGATTTTAAGGTGCCATTCGAGTGTACTAAATTATTTATCATTATATTGTTCACTTATCATTAGCAACAAAGCCTTTCAATACTATAAGAAGTTAAGGATGACCATTTAATACGTATTTCACAAAAGTCTTTCAGCTAGCTGAAAACACAGTCTACAAGAGATCCCCCAGTTATTTCTCAAATGCCCCCAATGTCACAGAATTCTTCCTGTGCCGGAAAACCTTGGTACTTTCGATGTGAATACCAGAGAATTCTTGGGCTTCCTAATTCGTGCTTTTGATCACAATCTACTTTCACCCAAACCCAGATCCAGTTCCTTTAGGTCCTTAGCGATTGTTATTTGCAAGGTTAATTTTGTAAGGACGTTTTAAATAGTGACACAAGGAATGCCTCCCTGCTAGAAAAAGGGACTATCAGACATCACACGAGGCCCTCTGAGCCTCATTTTCCCTTATGTGCAACCGTCCCCAGCCCACCATCCCCGCCCTGCACGCACACACATATCATGATCACCCCAAGACAGGACCCGGCATACTGCATGCTTCGTTAATTAGTTAACTTTTGTTTTAAACCACAGCCCTCTTTCACTTCAAAAGCTAAGAGAAGCATGCAGGTAACTTCACGTGAAAGACAAAGTGACAAAAAGAACTTCCTTTAGCAATAACTCTCATACTTTGGATTGCTGTGGGTTACTTTTGACATGAAAATACATGACTACAAAAAATACAAAGGAAAGATTGAAAAATACAACCAGTTTATTCTCTGGATAATTAAGTAAACCCTAAATTTAACCCCATGCCTGAAGATAATTTATTCCCGGCACATGTTAAATCTATAAGGGTTTGTTCTTGGTTTTTAACAGTTTCTAGAGGGCTCTTGTAACTGCTATGACAAAGAAAAACTACCTGCACTCTTTTACAAAGATATGGCCACAAATCACAAAGAGAAAAAATATATAACTGAGGGTCAAAAGCATGTTAAAATGTCTTACTTATCCAAGTGAGACCATCAAACCTTTTAATACGAGTATAAGTAACAAGCAACTCAGAACAGGCTAACACGGCTCTTTCTTTCTCCTACTAGTCCAATGAATCATTTTATTCCTTGCAACTTTATGGCTGAAACTTATTTTCGTTTTAGCCAAGTAAGGATGGGATGCACGTGCAACGTTCTCTTTCCTAATAATTCTGTGCTTCCAGACCCAACAGTTTCTACAGTTTCCTCAGAAGAGGAAAGAGTTTTCCAGTGCCACTGCTGACATTCTCACACTCGGTAAGAGAAAGTCAAGAACGCATCTCCTACCTTCTAGGGCGGAAAGCTGCTGCTCTGCTTCCAAGTACAACTGGGAGAAGACGGGCCTGGGTACCAGGCTGTTGGAACGCAGCGAGGCCTCGATGGAGTTGTGCAGGACCTCCTCAAACCGCGTGGTCTTCAGCTGTCCAGCGTAAGAGTTTCCCATCTCCAAGAGAGGTGAAGCAGTCTTCTGTTTAAAATGGCATTTCAGTTTCAGTTACAAAGCCTGACCCCGAGCACGAAGCCCAAAGGCAGAAAGGATCCCCACTGCAAGGAGGGGAGAGGGCCGCGTATCCCCCGCTCAGCCAAGACGAGGAGCAGGCAGCTCTCAGCTACAGCTCCTGCCGGGCAATTACAGGAAGTTATATAAGTAACAGCTTTCTCTAATATAGCACTCAGAGAGCAGAGCCTGACACCTCTTAGGAGATTTTACTAGAAACTGGCTCTTAGTCATCTGCAGGTTTCACAGACCCCCCAGCTTTTCCCTGAGTGGTGATCCTGCTTTTTGAGAGACCCCAGACAAATGACGCTTTCTTTTCCTTGACTTGAAGAAGAATGGCCCTGCGCCACTTGATGTGTGTGACGGCAGCTGACAATGCAGCGACCCATGACAACCAGTCCCCAATTTCAGGATTACGGGACTTGGTCTCCCCCACCTTCTCAGGAGGAAGGCTCGCAAGCAGATTTCCCCTCACTGCCTCCTCTGCTAAAAGGCCAATTGTGAACACTTCCTCTAAAATGTTTTTAGTTTATTATGTTTCTATTAGACAAGTGATGCAGAATTACATCTGGGAATCTGGAAATTACAGAAGAGGGTGGAAAAGCAGGAGGAAAATCACTATGTCCATCCCCCAAGATAACCACTGTGATTTTTTTTTTTTTGGTAGCAGCTTAAGATCTAATTCACATAACACCCCATTCATCCACTATATGTAAAAGAGATAAACAACAAGGTCCTACTGTAGAGCATAGGGAACTATATCCTATATCTTGTAATAACCTATAATGGAAAAGAATACAAAAAAGAAGATATATATGTATAACTGAATCACTTTGTTGTACACCAGAAACTAATACATGGTAAATCAACTATGCCTCAATTTTTTAAAAAAAGGTACAACTCAGTGGTTTTTAGTATATTCCCATGTGGCACAACCATCACACAATTGATTTTAGAACATCTGTCATCACCCCCGAAAGAAATCTCATACCCTTTGGCCGTCACCCTTAAGTCCCCAATCCTGCAGCCATAGGCAGCCACTGATTTACTTCATGTCTATAGACATATTAACAGAATCATACAGTATGTGGTCCTTCCTTCCGTTAGCGCAACGTCTTTACCACTCCTCTGTGTTAAGCAGGTGTCAGTACTCCATTCTCTCTGACACTTTGATGCATTCTTTCCAGACTTAATTCTCTGGGGGGCAGGAGGGAGCTGGGAGACTGTATCCACATGGTTCTAATCCCTTTATGATACAATTTTTGATTCTGCTCTTTTCATCTGACATAAACATTTCACCCAAACCTCTTACAAATGCTCTTAGAACCATTTTAATGGCTGCATTGCACTCCATTGAGTGAAGGTTCAGGTATTTGCTAAGACATTTCTCTGGGATCAGACATACGGTTAAATCCCTATATTTAGTGCTTCCTAAGAACTGGCATTTAAATGTATATTCCTTCCTAACGTTTGCTGTTTATTTTCTAATTTCGTTTTTTGTTTAGATCTCCCTTTTTCTATTTCCTTTTGGTTTAATTTGTTGTACTTTTACCAAACTTCTTAAAATGACTACTTTATCATCATCTTTATTTTCCATCTTACTGCTTTGATAACGAAGATATTTAGGGCTATACATTTTCCTCTGGGTACCTCTTGTGCTGTGGCCCCTAGGTTTAGTGTGAAGTGTTCCCCTTTCCATCTCTTTTTAGACAGTTTATGATCTCCCTTTTGAGTAGGTTTAATTTCTAAATAGTCAGAATTTGGGAGGAAGAAGGATTAGCCTTATGTTATTTATTTATTTCTAATTTGTATTGGATAATCACGACTGTGGCGTTTAAAAACTCTACTTTTAAAATTTGTTAAGGGTTTCTTTTTGACAGGTGCCAGATGGATTTTTACAAATATGCTGTCATATGAGAAAAGATTAAACTCTCTTCAAGGTATGAAAGTAGACTATTCAACTTTTCTACATCCTCATATATTTCATGCCTCCTCTACTATTAATGCCCAAACTGGCATTTGACTTCAAAATAGCACAAGGTGGGGAATTCCCTGGTGGTCCAGAGGTTAGGACTCCACGCTTCCACTGTAGGGGGCCCAGGTTCAATCCCTGGTCGGGGAACTAAGACCCTGCAAGTTGCATGGCGCAGCCAAAAACAAAAACAAAAATAGCACAAATGCCATCCTCGACATGACCACAGGACACTGGCTTCCTGCTTCATTACAGTGACACACACACACTCGGTCACCCAAGTTGTGAGACTGGCTTCACATCCCAGGCACCTCCTTACACATCACTTTGACTTAAGATGTATATAAGAAATTCCCCTTGTCCTTGTTCTGTAGGTGGCTAAGCAATTTCAAGATGGGACCGTTGGTGCCCTAAGGAGCTCTGGTTTCCCTCCTGAGGGTAAAATGGGCCGGTGTCATCAGGTTGATTTTCTGCCTTCTGTTGTAAGAAAGGTTCAGAAGGTTCAGGCTTCCTTCTTCCAACTAAAAGTAAATGGAAACCATTAAACACTTCCTGCTTGGGGCAATAACTCCTGAGCACAGGGCCTCCCCTCGGTCAGCCCCTGCTTACAGCCTGGGGAAATGAGCTGGTGGGAGGATTGCTTCAGGAATTAGCCCGAACAAAAAGAAAGCGCTCCTGAAAGGGAGAGGGGAGCGGCTGGAGCCACCTAATAGCCTGAGTCAGAAGAGGCTCCCGGGCCCTCTGCCTTTTCTCTTGACCCGCAGCCTCCTTCAGTACATAAATGAGGGATTACGGGCCACATGTGGGGACGCCTGTGTCCGTTTCCATTCAGGGTGGTCCATGGAAAGCTGCCGCCAATTAATAACATCACGAATGCCTCCTGTTTCTATAGATCTTTGTCTGAAGAGCTTAACGCACACAGAAAGCAGCTTTACTTCTGGCCCATTTTACCTGGAGCCCCTGCAGAATGATGCTCAGTGGTTGAAAGAAATGCTCAGGGCATCCAGACCCTCCCTTCCCAAGGTCCTGGGCCGCTCACCTGGCAGCTGACGGGCACCCTGAGCCCAGAGGACTCCAGCGGTTAAGGCAGAGCAATGCCTGGTGTGGACAGAGCAGTAAAGAGGAAGAAAGAAAACTAATATCGTCCGGCTCCCGTGTGCCAGGCACCTTGCTCAATACACTTGGTAGCCGCGTGAGGGATATTATGAAGCCCATCATAAGGATGGCAAATCCAAGTCTCAGAGATGATAAGTAACCTGAAAGAACTCTTGTTGAAAGAAAATAGAATTGGGGGTGGGGGGAAGGAGAAGGGGAAGGGGAGGGAAAGAGGGAAGGAGGGAAGGAGAAACACAGAAGGGACAAGGGCATAGATAGAAGAATGCTCACACTCAAAAAAATGGAAATTGTATTTTACAACCCTAAGCAAACATCAAAGCTTTAATGCCTAGAAGCAAATAGTGAGAGAGACAATGACCCCACTCCCGATCTCATGAGGCATTTGAAATCCTAAGTAAATGCTGGTAACTGAGGATGGGGAAGGAAACTGAGAATCGTACGACAATGCTCTGGCCCTTGTTGTTAGTCCTACTGGACCACAATCGAATGGTGTGGAAAATTCCTACCTACACCTGGCAGTGCACCAGCTCACAGACAAGACCACTTGCCAGTGAGGAGTTAGGGCTCAGAGGGCAGACAGAGCAGGCTGAGATGGAGGCCCAGCTGGGGCTCGCTGGCGTGCTAGGATCCCACAACTGTCACACGGGGAACTAAAGAGCCAGAGAGAGGACAGCCTCGCTCAGGGTCAAACACCAAAGCCAACCTCCTCCCCAAAGCCTCGTGGATCCAGGGCGACACCTGTGACCTCCCGGGACTGGGTTCTACCACTCGCTGCCTGGGAACGGCCTCTTTGCTCGTCTCCTGTTGCAGTTACTCAAGTCTGCAAACTGCGGGGATTCCTTTCCCACCCTGACACGTCACACTCTGCTGCCTGCCTTCCAAGGCCTGGCCCAGCCCCTCCCAATGCTGGTGTGTGATGCTCTTCAACCACAGAATCTGAAGCAGTGCCCATCACCGCAGCGACAACGGTCAAACCACGGGCTTCACCTTAATGCACAGGAGCCTGGTATAGTAGACAAAGAGAGCATGTGTGGCTCACCGGGCCTCGGTATTCACATCTGTAAAATGCGCTCTTTGAAGGACTCACTGGTCATCACAGAGAGCAGAAGACAGAGTGTGAAAGTGCCTAGCAGAGCACCTGGTAGTCAGTGCGTGACCATTCATTTCTAGCTAAATCTGAACAGGCATGTGAAAAGATAAGAACTTCAAATCATAAGTGACAAGGGACAAAAAGTGCTATAGTCCATAATTCCTACAACGTAAGGTCGGGGCAGGGGTCTTGGGGAGAATCAGTGAGAACTCAGGCGGTCCAAAGGGGCTGGTACCCAAAGTGGGCCAAAAAGGAAGAGTAGGATATTTTTGGCCAAAAATTGGGACTAGCATTTGGGAAAGAAACAGGAGGGTACACAGGCAGGAAAGCTCCACGAATACACACATGCTCTAGAAAAAGAAAATAAGTGCACTTGATGAGTAGTAAAGGTGGCACCATGATAGGAAAAAAACCAAAACTGAGGGTAAAAATTAGACATTGTTTTAGTAGGCAACAGCCCTGAAGCTTCAGAACTAGGGATTTATGTTGATAAAGGTGATGTTTTAAGCAGGTCAGCTGGACAGGGATGTTTGGAACAAAATTGGAGGGAAGACCCGGAGGCAGGAGGCCTGGTGGAGATAAATTAGGAGCTTGGGATTAACATACACGCACTACTGTACATAAAAGAGACAAATAACAAGGACCTACTGCAGCGCACAGGGAACTCTAGTCAGTATCTCGTAATAACCTATGATGGAAAAGAATCTGAAAAGAATAGATATATATAAATATGTATAACTGAATCACTTTTCTGTACACTTGAAACAACATTGTACATTAACTATACTTCAATAAAGAAATAAAAATAAAAACAGCCTTTGCTCACTTCCTGTCTCTGTGTCACATGTTGGTAATTCTCACTATATTTCCAACCCTCCGCCAGCAAAAATATTATGACTCACTGAAGGCTCAGATGACGGTTCGCATTTTTTAGCAATAAAGTACTTTTTAATTGGGGTACATACATTGTTTTAGACACAATGCTATTGCACACTTAATAGACTACAGTATAAACATAACATTTATATGCACTAAGGAACCAAAAAATTCATGTGATTCACTTTATTGCAGTGGCCTAGAACTGAACCTGCAATATCTCCAAGGTGTGCCTATAACTATTTTGGAAGATGGGGAAAGGAAAAAGGTGGGTGCACACATGCGTTTGGCGGGGAGGAGGAAAGAGGTGTGAGAACCCTCAGTTCTCATTCCATGGTAAGAATGAAAAGATGGTCCAGGAATAATCAAGAAAGTGCAACATCAGTTATTATTTGTAAATAAAGCGGTAAAATCCAGAAAATTAAAGAAAAAGAAAGAATTAAGAGATGGTTGCCTCTACGTAGCAGGAACTGGAGTGGAAATCGGTGAGAAGGAGATCACTGGTTTTCAGTTTAAAGTTTATAACATTTAACTTTTTAGACTGTGTGCATTTTTACGTTTATTAAAAGCTGAAGGTTACATTTTTAAAAATTAGTGAAATGCAGGCTTTATGAATATCCATTTTTATAATGGATGATGGATATCGCACAGCACTTCAGTAGGAGAGCAACTGAAGATCTTGGTGAACTACAGACCTACAGCAAAGGCAGGCCACCCTGCTAAGCATCTCCACAAGCATCACTGAATTTAATCCTAGCAACAATCCTTTCTGGTCATTATTTCTCTCCCTACTTGTATCCCTATTTTACAGATGAAGAAACTAAGGCTCAGGGAGGTGGGGAGACCTGTCTAATGACACACAGCTAGTGCCTGGTCTGGAATTAAAAGCCCATCTCCAAGAATCTCTTCCATGAAAAGTAGTATTTAAGAAGTTTGAACTAGCAGAATTGAAAAATCTCAGACATCCTCAGTTTAAAGGTTATAAACTTGTATTACCATTACCTTCTAGTGTTTTTTTCCAGTCGTGTCAAGACATTTCCCAGTTTTACAGAATGCTATGGCATTCCTCAAAACTTCTAGAGGCTAGCACTGGAGAGTAGGCCTCACGACACGAAGCATGCACACACATCCAGAACTGGACATCCTTCCAGGCTGTGTTCTTGTTGGCACTCTGGGAGCCCATAAAACCCTGCAATTATTCATAGGAGAGGGTTCTACCTATACTCACTGAACCCCATGACCGACCTTATAAAGTCCCGATTATAGTACTTACATACATAGTACAGCATTACATCCAAAGTGAACAAAAAAACAAAATATAAAAACCTCTGTTCGTATCTATTTTACCTAATCATTATATTATTTTTCAGTGTACGTTTTATAATGTAAATAATATACAGGATATACTGCAGTCCACGTATGCAATTTATAAATCAACAGACAGATATATACATATATATGAGGGGCAACCCGAGTTTGAATGAAAGAATAAGAAAACCAATATTTGTTTAGTATCTCTTTTGCGCCAGCAGTTCTGTGACAAAAGTACTATTGTCTTCATTTTGCAGGTGAAGAGACTGTGTCTGCGATTTAAAAGCATTTATTGTCTTCACATCTTTATTATTTCCTTTAGCAACAGAAACCCCAAGAACATTTTAAGTAATAATCAAAATAATAGTCATCACTTACTAGGGCCACTTTGTGCAGACACCTTTCTTAGTTTACATTTATCATTTATTCCATCTTCACCATGGCCCTAAAATGCACATAGCATGGTTCTCATTTTATATATTAGGAAACTGAGGCAGGATGAGATTAAGTGACTTGTGCAAGGTCTCACATTTGGGACAATTTTAGAATGTCGAATGATGGCCCAAAGCAAGGGAATCTTTGCTTTCAATGACGTCGGTGACTTCAGAAAAGGGAGCATTTTTTAAAGTTCTTGTTTTTGTTTTTGTTTTTTTAATGGTGTCCACTTGTCCAGCCATGCCGAAACTTTTGATTAGAAGAGGACTGCCTTGGGTTCTTCCTTAGTGGTACTTTACCAAGAGGGGGGCTGCCATGACAAGAAAACACAGCATCAGCAGCTGAAAAGCCCCATTTAAAAAGACACATTTCTAGCCAGACAAAGAAACCCAAGAGCATTCTAAGAATGCTACCTGAAGACAGGTCTCCCCGAGGGAGAAGGGCGAGCAGGCTCAGTGCTGCTTCAAGACACAGGCAGAACAAACAAGTAATCAGCGGGCCGGCCAGCCAGGGCCTGGACAGTGTCCGCCTCTCCGACAGCCCGAATGGCCCTTTCCTGGAGATTAAAGCAGGGATTAAACTAGACTCCAGCCCTTTCAAAGAAAAACATTCTCGTTCCGGCCTCTCCTTGAAGTGACCTTTTTCCTTTTCCTTTCTTTTTTTTAAAGAATAGACTATCAAAAGTTTGGGGGAATACCCTGGCAGTCCAGTGGTTAGGACTCCACGCTTCCACTGCAGGGGGCACAGGTTCCATCCCTGGTCGGGGAACGAAGATCCCCCAAGCTGCGCAGTGTGGCAAAAAAAAAAAAAGAATATCAAAAGTTTTGCCCAAGAGACAGAAAATCCATTTCACTTAAAAAGCTCACTGACACTTACTGGGAACCCTGAAGAGCTTCCGTGTCCAGCTAAACTCTGGGTCCACAAAGATTTGCCTGTTCCTTTCTGAGCACCTTTCAACTTTGCCTTTTGTCAGTCAAGTAACGAGGCACCTCTGCTTAAGCCCAGAGCTCGCACCTGTCAACAACAGTTATTGGCTCCTGGAATGGCTGGAACTCACTTCCTAAGGATGACACCCAGCTCTGTGTATCCCTGGCTGCTGCACACTGCTCATTCTGCTCATAAAAATAAAGCTACCCCCTCCCCCTGCTGCTCGCCCATCAGGGCCGGCTCTCCCCCTTCCCCAGAGAGATCCTCACTCTCATCCCGTTTCCTCCAGACGTCCGGAGGCGCACATCGTTGGCTGGGTCCCTCTGTGTGTGGAGACTGAGGCCAGCGATGTGCTGGGGGAAAGCTCTTGGGTTCTCAGCCATGGTGTCGACTTAGATCAAAACCAGCAGGACTCTCAGAGAGGGGCCCTACAGGTCCCTTTGAGTTATAAGATAATAAACCCCTCAGTAAAGTTGGACTTTACCAACTTCAAACGATTTTTCAAACGCAAAAGCGTTCATAATCTGCCTGCTGGGTAGTAAAAAGCATGTACTGTGGAATAAGGCCACCAGGGGCTTCATTTATGACTATGCTTCTTTTGAGCTGTGTGGCCTTGGGCAAGTTACCTAACCTCTCTGAACCTCCATTTCTTCATTTGTAAAATGAGGATAATACGAACTACCTCCCAGAGTTGTAATGAGGGCTAAATGAACTAACATATACAGAGTTGTTGGCACATAGTAGGTGTTAATAAATTCTAGTTTTCTCTCTTAAATTGGAATTAACTGCTCCTAATTCTAATTTCTAGATGCTAACCAGAGATCTTAACTTGATTCACTGTACTCCGATAGCAATAATTAAACTGGCTTCCTTTAGGGGTACACCAATTGCAATGTGCCTATGCAAGTAGATGGCATTTCCACACTGCTTATCCCCCTTCCTCTCAAGACTTGAAGCCACTTGACAACAGAAACTATGCTAGTCAATTCTTTATTTCCCATAAATACTGCAGGTCCCGGATAACTCCTAAAAGGAGGCAGAGGGAGACGGAAAGGGAGAGGGAGACCACCTGTTCAAGGTTATAGTGAGGACGGCAAAGAAACGAAGCGTGGTCCTGTGTGAAAGCATCACATGGAGATTCAGAAGCCCCAGGTGTACCAAGCAGACGCATCTGAGGTTTTCATTTCAGACCCCAGGATGCCATCGCTGTTACAGTTCCAGAAAGTGTATTAGCTAATGCCTCCCTGCCCCAGGTACTACCTGAACTCACCTGATTGTTTTCCATCCCAAGCAGGGTCAGAGGGGAGCCCTTCCCGTGAGCATCGAAGTTCAAGATGTGCACTTCTGTTCTTCCCTCATGAACACTCTGCTACCCCATGGGCCCTGTTTGTGCCTGTTCTTCCCTGGGCTCACACTGCGGCCAGCATTCATGGCTTCCTCTCCTCCACCCCCAGCACTCTGCACACACCTCACTGGGCTCCGGGTTTCTCCCCCTAAAGCCACACAGAGTGTGTCTGCGTTTCCCCCGCTCCTCGGGGGCTTGAACTGCTGGATGGAGTAACCAAGCTCACTCATTCCCCATGGAGCCCAGAACAGTTTCTTTGGAGCAGATCTGGCAAAGGATCAGCCATTGACTCTGCTCATTACCCCAGGCGGCCAGAGACCCCACTCGCCCTCCACCCGGGCCACCCCAGGCTCAAAGAGAAGACACAGCTGGAGGCCTTCAAGGTCTCAGAACCAAGTTCAGACAGCCAGGTCTGTCCTAAGCCACAAATCGACAACTCTGAGCCTGTTCTCTGCTTCATGAGAAACAGTGAGCCTTCCCCTTAGATTCATGGTTTTGCCCTAAAGTTAAATGCTTAAATAGTCTAATTTGGATACATGGCAGTCATATTTCATTCCTACTTGGAGCTAAGGGTGAAAGTGAAAGACACAGAGTCCCTGACCTGGAGAAACTCACGGGTAGGGAGGAAGTGCAGGTAAACAAGGCAGTGTGACCGTTGCCTTAGCAGGGATTTAGGCAAGAGGGCAGCTCGAAAGGAAACAGAGATGGGCATGGAAGGTTCTATCTCAAGTCAATCTCAGGGTAACTCCCAGAAGAGCTGAATCTGGGGGATAAGCACAGGTTTGCCAGCTGAATATAGGAAAGGGCATTCGGGCAGGAGGTGGGCAACACACCCAGGCTTGACCCGGGGGGGACACCCACGTGTGATTGGGGAACACAGGTCCTTCCAGATGCTGGAGCATGGTAGGGGGCGGGGGCGGGTATAGGAGGGTGATGAGGGCCAGTCTAGACTAAGCCCTGTGAACACACATTCAGATTTAACCCTGTAGAGTCAGGCAAGGACTTTAAGCTGGCTGGATCAGACTGTGAGAGAGATTACCTAGGCTTCCTAAGGAGGAATATAGGAGAATATTGCAATACACTGAGACTCAAGGAGGACACAAAGACTGGCTCATGTGGAGGCTGAGGAAGAGGGGAGACTGGGCTTTAGAAAGAGGAGGAAGTCGGTGGTGTCACCATCGCAATGCAGAAGGGCAGGGGCCGCGGGAGGTCTGAGGAGCCCAGGGCGCCAGGTGTTCAGGACCCTCCAGCCACCCCCTTGCTTGTGATCTGTTCCCTCACAAGCATCTGCTGAGCTACGTGCAAAATGGGGCTGGTACCCACCTGTCTTTGTCCTCTGTCTCCTCTCAGCCTCGCCTGGAGAGGTGACCAAGGGCAGAGAAGAAAGCGTCCATGCCCTGGAGTCAAAGCCGGAGTTCAAGTCCATGAAAGAGAAGACCCATCCACAGACCCCCCCGGCCTCTCTTCCCCTCCCTTTGCCATCTGCCTCCGTTCTGAATCACATCCAAAACACACCTGTGGTCCTCAGACCCTCTCACCTGTCCCTCTCCGGAGACAGCCCTCCCCCGGAATCCCTGCTGACCTCAGGGCCTCCCGGAAGGTAACCATCAATGCCCCAAATTCCAGCTCAGATCTGAGCTGCCACTAACCCCTGTTCCTTCTTTCTCCCACATCCCTACAGCAAAAGTTAAGAATCCTTCAGCCGGGGCTTCCCTGGTGGCGCAGTGGTTGAGAATCTGCCTGCCAATGCAGGGGACACGGGTTCGAGCCCTGGTCTGGGAAGATCCTACATGCCGCGGAGCAACTAGGCCCGTGAGCCACAACTACTGAGCCTGCGCGTCTGGAGCCTGTGCTCCGCAACAAGAGAGGCCGCGATGGTGAGGGGCCCGTGCACAGCGATGAAGAGTGGCCCCCGCTCGCCGCAACTAGAGAAAGCCCTCGCACAGAAACGAAGACCCAACACAGCCAAAAAAAAAAAAAAGAATCCTTCAGCCGACACACAAGTATGGTGATTTATTTCTTATGAGACCACAGTTTCGGAAAACAAAACAAAAGCAAAGCAAAGCCCTCTCAAGACTGCATTTCCAACCTCCTCCTGTACCTCCCGCGGCACGGTGGGCCCTCGTGTATGAGGAATGGCTGTGATGCTCTAGGAGAGGAGGAAGAGTCAGCCCCGAATATACGATGTGGCCATAAACGCATCCAGACGGCAGGATGGTCTCCTACAAACTCTTTGAGGTCCTCCTGGCAGGAAACAGCATTCTAATGTAGATTTCTGCGATTTTCCCTGGAGGAACTCATAAACTCCACAGGTGCTGTTTGATGACCAAAAGCCGGGCTAAGGGCTTGACTGCTATCTAATCTGCTTGTCTCTCTCACCGGGACTGTCCTGTCTCAGCCGCCAGAGCACCACGCCACCCAGACATCTGTCTACACAAGGTCAGATGGAGCCTTCCTCTGGGACCCTCCTTCAGCTCTCTGGAATGGAACCACAAAGCAAACGCGATGTCCCCACCCCCAGTTGCAGGGAGAACTGAATGGGAGAGAAGCAGCTTCTGAATAAAGCCAGGGAAGATTCTCAGGGAAGAAGAAACCATGGAAAAACTTCTCTCCAGAACCCACCAGGCAGGATCCGGAGAGTATTTCCTTAGCACATCATTTATAACTAGACTCGCCGCTGCTTGGTGTCTACCTTGTGCAAAACTAATTAGTTCTAACCCATTTAGATACCATTTTCAACAGCAAAATCAGGAAATGAGTTCATTAGGTGGATTCACTCGGCTTACTGAAAAGGCAAATGCTTTGCCATTATTCCGCTTGACACGGGCCAGTGCCGTCTCTATCATCAGCCAAAACGCCAACGCCAACCTCTCCAACCCCCCAAAGCTGGTGCTCCGCTCCCCACGTCGAACACACCATACCTTACAAGAAGCTGGTCATTTCAGGCAGCCAGAAACCAACCAGCCAGGAGCAGGCTGAGCCCAGTGAAGGGCGAGCGCTTGCTGAGCCCCTGCCTCCCGGGCTGTGCCTTTGATCGTGCGGGGAGCCCTTAATGCCCCCAAGAACAGTGCCAAGCGCTCGGTCAGCCTGACACCCTGGCTCCCTGGCCCCTGCCCTGGGAGGCAGAGGCAGTCAAGCCAGCCAGGGGAAAGGTTTCAAAGGCAGTATCTGCTCCCGAGGCTACAACAACAACCAGGAGGGAAAAAAAAAAAAAAACAAGCCAGCAGCAGACTTTCCAAGCTGAGCTCCCTCTGCCCCAGGCTCCTGCTGGGTCAGATGGCAAATGCCATGGTTTTCCATCTTCTTAGCGCTGAAGTGTTTTACTGGGTCAAAGTGCTCACCACGCAGGTACATACCAATCTGTCGGTCTAACCACCAGCAGTTAAACCGAGTCTTTTCAAACATGAAAGTTCTGTACTTGGCCTGGAACCGCGTCCTCTTGAGCAGAGAACAAAGGGTCAGGGAAGAGCACGGGCTTTGCCATGGGAATCGGGCAGCCCGCTTGGCCACGGGAGGACCGCAGGTGTGGCACTGACCCCGAGAAGCACGTGCCCCTCCAAACAACCGCCTCCGTGAAGAGCGAGGAACACAACCTGGCCAGGAGAAGTCCCCTGAGGGTCACAGTGGCTCGTTCTTGAACTTATTGTATTTAAGTCATTTCCACCACGCTGGAAATCATGAAAACACCAGCTCTTGTCCGGACCTTCCTACACATCCCTGTTGCAACTAACATTTGGAAATCCAGGAATCCTGCTCAAATCCTAACTGAAAAAGGGAAGACAAGAAATCATGGGAGCCCCCTTCTTTTGTGCTAAATCCCTCTAACTTTGATTTTCATCTTCTTTCCACGGTCTTTTATTTGCCCGCCAAGAGGACATGGAGAGGACCCAGGGAGACCCATGTCATCTGCCTTTTGCGCCAAAGCCCAAAGGACTGGATTATCCTTGTTGGTGCCCCAAGTCAGCAAGGAGAGTTCTCAGCTGTTTCGAGGCCCCGCCCTCAAAACCACCATGCGGTGGAAGGAAGAGCCCCATGTCTCGGACTTCCTCCTCCCCAGGCTGAGCCCCATCTCCCTAGCAAGGCAAGTGGAGACCCCACCTGCCCCCAGGCCTTCACAGACAGGCAGGGCCGCGCCCCCTGGTGGCTCTGCTTGAATGAGGCTGCAGGAGTCGAAGCAAAGCCTGGCGCGGCTTCACTCACGGCAGGGGGGGGAGCAGCTCAGGTCTGAGGACGCTTGGGGACTGGAGAGGGGGTGACCCTGCATGGAGCGCCTACCACCGTCCACCGCTCAGAGCACTGTCTGTAATGGTGGGAAACTGGACACCCCAGACATGTCCAACAGGAAAGGGAGGTTTAATGCAGCCTCTGATATCCACATGCATGTGACTTTGTGCATGAAGTTTTTAAACGATATGGATATCCTTAGGGTACAACATGCAGCAAGAAAAAGATCTTAACTTGTTATAGAAATATAAAGAGAGGAATACATGTATACACATACATGTAATACAATGTATTGATATATGATATCTTATTATATAGAGATCCATCAAGAGAGATATATCTTGGGTCTGGCCCAGGCTTGGGTTTGAATCCTGACTTACTGGACATTTGACCCTGAGCAACTTACCTAACCTTTATGTGCCTCAGTTTCCCCAATC
Source organism: Balaenoptera physalus (assembly GCF_965194825.1). Lineage (NCBI taxonomy): Eukaryota > Metazoa > Chordata > Mammalia > Artiodactyla > Balaenopteridae > Balaenoptera > Balaenoptera physalus. Next base: position 89,955,581 of record NC_138894.1, read on the forward strand.
TGATAAAAGGGATAAAAGTACCTGTTTCTTAGTGTTGTTGTGTGGATTCCATGAATGAATATGCAGAGGGTACTGGGAACACTGAATGGCACATATATAATATTTACTATATAGGCCATGATAATAGTAACAACTATTATCATTGCTAAGCTTTCGGCCTGTAAATAAATAAATAAAATGCTTAAAAGAGATTGAAAAAAAAATGTCTACAGTGGTTGCCTCTAAGTGAAAGAATTCAAGATTTTTTAATGCTTCTTTAATCTTTTCCATAGTTTGCTAATTTTAAATTGCCATAAATTATCATCATCACGAGGAGAAAATGAGCAAAGAAGGAACTGCCTTCATCAGGCCTGTATTACAATACCTTTGAACTGACCGTGCTTTCCCATTGCTGTCAAAATAGGCTTCGGATGTGAAAATAACATTGGGGTGCCTGCACAGGAGAGAGAGCTCGCCCCAGTGGCAGCTCTGATGGTGTTTCTGTGTGAGTCTTCCTGCTGAATTTACATCTGCAAATCTATGCTCAATGCCAATATATCTCATTGCCATATATATCTATCTCCCTCTCTTCTGTCCCATATCAAATGCTGTTCTCCCCCCCCACCCCTCGGCCAAGTCCCTTCCACCTTACATGATGTGACAATCATGGACAGATTCACTGTACCAGCAGCCAACTGTGTTGGCTTTTTCTCTGTGACCACAAAGGCTTGAAGTGATTACCTTCAAAAAGCCAAAACTCTCTACCTGTCCAACAAAGTGTCCTGGAGACTGTGATAACCACCATTAACAAACAAATAGGCCTTGGCTTTTACAAAATGTTTCCCTGAGAGTTTTTCAGATCACTTTAGGTCTCCTTTACTTGTACAGACTGTGAGGGGCTGGTACTGCCCGATGCCGATTGCTCATGCCTCCGGTGCTTTGTGCAGGCTGTGTGTTCTGCCTGCCTGGGAAGCCCTTACCCCTCATTCATGATATGAACTCCTATTCATACTTCAAAACCTAGTTCATACATCTCTTCTGTTGTGTGATGGACCTGACTTCCCTAAACAGACCTGAGCACTTCTGTCTTTGTTCAGGTTTAACGAAACTCCAGAAGCCAGACTAAAGAGAGGACTTGTGGCTAATACAAGGCAAGTAACTAGAGGAAGCCAGTCGGCCCTACAGAAACCCAGACTCGGGCCTCTGGCATGTGTTAGTTGAAAACAGGGGACTTCTTTGAAATACTGTGTACAGAGCATTTGACCCCTCCACCGCCCACCCGACGGCCACATGCAGCGTTGCAGGACTCAGGTGTGCACCACTGGCAAAACACATGAAATCAATTAAATTTAATCAACAGAGAAGAACTAGGGCCACTAACATAGACACAGTCTGGCATTTAGAGGGCTCCAAAATACGAGCTGATGCTGTCCTGAGCACCCAAAAAGCAACACCTATGGACACAAAACTCCCAGCCGACTGTCTCTTTCTTAAACCCACATGAAAATCCAAGAGTCACCTGGCATCTGAAGAAGGACTGAAGCATGACAAGAACATCCAGGAGAAGGAAAGATACTAAAGCAACCTGAGAAAAAAACAAGGATACATAAACAATTTTTTTAAAAACTCTAATTATTATCCTTTGAGAGACTAGGGGGAGACACACTGTGTCACTGAGTCCATTCACTGAGAGACCCAAAAATCACAGAGGAAGAGCTCTTAGAGATGCCCCCATCCGTCCTCTGGTTTAGAGCTGACAGACAGTCTTAGTCCCCTCAGACTGCTGTAACAAAAATACCACAGACGGCATGGCTCAGAGAGCAAACATTTATTTCTCCAGTTCTGGAGGCTGGGAAGTCCAAGACCAAGGTGCCAGCAGATCTGGTATCTGGTGAGAGCCCATTTCTTGGTTCACAGATGGACCATCTTCTCCTGTGGCAGAAGGGACAAGAGAGCTCTCTGGGGTCTCTTTTAAAAGGGTACTAATCCAGACTTCCCCAGTGGTGCAGTGGTTAAGAATCCACCTGCCAATGCAGGGTACACGGGTTCGATCCCTGGTCTGGGAAGATCCCACATGCCGCAGAGCAACTAAGCCCGTGTGCCGCAACTACTGAGCCCGTGTGCCGCAACTACTGAGCCCGCATGCCACAACTACTGAAGGCTGCGTGCTCTAGGGCCCACGTGCCACAACTACTGAGCCCGCATGCTGCAACTACTGAAGCCCACGCACCTAGAGCCCGTGCTCCGCAACAAGAGAAGCCACTGCAATGAGAAGCCCGCACACCGCAACAAAGAGTAGTGCCCGCTCACCACAACTGGAGAAAGCCTGCGCAGCAGGGAAGACCCAATGCAGCCAAAAATAAAAACAAATAAATAAAAGGGCACTAATCTCATTCCTGAGGGCTCCACCCTCATGACCTAATCACCTCCCAAAGGCCCCACATCCCAATACCATCACATTGGAGGATAGGTTTCAACATATGAATTTGGGAGGGACACATACATTTAGTCTCTAGTAGGGACCCTAACTAGAGAGCTGAGTGGAAAAGCTACAGGTATGGAAGCCACACACATTATGATATGTAAGAGTTTGCATATTCTGCTATGTTGTCCTACATACAGTCAGTTCTGCTATGACACTTGTTTTTAAACCACAAATCTGTACCAACGGATTAATATTTTGTGAATTTTGTGTGCCCTTGGGTGTGATTTCCTCTGCAAGAAACACTAAGGTGAATGCAGAAAAAAGGTGCCCGGTTGAAGTGAGCTGCTTAGGAATACACAAAACCACACACCTCAAACACCTACCAGCCACCTCCAAGCTCTGCGTGTATTACGAGCCACGCCCATCCACAGCTGGTGTTAGAACTTTCCATATGATTCCACATCTCCCTCCTTCCTCTACTTCACAGTAACTCACAGCTGCAACCCTTCCAATGCCCATTTCCACACAAAACTCTATCTTGCACTTCTAGGTAAAGTTCCATATTTATTGCACCATTTGTGTATTTCTTAACCATTTCTCATATGTAAAACTGTGCTTCCCTTTTCTATTAGGCGTTTACCTTTTTTTTTTTCAATATGTCATTGATGAAATTTTTTTGAGTCCTGTGTCTGTAATCCCATCTTTCCCACAAATCCTGTGGTTTTTATTGTGCGATTTTTCATGATTCAGTGATTTTTAGAAACATATGTTGCATTATATCAGAACTGACCATATGACTGTATTTCTGCATCCCAACTACATTTTCAGGAGTTCCTCTGATACTTGGGGTGGGGAGGGGTTGGGGGAAAAACAAAGAGCATGGCATGCCGATTCTGGTTTGGAAAATTTGGTCACCACCACTGAATTGTACACCAGTCACGCCAAGCTCATTCTTTCTGGCAACCCCAAAACTTTCATCAGCTGCTTGGCCTTTTCCCTGCACTGACTAAACTGGAGTCTCTCCCTGGGGTAGAGCCAGTTGCTGGGTTTTGTCAGTATAAAAGAAATGTGTATATCATATGGGTTTTTTCTCTCCATCAAATACAAAATAAAATTCAAGCATAATTAATGAAATCTCCATTCCTGGCTTTTGTTTACGGGGAAGCAGCTATGGAGCTGGTGCCTGGGTTCCCATCCCGGCCCCTCACCGGCCTGTTGCTGTGTGACCTCAGGCAGCTCCTGAACTCTCTGAGTTCGTTTCCTCCCCCATAAATGGAGATTAACAAGGCTTACTTCAAAGGGGTTTTGTGAGTTTCAAATAAGATAATGTAGTGAAGTATTTAGCACCCGTGGCTGAGGCTTCGGTGTTTTTCCTCCTCTTTTTTTTTTTTTTTTTTTTTTGTCCCGGTCAAGCTGATCTTTTTACTGATCACAAACTTATTCCCTCATCCATGTCTTATGTTATTTGCCTACATTGAAATCCTCTCGCCTCCCTCACTGCTACTCAAATTTGGAGCTTAAAAATTGCAAAAAATGAATAACAGGGTGGTACTCAATCTCAAGTTTTGGGCTCATACTGGCCATGTTCTCGCCTCTGCTTTTCCCCTCCATGAGCTTGGAGTAATCATGCATTCACTCACTCAACATTTGCCAGACGCCTACCTTACATACACACTGGGTATTTGAGTGACTTAATTTTCCAGAGCCTATTTTCTCAGCAAAATGAGGATAATAATACCTATATCATAAGATTGTTGGAAGGCTTAAATGACACAAGGACCATAAAGCACGTTTTACACTGTCTAGCGCACAATCGGTGCTCAAAAATGGTAGCTTTTATTGGCATCACCATGATGAGAATGACTAAGCCACAGCCCTGCTCTGAGGGAGCTTAAACCCTGATAACGTGAAGACCCCTCCCTGCTGTACTAGTGCAGCCGAGCAGATCCTACGCTGGGAAGCTCCGCAAACTTCTCTCCTCCTACAGACCCAAACAAGCTGGAGCGAATGTTCCACTGGCGACGAAACAATGAGTCTGATTATGAGCTCATGTGACTGAAAAGGCAGCAAGCTAGCTTAGGCATGATTCACCATCGTCTGCCGCAGTAATTAGAAGTATTTTGGTTGGTTCTAGGTCAGAATGACCCAGTTACTGCACTTTTTTTTTTTTTCACTGCTAAAGTTTGCGGTGAACCTTAAAACAAAAACTAAAGACTTAGGAAAAGATAGCTCCTTTGTGGCTTTTGCTCGGAGTCAGGACATTATCGGCTCTGCCTTTCAGAAGCAAGCCCCCATCGGGGAAGCCATTAACGTTCCATCTTTAATTTTACTAGACACAAGAATAATTTTCACGCATGCTCCAGCCTGGAGCTCCTGGAAACCTATCCTGCCCATCTGCTTCCCAAGCTCCTAGCACAAAATAACAACCATGAGAGTATTTAGGGATGAGGTGCTCCTATAGGCAGTAAGAAAAAAGAGAATTAATGACCCTAAATATCTGATGGTTGCTAAACTCTCCAGGAGTCAATGAACCTTTCCCACTTTATTCTGGCTAGTGTTGACTCATTAGCAAAAGAGTTCCTTACATACTTAATATGAGACATTTAAATGACAAAAAGCATGAAAAAATGATAGAAAGCAGAGAAAGTATATTACATCCTTAGTACCTACTACAGTTGTGGGTTTTAAACTGCATAGAAAAAAGACTGGAAGGAAACACACTGAAATGTTAACAGTGGATGTTTTCCCTGGTGGGGGTAAGGGAACTCTTCCATCTTCAAAGGTCTAATACAGATTTGGCAATTTCATTATTTTTTAGAGTTTCTTCCCTTTATTTTCAAATGAAAAAGATCCTCTGAATCTTGGCAAATGGGAATTTTCAAAGTCATTGTGCAAAACAAACATATAAAGTAGGAGAAAATAAAAATATTTAGAGTCTTCTGATTATTTTTGAAGGTAATAACTATACTGCAAGACAATTCTGTACTTCTAGTGACCAAAGTCACATTTTAGTAATGTTGAGAATTGTTCAAGCCAGTTGAAAAAAATTGCCAAGGGCTAATTCTTCATCCAACCGAATTACCGAATCTAATAACTTCCAATCTAAAAGAAGCTATCTGGTCATTCTTTTAGAATAAATATCTATAGCTAGCAAAGAAAAAAGTGAAATTTGACAAACGTATATAATTTCATATGAGTATTGGTGTTAAGGATTTCTCCCCAAAATACAGACTTAGTAGCACTTAATGCTTGCAGACAGAGCATTGCTTGGCAAAGAACTATATAAAATATTCTATGATTACAGGTTTTACAGTTGGAGGGTACTTAAAACTATCACCCAGTCCAACCTTCTGCCTTATAATAAGAAACGTATATCATTTTAAAAGCAAGGAATAGAACATTTAACCCAAACAAATAATTCTGCTACTTTCAACTAGGGTGCTTGCATTTTATAAATTCTTGCCTTTTATGGATGGATTTGAAAGAGATTTCTGCCACTCATTAACTTTGATGTAAATGTGAATTTGAAGTAGATGTAAAGTGACAGGTCTGCAACCTTGAAAAGTCATCATTCTTCTGTTCTACCAGAGTAGTGACCCCTGGACTTTTGTGATCCATTCCTCACACACAACAGCACGCTCATGAATTCAGGGCCCTTTCCCAGTGTGGAGAGCTGCAACTGGCGTGTCCAACCCCATCTCTGCTGCACTGTTTCCCTGAGCAAGTTCTGGATTGGATAAAGGTTGACTTTATAGCCTGAGAAAGACTGATTCTGAAATCTTGTGGGTTTACTCTACTCCATAGCTGTTTGCGTGTCAATGCAGAAAAGAGATAAGCCTTCAAAAAAGTTAAAGGAAAGGGAAACTAAGAGATTTGGGGAATCCTTATCAGCAGAACTATCAAGCTGGCAGACTTTGTTCAACTATTGATGGAATTGGAATTAGGTGACACATCCTGCCTTTTTCTTTCACAACACTCATGACACCAACAATGCACGTTGCGGTATCTGTCTTCCCACAGGACCGTGAACTCCATGAGAGCAAAGACCACGTCTGTTTTGTTGATTACAGACTCTCCAGAGCCCAGCCCATGTCTGGCTGTCTAACTGAATGAATGAGTGCAGTCCTGCTATTTAGAGAGGCTGACCAGCAGAAAAGATAGGTCAGGAGACATGCCGTCCATCCAACCCACCAGGTGCCCAAGTTTACTCTTGGATCAAGTTTCACCACAAGACATTTTCAACCCAATTAACTTGGTCCCTCATGGAGTCATCTGCCCAGAGTTGCACTGTGACATTGTAACTTTGGCTTTTTTTCAACACCATCGTGGAAAACAGCCATATGGAACTGGCTTTGGCATTTGCTATCAAATTAAGTCCACTGTGTCACAATATCATTTATATGAGGTCCCACAGTAGAAATTGATTTAAGAATTTAATGGGGGAGGGGAGACCTTTCCCCTGAAAAAGTGGCATGTCTCTTCTTTTCTCATAATATGCCTACTACCATTTATCACTTCCCCATTTTACACTGGTCACCAGATAAACAGTGATAAATGCATACGAAAAAAATAAGCAATGGCTAATTTTAGGGAAAACAAAAGCTATGCAGGAAAAAGATAAAACTAATAGTAGTACATACCTGGCTCAGCCATCAAACTGTTTACATGGCCATATTCATGCATACATTGAATTGAGCTATCAAACACTATAAATAACTATATTGGAATAGAGGGCAAGATGTGTGTACCTGTATGGGAAGAATGGGGCATATATGCAAGAGAGCAAAATCCTTATCTTCCACATTGGGAAGTTAAGAAATATTATTTAAAATTCAAGAATCAAGAAGTAGCAAAGGGGCTTCCCTGGTGGCGCAGTGGTTGAGAATCTGCCTGCCAATGCAGGGGACACGGGTTCGAGCCCTGGTCTGGGAAGATCCCACATGCCGTGGACCAACTAGGCCCATGAGCCACAACTACTGAGCCTGCGCGTCTGGAGCCTGTGCTCTGCAACAAGAGAGGCCGCGACAGTGAGAGGCCCGCGCACCGCGATGAAGAGTGGCCCCCACTTGCCACAACTAGAGAAAGCCCTCGCACAGAAACGAAGACCCAACACAGCCATAAATAAATAAATAAATAAACCCAAAAAAAGTTAAAAAAAAAAAAAAAGTAAATGCTATTTAAAAAAAAAAAAAGAAGTAGCAAAGTATGTTCTTTAGAAATGGCAAGAGAGTAACTAAAAGAATCATTTAAAAGGATTGAAAGTTATTGCCTCCCAAGAATAAGATAAGGAGGAAGGAGCGGGCAGCTGCGGAGAATAAGACTGCCATTAGTATTCGACGTAAAATATCTTATTTAATCTCCACTAAAATTCTTACCTTACTAATGAGAAAACTAAGGCTTGTAGACATTAACCAAGATTGCATAGCTAGTAAGTGAAGCTCAGATTTTAATGCAGGTTTCCTGATATCCAAAACTCATGATCTCTCCACTACATTATGTTCTCTCTCTTATTCTCCTATTAAAGGAACTTGTGACATAAAGGAAGAAAGCTTAGAGTCATGTGGTGTCATAAAATGCCATATGATGCAAAGAAAGAAAAAAAGGTGGCAAAGATGAGGAAGAGGGAAAGACAATGCTTAAAACCATTCATAAAACTAGTTACGGGCTTCCCTGGTGGTGCAGTGGTTGAGAATCTGCCTGCCAGTGCGGGGGACGCGGGTTCGAGCCCTGGTCTGGGAAGATCCCACATGCCGCGGAGCAACCAAGCCCGTGCACCACAACTACTGAGCCTGCGCTCTAGAGCCCGTGGGCCACAACCACTGAGCCCGCGTGCCTAGAGCCCGTGCTCCGCAACAAGAGAAGCCACCGTAATGAGAAGCCCATGCACTGCAACGAAGAGTAGCCCCCACTCTGCAACTAGAGAAAGCCCGTGTGCAGCAACGAAGACCCAACACAGCCAAAAATAAATAAATTAAATAAATAAATGAAAAAAAAAATAGTTACATTAGTAATTAATCCACATGAATTCAAGCCCTCAATGGATCTTTTTTTCACTAGAACAAACTAAGTTGGCATTGATAAAAATGAGTCTTTGATAAAACCCTGGCAAGTGTCCGACCCCTCTATGTGACTTGGTGCCAGGCCTCCATCTCATGCCACATCCTATGGGGCTGGCCTGTGCCCGGCTGGGCAGTCCTGGCCTGAGGAGAGGTGGTTGTACCCCAGCAGGTGCTTCCTCTCAGCACTAGAGACAGGATTTCTGTCTGAACACAGCCTCCTGTGTCTTTGCCAAATGGCTAATGAAAGAAGCCCGAGTAGACCTACAGGGTATGTCATTCCAGAAGGAAATAGTCACAAGAAAGAGAATGTGACCAAGACAACTTTAAAAAAGGTCACACGAAACACATTTACATGGACAGAGTCATGTCAGTGTGACCTCAGGGAAGCACCTCACATACCCATCATGATATTTCATTGCCTGTTACAGAAACCCAACCACAGTGGCTCAACCCAAGAGGAGCTCACTCTTCCCATGTAACTAGAAGCCTGCAGGGAGCTAGTCCAGAGCTGGGGTGGCCTTCTGACAATGACATTCAATACCAGAGCTCCTTCTGCCTTGGAAGGCAGCCACTGAAGTTCACAATCCGGACTGGAGGAAAGGAGATAAAGCAAAAGATAAAAGGAGCAGGGCTTCTTCACCAGGAAAACAACTGTTTTCCAAGGAGTCCCACCCAATAGATTTCTGCTGATAAAACACTGGCTGGAACTTGGCCTTAGGGCCACCTACACTGCAATGGAGCCTGAGAAATTGGGTTTTTAGCCAGGCGCTTTGCTATCCTGAACAAAATCAGGGTTTCCATTAGTCAGGAATAAGGAAAGGGATGGACAGAACCGTCTGCCATGGGCTGCAATGAGTCCAGCGTCTGTTCAGCCAGTGACAAGAAGATGTGTGATGTGTTTTGGAAAGCACAGCATGAAAAGTAGTGATAAGACCAAAACAGAGCAAGGCCAAATCTGTCCCAGACAATGAGGTCATGCTGACCTTCCGGGGAGAAGAAGATGTTCAGACAGGACATGGTACTGCAAGGCAAATGCAAAAATATCAAAGTGCTATTTTACAAGCCTGCAGAGGTGGCTATTTTAAGTATTGATTCTCCACCGGATAAGGCGGGCACACGAACTGCCCCCAGAGGATCCTTCTGCTGGGCATCTGACACATCACTTCACTTCATCCTCACGCAGTCCCATGAGACCAACAGGAGAGGAAACAGGAGGGCCAGAGAGACGGATGTCTTGCCCAAGGACACACACACCAGTAAGAGGCAGAGGTGGGATCTGAAAGCGGATCGATCATGCTCCCGAGCCTGTGGTCTCTCCACCTTTCCTCTGGTCCAGTTTAACCTTTGGATACTGGACACCAGCCTGAGGAGCTGGGTGAGATTCTGCCACTGTTCTGCTCCACCCAGACGTCTGGGTACCGAGCCAGACAGAGCTTCAGATCACCTGTGAGTCGAAGGTGAGTTGTTTCCGTAGGTTTTAGCCTTGGTGAAATAAAGGACACCGGCCAAAGGGCGGACCGGAGAGATGACCCGCATTAATCGACACCCCTGCCGCTTCCCAGCTGCAGCGTGGACAAACCTCATCTTGTCCGATGCCCTAACCCTGGGCTTCTGAAACTCTCAACTCAGTGTCTGAGGCACAAGTGAGGAAGCCCAGAAAGAAGAGAGACTTCATCCTACTGAAAAGAAAGGAAAGCGCCGCCACTTACGCGGACAATCCCAATTTACCTTCAAATGAGCATGACTTTCTCCTCTCCCGAATTTATTTCTAAGTGTTCATTTTCAACTCTCAATGACTGTAAAGTCATAAACTCCCACCTAACCGGACTGTCCGGTTCCTGATGACCTTGACATGAGACACCTATCTGGAAAGAGGCCCCCCTGCTTCCTGGGCAGGTCATCTACCCCTGTTTGCAGGAGATAAAAGAGCGCCATGGCCAGTGATTAAATATGCATGTACCATTTTGTTAGAGTGACTGGTTCCTTTTTTTGCCTTTGCTCTTGAAGAAAAAGCACTAAATCACTTTCTCTAGTAAAATGCCCACAGGCAAGGAAAAGAGAAACAACCACTCCTAGGAAAACTCTCTGGGTCCTGGGAAGTTCTCAGCAGCTTTTAATTACTCCTCAGCGTTTTGCTACCAGTTGTTAAATGTAACAGAAACAAGAATTACATTAGCACACTAAAACAAGAGGATCTAGGCCTGCACTAGAGTGAGACTAACATATAAAACCAGATGAGTATGTGGGAAGGTCCCTTTGAACAATGACTATAAAGGCAGGAAGCCAACTTATACTGGGTGATAATAAACTACCAAGAACTTTCGTGTTTTTTTTTTAATGGTGCTGTTTTATCATTCTGACTTTATTTATTTATTAAATATTTATTTGTTTATTTATTTATTTGGTTGTGCCGGGCCTTAGTTGCGGCAGGTGGGCTCCTTAGTTGCGGCACATGGGCTCCTTAGTTGTGGCATTCATGTGAGATCTAGTTCCCTGACCAGGGATCGAACCTGGGCCCCCTGCATTGGGAGCTCGGAGTCTTAACCACTGCGCCACCAGCGAAGTCCCCACCAAGCACTTTAATTTAGTCTTCAATAACTGAGTGGGGAAGGTGGCTTTTTTCTATAATCATTGTCGCCCTTTTTCACAGATAGAGAAGCTGAGCCTGGCCACAACAGGAACATATAGGAAATGATAGTGGAACCAAGGGTGTAACTGACTCCATACTCTGGCACACCTGCTCCACCGTCGGTTTAAAACAAGTTCACAAAATGGACATGTCCAGGACTGTTCATTTATAATAGCATATTTTCCAAATGCCTGAAAGTTTCCAATAAATTGCTCTCTTATAGGTATTTTGTATGAGTTTTCAGGGAGCCATGACCTTTTGGGGACTTCCAAAAGGAGAAGCAAGTGGAAAAGTGTTTGCAAACACAAGAAGGACGTGTTGGAAAAGTCACTCACCCACTGAACGACATCAGTCATAAGCCAGAAAAGAAAAACATCGTACATGCATAGATTTTTGTTAATCTGATAATTTCTTGAAGAACAGACTTTAAAAAATGGACGAGCGAATATGCTATAATTCCTTACAAGGTCTTAGTAAAGGGCTCCATGCTGTTCCAAAACACATGTTGCCTTGGTGATGCCTGTGACAGTAGCCTGGGGCCCCCAGGAGGACAGAGGGAGCCCTGCTGGGACAGGTAGAGGGACCACCTGAGGAAAGTGCCACAGTGGGGATTATTCTACAGGTGAGGAGCTAAAACTCAGAAATGTACCAGGGACCCCCGAGTGGTGGACTGTCTGAGCCCCACATCAAGCCCAGTTTCCAGGGAAAACTGCCATGAGGACGTGCCAGTGAAAGGGGTGAAAGATGGGTGTGTGCTCAGCAGGCTGACAAGAGCAGGAAAAACGGGGCAAAGGGACTGAGGTGTCACAGACCCGGGGTCCTGGGAGAAAAGTGCGAAGCCACGGCCACAGGAGCCCAGGAGGCTGGGAAGCGAACATAGTAGGCACACGGGGCCGTGCCCAGAGCCACACGCATCCTCTCTGAGGGCGAGGGGCAGGGTGCGGCCCACCATGTCTGTCCACAACCCACAACGCGTGAACAGCTCCACTGACCAGCTCACTCTCCATTCAGGCAAATGATCTCAACTATGCCGGCACCACTCCTAAAAAAATCTGCTCCCAGTAGCATGGGCATTTGATTATATCCTCTTGGTTTGATCAACAGAGATGGTCAATTCAGAATGTGGAGCCAACACAAAATCCAAGTTGAAGCCAAGCATCTCCTACCAGTGAATGGGTGGGTCATTCAATTACCATGTTTCCAACCCCGTTTACGCTGCCCACCTGCAATCTGGGGAGGTCCTTAGGTCCAGCTGAGGAGGCAGGGCGAAGACCCATAAATCTGAAGTAATATATGTAATTACGATGCCCAAGTTTACCCCGGGGACAAGCTTCTCAGCAGGATGAAGCGAACCGCAGATCAAGTACAAGGTGGTTGACCGCCTTGGGAGAAAGAGAAGAAGTGCCCCTCCCACCTCTGTGCTTTTGCCCCTGATGTCCACGCCCCACCCCAGGAAGGCCCTTCTTCCGTGTCACTGCCTAGTAAAGTCCTAAGCACCTTTCAAGTCAAGAAGGTAACTGTCATGAGATGAATTGTGTCTTCTAAAATCCATAACCCTCAGCACCTCAGAATGTGACCTTATTAGGAAATAGGGTTATTGCAGATGTAATTCGTTAAGATGAGGTCATCCTGGAGGAGGGGAGCCCCTAGTGTAATCTGACTGGTGTCCTTATAAATAAGGGGAAATTTGGACACAGACACACACACACGGAGAATACCATGTTAAGACTGGAGTTATGCCATCACAAGCCGAGGAATTACCAGAAGCTAGAAGTGGGGCCTGGAACAGATCCTTCCCTAGTGCTCCACAGGGAACTCAGGTGCCACCCTGAAACTGGACTTTCAGAGATACTGCATTTTTGTGTTTCAAGCCACTCAGTTGTGGTACCCTGTTACGGCAGCCCAGGGAAGCTAGTACAGTGACTGTGTTAGTCCACTCAGGCTCCTATAACAAAATACCACAGATCAGGTGGCTTATAAACAATAAATTTACTTCTGTCAGTTCTGGAGGCTGGGAGTCCAAGATCAGGGAGCCAGCAGGGTTGGGCTCTGGCGAGAGCTCTCGTCTAGGTTGCAGACTGCCGTCTTCTCACTGTGTCCTCATACAGCAGAAGGGACAAGGGAGCTCTCTGGGGTCTCCTTTATAAGGGCACTAATCCCCTTCATGAAAGCTCCACCCTCACGCCCAAATTTCCCCCCAAAGTTCCCGCCACAATACCATCACATTGGGGTTAGGTTTCAACATACGAATTTCGGGGAACACAGAAATTCAGTCCATAGCAATGGCTTAAACCTTATCTTCACCAAGAGGACTTTTCAGATTCTACTGACCAAGCTCCCAAAAGAAGGGGGTCTCCTGCCCTGCCTTTGCTGTAGGATTTCCATTTCAAATAAGAGACTCCACCTCCCCTGCAGAGTGGGGAGAAGGAACTTGCACGGAATGACTCAAAAGGAGTAATTGGGCCAAATCTCTCTCTTGTGAGTTTGAACCGAGAGATGCAGAGGGAGAGCAGAACCGGAAGGAGGAGGCACGTGGTCTGCTGCCGAGACACAGCTCCCTAGACACCCCCAGTGTGAAGCTCCCCTTACACGGGGCCACCCACTCCAAGGTCTAGCCAGGGGCGGGGCGGGCCGGGAGAATCAGCCAGGCCTTCGGCTCACACCTTAACCAGACAGGCCAACAGCCCCGGCAGAAATGAAGGTGAGACTCCGGTCTCCGTCCGCCTGATTCTCCATCCACTGCAGCTGGAAGCTGGGTAAGGAGAAGAAGGTGGCATCAGCCCCTGAGTCCCGACGGGAAAGCACAGCAGGGCTTGAAGCCCACGAGTGATGAGACTGGACTCGTGTTTTGGATGCACTGGGGATGCAGTGGTGGGAATGTGACCCACCACGGAGACCTGACCAGAGAAGAGAAACCGAGGACCTGCCCCAGAGCAGTCACAGGGAGAGAGAGAACAGGTCCCTCCCCAAAAGACATGCACAGAGGATTACAGGGAAACCTACAGCACGCCGTACCCACCAGTGGTGGAGGCAAGGAAGGACGCCCAAGTTCTGGGGATGGAATCAGTGCATTCAGGAGGAGCCGGGACAGGGAGACCATGAGGAGGTCGTCGTGGACGGCACGCATCTGGGGACACCAGAAGGGAGTGGGACACCCAAGTCTGAAAACAGCCAGCACTGGTCGTGCTGTTGTCAGGAAACCCACCAAGTCCTGCAAGATAGGTCACCCCGCTTTTCCACCTAAAACTCCCAGGTGACGGATTTGCCAGGATAGTATGAAAATAATAGACCACTGAGCTCTGACTAGGCTTCTCTGGGGCTGTGTTCCAAAGCGTACCCGATGCATGGTCCTCCGAGGCTAACTAAGCGTCTCCACGTGGCCTCGCAATCACAAAGGCTGGAGAAGGTGAGCAAACGTCCTCTGCCCCGCAGGAGTCTGAAGTGTTTCACGAAACGCTAGTAGGATGGATGAACCAAGAATAATGTCAGAGGATTTCGCCTCTGCTCTCAGATAAATGTGCTGTCACCCCCTGTTCCCAGAGGAGGGGCTGATGAATGATCACTTTGACCAGAGAACATCTGCTCTGTCCTTTTAGGCGCATTCCTCTCGGGGAGACACAGGAGGGGACGGCGATATGGCCACCTTGAAGCCGCCAGATCAGTGCCCCCTGCCCTGCCCTCTGCACGGAGCTCCTATGGAGATCCTCACGTCTCAAAGGGCTTCCAGCAGAGCAAGGGCCGAGATGGTGCCAGAGAAAACCTCACAGGGGCTGAGATACAAGGGAAAAGGGATAGAGAGGGAGAGGTTGCCTCGTTCATATCTATGTCATTTAAGATAAAGAAGCAACCTATTATCTTCTTGGAAAGTCCCAGGCTTGGAGATAATATGGTCTTCATTCAGTCATTTTTTTCCCTACTTGCCACATTTTCTTCTCATTATCCTTAGACTCTTGAGCTCTTTGAGAGCATGGTCTGTATCTGACTCAATCTCTTGTTACCTCAGCACTGGCCATAATACCAGGCACATTGTACTCTTCAGAGAACACCTAATGGAGGACGGAGTGAGCGAGTGGATTGGTGTATGGGTCAGTGAATGGAAGGATAAATAAGTGGATGGATGGATGGATGGATGGATGGATGGATGGGCAGTTGAATGGATGGCTGTGTGGGTAGGTAGATGGGTACATGGATGGATGGGTGGATGGGCAGATGGATGGATGTGTGGATAGGTCAGTGAACGGATGGATAAATAAGTGGATGGGTGGATGGATGGATGGATAGATAGACGATGGATGGATGGATGTGTGGGTGGGTGGATGGATGGGTGGATAAATGGTTGAATGAATGGATGTAAAATGGAGAGGCAGACGCGTGAACGGGTAAGTGAGTGGGTGGGTAGATAGGTGGCTGGCTGGCTGGATGGATGGGATGAATGGATCGATGGATGAGTGGGTAGATAGATGGATGAATGGATGGAAGGCTGGATGGATTGGTAGATGTATGGATGATGAACAAATGGATGGATGGATGGATGGTTGGATAGATGGTTGAGTGGGTAGAGGGATAGATTCCACAAGCAGCTCTTAAGTACCTACTCTGCGCCAAGCACAGTGCTAGGCACTGGACACATAGAGATGGATAGCACCTGCTCTCAACTTCAAAGGAACGCACACCCAATAGGGCAAAATGCCATATTACTAAATCAATACATGATAAGTGCTATGACAAAGGGAAGGAGTAATGGTCTCAGCATAGAGAGCGGTTGTACAGATTGAGTCCTGAAAGATACACAAGTGTCTCTTGGTCACTGTATTCAGCACCTGATTTCCCAAAACTTCAGTGGCATTCCTTTGGCCCAACTGAAATCTCCAAAGAGTTCATTCCAGTTCTTCCCCTCTAACGAGCTCCCTGCAATCAATAAATACCCCTTCCCTTTTCCTTGACAAGCATTTCTGTGGGCCAACCCCCTCCTGGAAAAAGCAGTTAAACAGCACATACATCTGAAGACACAACACTGACATTTGATAATAGAAATATGGCCGTGGTATGTGAGCAAAGAGGTGGACACCCACTGGACAGGTGTAAGATTTGGAGTCAGAGTCTCCAGCTGGTGAATTATAAGCTCAACAAAGCAATAGATAACTTGGGGAAATGACTTATTTTCTCTAATTCTCAGGTTTCCCCAATTCAAAATAGGTTAACGTGGTAACAGCTACACAACAGGATTGATGAAAGGATTACACGAGAACTGCAGTAAACAAGCCTAGCCCGGAAGGCAGCACGTACACCTTTGGTCCTCAGTGTCCACTGCTTATCATCTGTGTCCCGGGATTTGGAGACACCATTCACTTCCCGTCGTCTTTGGTCATACAGATCCAACTCTACACCACCTGGCCCAGGCTCCCGATCAGAAACATTCCTTCCTTCACCCATCCCCACTGATCCAACTGAACCTTCCAGAGTTATTCTCACTCCTGTTCTGTCAGAGTTAGAAGGAGATCTGTCTTCCCCGCTCTAGTCTACGAGCTCCTAAGGGCAGAGACCAGAACCCATTCGGCTCTTCAGCTCCTGAGCACGGTTCAGTACCCGGCACAGGCTACTATTCAGAAAATACTGGCTGAATGAAACCACAAACGTGCCGTTGCCACCAGTCCTGCTATAGCCCACGTGACGGCAGCGGGACCTACCAAGCCAGAATGCCCGCCAACACGTCACACTCAGTACCAAGAAGAGCCAGGCCTGGGAAGTTACTTCACAAACACTGGTTTATTTCATAAAAGCTAAGTAAGTGTGAAGTACTACAGAGAAGCCACTGTTCCTGTTTTTGTAAAGCAAGACCAAGAACCCTCAATGAGTTGGAATTCTTGGGAAACAGGACGTTCCTATTCATTTAGGTTTCTGGTGGATCCGAACAAAACTCCAACGCAGGGCTACAGAAGTTCAGAAAAGGGAGAAAATTCTATCAGCTAAGGGGACCAGGCAAGGCATCCTGAAGGAAGTGGGCCTTGAAGGGTGACTAAGAGGTTCCCTAGGAGCCCAGGTCTGTGCTGGGGACTCAGAGAGCCCAATTTGTGGCAGAGATCTTGAATGTTGCTCCTGGAAAAACTAGTCCCAATGGCCGAGCTACTTAAAACTTCCTTCCCTGAGAAGGCCATCCTTCGATTCTGGGACCGAAATCCCTCAAGGGTGACATAGAGGCCCTTACTCTTCCCACACTGGGACCAAGTTAAAGAGACCCAGCACTCTGTCAGGGAGATTAGCTGTGGGTCCCTAATCGACCCCCAGGATGGGTGAAAAAATAGCCTTCCTTGGGAAATTAAACAGAAAAGATATACCTGAAACTAACACAACACTGTAAATCAAATATACTTCAATAAAAAATTTTAATCCTATATATGAAGCTGTAAATTGCAACCATATAACTTAGCAGAACTTTAGAACATAAGAAATCAAATAAAAATGACGTAAGTATATTTAAAAAAAAAAGATTTGATGAATCTGCAGAGCTTTCTGGAACCATACCCTGCCTACCTACACAGTCTCGTTTATGAAAAACAAACAGGAAGACGATCAGGTCCAATTAAGCCTATTATTTTTAAACTTTTCCTTTCCGCTCAAGAACAGGGAAGCCCTGACTTTATCAAAAAGTCCGTTCCCAGGCAGATGGAGTGATAAAAGAACCCACAGCCATCTTCCCACAGCCCCTGGGTTCCTTTACCCAAGCTGCTCCAGCAACTGAAGGAGGGTCATTTTGACCCGATTATCTTTGTGTATAAAACTTAAATCATATTCACTCAAGTAAAGCATAAAACTAGCTAAACTGTGCAAAATGTCTGGGGAGTTGTTCGGAAGAGGCATTTCTTTCATTCTGTTCTCGAGAGGACCCTTCAGATCCAACGTCAGGTCATTAATCACATAGGGAAAGAGGTTCAGGGGTAGATACATTGCTCCTATGACAGCTGATGGGACAAACAACCCGACCCAGGTTATCGACTCTCTCACCTCACTGCGCCTCCCATCAAAACTAGGGGCTCTTCTACTGGGTTGCCCAAAAAGTTCATTCCGGTTTTTCCTCTACTTTCCCCAGTATTTATTTTGGGAAAGAACAAAGAATCGTTTTTTCCATATGCCTATTTACATATGCCCCCACCATGATCTCCATGGAGAGGAAAAAGAAAGATAAATATCTCCCTCCAGGAACACAAATAAGCATGCCCTGGATAAAGAAGATGCAACGCCTCCCTTCCACCCACCTCACCTCCCCACCCTCCTCCCCCCTCCCCCCTCCCCCCCAGCACACAATGGAATACTGCTCACCACTGCCCCCCAAGAAAAAAGGATTATGCTAAGAGAAATAAGTCTGACAAAAAGACAGACCCCATATGATATCACTTCTATGTGGAATCTAAAAAATGACAGCAACGTAGTGAATATATACACAACAGAGGACAAGCTAGTGGGTTGCCAGTGGGCAGCACCTTGCAGAAAAACCTGAACGAACTTTTTGGCCAACCCAATACAATCCTGGGGCCTAGAAGCTCAAGACTAATTTTGTTCTAAAGCCTTAGGAAACCAGCAAATCTCCCCGTGCCCTGGTGTCGCCAAGAAAATCCTGCCAGGAGTCACATCTGTTTAATGCATCACTAAATGCCCAGGGCTGGGCTTCCCTGGTGGCGCAGTGGTTGAGAGTCTGCCTGCCAATGCAGGGGACACGGGTTCGAGCCCTGGTCTGGGAGGATCCCACATGCCGCGGAGCAACTAGGCCCGTGAGCCACAACTACTGAGCCTGTGCATCTGGAGCCTGTGCTCCGCAACAAGAGAGGCCGCGATAGTGAGAGGCCCGCGCACCGCGATGAAGAGTGGCCCCCGCTCGCCACAACTAGAGAAAGCCCTCGCACAGAAACGAAGACCCAACGCAGCCATAAATAAATAAATAAATTTATTAAAAAAAAAAATGTCTAAATGCCCAGGGCTTAGCCCATAGTAAGCACTCAATAAATATTTGTTGAGTGAATCAATTTGTATTTATAGGGAGAGTTGCTTCTTTCATTTTTAAAAAAAATTTTCCACTTCAGCCTCATAAAAAATGATAGTTTCTTTCTTCGAGTTCTACTTACGTGAAGGATGGTTCTAAGAAACGAGCTCTTCCACAGGAGCCAGGGGTCGACGGTGCGCCTCGGGCGGGGCGGGGCGGGGCCTAAACGCCTTGTAACGTGGACAGAATGTTATTCAAAATAGTGGTCGCAAAGCAAAGGGCGGTCAGCCCCCCGAGGCGGAAAAAACAGTGGGTAGAAAAAATATAAAAAAAACGAAAGTCTGGGGACTTCCCTGGTGGTCCAGTTGGCTAAGACTCAGCTTTCCCAAGGCAGGGGGGGGCCCGAGTTCGATCCCTGGTCGGGGAACTAGATCCCGCATACGTGCCGCAACTAAAAGATCCCGCGTGCCCCAGCTAAGACCCAGAGCAGGCAAAAAAAAAATACAAAAGTTTCATTCTGATCCATAGAAATGTAGCATTTGTGTCCCTCCCAAAACTTCTAAAAATGAAAATAAAAGAAGTTACAGACGCTGTTGCTAGAGATGGCAGAGGCAAAGAGCCCTTTTTCAAATGAAGGTACCGAATGCCACTAAACCCTTCAATTGAAAAAGGGTCCACTTTATGTCATATAATGTTCACCTCAATTTAGAAAAAAAAAAAAAAAGCCTTTACATTTCCGACATTGTTTTCACGTACAACTCCATCGCCTTGTGCCATGGAAATTCCACCAGCCGCGGGCTAGAAATTCCCTGGTGACAGAGAGCGAGTGAGACTGAAGCAAGATTTTTCTTCTAGGAACACAGGTGCCAAAGTGACGGGCAGGGAGAAAAGTCTCACTGACGGTAACAGAGGCCACGTCTATGGAGGTCCTCAATGCAGACCAGTGCTGGGCCACTACCTGAGGTGTATTATCTCATTTAATCCCCACAACAATCCTAAGAGAAGGGACTATGGTTACTACCCCAGCTTGGAGCTGAGAATACTTATCTAAGAGACTTGGGGCATCTACGAGGAGCGTCTGCGTTAGGACAGGTGTGGGCTCACTGTTTAATTAGGAAGGGGTCCTGTTCCCAAGAAGCTCAGGAAGCAGAGGAGACAATGGACGCGGGGGAGGAAGCCCCACGGGGGAGAGTATTAGGAGTACAGGTGAGACTAGGAGCTGCTCACCTGTGTGAACCCCCAGCCGCCCCTCCCGCACCCAAGTGGCCTTCAGATTTTGTCTGATCCCTCCTCAGAAAGGCATCCAGCTTCTCCTGAGACCTAGCTCCTCTTGCCATTTCCACTCCACACTCAATGTGCCCCTCTTTGAGCTGGCCTCGCCCTGAATTCACCCTCCTGTCTTTCCCTGCCTTGCCCCTGCACCTGGAACGCCATCCCCCGACCTGTTCTCATGCCCTCCTTGATTTTCAGGGTTCCATCTTTACTGGCTACGTCATCTTGGGGAAAACTTCACTTCCGTGAGCCTCAGCTCAGATGGGGATGATGGTGTAACGTTAAGAAAGCTCTGCCCCCTGGAAAAATGTTTGATGGGAAGCGGAGAAGGTGATCTTCTGCTGCCCCTTCATTGAAATCTCGCTCCCAAGGCCATCCACCAGGGAGAAGCTCTGCTCTCAGAGAGACTGCTGTGGGGAGGTGAGCCCCATACCTGGGCCATTGGCCAGAGGAGGGCAATTTGAGCACCAAAAAGAATAATTACTTCTCAGAACTGAGCCCACTGAATATGCTAAAAAGCCATACCTTCATAACAATCCTAAAAAAATACTCATTGGTTGGCTTTGGAGGATGCGAGGGAACCAACTCATTATCCAGAAAACCGGTAGTTGAAGAGCCAAGCGCTTCTGCTGCCTTTCCTGTGTGATCTGTATTTCACGGTAGCCAAGTAGCTGATGATGAAGAGTCCTTTATAAAAGAATTCCAGCAAATAAGTGAAGAAGGAATTCCAAATTAGCGTATCATCATTTTGCAATCCCTCATGAATTGCCAGTGACTGTCACTTGTGGCTAAATCCAGTGCTGAAAGGCTGATGGGGAATTTATAAATGGGTAGATCAGGCTGACAATCCCTGAACCCACTGGCCAATCCTAACGTCAGAAAGGGGGACACTCAAGACGCGATGTGCCTCCCAGTGAGATGCAGTGTAAGGTACACACCATCACTCGGACACCTCTGGCCAAACACTGAACCTGAATCTGATCAAGCGTCTATATCAAACCACCAATTTACTGATTATACAGGGACAAAGTTACATACTAAACAACAGCCCAGTGATACAATCAGCAAAATCCAGAAAGAAGGGAAATGCAAAAGGTCAGTGACCTGCTGGTTTCAACAAATAAATGGCAAGGAAAAAGGAAAAACTGTTATCAATCAAAAGAGTCCTAAGAGACTTATCAATAAAATGCAACACATGGACCTCATTTGGATCCTGATTCCAAAAAACAAATCAACTGCAAAAGCATGTCAATGAAACATCAGGCGAAATTGAATACTAACTGGATATTTGGGATAATAAGGAACTACTGTTAATTTTTTATTTCAGTGTGATAACGGTTTCTTGAAAAGAGAATACCTTTCGAGATAACACACAGAAATATTTTTGGGTGAAACAGTTTACCTGGGATTTGCTTAAAAATAATCCAGCAGGGAAAAGAAAACTGTTGGTAGGACAGACAAAACAAAATTGTCCATGTGTTGCTAATTTTTTAAGGTGGGAAATGCATACAATTGTCCCTTGGTATGCAGAGGGGATGGGTTCCAGGACCCCTGTCAGATACCAAAATCCACAGATGCTCAAGTCCCTCATATAAAATGGCATAATATTTGCACGTAACCTATGCACACCCTCCCGAATACTTTAAGTCATCTCTAGATTACTTATGATCCTAATACAATGTAAGTACTATGGAAATAGTTGCCAAAGCAGCAAAATCTAGCTTTGTTTTTTGGAGCTTTCTGGAATTCTTTTCCCAAATATTTTCAGTCCACGCTTGGTTGAATCCTAGGAATGTGGAATCTGAGGATATGGAGGACAGACTGTATGTAGGCGTTCATTATAATATTCTTGTTTCTTTTGTGTATGTTTAAAATTGTCCATAATAAAAGATGGAAAAGGGGAAAAAGCAGATTTGGCCCTGAAACTTTGGACTTAAGGGAAATGGTAATTTCTGGCAAATCAAAGGGAAAGGGAAAAAGTTTGGATTTACCTTTCAGGCAGAGAGTCTCTGGGTACAGAAGACAACCTCAAAGGACATTTTGGGCGGGCAACAGAAAGATTAACCTGGCAAATGATGATGTAAAATGGTGTAGATCTAGAAAAGAAATGGTCTTCAACACGTTGAAGCCAAATCTCTATAGTTTATGTTGGCTTTGAAAGGATGTTTTGTTATTTTGTTTTGTTTTCTTCCATTCTAAATACGGGTTTAGTCTACACTGTCCTGGAAAATGACTGTTTGTTCCTGGAAGGATTGTGTGTTCTTGTTCAGGCACATAAAAGTGGGAGTGGCCATCAAAGATGTTAGGAAGGATGGGAAAACAAGTCTTCCCCAGGCAAGGTGAAGGACAGAGGGGAGACCATGCTCAGAAAGCCTCTTCTGTTGAAGAGCCCGTGGGGTGCTGTTGTTTGTTGGAAAACAAAGACTCTGGGAAACATTCCCATGCAGTGAGTGGGGAGGGGCAGCTGAGGGCAAGGCCAGCCCTGGTTGTAAGGGGTGGGGTTTTCCCTCCCAAAGGAAATAGAAACTCCGACTGCCAAGAATCTCTGGAGAAGGAAGATCTACGGGTGGAAAGTGGCCTAGGAGAGCAGGCCTGGGACTTGGGACAGTGGGGACAGTGGGGCAGCCTGGGGGGCCTGCTTGTGGTCATTCTCTCTCTCTACCCCTCTCTCTCCCTCTCTCTCCTCCCCCCTCCACTTGCTGGAGAAGAGGGCAAAACTTCACCACTGGAGAAACGGCCTACAAACCGTCTAGGAGTCTCTGAAAACATATCTCATACATGGTTTTGTGTTTTCCAGACTACAATGCCCTCCTGGGATAATTTCTTCAATACGTTATTGGAAAGCAATACAGCCCTGGTTTAGATGAGTTAATGAAAAGAATTAAAGGGCCAGAATCCCCACTTAGAAGAATTTCAGAAAGGAGAAAATAGACTTTTTCCTGCCCACTCCAAGGCCAGCAATGATGACAGCGGCAACAAGTCAACAGTTCCGTGGTCTCAGGACCCCAGCCTCAAGTGGAGGCAGCCAAAGGACAGGCTCGGCGTGGACCACTGCTGATGTGGGGCTCGACCCAGCCCTCAGAGGGGGGAGGGACTTTGAGAAGCAGGGCCTCTGCCTGTATAGCTGGGAGCTCCATGCCTGGGGACTCCTGGATCAGAAATCATGATACCCATTTCACAGAACAGCAAGTTCTGGGCAACTTCTTTAAAATAGTAGAACACAGTATGCATACTCACTACCATCGTTTCTTAGTATCAAATGTAAGGCAGCTGATCCAGCACCTAGAACAGAGTAGACAGTCACTTTTGCTGCTATTACTATGCTTTTGTTGTTACTATGGACTCATCAAGAGGAAATGTCAATGCTTGTTATATCACCTACTCAGCAAAACTGGTATAGTATATTTTTAATTTCTTGATTCAATGAGTTATTAATTATTGTGCAATTTTGTATCAAAATCAGTAGATTTAATTCACACAAGACACATAAAGTGACATAAATAC
Organism: Balaenoptera physalus; assembly: GCF_965194825.1. Taxonomy (NCBI): domain Eukaryota; kingdom Metazoa; phylum Chordata; class Mammalia; order Artiodactyla; family Balaenopteridae; genus Balaenoptera; species Balaenoptera physalus. The sequence continues at coordinate 89,979,424 of NC_138894.1, forward strand.
TTTGCATTTAAGACAATGGCTCGGGGGGATAAATTGGGAATTTGGGATTAACAGATACATACCACTATATGTAAAATAGATAAATGACAAGGATCTACTGTATAGCACAGGGAACTATATTCAATACCTTGTAATAACCTATAATGGAAAAGAATCTGAAAAAGAATAGATATATACATATGTGTGTGTGTACATGTGCGTGTACATGTGTGTGTGTATATATATGTATGTGTGTGTGTGTGTATATATATATATATGTATATATATAAAAAACTGAACCACTTTGCTGTACACCTGAAACACTGTTAATCAACTATACTTCAAAAATGAAAAATAGGGACTTCCCTGGTGGTGCAGTGGTTAAGAGTCCGCCTGCCAGTGCAGGGGACACGGGTTTGATCCCTGGTCCAGGAAGATCCCATGTGCCGCGGAGCAACTAAGCCTGCGAGTCACAACTCCTGAGCCCACGTGCCACAACTACTGAAGCCCGCGCACCTAGAGCCTGTGCTCTGCAACAAGAGAAGCCACCGCAATGAGAAGCCCGCAAATCACAACGAAGAGTAGCCCCCGCTCGCCACAACTAGAGAAAGCTCACGCACAGCAATGAAGACCCAACGCAGCCAAAAATAATAAATAAATACATAAATACATAAATAACAAAAATAAATAAAAGTAAAAAGACAATGGCTACTGTGGGTGACTCTCTGATCCTCAAAGTTCTGAAAACCAAAGTGTTATACCCCCAGCACATTCTGCCACAGCGCACGGCCGTGTGTCTGGAATACTGGAACCGTCCACACCAAAGCAAAGGATGCAGAGTCAGGAGCCCTGGATTCAGACCCGCTGCACGTACTCTGTGCCCTCGAGCCAGTTACTTAACCCCTCCAGGTATCCCTTACCTCTCCTGGAAAACAGGGCTGATAGAGGCCTGTCGCAAGTTTTTTGTCAGGAGTAGAACCAGCGATCAGGAGGTGCTCAGAGCCATGCCTGGCTCACATCAGGAACCAAACACCAGGAGCTGGGAGGGGCGGCGGCAGCAGCAGGGCTGGTCTCCTCCTCCGCGTTCTACCTGCTCTGTCTCAGGACGGACACCTGCCCTGAGATGACACCTTCCTCATCTCCAAGTCCAGCCACCTCATTTGTAAGGAAAATGAGACCCCAGAGGACTTCTTCACTGTTAACACTGGCTGTAAACTAAACTGAAGATATTCAGTTAACACGTAATTTTTTTAAAAAAATTGGACCTCCACCAGAAATGTCCTTTCCCCTTCACATAATCCAAGAGTACATCTCTTTAAAGTATTAACTCAGGTGACCTTTCTCCACGAAGCTCTTTGAGACATTTCCACCCAAAAGGGCCCCTTCTTACCCCCACATCTGCACGTTACCCCTTATGGTACTTTGCCCCCTTCTCCTACCAGCCAAGCTGTAAGCCCCAGGCCACATTCTTTCTTTCCTCCCAGCACACGTCACAGCATCTAAGCATAACGAACTTTTAATAAATGAATAAAGGAAAGAGAGGGAGAACTATAAGATTATTTCTATTTGTACACTTTGGGGAAAGCCACCACCAATTCCTAGCTAATTGTAAAGGCATCTGGTCTACTGGAAAAATAATAAATACACCACACGACACCCTAATGTCCTCCATTGGCCACAGTAGGTTTCTCATAACCTAATTAACAAAATACCACGGATCTGGGGAGGATGTGCAAAAAGGCCTGCCATCAGTCATGGGAAGAGAAGCTTAGATTCATGGGCCGGAGGGGCCGTCATCACTGGCCTTACTGATGAGAAAGTGTGGCTGGTTCCCCTTAGGCCATTAACACAGGCTCGGTCCCCAGAGAAGCCATCTGCACACAGCCCGGCAGTTTCCCCCCTGGCTCAGCCGCTTGTTCACCACCTGCTTACACAGCCGGCTCCCTTCCGAAGGATAGGAAATCCCAGCATCTTCACTCAAGCAAAGACTGAGGGAAGAATGTATCATGGTTAGAAACAAACCTCCCACGCCATGAGGGATGGTATCGCTGAACGGGACCGACATTACCTCGTCCCATCTCCTCGCTTTCCAGGTGAGGAAATCCCGTCCAAAGGGCTTCCCTGGGAAGCCCAAGGAAGTCAGTGACTAAATCTTGCCTAAGGCCTGATTCCCATCCCGGCCACTTTAAGGAAACAAACATGTAAGAACATCCACAGTACACATGTTCATGTTATACTTTCAGAAAATATTTTCTTCCATGTATATGATGTACATGGCACATGTTCATATATACAAGGACATTTCTAAATTTCTTTTTAAACACACCACAGCCATCCCAGGCTTGTGGAGAAAGGAGGGCCCTTATGTGTGGGCATATACGCCTCTCCTACTTGACCTTTTCAGGATTAAATGAATTTAATCTACCAAGTGACCCCAAAGGTGAGGGCACAGATGTATATCTTCTAATTATCCATCCATCTTGAGATGTCTGTGCCCAGAGATCAAGGCCCTGAAACTCACCTGGGAACAGGATTCAGGAAGTGAATGATGTGAACCCCTGTTCCATTTGCCTCTGCTCATGGGAGGGAGAGCCAGACTGCCCTCTTTCAGGGACTCTACAGATGTCCCCCCACCTCCCCCTACCCATCACACACACACACACGCATACACACACATACACACACACACACACAACAGAGGGAAGGAAGAAGACAGGGAGGAAAGAGGCTCCCTCTCTTGTCGAACTGGATGGAAAATCAGAAAATCTGAATCTAGTTGCAGCACCTATGAACGTCAGATCCTCTGATTTGGCCCCTTGACTCATCAAAGAAGCTGAAGTCAGGAGACCTGGAGTTGAGGAAAGCAAAGGAAGAAGCAGGTGCTGGCTTCTCTCCAGCTGTGTGTGTAACACAACAGATGCTTGCCAGGTGCTTTGGGTCCCAGGTGTGCTGAGCTGGGAAGTGCAGAGTAAATCCTTCCTCCCCTGCCATCAAAGACCTAGGGCTCACTTGTGTTGATGTGGTTACACTTAATACTACCTTTCCCCCAAATCATCGGGTCGACAATAAGCCTCAAACAGCGTAGAAAAGAGAGATCAGTGAGTATCTGCAAACATAGGGGAAGTTTCTTGGAAGACTGGGACTCTGCTGGACTTTCACACGGGGAGGGTGTGGACAAGGAAGAGGGCATCACCCCATTAACGGTCCTCAGTGCCTCAAATTCTCGCGATGTTACAGGTCTTGCAATAGAGGAAAGACATGGTGGAAATACCAGTCATGGTTACTGTCTGAAAAAGCTCACCGCTGACTCCCAATCCCTGTGGCTAAATCTCCACTGGAGGTCCCCCGGAAGACCACCTGGAGGCCAGCTCAGAAAACTGAAGGCTAGACCCCCCCCCAGCCCCCTTCAGCTCCATCTGCTGTCACATTCAAAGGCCTGGAAGAAAGCTTCATGGAGGACATCAGGTTTTCAGAGGCAGCTTGCAAAGGACACAGAGTCGGGGGACAGCCCACTGACCTGGCCACGGCTCCCCACGCCCGCCCCAGCCCCTGAAGCCCCGGCAGCAGCTTCCCATCGCTCTGTGGTTAAGCTCTCTCATCTTTAACAAATCCCAAAAGGTTGTCCGGGCAGGTCCCCGCCTGCCCACCAGGCTGCACACCTCTGCCCCCCAGACATCCACCCCACCGCCTCCATCGCAGGCACGGGCCGCAGGGCTGAGCCCTGCAATGCTCACATTGCTTCCTGGGTCAGGACAAACCTCCTCCACACCCACCACCACACCCCCTAGTCCTGCAGTTATAGCCAAGTCCTCTTCAGATCAAGTTCCAATCTAGGTCACGTTTCTTTGCTCTCTGCTCTCTGGAACTTTCTTCCTATCTGAGTGCATTCCTCCTCATTCATTCAGGGATCGTGTGATAAAGTCTGTCTCCCCCAGCTCAGCTGAACAGACACACACACAGGAGCCACGGCGGGGTTGGCCCACCAGTCTGTCCCCGGTGCCTGACACACGGCGGGCGTTCGATAAATAATTGTTGCAGCAATAAGCAAACGTGGCAGCTTTGATGCCAGCCTGTCACTTCTTCATCACAGAACTACAAGTAAATTGCTCTGTCTCTCTGCCCCCTTGCACCACCCCTGAATGTCTGCCAACACTAAACATTATCATCTCCCCCCATTTAATAGTTATTAGTAGCATACTTTACTACTGCTTTCCTCCCAATGTCTGTTTACAGGTGAGTTCAACCACTTTCATCATGTGTCATAATTCATCGATTTGTTATTATTGGATTTCCTCAAGGACAAAATCAATATTCTGGTGCTGTGTCTATTCTTGATCGTGATCTTGGTGAATGTGTGCCTTTCTCTAAACTCATTATATATAATACAGAGATTTGGAAATGTTTTTGTTACATCACTGCAAAAAGAATATCGTATCAATATTAAAAGTTGGAAAGAAATATTGTCATTCCACTAAAGTATATCAAGATCTAAAGAGGGCTTCCCTGGTGGCGCAGTGGTTGAGAATCTGCCTGCCAATGCAGGGGACATGGGTTCGAGCCCTGGTCTGGGAAGATACCACATGCCGCGGAGCAACTGGGCCCGTGAGCCACAACTACTGAGCCTGCGCGTCTGGAGCCTGTGCTCTGCAACAAGAGAGGCCGCGTTAGTGAGAGGCCCGTGCACCGCGATGACGAGTGGCCCCCACTTGCCGCAACTGGAGAAAGCCCTCGCACAGAAACGAAGACCCAACACAGCCATAAATTAATTAATTAATTAATTAATTTAATTTAAAAAAAAGATCTTAAGATAATAAGTAGCAGCTGCTGCTACACTAATGTTCTGGCTGGCTGATCAGTCTCTGTTTCTACCACATCAGGAATTACTAAGGTTAGGAAGTAGCCCCCTTTTTTTTTTTTTTAATTATTTTTTCCCCACAGAAGTACCTCGCGAGAATTTCTGAGGAAACCAATAAAACAGTAAATGACATCGTCCAACAGCTTTAGGACTACAAGGGTGTCTGTGCTGGGAGGTCATCTCTGACCTCGGGCATGTGTGAAACCTCTATCCAAGCTGGGGCTGAGATGAGGCCCCTACAACCACAACGTGGTCCCTTAACCCTCTGGAAAGCTCTTGTATCAGTCGGCGCCACTGCCCCTCCTTTTCCAGCTCTGTCTATGAAGCCTGCACGGCCCCCGCCCCAGAAACTGGACAACCCAGTGGCACCAACACAGCCTTGAGGCTGCATAGACTTCAGTTTGAATCCCAGTTGACCCCTTCAAGCTGCATGACCCTGTCCTTGGGGCTTTCTCGGCCTCTGGTCCTCAACTCTGAAGTGGAGACAATAAAACTTACCTCTGCGGGCTTGTTAGGAGCATTAAATCATGCATCCTTTCTATAAGCCCTATAGAACCCCCTATAAGCCTTCACTATATGAAGTGCTACAGATGAAATGGTGCATAAAGTAGATGGAGATACAGATGAAGCACCTGATACAATGTTTGTGGCCAGTAAATATTTTCATCCTCTTTGTTATTACTGCCTTTATTCAGATTCACTAATAAAGGAGCAAACAGCTGAACTGAGGGAGGCGCCAAGTTGTACTGGTTCTGTACACTTACAAGGAAATCCAGGCTCTAATGAGTAAAAAAAAAAAAAAAATCAGTTCCGCCCAAACATAAATAGAAAGGGAACCCTAAGAGTATGAGTCCTGGGAATTCCCTGGCAGTCCAAGGGTTAGGACTCTGCACTCTCACTGCCGAGGGCCAGGGTTTGATCCCTGGTCAGGGAACTAAGATCCCACAAGCCACACAGCATGGCCAAAAAAAAAAAAAAAATTATGATTCCTGAAAACAAAATAAAGCAAACCTAACAGGAAGCATCTCAAAATTATCTCTTCCTTTGGTAAAAGTATAATATAAAATAGTATCTAAAAGCACCTTCCCTTAGTAATGAACTGGGTTACAGTAATTCAGGAAACCTGTCTAAAATTCTTCACATCCCATCATGGAAAGAATCCCATAGTGGAAACAAGACGCCCTCCTCTCGGTCACATCCTTTTGCCTCTCAGATCCCACCACCACCGCGGCAATTTACTCTAAAGAACTTGGGACCTATGTGAATAACTGCAAAGTCTTAGGGCACACCACTGAATTAAAGGGGTTGAACGTGTTCATTGGCCAGGAGACTGCAGCACTCAGCTGGGGTCCCATGGGTGCCCGAGTGATGGAGCCTGGTTTCCTGCCTTCAAAATCTGGGCAATCCATGCAGGGAAGGTGCAGGTAAACAGGCGATGACATTCAGTGTGGTCAGGACAAAGAGCCTGGCACAGCACTTGACCGAGGACTCTAAGATGGGACCAAAAACCTGAGCCCGGCATCACGGCCAAGTCACATCATAGATGAAAATGTGGAGTAAAATGGTATCTCATGATCTGTTACATTTACATCGCAGGCTAACACCAAAATCAAACTAGTTTGCCAGGACTCTCTACACTTTCTCTCTCAATGTTTCTTAGCCAAAAGTTGGCCTAGGAAAATGCACTGGGGACCGATCTGCTGTCCCCCTCGTGAGCCTTTCCGCCACAGAGGTGCCCGTGTGTTCAGAAGCCTGACCAGGATCCGTTCCCTGCTGTAAAGATGTCAAGCATCCACTATTTGTTCAGCAAAACTGAGTCAGTCTCAGCGGTTCCCTTATTCCAAGCGGCCAGAACCATTTGAACTAGCAAAGTAACCATCTATTACTTGAACATACATTTACAAAGTTCCTACAATAAACAAAAGCAGGTAATTTTATACACAATGTTTTAGTTGCTACAATAAGAATTGTTTGCTAAGCAACAAAGGTAACAATACCATCTTAATATTTTTAAGCAACAATTCTAAAATGTAAAGAAATTATGTAAAAATGACATGATAGAATACTCTGCAGATATCAAAATTTGTGCAGTAGAATGTTTACAGCAATGACATGGTTGACAAGTCCTAGCACACCTACAGGGAAACTGTATGCACAGGAGGATAGCATTTTTTTGTAAAATTTCTATTGTATGTGAACATGAAAAAGACAAGAAGAACTTCCCAAAAGGCAAACAATGGTTACTTCTAGGTGGAGGAATTACAGTTTTGGGTTTTGTATTTTTCTGTGTTTTATAACTTTTCTGCAATTAACACACATAACGTAAAGAAATGTAAAGAAAATGCTTTTAATCTTTTAATTAGGTAAGTAAACAAATTTTTTCTCAGAACAAAACAGAGAGACGGATGTACATGGCTAATGCAAATACTACTGGATCCGCTCTTATGTGGAATTAATAGTGGGACGGAAGGCAGGGGCTCTGCTCTCCAGGGCTTCCTGTGGGGAGACCCCTTCCACAGTCAGGGCAAAGGATAGGGCCAGACAACAGTGTTTAAACATGTCTTTGATGTCCGCAGCCATGATCCTGGACAGCTGAGCAGCGGAAATAAAAGATCATTCTGGCAGCTCTGGTCCCACCGGCCTTGGTACCCCACCTTTGGGTGTGGCTGCATTTGCCAGCGCTGACCTGGGCCCTCACACACACAGGCCTCATCTGCGGCACGATCCGCAGTGTCAAAACCTCTCTCCAGATGCAGCCAATGAGAGAACAATTTCTTTTTTTCTTTTCTTTTTTTTCCAAACCAGCTTTGTGTCTTGATGTTCCAGCTGGTGAAAGAAATGAGAAAAAAAAAAAAAATCTTCCTTCCAAAATTAATAATTTTGTGTTCACCGGGATTATCTCAGGGTATGGGGATTACAGATAAATTTTGCTGAACTGTGCTATCTAGTTTTTTCTCCAGGGAACACCTGTGTGTAACAGAAAACATTTTAAAATAATCACAAATTTTTCAGTGCAAACCCACACTCCTAAGATGGCACTAGAGTCCTGAGTGCTCTAGATACAAGTTTTGAAACCGCCAGCTGCTGGAGGCTGCACTGGGGGTCGGGGTGGGGGAAACCTCACAGGAGCTGACAGCTGAGATCACCAGGGATCAGGCAGGGCTACACATGACGGGTGAGACGAAGTGGGAACCTAACCCGGTCATGCCCATGCCTTCCACAGGGTCAAGTCCACCAACAGGTCAGCGTGCCCCAGGCCGATCCAGAACACCCAGTGTCACCACCCCCGCCTGGAAGAGGAAGCAGCCCAGCTGCCCGGCAACAGCAAAACTCCAGAGAAGCTCAGCCTCCCATCCAGAGTCGCTGGGCCCTGACTCTCACTCCCCCCACAGCTGCCATCAAGTCCTGACCCTCAGGGTCCCTCAGCTGAACTGTCCTTGTGGATGTCCTGACTATAATTAGCTACACGAGCAGCTCAAATTTACTGTACAAACCGTAGGCGCTTATGTGGCCCAGTATATTTGCCTTGATAAGAAAAAGCATCAATTCTTAAAATCTTAAAAGAAATCAATGCAAATGCAACTCGATGGAGGAGAAAGAGCTTTTTCAACAGACGGTGCTGGAACAATTGGATACCCGTAGGCAAAGAAATGAATCTTAACCCAAACCTTTGCACCTTACACAAAAATCAACTCAAAATGGATCACAGACTTAATGTAAAACAAAACTATAAAACCTCTAGGGAAAAAAAAAAAAAACACCAAGGACAGTCAAAAATCTTCATGATCTAGGGCTAGGCAAAAAGTTTTTAGATTTGAAACCAAAAGCACAATCCTTAAATTGATAAGTTGACACACTGGATTTCATCAAAATTTAAAAGTTTTGCTCTGCAAAAGACCCTGTTAAGAAAAGAAAAGACAAACTACAGAATGGAAGAAGATATTTGCGAACCACATATCCAACAAAGACTAGCACCTGTAATATTTTTTTAACTCTTAAACTCAACAGTTAAAAAAAATCCAATTAGAGGGCTTCCCTGGTGGCGCAGTGGTTGAGAGTCTGCCTACCAATGCAGGGGACATGGGTTCGAGCCCTGGTCTAGGAAGATCCCACATGCCGCAGAGCAACTAAGCCCGTGAGCCACGATTACTGAGCCTGCGCGTCTGGAGCCTGTGCTCCGCAACAAGAGAGGCCGCGACAGTGAGAGGCCCGCGCACCGCGATGAAGAGTGGTCCCCGCTCGCCGCAACTAAAGAAAGTCCTCGCACAGAAACGAAGACCCAACACAGCCAAAAATAAATTTAATTAATTAATTAATTTAAAAAAAATCCAATTAGAAAATGGGCAAGAGACATAAAAGAGACATTTTGCCAAAGAGGATAAACAGAAAGCACATAAGTCATGAAAAGATGTTCAGCTTCATTAGCCCAATAGGAAAATACAAATTAAACCCACCATAAGATATCACTATACACCCAGCACAACGTCTAAAACAGAAAACAGTGACAATACCAAATGCTGTCAAGAATGCAGAGAAACTGGATCTTCATGCATTGCTGGTGGGAATGTAAAATGGTCCAGATACTCTGGAAAACTGTTTTGCAGGTTCTTATAAAATTAAGACATTCAACTACCATAAGACCCAGCCATTGCACTCTTGGATATTTATACCATAGAAATTAAAACTTATGTTTACACAAAACCCTGTACACAAATGTCAATGCCAGCTTTATTCATAATAGCCAAAAACCGGAAACAATTTGGATATTCTTCAACAGGTTAATGGTTACACTGTGGCACAGCCATAGCGTGGAATACAGCTCAACAATAAAAAGGAATAAATTATTTTTTTGAATTTATTGTATTCAAGAATGGTTAATTTACAATGTTAATTTCTGCTGTACAGCAAAGTGATTTAGTTATACATATATATACATTCTTTTTCATATTCTTTTCTGTTATGGTTTATCACAGAATATTGACTATAGTTCCCTGTGTTATATAGTAGGACACCTTGTTGTTTATCCATTCTATATATAATAATTTGCATCAACTAATCCCAAACTCCCAGTCCATCCCTCCCCCACCCCCCCTTCCCCTTGGCAACCACAAGTCTGTTCTCTATGTCTGTGAGTCTGTTTCATAGATAGGTTCATTTGTGTCATATTTTAGATTCCACATATAAGTAATATCACATGGTATTTGTCTTTCTCTTTCTGACTTACTTCACTTAGTATGATAATCTCTAGGTCCATCCATGCATGTTGATGCAAATGGCATTATTTCATGCTTTTCTATGGCTGAGTAGTATTCCATGGTATATATATATATATATATATATACCACATCTTCTTTATCCATCCATCTGTTGATGGGCATTTAGGTTGTTTCCATGTCTTGGCTATTGTGGCTAGTGCTGCTATGAACATAGGGGTGCATGTATCTTTTTGAATTGTAGCTTTGTCCAGGTATATGCCCAGAAGTGGGATTGCTGGATCACACAGCAACTCTATTTTTAGCTTTTTTGAGGACCCTCCATACTGTTTTCCATAGTGATTGCACCAATTTAAAAGAAATGAATTATTAATACTCAAAAGAACTCAGATGAATCTCCAGGGAATTATGCTGGGGCGGGGGGTGGGGGGAGGGACAATCTCAGGAGATCACATTCTATATAATTCTCTTTATATAACATCCTTGAATCAACAAAATTATAGAACTAGAGAACAGATCAGTGATTGCCAGGGGGCAGGGACAGGGGATGGCAGGAGTGAAAGGGAAGCAGCCATGTCTCCGAAAGAGCAGCATGAGGGATGGTTGTGGTGATGGAACAATTCTGTATCTTGACTGTATCAGTGTTGTGATATCTTACTATAGAGTTTCAAGATGTTACCCTTGGGAGCAACTGAGTAGAAGGTACATGAGAGCTCTGTATTATTTCTTACAACTGCCTGTGAATCTGTAAATACCTCAAAATTAAAATGTTAATTAAAAATAAATAATATCTCTCAGCCTTTTTAAAAAGATAGTCTTGCTAGCGAGTTGCCATAACACTGCTACCTGAGCAGGAGAGAAAGCTCTTGTCCAGACTGCTTGCTTTGTTACTAAGACATTGGAGTGTGGCCACAGGCTGGAGAAGACGCATTGCTGCTCCTTACCATCGTCTCCACGTGAGAAATCTCTCTGGGAATTTGCAGGCTTTATCCAATGTTAATGGGGATTAGAAGGGCACGTCCAAGGGCCCCGTCTGATTCTATTCATTTTCACCCATGTAAATGAACCCAAATACGTATAAAATCCCAACAAGGCACTTTTGTGCCCTACCATGACGATCCAATCATTTAAAGAAGACCCCATTGGCACCCGAATCCCAGTCTGAGAGTTGAGAGCAGTGCAGTGGCCAGGGCTGGGCCTCAACAGAGCAAGAGCAGGAGGTTGAGAAACCGGATTCCTGACGGTAATTCCACCACAGGAGTGAAAGGAGAGGGAAGAAGCAGCACCCAGCACAAGGACAGACAGAGCTCTGCAGTCAGACACCAGGAGGCTTGAAATCCAGCTGGTTTTCCTCACCTGTAAGATGCGAGGTGAGGAAAACATCACGAGTCTCCTGCTAAAATTAGATGAGAGGGTACACAGAGCACCTAACACAGGTTCACGGAGGTGCTCAGGGAGGCCCGTGCCCTTCCTTCCCCCACTTGTCCAAAGTCCACAGCAGCAAAAACGCTGCTTACTCGAGAAAATGCCCCTTACCCCAAGATTCAGGAGGCTTAGAGCTCAGGCTCCGGGCCCAGACTGCTTGTGTCCACGTTGTGTTTCTGCCACCTCTTGGCGTGTGGCCTTGGACAAGCTCCTTAATGTCTCTGTGCCTCGGCTCCCCATCTGTAAAATGAGGGTGCCGATAATAGCACCCGCCTCATAACGCTGTTGTGAGGACGGAGTTACATTGTGAAGTGCTTGGAAAAGTGCGTGCCCACAGTTTTTTTAATGTGTCCTTACATTGTGAAGTGCTTGGAAAAGTGCGTGCCCACAGTTTTTTTAATGTGTCCTTACATTGTGAAGTGCTTGGAAAAGTGCGTGCCCACAGTTTTTTTAATGTGTCCTTACATTGTGAAGTGCTTGGAAAAGTGCATGACCACAGTTTTTTTAATGCGTCCTTTCAGGTAATATTCTGGTTAGAAGAAATAAGAAAATATCCTTTTTGGCTGAGCCGCATGGCTTGTAGGATCTTAGTTCCCTGTCGGGAATTGAACCCAGGCCCTCGGCAGTGAAAGCGCCAAGTCCTAACCACTGGACCGCCAGGGAATTCCCAGGACCATTTTTTTAAGTGTGTGAAAAACAATTATGCGGTATGATGAAAGTATTAGGTTAAACCATTCGAAATTGCCATTATACTATTTCGAGCTACAAAAACAGCAATTTCCTACGGTTCTATCCAGCAGGTAAACCTCTGGCCTCAGTTTACACAGCTGTAGAATGTGTATCGCAGACCCTACATTCTGAGGCTGTGCTGAGGCTCAGGGACAACGTAAAATGCTGGCACGACGTAGGAGGTTCACAAACCACAGCAGCCAGTTGTGCAAAACTACCAACTGCTTCCCAGTTACGACGCTCAAAGAACACCACTCACAGGCAACAGCGCTAAAGGAAAATAGGTGAGATAAGCAGATGATGGTACAGGCCCAGTTCCCCATGCAAATGGGTCCGTGTCACATGGGGGCAGCCTAGAGGTCACAGGATGACCCGGCAGCATCACCACAGGAACTGAGCAAGGGGTGTGGACGGCAGTGGAAAGTGAGCAGCATTGTGTTCAGACCCAGAGGCAGGATGTGGGTGATAATATCCTCACCATCATCATCATCACAATGAAGAGGAAGAGGAAGAAGTGGTGGAAGAAGGGGAGGAGGAGTTGTAATAGTAGTAGCAGGAGGAGGGGGGGGAGGGGGAAGGCGTTTGGACTCTTTCTATGTAGAAGGCAATGTTCTAACTCCTGACATGTAACACGCTGAATTCTTGCCACTGCTCTACAAGGTGTTTATTATCACTGACCCCATTTTACAGATGAAGAAACAGACCTAGAGAAGATTAGGTCACTCGCCCAAGTGTAGCCGAGTTCACATTTGACCCTGGGTCTGCATGACTCCAGATACCAGCTCTTAACTACACCCTCATTAGCGTAACCACTCAGATCACCGCCATGTGAACAGATACAGGATCACCATCATCTAAAGGCAAGTCTGACGGAGGAAGCTGTGTCAGGATGGGCTCCAGCTTTCTAGACCAAAGAGCCCTTCCAATGACCTCTTGCCAGGGCAGTGCTAGAGCAGCTTCATAGAGCAGTGCTTCTTACCCTTCAGCATGCATGAGACTCACTTGGAGAGTTTTTGAAATACAGATTCATCAAAGATTCTACTTCATAATGTCTGGGTGGGACCCAAGAATCCTGAAGATATCTGACAACGCTAAAGTCTTCGCAGTCTGTGTGGTGGGAAGTCGGGGAGATGGCTTGGTGTTGGGGTGCCTTCAGACCACACCCCCCCACACAAGCCCATCTCATCAGCCTGGCTCTATCCAGGCCTCACCCCCACTTTGGAGTCAGATAAAAATGGGTTTTCCACCACTTGTTGCCCAGGTAACCTTGAGCAAGTCCATTGGCTTTTCCACACCTCCGTGTCCTCATGTCTACAAGGGGTCCAATCCTCCACCTCACTGAGTAAGGATTAGTGATATGGCCCATGTAAGGTACCCGAGCTTAGGTCAAAGTCTACCTGCTCCTTTCTCCTCTCACCTGCTGTCGATCAGATTCACTTCCTCTCTGTCCACAAACACACCAGCCCAAATACTACTTTTTCTAAACTTGTATCATGTCTGTAGCCATTAGTAAGGATAGCAGCAATACTTCATATGTCTCTAGTTTACAAACTGCCCCTTGAAGGCAAGGTCCGCGCTGCCCCTGTGTGTCCCTTGCCACACCTAATGCAATACGATGTACAATGACACAGAGTGAGCATTTAATATGGATTTATTGATCAAGCACACTGACTGAATTTGCTCTCAAACTAACATTTTGAGAAGACAATTTAAACTTCAGAGATGTGAGCTCATAGTAGTTCTGGTTTTCTGTTCAACCAAGAATCTCTCTCCTCTACTCGCTTCTAATAGATGCTGTGAACAGCCATGAATGAACAGAAGAAAGATTGTAATTAGAAGATGAAAGTAAAATCAAGCCAGCATCCTGGATACAGTCAGGCTAAGGTATCTCTCTTAGAGCTACAGAAATCATAATGCCTAATTCTCTAGACAAAACCAACAAATATCTTAGTAAAAGAGAGGGCTAAATGAAGTTTTTTTTTAGGCTAACACCCCATAAAAGCCTGTGAAAAAAATGCAGGTTCTCAGAAAGAAACAGGGAAGATGATAGGAAGGATAAAGGCAGAATGTTTATCCTGAGATATGGCTGTTACTCTGACCAGCCCTGGGGCCAGGGCCAAGAGAAGGGAGACTGAATGACAGACAAATGAAAAGTACAAGTAGAAATTAACTTGAAACAGATGACAGTTTGGACAGGTGACAGAATGGACAGAGACTTTTTGGGTGGGGCTAAGATTTGGCTTCACAGTTGTATAGCTTTGTGGTCAGACAGATGTGCATTCAAATCCTGGTACAGCATCTCACCTCTACATGACCTGGATCAAGTTCCTGAACTTCTCAGGACTTTAGTTTTCCCACATATAAAATGGGAATGATAATACCTACACCTCATAGGTGCTATCAGTCCAACTCAGAACCTGGCCAGAATAGCCGTGTAATGTTTATTCCCATTGCCTTTACTCCACTTAAAATCATAAGAGAGGAGGAACTGGGTTTTACTTCCATGTATCTAACTAAATAACTGCAAAGTTATATTCCTATCACAACTGAAAAAATTTACACTACTAAAATGAAAACTTTGTGAAACTCTTACAATGTGAAAATACAACCAAACTCAGTGGAGCCCATAATGAAGGTAACTAACTTTGCAGGACCCTGTTATTTAAATGCCTTCGAGTAGTTAAATGGTATTTAATTTTTAAATCTTACTAGATGCACCAGAATTAGCTACTCAAATCAGTTCCCAGGTTTCCTCTTTGGGCTTCCATTTTCTTATTTCTAACCCCTGACTCACAGGCTCACCCTTGGGTGGCAAAACTGAAAAAGCAATGCAATAGGATGGCCACCTGCAGAATCACCTTCAGAGTGAATGGGGGTGAAAAGAAAGGCACAGAAATGCACAAAGATCATCCCTCACTACCTAGGAGATAGAGTTTGAGGATCAGGTCCCACTTTTGCGATTGACCAGTTTTGTGATAGCTTCTCAATCTAAAACATGGGAATGATGGATTCCAAAGAGCAAGGAATCCCTAGTAAATCCAAGGTCCAGATGGGTCTCATGATATATTACTCCTAAATTGAGTCACATTCAAGTCCAACAAGACAAGAATGTCAGCAGGAAGCAGAGGCACAGTAAATGAACAGAATCGTTTGTCAAGCCAGAAGCAGAGAGGGCCAAACGGAATCCTTTGTAAAGGGTGGTCTGTACATGTGCCTTCAACATCACAATAAACCAGGACATTTAAGAAATGTGTGAATAATGGTGGTAGATCTTATTGGCATGGCAGGGAATTCATCTGATGGCTCAGATCCAGAAGTACTTGCTCTCTGAAGGACTTAGCAATTTTTGTGTGCTGTTTCCAGTCCAGAACTGTCTACCAACAACCCACAAACACCTACAGGTAAGTACCCTGTCATGTGTTGCCCCGGGCTGCACAGGGGTATACACACTCAGTCTCCCTGGCAGGTACAAAAAAGATCACCGACAATAACGGTGTCACCTGTGTGTGCTCCAGCCTCACACACTTCAGAAGAAGAGTCTCGCTCCTCCTCTAAACCCCCCAAACCAGTGCTAGGAGCCCCTGTGTGCTCTTGCAAACCAACCCTAAAACTGCAGGCTCCAAAACTGAGCATGCTCACCTAAGGGGGCAATCTTTGGAGTGTGCCATAGACCGAAGACTTGTGTCCCCCCAAAACTCATATGTTGAAGCCCTAACTCCCAGTGTGTTGAATTTGAAGACAGAGTCTAAAAGGAGGTAATTAAGATTAAGTGAGGTCATAAGGGTGGGGCCCTGATCAACAGAGTTAGTGTCCTTATTAGATGAGACAGCAGAGGGCTCCGTCTCTCTCTCTCTCTCTCTCTCTCTCTATCTCTCTCTCTCTCTCTCTCTCCCCCCACCCCTCTCTCCACGCTCCTGTGGGAGGAGGTGAAGAATGGCCATGTGAGGACACAGCAAGAATGTGCCCACCTGCAAGCCAGGAAGAGAGCTTTTCACCAGAAACCAAATCAACCAGAACCTTGATCTTGAATTTCTAGCCTCCAGAATCGTGAGAAATAAATTTCTGCTGCTTAAGCTGCTTGGTCTATGGTATTTTGTTATGACAGCCCAAGCTAATACAAGGCAGTGCAAGAAGGCAATATTGGATCTTTCTTATTATGTATCTCTTACTTTAAAAATCACAAATACTTTAAGCCTTGGTAATGGATCGACCCTGGCACTCCCCACCTCCAATGCATGTGTCACATAGGGTAGGAAAGGTATCATGAGGAAAGAGTGGGCATCTCACAGCTCAGAGGGGTTGGCAGGAATGCCCACACCTGTCTGCTTGGTCTCCATGGATTGCAATATATTACAGCTTATATATGGCCTGATTGTGATCTTAGATAATAGAATCTTTACCATATTTTCTATGAAAATGAAAATCACTTACAGCACAGAGGTTCACTGCCAATCTTACCACTAGAATGTAAGTTCCAGGAGGGCAGGAATTGCCTGGTTTGTTCACTGCTGTATCTCCAGCACTTAGACAAATACTTGGCACGTGGTACATACTCAATAAATAGGTATGTATTAAATAAATGATGCTAAAACTCGTGTTACCTTTACAGACTATGATGTCTGCAGATTTTTAAATTTTGGAAACAACTTTCTAACCTCGTTTTTAATTTTTACAAATGAAGGTATCAATGAGTTTTTATTTTGTTAAAATACAAAATTTCAAAGCTTACCAATTAGCTCATGTCAGGGAACAGATATTTAGGCGATTCTCATAAAATACTTTTTACATGGTAGATGCCCAAGGATTGCGGTGGTTCTAATAATTATTATTATTTGGCTAACTCTTGTGCCTGAAAGCACTGGAATGCAAGGTAGTTACCAACCAATGAAATAGTCGTATTAGCACAAGCTCCTTGTTTTACTCTTTTCTTGTATTGCCTTCCATACTTCTCCCCAGAGGCCAAGATATTACTAAGCACATAATAGATACTTTTATGTGACAAATATAAAACTAACTGAACTTTTGGCTCAAATTCTCCTACACTGTAGTCAAGACCTCAAAATAGAACCCTTAACTGTTCTCTAATTGTTTCTACCAGTATTAGGCTTGGCTCTGTCCAGAGTTCTGTAAGTTCCCTAAAGAACAAAGCTCATTCGTTCCTCAAATATTTACTAAACACATACTATGGACCAGCCATTGTCCTGGGTGCCGGGGCAGGATGGTGAGCAAAGCAGACTTGACCCTTCACAGCACTTACCATGTGCCATGGGGGAGATAAGACATCAAACAAATAAATATGTAATTACAAATGTGGTGTGTCCCATGAAGTGGTTCTCGACCTTTTTTTTTTTTTAATGAAAATTGCCTACCTATACTTCAGTTCAGAAACATTTTATCTAATCATTTCTTTCCCAAATCTTTTTGAGTCAAGAACTGTAACTATCAGTCAGAGTTCCTGATCAACAAAAGATCTCACAGTCACTCCACCACTGGTCTCATTCTGCACAAAGGGAAGAAGCTGACATTGTACTGACTTACCGAACTCGATGATGGGTAAACGCACAATTTCCAGTAGGGTTTCCTTCTTTTTTTTTTTTTAACTTATTTATTTTTTGGCTGTGTCGGGTCTTAGTTGCGGCACGCGGGATCTTCGTTACAGCGTGAGGGCTTCTCTCTAGCTGTGACGTGTGGGTTTTCTCTCTCTAGTTGTGGCGCGCAGGCTCCAGGGCGCACGGGCTCTACAGTTTGCAGCGTGTGAGCTCAGTAGTTGTGGCATGCGGGCTGAGTTGCCCTGCCACACATAGGATCTTAGTTCCCTGACCAGGGATCGAACCCTTGTCCCCTGAATTGTAAGGCGGATTCTTTACCACTGGACCACCAGGGAAGTCCCCCGTTTGTTTGTTTTTTTAAAGGGCTTATGGACCTCTTGTCTACTTTCACAGATTAGTGGTTCTCAAGCTTGGCTGTTCATCAGAATCACCTGGAGGGCTTATTAAACCACAAATTATTGGCAAATCTCCCCCTTCCCAGAGCTTCTGAGTAGGGCTGGGTATGGGGCCTGAGAATCTGCATTTTGTGCAAGTTCCCTGGTGATGCCAAAGCTGCTGGTCCAGCAACTACAATTTGAGAACTACCACATTAGACTAAAAGGCAGACCTGAGCTTGAACAAAGTAAAAGTTGGAAGGAAGCTCGTGGATTACCTAGGCCAAGCTCCTCAGGTGATAGATAGGTGAGCCAGAGAGCCAACCTGCTCAAGGTCAAAGCAGAACAAGGCAGGTAGGTCACTGGCATGTCTGTTACACAGCTTCCCAGCAAGCCCAGCTTCCTGAAAACATGCCCTTTTCGGTGGATTCGGAGGTAAACTCATCATCAAAAATCCAAGGGTATGAAATGCTGTAATGTCTTGGATTTACTTCAGGGTAATCCAGGAGGGTTGCAGTGTGGGGAGGGAGGAGGAAGAAGAGGCAAAATTGATAAAGTGTTCACAATTGTTGAATTGGATGAGATCACACAGCAGCTCAGTATATGATCTTTCCACTTTTGTAGACGTTTGAAGTTTTCCACTATAAAAGGGTAAAGGGAGTCAGTTGGATCAAGATTTGTCATTGCACATCTCTGAGAGGACCTGGGTTCCCACACAGCCCCTGAAATATACTCCCCCTCCACCAAAGGAGTATTTTGAACATCTGTGACATGCCAAGTCTTGGCTGGCCACTAGAGGGAGTCAAACAAAATTAAGGCACAAATTGCTATCCTCAAGAAGCCCATAATTTGGTGGTGTAAAGAAAATGCAAATTATTGTGTTACAGAGACAAATAAATGGCATAAAAGATAATGAAGAAGGGGCTAAGAGACTGAGAGGACTAAGGCAAGGCTGCATCTTTTCCCACTGTATATCCTTGAAGTAAAACTTTTTGTGCCGTTTTCTAAGGGTGGTCAAGTTTCTGAAATGTGTATTACCATCAATCAGTGATGTTTTATCAAAGTGGAAAGAACATCAAAAGCACAAATAAAAGGAAAAGCCCAAGAGTCTGCTAGGGTAATAGTTAAATTATAATTTATCCACACAAGAGAATACAAAATTGTAATTTAAAATGACAATATCGCTCTGCGGTTCCAACATGGCGGAGGTGACGGTGGAGATTCTCGGCTCCAACGGGGCTTTCGACAAGGGATTTATCAACGATGTTCATGAAGACTCCCTCACAGTTGTTTTTGAGAACAACTGGCAACCGGAACGCCAGGTTCCATTTAATGAAGTTAGATTACCACCACCACCTGATATAAAAAATGAAATTAGTGAAGGAGATGAAGTAGAGGTGTATTCAAGAGCAAATGATCAAGAACCAAGCGGATGGTGGTTGGCTAAAGTTCGAATGATGAAAGGAGAATTTTATGTCATTGAATGTGCTGTTTGTGATGCCACTTACAATGAAATGGTCCCATTTGAATGACTTCGGCCTGTCAATCAAAATAAAACTGTCAAAAAAAATACCTTCTTTAAATGCACAGTGGATGTTCCCGAGGATTTGAGAGCGGCGTGTGCTAGTGGAAATGCACATAAAGATTTTAAGAAAGCAGTAGGAGCAGGCAGAATTTTTTACCATCCAGAAACCACACAGCTAATGATACTGTCTGCCAGTGAAGCAACTGTGAAGAGGGTAAATATTTTGAATGACATGCATTTGCGAAGTATTCGTACGAAGTTGACGCTTATGTCCAGACATGCAGAGGCCACTAAGCATTTAGAATGCACAAAACAACTTGCAGCAGCTTTTCATGAGGAATTTGCTGTGAGAGAAGATTTGATGGGCCTGGCAATAGGAACACATGGCAGTAACATAGAGCAAGCTAGAAAGGTTCCTGGAGTTACAGCTATTGAGCTAGATGAAGATAGTGGAACATTTAAAGTCTACGGAGAGAGTGATGATGCTGTAAAAAGGGCTAGAGGTTTTTTTGGAATTCGTGGAGGATTTTATTCAGGTTCCTAGGAATCTTGTAGCGTCAAGGATGGAGTTGCTGCTTGAGCTTCACTGTGCTAACATGGAGGTTGCTTTTACATGCTGCTGCTAGGGCTGCGCAGAGAAGCCATGCATCACGTGAATTCCCTGTCCTACTCCTTTGTTTTTTTCTTTTTACCTGTTCAGTTGCTGCTGCTTTTAAATTTAGGGTTATTGGGCAAGGAGGTTTGAAAATCCTCTAATAGTGTCTGCTGTATTGATCGGCTTATTGTTGCCATTGTTCCCTTATTTATTCCCCTCCCCCCTTATTTATTCTTCATTGGGAACTGTTCTCTCAAGCATGCAATAGAAGAAACTTACATCTTAACCTCTTTCAACCAAAATTAATTTATTGTGGAAATAGATTGCTGATATAGTATAAAATTTTAATTAATTGAGGATTTGGACTTAACAAATAAGATGTTGCTGTTAACTTAGGATACATCTATTCCATAAAGTGATAGTTACCTGAACATCTACTTCTGTTACCAGGTAACACGACCCAGTGTTGCTTTGTTACTTTATGGGTGTATGTTAGCTTTATAACAAGTGAGTTCCTACGGGGAAGAGCATCTTCATTTCCTCCCTTTACTTTCTCCTCTAATTACTGGATACTCAATAACTGCTATTGGACAGACTTACAAGTTAAGTGTGGAGAAGGTAAATAATTTGAATTTTATGTCATTTTACAGTAGTTCATATCTAGGAAGACAGCAAACCATATACATGTTGTATGTAGTTGTACAGTTCTGCAGTACTTTAAAAACTTACAGGTGTAAAATGTGATACTTGTTAAATGTCAACTTTTTATTTCGGTGAAGAGAATATTCATTTTAAAAGAATCTTCAAGTCACAGGTGTCTTTTGAACAAATAGGAGCTTGAAAATAAAAGCCAGATTGATGACTTTGTTAGTTGTTTGAATAATAATATATGTAACGTGTCATAAATGTAAACAAATTGATGTGATTAATGCCAAAATAAAAGTTATCTTTCTGCCTTCAAAAAAAAAAAATCAATGAAATAATAAGTATATTCATAATACAACTTTTATATTTAAAAGATACAAAATGACATATATTTTATATATATATAATTTTGGCCAATGTTTAGAAGCATATAGAACTTAATTTTAAGACCAGAAAAAACATGCCAAAGTATTAACAGTAATTATATCTGGATCATAGATTTCCAGTTTTCCTTTTTTTTTTTTTTTAACTCTTCTGCAGGTTTTTAAATTTTATGTCACAGATACAACTTCTACAACAGTCTTCCTCATTCTGTTGTTTTTGTTTTTAAGGGCAATTAGCTTTAAAGTACTATAATTTATCTGTATATTCAGAAACTGAACCAAAAAGACAAGCGTGCCCATTAAGCAGTGTACAAACTGCAGAGATTAACTGGAATCTTTTGAAGGGATTAGGGGGCTATGGACCCTCTGGCATGGCCAGATCAGGGCTCCACGAGCTGCCCTCAGCCAGCCCCAATGGTCAGTTACTCCCACAAAAGCCCTACAGGCTTCCTAGGGGAAACAGAACAGAACCACTGAAGCATGCTGGACAGGGAAATGTGGATTATTAAAAGCAAGCCCCCTTTACCCACTTAATGCATGAAGCGTCCATATCACAGCCTTTGTTTAAATGTCCTGGTCCCGCCCATTTATGAGGACTGTGCTTGGGCATGGAACAGGGTGCAGGGGGTCTGCCTCTCTCTTTAAGTTATAGTCGATCTTCTTTTCATTCTGAATGAATGAACCTTTTATCAGCTCTACTTTGAGATTGCCTCTGAACACTCTGGAATCACTAAATAATTCAAATGTTGAATCCACAAACTAGACACGATTTTCTTAAAATGGGGGTTTCTGATGTCAAATAAAATGGTAGTAGTAGAATGAACATCTGTAACGCCGTAGGAGTTCAGTCACTTGCTTACTAAATGAACCAACTTTACACTAAGCATAGAAACCTTCAGACAGGCTCTACATTATAAACTCTCCTATTAAAAATGACAAGACAAAAATACAGATATGAAAGTGTAGCTTCAAATTACCCACCCACTAAAAGATTACATGTATTGGTGCAAGTGGCTATTTTCACTGATTAAAAACATCTTGAACCACAAATAAGCCATTTGTTAATCAATAACAAGAAAGGCTAGGATGGAATTTCAACTTCAGCCTGAACTTACTTCTTATTCTTTGAAGAATACTTGTTCCAAAAAACACTAATTCTAAAAGATACATGCACCCAATGTTCACAGCAGCATTATTTACAACAGCCAAGACACGGAAGCAACCTAAGTGTCCATCAACAGATGAATAGATAAAGAAGATGTGGTATACACACACACACACACACACACACACACACACACACACACACACACAATGGAGTACTACTCACCCATAAAAAAGAATGAAATTTTGCCATTTGCAGTAACATGGATGGACTTGGAGGGTATTATGCTAAGTGAAATAAGTCAGACAGAGAAAGACAAATACTGTATGATATCACTTATATGTGCTCTAAAAAAATACAACTAGTGAATATAACAAACATGAAGCAGACTCACAGATACAGAGAACAAACTAGTGGTTACCAGTGGGGAGAGTCGTGGGGGGAGGGGCACAATAGGGGTAGGGGATTAAGAGATACAAACTATTAGGTATAAAATAAGCTACAAGGATATTGTACAACTCAGGGAATATACCCCATATTTTATAATAACTATAAATGCAGTATAACCTTTAAAAATTATGAATCACCACATTGTACACCTGTAACTTATATAATATTGTACATCAACTATACTTAAATTAAAAAAAAAAAAAATTGCTCTAGAATGAACAGCAGACCACCTGATCCACTGCTGTGGGGATGGAAAAGTCACAGATCACAATGCAAACTTTAAATGAACCAGATTTCAGTATGAAAAGACTTGTAGAAACATCTCCTCACCTGTGTTTCATTTAATTGTTTCACATTTTTAATCTGATTTTTGTTTCCTAGAAACAAACTTTCCTGAGCAAACCCAAAAACAGTACTCTCGAAGCAATGGATTGCATACAAGGAATTCTTCAAATCTGCCCAGAGATTTAAGACATTCTAAGATAGGGGTAGGAGTCTAATTGGTCTTTAAAACTTCCAGTAATGTTTTCCTACAAAGTGCTGCAAACCAGGTGACATTAAAACAACGCTTTAAGTAAGATGAAGCTCAGAACCGTCCCAGACCTCCACCTTTCCCCATGTCTAACACGCAGTGCTAATCGGAGAAATTAAAATGCTCTCGCTAGGAATAAAAGTTTTTATCAAGTTAAAATGCACATATTGTTTAAAAGAGATACTAAAAAAATCTTCCAAGTCCTGAGTAACACTTAACTCTGTAAGAAAAGTTTCTTAAAGAAAAGCTTCAGTATACAAATTAAGTAGTTCCTCTTTTTTTTTTTTTTTTGCTGGTCTTCATGACCAGGGATCAAAAGAGGCTTGACAGCAAAATGGCCCAACAGCCTTCTCCATGAATGGCCATCATCGCCTCCACCCCGCCTGGCGCCCTGGCGGCCACACACACACACACACACACACACACACACACACGCACCTTCTTGGACTTCAGGGAAGCAGCCTTTGTTCCCAAGACCCAAAACTGGGATCCAGCTACTAAGCCTCCTCCTCCCCCGAACCAGCCTTCCCAAGGGTCGGAGCCCCTCAGAGACAGTCCCAGGGCGGTTCTGGAAAGAAGCCCCATTTTCTCCCGTGTTCCAAGTGCCGGGGAGTTGGGGCCGCCACCGCCGGCTCCAGTTTCTCTAAACACACAGACATGGACACGCATGCACGCACACGTGCACACCCTCAAAACAGTGATTATTACCATCATTATCATTTTTACTAGCTCTCACCTACGGAGCGCTCACCATGTGCCAAGCGCTCAGCGCGCGTTCCAAGTCCATCTAAGTCCAACTCTGCCGGCCCCTCTTTTTCTCTCGCTTTCACACTCACACACACACACTCCCACGCGCGCACGCACACGAGGCAGCGGCACCCACACCCCCAGGAGCCCTCGAGGCTGAACCCCGACACTTCCGTAGCCTCCCGGCGGGTCCCGACCTCAAAGGTACCCACGTCCGCCCGCGCGCTCCCCGGGCCGCGCTTCCCCGCGCGCTGCGCTGCGAGACGTTCCCCCGGCGCGCCCGGCGGCCGCTCCTACCTCGGCCCTTTGTCCTCGCGCCGCCGCGGCCCCGCTCCGGTGCGCCCGCCGCCGTCGGAGGGCCGGCCCAGCCGCCTGCGCGCTCACTCCCCCAGCGCCCGGGCTCGGCCGGCCGGGGGGCGCGCGGCAAAGCCCGGATCTGCGGAGCGCGGAGCGCGGCCCGCGCCCGGGACTGACCCCTGACCCCGGCCGCCCCCTGGAGTCCGCTTCTCCGGGTCTTCCGGCCGACCGCGGAGAAGGGCCGGCGGTGGGCTCGGCCGACCCGGGACCCCGCTGGGAAAGGGTCGCGGCGAGGGCGGCGCCGGGGCCGGACCGGGAGGCGTCGGGCGAGGGGAGGAGGCTCGAGGGCCGGAGCCGAGCCCCGCGCCCGCCCGCCGGCCTGGGTTTTCGCGCCGCGTGCCCGGTCCCCTCGCCCTGCCCCTGCGCCCCCCTCGCCAAAGTCCGACCTCCTCACCCGAAGGGCGCGGCACCGGGCTCGGGGCGCCGCCTGCTCTCGGGAAACGTCGCTCTCTTCTCTGATCTCCCCGAGGGATTCCTCCCCCAGCTTGCCCGTCCCGCCCCCCGGCACACCTCCCCACCTTCCCGCAGGGCCAGGCGGGGAGCCCCTCCAGCCAACGGAGACTCAGCGGGGGAGGGAGTCTGGACAGACGTTGGAAGAACCCTCGGAGAACAGAGGTCATTTTGTCGCTTGGGACGCAGACGCCCAGAGGGGACAAGGCAGGTCTGCGAGGCAGCAGGAGCGCAGCCCAGGCTTCCCAAAGGCTCCACGCCAAGGGCCCCGGAACGCCCACCCCTGGACGCACGGGCTGAGCCCTGTGGAGGGCCGCGTCGGCGGGGCGCCCTTCTCCGGCCCCCAGAGACCGGCTCAAGCAAGGGGGGATAGGGGGACCCGGGTCCCCAGCAGCCGGGGTCGGCCAGTGGCCCACCAGGGAGCCTGTCTGAGGCCAACAGAGGAGAAAGATTCTGGAACGGTGGGCACCTGCGGGGGGAACTCAGCCAACTCTCCCTGGCCCCGTGTCGGGAAGAATCCGTGAGGAACGGAACGAACCAAAGAATCTCCGATAAATCTTTGCAGACCTCGCAGGAGGCTGGTGCAGAGCTAGACCGAGCAAGCAGTGAGCACAGGGCAGGAGTACTTCCTTTTTTTTAAGCAAGAGAGGAGCCCCTGTGATTTCAGGAACCTGCGAGGCACAGAGTTGGAATCGGGCGACCAGCCCGGCACCCTCACTGCCACTCACCCCCATGACTCGCATTGTGGCCTTGGGCCAGTCTGACAGTGTCCTTGAGGATGGGGGAGACAGTCACAGTTGAGTGAGCTGGGCGGTTAAATGAGGGAATGAGGGCCTGGCCCCCAGCAAGTGCCACCACACAACAGGTCCTGGGTAAAAATGTTGCCTGAATCAATCTCCGTAGATTTCCTGTACTCTGATTGGCAGTACCATCATTTTCCTTTTCTTATAATGAAATATTTGAAACGCACACAAGAGACAGTAATGTCACGAGCCCCTCTCTGTGTGCCCAAGAACCAGCCAATCCTAACCTCTTGCCATACTTACTTCGGATATTCACGTAAGAAATAAATATCACCATACAGTTAAAGCCCCCAGACAGCCCTCCCTGATCCCAATTCTTCCCCCACCACCGCCTTCCCAACCCCCAGTACTTTCCTAAAACATCCCATCAGCGTTTTCATACTATTACTACATATGCATGTGTTCATGTTACTACATATGCCTGAGTTGAACTATAGCATGTTTTCCAATTTTACCACTTTCTGTGTGTTATCATATTCTGTGTTTTGTTCTGTAACCCAGTCATTTGTTTTATGTTGTTTTGCTCAACATGATGTTTGTAAGAGCCATCTCCTCATACATATAGCCCTAGGTTATTCATTTTAACTGCTAAATAGTATTCCATTGTATGAATGGCACAACTTGTACAGACATCCTTCTGTTGATGGACCTTTGAGTTGAACTGTTTTTCATGATTAGAAACAAGACCGCAGTGAACATTCTTGACTGCATTTGTGTTTCTAGGGAATACACAGTTTTTCAACCATTCCAGTAAACACATGTACAGAATAGCTGTGTTGAAGTCACATTTACCAATACGTTGGTTCTATGGTTTAGATTAGTTACTGCAATTGCTAAACCAATAATCACTGTACTTACTTTTTTTTCCCTTACATTTTGACAGCTTACACTTTATCAAGCAAATAAAATCCTACAGAACAGGGTCAGCAAACTTTTTCTTAAAGGTTTAAAAGAAATATTTTAGGCTTTGCCAGCCAAGAGGCAAAACCACACTATTCGATTATAAAAGTACTTATATAACCACTTAAAGTATAAATGTATAACCATTTATATTAAAGTATAAATATTTTTAAAAATATGAAAACCATTCTTACCTCATGGGCCATAAAAAAGGATACTCCCCCGCTCCAAAAAAAAAAAAAAAACCTAGATAGCTGAACAGATTTGGCCCATGGGCCATAGTTAGCCTGCCTAACCCCCGTTATATGAAAGACATTCCAAAAATTAATTCCTTTCCTTGAAACCCAACATTAAAAAGGAAGTCACTTTTAATAAAGGCAAAAATATAATTTGATTCACCAGACGAATCAAAGTGAATATGTGGTTCCTGCTAGGGAAACATTCTTAGGAAGCTGTCCCATGCCTTAGCTAATTGATACAGTGACTTTGGGGAAACCATTTAATCCCATTTTTTAATCTATAATAAATTTTAGAAATGCACAGACTCCTATCAACTGAGAATTAATAAGACAAGAAATGAAATTCAGTGAAAAAGTTATATGGTATTTTCCTGCTTGATGAATCATCTCTCTGCTCCTAGTTCATTGATTTAAATACCGGCACGCAAATACGAATGATTAGCTTTTTTCTTCCTGAACTGAACCTGACCCACTCATTTTATGTCTTTACTGAACTTGAACCAAAACTTGAAAAAGTAATTTCAAGATATTTTCTTAAATGAGGGGAATCAAGCTAGTTTAAAATGTTGTTGACAAATATGGGACTGAACTAAAAACTGTGGTGGCCAACCTCAGACCTACAAAGGAGCTGTCAATCTCTAAGTTCATTCAGTAAGCAGGGTTCGCAGGGGCCATGGGGTCAGGAAGGCAATTAGACACGGCTTCTGGGCACATTTGTTTCTTTGACCAGCATTATCCTAAAGAATCACACGCATGTACTTCTCCTCACACGCTTACACACACACATTCTTCTCTCCTTCTCACACACACATCCTCACACATACGTCCCCCCCTTACATGTCTAGGCATGTGCTGCGCACACGTATTCCTTACACACTTATCTGCCTCCTTAAATGCACACACACTTCAAACATACATGTGACTCTTCTTCACATACATACACGTTT
Source organism: Balaenoptera physalus (assembly GCF_965194825.1). Taxonomy (NCBI): domain Eukaryota; kingdom Metazoa; phylum Chordata; class Mammalia; order Artiodactyla; family Balaenopteridae; genus Balaenoptera; species Balaenoptera physalus. The sequence goes on from NC_138894.1 coordinate 90,007,226, forward strand.
CCTTCTCACACATGTTTCTCTCCACCGACAGAAACACCGAATGTCTCTCTCTCTCTCACACACACACACACACACTCACACACACACCTTGTCACGCAAACATTTCTCCCCTTGGTACATACATTCTGCTTACACCCATATATCTGTTTCTTGCAAATCCAACTCCTCTCATACCTTTTTCTTTCTAACATACACACGTTTTCACATGACTACACCCAGACACAAACTCATCCTCTCACGCACTTTCATTTTTATGTATACTTGTTTATCTCGTCACACATACCAGTAGATATGCCATCTCCTTCCTTTGTGCCTGAGCAAAACAGCTTACTCTTTTCACATCCATCACAGCGCCCAATTAAAATGCAGTAGAGTGGAATCGGCTGAAGCCTTTAAAAGCTCCCATTTGTGCGTGTCAAGCAGTTTAGAGTCATTTGTTATCAGCGTACCACTTGTTTCTATGTGAGACGGTTTCTGAATGGCTTAAGGGTACTTCGTTTATTCGCTTATAATAAATATCTCTAAACTATAACCCAGTTTCTGTTATTAGCTATCACTTTCTGTGGAGGAAATGTTTCTCTAGCCTAGTAAATGCTTAAACCCAGCTTACTTAAATTCTCCCAGAATGTGAGTGGGTAGGTATATTGGTTTGCTCAGGCTGCCATGACAAAGCACCACAGGCTGGTGGGCTTAAACAACAGAAATGTATTGTCCATAGTTCTGGAGGCTAGAAGCCCCAGATCAAGGCGTCAGTGGGTTGGTTCCTTCTGAAGACTGCGAGGGAAGGATCTGTCTGTCCCAGGCCTTTCACTTCGACTTGCATGCCTGTCTTCTCCCTGTCTCTTCACATCCTCTTCCCTCTCTGTGTGTCAGTGTCCAAAATTTCCTTTCTTATAAAGACACCAGTCATATTGGATTAGGGCCCACCTCAGCGACCTCATTTTAGTTTGACTGCCTCTGTAGAGACCCTCTCCCCAAATAAGGTCACATTCTGAGGTGCTGGGGGTTGGAACTTCAATGTATGAATGTGGAAGGAGGCAGGGATGGGGAACACAAAGCAACCCCGAATGGTAGGACTTGACTTGCTTCTACAGGTGGTTCAGACCAGAGATACTAAACTTCACCTGGATCACTAATACATCTGAGGCCTAGATGTGCCACATCCTCGTTTGAAACCTTAAATTCAACTCCAATTGCATTCCACTCTACTTCACTCCACCTCCATATCACCAGGAATATTGACCACCCCAAATTCAGCGGCCCTACTCAATGCGCTCCCTAAGGTGAAACTGCTCCACCTGGTGGAGAGTCAAGATGCTACACTTCAGCAAACGGTAAGTGGGCTTGTAACCCGGCTGCCAGCATCGTATCGTCTGGTATCAAATATTAGATAAACAAAGGAAAGAGTGAGAGGGGCAAAACAAATTTGGTGCAACTGATGTATTTCCTGGGGGTAGTGCGTGGGAGGTGAACATTTAAGTAGGACACATTTAACAATCAGTAACACGTTAGCAAACAAACTAAATTGTGCTTGTATAGAATTCAAGTGGAATAAAATGATGCAGTTCAACTTTAAAGGCCAAGTGAAAATTGATTTATCATATTTTTCCCACCTTGCTAAAGGGGAGGTAAATTGATTCAACTTCTTTGAAGGATAATTTGACAATATCTATTAAAGTCACCTCTGGCCTCGTAATTCACTTGTAGCCACTTATTTTTTAGATATACGCATACCTGGGTGAAAGGTAGGCTGAATGAGATTGTTCTATGTTTGGTGTTGTTTATGGTTGCAAAATATTGGAAATAACCCAAGTGTCCAGACTTGGAGAGGGCATGGGTGATTTATGGTACATACACACAATGCAATACTGTGTAGACATAAAAAAGAGTGAGAAAAACTTTTATTGCACTGTTAGGGAACAATCTGCAAGATATTTTGCTAGGTTAAAAAAAATCGAAATAGTATGATTATTAGTGTGCAAACAAGGGTTGGGGAAATAACATAGAGGACTATTTGTGCATAAAATATCTCTGCAAGAATCCATACAAAACCAGTGCAATGTGAGCTTCAAAGAGAGGACTTTAGACTTCACTGCTGAGAGACAAGCGTGGGAGGGATATTTTTCACTGTTTACTCTGGTACCTTTTGAATTTTGAGCCATATAAATGAACCTCTTCAAAAAATTAACAGTTTTCTTGCTTAATTTTCATTGTCCAAAATTTCTCAGAGGTCTAATGATATTTTTGTACTGCTGGTATCAGAAGTCTGAAACCAACGTGGTTATCCTCCAATATTGGGCAACTTTCTTTTCTTTTAGGGGAAGGTATTATAATTTATCTTTTTCATTATAAAAATAATGTGTAACTACCTAACAAAGAAAACAAAAGGTTTCAAGTTTGCTGATTGTAAGTCTTCTTTCCACACAATTAATACAAATGGATTTTATAATAGCACAATTAATAACACAATAACACAATTAATAAAATGGATTTTCTTTTCCCAAAATGAAACTAACGTAAACCTACAATATTTAAGAAATACTAAGAACATTAGTATCATTCATCATAAAATTCAGTCAGAGGAAAAATAAAAGTTGCTAAATGTATCAATCATCTGATAATGCTGAATTAAAACAAAATCCAGCATAAGGTGTGCTTCAAAGTTTTAAGACAAACTATTACCTCTATAATTTGGGTTTTCATGTTTTGCTTTAGAATTTACATTTCGAAGTCAACATAGTAAAGAGTTTATTTTTTTTCAAATGCTATTTATTTATAATGTAATGTGTCTATGGATGGTGAAAGGTTACTGGGGGCATCAGTCCAGGTTGTGGGGCTCATTAGACAACACGTGGGAAGGAGGCTGGGGCGCTAGCCTCATCTGGGAGTTCAGAGAAGCCTTTCTGGCGGGGGGGGGGGGGGAATGTGCAAAATAAGGATGAGGCATCTGCTAGGGGAGGTGTCAAAGGGTTAACGTCCTAGCAAAGAAAACAAGACGTGAGAAGACTCAGCAGTGAGGGAAAGCTTTTGAGGAATTGAATGAAGATTAATGTGACTGAGAGAAAGTGATGCATCCAATGGCTCTGATAAGGTGGTAGGGGCCCCTGAGTGCCCGGGACCCAGCCCCTGCCCTCCCTCCAAAAGTGTGATGCGGCAGACAGCCAGGCAGGCAAGTGACCAGTGCCCAGGGGAAACTACTAACCTCGAGCATAATACAGACAAAGTACACTGACAGCTTTTAAGCAGAGGAGTGATGAGATCAGACCCACGCTTTAGAAAGATTTCTCCTGCAATGAAAGGTCAACAGCCACCCCCCAAAAGGCAGTTGTTTAATTTGACAGTGATAGTATAGAGTCCCTTGTAAATGGCAGGACAGGCGAATGAATTAGGAAGCAGTTAAAATAGTCCAGGAACAATGACAATGAGGGTAGTCGTGGGGCAGTGGGAATCAGGAGGAGGGAAGGGCTGAAACCCTTTGGGGGGCTGGAACTGACAAGCCCCTGTGCCCATTCTCCCTCCCCTTTGTGGCTTCCTCATTGGAGTTCACCCAGGCGTATAGCAATAGCTCATCTTTCCCACAGCTCTTTTTTGACAGGCTTTCATGGGGATTTGCCCTTGTGGGTGTATTTAACTGCAGGCTTACTTTTTTGTTTCCCTTTCTGAAGCAGAAGGCAAATACTGTTGCTAAGTGGAGAGACTGAATCCGTGCATCTGGACCAATGACAACTTTCGTGGGCTAGCATCTTCTTGGGAGCTCTCAGGAAAGCTTGTCAAGTTCTGAACAAAACCTCAGAACAAAGAGTCAGCCGCCCGGCTCTTTGTTCCATTTGATGTCATTTTAGAACCATTTTTAGTCACTGGGGGAGGGAGCTTTGAGACTTGGTTAGAAACAGCCCCTGTGAAGCTAGGAAGTTTGTGTTACCACTGAAGATGGATTCAATGCACCAGGGACTTGACGTCCATTGTCTCTAATACAGCAGAATTGCAGGTATGTTTACCCTCAGTTTACAAACAGAGAAACTGAGGATCCTAAGGGTTGAGATGCTTGCCAGTGAGGCTAATAAGGGTGGATGCAGGAGTCGCTCCAGTCCAGGTTTGTCTGTTCCTTCCTGCATGCCACCGCTCCTCTTTCTGCATCCTTCCATCTCTACGACACTCCTTTCCCGCCAAGTGTTTGTCCTTGCGCCTCATCACCTTCCTACAAAGGGTACTGACCTAGAGAGTAAAAGACCAGAATTTGGATTGCAGCTCTGCTAGAAACCATCTTTTTATTATTATTATTAATGAAGACTGTTTAAATTCTATAGTGCTTTACAATTTTCAAAAGTTTCACACACATGATTTCCTCTAGTCCCATAATAACCCTTTTTTTAATCCTCTACCCCTATACTGCCTCTCCCCTCTCCCCACTGGTAGCCACTAGTTTGTTCTCCGTATCTGAGTCTGCTTCTTGTTTGTTATATTCACTAGTTTGCTGTATTTTTTAGATTCCACATATAACTGATATCATACAGTATTTGTCTTTCTCTTTCTGACTTACTTCACTTAGTATGATAATCTCGAGGTCCATCTATGTTGCTGCAAATGGCAATATTTCATTATTTTTATGGCTGAGTAGTATTCCATTGTGCATGCGTGTGTGTGTGTGTGTATATATATACATGGACATATCCACGGCATCTTCTTTATCTATTCTTCTGTTGATGGACACTTAGGTTGCTTCCATACCTTAGCAATTGTAAATAAAACTGCTCTGAACATTGCGGTGCTTGTACCTTTTTGAAGTAGTGTTGTCATTTTTTTCAGATATATACCCAGGAGTGGAATCGCTGGGTCATATTTACTGAGTGCCTGGTATGTCTACCAAATCTCCACTTCTACCATCTCCCCTGACCCTCAGCAGATGACCTTGCCTTCAACAGAGCATGAACTCCTTCAACTTCCTGCTAAAAATACCTTATAAGGTTGTCTGCCTCTGTCCTTACACTTTCCTCCTGTCACCGTGGAGGTGGAGCCCTCCTCTTGTTTCCAATTTCCTCCTCCCCTGGAGCTCTGTATGGAATCCCTGACAGCATTCTCAGGGTTATCCCCTTTCTCTGTTGCATCTTCAAGCTTCCCCTTTCTACTAGCTCCTTCTCATCAACATTAAAAAACTTAGGTCTCTGCTATCTTAAAAAAGTAAAAGGGGGGGTGGTGGAGAGGAAGGAAACAAAGTAGGAAAGAAAGAATAAAAGAGAAAAGAGAAGGAATGAAGGGAGGGAGGGAGGAAGAAGGAAGGAAGGAAGGGAGGAAAGAATGGAGGGAGGGAAGAAGAAGGAAGGAAGGAAGGGAGGAAGGAAGGAAGGAAAGAAGGAAGGAAGGAAGGGAGGAAGGAAGGAAAGAAGGAAGGAACGAAGGGAGGAAAGAAGGGAGGGAGGGAGGAAGGAAGGAAAGAAGGAAGGAAGGGAGGAAAGAAGGGAGGGAGGGAGGAAGGAAGGAAAGAAGGAAGGAAGGGAGGAAAGAAGGGAGGGAGGGAGGAAGAAGGAAGGAAGGAAGGGAGGGAGGGAGGAAAGAAGGAAGGAGGGGAGGGAGGAAGGAAGGAAAGAAGGAAGGGAGGAAAGAAGGGAGGGAGGGAGGAAAAAGGAAGGGAGGGAAGAAAGGCAGAAAACATCCCTTCTTTTAACCTCTAAGGCACCCATAGCCTAGATTCACCTTCAATTCCCCTAGCTACTCCCTCTTAATTACCTTTGTTGTTGCTTAGTTTAAAAACAAAAGCAAAACTGCTTATTGTAAACAATGTGACAGTATCTGCCAGCCCTTTCACACTGGCTGCCCTCTTGCTCTGCCCTCTGGCCCTGCCCCATCTTGCCCTTACTCCTGCCCTTGTCAAATCTCACCTGTGCCTGGACTTCAAGTACCCAAAGCGCCACCTCGGGTCCAAGTCTTCCCTTAAACTTCATCAACCCCCAAGCTCTGTTCCTTCTACATCTATCTTCTAGCTCTTGAATCTGTCCTTTGCTCTCCACTTTCACTGGCACTGCCCAGTTCTGGCCATCATCAGCTGTCCTTTCGGTGACTGACAGCCTCCTAACCATTCTCCTTGCCTCCCATTTGACCTCTCCTGTTGCTGAAGATCTGAGAATGCCTATGCCGGCGTGACAGGTATATGCAGAAAGCTGTAACACCTAGCAAATAGTAGGTTAGAGTGGCGACCATTGGATTTGCTCCAAGCCCTCAATCCCAAAACACTGCATTAGAAAAGTTAACGTGGCTTCAATTTAGCTGGTTTATCATCCCTTGGAGAGGGGATGAGGGTCAGTTTCCTCACCTGGAAAAGAAGGGGCTGGGCTAGACCGGTGCCTGGCAGAGTACACCCAAATCCTCGGAGTTTCTGATTCTGTAGGGTCTGGGGTAGACCCAGAAAGTTTGCATTCCTAACAAGCTTGCTGGTGATGGCAATGCTGAGGTCCACAGACCACACGTAGAATCTCACCAGACTAGGTGATACCACATTTTTGTATCTTCACCCGTGCTATCCAATATGGTAGCCACTAGTTACCTGGCTATTAAAATTCAAGTTAAATTAAAATAAATGAAAATTCAGTTCCTTGCTAGCCATACTTCAAGTGCTCAACAGCTACACGTGGCTAGTGGCTACCATATTGAACAGTGTAAAACATTTCCATTTTTCCCTATTGGACGTGGCCATTTCCTCACAGATTTCTGGGGAAGAAATTTTACCGTAGAAGGAAGGTAAAATATCCCTTGACAAATAAGGCCTCTCAGCATTCCTCCAGCGCACCTGGGCCCTCGGCCTATATCTCAGGCCTAATTTTAAAGTCTCAAAGCCCACACCCTATTTTGCCCTAGCACCATTTTGCCCCAAGAAGAACACACAAAAGCAGCGCTGGAAATGGAAATACTAGAATTTCTGTGCTGGGAACTGGGTCTGGGCACCGCAGTGGGACTTGATGGACAAAGCTAAGGATCTGGTGGCTGAAGTCCTGCATTTGAGCCCCCTGAGGAGGTGGCCTTGGGCAAGTCACTTAACTTCTCTGAGCCTCTGTATCCTCATCTGTAAAGTATTCTAGAAATATCTACCTCACAGGAAGATGTGTGAAAAAGCACCTGTGATTTACACCAAGTCCAGTTATTTTTTTTTTTCTTCCTTCTCTGCGCTTCCATAGCATGTTATACACATTCTAAGTTAGTACTTACGCATTCTGGTTACGTGGGGGCCACTGGAGCACAAGGTAAGGACCCCTCAGACTTAGTTCTCTCCTCAGCACATACTCCTGCCAGGCACAGGCTCAAAAAAACGTGCGAATGATTAAGTCTCAGGGGAAAGCCAAGTCACAGGTATTGTAAGCGTCTGGAGGGCAGGGTCACGGGCCTCACTCTCTACAGCTGTGCTCATGCTGGGTCTTCAGCCTGCAGCGCCCGCTGAACAAAACCTCAGAACAAAGAGTCACCTGCCCCCCCGGACTCACCCACCTTCACTCCCCCAACCCCACCTCTGGCTCTAGAAAATCCAGTCACCCTTCAAGAGGCTTCCCAAGGATCCACATACTAAATCAATCAGCTATGAGGTCAAATCCTGCCTCTGCCGCTGCCTAGCCAGGACCTCGGGTAATTTTTGTAAATCTTGCTAATATTTATTTTCCTGATCTGTAAATTGGGCAGAAAAATACCTATCTTTCAGTTTTGATATAAGATTTACATAAGAAAATGTGTACAGAACATTTAGCAGAATGTTAAACAGACCTCAAATGCTGGGTTATGTCTTTTTTAAAAAAAAAAAAAGCCAGCCATTTCTGGTCTCCAGAGCTTGCCTTCTCAGGGGACTCTGGTTGGTAAAGGTGTCACTTAACCACTCTGGGAAATTCTCCATTCTGCAACATAATCCAATCTTTTAGAGACTTCTCCTAGATTATCCTTTATTTCAAGTCATTTGTTTAGCAAACACTTATGGGGCACTTACTATTTGTCAGGAACTGTGCTAGATGCTGGAGATCACAGATTAAAGAATGCCTCTGACCTCAAGAAATTTCTAGTCTAGTGGGAACCCACCTTCCACCTCATGCTGGGTAGAAGCTCTTGGTCTACAGCTCAGTAGCTGCCCTCCACCCTGCACTTATCACATGGTATTACCTTTTTATATCAAACACGTGCTATTCCCAGTTCTAAGTAGGCTACATTCATTAATTCATTTAATCCTCACAACAATCTTATGAGGTAAGTAGTCATTAGCCCCATTTAACAGATGAGGAAACTGAGGCACGGAGCGATTAAGCAGCTTGCATCAGGTCTTGTAAACTTCTAAGTAGGGGGAGCCAGGATCTGAAAACAGACCGTCTGGCTCCAGCTTTATTTTTTATTTTATTTTATTTTATCTTATTTTATTTTATTTATTTGGCATTTAAACTCCCCCTTTTATTACCTGCTTAGTGGATTTTTGGCACACGTAACCTTTGTTATTGAAACACTCTCCTTTCTTTTCATTTTTTAACTTTAGTTGATTTACGATGTTGTGTTAATTACTGCTGTACAGCAAAGTGGCTCCAGCTTTAAATGTTCCTTTACTTATCTGTCCCCTCCACCGGAATCTGAGACTATGCCAAATTCAAACGAATATCTCCTGTGCGCACCACGATTTCTGACACCTAGGGAATCAATAGTTTATTCCTCAAATGAAAAGAAGGAAGAAAAAGGAAAGGAGGAAAGATGCATGTAAGTAAACAATTCCACGACGGTTTGGTTACCAACATTTACTAAGCATCAACACTGGGCAAGGGCCTGAGACGTGCGGAGGGCCTCAAGCGTAAACTAACATCCCTGCGAGCTCAGAACTTTCCGTTATTAGTACCTTTACCGTCGAGAATTCCGAGGCGACCACTGCGTTGTCCCGGCTGCCTCCTTCCTCTCGCCCCGCTCCCTTCGTCTGCAATTCCTGCTCCGCGTCTTCCTTTTCCTTCGCCATCCTTTCCGTGGTCTCCGCTCTCCGGGATTTCCCGGGCTCCGGCCTTCGGGAGCGGGTCTGTGTTTGAGAGCGCTCCGGCCGCGCCGGGCATGCGCACTGGGGGCGGCGCAGTGCGCATGCGGGAAGATGGCGGGCCTGGCGTCCTGAGAGCCGTGGGTCACCCTGCTCTCCTCCCGCCCGCGTTCCAGCTCCCGGGGTCGTGGGGCAGCGGCGCGCCCGTCAGCGGGCCGGCCTAGCCAGGCGGCGCCTCCGGGCAGGCCAGGAGTCCAGTTCGTGCTTGGCCCCCGGGAGCCGGCGGGTCGGGGGCGGCGCCCGACCCGAGCGGGAGAAGGCGGGAGAGCTCGCGGGGTGCGAGGCGAGGGGCGGCCGGCTGGGCAGCATGAGTCAGCAGCGGCCGGCGCGGAAGCTGCCCAGCCTGCTCGTGGACCCGGCGGAGGAGACGGTGCGCCGCCGCTGCCGAGACCCCATCAACGTGGAGGGCCTGCTGGTAAGCCCCGGGGACGGCCTGTGTCCCAGCGGCGGGGCCGGGGCGCGGGGTGGGGGTTCCCAGGCCCGCGGGGAGGCCGGACTGGCCGTCGTCTCGGTCGTGCGCTCCTCGAGGTGGCCCGGGGCTGCTCCTCGGTCTCCCCGGCTCTCGCACTGCCCATCGCGTCCAGTGAAGCAGACAGGTCGTTCGCTTAAGCTCTCGCCTTCTTGTTTGCGTCTGCTCGCAAATGTGTTGTCAGCCTCCTGGGCTTTTACGTCGGCTCCAGAGTAGTGTTGGAGAAAATTGCCCAGCTTTGCCTGAGACAGTCATGCTTTTCCGTCTTCACTGGACTCAGTGGATCTCTGCAAGCTCTCTCTCGTGTGTTTTTCTCTGCAGCCTCTTCTCCCATTCTCCTCCTTCAGGGCAGCCACTTAAAACCGTGTCCACACCCCACACTTCCCACTCCACAGCTACCCATTCAGCAAGTTACCTTCGGTCCTCTTGGACAGAGCAAATGGGAGATTGGCCTCCCCGCCGGAGGTCAGTTTCCTCTGTTGTTCTGGACTAGATGCGATATATTCTCCTCGAGTCTCAGGACCCTTGATGAACCCATCGTTTTCCATTTCTCCGCATATTTTCGACTTCTTTGCTGGTTTCTTCCCATTCCTAGTAAATAAACATTTCCTGAGGTCCGTCTGCCCAGACGCCAGGAGGACTCAGGGCTCAAAAATAGTTGATGAGCATCATCTCATTTAATTCCGCCCAGCAGTCAGTCCTCAGGGATTATTTTTCTTGTTTTGCAGTTGCCAAAATAGACGTGGAGCTGTTAAGTGGTTTGCCTGTCGTTAGTGAGTAGACAGGCCTGGGTTTAACCTCGCAGTGTCTGACTCCAGATGGTAAATTCTCGACTACTTAAAACGCATCCTAAATCCATTTCCATTGTGAAAGATCCATCCCTCCCTTAAATTCCGTATGCCCTCCCACCTACTGTATCTCTTCCCCTTCGCGGCCAAGCTTTCTGAAAAAGTTGTCAGCACTCCTGGGTCTGCTTGCTCACCTGTCATTACCACCTGCTGGGGGACCTCTGCCCTAAGCACAGCTCCGAGACGTTCTAACCAAGGTCGCCAGTCACGTCCAGCAGATGTCTCACTCCGTACCTTCTGTAGTTTCCACGCGATCGACCACTCACTCTTGTTTGACACTCGCCCTTGAACGGCCCCCTGGACGCGTACTCTCAGCGCTCCATCTGCTTATCTGGCCTCTCCTGTCCTCTTTTGTAAACCCCTCTTCCTTTTCCCATTCCTACCATGTCGGTCTTATTCAGATCTTCTACCTTCTCCACGGTTTCTTCCTGCGGGGTGTCATTCACCACTCTCGTGACTTCTGTTACTCTTGGTATTGGCGGTCTTAATCTTTGAGAATTTGATAAAAGCTCCGAACTCTTCCTATGGAAAAACCACTTTATTTTGCATTTAATGTCAGAAGATGCACATATCCCTTGAAGTTGTAGATAGTCTTATTCACTCTGGTAGTTTCAGTTACCATGTCGTGACTCCAAATCTATAAATCTGGCTCAGAGCTTTGCAACTGTCTACTAGACATTTCTACTTAGATTTCAAACTCACGTATCTAAAGTGGAATTCATTATCTTCTTGCCTAAGCAAGCAGCAACTCGCTGTCTCCTATTGCAGTAAATGGTACCACACCCACCGTATTGCCCAAGCTAGTATCCTAGGCATCAGTCATCCTTGCCTTTTCCAAACGGATCCCTTCCATTCTATCTAATTAAAATTAATCACCAATACTTGCCACTTCTAGCCATCATCTGTCTTTTGGACTGTAATCTTCTTAACCAGTTTTCCTGCCTCCCATCTTGCCCTTGATTTTTCTATATTTTCTCCACATAGTAACTAACCATAATGGTCCTTTTAAAACATATTTCCGATCAACGTCATTTGACTTAGAGAATCTGTCATGGTTCCCTAGTGCTCTCAGGAGAGAGGAGAAACTTCTTTATGTAATCAGACCCCTGGATTTATCTTTCCTGAACTGCTTATAGTTGCTAAATTTTCCATATCTCCATATTCTCTTGGACCCCTGTATATCTGCACTCCCCCTTTTAAAAAAACCTTCAAAGCACACTTTTCCTTGTCACGTCGCGTGGTTCTTCAGGCCTAGATTTATAGGTCACTTGTCGGAAGCCTCCCTGACTTCCCAGGACTCGGTCAAGCGCCCCTTTTGCGCTCCCAGAGCGCCCTGTGCCTACTCCTCTCTTCGCACCGTGTGGCTCTTTGGTCCCTGAGTGCAGCGACTCTGTTCATTTCATTGTTACATCCCCAGCACATTTGGTGCTTCTTGCAGAAATATTTGGTAAACAGCTTTTGGATGAATGAAGTAGGTACTCTGTAAATGTTTGAATGTATGAGTGTTTATTTTCCTGGCTGTAAAATGCTGATTTAAACACCTATCTCAGCATTTTTTAATTGGCTAATGGCTGGCAGTATTTAGTAAACTGTGTATTATTAAACACTGTGCAAAAAATAGTTATTTGTACAGCTGAGTGTTTGATGTTCCCTGGGCAAATGGCTTGAAAACTGGAATTCTGTGAAGGCATAACATGGTACTGATTAAAGATGGAACTTAGTGTGCACATTGAAAAACAAGGAAAAGTTGAGTGTGTGACAAGAATGCAGTCACTGTGGGAAAAGGTATATGTCCAGAGAGCTCTTAAAGGGATATTACTCCCCCAAACAGGCAATTGGTACAAAGAAGCATCTGTGTAGAGAAATTTTTAACCAATTTAGAGGCAGTGTTTAAGATCTTAGTCCCTAAAACTCACCTTTTATTCTATTCTTTCTCCTTTGAGATCACAAGTGGAAAAGTGTAGGTTTTTAGATGTGGGACTTGGAGCGCTAGTGAAATAACTTGGAACGTGCCGCCTTGCCCATCAGGAGCTGCTGGTGCCTAGACAGCCGTGTGCGCTGAGAGCAGCCTTAGTGCTTTCAGTTTGCGGGCTCTGCCTCTTCCCGGCTAAGGTGCAGACAGGCTAAGAGACTTGAGCAAGTGAGAGAGAGAGAAGCAGTTTGCGGATTGAGCGGGAAGGTTTCCTAGGACGTCCAGCCTTGAGGCTCGGCTGCTACTGGACTGTCCCTTGGCATGTCTTGGGGAAACACCTGAGCGTAGCCCCTCAGTGTGACTTCCTTAAAGGAGCAGAAGTGTTGGCATGCCTCCACAGGGGTGGGTTCTCAGAACGAAAAGCAGCAGCGTCTCTGCTGGCGCCTGGGCAGGTTAGCGCCGTAGAAGTTTGAGGGAGCATTCCTCTTGAGGACTGCCGTCCTAAAGATGCTGAGAAGGTCAGAAGTAAGTGTCCTGTGCAGGAACCACTTTGAAAAGGCTCCCATTGGCCTAATCTGGGACAGTGTGAGCCTCAAAGTAACAGATTTTGCACTCACAGAATGAGGTAAGAATTCAGGCTCCCTGGGTGTAGTTCTTTAAGTACAGTTCCTCAAGTACAGTTCCTCCAGATCTTTAGGCCTGTGAAACTGAAAAGACAAGTTATCTGCCCCCTGCCCCCCACACACCCCCAGCATACGTCGTACACTAGTGGGACAGACAGGGGGTAACTGCTGTAGACAGTCCTGTCCATAAAGGAGAAAAAGGGGGGTCACAGAGGAGTATCCGGTCTGGAGCAGTTCTGAAATGCCAGCTGGTAAATGTGGGAAGTTTTTTGATTAGGTCTCAAGGTCTGGGAACAATTCTCCCTGTTCCCACCTCTCCCTCTGGGCTCTTGGTTCCACCATCTGAGCCTGTCTGTCTTTTTCATGAAAGGTCATATCTCTTCAGTATTTGTAGCTGAGTCCTTTTTTCAGCCTGCTTCCTGTCAGCATAATTTGGGGGTGTCCAGTGGCCTCTTTTCACTTTGAACTGTCTCTATCCCTTTTAGACCAAGCTGGCAGTGATTTTGCCAATGTAATTCTCTCGAAATCCATGTGGATGTCCTGTGAATCTTGTGGTTCACTCAGTAGACAGGCGTCCCACCCACAGATTTCTTCGAAATAAACTCTTCTGTGCCTTGGGCTCCTGCTGGGGTGGCCGAGGACAGTGCCCTGCAGCTCCCCAGAGGCCCTGTCCTTAGGCTGCGAGGATCTGTGAGGCTCATCCTTGGTCTCCTTCGGGGGCCTTGTGTGTGACCGAATGGCACTCTGAAATACCATCTTTGATCTCTGAGGACTTCACCAAGAATTGCTCAGTCTCACCTTCCCCTTTAGATTCGGTTTTTCTGGCGATGCCTTTGATTTGGTCTTTCTCAGAAGTCTTCGCTTAATTTTTAGCTTCTTGAGAGGCTGAGAATTTTTTAAGGCTACCAAGTCATAGCTTCTTTTTCTTTGAACAGTCCTTTCCTCTCTCTGTCTCTCTCTGTCTCTTCTCCGTCTGTCTCTCTCTCCCTCCCTCTCTCCCTCCCCCCCCACCCAATCCCCGTTAACACTGTGTGGAAATCTCCGCGGTTAGGTTACCCGGTTCATTACCATCTGCTTTGCATGGATCTGCAGTTGACAGAGTTGCTAAGTGCTCTGTCTTAGCATAACGGGCATCCCCCTTCTTGAAGTTTCTAACAAGCCCCCCTTCCTTTTGAACCCTTACTGGCAAAGTCCAGATTTCTACTGACAAACTTTTTCAAGACTGCTTAGTCTTGAACAGACTTCTTGGTAGTTATACTCTGGTTGTCTAAGAGAATGTCCTTGAGATACACACTGAATTATTTAGGGGTCTGCAATTTACCCTTAGATGATTCAGAAAAAATAAATTATGTGTGTGTATAGAAAAAAAAAAGATAAAGCGAATGTAGTAAAACGTTAGCATTTGAAGGATTTGGGTGAAGGGTATATGGCAATTCTTGGTACTATTTCTGTACCTTTTCTGAAGGCTGAGATTATTTCAAAATAAAAGGAAAATGGGTATCCCTGAAAGGTGCTCACACGATCCGTCTCCTGTTGGGAACGGCCTGGGTCGTTCCTCACCTTGACCGGGGGCCCTCTGCTCACCTTCTCTCCAGTGTCCTCGTCCCCGCAGGGGTGACCTCGTCCCCGCAGGGGTGACCTCGTCCCCGCAGGGGTGTCGAGCCTCAGCATTCTCCTCCAGGGCAGGGTGCCTTGCTCTGCTCTGAGGGACCAAGTGCAGGGGTGGCATTTCATTTACTTTTTTTTTTTTTTGGATAGCTCACTAACTTTTGTGTGAGAAAACCTGCATTCTGATTTTAAAGCCATTTAAAAAGAAGAACTCCTATCTAGTCCCGTTTCCTCCCAGAAAAGCTCCTAGCTTACCTGTTGGGTGTGGTTCCCCAAAGTTAGAGTAGTTGGGAAGGCTTGCCAGGATTGTCAGATTGAGTCTCTCCAGATGAGAAATTTGTATTAGAAAACAGAAACTGAGGCTTCATAGTCTCGCAGTGGTCCTTATTGATGGTGTACCAAAGAGGGAGTCTTCACCCTGTGTCCCTGTGTCTGTAAATACTCCTTGTTGTTTGTCAGTTGAAGTCATCCAGACAAGGTCCTATTTCACTCTTCTGTTCATTAGTTTAACAAATATTTACCAAGTGCCTGAATGTGCCAGGCACTGTTCTGGTTCAAAAAGGAAAACAATAACAATAGTCTCTTATGCTTTCATAGGATCTTTACAGTTTACAAAATTTGTCATTTAATCTTCACAATAGCTTGGAAAGTGGGCGGTAGAGTTATATCCCTACACTGTGTTACAGATGAGGGTGGGATCTCCCAGCATCTAGGAGGTTCTGGTAGTCCTGAACCCGATCTTAAGCCAAGAACTATTTTGAGTATAAATGAGATGAATGTGTCATCACTATGGGCACTTTGGAAATCTCCAGAATTGTAGGTCTGTAGGATTTATACGATCTTTATTTGGGATGTCTGCCCCTGAGGGGCCATGATGCTATTGTGATTCCTCCAAAATAAAGAGATAGTGCTTTTATATTCAAAGGGATAAAAACGAATGGGTGCTGTTAGGGTCTGTTTTCCCACAGATCTCAATAGAGCCAATATGTGGTTTAGAGCAAAGAATGTAGGGGAAAGGAAGTCATACTTTCTCATGTTACTAACTGAGGTATTATCCCTGTGCCAAGCTGTGAATAGCAGCAGTCTAGATAAGGAGACCAGAGGGAGGGCGTATAGAGCAGGAAAGGTGCCCTTGTAGAATGTGTAGAGAGCAGATAGGGAGCCAGCCTGTTTGGAAACCGTTAAGTACTGTGTGCAGGACTCTCCCTGCTGCTCTAAGCTAAGAACAGAAGCCTGTTTGCAGCAAGGCACCTGTGAATGCTGCTCTGTTAACCCTGTCTGTGTGCATTCTCAGGATTTATTCAGACATTATAGTAAATGAAGTAGTGTGCTGCAGGTACATAAGTAACAGATCGTGGACTGAATAGAAAACTCATAGACAGACCATAGTATTTACAACAACTTAGGATATTTGTTGATGTGTGTTTCAAATTAGTGTGATAAGGATGGATTTTTTTTCACTTAA
Organism: Balaenoptera physalus; assembly: GCF_965194825.1. Lineage (NCBI taxonomy): Eukaryota > Metazoa > Chordata > Mammalia > Artiodactyla > Balaenopteridae > Balaenoptera > Balaenoptera physalus. The sequence continues at coordinate 90,023,182 of NC_138894.1, forward strand.
GAATCTTGCATCAGTAGTTCAGCTCCATCTCATACTGTTTTAGCAGAAGGGTTGAAAGTAAAAATAGCAGTGACAGTTGTTCTGTTGGTCTGATATTTGCCTTGAATAGGACTGCCCTTCAGCGTGGCACTGTTGGACGCTGTCTTCACAAGTCTGTTAGCTCTGTGCTGAGAGCTAGCGGGGCCAAGACGGGCCCTCCCAACTGGTTTTGCACCCAGCAGGCTTACGTGTAACAGCTAAGTTAATGTTACAGTGGAATCCTGTTTCAGGGGAATTATTCCGTATCAAGTTAGCTTGCTGACAGGTGCTGTCATCTTGTCATAGATGGTAAGGGAATCATTGTGCCGAGGATCGTAACACTGCCAGCAAAGAGCTTCTTAGCTGCTCACCTCACCTTCAGGCTTCCGCACCTTCAGTCTTTTTGCCGCATTGCCAACACACTTAGATTTCTAAACCATGGACGACGAGCTGGACGACGTCATATCTTGTTCGGAAATCTGTGGTGATTCAGCACTGGTTACAGCAGCAAGTCCAAACTCTGTAGCATGACTTTCACGGTCCTCCGTGTCGAGCGTGGTGCTAGCATTCCCGTCCAGCCTTAGTATCAGGCTGGTTTTGCACTGGCCACCCAGGTGGCTTCTCAAAAGGTGCCAGGTGATTTATATTTGCATACCTTTGTTCATTTCACTTCCTGCCCCAGGAATTCTTTTTCCTCCCTCCTTAACCTCCCACAGGTTGGCTTGTCTTCCAAGGCTCAGCTAGGGGTCCCCTTGCCTGTGAATCCTTGTGATTTCCCTCGCTGGGTGCATCCAGAGCACTGTTGTTTCCCTTCTTAGAGCACCTTATGAAATTCACTTATCCCAGTTTTGCTACGGCCCATTTGGGGGCCAGTTTTTTCACTTACACAGGAGCTAAACCTGCTCACAGCTTGTCTGGAGACACATGGCATCATTATACGTACTTTGTTCTAAGCAAGAGGCCAATATGGATTTCTGTTTATTAGCCTTAGCTTAGGTTTTATTTATTTTTTTGTAAAACCAATTTTTAAATATATTGCAAACGTTACTACAAGTTTATATAAACTTTCATAGCCTGCAAATAGCTGGTAAAATGGTGAGCGTTGATATTGGAGCTACTACTAATTTCCTGGTCATCTCAGGAATTTAAAAGAATTTTTTTATGAATCTTAATACCAAAGTTTCTAGTTATGTAGCATGCATTATTTTCCATGATTAGAAATGCTGTTTTTACATTAATTATCATGGGAATGCATGGCTGCCTGTGAAAGTTTGTGAGCACATTTCTTGGAGCCACTCTCACTTAATTAGCAAGGGGTGAGCATTTGTCAGTTTGGACGTCTCTTAGATCTCTGCTGCGCTTTCCAGAGTCAGGGACGGTGTCCTGATCATCCCTGCATTGCTTTTTATCCTCAGTACCTGATACAGTTGATAGGTGAATGTCTATTTAGTGATAAAGTCTCATATTCCCTCCCTCCCCCTTGCACCATTCCTCCCTCCCCCCCCCGCCCCCCACCATCTCTTTAACTACTACTTCCATACTTACGGAGGCCTATGCAGTTTCAGAGATTCAAATCGATGAACACTGTCAGATGTGATTACAGTTAGAGTAGATATAGTTTAGAAGGAGGACTGGTTTTCTCACAACAAAATTATTACCCCAGGGTGAAAAAAAAGACAGACTTTTATATTATCCAGAAAAATGTTGTTCATTTGCATTGTTTCTGCTTTTTTTTTTTTTTACCCTTTTTGGCCCCCTTAATCTGTAAGCAAGGCCCCTTATGCACGCACGTTAGTTCATATAAAGAAGATTAACCACTGTGCCGCTATAAATAAGAGATGGGCAATAATTATTAACAATTCTGCTTTTATTTTTTGCTATTCATTTGCTTGTATTTTAAATTACTAAGTTTAAATTTCTGTATCTTCTTTTTTCCAGCCATCAAAAATAAGGATTAATTTAGAAGATAATGTACAATATGTGTCCATGAGAAGTAAGTTGATTCAATTCCTGAATCGGTTTTAGGTTTTGTAGTTTGAACTTCATATGATCTAAGTGATTTATTTTAAATGTACACGAGTTGATGAGTAACTTAAAATGCATTATTTGTACACTGAAATGTAAAGCTTGGAATTTCAGCAAAAACTCCTGAGGTTGTGGGCTGTTAATGTGCACAAATGCCAGTTTATTCTCCATTGCTTTGGAAATGTCATTTTTAAAACAGAATGGTCTCTGTTGGGGTATTTTCCCAGAGTTCTGTGAGAGCAGTTGTCACCGCAAGCAGAGCTGAAGGCAGTTTGGCAGCAAGCGTGTGGACAGTCTTTGGCCCTCCTGGTTTCCTTTGATTCCCTGTGCCCTTCCCATCTACTTCTGCCGTGGATCAGTGTTCAGAGTCAGTCAGGTAGTTCCCTGTCTTTCTGAAAATTGTTACGACAAATGGCCCCACCCCCGTTTCTTCTTAGTTTGGTGCTAATCTCGGTGGGTAGGTGGTGCATAGGTGCCCACGAGGAACCATAACCTCAGCCTTCATTTCTCCCCGGCCCTGCCACAGTCCCACCCGTATCTGGCCCCCAGGTTTGGCCACTTTTACTCTGGGAGCGTTCCCTTCATCTGCCGCATACCACCAGCTTACACTCATATCTCAATTTATTGAGCTCGTACAGTGCCTGGCCTGTATTAAGGTCTTTGCATGGATTATCACAGCAGCCTTTCAAAATTCAGGTTTGGATGATTATTCCCATTTGATAGATGAGTAAACTGATGCCCAGAGATTAAGTAACTTGCTCAGTCAGGATTCAACCCCATGCTCAGACTTGAGCCCACAGTCTTACCCGCGGGTCAGGCTGCTGCTTCTCATGCAGGAAGCAGTGGTCTCGCCATCTAAGTCGGTCATCGGCTCCAGGCTCTTCCACCCCCTCACCTCTTCCGTTCTACTGCCCGTGTGATCTTTCTAATACAGAAATTAGATGATGGTATCACTCAACCTAAAATTCTCCAGTGATGCTCTGTTACACATGGAGAAAACCCTGACTGCTCATTTATTTATTTCTATTAAAGTCTATTAAGAAACAAGGCAGAGAACGGACAGACAGATGGACAAGGCCCTTGATGGCCATTTCTCGCTCCACTTTGCAGCCTCACCTCCCAGTACTCCGCACCTCCCCCCATCGCGAGCGCTGTACAGCTGTGGATTCCCTGCAGACGCCGTGTTCTCACGCGGGGCTCTGCTGTTTCCTCTGCCTCACTCGCCCCCTCGCCCTCCACCTTCCTGTCCCTCTTTCTATGCTCTGTTCCCAGCACACGCCCGTGAGGGGGCCTCCCCTGTTTCCCACTCCAGTTAAGGTTTTATTTCATCTCATGTCACCTTGAGTCCCTCTGGCACACTCATCTCAGGGTTGTGGGTAGAGTTCCTGCTAGACTGTGGAACACGGGACGCCTTTGTTTTGGAGACCATTTTAATCATGTTTATATCCCTTCAGCAACTGTCACGTTATAGGTGTTCAATTAATATCTGTTCTTTATAAAATGACTAGCATGATAGGAATATACTTATCCTGAACTTATAAGACCATGTTTTGTTAGTAATATAGTATCATTACAGTTGACCCTTGAATAACAGGGTTTGAACTGTGCAGGTCCACTTAGATGAGGATATTTTTCAGAAGTAAAGGCTGCAGTACTAAATGGTCTGGTTGATTGAATCCGTAGATACGGAGGGCCACAATAAATTATACGCAGGTTAACTCCTGCGTTGTTCAAGGGTCAAATGTAAATGTTTTTAAAGTCAGAGTTTCTCATTTGTAATCTTCCAAGGTATGTTGTAGAATTGTGACTATCTTCTGCTTCCATTTTTAAAAAAAGTTTAATTCCTCTTTAATCCTGTTTAATCTTAAGTATAGGAGTAGTCTCCACATGGAAGACATTTGCATTATAAAATATGTACTTTTGTTTCCTGCAGTAACGACCAGGGGTCTCTAAACTGAATATGACATTGTAGAGGTTCTGGATAAGGGCATTTTTGATTGAAGATAGTCTGACTGTTTCTTTTGAAGCATACTGTGGTGTGCCATGAAGTAGAAATAAAGAGTAATCATATACTCCACACCAGAAGGACAACTAAATTATTCATAAAAGTATTTCCTCTGCACACTAAGCCATAATAACTTTTTTTCCTAGTATCAGATTGGGAAAGATGAAAAGAATGATAATATTCAGTTTTCCCCCTTCATTTACTTATGTTAAGTTAATACAGGGTAGTGAATATTTTAAAAAATAGTTATGCCACTTTTCCTCAAGGTATAATATCATAATCATCCTAATTAGAAGACTAATTTGAGCTCTTTCTGAACTTCATCAGACAGGGTAACACTATGATGTGTATAGGAACATTTTAAACATTTTTTATTTTAAAGCCAAGTCTCTAACTTTGCTTTATAAAGAATTTCTTAACTTGAAGACCAAATGAGAAACTTAATTTTAAAAATCATTTCTAATCCTATTCCAGATAGTGGTGTGGATACAAGTGCAGACGCACCATTTCGTGTCTGATACGGCGCCATGATGCCTTTTATTTTTTATTTTTATTTTTATTAAATTTATTTATATTTATTTATTTTTGGCTGCTTTGCATCTTCGTTGCTGCTCACGGGCTTTCTCTAGTTGCGGCAAGTGGGGGCTACGCTTCGATGCGGTGCACGGGCTTCTCATTGCGGTGGCTTCTCTTGTTGCCGAGCACGGGTTCTAGGTGCGTGGGCTTCATTAGTTGCAGCACACGGGCTCAGTAGTTGTGGCTCGCGGGCTCTAGAGCGCGGGCTCAGTAGTTGTGGCTCACAGGCCTAGTTGCTCCGCGGCATGTGGGATCTTCCCGGGCCAGGGCTCAAACCCGTGTCGCCTGCATTGGCAGGCGGATTCTTAACCACTGCACCACCAGGGAAGTCCCCATGATGCCTTTTAAATTCACATACTCAGTGGAAACTGGTTGCATATTTCAAACACTCCTTTAAGTCTAAAGCATTTGTTTACCTGCAATAGGCTAATAAATTTTTATCCAGTTTGAGAAATCGATTTCGTAAAAATTAGCTATGATTTGGTCAGTGTGTAGAATATCTGTAGGTGTCTCTGCTTACTGATCAAGAATAAATCAATGGTTTTTTTAATGAGTTGAGAAAGAAATGCTGTTTTAAATTTTATGAATTGTGTTTGTTTTGTTTCCCAGAAGCTCTGAAAGTGAAGAGACCTCGTTTTGATGTATCACTGGTTTATTTAACTCGAAAATTTATGGATCTTGTCAGATCTGCTCCTGGGGGTATTCTTGACTTAAACAAGGTTGCAACAAAACTAGGAGTACGAAAACGAAGAGTGTATGACATCACCAATGTTTTGGATGGAATTGATCTTGTTGAAAAAAAGTCTAAGAACCATATTCGATGGATGTGAGTTGTTTTCAAACTTTTCTTCTTTTTTTTTTTTTTCCCCCTTATTATTAAGTGACAATACTATGCTTAAAACAAACTAGTTACTAGCAATGTTTTTTCACTACTTGGTACCAATTAAAAGCCATAGACATAGAATATCATTCCAATATTATGGAAAAGTTAAATGGAGTCATGATTAGTTTTAAGAATTTCACTTTTCAAGATAAGGGGACATCTGATTTGTATAGGAATTTTAAAAAAAATATTTCTTAAGTTCTAATTGATTATTAACATCAGGGGGAAATCAGTTAAGGCTGTAAAACAGTGGTTCTTGCACTGTAGTGTAATAAACACTTAGATGCCTCCCTCCGCAGGGGTTGTAATTCAGTTCTGGGAGAAGACGGATACCTACCTTCTTAACAACTACCCCAAGTGATTATGGTGTATATCATACTTTGAAACACAATGCCCTGAGTGTAAAAAAAAAAATCAGGAGACTTAATATCTAAAAGTCAATAGCTAAAGACTTAACATATGATTAGGAGGGATCTCATGGAAAGAAGACTTTATGGTATAAATGTAGGTGTGTGTGTGTGTGTGTGTGTGTGTCCACGCATGCACATGTGCGGGAAGCCCACACAGGAAGAAGGCTGTTATACTTACAATAGGCACGTATTTTGGATCAGTAAGAAACAGTTCCAGGGCTTCCCTGGTGGCGCAGTGGTTGAGAATCTGCCTGCTAATGCAGGGGACACGGGTTCGAGCCCTGGTCTGGGAGGATCCCACATGCTGCGGAGCAGCTGGGCCCGTGAGCCACAACTACTGAGCCTGCGAGTCTGGAGCCTGTGCTCCGCAACAAGAGAGGCCGCAATAGTGAGAGGCCCGCGCACCGCGATGAAGAGTGGCCCCCGCTTGCCGCAACTAGAGAAAGCCCTAGCACAGAAACGAAGACCCAACATAGCAATCAATCAATCAATCAATCAATCTTTAAAAAAAGAAACAGTTCCAGCATATAAGTACATAAAGACCTTTCAGGCAAATGAAAAATCTACCAACAAAGATCATTAAATGATTCTAAGTAATTAACTTAGCTATTAGAGGAAAGGGATTCATAAAGGACGTTATTTTTTCAGTATTATGGAAATGCAAATTGGATTCTAATTTGAACATGTTTGCTAAATGACATTAACAGTTTAGGGGTTAATATCAGATTGTGTTCCGAACCACTAATTAGAATTAGATTTGAGAACTAGCAAGTGAAAGAAAGGTAAAGTGGTAACAGCCTTTTTTCACTTTTTATTTTCTATAAAAATTGAAGAAAAGAATGAATATTGGTTGTTGCTCAGGTCATGTCATATTGGAGTAAACAGTAATAAAGAAAATATATCTTTAAAAAATGATCATTATATTCAGATAGAACTGGATAGAATATGCACAGTGGGGAAAAAATAAAGACTTACAGAATTTTAGGAGGGGAACTATCATTTGGCCAATACATCTTGTTTTTCATATGTAAGAACTAAAGGATTAAAAGATCATAACTTGTCAAAAGTCATGTGAGAAGTAGAGCTGGGCTGAAACTGGGTGTTACTGACTCAGTTCACTGCTCATTAAACTTCATTACGCTTTCCCTACTACTACTAATTTCCACAGGGTTATGGTATTGGTTTTGTTTTTAAAGTCTCTGTGTAAAGGAGTAGAAATGGGGACAAAAACCAGGAGAAATAATGGTTGTCTAGAATAATGGGCGGGAAGGACTGGAGTTCAGTACCTGGTTTCTGTCATTGTGGGAAACACCTGGTGTAAACGTTTGGAGAAATTCCAGTAACCTAACTTGTATTTTTTTGTAATCTCCTAGATGTTATTGATGGTGATCTTTTTCTTTTAAAGAGGATCTGATCTTAGCAATTTTGGAGCGGTGCCCCAACAGAAGAAGCTGCAGGAGGAACTTTCTGATTTATCGGCGATGGAAGATGCTCTGGATGCGTTAATTAAGGATTGTGCTCAGCAGTTGTTCAAGTTAACAGACGACAAAGAAAATGAAAGATATCCTTTAACTCTGTGCCTTTAAAAAAATTCTCCTTCCAAAGCAGATTACTTTAGATGGTAGGGTCAGTTTGGGGATTAATTCATATATTTAAGATACAAAATGAGACCTTTAGAAGTGAGTGAATTGCCATAGAAATGGTACTTAAACTGCCATTCTAGTCCACAAAGCATAACACGCAGCTGAATGTCGTATTGCTCCTAAGTTCAGTGTCTCTGGGACCAGAGGGGGAGATTTGTCTTTGGTACTGATCTCCTCCCGGGTCTCCTAGACTTTTTTGCTGCCCTGTTCCCCACGCGGAATGGGTGAACACCTTTCTGAGGTGTCGCTGATTCTGAGCTGTTCCGTGCTTCAAGTTTACTTAGACTCTCCCCCAGTCAAAACTTCCGTTTCCACAATACGGTGATTAGAAGGAAGGTAAATGCTGTTACTACACTCAATCGAAAGATGTGTGGAGTAAGAAAAAAAATAAAAAAGAATGCTGGGGAAACCCAGTAAATCATGTAACGTAAAAATTTCAGGCAACACAATAAAAGAAGATGAGAAAAATTCAGGTAGCGAGATAGAAAATAATTTTGGATGAGGGAAATCCCATGAGTACATGATAGTCCTGAAAAACTGGTTCTCTAAGTTGTGTCTACTTCTTACCGATTCTTTCCACCTTACATTTTAGGAGATTCTCATCAAAACTCTGAATATTTTTTCCCAAAGGTTCTCATAGTAATATCTCGCAATGCATAGGGAAGGGCCGGGGGAGGTTTGATAGCTTCATGGGTTGTATGTGTGTTAGAGGTCCAGACTTCATTAATATTTTTCTCCAGAAAGTGTCGTCATCACAATAGTATAGTTTAAAGGGATTCTTCAAGTTAAAAATATTGTAAAACACTTTATAAAATCTTAAGAATTGTTTATGAAATAATAAGAATTATATATGAAATAATTTTTTCCTGACTGCTTTCCTTAATTGTGGGTTTGGATCCCATAAAAACTAAAGATATTCTAAGATTACACTTGGATTCATGTATTATAAGAGATAAATTATCTCCCCACTCTGCTTAGAGACCCTTGACTGATTTTCACACTAGCATACGTGACGTATCAAGATATTCATAGCATTCAAGCCTTCCATGAACAGATTGTAATTGCAGTTAAGGCTCCGGCAGAAACCAGGTTGGATGTTCCAGCGCCCAGAGAAGTAGGTAGCCCTGCATTTTTAAGAAGGCTCTAAGGGAGGCAGGCCAGCTGCTTAGGCTGCGCTTTATTGCGGTCCCAGCGCCTTGTCACCAGTGTGTGCGTGGTAGCTGCATACCTGATACAGCTTGAGGCACTTTACACATTCTGAGTTGTTTTGCATAACACAGCAAACGTGGTAGTCATGATTATTATCCTTTTAAAGATGAGGAATCTGAAGCACAGAAAGTTTAGTTAACTTCCTCACCATCGCATAGTAAGTGACAGAACCACAATTCAAACCCAGATAGTTTGGGTTCAGAGTTTATTCTTAACCGTTGTACTCTCATGCCTCTTAGAGGAATCACCAAGGACTGCCTCAGTGTTAAGATCCGGTGTCAGCGAGGGCTCTAGGGAATTAACTCACTAACAAAATTCATAAAAGACTATGAATAAAAGAGAACACTAAATTACACATTTAAAATGAAAAGTAAAATTGCTTTGTAAATGAAAAGACTGTCAGCTGTCAGCTGCTTGCAGGAAAGTTTGTACTGAAAGATACGTGTCATCAGAAGGTTGCGTGGTAAGGGTGGAATCAGAACGAAGGGGCATGACCATTCTTAGGACAGATCACGTGCTGACAGCGTGATAGAACTGTCAGTGCTGAAGTCATCACTTCATTGCGACAGGGACTTACCTCCCTCCTCGTGAAGAAATTCTCCCCACCCACCTTTCCTTTTGTCCCCAGAAGACCACTGTCCGTGTGAGACCCCAGTTGCCACTTGACAGTGTATTACAGATGGATTAAGGAACAGCTTTTGTGTATTCCAGTCACACTCAAATTGTGACTTCTTGGTGATGCTTCCTAGTTGTTTTATTTAGATTTAGATATATTCCGAGTCTCCTAAGTAACATTTATATTTAATGTGAATCATTTCACATATTCACATTCACACATAATCACTAATCTTTCAATACATCCTTCCTTTGGGGCATGATAGTCCATTCTGCAGTGGCTGACGGGTTTTTGGTTTTTTCCCTGTGCTGTGAGCTGCTTCAGGCTGTAATTGCCAAATCTTGCCGAGCTTCGATCATGCCCAAGATGTATCTTAGATCCCATTTAAAAGCTGAGGAACGTGGGCCCTCTTGGCAGCCATTCTCAGCATTAAGGAAAGACAGTGGGACCGATAGACACAGAGTCCGGTTCCAGGGAGATCTGGGGATCTCGTCCCGGTGGAGATGGACTGGCCTTTGGGTCACATCCAGCCTGCTGGGTTTTTGTAAATAATTGTTTTGGGACACAGCCACGTGCTCATTCGTTTAGATTGTGTCTCTGACTGCTTTCACTCTAGAATGGCAGTTGTGTGGTTGTGAGAAGGATGGCATGGCCCACAGAGTCCACAGTATCACCTCGCCCTGCACGAGACGCGGGCGGCCCCTGACTGAGTGGACCGCGAGGTCCCCAGCTGCCGCTTCTGGGCAGCTCAGTGGTTTCCGTTATTGCTCAGAAGTATCTGTCGAATTGCACAGCATGTACCGTTCAAACCAGACCTGGCCCGCCCGTCTAGGAGCTGAGCAGATGTTCTTCAGCGTACCTGCCTTGCCTGCCTGCTACCGGGAAGCTGTGGAAGGTGGCGCTTGAGATTGGGAGCCCCTCTGCTGTGAGATCGCAGGGTGGTGTAGAGCAGGGGCATCTGGTACCAAGCCCAGGCCTAACCGCAGGAGAGGGAGAAAATAGCCTTGACTTTACAGTTGAACCCACTCGCATCAAAACAACAAAGAATCATCTGTAACCGGAACTGTTCCTTACGAATGTAGCATAATTCTCAGTAGGAGTACCCAATTTCCTGATATCTTTTGGGTTTTAATGTTTTAAATTACAAGAGGTATATTTTGTCTTGATCTCATCCTCTTTTTCAAGTGGATGGAAGAATGGTCCTTTCCTTTAGCTCAGTTACCTCTTCAGTGGTCTGAAATCTTAACACAGCCTTATTTGAGTCTGCAGGGTGTTTTAGATTTCTTTGTCGTCAAAATACTGATTTTTGAGTCTCACGTACAGACTCCTTAAAGGGGTCAAGTCTTGAGTAGAGAAAGATGGGCTCCTGAGTACTGAGGTGGTCCCCTCCTGGCTCTGAAACCATTGCTGCACCATCAAGTAGCTGTGTTAACTGTGTGAATTGGCCAGTGGTTTCCTGTGACTCAAGCTAACTAATAAATGCGTGATTTTCTCAAATATATGATAGAAAGGAAACTACCTGAATGAGAATTTTCAAAAGTGTCCCTTGAAACTTTTACAGTTCTAGTAAGTGAAAAAATACAGTTAGTGAATCCTCTCATTCATCTTGATGTTTTCCGTGTCTCTTGCTAGGATTCTATCACAGTACATATCAGGAGCACTAAAGGGCCTATTGATGTTTACCTCTGTGAAGTGGAGCAGGATCACTCAGGTCACAGAGTGTCGGACGGTGCAGGGGCCTCTTCGTCTGAAAGCAGACATCCAGAGCGCCCTCCCGCTGAGAAAGGTAAGTGCGCCAGTTCTGTGGTTAGGAAAATGTAAGAGTTTAATGATTTTTAAAAGATATACAGTTTTATAAATGAATATTATGGCCTTATAGGTATTTTTACTCTTCCTAGCTACAAAAACATGAGTTAAAAAATTACAAGGTAATTCTTAACTGTAGTTTAGACTGTTTCTGTGTTGTTTTGATAGCCGTGAAAACTTAGAACTGTAGCTGGTCCTAGAGTTTGGTCTCTGTAGAGAAGGCTGTTTGCATCCTCTGACCCAGCCTCTCAGGCACATGCTTGAGTTGTAGTTTATTCTTGTGAGACTCAAAACATTAGCCTCATGCCATTAACGTAAGAATATGGTTCTTGACTGAGGTCTTCCTATTTTTTTTTAAGCACTTGAATTGTATGTTCTATTACCTGTCTGCCTTTCATACCTTCACTTAGGAGGGTTTCTCTTGTGCTCGTTATTTTTCAGAAGAAAATCCTCCACAGCAAAGTGAAGAACTGCTTGAAGTGAGCAATTGATGGCATTTGAGGATTCGTGCATTGAGTCTTTTGGGGACATCCTGTGTGGATGAATTATGCGTTAGATGTGATTCTCAGAGCAATAAATCATCCCAGACATTTTCTTATTCTCAGTAGCAGCCGTAAGGCCAGGAGTACCTTCGAGTAGTTCACTACTTAGATTACTGGATAATTATGCTTTCTGCGTTTGAAAACAACTCTTTTTATAATTATTCACTGCTTTTTGTCAGTGAAATAGACATCTTGCCTACTGAAATTACTAAGTCACCCAGAGTATCACTGAAACAGACAGGCAGGCTGGGTGGACAGTTCCTAGTGGACCCTGCCCTTTGCTGCATGGGTCGCGTGTCATCGTCACAGAAGAAATGGCCTCACACGGGTTCACGACTGCAATGGATGGGTGTACGCACGCATCTGGACGTGATGTCTTTGTATATATTTGTATAATGTTGAGATCACTTATGAAATAAGTCTAAGTGAAACTTTTCACCTTTGTACAGCCAAAATAATGTATATATGGAAAGTAACAGACATATTCTCTAATTTCTGTGGTATCTATAACTTATTAGAATCCTCTGAATGAGGGTTAGAGGAGAGTTTTTTCCAAACTTCTACATGTAGAAGTATCATAAATATGCTATACATTTAAAGTTCGTAGATTTAATGAAGGTATTTCAGTACGGTTCCCAGCGCTAAAATTGGACTTCAGGCTCCCTACAGAGTCATTGTGTCTGAGCAGACTGGTGGCACGCCCCAAGCCTTAGGGGCAAGTGTACAAATGCCATCAGGTCATGGCCTAATTCCTTGCAAGACATGAATTCAATCATGATGAGAATTGGAAACTATTTTAACCTTTTTTGCAATCAGGTTTTGCAATATGTTTCTGTATGCAGCCTTGCTCTTCAATCAAAGGGGTTTACTTATGATGAGTTAGTGGTACCCTGCCCTCTCTCCAGCTCTAGTCCCACGTTTCCAAGTACCTAGGTATTTCTACCTCATTGGGTAAGTCATTTACCACTCTGTGCCTCAGTTTACTCAGTAGTTAACCATTAGACTGTGAGCTCCTTGAGGGACTTTGTCTTAATCGTTGTTAAACCCAGCTGACTTGCACCACGCCTAGCACATAAAAAGTGCTCAGTAAATGTTTGAACAAATCAGTGAGTGAGTGAGTGAGTGAGTGAGTGAATGGTAAAATTAGACTAATAATACTTGGCTTATATAACATACAAGGTTCTTGTGTCATTCAAATTCATATTTTAAACTTCTCTTGCTTTCAAAGAAAGAATTGAAGCAACGTGAAATTAAGACCATGTATATTGAGCTAGCATAGGAATCAAAAATCAAAGTACTGAAAAATAATGCTGAGTATGTAGGACTGGCACACCTCTGGGCTCCAGCAGCTTTTGCCAGTCCCGTCCTGCTGCCAAGCACCAGCCTCTTCCCTCCTCGGTCCGCGCCGGCTGCCTCTGTCGGCCCGGGACTGCTCGCCGTGCTCCTCCTCTTGGGCACGTGCGGTGAACCTGAGAGTCCAGGCAGAAGGTGTGTGTAGAGATCAGGTGCTCCGTGGAGAGGTCCAGGCTCTGCCTTATAGATTTGGCAGCTGTCGGTCTTATGTGATGGCTAAACATGAGAGTGGATGAAGTCACCTAATGAGAGGGTACAGCAGAAGAGGGAGAGGCCCATTAACATTTATTTTAAGGGGAAATACAGAAGAAAAGGCTTTTCCTGAGAAGGAATAATGAGAGGAAGGGAAAATAAACAACTAAAGAAGGCAGTGCCCCCAAAACCAACAAAGAAAGCATGGCCGCAGGTGATAGCATCGTTTCTAATCAGCAGTTCCTTACTTGTGAAATGTGATAAATGTTCTACTTTGCAAATTGCTCTGAGAGTAAAATGAGATCATGTAAACGAAAGTCCTTTGTAACTGTAGACGTGTTACATAAATGCATCTCTCTCCTGTCACTCCAGCTTCTGGTGTTGGTTTCTTCTTTTTACAGCTGCTAAGGTGCGCATCCCCAGAACTAGCGTCCAGGGTCCTTCCTCCCCCACTCTGCCCTGAACATCACTACCCATCTCTCTGTGCGTACAGGCGTACCTCATTTTATTGTGCTTCGCAGATGCTGTGATTTTTAAAAATTGAAGGTTTGTGGCCACCCTGTGTCCAGCAAGTCTGTAGGCGCTATTTTCCCAATAGTGTTTGCTCATTTCATGTCTCTGTGTTGCATTTTGGTAATTTTTGTAATATTTCAAATGTTTTCGTTATTATTATGTTTGTTATAAATATAAAACTTGAACAGATGAGGAGTTGCTTCTTATTGATGAACCAAGAAAGTGGTGTCTTGAGTTGGAATCTAATCCCGGTGAAGATGCCGTGAAGATAGTTGAAATGACAGCAGAGGATTGAGAATACGACAGACGTAGCTGACGAAGCAGCAGCAGGGTTTCAGAGGCTTGATGCCAATTTTGAAAGACGTTCTGCTGTGGGTAAAATGCTAGCAAACAGCGTTGCAGGCTACAGAAGAATCATCCGTGAAAGGAGCGGTCTACTTCATTGTTGTCTGATTTTAGGAAATTGCCACAGCCTTTGTCTGCTAATCTAAAGCCGTGTCTCCAGTCAGCTTTACTAATAATGGTAGAGATACTTCATTAATATCTGATGTCCGTCTCTCAGACCTCTGTGTCTATCAGTTAATTCTGAACGTGGAAGGGGAAGAGGGATGTTACTTACTGGGAAAAGAAACCATAACAGACTTTGCACTGGGGCACCCATATGAGCAAGGATTAAATTCAGCTGCAAGTAGCAGAAAAACCCCAAAATAACAGCAGCTTAAAAAAAATACAGGTTCATCTGTCACATACAGGAAATCTGCAGATAGTCCAGAGTTGGTATGGCTCTCCAAGGGGTCAGGGACCAAGTTTCCTTCCAGGTAGTTCTTCCTGCAGGCTTGGCTTGCATTTCCGAGTTCACTTCAAAGTCCAGGAGAGCTGCTGGAGCCCTAGCCATTGTGTCTACGTACTAGCCAGCAGGCAGGATGAAGAAAGAGAAGAAAGGTACACTTCTCCTTGAGGACACTTCCTGCAGTTCACTTCACTTTACATCCATTGGCCACAATTTAGCCACTGAGCTTTAGAAATGTAAACTTGGGTAGGGGGACAGCCACGTGCCCAGCTAACACCTGGAGCTCTAGTGCTGCTGAAGAAGAGTAGATACAAGGTGTTGTTAGACATTACTAGATCCTATTTTCCTCTCTGGGCAGGAAGATGACCTCTAGTGAGACCACATGACTAGATCTAGCCAGTTGGCTATGAAAGGAAGTGACATGTGAAAAGACTACATGCAGTTCTGCAGTAGCTCTTCGTGCCCCAATAACCAAGAAAGCCACAGGTTGTAGGTGATGCAGCTATAAGATCCTGGAGCCTCCATCAGCCTGGATCCCCGAGAGACTGTGTGGAATTGCCCTGCCCATCTGCATGCAGTGTGAAATGTGTCAAATCATTGGGATTTGTTTGGAACTAACTTGTTACTGCAACATAACCCAGCCTGTGCTAACTAGTATGTTTGGGGACAACTAGCAATCTCTGCCCCAAGTCAGTGAGTGAAAGACTCAGAAACAGCCTCGCACCAAACCAGTGTCATACCTTAGGCACACTCCCAACTTGTCAGTTGCTTGTGATCAATAAAATCTGACTATTAATACATTTGTTGGCCACTAGCGTCATGGGAGTCTAACACAAATTTGTGTAATGATTGCCACCTAGTGGAGAGTTCAGAGTTTCCAGATTTCTTCACTTACATCCAATGAAGCAGATGCTGCTAGAGAATAGCATTGACTTTAAATTTCCAGATCCCGTTCTTGTTGATAAAGTGAATTCACACTAATTCTCACATATTAAAATCTAAACAGTAACTGGGGAGGAAGGAAGTCACAACTGTTAAGAGATCAGCCTTATATTCTAGCTGTGTCCATTTTCCTGTTCTTGCCGTGATCTAGTCTGCAGAGATCTTGAGTGTCTTCACTCCCCTCAGAACATCACATTGGCCCATGACATTGGATCTGTTGAGCAGGAAGTAGTAAATGCCTTAGATGTTTCAGTAAGACATACGTGTTCCAAAGACGGTATGACAAACACTCTTAATACCAAGTACTGTATCAGGCAGGGTCCAGTAAGAAAACCATGGTGGGTATCACATCAGAGGCGAGTTAACGCAAGAAGGCTGAAGTAGCAAAAAAGGACCTTGAGGTAGCAGATATTAATAATTCAGGAAGCAGCTACCACCCCTAGGATAAAGTAGCGTTCCCATAACCCGGGAGCCGAGAGGCGAGGTCCTCACATCTGTGGAGGAGATGCCACACCAGTGCTCTGCTGGGGAAGGAGACACCCACCTAATGGTTAGTACTCAAGCCTCTGGTTGGGGTGGGACACAGGCGTGTACACCACTAAGGGGGTTTTACAGCCACTGGTGCTGGCGCTTCTGAGGGGACACCGTGGCTGGCTCTGGGGCTACCAAAGGGGTCAGGAAAGCGGAGCCACGCAGTCCTCTGTGGCTGCCGGGACACTGACAGGAGCTAGAAAAAGGAAGAAAGTCGCTTCCGTCCTCTCCCTGCATTCCATTCTCCCACCACTGCCTGCTTATCAGCACCCAACTGGCCAGCAGGGGAGGATAGGCCACGGGGTTTGCAGGGCCCAGTCGCAGCGTGACAGAACAGAGCATAGAAGGGTGGGATGGATCTGAGAGAAAGGAAACACCCAGCACGTCCTTCCTACCCATAACGGCCGCATGGTGTAGGCAGCCCAACTCTGCCCTTCGCTGAGTATGACATTAGAGAAATCACCCTGTTTTCCCACCTGTAGGCTAATTGTAAAGTTCCATTGTACAGTTGACCCTTGAATAACACGGGTTCGAACTGCACAAGTCCAGTTATATGTGGACTTTTTTTTCAAAAAATACTATAGGATCACACGATCCCAGCTTGGTGGAACCTGCAGATGCGGAACCCGCGGGTACAGAGGAACCGCGAATAGGAGGACGGACTGTAAAATTAAATGTGGATTTTCAGCTGCGCCAGGTGGGCGCCCCTAAGTCCCGCGTTGTTCAAGGGGTAACTGTAGTTCTATCGTCTCTGATTCTAAATTGATTCCTGGGTCCAAGATGACCCTCCGTCTAAGTGGATGGCTGTGATATGGGTTGTTTCTTGGAGTTTTGCCTTCTGATGGTACGTGTTGTAATACAGTTTGAACTGCATAAATGCAAACCAACCTCATTGGGAGCTGTCATCTCCCTTCCTCCTTCATCTCCACTCTCCTTTACTGTGATGAGGACGAGGATTTGCTGCAGTAATTCAAGGCTCTTATTCCAAGGTTACCTTACATTCTCTTTGACCTTTTGCCAGTGCACGAGCTGTGGGGAAAGCAGGTACCTAGTTCTCTATGTATAGCCTGAAACTCTGGTGAGAGGAGGTAAAACCTTAGTCTTTTTAAAACCTGGGAGTGGTATCTACAAAGGTGGCCACTTCAACTGTTTACACTGCTCTGAAATGTGGGCCCAGGAACGCAGCCCACAGGTCTGTAAGCTGAGCATGTGCCAACACAGAACCTCTCCACTCATGAATGGAGTGGTTATGCGGCTGGGCTGGAAAGCACTGCCCAGCATTTTTGCAGCATTTCAGTCCTGAAGCATAGGTTGCCGTGTAAGCAGAAAGAAAAATAAACCATCCATCCTACATCAGATTGGTAACCGAGCTCCTTCGCACATTTCTTCTAGAATTTATTCTAGTTGCCCCAAAGGCAGCTGTTGTAATGGAAAAATAAAGAACATATGTGAAATTGATGGGGGAAAATTATTTTCAGGTTTAACCAGAGTCCTATGAGGCTTGTTTCCTTTAAGTGTCTTTCATTTCCCATAATCAACTTATTTATAAAGAGAGAAATTCTATTTGAATTCCGAAGTGTAAGTTTTACTAATCTTTTTGTTCTGCTTTATTCCTCCAGAGTCAATCAGCCTCTTTTGATCACGGTTTCTTTACGCTAAGGTATGGGTCTTCTGAAATCTGCCCCGATGGCATTCTTCATTTAAATGGGGTCGCATCAATGTTGGGAGTAGGGGAAAAAAGAGCAGATAACATCACCAGCGTGTTACGTGGTACTCACCTCGTTCAAGACAAATCTAAGAATCACAGTGGATGTGAGTTGTCTTCAAACTTTTCATTATTTTTAAGCTTTAGTTATAGAGGAATTATATTGCTGTTAAAAGCTGAATATGGGATTTCCCTGGTGGTCCAGCGGTTAAGACTCCACGCTGCCAATGCAGGGGGCCTGGGTTTGATCCCTGGTCAGGAAACTAAGATCCCACATACCACAACTAAGCCCGCACGCCACAACTACTGAGCCCGCATGCTCTAGATCCCTTGCACCACAACCGGAGAGCCCGTACGCCGAAACTAGAGAAGCCCGTGCACTGCAACAAAGAGCCCACATGCCACAACGAAGACCCAGCGCAGCCGAAACAAATAAATAAATAATAAATAAATTTTTGTAAAAAGCTGAGTATGACAATAATGGGAAATTATAAGGCATATTAAGAAATAACTTGATGTTGAATAAGGATTAACTGCAAGCAAAGGTCTATAAAAGAGTGAACGTAACAGAGTCCTTTCTGAGACAAGCTCTGTTACAGGCATTCGAAAGATAAAAACAAACACAGGGGACTTTCCTGGCAGTCCAGTGGTTAAGACTCCGAGCTTCCACTGCAGGGTGTGTGGGTTCGATCTCTGGTTGGGGAATTAAGATCCCGCATGCTGCACGGTGCAGCCAAAAAATTATTTTTAATTAAAAAAAAAAAAAAAGAAACTCGAAACATGACATGGTCCTTGCCTTTACACACAGCACTAGGAGAGACCAGCAAACAAGTGACTACCACCCAGGAAACAGAGGAAGGGACGAGAATTAAATGGCTGAGAACGGAGTGGCTGATGCATTTAAACTGGGACTTGAAGCATAGCTAGAGGTCCCCAGGCAGAGCAAGGGAAGAACATTCCAGATGAAGAAACAATATGTGCAAAGGCAGAGAGAGGTCAAAGGGCAGCGAGGATGACTTTTTAAATGTCCAGCACACACACAGATGTTTCCCAAACAATACTTTCCTCACTCCCTTGCGATACACTCTTCCATGGATTCCATTTCACTTTTTAAAGACTTCATCAGTCTCAAGCCACAGTTTGAAAAACATTGTGATAGAGCTTTCAGGGCTCTCCAGTTCCTGTAGGATAAAGGGTTGCCACTCTTTACCAGTCAGTGGTAAGGTCAGATTTGTGTTTTAGAAAGACGACTGCACAGTAATCCTAGGGAAAACCACCTAGAGTCAGGAAGATTGGAATATATTCCTTCATTCATTCCACAAATGTACGTTGTACTTTGTGTCAGTGCTGGATACACAAAGACAAACAGGCAAGGTCCCCACCTTCAAAAAGGGGGACGAAGAGGGCTTGAATCCTGGATATTCCACTTAATAGCATAAGCCTATAAATCCTTAACCTCTCTGAGCTCAGGGTGATTACTCATTAAAGCGGTCAGTCTGAGAGAGGGAAACGTGGTATCCAGCTTAAAATAAGTGTTCAGTAAATATCAGGTTTCTCCCTCTTGTTGTGGAGGGGGCTTGAGGAGAGAAGTGACTACTGGCAAGGAAAAAAGATGTTTTTAAAATTTATTTTATTGAAGTGTCGTTGATTTACAACGTTGTGTTAATTTCTGCTGTACAGCAAAGTGATTCGGTTATACATGTATATACATTCTTTTTCATATTCTTTTCCATTAGGCTTATCACAGGATATTGAATATAGTTCCCTGTGCTATATAGTAGGACCTTGTTGTTTATCCATTCTATATATAATAATTTGCAACTGCTCATTCCAAACTCCTAATCCATCCCTACCCCAACCCCTGCCCCCTTGGCAACCACAAGTCTGTTCTCTATGTCTGTGAGTCTGTTTCTGTTTCATAGATAAGTTCATCTATGTCATATTTTAGATTCCACATATGTGATATCATGTGGTATTTGTCTTTCTCTGTCTGACTTACTTAATATGATAATCTCTAGGTCCATCCATGTTGCTGCAAATGGTATTATTTCATTCTTTTTTATGACTGAGTAGTATTACATTGTATATAGGTACCACATCTTCTTTATCCATTCATCTGTTGATGGACATTTAGATTGAAACAAGATTATTTTTATTTTCTGCTTCAGCCATTTTAGAAAATGTATAGGTTATATTGAAGTTATGGACTAGGGTGTTTTGCTTTTAACAACTTTGATTAAATTTCCAAAAGTGGCTTGGAATTGCACTGGAACACAGATGTTTGTTTAGTTTGGGTTCCTGGTTTGGTCCTAGTATCCGATGGGAACTGGACTGGGGAGATGAAAAGGAGATGTATCTACTGTGTATCCAAAAAAGCAATCAAATGCTTAGGGTTGTTACATGAGGATTAAATGAGTTAATGTTTCTAAGTACTTACTTTTGAAGTATTTTTAATGTACAGGGCCGGCACACAGTAAATACTATATAAGTATTTGATACATTTAAAAAATTTAATAGAAATGAGGCTGATCCAAATTCTGCTTTGAGGCTGTAACTAAACAGATATTTATACTTTGAATTTTCATCCATCCATCAGAGGGGCTTCTGACATGGTAGGGGGCACATTGCTGCTTTTAACGGAGGCTTGTCTGACCCGTGTGCTAGCAGAGTGATGGATCAAGGAATCCAGAGCATTCCAGCCTTCCACGATCAGATCGTTGTTGCAACGAAAGGTCCAGTTGCAGCCAAATGAGTTCCAACTCCCAGAGAAATAGATGGGGAGTCACAGATTTTATCTTCCATTAAGAAAGTGAGAAATTATAACACTTGTGCTGTTAATTTCCTAAGGTCGCCACAGTGCTGTTGTCTTCAGGACCAAGTGTCCAGATCCTAGCTGTCCTTACCTGTGTATCAGCTGTGGGAAGCCCAAGAGCTGGAGAGTTTGGAGGCAGTTGGGGTTAATTAATACAGTCGGCTGTGCCTGTTCTGTCCCCGAGGGCACGTCTTTATGCGCTGAGCCTCCTGTGGCTGTCCTCGCAGTCCTGCCATGCAGAGGGAGCAGCTCCACAGTGTGGAGGCTTCTGATCACGCCCAGGGCTTTCTCAGTCCCGTTTGAAGTGTGTGCACGTGGCCCTCCTGGCCAGCCATTCTCCGGAGCAGGGAAAGCCACAGAGCGGGTGGCACTGGTTCAGTTGTCTTGGTCCACAAGGTCTGGGAGGACCTGGCTGGATGCAAAGTCATCAGTGGACTGTCTTCAGAAATCTCCATGGAAAAACGTGCTCCTCTGGGGAAGGAGAACCATTCAGAGTAGACCTAGACCTGTTGTCAAGAAGGTGAGCTGATCGCGGATGTTCTTAGGTCTAAATGGGGAGCCCATGAGTGGAAGGACGAGTAAGGACCTGAGAATGTCATTCTTCATCTCACTGCCAGTGACTCATGAGAGATGGTGGAGGTACGGAGCTGGCAGGGTCGTGGGGTCCTGGGTGAAGTCAGGTCTGCCAGCCCGGACGTAAAGCAACAGGGCCGGGGGGCATGGTGGGGTAGGGTTTCATATCCAAGGGCCACAGGGCTGCTTGGGGCTTATAACACTGTCCTCTTGATAATGATGCAAAGCCAGCCTTTCCACAAAGCTGTTTCCATGCCTGGAATGGAGAATAAGACAGAAAACATGGGACAGAGTGGTCAAATTTCATGAAGAAAATGATGAAAGGAAACTTCCCATTAAGAAGAGATGGTGCAGGACTTCCCTGGTAGCACAGTGGGTAAGAATCTGCCTGCCAATGCAGGGGACACAGGTTTGAGCCCTGGTCCGGGAAGATCCCACATGCCGTGGAGCAACTGAGCCCGTGCACCACTACTACTGAGCCTGTGCTCCAGAGCCTGCAAGTACAACTACTGAGCCCACGCGCCACAACTACTGAGCCCACGTGCCACAACTACTGAGCCCACGTGCCACAACTACTGAGCCCATGAGCCACAACTACTGAGCCCACATGCCTAGAGCCTGTGCTCCACAACAAGAGAAGCCACCACAATGAGAAGCCTGCGCACCACAACGAAGAGTAGCCCCCGCTCGCCGCAACTACAGAAAGCCCACACGCAGCAGCAAAGACCCAAAGCAGCCAAAAATAAATAAATAAAAATAAATAAATCTATAAAAAAAAAAAAGAAGAAGAGATGGTGCAACTTTGGGCTCTGGGTAATTCTCAAGAGGAAAACATCCCTTTCTCAATAATGTAAGGAGAAGACATACTTCATGTTTTTAAAATAATTATTTACAAGGAAATGAACATCTGACACCAGAACACATGAATACTCATCCTAGTGATCACGTTCAGGCCATGTTAAGCTAATAATAACTTACAAATACATGGGAGTTAAAGCAGTATGAATTATACTGATTTGATCTCTTCCTTTTATATCAGGAAAGGAATCTGTTCTTGGTTGGTCTAATGTGTCCATAAATCACATTAAGATGAAAACAGTCGTCATTTTGGTTCTTTGGTCTCAGCAGACCTCTTGTTTCTCAAAAAGTTATGAATTTCAGTGATAGAGACAGAATTTCCCGATTCATACAGGACAAACAACTGTATGCAGTAGGAGCTGACTTTTATCTTGGTTTGAACCTCACTCTTTAAAACTTCACCATCCAGGGGCTTCCCTGGTGGCGCAGTGGTTAAGAATCCTCCTGCCAATGCAGGGGACACGGGTTCCAGCCCTGGGCTGGGAAGATCCCACATACCGCGGAGCAACTAAGCCCGTGCGCCACAACTACTGAGCCCACGAGCCACAACTACTGAAGCCCGCGCACCTAGAGCCCGTGCTCCGCAACAAGAGAAGCCACCGCAATGGGAAGCCCACGCACCACAACAGAGTAGCCCCCACTCGCTGCAACTAGAGAAAGCCCGCGCGCAGCAACGAAGACCCAACACAGCCAAAAAAAAAAAGCAAAAAAACCTTCACCATCCAAACAGTAGCCACTGGCCACATGGGGCTATTTAAATCTAAATTGTAATTAGTTTAAAATCAAATAAAATGGAATCAATTCTTGAGTCACACCAGCCACATCTCAAGGGCTCAATGGTCACGTGTGGCTGGTATCTTGCACATTAGGCAGCACAGAGATCATTTCTGTCACACAGAAAGTTCTAGTGAACAACGCTGCTATAAACTTTTATTATAGCACCCCCCCCCAAAAAAGGTTAATAGACTGTAACTAAGCTTAACCAATTATATTTCTTTATTTAAATTGTTTAATCAAGAAATATTTTAGGGGGCTTGCCTAGTGGCTCAGTGGTTAAGAATCCACCTGCCAATGCAGGGGACACGGGTTCAAGCCCTGGACTGGGAAGATCCCACACGCTATGGAGCAACTGAGCCCATGAGCCACAACTACTGAGGCCCTCGTGCCTAGAGCCCGTGCTCCACAACGAGAGAAGCCACCGCAATGAGAAGCCCGCGCACCGCAATGAAGGCCCAATACAGCCAGAAATAAAAACAAATAAAAAAAAAAGAAATGTTTTATTGTCAAAGATTAATTATAGTCGTTCTAATAAGAATAAAGCTATTAAAGCAGTTAAGCTGATTTATCTCTTGGCATAGTTATCAATAAAGCGTTTTAGCATGAATTTTATAGTATCAACAAATGTGGAATGCATATAAATGAAATATAAACTCAACACCTAGCTTGCTTGAAGCGCGATTGATTAGCAGCTGTGAGGCCTCAGGGTTTTGAGTATTCACAGCCAGGTAAATCCAGCCCAGCACATGTGTCATGACCATTTCACTAAACTCACATTGTTTTTTAAATCTCTACTCATTTTTCTTCAAAAAAGAGGGAAAAAGAAATTAGAGGATCCCTATGTATTATCAGCTGGAAAGAATGTAAATTAAAACTTTGAGAAACAGAACTTTGCCTATTCCTGTAAGTAAAACAAACCTGGTTAATACTTTCTCTTATCGATAATGGTATCTTTTATCTTTCCCAGAATGTGTCGTAGTCTGTATAAAAGCACCAAGGAGCCAATTAACGTTTGTGTGAGAAGAAACAGGACAAGTGCCACAGTTGAAGACCTTGGGGCCTCCCTCTGAAATAAAAACATTTCTCTGACACTTTAACCAGAGTAAATATAAAGGGATTCAACATGATTATTAAAAAAATACATTTTACATGGATGTTATTGCGTTATTCTAAGAGCAGTGTATGCTTGCAGCAAAAAAATTTGGAAAATGCAGACATGTAAGAATCATCCACATTTCTTCCTAGTTTTATTTCTATCCATCTATCTTTACACATATAGTTGAAACAGCCAAAATAAAATTTTCTATCAGAATAATGAACTTTCAAATTCAAGGTTCGAAATGGAAAAAATTTTTATCACTTTAATTATACTCTTACAAGAAAATGTTTTTAAATCTTCATTAAGAAATATTTTTTGAACAAGGCCATAAATATCTTAATTGACATCAATATCTCATTCTTCCAATATAAGTGGTTGCAGATATCAGACAGTCACCATCATGTGGGACAATCTAACCGAAGACGATATAAAATTCCATGTATTAAACTTTAGCCCTAGGGAAAAAATGAGAAGCCATTGTGGGGTAAGTATGAGAATTTGGGATCAGTAACTGATGGGAAAGAGGTACAAGGAATGTTGGAAATTTTTTGTGGTGACAGAAATGTCCTCTATGTTGTATTAGTGGTGACGGTATATACAGTTGCTAAATTTAGCAACTGTATACAACTGCTAAAACTCATTGAACTGCACATTTAAGATCTGTGCATTTTGTTGTTATTAATAACTTGATTTTTAAAAATTCTTAGCCTTTCTACAATTTATGATTTACTCCAAAGAAAATTAAATACTTGGGATATACACTTAAAATATGTACAGGATCTGTATGCAGAAAATTACAAAATGCTGATGAAAAAAATCAAAGAAGACCTAAATAAATAAAGCTTCAAATACTCTTCCTAAATGGCAGGATTTGCACCTGGATTCTACCCAAGCCCAAGCAGGGGATAAAGGCAAATGAGTCGGCCACAGACCACATGGGAGGAGAGAACCCAATCCCGGGAGACAGGCTCATGCTGACATTCACGGAGTTTGGAATCCATGCATTGAACTGCTTTCCCCTTTTGTAAGATAGTTTTACATTTGTCTATTTCTTAAACAACCTCTGGTTGACTTAGGTAGTAATGTTAGGAGAGTTAAAAATGTATTTGTACTGGTCAGAATGGCCATCATCAAAAAATCTACAAACAATAAATGCTGGAGAGGGTGTGGAGAAAAGGTAACCCTCCTACACTGTTGGTGGGAATGTAAATTGATATATGGATATCATGGACACCATGGATATATGTCTATGTATAACTGATTCACTTTGCTGTACAGCAGAAACTAACACAACATTGTAAATCAACTATACGCCAATAAAAATTAATTTAAAAACGTATTCGGGGTGGAAAAAATCAGACTTAGAAGAAAGATGGAAATGTTGCATAGTTAAAAGCCTTTAAAAATTTGTTTCCACTTAACATATGGCATCTTAGTCAATCATATAATCTGGTGAACAAGAGACAAGACTGTGACACTGACTTGTTATTTATAACAAGGCAATATATTGCTTAGGACTCGTCAGCTTTCGAAGTAGTTGAGCATCATGTCCAGTACTCTGCAAAATTCTTTCAGCTCCTCTAAAGACAGCTTCAGTAGAAACGTCATCACAAGCCTACTCAGTTGTCTATAGACAGGCTCTCATTTCATTTTTCACTTTGAGAATATATTTACAATCCTTGCAAAGAATCATTCTTCTCTGTCTCACTGCAGTATTTAATTTGGTGCAGAAGGAAAATTGGGTTGCAGGTAAAAGTTGAATCTTGTTTGGGCAGTGAATTGTAGCAATTTCAGCTACATCTAGATCTG
Source organism: Balaenoptera physalus (assembly GCF_965194825.1). Taxonomy (NCBI): domain Eukaryota; kingdom Metazoa; phylum Chordata; class Mammalia; order Artiodactyla; family Balaenopteridae; genus Balaenoptera; species Balaenoptera physalus. The sequence goes on from NC_138894.1 coordinate 90,048,869, forward strand.
TTGTGCTTTTATGAATCATTTTACATTTCATGACTGTTTTAATTATTATCTAGGCATAATAATGACTACTTTTATTGAGCCCTTGTCACATGCCAGTCACTGGCGTAAGAGATATAAATAGTTGAATCGTCACATTATCTTGTCAGATAGGTATCATTACCCTCATTTTAGAAATGAGAGAGCTGGGGCTTGAGAGGGTAAGTTGCCCAGGGCTGCACTGGGCAGGGCTTCTCCCTGCCTAGGGCTACACTGCTAGTTAATATGAGAACCAGGAGTTGGACCCGAGACAGCAGGATTCACAGTCCCAGACTCCCTTTAGAGACAGAGGTGACCCCCTTGCTAGGCTATGTGTTTCGAGGCTCTAACATTCTTTTCGTTCATGCTGTAGCCGTGAGAAAATGTCTTAATTTTTGGACAGCTCTTTAGAAGTTGGGGCAAGTGTTAACTTGCGACCATATTGCGACAACCATACTACTACCTGGTTCCATTTCTTCGACTATTGATTAATTCTTTTTTCCCTTGACCAGTACATATGGGTATGAAAACATACAGTATAATGATACCAGGTGAAAAGAAGCAATCTGGCTAAAGCAGTAGGGCTGGTTTTTGAGTTTGGTGTCATAATTCACTAATAAGGCTATTTTAGCTGGGCAGTGAACCCCTGGAACTGTAGCTGAAAGTTTGTGTTAAAGTCTCATTTTATATATATATATATGTATATACTTATATATATATATGAGATCTGAAATCAATATATATCTGAATACATATAAATGCATATGTATTCTGAGGTAACTGCTTAGCTCTTGATTTCAGAAATCTGGAATATTTATTTTATATTCAATTAGGGAATTTGATTTGAGCTATTTTAAGCAGACTCACCTAAAATAATCTGTCACAAGAAATTTATAAAGTTATTAATACTTTGAAATATGACATTTTTACTTATTAGCACCTTACATTGTATTAACGCTCCAACATCTTATAAAAACATGCAATACAGGATTTAAAAAAAAAAAGAGTTAAGGAAATTGGGGCAAAGGGCAAATAAGGGTAGAAAAAATAAATGAAACCAGGGGAGAGGTTAGTACACAGAATGCCTGCTGTAAAGTGTGTGTCATTTATGGCATCTCATTTTAAAAATAAAACAGTACAGCTCACTTTCCTAAAAATGTGGCTCCTTGATCAGGAATCTCCATCTATTTTTTTTTTTTCAGCAGTGGAACTTCCTGTCCTTTTTGATATGTTGTTCTTTCTACCCTGCCTTAGGAAATATCCCACTTGATTTTTGTTTTTGTTTTTTCTTTTGGTGATAGGCAACCTTCCACAGCAGTTGAGACAATGAAAAAATCACTTGAGCTTTTTTAAACAAGTGATCATTAGGAGCATTGGAGGATTCATTTGTCAAGTTAGTTGGAACCTCTTACGTGGGCAAAGCTCATGTTTCCAATTTGGGACTATCAGCTATCAGCTGTGTAGAATTCTCATAGCCGCTTGGCATCAGCCCTGAGACCGCGGTATCTTTAGCAGCTCACCGTGTAGGATGACGTCAACTGGATGAGCCGTCCCCGGGGAAAACAGCTCACTCGGCATATGTTTATGAAGCTACAATTTGGCAGTAGTATCAAGACCTTTCTTCTAGAAATCGCTATGACCAGTACACATAGTGGAAAGATCTGAAAGAGAGGATTCAAGTTTTCCGACTCTCCCTTTCCTGTGCAGATTATGATGGGGTATATGCTACGTAAAACCATGACTTGCAAAGTGAAAGCATTGATAGCATTCTTTACTCAACATTTTAAGTAGATGAGTTGAAAATGATAAAGTGAAATGTAAACACCTCTATATAGAACTGCAAAACATTTTAGATAAAATGTGAAGTGTGCATTATTTTCACTTTGTGCCATTATAAATATGAAAAGAAATCATCAAATACACGAGGCAGAATTTTGAGGGGACAAATGAATGAATTCTCCCACATGTCCTACCTGGTATTTGCAGCAGCTACCCCTGAAATAGTTTATTATTGCCACAATAATGCTGTATAACAATTTCCCCACCCACCCACCCCCAATCTCGGTGGCTTAAAATGTTAATAATTGATCCTCAAGCTCACAGGTCTGTGGATTGGACAGTCTCATTTAGGAACCCAGGCTGGAGGGATGGTGCTGGCCACCTGGTACAGGTAGAAACATGCGATGCCTCTTAAACCCAAGGTTTCTGCCCATATCTATTGGCCAAAGCAGGTCATATGGCCAACCAAGCCCAACATCAATGGGGCAGGAAAATACATTTCCCCCATAGAGATTGATGGAAAGGGAGTGACTATTTGTCGGACAACTGTATGAAGAACCACATAGTAATTTGAAAAAGCAGAGTTTAATATAAAGAATTATTAACTATAACAGGAGATTGGAGTAACAAAGGATTGGCTAAAAAGAAGTAAAGAAAATGCTAAAGAATACAGGAATAGCAGATACAAGGAGCAGTCGTTCCACCTAGGACTGAGACAAGAGTCCAAGGTACAGACCCCATCCAGCCCCAGGGCTGAGATCCAGATCATATTGGAGGGGTAGGACCAGCCTTGGCCCACTGGATAGCACAGAAGTCACTGTGGTGCTGTGGAACTCACTGGAAATCTGCACTCTGGAATTTGTCAGAAATCACCCTCTTAGTTCCCGGGGAAAGCTGTTCACAGGAGGTGCCTCACTAGAGGCTCTCTGCTACAAAGCTGCCCCAGAGGGGCTGCCCGGGAAAACTGCTGGCTACTAGGTGCTGCTGGCCACTGTGCCCTGTAGGAGCCAGACTTTGGGGAAGCTGCACATGCTGCAGGAGCCTTGTGCTGGAGAAGCTGCAAACTGCAGGGGCCTGCCCAGCAAGCACACCAGAACCGGAAAGCACAACCTTTTTCCTCCTGCAACCTCTCTCTAGCGCCCTCTACTGACAAAGCTTAATATTGTGCCCGCTGGTAAAATCTATTTAAATATTTTTAAAGGGCCCAGAGGAGTTTTCACAGAGCAAGCAAAAAGGATGATTTTGAAGCTCACTCTCTGAACAAACCTGCTTGCTCTGCTGGACCCATGAGTCTCAAAGTGCCCTCCTCTGTTATCCCAGAACCACCCAAGGGGCTTGTTACAGTGCGGATTCCTGGGCTCTCAATGGAACTGACAAACTGAATTAGGATGGAGGAAGGGAGACAGGGATCTGTATTTGAAAATTCTACCCCAGCTAGCTTTACATACATAAAGTTTAAGATCCAGGAGCTCCTTGCGGATGGACACATTTTTGATTCACTGTTGTTTCCTTGGCTCTTAGCTCAGTGTCTGCCACTTATTAGGTGTTGCTTTAGACAGGTTGGTTCCTGGGTTGGTTGGTTGGTTGGTTGAGAGAACCGATTCAAACTTGATCAACTGTAATTGGCCATAAGCCATACACCAAACCATACTTTAATGATGTTTGGTTGATACGTATGTCCCTTCACTATTGTTGGTGAAACCCAAAGACAACATATCCTCACTAGAATGGCAGGTAATTTTTTTCCAAAGACAACAATATCTTCCATCCTACACGTTCCCCTACAATGTGACCTTGCCACCCCTCCATCAAGAGACAGGGTCTATGTCCTCTGCCCTTGAATCTAGGCAGGCTTGTGACTTGCTTGTAACCAACAAGATGTAAAAAAGTGGTGATGCATGACTTCTGAGGCTAAATTAAAAAGGCAATGCAGCTTCTTCCTTGTTCTCTGGGAAACTCACTTATGGAGCAGAGTTTCCATGTAAGAAGTTTCCACGCCGTGAGGAAGCCCAAGTCACATGGAAAGGCCACACGTGGATTCTCCAATCAACAGCCCCATCTGAGGTTCCACCCAACAGCTAGATCGACCACCAGACATGTTAGTGTCCAGCCCGTAGCTGCTGAGTCACCTTTCCAGACGTCATAAGGCTCCAGAGCCATCCCACTACCTTGTTGAAATGCCTGACCACAGAATCGGTGAGAGTAGTAAATGGTTATTTTAATCTTATTTGGGGGATAATTTGTTATGCAGCAACAGTAATTGCAACAAATTGTAGAGTTCTTCTGGCTCAGAATCACCTGACTGTCTCATTCTACAACTCATACGCACCAAAATGCATGAACTTATATTTAAATCTTCCCTCTTACTATTGCTGTGGTCTTCCCTCCCTTCTGCTGAATATCATTATGGAAGAGAAAGCCCAATACTTCTAAACTTGCTGCGCTGCCTAATGGTTCTATTTGAAGTACTTAAGAAAAAACTATTTCAGAATTGTGTCACAGGTCTTGATACATTAGCAATGTAAGGAGAACTTAATAAAGCAGCATGAAAACCTAAACCAAGTTCATTTAAAATTTCATTCCAATCTAAAAAGGAAAGCACTAAATAATTGTGCCATAGCAGTATCAGGAATTTGGTCGAGTAATCTTTATCAAGCCTCTCAGTTTGGAAAGTCAAATGGAATAATGATAAGAGGAAAGAATTAGGGATCCGTAAGGCCTGAGTTCAAAAATAAGTTCATCCCTCTATTGTCTTTGCAGTCCTGAACATGTTACTTAACCTCTCTGACCTTCAGTTTCTTCATCTCTGAAACAAGATTAGATAATAACCTTCCTAGCCCACAGGACTGTTTTGCTGCTCAAGCGAGGGGGTAAGAGATGTGACAGCACTTTGTAAAGCTGTATGACACTAAGGACTCCTTCAGAAAAATGAGACAAAAATTAAACTGAAATTGTATCCAGGCAATTTAGGACAGTATGGGGAAAAAATAAAGCAAAAACCAAAACCAGAAATCCTCTCGACATTTTCTTTCTTGAACTGCAGTGCCCCTCGCAGACACAGGTGTCCAATGGTACTGGTCATGGTGATAAGGGGTGGGGGGGGCTCTGACGGCAGCACCACTTCACTGCCCTTCCCCACAGATCCTGTTTATACCGGATGTTTCACTGCTTTGCTTTGAGCAAGTTCACCCTGTGCTGCTGAAGTGTTTCCTTCCCCCACTTTCGAAACAAGCAGCGGCTATGGTTGCTTTGCAAAGACGCATTTCCAATTCCAGTTCCTAAGATAAGCTGTGGGTCTTATACCTCTTTTTGGTTTTATGTCCCAACTGCAGCAGCCTAGCCCACACTGCTGCTCCCTGAATTTAAAGCTAATGTTCTGTTTTACACTTGCCTATCGGAAAGGACGCTTAGAGACCGGCCAAGCCCACCATTTCACAAGTAAGAAAACCGAGACCCAGGAGAGGAGCAGCCTCCCAACCCAGTGTCACGACATCTTGCAGAACGGAGCTCCTCTTTCCAGAAATAGCTTCTCCCAGTTATTCCTGCGTTGAGCATGTGTTCCAGACTCGTGTATCCAGCTGCCACCTCGACATCTCCAGATGGATGACTAAGAAGTTTCTTCAACTTAACTTGTCCAAGCAGAACTCCTGATTCCACCCACCGCCTCCAGTGGGTGCCTCCCCCAGTCTACCAAGCTCAGCTAATTGCCCAGCTGCCCAGACCAAAACCCCAGGAGTATACTTAATATCTTTCTCTCACTTCCCGCACCCAGTTCACCAGCAAGTCCTAAGGCTCTACCCTCAAAATACATCCAGAATGTATCCATTTCTTCCCACTACGATGACTAACAGTGAGCCTCCAACACCTCTTATTAAGCTTCTACAGTGGCCACCTGACTAGATTCTCTGGCTCCACACGTGTTCTCCTTGAGTCTTTCCGCCGCACAGTAGCCAGCGTGAAGTTTTCAAACTATAAATCAGATCGCATTGCTCCACTACTCCCAGGGCTCCTATGGCTTCTCATCTCTCAATAAATCCCAACCCCTCACCATAGTCTATAAGATCCTACATAATGAATCCTGCCCACTCCCCTACTTCTTAGACCCCATCTCCTATTACTGTCTCCTTAACTCTCTCTATTCTAGGCCTTCCTGCTGTTCCTGGCACACACCAAGCTCATTCCTGCCCCTGGGCATTTGTACTTGCTGTTTCCGCCCCTGCAAGGCTCTTCACCCACATCTTGACCCACTTTATCTGGGTTCTGATTGAACCGAGCTTGACCACTCTCTAGAAAAGAGTAAACCCCGCCAGTCACTCCAACCCTTTATCCTGTTTTATTTTCTTTATAGCTCTATCTCCGCATGAAATTATACATTTGTTCATGTCCTTGTTTATTGTGTGTCTTCCACACTGGTACTTAAGCTCCATGAGGCCAGGATTAGTCTGTCTTGGTCCTTACTTTATCCAGGTGCCTAAAGCAAGATCTGTCACATATCGGTCACGTGTAAGAATGCCTGTCACAATATTTATTGAACGAATGAATGGATCAGCAAACTAGCATTTAAAATTTGGGACAGTCCAAAACTTCTTGAGAAAAAACTTGTGAACTTAACACACCATGGGTACGTGTGTCACTTCTTAGCCCAAGGTTCTCACAGAGGCAATTTTAGCTGTGATGAATCTACCAAAGGGTCATGGTGCTTGCAAAGGAAAGAGATAAGAGAATATTTAAAAATGCATTTTGTGCAGGGAACTCACTACCTGGGCCCTGGAATTCCTGTTTGAGTCTGTGTGCTCCTGTGGCATATATATGTTCTTATAGGCTCAGACCCAGCTGCTTCCCCAGGATGTGCAGCTCCCAGCAGAAAGATGGGTCAATTCCAACCAGTTGAAGTGTTCCATCTGTGAAACATGACTGATTCTCTCTCGTGAATCCATTTTCACAGCGGACCTCCAGGAATTCCCTGGCAGGAAAGACTCAGACCTGCAGGGGGAGCTGATGGCACTTCTCCATTCTGGAAAGACTTGGAAAACTGAGGTCCAGAAATTAAACAGAAATTAAACGATGAAAGAGGTCATTGAATTTTATAAATATTCAGGACATTCTCTTACTCCTGCCAGAGTCTGAGAAATTGAAAGATTCTTTAGCCTCAAAATATCAAGTGGTCCAACTGGGTTCATACAACCCATCTGACTCTGGGACCACTTCCTCTTCATGCATAGATTTGGATGCCCCTTACCACCTCGTCCACGAACACGGCCAAGGTGATGCCTCCAAACGATGGTTAAGAATGCCCAACACTCTATTGAAATTCTGCCAGCTCTCTTCATACAGAAACCGTTATGGGTTTATTGAGAAAATCCCAGAACTTTGCTTCAAGTACCTGGAGAGCAAAACAATGTGACCTCCCTGTCAGCGATCTAAAATTACTAAACAAAATTGAAATGATTCTATTAATAGTTTATTTATGGTGGTATCACTAGGTCAGAATGAAGTCTCAACTGTTGCTTCTAATTTCACAACAGCAACCTCACTTTCATCAAGCTAGTCCTTTTTGTGGATTATAAAGCCTCAGCTTGTTCTCGGACTACAATCTGTCAGGGCAAACCTTGAAAATGGAAGCAAGTCATATTCTCTCTCTTCCCCCACCCCCCCAACAAGGACCATTATAGTTGGAAAGAAAAGGGGGAGCAGTTAATCGTGGTCTGGAGTCCTGTGTTAGGGCTGGGAAGGGTGTTATCTCTCCTCCACGTGCAGGGACTGGAGGAGATTTTTGCTCTAGAGTGATGGATTATGCCATCTTCCAAAGGCAAGTCTTTGAGTCTTCGATGTGTGCCTTCACCATTTCCTTTGCAATTTTGTGAATTCCCGGGCTTCTCACTCAAGGCCTTAAAACCAAAAACACAGTTCATAACAAATGAATTCTTAAAAATTGTTTCTCCCTCACTTCCCTATCCATATGTCGCTGTATCTGATATGGCCTCAGATCCCAGCAAGCTGGGGCTACAAACTAAGGACGTATGTAAATTGTAATGACTCTGTGTCCCCACCTGCCCAATATACAGAAAATCCGAGCTCCTTCCCTGGACTCCCCTCTTCAAGTTCCATATTTACCTAATATTTTCTTACATGATCAACAGTTCTGAAAGATGCATCCTACAGCTAACATCAAACATTAAAAGACAACCCTTGGAGCATCTCTGGGTCCAGGCCATGACGAGTGGTCTGACGGTCATTGCCCGCCCGCGCGCAGGTTGAGTTCTTCCCAGAAGGTGTGTGTTCACCCCATTTCCCCACAGTTGAATGCTTTGCGCTGGTGCCATCGTGCATTGCTGAATCTTAAATGCGGATCTCAGTAACTCTCATCTAAATTTGTCTTCATAATCTTACACTGCACTGCAGCCTTGAGACAAAAATTATTTATATGCCAAAGACTGCCTCTCATATACCAATACATTAAAATGCCATTGAAATCACCAAATCTCTCAGAATATATCTTAGATTCTTCTAAGTTAAGCAAGATTAATGCAGTCAGTTCTTAACTAAAAAGTAATTTTTCCTCAGGCTCCAGAACAGCCATTCATCAAAAGCTCCTGGCTGATTTCCAAGAAAATCGGTTTATTTCCAGTAATAAGTAATTCAATTAAGAGGGGGGAAAAAAAAAAACAATGAAACTAGGAGTTTAACCAAATAGGAAATGCCAGTCTAGAATCCCAATATGCTGGTCAATTGTGAAGGTGCTCACGAGACCAAGGTTACAAGTTCACGTATGAAGATCACACGTCACCTGGGTGCTATGCCTGCCTGTCAACAGCAGAAGAGAATTCACAAGAATTTTCAGAGTCGGGATATACTTAAATAAAAATTTTAGCTGTTCACTAAAAAAGAAAGTTATGTAATCAACTGTACGGATAAAAGGATGCTACTATCCATTAATTTTTCTTAAATTGTGGACATCAGCAAATAGCGGTTCTTTTATCCCCACAAAGCTGTTATTCAATCAACAGTACATTTTACAACCTCCAACATCTTAGAATGGGAGAAACACACTTCCCAGGCCCCTCCCAGTTGCGTTCCCTGGTCCATTGAATCAGTTCTCCTCCTCCCTGAGTTTCTTCTACTTTCCCTGACAGGTGAGCAGGGAAACGCAGGTGCTGGTGCTGAAGACCACAGTCAACACCTTGCTCATCACTGCCGCGGGGGGCTCCCTGCCTCTCCCTGCTGTCCCCACTGCCTGGTCTCGGGCCCTCATGCCCATAGCAACTTAACAAGCTCCAGCCTTAACTGTTTTAGTAGTGGGCCACTCCTTAAGAATTCATTTGGAGAAAGGCATCCACAGTTAAATTTTTAAGAAACCACTGGACAAATTTATCTCTCATGTGATTTTGGTTCGAATGTTTTCTGACTCACTAACTATATTCTGCTTTTCATTTGAATTGAAATAGTCTTTTTTTTTTTTTCTTTATTTCACATGAAGGGACTGAATCAGAGAGAGGGTAAAAGGCTCAGCTAGGAATAGAATGAATCTAGCTCTTGACCAGTGGTTTGAGCTCCATCTCAGGACAGTTACATCAGAATCCCGGAGGAAAGCTCGGCTCAGACATAGGTATTTTTTAAAAAAGCTCTCTAAGTGATTCTAATGTGAATCCAGGCTGAGAACCAGTAATGTAGTGGAAAAAACATTAGGCTCTGAATCTAGGGACTCGGAGACTCTGTCAGTCACTTGGGCAAGCCACTTACTTCTTTGCGCCCAATTTTCAAAGCTGCAGAATAAAGGTTATGGAATGGAGAATCATTCAATCCTTTCAGATCTGACACTCATGCTAATGGCAAGTCTCTGTCGTCGTGTACATCGATATCTCAGTACAATGCTGATTAGAATTGCACTTTGGACTAAAACCACCCAAGTAAATCACAACCAAAAAAAGGAACCTCTTATTGCCAAGTGTACCAACTTTTCCCAGACCGCATTCTTTTCCCGAGCTTTGCAGCTTTGATGCTGTAGTCCCATCTCCTTGAATTCCTCCTCCCTAAATGCATCCATGGCATTGCATCCACTAGAAGGCACAAGCAAATATTTAAGTAAGGAATCAAAGGAATTCCGACCAGAGGTGAGGAAGGGAAATGGAAAGGGGCAGAGGAGTTATCACAGAGGAGAATCTCTTTGCGGCAACTGGAGGTGAGAGGCAAGCAAGGGGGCAGAGTCCTAACATCTCCCAGACGTTCAGCAGCATCCCTGGATGTATTGTCAGCAGATGGAACAGGCATGTAGGGAGGAGAGACAGCTTTGGCTGTGAATGTCATATGCCTAGTATTTTGGGTTTGGGTCGTTGTTTTTTTGTTTGTTTTTGTTTTATGGCTGCACCACGCAGCTTGTGGGATCTTAGTTCCCTGACCAGGGATTGAACCTGGGGCCACGGCAGTGGAAGTGCCGAGTGCTAATAGCTGGACTGCCAGGAAATTCCCAACACTTAGTATTTTGGATCTGTTGAGTCTGAGGCACCAAAGTTTAAATAACTGCATCTTGAAGGGTGGGGTCTTAAGGACTTGAAAGATTCTTCCAGACATTTCACTCATGCTAAAGGCAAACTCTATGATGCTGTTTGCAGATGTCTAGTGACAATGGAAAATTAGGCGTGCACTCTGGGAGAGGCCTATCAGGTTGATGGAATCTCCTCTTGCTCTTTTGACCTTCTTGTCAATTCCTTCATCCATGACACACTCACTCACTCATTCATTCATTCATTTATTCATCCCCCTCTCCTCTCAGTTTTCAAAACTCTGTATCTGGAACTCTTTTTTGGCCTTTATTTTCTACTTTGTATTTTGTCACCAGTGGACGTTAGGTGAGTGAATGGAATGAGAAAGTATGAGGGAGGCTACTTGTGACAGGTGCCCCCAGCAGGAAGAGATGGGCAGCAAGGACACGACCAGACCCCCTCCCCGCTTCAAAAAGAGAACATAAAAAACACAAAACAGACATAAAACTCAGTGAACTCTGTGCTCTCCAATGAAAATAACAGTCTTTGGGGGTGGTTAGTACAGGGGCAATAATAATAGCTGGCTTTTTGCTGCATCGTTGATAATAATGATACATGCACATTCTGTTTGTCAGATGTGCTACTAAAAGCGCTCTGTGTATTATGTATGTACATGATCTCTTTTAATCCTCACAACAACCCCAGGAGGTAAGAATTATTTTCTTTTTTTTTTTTTGGTGGTGCTACGCACCTTGCAGGATCTTAGTTCTCAGACCAGGGATTGAACCCAGGCCCTCGGCAGTGAAAGCATGGGGTCCTAACCACTGGACTGCCAGGGAATTCCCTATTTTCATTTTATGTTTGAGGAAACTGAGTCTGAGAGGGTAGTTCACGTCTATAAGCTCGTACAACTGGGAATTCAAAGTTGGATCAACTTGACTCGAGGCCCAGACTCACCACTGAGCTGTCCTGCCACTGGCAGCATCGCTGTGGACAGTCCAGGAGGGTAAATGATGCTCTTACTACTGACCCTGATTCATCCTTTCATCTTCTAGTCTCAGAAGGTGCAAAGATGTGTACTACCGTTTGGAAAAGGTCCTCCCCAAATGGTCAGAATTTCAGTGCTTTTCAGCTCTCCATTGGTGAATCTTCAATTACCTGAAAGATTCACTTATATGTAGACTGTATCGCCCATCAGTGAAACAAATGAGGAATTACAGTAGTTTTCTTGAGATCAAACCGCCAGAAATGCACACAGAATACCAGGCATGAATGCACTGTAGTTTTGCACAAGAGAAGGATAACATATTCTGGTTTGTTTCCAAAACCCTGAGAAATCCTGTCCCAATTGTTTTAGCCTTCTGAGCCATGAAATCACTTTGGCCTGTTGGATTCAGAGAATAATCTATGATGACTCAATCCAAAGTCTGTCTCCTGGGCCCCTGTCAAAATTGAGTCACTAATTTTTTCATATATATAAATTGGATGATGTCCCCTGAAAGGCTTCCCTTTTCACCTGTCCCCTCCGCTGTCAGGCCGCTGCTCAGCCCAGGAACAAAATGTCCTGAAAGCATCAGATTAACCTCCTGTTGATTTACACCTTTCCAACACTATGCCAATAAAGGCACTTGAACGTATAAATTGTAAATTCAGAGGTGGAGTTCAGGGTTTCAGATATGCTGTGCAGTGACCTTTTCTTCTCTCTTAACTTGGCCATCAGGATAGAGCCAAGAGTCAAGGTAATTCATTAGACTTTCATGCTATCTTTTATTTTTGTCCTCCTGAGCCAAAAAGCAGTATGAGAATGGTTAACAACATCAGTTTGGAATTAGAAGGAGTGTCCTTACATCCCAGCACTGTGCCTTCCACTTGAGCAAGTCACTTTGCTTTTTTGAGCTGAATCTGTACAGGGGGATTATAAGGTCTCCCTGCCACGTCCTTCCTTCTTTCCTGCTATTTTCCTTCCTTAAAAAGCCTTGCCCTGTCAGATGCCAAGGGGAGTACCTACACTTGAAGAGGAGGCTTTTAGTGCAGTATTTCTTTTTGGCCGTGACGCATGGCTTGTGGGATTGTGGGTTCTTAGTTCTCTGACCAGGGGTTGAACCCGGGCCCCTGGCAGTGAAAGCACCGAGTCCTAATCACTGGACCGCCAGGGAATTCCCTAGTGCAGTATTTCTTATATTGCAAGTTCTCAAGAAATTAGTTATTCTAATTTTTAAGGTGGGCACAGGGGGCTCACAGGAGAACTGAGCGCCCAGCAATGCCCACAAAGGCCCCAGTGCTGCCATCAGGAGGGGGCCTCATGCTTTAACTGGCATAAGTTGGCTTTGGGTTTTGGTCAGTGTAGTGGGTTGACTAGTGTCTCCCCTCAAACTTCATGCCATCTGGACCCTCAGAATGTGAACTTATTTGAAAATAGAGTCTTTGCATATATAATTAGTTAGGTATCTCGAGATGAAATTATCCTGGATTTAGGGCGGGCCCCAAATCCAACGACTGGTGTCCTTTGAGGGAGAGGAGAGGACACAGAGAGATGGAGGGCAGAAAGCCACATGCAGACAGAGGCAGAGATTAGAGTGCTGCTGCCACAACCAAGGAACACCTGGGGCCCCCAAAGTTGGAAGCGGCAAGGAAGGGTCCTCCCGTAGAGCCTGCTGAGGGAGTATGACCCTGTTGACACCTTGATTTAGGACTTCCAGCTTCCAGACTGTGTGAGAATTAAATTTGTATTGTTTTAAGCCACCCGGTTTGTGGTAATTTGTTATGACAGCCCTAGGAAACTAATACAGTCAGTCCCTGCTTTTTCACTGGAACATTTTGGCTTTGTCTTCCATTTGCTGTAAAGTTTGACCCATGATCATTTGAACAGCAAATGCTAATGATTAAATGACCTCCTGGTACCTGGGAAGAGCTTTGAGGAAGGAGGGGACAACCTCCCATGACACCCACACAAACACTGCCTACAAAATTAGGACCAAATTTCTTAGCGTGTCCTTCACTATTTGCATGATCTGACCCAGCCCAATCTTTCCAGGGTCGGTTTAGTAGGAATACGCCTCATCCCACATCAGCGGCATGCAACTGTTCAGCTACTAGAATCATCCTTGTCCTCTCCCATATCACTGATCCAAATCCCACTCATCCTCAAGTTTTAGGTTATCAGCCACCTCCTCCAGGAAGTACACCTTATTTTATCCTGTATTGGTAAGGATGGATTTTGGTTGCAAGTTCAAAAAAACCCAACTCAAACTGATGTCAGCAAGAAGAGGAATTTATTGTCTCATGTGACTGAAACATCAAAAATAAAAATGGTGTTAGGTAAGGAATATTATGGTGATTCAGGGACTCGTTTATTTCTGTCTCTTCATTCACCGTCTGCCTTCAACCTCATCTGAAGGCTGACTCACCTCATAGGTACTAAGTAGCTTTCAGCAGCTCCTGGGGCTTTTTCCTTCACAACCAACAAAAAGAGTCTTCTTTGCAGCATTTCTAGCTGAAAGCTTGATCTTCACTCTGATTGGTCCAGCTTAGAGCACATGGTCACCCCTGAGCCAGTCACTGTGCCCAGGAAAACGGAGTGCACTGATTGGACAAGGTCGTCATGTGTTCAACGTCTGAGGCTGGGCGGGAGCATCCACTTCCCCGGAACCACGTGTCTCCCCAAAGGGAGCAGGAGGAATGGGTGCTGGGAGACAATCCAATGCCCATTAGGGTCACTCCCTCTTCTGTGTGCCTAATAAATTCGTCAGCAGTTCTGTTAAGGCACTGATCGTCCTTTTCGTGCATTTTATTCCATTATCTGTACCCCCAAGAAAAGTCCTTGGGACCAGAGATTGTGTGTTCTTCATACTTAGGTCTCAAGTTAGCCCGTTCAGATGGTTGTTGCCCAATAAAGTTTTGTTGAAGTGAGTTACTTACACGTTTCTAAAAAGTTGTTTTCATACTTTCAAATTCCCAAAGGATCCTGTTACGTTGTTTTCTGCTCATTGATTAATCCCTTTCCCAGTAAGTAAGGCTAATCGCAGCCGCATTAAAAGCTCTCACGTGCTGTAACCTGATACATTTAGAATATTTGAGTCATTTAAAAACTAAGTCGGATGTCCACTGCGTTTTTTGTGCGTGAACGGTTATAAATAGGCATGGAAAAACACTAGGGCTGTGAAATCAGTTGGCAGGGGCCCTGGATTTGGACCCCCAAATATAGCCTGCTGACAATTTGCTCCAGGCTTTTTTTTTTTTTTTTTTTCCACACAGTTCATCATTTCAAACATTCTGAGCGACCATCGTATTTGTTCAACAGTACATTTTTTCCGCTTTGTCTTTTGGCCAGATATGTGGCTTTTTCTTTCAAAAGGGGTAAGAATCTCAGGCACAGATGAATATATACCCTGGCACTTGGCTATAATACAACTCTTTATAGGCAATCTGTCTTGTCTCCATGGGATTGGTTTAAATCTGGAAGCCTCTGGAAGACCTCCGTCTCACACTTGTGCTCCCACAGCTTCTCCTGAGGCGAAGTCCCAGAGGGAGTGGGCCACAGACATTGTTTTCCCTTCAACAGAGCCAGACAGAAAAGGGGTGCTAATGAGTCTCTTGACAGAGGTGAACTCTGGGGACCCTCCCTTTCTGAGCTGTCTGGACTGCCGCAGAATGTCACCATGCGTGCTGCAGCCCCCTGCCTTTTCCCAGCGTTGTCACACTGTTGTGTCACCTGCATTTCTCTCCCTCGCTCTCCCCTTCTCCAAAGCCCACACAGCTTTCCAAGGCCAGCCTCACTGCCGGATCTGACATGTCTGACTATAGTTAATTCAGCCATTTCCCAACGTAAGGTTGGTCTATGTCCAAGAGGTCCACTGAATCGCAGAGTTTGAGATCAGAACAGACTACCCCATGGGTACCATGCAATTAATGAGGGTTTAGATTCCTAGGCTAGACCATAGAAACCCACGTAACCCTGCTGTGCTAGTGATATCGTGGGTGAGACTTTGGGGTCAGCTTTGGAAAGGAAACAGACCACTGAGTCACCATTGTTTTTTCTGTAGCTCCAGGGGTATTGACTTCTGATTTCAAACAACGTGGGGCAGAGATCTCTGGAGCACACAGAGGCCACTGATTAACCTTGCTAATCCTGGTGTCCCTCCCTTGTCAGCCTGGTGGAGAGAACGTGCTGGAAAAAAGGGACAGTGGAAATACGTGATGGATTAAGAGGCTGGACCGGAGCGGCAGGAGAAGCCCTCAGAGGCATGCTCCTGTTCTGAATGGGCACAGAAAACTAACACCGTGCCCAGTAGGGCCATGGTCCTCACTCTCAGCATGGGGGCACCCTCAGCCCACCTGGCCACACATACTCCACTAGCTATTTTCTTTCTGCCCAGAGCTTAGAGTAGCCTGAGCCCATACCAGCTCTCACTGAGTCAGACCCCACCTACCCTCTGCTCCCATGGGAGGGACCCTGGTGCTCATGTGGCTTCAGCCAGGGCCCTGGGCTCTGCTCTCTGCAAACACAGCCCAGAGGCCGCAAGGGCAGGGCAGGGTCTGCTCGGGAGAGGGAGCTCCAAGGGGCTGCAGCACAGCCTTGGGCCCACTGTGGTCATCTGTCAAAATGTGGTGGCAGCAGCTCTGAGAATTGTGTATCTTGGTCAGAGTTTCATCTTTCAGCAGCACAGAACTTTGCAACAAAGGACACCAGCTTTGCCAAAGACTGACGACTCAGTCACTGCTCCCGTGCTGGAGAGGAGAGGGATCAGAGGAGATCTCTGGGCAGGAACAACTTTATTACTATTATTACCTTTAATAATTCTAATAATAGAGTTACTATTGTACTTTTTATTCCCCAGAATATTTTCACCTATATTGACTCATTTAATTCTTACAATATCCTTCTGAAGTAGGAAAGGCTGGGGTATTATATTCTCATTTAACGGGTGGAGAAACTGAGGCTCAGAAAGGATTGCTGACTCCGTAGGATCACACAGGAAATCAGACATGTTTCTTAAACTAAAAGGGATAGTAATAACAGCTATATCATCCAGGCTTCCAGCAGGAAACAGATGGCATTCTTCAAAGAGGTGATTCATGGGAGTGTAATAAAGGGACTATTTACAAAGGTATAAGCAGGGTCAGCGAAACCAGGATGGGAAAGTAAAGCATCCCGGGGCCAGAGAAAGCAGGAAAGCCCCTGCCACCCATGAGTCTGGAGAGGCAAAGAGAGGGAGCCGTTACTGGAATTCAGTGAGAGCTGTGCCGCAGGAGAAGGCCACGAGGCAGGAGCATTGCCAAGCCCGAGAAGTGAATACCCCATGGCCCTGACCTCCTGCCCCCTCCCATTTCCTGTAGGTGCCTCCCGTTGGCCAAACCCAACTGGAAGCCAGAGCAACTATGCCCGAGGATGCAGTTCGTGAGGTCAGCTTCCCACAGCTGAGAGCCAGCGTCCACGTGCTTGTGTAGGTACAAAATCAGCGCTGTCTCCTGGAGGGGAAGGAGACAAGCGGTGAGCCGGGGCAAGGAGCAGCTTTCCCCACACAACACATTCTAATACGGCACTCCGAGGATTCTGAGGATTCTAGATTTGAACCCGGCCTTGCAGGTTACCAAGGTAGGAGGATGGAAGATAAGTTATTTAACACTTTGTTGGCTTTGTTGATAACTTTCAAGTATTTATTTTCAAGTATTTATTTTAAACATAAGAATGTGGACCTCTCTGTGTAGGCTTGTCCTGGGCTACATAAATGTTAGGAGTGGGCCTAGAGACACATTTTGTTTGGGTTAGTGGATATATTAACATGTTTCAAAATCACTCCCATTAAGTTATTGCCAGCCATTCAGGGGGAGGAATGGCTTCTAGGCATCCTCTGAGGACCTGCTGTGTGGACCCACCAAGCATCGCAACAGAAAGTTGCAGGACTAAAAGCCGTAGTGTGAACTGAACACATGCTGGCTGCAAAAATATGGCGCTGTGGAGAAACAGCAAGTCAGAATAAGTCCAAGGAAAATTCTTCCAATCATGAATGCATAAGATTGCAAACAGAAAATTTTTTCCTTCTTGGCATCTACTCGAAACTATCAATAATAAAAAACAAACTTGGATCAACTGTGCCAGAGAACAGACTGAATCAACTTTATAATCTCTCTATAGAAAATGTTATAAAATCATTGTCCTATAAAGAGGCTACCAGTGTACACAGCCCAAAAAATGTAGGAAAAAGTATTATAGAAGCATATATTAATTAATAAAATAGGTTATTTTTCTGGATTTTGTGATGTTTGTAGTATTTGCGGTTTCTAAAAAAATTGTCATTTGTTGTGACTCCTTTCTCCTAAGTAAGCATTTCCTTTCATATTCAATTTCGTATTTGTAAATTTTTATTCTTCTTCTTGAAGAGGCCCCTCCGAACTGGATAAGCTTCAGGCCCCACAAAACCTGGACCCACGCCTGAATTAATATTATGATTCTGAGCCCACGCATTATTTCATCCCATCTGTAGGGTGGACAAGATTGCCCCTGTTTTACAGCAAAGAAAAACGAAGGCCCAGAGACGAAGTCGCTGCTCGTTCTGATTCTGAAGGCTCTTCTCTGTGGATTCTGAGCTCTTCAGGCTCCGACTGCTTCTACCACCCGAGTCCCAGTGGGGAGAGGCGGAGGGAGACGAAATCGGAAGATGAAGCCTCGGGAAATCAGCCTCTGTTTGGAGGGCTCTGCACATCCCTGCAGCAGCCGAGGGCGGGGAGACGGGGTGCGCCTGGGGTGGCAGCGCAGGAACTGGGCCGAACAGCTTTAGCGGAGGACGGAACAGGGGCAGTTCGAGTCTCCGCATCCCAAACCAGGACCCTAGGCCTTCAGTTCATTGCCGGTGTGGCCTAACACTGACGTCACAGAGACAGGGAGGAGGCTGGTGAAGGATCGGATCGGGTGTCAGTGCTTCCTCATTTCCTGAAACCGTCCGGCACAGAGACGTCTTTGCTGCTTAGAGCTGGGCCTGCCTCAGGTTCAGGATGGCCACTAAGGGCACCTGATGGGTCACTCATCTTTGGCTCTGGGCCCCTGGACTGCCCTTTGGCTAATCAAGGCTGTTGGAGAATTAAAAGCGTGGCCTCTTAGAGTAGAAGGAACCTAAATGTCACGGGATCCAGTGGTTCTCAGTTCCACCCTGAGGGAATGGAGAGCCAGTGAGGACAATAGAGTGACTTTTTTCCAAAAGCTAAATTTTTGTTTTGGCCACGTGGCTTGTGGGATCTCAGTTCCCCGACCAGGGATGGAACCCATGCCCCCTGCAATGGAAGGGCGCAGTCCTAACCACTGAACAAACAAGGAAGTCCCCCAAAAGCTAAATATACCCAGTTTAAACACTGTCCTTTTGCCTTAGATTGAGTCCTTTTTTTTTTTTTTTTTGCTTTATTTGTTGTTAAAATTTCCTGTATGAAATGATAGTGATTGTGATACTATTTGCTAGCATTTCTTGAGTTTTGCCATTGTGCTGGGCCTTGTGCTAAAAGCTCTGCGCAGTTTGTCTCATTTCGTCACCGCAGGGGCTGAAGAGACAGATGCTGTTATATATTTTTTGATTCAATAAACATTTTTATAGAATTTTAAATCACTTTTTACCATTACTAAAAAATATATCGTTAAATAAAGCGTTTCAAAGTATTTTTCCATCCTTTATTCTTCATTGCCCTTGATTTCCTGTGACCAAATTTTTTTTAATTGAAGTAGAGTTGACTTACAATGTTGTGTTAATTTCTGCTGTACAGCAAAGTGATTCAGTTATACACATATATACATTTTTAAAAATATTCTTTTCCAGTATGGTTTACCATGGGGTATTGAATACGGTTCTCTGTGCTATACATTAGGACCTTGTTGTTTATCCATTCTATATGTAGTAGCTTACATCTGCTAACCCCAACTTCCCATTCCATCTCAGCTCCCTCCCCCTTGGCAACCACAAGTCTGTTCCCTATGTCTGTGAGTCTGTTTCTGTTACATAAATAAGTTCATTTGTGTCATATTTCAGATTCCACATATAAGTGATATCATATGGTATTTGTCTTTTGCTTTCTGACTTACTTCACTTAGTACGATAATCTCTAAGTCCATCCATGTTGCTGCAAATATCATAATTTTGTTCTTTTTTATGGCTGAGTAGTATCCCATTGTATATATGTACCACATCCTCTTTAACCACTCTTCTGTTGATGGACATTTAGGTTGTTTCCATGTTTTGGCTATTGTAAATAGTGCTGCTATGAACATAGGGGGTGCGTGTATCCTTTTGAATTAGACTTTTGTCTGGATATATGCAAGAAGTGGGATTGCTGGATCATATGGTAGTTCTATTTTTAGCTTCTGAGGAACCTCCATACTGTTTTCCACAGTGGCTGCACCAACTTACATTCCCACCAACAGTGTAGGAGGGTTCCCTTTTCTCCACATTCTCTCCAGCATTTGTTATTTGTAGAGTTTTTAGTGATGGCCATTCTGACCTGTGTGAGGTGATACCTCATTGTGGTTTTGATTTGCATTTCTCTAATAATTAGCAACGTTGAGCAGATAGATGCTATTATTAATCCAATTTTACTTCCAAAGAAACTGAGACGTGGAGGTCAGGTTGGCACACGTCCTGGGGGAGGATGTCATGGAGTCAGGACCTGAGCTTGGTGGTCTTGCACGCACTTCACCATCGCACCATCCTTCCTCTGGAGATAACACAGTTTTTAAATGTTTATGTCCTTAGCTTACAAAATAAAAGTCTGGCAACCTAGGTTAGAGCCTCATGTGTTTTAAAGAACTTGTACTGGCTTGGAAATCTGGATGTCTGAGAGCCACTGAGCTAGCCCACCTGCTTTATTTGACAGGTACCAGGGAGAAATAGTTGAGTTACCCAATGTCACCCAGCAGGCTGGAAGTAAAATTAGACAAAGAGAAGACCTGGCCGGGCAGATTTTCGGCATTTGTGAGACATGAAAATTTGGGAATTTCCTTTAAACTGGACAATGGTTGACTAAAGGAAAGGCAGCCTCTACAAATGAATTCAGAAAACAATTCTTGTAACCTATGTTTCCCCAGGGACATCCTGGCTTTGACATTGTATTTCTACACAGCTTCAGGAATGACTCCACATTCCTCAACAGAGTGGGAATTCCCGGCTCTGGGTTCCTACTGAATATGCTGCCTCACAAACAACACAGAAGTGTCTGCAGGCATGCTCTCCCCTCTCCCTCTGCGGGACCTTCCTCCCACTCCAAGAGCTGCTTTCCACTTGGCTGTCTCCATGGTGAAGGTGAGAGAAAGAAGGAGGTTAGATGGTTTCCATGGCAACAGCAAGGGAGAGCTCATTTCCTTGGTGATGATGAAGGTGAGGCAGTCAAGCTCAGAGTATCTGCCCCTCCCCAGCTCCCACCCTGCATAGGTCACACCTTGGGCTTCCTGGATTAGGGCCTTGCAGGGCAATCATGACAATCTGACAAGTGATGGACTATCCAGGCCAGGCTCTGGGTCCAGGCAGACTTGGTTTGGGGCGTATTATTTCATCCTTTGAGCTCTCAGTGGCCGCATCTGTAAAATGGGGCTAATAATAGGATCAGCCTCTTAGGGTTGTAAGGAAATAAACGGAAGGGTCAGTAAAATTTAACCGTTATTGTTGCAGGGTAACTATGATTGCCACACACTAATAACCATAATTATTGCAATGCAGAGGGGGAGGCAAGTTGGGTTTAATAAGACCATTTTAAAGATGAGAAAGCTGGAGCTCAGGGATGAGGAGTGACTCTGCCTGAGTCCCAGCATTGTTAAGAATCAGTACTAGAGTGAAAGCCAGCTATCTGGGCTCGAAACCCAGTGCCATTTCCACTCCCCAACCCTGTCTTGCACAGGCAACACACTGACCCCTGGCTGGGCCTACCCCCCTTCCCTGCCTCAATCGGAGACCCTGAAAACAAAGCATCCAGGCCCTCCTCCTTCCCTGTGTCACTCATGGTTTGCACCACATGCCTGGACCAAGTCAACACAAGCATTTGGATGATTGTCAAAGCAATTAATAAGCAAAAAACAGGCATAGTGAATTAATTTAGTGAAGTCTTCCCATTCCATAAATTACAGGGAATCAGTCTAGACTAAAGTCTGGGCTGCCGATGACTGACAGAATGTTCCAGTGTTTCTTGGAATGGTTCTGGCATCACACAGCCCCTGATGGCGTTCCTGAATCATACAATGCATGAATTATTAAGGTCTTACTTGTGTGATCCATTAGTTATTTAGACGATGATACGTTGTTCTGGGAAGACTACTGGCTTTAGAACTAACCAGATTTGGAATCAAATCCCAAATTGTATTTAAAAAAAAAAAAAAGAAAGAAAGAACCTGAAAAGACAAAAAAAAAAAAAATCCTAAATTCTACTACTTACTACCAATGTGATTTTGGATGCGTTAATTAACTTCCTGGAGCGTCAGTTTCCTGTTTTCTAAAATGGGCATATAATACTATCTCCTGACAAATTGGTTGTGAAGTTTAGAGATAATATGTATAAAACACCTGGTATATAACAGTCATTCAACAACTGATAGTGTTTCTTATTGAACACAGAGATTCTCACCATCCCTCACAGTTGGTTGTATTTTCACCTCTCCTTAGTCCTCAGTTAGGCTGCGTGCTCATTGAAGCCAAGACTGGGCCTTCCAGGGCTCTGCACCAAGGTGAGCTCAGGAAAGGTTTGCTTGGTTGCCTTGGATCCAATGCAGGGGGAGTAGTGGGGCTTAATGAATATAGCCAACAGCCTAACCATCATTACCCAGGTCAGATAGCAAAGTGAGCTGCCTAGCTAAAAGCAGTCACAGTGTGATCTCCAAGGCTGGCTGGGAGCGCCCACTTTTTGGTCTGTCGATCACACCCACAGGGTTGGGTTCCTGCAGCAGGTTTGCACTACATGTTCCTCCCTAGTATCCTTGCCTAATTGCATCAGAAGTTAATGTCTGACCAAAACCTACCAATAAAATTGTATTTCCCTGGAATTTAGGATTGGGATCTTAGTATCTTGATGTGGTTAAATATAAACCCTGGAGTGGACAATTGGCAATTTGCTCTGATGAGGCACCTAATCCAGAATGTGCACACATTCACACACGTGCAGAAGCATGCATGCATACACACACACACATGCACGTGCGCACACTGATGCACGGACGCAGAATTCAGGGACAGAGGTCCCAGATCATGCATCGGATCCCTTTCTGGGTCCCGGCAGCATTTCTGACCTTAGGTTTGGTGAAACACATTAAAATAAATTTCCCCTTCTGGCTTCGGTTGTTACTGTTGCTAAACTAGGTCATTATTTCTGTTCCTTGCAACCAGAGAATCCTAAATGATGTACTTCCTTTCAGCAGGGAGGCACCATGTGGAGGGCAGGGCACATGCAGTGATACCCTGAAGGAATCCAGGTACCCAGGGTCCACGCCTCAGGCTTTAAAAATAATAAAGTCACTCCCACCTGCTGAGCAAAAGGGTCATAAACTTTGTTTTCATCTCGGATCCCCCTCAACATCAAGATTCTGCAAAGGCAGGCAGACACCAGTTTTCAAGAGCCTCAGCGATTGCGTCCACTTAGTTATTGCCTTTCCCAGATGCCTGATAAGCTCGCTCCCCTCTTGGGGCAGAAGAGACTTGGAAAGATGAAATGCAACCCCGTACTACCTGCCAAGTTTTTGCCTAACCTACCTGTTAGGTTTTCTAACTAAATTTCGCTCCTGTGGAGGTAGGGAGTGATGCTTCCCTCCGTGCTGGAAGCAGCCCAGTGACAGCCTCCACAGTCAATGAGAAAGTCCCAGTGTTGTGGGATTGCCCCAGAAAACCAGCCTCCCCGCCTGCCCCAGAGAGTGAATTCAGAAGAACCTGAGAGAGCGCCCAAGATCGGGCACACTCAGAAGCCAGGGCCTCGCCAAAGTCTGTGCGGTTGTGTAGCTCGGAGAAGAGGAGCTTCCAGGGTGCCGGGCCACTCTTGCAGTCTCTGAAGGGCTTTCCTGTAGAAGAAGGGGGAGGTGGGTGCTGGTACAGGGTGGGTCCCCTGGAAAGCAGACTCAGAAGAGTGTGCGCACAGGATGTTTGCTGAGGAGTGTCATGGAGGGGAGAGGAAGGAAGCAGGGCTGGGCAGGGGGAGAAGATGCGGCCTGACAGTTGCCTTGTCACCTCCACAGGGAACACAGGAGCCAGGATGACTTTCACTTTTGTCTCCCTTGGGACTGAGCTGACCAGGCCTTTTTACTGTCCCCGTTGGATGCAGCCATCACGGAAAGTGCATAACCTTGGACTAGCCAGCTCTCTCTGCTGCTGAAGCAGACCCTGAAGGGGCTGATAGCCGAGGTTTTTTTGAAGACAGCACTCCCAGCCGCTGGGGAAGCGAGTCCTCCGGTGCAGGGGGTCTAGGTGGCACATCATGGTGTCCACCAAAGGGACCCTCTCTGCAGAGGGCACACTAGGAACCAATCAGAGGAAGCTACAGGAAGCCAGATTCTAGCGCAGTATACCGTGTTGGGGGCCCACCTGCTCCCCCTCTGAACCCATATTTATGAAGCGCCTACATAGGCAGGCCCTGTCCTCACAGAATGTGGTCTAGTAATTCCAGCGCAGAAGCACTATCTTACTGAGTGAGAGACATTAGCCTACAGAGGCGTAGGAGCTCAGGGTTTAGCTGAACTAAGAAATAAAATTTTAGCAAGTAAAGCTGTCATCACAAATTGGCTAGGCAGCATGAAAAAGAGAACAGAATGCTGGCCTGGGAATCAGAAAACCTGGATTCGAACCCAGGCTCTGCTGGCTATGTGAACTTGGTAAAGTCTCTAAGCCTCTCTGAGCTAAAGCTGAAAACAACAATCACAACACCTGCTTTACAGGGCTGATGCAAGATTAAAAGGCTAACACATATGGCTGGCACCACCCATGACAGAGAGCCAGGATGCAGTGATAATTATTTGGCTGGCTTCCTTTCCCTGATAACCACTCAGCCACCAGGAATATTGTAAAAGTTATTGTTCTAACCAGAAGGGCCATAAACTGTTTTTTATAACCTAACGAAGGCCAGATGCCAGGCAGAGAACCAGAGAGCCAACGTTCAGTTCCGAAACCTTTGGAGCACACCAGTTGCTTGGTGTCTGATGATTTCCATTACCCAGGGTCCAGGGATAGGGAAGATTTATATACGTTATTTGGAGCTCTGGTTCAAATCTGGCCAAGCTCTGTTGGGACTTAGTCATCCTGACACTGGCCAGACAGCATCCTTATGAAATCGGATAAGCAGTTACTATAAGCAATTCCAACACACACACACACACACACACACACACACATACACAGAGTCTTACAATAGACAGATTTTCACAGATAACCATCTGTGAAACCAGCGGAGGCTCAGATTAAAAAAAAACTCATCCTGAGGATGAGACAGAACCATCCACGGCCCAGATAATTAGGAGAACTGAAATCATCTTTGCCACCCAAGTTTGCAGAGAGTGGGAGGCAGCAGAATATTTTTATTCCTGATGCCCTAAAATGCTGTGCCATAAACAGAACAGCTGGAAGATCCCAAGACTAACAGCCTTATTTTCCCCCCAATTTCTTTTTCTTGCAGTAAAATTTATATAACATAAAATTTACCATCTTAACCATTTTTAAGTATACAGTTCAGTGGTATTACATACATCTATAATGTTGTGCAGTCATCACCACCATCCATCTCCAGAACTCTTTTCATCTTGTAAAACTAAAACTCTTATACTCATGGACTTCCCTGGTGGCACAGTGGTTAAGAATCCGCCAGCCAATGCAGGGGACATGGGTTCCAGCCCTGGTCAGGGAGGATCCCACATGCCGTGGAGCAACTAAGGCCCCCGCTCTCTGCAACTAGAGAAAGCCTGTGCGCAGCAACAAAGACCCAATGCAGCCAAAAATAAATAAATTTATTAAATAAATAAATAAAGCTCTGTACTCATTAAACAATAACTCTCCATTCCCTCCTTCCCCTCAGCCCCTGGCAACTACCATTTAATAGCCTTACTTTACAGGTGAGGAAAACAAAGCCCAGAGAGGGTCAGCAACTTGTCAGAAACACATAGGCCATCTGTGGCTGACTGAGGGCTCAACGCACATCCCTGGAGTCCTGGTCCATATCACTGCTCCGTACTTTCTCATAATGGTGGCGCAGGAGGTACAGGGTGTAGTTGGCAGTTCTTTCCAGCAATGCCAGTCCTGAATACGCCCACAAGTCCTTACTAACATCCTATGTTATTTCTAGCTTTTCAAGCAGTGAAGAGAGATGGGGATGAAAGGTCAAAAGTAAAAAGCAAAATGGAGGCCGTCTTAGTTTCTTACAGCTGCCATGACAAAGTACCACACACTGTGTGGCTTAAACAACAGAAATGTATTGTCTCACAGCTCTGGAAGCTGGAAGTCCAAAATCACTGTTCCTTTTTAGAGCTGCAAGGGAGCATCTATTCCAGGTCTCCCTCCTTGGCTTGTAGATGGCCATCTTCCTCTCCATATGGCATCCGCCTCGTGTGTCTGTGTCCAAATTTCCCCCTTTCATAGGGAGACCAGGCATATTGGGTTAGGGGCCACCCTACCCCAGTATGACCTCATCTTTGTTAATTACATCTGCAATGGCCCTATGTCCAAATTGATTCACATTCTGAAATACTAGGGAGTTAGGACTTCAGCATATGAATTGGGGGGGGGGCACATAATTCAACGCATAGCAGAGGCCCTCTCCTTTATGAATTGGTCCAGAGAGAGCAATAGACTTACAAGTTGATGAACTCAGACATAGACTCATGTATATTTGACAACATGATACATGACATCGTGGATCAAAAAGAAAAGGATGGTCTAGTCAATAAATAACCCAAATAACTCAGTATTCCACTCCTAGGCGTGCACACAAATCTAGTTAGTAAATGTGACATGGAGTTTTATATGAGAATATTCATTGCAGTATCATTTATAATGCCCAAAATCTATCCCCAGGAGATAGATTTGTGTGTGGGTGGTTGTAATGGGTTGATTTGTGCCCCTCAAAGTTCATATGTTAAAGTCCTAACCCCCAGCACCTCAGAATGTGACTGTACGAGGACGTAGTCCTTAAAGAGGTAATTAAGTTAAATGAGGTCATGAGGGTGGTCCTACTCCAGTATGACTGGTATCCTTATAAGAAGAGGACGTTAGAACATAGACAAGCACAGAAGGAAGACCATTGACCTGACTGATGTCCTTATAAGAAGGGAAAATTTGAACAAACAAAGAGACACCAGGGATGTGCATACACAGGAAAAAAGAGGACAGAGGGAGGAGATTGCCAGCTACAAACCAAGGAGAGAGACCTCAGAAGAACCAACCCTGCCGACATCTCAATCTTGGGGACTTCTAGCCTCCAGAACTGTGAGAGAGTAAGTGTCTGTGGTTTAAGCTGCCCAATCTGTAGTGCTTTGTTATGGAAGTCCCAGCAAACGAACACAGTGATATAAGTATAAAAATATGACTAGGAGTAATAAACACAAAATTCAAGACAGTGGTTACCTCTATGAGGAAGGAAGCAGAATTTGAGAGGGAGGAGTACTCAGAAGGCTTGGATTATCTTTGCAATATATTTTTTAACCATTTTTTAAATTGAAGTAGAGTTAATTTACAACATTCTGTTAGTTTCAGGTTTACAGCAAAGTGATTCAGCTATTCATATTATATGTATAATATTAATATA
This sequence comes from Balaenoptera physalus, assembly GCF_965194825.1. Lineage (NCBI taxonomy): Eukaryota > Metazoa > Chordata > Mammalia > Artiodactyla > Balaenopteridae > Balaenoptera > Balaenoptera physalus. Next base: position 90,075,877 of record NC_138894.1, read on the forward strand.
TATACTTCTTCAGATTCTTTTCCATTATAGATTATTACAAGATATTGAATATAGTTCCCTGAACTATACAGTAAGTCCTTGTTGTTTACCTATTTTATATAGAGTAATATGTATATGTTAATCCCAAACTTCTAATTTATCTCCCCCCACTATTCCCTTTGGTAATCATAAGTTTTTTTCTATGTCTGTGAGTCTATTTCTGTTGTGTAAATAAGTTCATTTGTATCATTTTTAAGACTCCACATATAAGTGATATCACATTATGTTTGTCTTTCTCTGTCTGACTTACTTCACTTAATGTGGTAATCTCTAGGTCCATCCATGTTGCTGCAAATGGCATTATTTCATTCTCTTTAATGGCTAAGTAATATTCCATTGTATATATGTACCACATCTTCTTTATCCATTCATCTGTCAATGGACATTTAGGTTGCTTCCATATCTTGGCTATCGTAAATAGTGTTGCTATGAACATTCGGGTGCGTGTATCTTTTCGAATTAGAGTTTTCTCTGGAGTATGCCCAGGAGTGAGATTGCTGGACCATATGGTAGTTCTATTTTTAGTTTGTTAAGGAACCTCCATACTGTTCTGCATAGTGGCTACACCAATTTACATTCCCACCGACAGTGTAGAAGGGTTCCTTTTTCTTCACACCCTCTCCAGCATTTATTATTTGTAGACTTTTTAGTGATGGCCATTCTGACTGGTATGAGGTGATTGCAATATTTTATTCTTTAAGCTGCATGGTGCGTACCTGAATGTTGTTATATTATTCTCTCTATTTTTTAATTTAAACCCACAAGAATAGGTGAGTGTGACTGCTGGCTGAGTACTCCCTCATTTCAAAGCATCCTAGCACACAGGGGTTCCAACTAGAACTCACCGTGTGACCCTGAGTGAGTCACTTCTCTCTGGCCTCAGTTTCTCTAACTGTAAAATTAGAAGAATGAACTAATTCAGTGTTTTCCAAAGTGTGTTCCACAGGACAGTAATTCCATGAGATTTTAAACATATATTCTACATCGCAAAAGGGTTACCTGGTCAAATAATTTTCGGAAGGGTTACCAAAGATATAATCACATAATTTTACTATAGAAATTTCAAAGGTTTTTAATCATGAGTAGGCCAACAGGGGGCTATGGCATGCAGACAACAGAGAACTCTTTTCAAAGAATAGTGATCAACTGCTTTTCTGTTCACTCACACAAGAGCTGACGTCCCCATTGGTTCTGAAGGAACATCAGTAATTTTCTTCAGGGGTTATTTTGTGTAAACAAACATAGTTTAAATTTTAAATGCTAGAATGACAAACCCAACAGTGGTCTTGTATGTAACAGATCCTACTGAGTATGGCATGGGGCCTCCTAAGATGCAAAAGAGACTTTCCTGAAAACATGTTTGTTACAATGATTAGAAAAATATATTATTTCATTTTTAAAACACTAAGCTAAAAAATGAACTGAACAAAAACTAACCATCCCAAATTAACTGTGAGTTAAACTGTACATTTAAAAAAATCCATCAAGGTTTTCTTTTTATATTTTTACTGTGATGTACACACAGAAAAGGGCACAAAGTAAATGTATAGCTTAGTCAATATCCATTGCTCAGGTCAAGAAATGGAACACAGCCAGAACCTCGATGGGTCCTTGCAGTAAAGCCATGCTGAGGACGCTGCTTTGGTTCTGAGATGCAGGTGAGGCAACGTTTCATCAGGTGCGTCCTGTGCTTTTCCTAAGAGCACAGGGACATCGAAGGCAGAAGTGCCTTCCATGAGTTAAGATGTTCCCAGTGATCTCTGCCTTCTTGGAAATGCCCTACAAGCATCATCTGTTTGAACAACATCCATGGGTCTTATGTAACACTGAGGAGGAAGCCACGGTCCATTCCAAAACCCAGTCTCTCTTTCACAGGGACACTCAGAGAAAGTTTTGGCCGAAGCGTCGTTCCCGGAAAATGTCGGGCTCTTGCAAATCAATATGTATGCATTCTTTGGTCAGGAAAAGAAAACTAGGTAACTCAATACGTTCCTCCCTGCGTTTTAGCTGCCAGGAAATTAGACCCAAACTTGGGACCGCTTTAGAGTAATCAGCTTTTAGGACTGCTGATTTTAGGACTGCTGATGTCAGAGCCAGGGAACCCCTTAGAGAGCACGTGGTCCCATGCACACATATGGGGAGGTCAAGGCCCCCAGGATGTCACTGGGTTCCTCTCAGGTGACCAGTCACCCTGCTTCCCTGATAAAGTTTATTCCTAAGTGTGTCACTTTGCATCATTGGTCCTGGGAAGCTCCTTTGTATCTGGCTGGAAGTACAGAGCTAGCACAGATCAGAGCTGAACAAACGAGCACAGAGGTGGTCTTCCCACCACCCAAGATGCGGCCGAGCCTTAAAGGATTTAAATTTTGTGTCTCCCTTGACAACTTGACAGTTTATCTGGTCCTCTAATCCTTGCTTCCCAAATGCTCGTCTAGGAGCCAGGGTCAGGGCGTAAGAATGTTTTTTAGTCTGAAGCACGATCAGAAGAATAAGGCTGAGGCAGTGAGTTCTTCAAGAAACTAAATTTATTCCCTTTTTTGGTTTTAAAAATACCTTTTATTTTATGAAATGATGGCACTGAAAATTATTTTATTGCCCTTTCAAGGCAAAACAAAATGTTGTCAACCCCACATTAGCCACCTCCCAATTTTTTTAAAATAATTTTTTTGTGATGTGTGAAATTCACAAGTCTGTGAGCCATTGTTCTAATGGCCTCTGACCAGCTGGACTGCCAGCCTGTGTCTGGAGACGATCCAGGACCCCAAGGCCCTTCGTGAGCTGCTTTTTCCCACTTTACCACATACTCTTCCCAGTAAACACTCTGTGTTACTCTTGCTACATTGGATTACTGGCCATTCCTTGGACACTCATAGCCTCGGGACCCCTCGCTGCCTTTGAGATGGAGTTCTTCCTGCCCAGAATATCACTCTTCCCTGGCCTCCGTGGTCCAGCTTCATGAGAACCCTTGGCACAGTTAAATGAGCTATAAGTGTTTGCAACCTTGTTGTGAGTGAGGAAACCCCACAGCCTCTGGGGAGCTTGACAGCCAGGTTTTCCTCCCACGAAGCCTTTCCAGAAGCTTCTTGTGGATGTCAGGCCTCTCTCCCTCCAGTGCATGGGCATTTTGTGCTCACATTGTACACAGCTGTGTTAGGGTCACACACGTCCTGTGAAGATCTGTGTACCTGAGAGTGGGGACCATGTCTTACTTGTCTTTGTATCCCCTGTGGCCTAGCGCGGTCTCTTGTGCACAGTATACACCCATTTCATGTTTATGGGACAAGAGAGTGAGCAAAGGAATGAGGCACTCAGTGTGCCCAGCTCTGGAAGTAGGCACAGGGCAGGATGTGGGATGGATGACCTACCCCTTTGAACTTTCTGCTCAGTGCTCAGCCAGGAGAGACAGTGGAACAGGCACTTGTGGGTGAAAGGGAACCGTCTAGAAGAGCAGGCAAGAACCACATCTTTCCCTGCCTGCGTAAGGAGGCTAATAATAATGGATTGTCATTTATAAAGGTCCGATCTGAGCCAGGCACCGTTTATGGATTATCTCATTTGTTCTTCTTCTCAACCAAATAAAGTTAGAAACCTGGGGCTCAGAGAGATAAAATAACTTGTCCAGGGTTGTGCAGTTAATGAGTGCCTTAATGAGGGGGTGGTGTGGCTACAGACAATGTTTGTGTCCCCCCAAAATTCATATGTTGAAAATCCAACCCTCAGTGTGATGGTATTGGGAGGTGGGGCCTTTGGGAGGTGATTAGGTCATGAGGGTGGAGCCCTCAGGAATGGGATTAGTGCCCCTATAAAGAGACCCCAGACAGCTCTCTCACCCTTCTGTCATGTGAGGACACAGCGAGAAGATGGCCTTCTAAGAACCAGGAAGCAAATGTGCCACTGCCTTGATTTTGGACTTCTCAGCTTCCAGAACGGTAACAAATAAATGTTTGTTGTTTAAGCCTCTGAGTCTATGAGATTTTTGTTATAGCAGCCCAAAAGAACTAAGACATGGAGGCTCAATCTGACGCTAAAACCTGTTCTCATTCCCCTTTTAAGGAGGAAGAGCCAGCCTTGGGCCACACAGCACCCATGCCCAGGACCCACCGGCCCACCCACACTCTCCCTCTTCAGAGCACTGAGAAGAAAGTCCCATGAGGTGCAGTGATGATTTGGGGGAAGGGATCATTTATCACAGCAGACAATGTCACCACGTGCTGCTACAACAAACACAGTTATTTCGGATGCTGCAAGGCTTGGAAAAGCAAAGGGAGGAAGAGAAGCTTACTTTAGCCTGGGTTTATTTTTGTGACTAGGAGAGTGACAGCCATAGAAATACTACAGAGAGTTCAGAGCGTCTTGGAAAGGGAAATATTTGTGTTTTATCACTCGACCCAGAAACTCCGGCAGAGTGCTAATCTTTGATGGATTCTGTCTGCTTAACAGGCAAACTAATAATAAACGTGATGGGGGTGGGGAGCATCGCCACACATCAAACGCCCCACCCCTGAGATGACGCCCAAGCCTGCATAAGCCCTTTCTGGGTGGCTTTGTCCACTGAGCGCAGTTAGGCGGGTCATTGGCATCTGTAGCCGGCAGCAAAGGAGGGGGATGAACAGTTCTCCGGGGAAGTGTGTGGCCGGGATCCTCATAATCAGAAAGTGAGTTTAGCCTTCAGCAGGCCCAGGTTTCTACCTTACCAAATTTTCTCATTTCCTTAAATGTTCTTTTCCTAATAATTCAAAGCTTGGGCAATAATCGTGCATTCAATAAATATTACGGAGCATCTACCAGAGGAATCTGGAACAGAAGTCAACCTGGGGGGTCAGAGGACCTCTCGCTGTGCTTTTCTGACATTGGTTTTGGCTGGGACATCCTAGTTTACCCCAATAGCCCTTCCTGTCTCCAAGTACCAGGTAGAAAGGGCTCTTTCCCTCACCAAAGTTTCCTAGGTCACTCCTGGGGTGGGCCTGCCCCTGCCGGTGCCCTGCAGGCCACCTGACAGGGCTGGCCTTGCTAAGTCAGAGCTCGCCTGTGGTTCACTGAACAAGTGAGGCCGCTCAGGACCTGCCCCACACTGACCTTTTGTCTTTGTCTCCCCCGATAGCAGCTGGGAGATTTTTCCACTAAAAAAATTTTTTTTAATTCTAATAGGTCATTCTGTTACATAAATTTAAGCCCTAATAGAACATTCTGTTACAAGAAGACAGAGGGATACTTCAGGGAACAAAAGGGTCTCAAGAGTGACCGGAATCAGAAACAGGGAAGCTGTCGGAATTGTCTCTTGCGTGCTAGCGGTCATTGGGGGACAGTTCCGTCATGTGCTGTGTGACAAGCATCCTCTGATCATCTTTGCATATGGCCAGCGTGGCTGCCTCAGGCCTCCGTTGCCGGGCCTCCCATTCTAGGGCCCAGCAGAGGCTGAGTAGCATTTCCGAGTCAGCAATCAAAGCTTGGAGAGAGAATATCCTCCTGGCCCGGCTTGGGTCACTGGTCCATCTCTAGTCCAATTAACTAAAGCTTGGTGAGGCGAGGTCGCTGCCTGAGCCTGCTGTAGGCAGGGTTAGTTCTCAAAGTAAAGGGGGTTTGGTGGCGGGGCAGGCACCCCGAAGTTGTCCAGAACAGCCCGTGACTTTATACAGAATGGATGGGTTTCAGCTATTGCTCTGTTTTAAAATATGGATGGTAACACCCGCCTCTTTTGAGTTGTTTGAGAACATGGGTCATATGTGCGAGGACTCGGCCGAGTCTAAGGGGCTGGGTGGAGGCTGGTGACATTCTCCTGGGGGTAGTCGCCATGGCCAGCCCGGCGCTGATCCTGCCCCCTCCACCCGCCAGAGCCAGGCGTGAGCATCTCAGTGCCTTGTGTGCCTTCAGCCCCACGCGCCCCCCGGCCTGGAGGCAGCGCCCAGCCCCGCCCGAGTCAAGGGCGGAGGTGCCAACTCCACGGCCACCCCTTTGGAGAGGCGCCCGGCTGTGCCCAGGTTGTCTCTGAAACACTAACTGTCTTACACACTCCGCAATGAGATGTGCTCCGCAGAAGCCCAGACCAGTATAAATAGGCCTCTTTATTCCCCTGCCTTCATGCTAAGAAAAAAGAACAGCAGAAGTGGGGAAGGACATTCCAGAAATGCCACAGAGAGACCGCTGTGCGCGCTGCGCTGTGTCCTCTGCAGGAAGCGCTTCACGGCAGAGACAGGAGCTGCAGCAGGAGACGGGGGCCACGCGCCAGCCCGGGTGAGGAGACCCACTGCCCTCGGTTCCCAGGGGGAGCCCCGAGAGCAAGGCCGGGGGGCCCCAGGCCAGCTTGCTCCCCCCCGTGTCATGTTTTCTCTCCTTTAAGACGGTGGAGTCTGGCTGTGGCGTGTCATCCTGAACGGACTCCAAGGATGTCCGATCGCCCGAAGATCCGTCGGGGGAGTGGCTGTTATTAGTTTTAAACAGACTCGTTTACAAGCAGAGTCTCCGTCCAAGTATATCAAGAATAAAGTCCTGCGAGATCGAGTCTCGTTAGTGTAAAAATTAATGATTCAAGATACAGTAGAAACTGAATAAAATTTGTCTTTATTCTTACTTTAAAAAAAGAGGATAAAGTCCTGCTTCTAACTGTAGACTTATTACTCAACGGGAAAATAGAACTTTTTCGGTTCTACAGCTGCCGAGGCCCGCACTGGGGACACCAAGTTGTAAAAGGAGGTCCCTCCTTGCGGGGCCGCACCCTCGGCTGGGGGTTTGTCAAGTCCCCCCCGACTGACTGGCATCTTGATGTGATGATCTCTTTAGGTTTGAGAAAGTAAAGGTGAAACCTCTGTAAATAACTTTTTCCCCTGATATGGACAAACTAAACACACACACACACACACACGCACAGCCCTGCCACTAAGTCTCAATGAGTTGTATTTTTTTTTAGCTTCTCACTTAACAATTGGCATGTTGATTTGTACCCGGTGACCTCATTTGGGTACGAGGTTCAGGTTGCGAACAGTGTACGCCACTGCTTTGCTTCTTTTAAATCACAGAACACGGGGTCAGAAGTTTGGGTTTATTGTTAAGAGGCTGAAGAAAGGGACACACAGCTGGCGTGTGCCTGTGCTGTCTATTTCGGGAATGGGACTTCTGAGTCACCGACTAAATTAGACACAGGTGTTCTCAGCGTTGCTGGGGGGCCCTGCGCCTCGGCTCTGCTTTGTGAGATCCCAGGGACGAGGAGGGCTCCAGACGGCCAGGACCAGAAGGAAAGCACACAGGCACTCTTCAGACGAGGCTCCCAAAGTGGTATCTTCATAAGGAATAAGCCGTGGTCATTCCTTGGGAAGGTCTGGTTTCACATCCTGGTCCCAGAAGTTCTACTCCCTGATACATAAGGCAGCTCACCTATTTCAATTCTGTAGCTGATAAAATGGCACTAGTTCACAAATTGCAAGGTCATTATAGAAAAGAAAGATGGTGCGCATTAAGCGTCCCACACATAGTAGGTGCTTAACAAATAGTGTATGCTATTAATGGTATTCATTCTTGAACTGCCCTTTGTTAGTTCTGTCCTGCGTCCCCAGATCCTCAGGCTAAGCTCTTGGAGGGCAAGGACTACTTTATTCATCTTTGAAATCCCCAAAGGACAGGAAGGCAGTAGGTGGCTGTCTTCAAACCCTCATGGGTGAACCGCCCCCCCCCCCAGCAGCTGGGACTCCTGCTGCCACCTTACCCCTATCTTGACATACGCACCCATGGAATGTACTTCCAAACGCCCCTTCACACATCATGGTGTTGACCAGCAGGGTGAGAGACAGACAGGAAGCAAGCAGTAGAAACCTACAAACGCATAGCTTATTTCAGTTGAAGTGTCAAATGCGTCATCAAGGAAGACCCCCAATGAAAGACCAGCGGGGGCTGCAGAGTTCTTGGTGCAAACGTGGCTGGGGTGTGGAAGGCTAGATGACTCTCCTTCATTCATCAAGTACGGTGAGGGCCTACCACGTGCCAAGCACTGGGCTAGGCGCTACAGATGCACTGGAGAATGAGACATAGTCCAAAGGGCATCTAAACAAAGAAGAGCTAATTACAAACGTCTCTGGGGCTCTAGAAGTCAGTGCAAAGTGCTCACAGAGGTTAGGGAAAGGTGCCGGGGGTGGGGGGCAGCCCAGCTGGGATCACAAGGTTGCGTTGGGGGAGGACTGGCCAGAGGAGGAAGGGCATTCCAAACACAGAGAACAGCACGCAAAAGGCCCCAAGACCCCTAGCTTGACCGGGGGCCTGGAAGCTTTCCGAAGCCCGCCACTATAGGGGCCGGCACTGGGGCCCACCTGCCGGATCCAGCTGTGGGTTCCCTGAGACGGTCTCCCGGGGGGGAGGCTGGGCATTTTAGGGAGCATGCTTCCTGGAGGTGACAGACACTCTGCACCCAGCCAGGAATGGAGGAGGTGAGTGAGAAACGACCCCCAAGGATGACAGCAGGGAAACCCGGAGGGACAGCTTCACCACAAGTGGGGACAGCCGGAATTCTGCCTCTTGTTCTGGAATGTCGGGCTGATGAAGGAGGACGTTGAGCCCCTTGTTGGCTGTCCCCTTGGCTGACGGAGGCCCAGACACCACAGGACGGCAGCGGATCAGATTCGGTTTCAAAGGTTAACTGTGTTACCACAGGGCTGGCACAGCCTTCAGACCAGGGAATGCTCAGATGCAGGCTTAGTCTCCAGCAGTGGGTGGAAATACCAGCATTCCTCTGTGACATCTCCCTGCCACCATAGGCCTTAAAACACCACCGAAGAAGAGGCCGACGCATCCATGGGGCCTAGAGCAGGGCCTGGCAGAGGACAACACGCGACAGGTGTTTGCACCTGAAAATGAACAAGGGGCAGAGTACAAGCGCCCACCTGTCTGCCCCTGTCCTCTCCCTGGGGCTTGCTCTGGGCAGACAACACAGGGGGCCACGGTGGAGGGAGAACCGGACCAACGACAGGAGACCCAGGCCCAGGCCACTAATTATCTGTGTGACCCTCAGCACATCACTTTCCCTCCCAGAGTCTCCATTTTGTCTGCAAAATAGCACGGTTTGGTATCTGCCTGCCTGGCTCATAAAGTTACACGTGATGGTCAGTTGATATACGATGATGGGTACGTACTTTGTAGCTGTAAAGAGAAGGTCGACTCTATTCAAGTACTTCCAAATATCTACTGTTTCGAGTTCAGGACTGTGGTTATTGTCATTAGCATGGCCAAGTGGGAAAGAGCGGGCAGCTTTCTTCCCAGGGAGAAGCAGTGCGTGCCCTCACTGCCGACTGGGGAAGCTGACTCCGGACACCAAGGACCATCGCAGGAAATTCACTGTTGTGGGTCCCTGAAGGGTCCTGCTCCCAGCGCGTCCCTGCTTGTGCAGGTAGCCAGAGGCCGCATCAGGCCCCAACAGCAAGGGTGGGGCTCCCTGGGGTCAAAGTCAGAGAGAAACTTGGAACCCTGGGATGCTAGAGCTAGGAGGGACTTTTGGATCAGATTCAGTAAATATTTGTTCAGTGCCACCAATATGCATCAGGCACCGGGTCAGGTGACTTATAGACATTAAACAGTCTGCATGACAACCTGGGCTGACGCATCATTGTTATCTCCGTTTCGTGAGTTCAGATGGGCTACACGGCCAGCCCAAGCGCCTTTAGCCCCACTCTCTACCCATTTGGATCCTCTCATTGCTTAGGTTTCTTCTCAGATGTCAGCTCCTCTGAGACGCCTTCCATGTTTCTTCTCTCCCACAGCTCCCGGATCTTGTACATAATAACTCTGTAATGACATACTTCTTTGTGTGTTGCCTTTTTTAACATCTACCTTTCCAGCTAGACTGTAAACACACGAACCAGAACTTTATTTTGCGCACCATGATTGTCCTAGTGCTACAGAGGCATTCAAGAAAACACTTGCTGAACAAACTATCAGAATAAATACAGGTATTAAAAACTTAAACGTACATCGTCTGATTTTTTAATTCATTCCTTTGTCATTTTTCACCACTCTTCTTTCGAGATATGAGATGAGAAATGATATTAGGGGTGGGACTCTTCAATAAGGCCACAAAAGTTCCCATAATCTTTCTCATCTTGAAATCATTGAGCATCTGGCTGCAAAGTGAGGCCAAGGTCTTCCAGCCAGTTCCTGGATCCACAATCGTCTCTGCCCATCTCATAATTTACACAGTCCCCACAGCCTTGCAGGCGCTCAGAGAATTCATCACGACCATGGCGTAAGCCAATTAACCTTGCTCTTTAACTATTTAAGACATGTAGATCGTGGCTGTTTCTGCGCTGGCAGAGAAGCACAGCTAGTCTAGAAAAACATTCAACCTGAATAGATTCCGCCAAAGCTCAGACCAGGCTGTCATTAATGTTATGAATGTGCATTAATGTTATAAATGTGCATTCATGTTAATTGCACCATTTCCCTGCTGGATATGCCCTCTTCTCTTCCAGCCCCTATCTTGGGAATTACCAGAGATAACCACCCAAGCTCTTAAGCTAGCTCTGACACATAGTAGGTGCTTAGTAACTGCTGTCTCCCTTCTCTTCTCCATCTGTCAAGGGGCGGCCCTGGTCCTCGTCCACTCCACTCCAGCCCCCGAATGTGTCCCATCCTCTGAATTCCCACACCACTACCTCCTCCGCCTTCAATTGACTGGTAACTCAGCAAACTCTGAACTGAGACATTTATCCACCGAGCACGTGGGTCTCTAAATCCAGATGTTGGGCTTCTTGCAGACAGGGACTCAGCGTCATGCTTCATAGCCTAGCTATTCTTATCCCCAAAGAACATTGACTTCAGGCCTGGCCTTGCGTGCAATTGGTGCTCCATAAGTAAGGACCAGGCCTTAGAGCCTTTTAAAAACCAAGGCATCATGGATGTAGAACAGGCTAGGAAAGCATTTAAGTGTGAATCAGCTTTTCTTCCTTCTCGTTCTGAACTGGGTCTGTGACCCCATCACTATAACTCCAAACCCTCCTTCCCAGGGGATAGCATGGGCCTGGGAGGGTGCACAGAGCTTTAGGACTGGAGTTGGATCACAGTGGGAAAATCTATAGCGCATAAACCAAAGCTGAATTAGGGTGTCATGAGAGTTGAAGCAGAAGAGCAGAATTCTGTCCAAGGGGTTAGAGTGAAGCCAAAAATGTTTTCCAAAAGCCAGAAAGTCAGAAGTCGGTCACTCACTGAAATGTAGACAAGACTGGGAAAGACAGGGTAAGAAGAGCAGAAACAATGACTGAGAGAGACTTGTGAGCCTGAAGCTCGTTTTTATGGGTGTGGACTTGGGACATGGGAGGCCCAGCCCGCTTTGACGGCTTAGAATCCGAGGATGCCCACACAGGCCTCCCAGCTTCCCTTGGCTTTCTGGTGTCCAGACAAAAAGGGAACAAAGCCGTAGGCAAACGGAGGTACCTATTTCCTGTTTCATTAAAACTCTGTGAGTGCCTTTTCTCTCCCAGAATCTCTCTCACATTCTGGGCTCAGGCTGTGTCCAGGGCCCAGCCCCTGGCCCTCGGCCAACTTGCAAGATTCCATTTCAGTCTGGAGTTTGAAATTTGTCCTGTGCTGACGTTTTTGGTCAAACGGCTTAGTTGCGCTCATGTCCGGAATCCACCAAGTCTGCATTTTGCACAACTGCCCTCTCTTCACAAGGTGCTGTCTCAATTTTCGTTGAGAGCAGCTGAATATAACGAGAACTTTCAAACTAGAAATTGCCTGATTTTCCTCTGTGAGCTTCTGCCGGGGGAGGGCAGGGCTGAGGCTGCAGACACAGGAACTTATTCATCAGTCTCACTCAAAGGCTACAAATTGGTTCCTTATTCACAACAGGGAAAATGCTTTAATGAGCCCTCTTTTTGTTTTTCAAATCAGATATACAAATAAGCTGATAACAATTTTCAAAAATACAAAACAAGAATCACCAATTATGGGAGCGCCCTTGGCCTCTGAGTTCCTGCCTCACTGAGGAAATGGATTTGAAATGGCAAAGAGGAAACAAGGAGGTCAACTTTCATGTCTATTTTAGTATTCCAGTGAAGTCCCGTTTCCTTTGGACTTCGTATAAACAAAGAGAGGACGGTTGTTAGTTTGGTTATTACAGATAACCCATGTCTTTAAGGTGTATGTCATTTATCTAAATGGGGAATCTAATAAATGACTCAACTTCTCCAAAATATAACTTCTCGCCTAATAATAAGAATAAATGCAGGTTTCATTTTATTGAGCAATTACTATGTAACAGGCATACATTTGAAACACTGTTGACTGGCTATGCTGTATCTGTTTCACACAGAAATCCTATTCCTGAAAATCTATTGCAAAGAAATAAAATTGATTATGTAACAAAGGGGTAGTGTGTGTGTGTGTGTGTGTGTGTGTGTATGTGTGTGTGTGTATATATGTGTTGCAGCCGAAACAAAGTGAATATCAATAAACATGGGAACAGATGAATAAAGTACGTTGCTTCCAAATCATAAAAAATCATGCAGCTATTAAAATGAGACCTTCTCCAGATGCCTAGGATGGATTTCCAGAACATATTGTTGAGTGAGAAAAGTAGGATGCATAAAATTGTGTGTAATATGATCTCTTTTTACAAATGACCATAAACCTTTTATATGATTATGTGTATTCACTTAAGTGTATATATCAGTATGCTTTTATTATTGTATTATCATAGAGGAAGATATGGAAGGTACTTTCTAGGTTGTCAACATGGTTTGTGCGTGATGGGCCGTTGGCCTGGGTTTGACAAGGAGCTGTAACAGGAGCTGTGACAGCAGTAGCGCTGACCAGAGCGGGAGGGAGGAGTCAAAACAGAGGAAAAGGAAAAAAAAGGACTCCAAGAAAGTTCACCTGGGTATATAATGTAATCATATCTATGTATTTGTGTAAAATTATCCAGGTCAGTTACAAGTAATGAAAATATTAGAGGGGCTGCCCTGGTGCTGCAGTGGTTAAGAATCCACTTGCCAATGCAGGGGACACAGTTTCGAGCCCTGGTCCGGGAAGATCCCACATGCCGTGGAGCAACTAAGCCCGTGCGCCACAACTACTGAGCCTGTGCTCTAGAGCCCACGAGCCACAACTACTGAAGCCCGCGCGCCTAGAGCCCGTGCTGCACAACAAGAGAAGCCACTGCAATGAGAAGTCCGTGTACTGCAACGAAGAGTAGCCCCCGCTCGCTGCAAATAGAGAAAGCCCGCGCGCGGCAATGAAGACCCAACGTAGCCAATAAATAAATAAATAAATAAATAAATAAAATCTATTAAAAAAAAAGAAAATAATAGAAATAATATTGACTTTTTCTCAACAATCTTCTGAAATAGTATTACTTTCCTCATTTTATAAATGAGGAAACTGATGATCTGATTTGCCATAGGCCAAGGCTATCTGATTCCAAAGCCTAAATTCTTTTCCTGAAAATACAATATGATGTATAGTCACTGTGAAGAAAAAATTCAAATACGACACTAAAGTAAAATGAAGATTGTAAGAATCCCTAAAACCCAGAGGTACTGCTATTAAAATTTGGGAAACAGCCCTGCAGACATCTCTCTATGCATATATAACCTTTTACCATATATTACAAAATATGCTGATGTCACTCTCTGTGGAGGTTATGGCACCACATCCCTGAAGGGTGTGACGTTCCCACTGTCACTCATTCTGAAAAGTGGACCATCCTGGGCAGGAAATGAGGCTGGTCGTAGGGTGAGGGAGGAGGAGACAGGCCCAGGACCTGCCCTGCGGTGCTCGAAGGGCTCCCTGTGGTGGCGGTGAGCTGCCTCGACCTGCAGGTGGCCAGCCTCCCACAACGTGCCTGGTGAGTGTGTGGGATGGACAATGGTCTCCATCCTCCAGAAGAGCTGTGCCCCCCTCGACAGCAGTGAAAGGAATTAGGAATGACCCTTTGGACAGGAGGGGGATGGAGGTCAGAGAGGATGCTGTTTCCGGGCGGAGCAGGTAGCTGACCTCAGAGCCACTCTTGACATGACCCCACCGGTCCTCAGTCACGCCTTCTGATAAGTGAGCTTCTGCTTATGTGCATAGAAGGGGCTGATCCACAAGAGCTGCCACAATTGTCCCCTAGTTGCTGCAGGAGGCCTCTTCTGAAAGTGACATGGGCTGGAGAGTCCCCCCTTTTCTCCTGAGGAGACACTGAGGTGAAACAGAAGGCCTGTACCGGCCACCACGGAGGCAGCAAGTAGGGTGCAGAAGACGCACACGTGGCTGCAGAGGGACCCTGGCTGCCCAGAAGGCCACTGTTCTGGAAAGACACGGACCCCCATGTTAAATGACTGCAGCAAGACCACCCTGGAGGCAGTGGGCAGAAGCTGGCCTTCCACCGAGGGGAGCAGCTTCAAAGGACACAGCCAAGTTCATGTTCTTTGGGAGGTGGCAGCAAGGACATGCCTGTGAAGACTGATTCACAGACCAGGGACAGGTCTTGAGAGATATTTGGGTCACTTAAAGGTGGAATCTAAAAAAGCTGAACTCATAGAAACCGGGGCTGGGGGGGTGGGGGAATCGGGGAGATGTTGGTCAAAGGATAGAAACTTGGAGTTAGAAGATGAATAAGTTCTGGGGACCCAATGCACAGCATGGTGATTATTGTTACCTATACTGTATTACATACTTGAAAGTTACTAAAAGACTAGACCTTAAACGTTCTTACCACAAAAAAGAAAGGAGAATTATGTGATGTAACTAAGGTGTTAGCTAACTCTAGGGAGGTAATCATATTTCAATAACAAGTATATCAAATCAACATGTTGTACCTTAAACCTACACAGTGTTATATGTCAACTTTATATCAATTAAAAAAATATTTGGGGGAGAGACTCTCCAAGATAGAATCTTTCTTCTAATCTGACTGATCTGGGGGCTCCTGGCCACTAAGATCTGAATATTCAGGAAGGGTGACATTTTTGCATACCAAGCTGGTGAAGTGGGAAATGTCAATTACATGGATATAGACATACATATCCAAAATACAAATCTCATCATGTCACTGTCTGCTTAAAATCCACCAATGGCTTCCCTTGAGGCGGAGCCCAAACTCTGCAGCACAGACCCCAGGCCACATCCCTCCTGCGCACTCTACTGCAGGCTCACTGACGTCTCCCAGCTCCTTCCTTGGGTCTCCAGGCATTCACACACGCTTCTGCTGCTTCTTAAACCACTTCCTTCTCCAGCCACCTAGATAGTTTCTCTTCACCCTTAGAGGTTCAGCTTAAAACGTCACCTCCCCTGGGAAGTCCTCCTTCAGCCATCCCTCCTCCCAGATTAGATTCAGTCCTCCTGCTCAGTGTTCCTGTAATCAGTGCACTTATCACACTTTATGGACATGTTCTTCTCAGATAGGGATCCCTAGTGTTTCATATATTATAATTAGCACTTAATATCTGTTGAATGTTTGAATGATGAAGGTAAATACTTTTACACAAAGAGATCATGTTCTGTAATCTCTCTGTCTGCATTCAACAATGCTGTACGTCTGTCCTGAGCATGGCATTCAAGCGTTTGACAATCTAATCCTCGTCAGCTCTATCCTATCTGCTTTCCTCTACAGTGCTTAGCACACAAGAGGCACACAATAAGTGCTATTAAACCGCCCAAGTGCAATGTCCTTGGACCTTTCCACATTCTTTCCTTCCTTTAATGACACGCCTTTCTTCAGCCCCTGCCTGGCTACCTCCTACTTGTCCTCTGACGTCCCACTGAAATCCATCTCCGTGTGAAGCTGTCTCTGTCTCTTCCAGAGTAAGTCAGGCCTTGCTCTGTGGTCCCCTGCACCCTGCTGCTGTCTCCTCGTGGGTCCTAATGTGAACAACACAATATGTTTATCAAACTGGTTCTCCAACTCAACTCGGATCACGGATGGTGCTGGCACTGTGTCCTCTGCCATTTCTTGTCTCCAGCATCTAATACAGCCTCTGCCGCATAATTGACATTCAGCAAGTATTTGTTGAAGGAATGAATGAGCGAATGAATGAATGAAGTTTATAGTGTTGAATTTAGAAAACTACCAGGTTAGACTGCATGAACGATTGGAACCCATCCCACTTTGCTGCTGCAGACCTACAGACCCTGTCAGTTGCGATTAGAATCAGAGAAATCAACCCAGCATGCTGGAACTGGGTGGAATCCTTTTTTGTATATGATGAAATTGAGGCCCTACATGTAAAGGTCACACAACAAATTGCATAGCAGTGAAGGTGGGCAAGATATCGAGATTGATACCCATGCGTTTCAAGGGTCATTAGTCATCAGGATCTGATGTCACCTCTATTTCTGGTGACAGGTAATGCACTTTTTACTTCTTACCAAAATAATGATTATTTCTTAAAATTGTATAGCACTTCATAGCTTACCAAGTCCTGTACAGAAAAAACCTCTGAGTGAGGTATTTGCGGTTAAATAACTTGCCAAGATCATTCAGCATTTCAGCAACAGATCCAGGGCTCGCACTCAAGTTCTCTGGCTCTACGTCCAGTACACTTTCCAGGGTACAGTCTCTGCCGCCAACATCACAATAAATGGTGATTAAATATTGATTCTAGACTCACTCACGGGAAACACTAGCATTTCTAATCAATATCATCACTTACTATTTCTAAGAATTTTCTGAAGGAGACATAGACCAGACTTGTCAAACCTTTACATAAGAGAGCTGATAAAAACCTAAGGTAGGCTACTGGAGGAACCAGAATGTTGCGTGTGTGCGTGTGTGTGTGTGTGTGTGTGTGCACTCATGTGTCTCTCAGGTGTGTCAGTGACTCTGCATGTGGAATACTTGGAGTTTTGGGGCACTCAAAATTGTGAATGTGAACACAATAAGCAAATCCCCATTGCATAATGTCTGCATAGAGTATGACCTTAAGTATTTGCCAACAAATTAACGTGCCTATGTTTAAAAATTCTCAAATAGTTTTTCTGCATTTAGCCAGTATTTCCACAGAATGACTTTTAAAAATTTAAATGTGTTTTCCAAATAACTAAGTCTATTCATTCATGCTTTCATTCAGTAAAGAATGAACACCTACTAGCTGCCAGACACATAGTTCATCCATGACACGGCAGTGAGCAAAATAGACAAACCCTTACCCTCGTGGAGTTTACATTCCTTTGGGATAGGAGAGAAGGCTCATAACCAAACACTAAGTTACATATTACATTAAGTGACAAGTGGTATGAAGAAAAGGAGCTTAGGCATGCCAGGGGTGAGTGGGGCTGCAATTTAAATCAAGGTTCAAGACAGTGATATTTAAACATAGCCCCGGGAACAAGAGGAATAAACTGTAAGGATCTCTTGGGGAAAATCTTAACTTTTTGAACAAACACTTATAATTTTACAATGATTTTTCTTTTCCCAAAGAGCTTATATACATTTCACTGTCTTCTAAGAGAGGATACAGCAGGTCATCTAACTTTTTTTTTTGATAATTCAGGCACTTCTGTGATGATCAGTTTTGGACTATTGTGTAGTGATGTCCAGAGAGGTTGAGATTACGACATTCAGAGGACTATTTGCCCCTCCACCCAATGGCCCCAAATCTGTTTTCCTTTTGCACAGATTTTATATATGTCACCCACTCAGCTCTCGCATCTCGCAGTGTCTCTACATCACCACCCCCAAACTTTCATCTGCTGTTTCTAAGATGCCACTGGCTTGTTAGGGTTGGTTCCAGACGAAAAAGACTTGAGCAAAAGCCTAACATTTAATGCCGGTGCTTTATGACATCTGCTCTGCCTATTCCCACGGGACCTGTTGTGCCCGTTTCATTGCTCTCAATTTCCTTTCTGACCGTCGGAATGCCAAAGAATTAAACCTCCTAATCTGGGAAATATTGCTAATTAAGACCTCATTTTCTTTCCTTTTAGAGCTCAGAACCGTTTTCTTTCTGATTTCAACAGATTATTTTTATATGAGGGAAGCTGATGCCTAAATTCCACCGAGGTAGCCAAGACAGACTCAGATGGAGCCATGTCTGTGGAAAAGATTCCCAGGAAATGATCTAAAAGGAGGGGACCCAGAATCATGGAGAACAGGGGCTATTTTAATTTTTTTTAACCAGTACGCCTCTCGCACACAACTGGCAATACTGGTTACAAAATTTAATACTGGCACAGAGGGGTACCAATAAATGACAGCTCTTATGCATGGCTATCAAGAAGAGTACTTCAAGTGAAATTCATGAAAAGTCCTGTGAGTAATGAGTAATAAATTACACATAGTAATGAGTAATAAATTCTTAGTATGGAATTCGGGGAGGGTGTTCGGAAGAGACATTTGAATAAAGCTTTGAAAGATGAAAGGTTTTCATAGGTAAACAAAGAGGAGGGGTTTTCTAGACTGAGGGAACGGCATGAACAAAGGCCAGTGGGGGGTGGAGGGGGTGTAGAACTCGTAGTTTATGGACAAAAAAAATGAGAGAATAATTAGTCTAATTGAACTTTTCAAGGGCTTTTGAACTGAAACCTAGGCTCCTTCAGGTAATTCCTGCTTAAGATCCTGCTTTTTTCTCCTTTTCTTTCTCCAAGTTTATATTTTTACAACATTCACACTCAAAAAAATGATCAACTATCAATTAATAACTCACTTGCACTGGACTTTAGGGCGGACAGAGGAGCTGTGGGAAGTGAGGCTGAGAGTTACCAGGGACCAGACTGGGTTCGATGGGCCTGAACAGGTCTCTCTCCTTGGGGACTTGGAGCCCTGGGACCCTGCAAGGGAGAGCGAGACACAGCAGGCTGCGTTCTCCAAACTCAAGTGACGTGGCCTGGGGTTCTGAGCAACATCTTACAGGATGGGTGCCTCTTGGGGATACGCTGCTGCAGCTCAATAAGGGGCTGTTGCCAACGTTTTTGTTTTTGTTTCTAAATAAATTTATTTATTTATTTATTTATGGCTGCGTTGGGTCTTCGTTGCTGCGCGCGGGCTTTCTGTAGTTGCTGCGAGCGGGGGTTGCTCTTCGTTGCGGTGCGTGGGCTTCTCATTGCGGTGGCTTCTCTTGTTGCAGAGCACGGGCTCCAGGCACGTGGGTTTCCGTAGTTGTGGCTCGTGGGCTCACTAGTTGTGGCTTGCGGGCTCCAGAGCGCAGGCTCAGTAGTTGTGGCTCACGGGCTTAGTTGCTCTGCAGCATGTGGGATCTTCCCGGACCAGGGCTCGAACCCGTGTCTCCTGCGTTGGCAGGCTGACTCTTAACCACTGTGCCACCAGGGAAGACCTTGCCAACGTTTTTGAGCTGGGACTAACATCAACCATGGAGGAACATTTTGCAATGACCACCCTGTGAGCCACATGGTGTGGGCAGTGGTCAGGGGGCCACCCTGGGGAGCATTCACTAGAGGTGACGAGTCCTGTCCCCAGCAGTGGCAGTGAGGCTGATGTCTAGATGACCCCTTCACAGAGGCCCAGCCTGACTGCAGGCTGGCGCTGACTCCTCTTGATCTCTGGCCAAAGCCACAGAGGGTACAGAGCTGGGCAGCTGCCTCAGTTCCGCAGCTCTGAGGGGCCACACAGGGGTCAGAGGTCAGGCAAGCAGAAACCAAAGTGGTGCAAGTTCCGTTGTGCCCTCCCAGGAATGCTGTTCTCAGCAGAGGGGAAAGAGAGCTGGGAGCTCAGGCCCCGCCTGGGCAGGAGAGGCTTTTAGAGCCCACCATTGGGTCTACTTGACATATGGGGAGACTGAGGCCCGAGAATGAAGGGCCGTGCTTAAACTCCCAGGGCTAGCCACATTGTCAGATAACCCCATGTATCTTACAGTAGTTTGGGATTATTATTCTTATTGCTAATTTTCATAATTTTTTCCAAGTGCTTTGACTTGGTGTCTAGGGTCCTTCAAGGTAATATTCTTGCTCAAGAGCCAATAAACTTTTTGTCTGGATTGATACTTTTGCAGTAATTTAAAAAAATCACTTTCTTTTGATTATCTTGCCTTTGACTTTCCTGCAAACTAACAGATTTTAAAATGCAAGTAGGATGACGACAGGAACAAGCCTTTTGCCAAGATTTGAACAGTGCCAGAAATATCCCTTAGCACATGGTTTCCTCACCCAATAACATTCTCCTCAAAGAAAGGAATCACAAAAGGGAGAAGGCAGCTGCCATCAGGAGATGAAGACAGGGACCCCGATGGCAGTTCAGAGGATTGAGTGGAGGAAACTAGAATCCTACTTCTCCACTGGCTTCCGGGGCCTTGAGGAAGTCAGACCCCTTCCTTTTGCAGTGTCAGTTCCTCAGCCTGATGTTCAAGGCCCCCTAAGATCCCACGAGAGACTTCTGTTCCAGCCGGATGTTTATTCTTGGCCACCAGAACTGACTGACCTCTCTCCCCTTCATCCCCTCCAGTTTCTGCTCACTGGAATGTCCTTCTACTGTTCTAGTTCTTACTATGTTGTTCAGATCTCTGCCTCTGCCCTGAGCGCTTCCCTAATTTCTCCAATTCAAATTGTTGTATGTTTCTCTGGAATGCTTAGTCCTGATAGGATGTCCAAGCTGGATGGCCCCTTAGAGGTTATTAACTCAACTCTTTTGTTTTATAGAAGAGGAGATAGAGGCACAGCATGGGAAAATAATTTGCCTGCGATCACACAATTAACAAATGGAAAAACCAGCTCAGTTTTTCTGATTCTTGACCCATGCTCATTGTATGATAACAAGAGAGTTAATGTTATCTATTACATTCATTCGCCATTTAATAAGAATTATAATAAATATTTTCATACCTAATACATTAACATCTTGTCATTAATTCTCGTACGTATTCATCTGTTCATTCAGCCAGCCAGCCATCCACCCACCCATCCATCCATCCATTCATTTATTCAAGCAGTCAACATTTATTGAGGGCCCATGTTCAAGCATGGTGCTAGATACTAAGTATTATTATTATTTTCATTTCAAAAGGGAAGAACCTAACACTCTAAGAAGTTCCATGTCATGTTCTAATTTACTGAATGAGTTGGGTCTCAACAGGAAACAGAATTGTTTCAGGTGGTTTCCAGGAAGGAACTCTTTCCAGAGTTGTAGACAGGATTAAAGGAAGGCAAGGCATATTGAGGCTTCCAGGCATCAGCAACAATGAGAAGCTAGGGCCACAAGGGCAGGGGGAGGACCCACTGTTCCTGGATCCCAGTGAGAAGGGAATGTAGTGAGTGGTGGGGCTGCAGGTGTCAGGTACAGGGCTGCTACTAGAGGACGAGGCAGCGAGGAGGGGAAGAAACCCTGTTCTCCTTCCCAATGTCATTCCAGGGATGCCCTTTGGCTGAGCCCAGCCAGAAGACAGACAACAGGGGAGCCCAGGGGAGGTGGTCCATAGAGGCCAGTCCCTGGGGCATAGAGGAGGTATCCAGCTTAATATCTAGCTGGAAAGTGGGTGAGCTGGAATGTCACCTCTGTCTTCAGACTCCAAATCCTGTGCTTTCTTCTGTACCATGGGCTTGCTTGCATTTATGGCCTTATGTTCATTCATTCAGTCAACCCTTTGTTCAGGTAATAAGCTGAGTGCATACTCCTTGACAAGCCTTACGTGTATGTCTCATTTCCCTCCCCACATCATGAGGTCAATGACTTTGCCTTACTTATCTCCAAGTTCCCCTTCGTATGTTATGGTAGGCATTCTACCCATGTGGTTGATGAATAAAGAGCTCCACTAAGTACCACTATGAATTGTGCTAAAGGATGCTGCCCCAGACTAAGCCTTACGCCTGCTCTCATTCTTTGAGGCAGGGGGAGGGGGTGTTGGTGCACCCATCCCTAAGTCACTTTCATGTTGTCTTGGAATGAGAATGTGGATTATACTTGAGGGCAGATGCTTCTGGCGCTCTGGGAATTCACACCACTTCTGACAACACAAAGTTACGACACCCATGTCTTGCTTCCAGAGCATCTCTACTCTGCTGAGCTCTTCCCAGCTCTCAGCTCTGGCTGTGAAATCTCAGCGCCCCTTCTTTGAGGGTTGTGGTAAAGCAGATGAAAGTACAGCTTGACCTCTCCTTCAGACTTGTGGCTCACACCTCTTGGTTGAGGTGACCAGGTGATATATGTCAAGGTTTGAATGGCTTTCCCTTATAGGTCCTGCTGGGCTACAGCGAGCAATGAACGTGTGTAAACAGCCCAGCCCTGTTTAAACACTGTCAGTGAGGATGTCAACAAGAGACGGAAAGATTTGAAGACTGTGGTCATTGGCATTCAGCTTCTGGTGGTTGCCACAATATATTTCTTTTTTTTTTTTTTCTGGAAAAGTGCAAAAGAATCACAAAGGACGATTCTATTACTTGCTTCTTCTTTTTTTGCAAATTTATCTATTTTTTATGTACCTTAAGATAAATTCACAGCATTTAGATGCAAGAGTCAATCTTGGTTACTTCCTTGGGGATGCCTAGTGAAATCTGGAGGTCATTTTTGATTCCTCCCTTTCTCTCCTCTTCCACGCCCAGAGTGAAAGCTGGGAATATCACAGGATATAAGAGGATAGACTTCGGATGCAAGCCAGGATCATATTTGTAGAGCATCCTCGCATATATTATTTTAACACTGGAATCAACTCTGTGGAGTAGCTTTTACAGATGAGGAAGTGGAGTTCAGCAAGGCTGAGTTACTTGCCCAAGGTCACATAACCCATAGATGGTGGCCCCAAACCCAGGACTCATGTGTCCATCATCTGCTTCTCCCATTGGGTTCTGCTGCTTCCGATAAGGGAGAAAATTAGGCCCCCCTCCAGCGGTGATCAGAACAAGCATCTACCTGACCAGGAGCTTTTAGATTCACCTGCTTCCAAGAGTTACTACCAAAAGTATTTAGAAAAATGGCCACAAAGAACCCTGCAAACAACAAGCGTGTGGATAGGTAGAAGAAAACTCTTGAAAGCTCAGTGGGCTAAATTTCAAGGTTCTGTAAAAACAGGGGCTTCCTCTCTACCCATTGTGGGCCTGTGACTTTTCTGGTGTCACTCTTAACAAACCACACTGCAGGTGGCATAACTACGGGCTTGTAATGAAATGCCTTTATTTGTTAAATAAAAAGAGACTTTTCTACTTGACCTCAGCCTGGGGCACCCTCTTCTCCTCGGCCCAGTTTTTCCCAGCTCTTATTCATCCTTTTAGATTTCATCAGAATTATTACTTTCTTTCTTTCTTTTTGGCTGCACCTCGCAGCTTGCAGGATCTCAGTTCCCTGACCACGGATTGAACCCGGGGCTCCGCAGTGAAGGTGCCGAATCCTAACCACTGGACCACCAGGGAACTCCTGGAGAATTATTACTTTCTCACGAAGCTTCTCTGACCCCATCTGGACTAGGCCCCCCTCTTATAATTCTTTTCACATCTTACAGTTTTCCTTTGTATGTAGCGCTTACCAAATTTGCAATTACCTATTCATTTGTATGGTTATTTGTGTCATATCTGTCCCCTCTGTTATATTATAAGCCTAATAAGGGCACACAGGGATTATGTCTCTGCTGTTTACTACTGTGTGACAGGCACGTAGATATCTTCATTGAATGAATAAATCAATTGATGAAAGAAACAATGCCTGGTATCCTGTCAGTTCTGACAGGTGGGAAGGAATCAGCCTTTCTGGACTGCCCGTTCAGGATGCTGAATGCTGTGGGAGCCTTATTTGTTCCTCACAGGAGAGAAACTGAAGCTCAGAGAGGTAAGTTAATTTGCCTGAGGTCACACAGCTAGTAAGGGACAGAGCTTGGCCTGGAATGAGGTTTCTGCAACTCTACTGTAAGTTCCCGCCACTCACTGCCTGTCTGAAGATATGGCCTTGACCAGCTTGCACTTCTGGCCACACAGCTCTGACTCGGGTGGGCTCACCTCCTCTGTGTTCACTTCATGAAGGGCCCAACTTCATTTAGAGACCAAGGCAGCAAATGGAATATTACAAGGGCAAGTTAGCCATCAAAGTGCCATTCTAAAGGCCAGGAAGTTTAAAGTGGTTCCTGATTTCACAATAAGGTGGGCTTTTAGGAAAACTAAGTGTTACCCTTGTATTCTAATGACCGAACACTTTACAGTTTTCTTCTCTGCATGCTTTGTAAGTTTTTAATTACTCGTGATCATAAACCTCTTAATTACAAACGGTGGCCTGTGGATTATGGCACATCTCCCAAATTGGCCTCTTTCCACTTTGCTTTCTCATACTGCTGCTGAGTCCCAAGTCCCTCCCTCATCATGCCCATAATTGAAAAGTCCCCTAATGCCCATCATGGAGGTCACAGATCCAGAGGATGGTGTCTTCTGCCAGTATCTTCAATTTCAGCAAGTCCTGGAGGACAGCGGTGGCTTATGTGACATCACACAGCATGTTAGGACAGACTCTAGGTCTTCCCTGATCTGGCTTCAACTTACCTCCTCTGCTCTCTTTCTAACCTCTCATGCCTCTACTCTCTAGTCATTGCTTACTTTTTCATTTACTTACCTCGTACTTTATTCCCTAGTTGTGGAGCGTGGGCTCAGTAGTTGTGGCTCGCGGGCTCTAGAGCGCAGGCTCAGTAGTTGTGGCCCACGGGCTTTGTTGCTCTGTGGTATATGGGATCTTCCCGGACCCGGGATCAAACACGTGTCCCCTGCACTGGCAGGCAGATTCTTAACCACTGCGCCACCAGGGAAGTCCCTGGAACAAAGTTTTTGTCCAACCTGTGCTCAGGACACATCAGAGAGAGCGTTCAAAAGGAATCAGTCAACCTGGGACAGAGTGACAGAGCAGCCAAAATCCTTCTAAGAAAAGCAAGCCCAGGGAGATCCTCTTTCTATGGGTCATTTGGGATGCGATGATTTTGGTATTATCAGGAAACTGCCATTTCCTCATAGCTTAATGCAATTTCGGTCCTCTGTGTGCCCTAAAAGCTGGGTTTAAAATCTTTCCCAATCCAGATACAAAACCCAGGAGCTGTAGAGGAAAATATTGGTAGATTTGACTTCATAAAAGGTAAAAATTCTGTGTGACAAAAGATACCAAAACCAAAACTGAATGACAGACTGGAAGAAAATAATTGCAAACCGTAACACATATTTTAACATTCTAACAGAAGGAATATCTGTAATGCACAAAACCTCCTATAAATCAGTAAGAAAAAGACAAATCCAAAGGACAAAACATATAAGCAGGTAATTTCAGAAGAAATGGAAACACAAAATGCTCATCTTCAGTAGTAATTAAGGGAATACAAATTAAAACAGGATCCCATTTTGTTTGCCCATAAAATTGGCAAAAATTAAAAAGATTTATAATATTTAATATTGGCAAAGGTAAAGGGAAATTGGCAGTTTCTTCCATTGATAGTGAGAACGTAAACTGGTGTAGTCTTTTTAAAGGACGTTTTGGCAGTATTTGTCACTATTTAAAGTATGCCTACCCTTTATTACAACAATTTCACTTTTAGGAACCTATACTACTTAAATATGTCCACATGAAGGCAAAAATAGAAGGATGTCCACTGCAATAATGTTTGTGATAGTGAGAAAGCACTAATAATATCTAACATTTATTGGGGGCTAGCATTCTTCTAAGTGCTTTGTAACAAACATGATGAGGAAACTGAGACTCACACAGCTAGTGTGTGGTAGTGGCAGGATTTTAGCCCAGGCAACGTTTCTAGAACCTGTTCTTAACCACTATGCCCTCTAATAGAGGATAAATGAAAGTATGATACATCCACACTATGGAACATAGCACAGCAGTTAAAAAGAAAGAGGTTGATCTCTGTGTACAGACATGGAGATGTCTCTAAGACATATGATTAAAGGGAAAAAATCTGTTGCAAAACACTGTGATATGGTGTAACACTATATATGTGGGAAAAAGATACACATATGGGTGTATACAAATACATATGTATGAGAATGGATAAAGGCCTTGAATGATAAGAGAATGTGTGTGTGGGGAGATTTGGGAGAGTGATTTTTAAGCTATCTTTATATATTTCTGGTTTGTGTGAACTTTTACAAGAATGTATTTGTGCTCTCTTTAGGTAAAACAAGAATTGTCGTACTGACCAAAAGAAATAAAGGTTTAACTCATATCAAGAGATTAGTCTTCTTTTCTTCCATGTAGACAATGGTGTAGGTCTTGGATAAAAATCTCCACTGTGGCTTTTTCTAGCCTATGTAAATGGCCATATGCAGAAGGTGTCCATTATCTGTGTCTTGTTGATCGTTACCTTTTTCTTTTTAAGTAAGGTTTTCATGTCCAGTATGTGGGATCATGGCTTTCTCTTAGTCCACCAAGCTCCATAAAAATATATGGCCAGACAGTTGTTGAAAAATTAATTTGAAAACTGCACATGGTGTTCCTTTTGCTTTGCATATTATATTGTCATCAGGTAAAAGGATTGGTAATCATGGATTATCTCATTATTTTACTTCAGTGCAGAAGCAGGTGTAGTGTCTAGCTCACTCTGTCCTCTTGGTGTGGTCTGTGGAGGTATGAATGAGTCACTCAACATACACACTTAAAGGACTGACCTTTGACCAGAAGTCAGTGTTACTATCTGAGAGGAAAAAGCTGTATTGGATCCTCCTAGTCCAAGTGAGGGTAGCTTTAACACAAAACGAATGATGAGACTCCTGGAAAACTCACTGAATTAAAATGTTACTTTTATAAGGTTAGGCCTTTGGAACTAGGTTGCCCTTTTATGGGCTTCTCTCTGACATGCCGGTGAGAAAGGTTCTTAAGATTTTTACTACTTAATGGATATCAGTGTAGATTTTTGGAGTGGCCCATCTATCTTATGACAGTTTTTCAGTTTTTGACATTGAAATGTTCTCTTAAGCATCTTCAAGGAAAAAAAAAATCCCATTCACTTAAAAACAACTGTATTCACCTCTTGTTCTTACAGCTACTCATTTTACATAGTTTCGAGTAGTGTGTACAAACTAATTTTTGTCCTCGTTGTTTTATTCAACCTTATTTCCAATACATCTTTTCATGTACTTGCCAAAATTTGACGTGCTTGACTTGAATCCTGCATACCTGCCAGGATTCCTTCTGTTAATCTGACAGAACTTGTTTGGATTATTCCCCAATTGTTGGACAATTGGGTCCATTCCCAGGTTTTGGTCATTATGAACATTCTGAATAGCCCTGCTATAAACATCTTTATGCAAGTTCTCCCCCCACCCCCCTTTGGATCACTTCCTTAGAAATGTACTTCCTTAAATGGGTTTACTGGGTCAAAGGGGCTCAATGAACAGTTTTACAGCTCTTGGCACATACTTTTCAGATTGCGCCCTGGGTGGATCTGACCAATGGCAAGGGCCGCGAGAGGCAGGAATGTGGACGAGCGGCCCCTATGACCGCCCCTCTTCCGCCCCCCCAAAAGGCAAAGACCTCGAGAAGGTCTGCGGAGGGAAAGCATTTTTCTATCGCCCTCTTGTTCTCTTCAGGGTTGGTGTTGAAGCCCAGCTGGGAAGGCGACTGTTAGGGATGCGCAGAAAGGCTTCCGGGAGTCCAGGACTCCTGCCCTGGGGACAGAAGCAGCTTTTCCAGGCCCTCTTGCCCCAGGACTTGGATTCCAACCGCCCGTCCTCTTCGAGTTTCCGATTCCCAAGGCACACCCTCCCGGCCTTTCCACTAAACTCTTCGTGGCCCAGACAGGCCCCTTGCAAGCGCAGAGCTCTGCAGGCGAAGGCAGCGAGTGGCGGTCGCTATTATTTTGGCGCGGGTGATGCAAGGCCCGCATAGCTGCGCGCTGAGTCAGCTGGGGCCGGGCGGAGGCGGGGGGCGCGGACCGACCCATCCCCCCACTACAAGCCGCCCGCCGCCCCCCACCCCCCGGCCCCGCGCCGGGTGCGGCCGGGCCGGGCTGGGCCGGGTCGGGGCGGTGGGGGTGGGCCTCCGAGTCCGCGGGGTCGTCCGCCCGGGCAGTCAGGCGAGAGCGGAGCCGCGGGCCGACCGGAGCCCCCGGCGTGCCCTCCCCTCCCCCAGCTGGAGCTCGCGGGTCAAGTGAGGCGGTGACCGCACGCCCAGCCATTTACCCTCTGAGAACTCAAAAAGGGGGAGGAGGAAGCGGAGAAGAAAAGAGACTCAAAAAGGAGAAATGCGAAGCCAAACAGACAGGAGGAAACGATAAAAAACGAGGAAAGGGGCGAGAGGAGGCGGAGGCCGGCGGGCGGGGGAGGTGGGGCGCGCGCCGCGCGGGGCGGGGCGAGCGGGGGCGCGCCGGCAGCCGCGGGCCGAGGGGCTTGTGGGTAGCGGCTGCGCGCGGCCGTAGACAGGCGCCGCGCGGGAGTGTGTGAGGGGCACGGGCTTGTGGGACTGAGGCTGCCGACGGCGGTCATGGGAGCGGGCTGGGGGCGGCCGTAGTTGTCGGAGCCTGGGCTTCAGCTTCCCAGAGCCCCAGAGGGCGGGACAGTCCCGGTCCGGCGGTGGCGGCGCCACTTCCCCGCTCCCGCCCTCGGAGTCCTGAGGGAGCTTGCGGCGGAGGAACGGACCGGGCGGCGCGAATCTGACTGAGGGGCGGGGACGCCGTCTGTTCCTCGCCGTTCTCGGCCGGGCCTGGCCGGCCTCTCCGACACCCCCAGGTCCCGGGGCGTGAGACCCGAAACCGGAGCTCGAGGCGGGCGGTGGGCCCGGGCGGAGCCCCGGCCGGAGCCGGCGGTTCGAGGGCGGCGCTAGGCCCCGAGGCGGCCGGGCCGGAGCGCGGGGAGCGGGGTGCGGGCCCGGCGGCGGCGGCGGCATGAGCCGGCCCCCGCCGACGGGAAAGATGCCCGGCGCCCCCGAGGCCGTGTCGGGGGACGGCGCGGGCGTGAGCCGCCAGAGGAAGCTGGAGGCGCTCATCCGAGACCCTCGGTCGCCCATCAACGTGGAGAGCTTGCTGGTAGGTGGCCGGGGCCCGGGAGCCCTCTCTGCTGACCGCTCACACCGCCGATTCCCCCGACTGCCCACCCCTCCGTGCCCACCCGTCCGTGGGGGGAGGTCTCGCCCCACCCCGCCCAGCTTCCGGCAGCCGGGGCCCGGGTCGGAGACCAGACATTTCTGCGACTAAGTTCCGGGAGTAGAGACCCACCTTTGATTCTTCCCTTCTGTCTCCTGGAGCCGGTGTCATCCCCGGCTGGCCCTTTCTTGGAGCTCTGGGAGGAAGCACCCCTCTTCTCCTTCCCGCCTGCCCTGGGGGTTCGGGGAGGTAGGGTGGAAGGTACGCTGCCCTTCAGGCACCAGGCTAGCCCGTTTGCAGAGCGTCATGCTGCGTGGGGACGTGAGTCCGAGGAAGCGAGAAACCTGGGGCTGTCCCTATGGGCAGTACCCACCTGGGGTACAGGACAAAGAGTTCAGTCTGAAATCTTGAAACACACAGCGAAGGTTTTCCTGTTTTCAGTTGTGTTTGAACGTTACTAGTTGCAATTTAGTGCATTTTAATTTATGTAAATTTAATTTCCGAGATTATTGCACCAGAGCTAAAGAATCCATCTGAATTGTAGAATGGAATCAATCTCTCCTTTTCATTGTATCTCTTTCCTGAGATGGCCTTTGAAATCCAAATTGATAGCCACGTAACGTCTGCTAGTTGGCTTTGTTTAAGAAAGGGACATGATTTACAGATCAGAAACGCACTGTAGAATGCTTGTTTATTTCTTGTTTTTGTTAGGATAGACTGTTGTATTTCACAGACTCTTTGATTAGTATGCAGTAGAGATGCATTTATGGGAAAAGGGGGTGTGGGTTTTTACCCTGGAGAGGAGAAGAAAGCGAAAAAGATGCGCTGGATGTTAAATTAACCCTGGACGACTAGAATTCAGGTAGATGACCCTTGGATCCTTCAGATATTCCCTTCCAGAACTCCCTTCCAGAACTTGTTCAGCTCTACTCCCTGACAGGAGAAATCTATTGACTGTATGATGAGAAAAACTGTCTCCTCCCTTTCCAGTGACTGACTGACTTTCCTTCAGAAGCCGTTGGTTATCCTTTGAGGTTTCTGGAATCATTTGCAGAGTGACTCAGTACCGTTTGGCTGAAGTGCAGGAACTGACTGAAGAGTGTCTTTCTGTACAATGCGCAGAATGTAGTGATGTACTGTACTCTGTAAGACGCGTTTGACATTTCCTTTTCCCGATTTTCATATTAGTGGGTTGTTCATATGTTTTCATGGGAGCATGGCACTATGAATAGTGTTTAGAAGTCTTCAATTGGGGATAGGATTGGTTGCATGAAGGGCATAGCTTTTCCAAGGCCAAAGCAGAGACTCTGGGCTTCACTCCCAGCATTTTCGCTTTGGTATTTTGCTAGCAAAACTTTGACCTAAGGCCAGAAAGTTCAGTTAAAAATAGTACAGCAAATCTCAAGTATTCATCAAGTTCATATTCAACCTCAGATAGAAATTTTTTACACTTCACTTTCATCTCTTGGGTCTTTACTGATGTTCATCATAATTATTAGGGTTATTATGAGCTTGAGCCTAAGTTATTTATACATGGTAATGAGCATACATTCTTTTTTATTAAAGTGTTTTCTAAATTATTAAAATGAAGGCTGTTTTTAAAAAAGGAAGCATTACACATGCTCAGTAAACAATCTGGTCCATTCATTTATTGAGTGCCTAATACCTCCAAGACACTTTACACCTTTATTAAGGTAACATACTACTGGTATGACATCAGATGCTGCTGACTGGACGGATTTTGTTTTTGCTGTTTTTAGCTGATTAACTGTTATGGTTCTGAGTTGCAGTAAATCTTATCAGGCCAAAAATTGTCCTTTACTCTTCGAGGTTGCTGGTGTTTTCTATTGCAAAATGACGAACTGAAGATTTTTTCTAAACCATGTTATAGTAAGTTAGCTTTAAAATCATGTGTATTTCACTGTATCAAGTAGTAGAACGAATTAATTTTTAAAATTGTGGTAACATGTGCATAACATAAAATTTACTGTTTTAACCATTTTTAAGTGTATAGTTCAGTGGCATTGATTACATTCACATTATTGTGCAAGTATCACCGCTAGCCATCTCCAGGACTTTTTCATCTTTCCAGACAGAAATTCCAAGAATTAATTTTTAAAAGAGTGTTATAAAAACATATTTCCTGAAATAATGGTGCGGATCACTTTAAAGATTTGAAACCTTACCCTTTAGCTTTCATGTCACAATTGATCATTGTTTTACTGCGAATGGCATTTCTTTTGGTTTTATTATAGAAAATATTTTTCCTTTAACAGAGAAAATTTAAAGTAATATAATCTGATAAAAACACAGTCACTAATCTTAGTTACTTATTCAGGAGCTTAGAAAGTACCATTTAAAATTGTATACTGCCTAAGATGACAAAAGTAAGAAGATGAAGTATACCAGAAATTACTGTATAATAGTTACTATATGGGTACTGTAGGCTAGGCCTAGAAGGTAGAACTATTTGTTGGAAAAAATATTATACAACATGTAAAGTGCTTAGCTCAATGCTTGGTACATAGTAGTGCTCGTTAAATTTAGCTCACTTCTGTGTGCATTTAGCATATTTTTAGGTAAGTGCTTTATATTTCCTTTGAAAAGGAAAAGGTTTTATTGGCAACTATTTCTTGCTATAAAATTCTGAATGAGTAGCATTGTCTTTTGAATTTGCCATCAGAAAAGTGCTAGCAATCATGAGGCATACCTAGAACTGGATTCCAAGACTGTCCGTATAGAGACTAAATTGTCTTTTTTTCTCTGCATCAGCTCGTTTTATGGAGGCTTTATATGGGTCCTTAAGATTAATCTGAAGAGAATATATCCCGTTGTGGTTGCAGATTGTGAGTTGCTTGGTATTATTTAAAAATAGAGTTTTGAGAGAGATTTGCTTCTGTAATACTTTTTTTTTTTTTTTGGAGGGAAGGATTGTCAGTAGTGTGCTTTTGCAGTGTTTGAAACTTTCGGGTAAATACCCATGCTTTGTTGTCAAGACTAAGCTTCTGATACTGCTTACCCAAATGTTATGGTAAAAAGAATTGTCCTTTAGTGTTATGATGGAGAGATGTCTTTCTAAAGGTCTGTGCTTTTGTGTTTTGATTTATTTTTTTAGGAGAGTAAATGATTGTTATAACTTGTGGGATTCAGGCTTGGGTAAACTGTTCCGTAAGGCTGGTGTTGATGGGGAAAGGTGATTAAAAATTTACTTATGATTTTCAGCCACTTAGAATACAAAACACTTTGATTTTATTATACCTGTAAACTATGTGAAAATATTTCTTATCACAGTGCTAAGATTTTCAGCTTTGTGATGGTTATTTGCTCATTTAAAATAAAATTGTATGTGCATTTTTCCCCCACTATATAACAAGTGTGAATATGATAAAGATACAAAAGTGGAATAGAATAAAAATTGAATAAAGAAGGTTTTATATGTGTTGTTCTTTTGTGAAATAAACATTGGGCATTTATAGCATAAGTGGGATTATATTACTTTGAAACTTGCATTTTGATGGTCAGGAAATCTTTAAAGAAAATGAATTAGCTAGAGAAGTTGAAAAAAGTAATGTATAGAATTTACTAGTTAGGTGAAGTTGAACCCCTTTGAAAGTACAGGTCCACAGTCCCTCCCCCACAGTTCTGATATATAAAGAGCTCTGAAAACCTAGTTTTTGGTAAAACTTATTTGATGTAACATCTGACCTGATCTGATGTTACAGTATTTTAGGCGATTCATCTCTCTTGGAGTAAATAGTAATAGCTTTCCCTGGAGAAATATTAGTGTTTGATTTCAGGGTGCTACCTCAGACTCCCCAGAGGGTTTTCGGGAATATACTGTATATAGTATATGTACTTTATTACTATTCGAAAATCCAAAAAATTCTGAATTTGGAAACATCTTGCCCCACGGTAAGGCCAACATAGACTAAGTAAGGAAATATTGACTTATATACACCTTAAATAGTTGTAAAGAAATAGTGGATAATTATCTTGAAGCCTAAGTTGTTGTTGTTGTTGTTGTTTTGGTTGAGTCCTGATCAGATAGCTCTCTTTTCCCATTTCAAATTCTGAAGTATTCTAAACATACTAAGAGAATACAGCATGCAGATATGAATTATGAAGCATAAAAAGCAAGCATTCCTGAAATCACTGCTCAAGTTAATGAATAGGACACTAACCTGTTGAAGTTACCTGTATTCTGCTGCTGCTGAATTTAGTCTTCCTTCATCCTCTCTCATCTGCTACCTGGAACTTTTTTTTTTTTTTTTTTTTTATCATTTCCTTGCTTTATTTCATAGATTGCCACATTAGTATGTATTCCCAAACAATATTGTTTAGTTTTTCTTTTAACTTTATAAAGGGTTAACATCTGTATATATTCTTTTGTGACTTGCTTTTTCACTCAAAATTACTCACATTGTGGTTTATTAATTTTCACTCATACCATAAACCATAATATATTGCTTCAATCTACTTGATGGATATTTAGATTATTTTTCATTTTTTTGCTATCATGGAAAGTGTTGTGATCATTCTTGGAGCCCATGTGAAGTTTCTGTAGGCTAGGATATATATCGAGGAGTGGAATTGTTGGGTTTTAATATATTCTATGTTCAACTTAACAAGGTAGGGTTTAAGTTTTCCCCCAGCGTTTTACTGTGGAAAGTTTCACAGTATAGTGAAATTGAAAGAATTGATAATAAACATCCATATACTCATCACCTAATTAATAGCTTGCTATATTTGCTTTATTATATCTAGCCATCTCTTCATTCATCTGTCAATACATCTTTTGTTTTTGATTCATTTAAAGTAAGTTGCAGATGTGGTACACTTCTCCATTAAACACTTAAGCATGCATTTCATTAAGTAGAGTTTTTTTCTTTAAAGATTAAATTTACATACAATGATACACAAATCTTAAATATCACATTGATGAGTTCTGACAAATGCACGCACCTGTGTAATGCAAATCCTTATTGAGATATAGGACGCTCTTATCAACCTAGAAATCTCCCTCATATGCCTTTTCAGCTAATTCTACACCCCATTCTCTTGGAGTCAGTCGCTCTTCTGATTTTTTTGGGGGGGTGTAACTAAAGATTACTTTCACCTTTTCTAGAACTTCATATAAATGGAATCCTTTATAGTATGTACTGTTTTATATCTGGCTTCTTTAGTTCAGCATAGTTTTTGAGACTAATTCATGTTATTTTGTGTATCAGCAGTTCCTTTTTTATTGCTAACTAGTGTTCCATTATGTGTATAAACCACAATTTATTAGGCATCTTCTGTTGATGGATGCCTGGGCTGTTTTCAGGTTTTGGCTATTTTGTATATATACTTCGGCTCTTAATAAACTTTGCTGTGAACAATCTTGTAGTAAGCCTTTGTGAGGACATATTTTCATTTCTCTTGAGTTAAATACCTACCTAGTAGTGGAATTACTAGGTCTTAGGGTAGGTGTATGTTTAGTTTTTTTAGAAAAATGTCAGACCTCTTCCCAAAATGGTCATATCGTTTTACATTAACACGGCAACCTAGGAGAGTTCCAGTTCCTCTCCAACACTGAGTCTTAAATTTTAGCCATTCTGTGGGTGGATAGTAGTATTTCATTGTGGCTTTAGTTTGCATTTCTCTGATGACGAATGAGGTACTTTTTTATGCACTTAACTGGCCATTTGTATATCTTCTTTTGTGAAGCATCTGTTCAGATCTTTTGCCCATTTGAAAAAATTGTGTTCTTTCTTTTTGAGCTGTACAAGCTCTTTATATATCCTAGATACCAGTTCTTTGTCAAATATGTGGCGTGTCTATTTCTTTAATCACATTTTTTCATGGTTATTGCTTTTTCTGCCTAAGAGACTGTTGCCTATCCCCATGTCACAAGAAATTTTCCTTTCCTTTCTTTTAGAAGCTTTATAGTTTTACTTTTAGGTCTAGGATATGTGTTAAGCCAGTTTTAGTGTGTGGTGTGAGTTTGGGGTCAGGGTTCATTTCTTTCCCTCATATTCCCCAAATCGACTATTGAACACCATTTTTTCCTAGGTTTATTGAGATATTATTGACATTTAACATTGACAGTTGATACACGTGTATTGCCAACTGTTCACCACAGTAAGGTTAGTTAACACACCCTTTACCTCTCATAATTACCATGCTGTTGTTGTTGTTGTGTTGAGAATATTTAAGATCTACTGTCTTAGCAACTTTAGGGTCTACTATACAGTATCATTAACTATAGTCACCAGCACCAGTTTTCAAAAAAATATTTTTCTTTTCTCGTTGGATTGCCTTGTTTGGCACCTTTGTCGAAAATCAGTTTACTGATAGGTGCACTTTTTATTTGCTTTTTTATCACCTTAGTAACTACATCAAGTCTTCAGTCATGGTTCTCCTGTTTAACCCATGCTCTGTTCAGAATTCTTTTTTAATTTTTTAATTTTTAATTTATATCATTTTACCTGAAGGAAATGGGCAGGCAACCATGGTTGAGACAGGGAAACATAGATTTTATTGTTTGAAGTGAAGAAAGATTTGTTATTTTTTAAATTATAAAAATAATATGTTCTTATTGTAGAAAATTTAGAGAATAAAGAAAGGTATAAATGCAAGTGACCCTTCTACATAGTCTCCTCACATAGAGATAACCACTGTTTAACATTTTGGTGTAAATATCTGTCTGAAGAAATTAAAATGTAAAAGAAGTAAAATTACACTGTATATGTGCTTTGTCATTGTTGTTTTTAACACTTAATGAATAATAGAAGCTTTTATGTAGTCAAATTTATTAGTCTTCTCACTGTAGAGTGATTTCTGGCTTAGATGTCATGCTTAGGACATTCTCCATTATCAAGATTATGATATCATAGACCTGAATTTTCTTTTAGTACTCTAATGGTTTTATTTTTAATGTTACTTTTATTTCACTTGGAATTCTGATGGAAACTATGAAGTAGGGGTACAAAGATTTCATCAGGAGATTTGTCTAAGTATCAGCACTAGAGTTCCCAAAATATTAATTGGGAGCCTCTGTTTATATTTCTGTATTGTCATATAACTTTGTTTGGAGAGTGGTGCTTGGGGGAATAGAGAGGGTAATTATTATAGGTTTGGTCTCCACTTGAGCTTCTTGAGTTTCTTCATGGAAATTACAACTTTACAACTATACTTAAAATCCTATTCTGTGCTTTTATATATATATATATATATAGATATATATATTCCAAAAATATATAAATATGAGCTGTTAGTGATAAGGGTTACTGGTAAAGGGAATGTGGATGACTGAGAGCAGCTTATTACAATATAGCCTTTGGGGGGAAGAAAACCACAAAATAACATTTTCATTGGTAGCTTAGCTTATTTTATAGCGCTTAATATTTATTTATTTTAAATATTTATTTACTTATTTGGTTGCACCAGGTCTTAGTAGCACTGGCAGGCGGGCTCCCTAGTTGTGGCTCGCCAGTCCCTTAGATGTGGCATGTGAACTCTTAGTTGCAACGTGCATTTGGGATCTCGTTCCCTGACCAGGGATTGAACCCGGGCCCCCTGCATTGGGAGCACGGAGTCTCATCCATTGCGCCACCAGGGAAGTCCCTAATATTTAAATTGATGTGAAATCGTGGTGGCATTTGGGACTCTGCTAAAACTGTCTCTTCTCACTTTATCCTTGATGGGAGTCATTCTCCTTTCCTCTCATCTGTATCATCTGTACTTTTTTTTTTTCCTTTAAAGTATGATTAAATTACAGGCATATATTTGTAAATTCTGCATGTCAGTGTCCCAGATGACCCTCACTTATCTTTTTAGAAAGCATTTGGGTTTAGCATTTCTGTGTGTGTATGTGTGTGTGTGTGTGTGAGAGAGAGAGAGAGAGAGAGACAGAGACTGACAGAGACAGAGAAAAAGGAAATATTGAGGTTCACTTTTGGTTCATCATTGATAATCTTTTGGGGAATGTTTCTAAGTCCAAGAATGATTATATGGTTTGTTGCTTCATTTTGGTAAGGTATGGATTTTTCAGGTCTGATATATGAAGTGCTCTATAATTTTTTTTTTTGTTATAGTTAACTGATCACTTAGTACTCAGTGTCTAATTTCTTTTATTCTCTAAAAGAGTTTCAGACTTTTTAAGTTATAAAGCAACTGATAGAAATTTTCTTCATTTTCAAGAGATTATAGACCTGGAACTAATTTTTAACATTTCATTGTTGGGGTTATTTTTTATGCCATGGAAATGAATAGCAGAGCCTCCTATTACTTTATTTAGATAGAAATGGAGCAGAGCAGGGTTGGCATTATCTTAATTACCTGGATGTTTGTGATGAGGAATGCTTAAGATACCAAGTTTTGTCTTATGTACTTCTTGGCTTTTGAGTTTATTTAATGGACAGAATACAAGCTCTTTTAGGACCTGGGTCTTTTTTGTCTTCCTCTTGATATGTCTTGTAAATATTTGTTGAATAACTAACAAATCATTCTTTTTTAAGTAACAGGAGTGATAAACTGTAGAAATATATCCCTGCTTGAAGAGATACTAAAGTATTCCCGAAGTAAAAATTTTGGTATATGTCCTTGTCACTTATTTCTTATCTACCTATGGGAAGGAAGATAAGTAAACACGTGTATATGCAGAGAGGATATGGGTGGTAGAATTAATTGGAAGGTTTGGGTGGTAGAATTAATTGGAAGTCAAGCAGGAAAGTGAATTGTGATTTGAATATTTTCTGGATTGTGCTGAAGCAGTTTGTCTTGGAAAGTATTTAAGCTACTTTTATTCAGTGTTTTAGGTGAAGTAAAAACAGCTCGTGTGGACTGAACAACCTTTATCATTTATCATGTGTCTTCTGTTCTCTCTACCCCCTAACTTTTCTTCTGGTTAAACGTATCCAGTTCCTTCTTACGTACCTAGGTGATGCCTGTGTTGAAACAGCGTTTCATGAGTAAGGGCAAATGAAATGCTGGTGGTGTGTTCGCAGGGTGAAATTCCTTAAAATGGCATGTTGGCTGTGATTAATGGTAGGGCAATATTCATTTAACAAAATTAAAAACAAAGCCAAAGGGCATGAGAGATTTTGATCAGGATTCAAGAGTGTTATTACAAGTCACTATGAATGACTGTTTTGAAAACTTTTCAGATATTATCAGGCATTCTGATTACTAGCCCCAGCCCCAGCCAACCACTGATTCTGTTCTGTTTCTATAAATTTTTCTTTTCTGGAAATTCCATACAAGTAGAACGACACAATATGCAGTCATTTGTTCTGGCTTCTTTCACCTAGCATAATGTTTTTGAGGTTCATCTACGTTTTAGCATATATCAATATCTTGTTCTTTTAAATTGCTGAATAATATTCCATTGTATAGATATACCACATTTTGTTTATGAAATTACCTTAATGTTTTTATTTCTCTTGGCTAGATTGCAAGGAGTGGGATTGCTGGGTCATATGGTAAGCTTATGCTTAACTTTTAAGGAGTGAACAAAATGGTTTCCAAAGTGGCTGCACCATTTTACATTCCCACCAGCAATGTATGAGGGTTCCAGTTTCTCTACATCCTCAGAGAACACTTGGTGTGGTCTGTCTATGTGATTATAGCCATTGTAGTGCATGTTGCTAATGACACATGAGACTGAACACTATTTCATGTGCTTGTCAATTTTGCTTGTTCTTTTGATATTTTACTAATATACCATGAGTGTGGTATATAAAAGTTTTTAAATTTTGTGTGCTACAGGCGAATTCCGATGTTTAAAAATAGAATGTGAATAAATACAGATCACAGCCCTTTGTAGGTGGAATTATCCTACTGACTAGTGCCTCCGCTAGTGTCTCCACTAGTGCCTCCTAATTAATACTAGGCCTTTTTTTTTTTTAAACCTTGTTATGGTACCTTTTTCTTCCAAGTAATGTATGAGCCTTGGTGAGCTGTGTAGGCCCGCAGTAATGGCAGTAATGGCAGTAGAGTCTCTACTAGTTGCGTTATTCCTAAGCTAAAGTTGAAGTACTTCTGACACATATGGCCTTTAAATGTTTCTCCATTCTGCTTTGTGCTCATCTTTTCTTTTTTTATTATTTTGAGCCTCTTGAAGTAAGCTTATTTCTCTCTTGTTGACTCAACATTCATCTTTATACTTTTCTGTTTTACGTGAAGATCAGGCAACAATTCTTCGTATCAATTTAGTAACTTGGTTCCTTTGAGGGTGGATAACTATTGGTATTTAAAACGCTGTATATTACACTCGTCTTTTGGTTTATTCTTTGAGTACCCACCTGAACTTAACAACGAAAAAAATGTTCTTCTTGTTTGTAGGTGGCATTGGATATTGATTTTGGGGATTACATTATGTGCAAAGTTTTGGAACGTAACCAAAATAGTATTCTTTTCAGATGTAACGGTAACTGCCTTATTTGTGCATTCTGTATCAAGATATGACCCTACTGTTTCACCTTGTATTTCAGTATGATTCCTTTAGAAGTCATAAAAGTGTGCTTATTGAAATTGAAGTTTTCCCTTTAGCTTTAGTTTAGATGATTGTATTTTTTTTTTTTTTTTTTAGTTTTTATTAAAGATAACCACACGTGGGGCTTCTTTTGAGCATTGAAGGGAAAATTTAGGAAATAATTCTTTTAATATTCAAGATGCTTTAATATATTAAAGATGAATTAAAAAAATTTTTGGTCATAGTGATATTTATTTTTCTACAAGGAAAGTGCACCAGCGCAGTTGTCATGCACTTTGAGGCCTGCAAGGTGTAGTGAAATGTGTTTTTGTATGTTGAAACCCTGTAAAAGTATTTAAAGTATTATATGTCTGAACATTAGTATGATTTTGAAAAATGCTTTACCTTTTGGGGATAACTTATTATAGAGTTAGAGTTTGTGGCACTTTAGACTTTTGTGCATTGAATAAATAGGGCCATATTTTTTTGTGTTACAGAGTGGATAAAGTTCAGGTTGAAGTTGAATGGTTAAAAATGGTGTATTATGGTTGACTAGTGTGCCTTTGTTAAAAGAATCAAAATTAAAAAAAATTTTTCTTCATGGACCATTAGATTTCATCAAGTGCTGCTAACAGGTCATATAACCAGCATCTATGGGAATTAGTAAAGAATAGAGGAAAAGATATCAAGATTGCGATTTTCTTTCAGGGAAATGATATGCCAAGTCAGAAATTGGGAAAAGAGATAATGCAAAATGTAGTATTAATGTTAATAACAATATTCCATCTATTCTAAATTTAGAAAAATTTGGAGTCTCCAGAATATTTGGAGTTGCTTTTAAATATCTAAAACACAGACTTTGAATTTTTGTACTGGCTTTTCCATGATTATATTTCCCAAAATATAATCACTGAAATTAGTATGCAAATGAAATAATGACGAATTTTTTCTATGAACTTTAAATGCATGGTATGATCCTACATTAGTGGCATTCAACGTGAAACAATTTTCTTTTTGTTTTACATTCTTTCAAAAAGGTAATCTTAAGCTTTAATTTAATAAATGCATTGAAAAAATTTCCCTACTGGAATAAAATAAAAAGGGAAAATATATTCATGTATCTGGAAATTTAAAAACTTAATTTAATACCAATACAGTTTATGTCTTAGCTCTTAGAGGTCCTCTTAAGTTAAGATTTTTCTAATCTATATCTGCTAAAGCCGATGGCTAAGGCAGTAGTTTTCAAACCTCGTTATACATAGGACTCAACTAGAGATTTTTAGAAATATTGATGCCTGGAATCCACCCTCACCCATTCCAATATAATTGGTATGTGGTGTGACCTGGGGATCGGGAGATTTAAAAGTTCCACATCTGATTCTCAAGTGCAGGAAAATGTGGGAACCACTGAGCTGAGAGGTGCAGTGTTCAAAGATTGGCAGAGGGGCCATTGGGTCCAAAATGTATCTGAGAAAAGGAGGATTTTTTTTTTCTTCTTTTATATTTGTGGCTCAGAGAGGCTTGAATGAAACCATAAAGTCAGAATTACCTGATGAAAGCCAGAATCACAGCTAGGGTGCTTGGTGGAAATGGTGTCAGATCTTGTGATTTAGGTTGTCTGTAGTGGGGCCAGGAATTTGCATTTAAACAAGCATGTCAGTTGATTCTTTGTTTTTTGAAAAAATTAATTAATTAATTATTTTTGGCTGTGTTGGGTCTTTGTTGCTGTGCGTGGGCTTTCTTTAGTTGTGGCGAGCGGGGGCTACTCTTCGTTGTGGTGCGCGGGCTTCTCATTGTGATGGCTTCTCTTGTTGTGGAGCATGGGCTCTAGGCGAGTGGGCTCAGTAGTTGTGGCTCCAGGGCTCTAGAGCGCAGGCTCAGTAGCTGTGGCGCACGGGCTTAGTTGCTCCGCGGCATGTGGGATCTTCCTAGACCAGGGCTCGAACCCATGTTCGCTGCATTGTCAGGTGGATTCTTAAGCTCTGCGCCACCAGGGAAGTCCCATCTCAGTTGATTATGATTTAGGTAATCTGCAGGTCAGAGTTTGAGAAACACTTTGTGTTGCTTCTTATACTGATTGAAAAAAGCCAAAATCAAATGGTTGAGATCTCTGGCACACAGAACTGTATATGTGGGAAACGCTGGCATATGGAGGGATGCCAGATTTTCTGAAATATCAAGTGTCATCACATTGTATATCTTTTTTTAGAGCTCCATAGGAATCAGACCAAGGCTTTTCTTTTTCTCATTTTAGAAGAAAATTTAACTTGCTGAGGTTTTATGAAGGGAGAATCAGACAAGATACACCAAATAGAAATGAAAAAAATTGTATTGTGGTAAAATATACACAATACAAATTTCAATGTGGAAATGTTATCATTACATCTTACCCTTCAGTGGGAAATATAGTCTACAGAGACTTACTGTCCTCGAAATATATACTTCTGATGTGTTACACTTAACAAATGATGATGGGAAAATAGTGACAGTCTTTTTATTCCCTGACAGTTGATTTAATTTAGGAAGAAGAATTTCACTAGAAATGTATGGTCCTTCAGAGACTAGCACCTAAAGCAGGATGGTTTATGTCTGTGATTGTTATCTGTGTTGAAAAAAATAATAAAATCATTCAAAAATTATTTTGTGGTCTCTTTACAAGCAAGCAAAAAAATATTGTAAAATATTCAAAACCCTTATATTAAACTATTTTGAAATTTTATTTTCAAAGCAGCCTTCAAGTCATTGGTTACATTAATAGTCATCTTATTAACATGTTAGTGTTTAGATTTTTTAAAAGTATACATTCTTTGCGATTATTTCTCTTCATTTAAAATTAGAGATATCCAGATGATTCATAGGCAGTGGAAGATATCCATATTTTTCATTCACTAAAGTATTTGTATATCAGATTTCCTGTTCTTAGGCCATTTTAATTTTGGTGGTTAAGGGGTATGTGCATATTTCATAAATTTGAAAATTAAAATTTGTATTTATTGATTCTTGTCAAAATAGTTAAGCTCTTAGAGGAATAGCAGTTGTGACTTTTGTCTTTTTTTTAGTATTTGAAATCTTCAGCAACTCACTTTTTGTAGATTTTATCTTGTGGCTAATAAAACTGCATAATTGTGGCCAAGGCACAATTAACTAATATTTATGAGACTAGGGTGATACATAAGAGTATCTTTAAAGCCCTAAAATTTTGTGACAGTTTATCTTTTAAAACATATGCATCCTTTCCAAATGATTGCTAAATAGAAAGATAACTACAAATGTGAAACATCTGAAATTGGGTGACCCTTCTTTTACTGCCTTAGTATACTTCTACTATTGTCTTTAGAAGTTTGTTACATGTGATTTACTAACATTTCATTGGAAGTGTTTTTCTGATTTAGAAACATTTTACAGCTAGTGATTAGAATCCCTATTCCATATACCTCAGTATTTTATTGCTTTAGTCAGCGTTCCTAAATATTTGACAAAATGCAGTTTAATTTGAGACTTCATGATTCCTTATGCCATATCCATGCTAAAAGAA
Organism: Balaenoptera physalus; assembly: GCF_965194825.1. Classification (NCBI taxonomy): domain Eukaryota; kingdom Metazoa; phylum Chordata; class Mammalia; order Artiodactyla; family Balaenopteridae; genus Balaenoptera; species Balaenoptera physalus. Next base: position 90,118,787 of record NC_138894.1, read on the forward strand.
TTTTAAGGTATTATTTCTGACTGTAGCTTAAGTGGAATATATTGCAAAATTTAAAATTAGAGTATGAATGTGTTTTGTTAATCTTACATTGAGGCTAGTGAAAAATTTAGTCACAAAAGCAAGATATTACATTATAAAAGAATGAGAAAACTGAACTAAAGGATTTTACTAGTAGTTCTGATAAACTGTTTCTGCTGCAAGCATATATTTTTGTATAAAAGGGGAAGCTGTAAAATTACAAATTTTGAAGGCATTACTGAAAACAGATTTGTTTTCCACATTTAAGACATTTCCATAATAGGAAAACGATGGATGATTACAAATAAAACTAAATTTAGAACTAATAAAAGGAAACTCTAGTACAAAATTGGCTTATGAAATTTCCTTCAGAGGGAAGTCATAAAGTAAAACACTTACATTTTTAAGAAGTTAATTACTGATTTTGGGGAGAGGGAGTTGTAGAGAGGGGATTGCTGTAAATTTTAGCATAAGGAAGTTTTGTCTTTCAAGATGATATGGAGAATGTAAGTCCCTGGCATAGTGTTTTACTGTGCTTTTTGTCCTCACTTGTAAACAGAATTTTTCAGTTTGGTCCAAGTTAAAACAAATTTGTGAAATAAAAGTTTAAAAAATCTGAACAATGACTTGCTTATTTCAAATTATTTTCTGTAAGTAAAATTCCATTGTAATAAGTCCATAAAATGAATACTGTTTAAGCTGTATTCATATATGAAAATACAGGTGAATTTTTTCCTTAGGAATTTTTTTTTTGGTCTAAGGTAGTAAAGATGGAAAAAAATGAAATGGCTGGATTCTTTTCAAGCGTATTTTTAGAAGAGAAGCAGAGTAGTATAATGGAGAGAATGCTGGATTTAGAGTCAGTATTTTTAGAAGAGAAGCAGAGTAGTATAATGGAGAGAATGCTGGATTTAGAGTCAGAAGACTGGTGTTAATTAATTAGGTGTTGCATTAATTATCTTTCTGTCCATGAGTGATAATTTACAAGACTCTATCTGTCCACCTCAAGGAGAGGTGAAGATTAAATTCAGTGCGAAACTAACTATATGTGCTAGTTTCTGTAAACTGAACAGAACTTTAGCTGTTTTACAGGCAGTTGCAGAACTATGTGTAACACAGCCTATGTTTTATATGTCTCTGTCTTCAAAAAGGTATGTGCATACAGAATCAGTCTCCTGATGTTAGCCTGATTTTTCCAAAAAGGTAGCACATTAATTTGCACATACTCAGTTCTCTGAAGTATTAAATTAATGAATGAAAAGTGGTTGGCATTTTTATTTTTTAATTTACTGAGGATAATTCATTTCATTGGGTGAATATTTGCTTATATGCATTCTTTGGATTACTTTATTGCACTGCAAATGTCACTTTTTCCCAACTGATGTTTATTGTTTTTCAGTAGGTATGATATTGAATTATCAGAACAGAGTCTGGTGTTCTTATGTAATGTTTAAGATTTCAGAAATCCTGACATAAATATATGAGGAAGAGTCATGACAGAATTTTTAAACCATTGCATTATTCACTTGCAAGAATATTAATTATGCTTTATATAAGGTTTACAGGAGAATTTGGGTTGCACCGACAGTTCTTAACTGTGGCTTGAATTTAGCAAATTTTGGCCTACATTTCTTTTTTAAAAAAAATTAATTAATTAATTAATTAATTTTTGGTTGCGTTGGGTCTTTATTGCTGCGCGTGGACTTTCTGTAGTTGCAGCGAGCGGGAGCTACTCTTCGTCGCGGTGTGTGGGCTTCTCATTGCGGTGGCTTCTCTTGTTGCTGAGCACCGGCTCTAGGCGCACGGGCTTCAGTAGTTGTGGCTCGTGGGCTCTAGAGTGCAGGCTGAGTAGTTGTGGTGCACGGGCTTAGTTGCTCTGCGTCATGTGGGATCTTCCCGGACCAGGGCTCTGAACCAATGTCCCCTGCATTGGCAGGTGGATTCTTAACCACTGTGCCACCAGGGAAGTCCCCTGGCCTACATTTCTTAACACAGGTAAGTTTAGGAACAACGATGAAGTATAGTTTGGAAGATGTAAATTGCAGATGTTATCCTGTATTACCTCTGATATAGATTCTGGTCTTTAGGTATACCACGGTAATTATAAATTTATCATCTAGAAAAATATACACAGGTAGCATAATAGTATATGATCATTCTGTATTGATGGCCACTGCAGTCAGTAACTGATTTTCTTGGCTCATGTAATTTCAGAGCTGATTTGGGGATTTAGGATCTGGTAACAGAGGTGGGTCTTATTATATAAGTCCATTGTCAACCGTTTAACAACCTCATGAATTTGGAATTTGTATTTCTACAGGCTAGAAAAACTGAATTGGTATCCAGACATAATTTTTTTTTCTTTTTTTAAAAAATCTTTTGGCTTCACCGCATGGCATCTGAGATCTTATTAGTTCCCAGGGATCAAACCCGCACCCCCTGAATTGGAAGCTCGGAGACTTAACCACTGGACTGCCAAGGAAGTCCCTATCCAGGCATAATTGAAATGAATATGGGGAGAGTTCTGTTGGTAGCCACTGTTATGGTGATACATTAAACACTTTCCCTGTTGTGGCATTTATGAGTTAGGAAATAAATTTTATCTACTTTTATTTATTTTTTTAATTTCAGTGTTTTTTCTTAGAGAGTCTTCAGCATAGACTGTTTTCTGTTTTGTGGTTGGTCTCTATGCTTAGGTGCCTATGTATCTGTCTCCATAATAGCAGGACATGGCTCACAGATGATGGGCTTTGGGGGATAGAGGCTTATCTTCAGAGATGTGAAAAGGAAGAGAGTGAACAGGACCAATCATCTTTTCACCAATAATTGAATATATCATGTTTTTTTATACTCTTAGCTTTTGTCTCTACCTGGAATGCTCTCTCTCCTCTGCTTTTGTCAATTTACAAAAAAACAAAATAAACTTCATTTTTTAACTACAAAAGTAATACATGTCTATCTAAAAAATTAAAAATTATAGAAGTAAATGTAAGTTCTCTTCTTAGCCCTCTCTTTTTGATCTCAGTCTTCTGAGACAACCACTTTTTAACGCATCAGGGTATCACTTTCCCTTTCTCTGTGCATAATATAACAGCATATTGGTGTTTCATTTTCCCCCCCTTGCATTATAAAAAACATACAGGGACTTCCCTGGCGGTCCATTGGTTAAGACTTAGCCCTCCAATGCAAGGGGTGCGGGTTCGATCCTTGGTCAGGGAGCTAAGATCCCACATGCCTCGCGGCCAAAAAACCAAAACATAAAAAAAAACCCCAGAAGTAATATTGTAATAAATTCAATAAAGACTTTAAAAATGGTCCACTTCAAAAAAACTTTAAAAAAATTAAAGAGTAAAAAATAAAGCTTACAAGTACTTAAAAAAAAACACAAATATTTGTTGTTTTTTAAAAACCAAAATGCAACTATAACATATGTGTTGTTCTGTATTTGCTTTTTCTTCATTTATTTTGGAGGTCGTCCAGTCAGAATTTATAATTCACCTAGTTCTTTTTAAATGGTGTAGAGTATTCCATTATCTGGATTTGATATAATTTATTTTACTATTCCAATATTGATAACATTTAGTTTATTTTCTTCCATTATAAACATTGCTGCAGTGAACATCATTATAAATATTTTTGTGCATGTATGTGAATATTTTTGTAGATTTCTAGAGATGGAATTGTTAAAGTGTGTGCACGTTTAAAATTCCAAAATAATCTCTATTGCCTTTTTTAAAGGCTGTAGCAAATTGAACACTCCCAATAGTGATGAGAATACACACACGTACTCCCATAATTTTGTTAGGCTGAATAACATCAGCCTTTTATGTTATTTGCCAATCTGGTAGGCGAAAAAAGCCATTATGACCTTTTGTTTTTATATGTATTTCAGTATTTGATTACTAATGAGATTGAGTACCCGCTGTTAATCATTTCTGGGTTTTAATTCTCCTTTAAGATCCACATTAAATTTATTTTCTCCGTGAGGTCTTCTCTAATCCCTACTTACCCCTCCTCTAACCCCAGGCAATGAACTTCTTCCTCTTTGCGCAGGTAATACTTTGTATATATCTCTGTTGTAAATGATTTTAATCATATTGTATTATGATTATTTACTTATGATGTGCCAGACCAGGAGCTCCTCCAGGGTTGTGACGGTGTAGTACATGTAGTATTCTTTTTTTTTTAAATAAATAAATAAATAAATAAATAAATTTATTTTCGGCTGCGTTGGGTCTTTGTTGCTGCGTGCAGGCTTTCTCTAGTTGTGGCGAGCGGGGGCTACTCTTTGTTGCGGTGTGCGGGCTTCTCATTGCGGTGGCTTCTCTTGCTGCGGAGCACGGGCTCTAGGGGCTTGGGCTTCAGTAGTTGTGGCTCGCGGGGCTCTGGAGCACAGGCTCAGTAGTTGTGGCTCACGGGCTCTAGAGTGCAGGCTCAGTAGTTGCGGCGCACGGGCTTAGTTGCTCCGCGGCATGTGGCATCTTCCTGGACCAGGGCTGGAACCTGCGTCCCCTGCGTTGGCAGGCGGATTCTTAACCACTGTGCCACCAGGGAAGCCCCTTCTTTGTTAACTTTTATATCTCAGTTTATTGGCAATATGGGGGCTAAAATCTAGTTTTTATGGTAATGGGGCATAAATGCTTTAAAGATAATTTCTTTTCCTTTCATTTTTATTGACATGTTATTGACATACAGCACTGCATAACTTTCGGATGTACACATAATGTCTTGACTTACATATGTTGCAAACTGATTACACAGTAAGTTTACCTAACATCCATCACCTTATATGGTTATGTAGTATTCATTTTTATGTCTCTTTTCAGTATCTAGCACAGAGCCTATAGCACTTAGTATGTGTTCAGGAAGTTTTATCAAATGGTTAGTCTGACTCCCAACTGGTAGTTTATATGTAAGGTTTGCTGCCTCCTTTTGTTGGGGAGGGAGAGGGTTGGCTCTTAACTTAATGGTAGTGGTTCTAGTTCAACCCCTTCATTTTACAAACCAGAAATCAGATCTAAAGGAGGGATGTCTTATTTGGTTAATGAGATGTTTTTATTTATCACACTCTACTAGGTGTTGTGACATAGCACCTAGCGCTAAACATAGCAAAGCTCCAAACGGGGGGTTATCTGTGGTCAGGGACAAATGTTGATTTATATAATCTGAGATAGGTGGTATGCTTTTCTCAGTTCTTAACAGACCAAGCCTAACCAATGAGGCTTTTGCCTGATGGTCTTAGCATGTAGCCTTAAGCCAATACAATTCATCCAAATTTCATTTGGCTCCTTCCAAAAGAAGTCTGAGTCTTCTCACACACTAGAAACAGACTTTTCTAATTGCAGTTGTTACCGGCACTGGCAGACTCCTGAGAGGCCTGATGTCTTTTCTTCCAGAGAACTCTTGAAACCTGTTCTCTTAGCTACCTTCCCATGAAGTGACCCCACCAAATCACATTTCATTGTTGCCTTTCCTGCCTGAAGATATAAGACCTTATACACACACATCTCTTCTCACTCTTGTTCCCCTGCCTGTTCTTCCCCTGCTTTTTAAAAACTTTCCCACCCTTCTTCTAATCTTAACATAATCACTTGCATCTTCAAATTCTTTCCTGAATGTTACTTTTATATTTGTTTAAATAACACCTATCTTTCTCTGGAGAGAAGGACCTCTTTTCTGGAACTTGTACCTGCTTTTACTCTCTACATATCTCAGTGTAGGAAAGGGTAGGAGGGGGTTTCCTTCGTTCTGCTGCAGTGCCTATAAAACCTTCCTGGTAAAATTCCTGTTACTGAGTCTTGTGTAGTTACGGGTATACATCTTCTCTTGCTTACTGAAGACATAGGCTTCTGGCTTACAGACTTCCTTTTCCTGCAAGGTTGTGCCACCATTCCAGATGAAATCAGTGATTATGTGAACAGAGTACCCAGGTCCCTGGCTTCACACGGTTTCTTCATCTCTAGTGGTCTTTATCTTCACTTAATTCACTTGCTTATTCCCATGAAGCTACTCTGGACCTCACTATTACTTGAAATCAGCTTCTCCTTTGAGATCATTAATTTAAACTTCTTGCTCCTGACACTGATCCCTTACGCTTTTACTAAACCCACTCATCAGTGCTTCTACGATCTGCAGTTCCTTGACACCTCTCTCCACCAAATGCTTCCTTTATAAGCAGGCAAAAATCCATTGTCTGTCACTTCAAAACTCTTGCTAGAATTTTCAGTTTCCTTGCTCTGTTGAATTTCTATCATATGCATCTGGTAAAACCTAGATTTTGGGTCGTTTTGTCTCTGTGACTTACACAAAAGGTGTTTGTTGAGTACTGATGGAGAAAAATCACAAATTGCCCCGATTAGTGGTACTAGGAGTTCATGGTCTCCAGTCCCTGCAAGAGCTGTCAGGGCTGCAGAGCAATTCTTTTCATTCTCCACAGGGGCTATTTTAAACTTTTTTTTTTCTTTCTTTCTTTAAACTTAAGAAACAAAGTATTCTCCACAGATGGTCTTCCTACTTCATGAGAAAATAGAAGCCATCAGAAGGAGATCCCTTAAATTTCGGGCTACTTGACTCATCAGTTTATCTCCTCTGTACCATTTGTTCTCCCTTTTCCTTCTGTTTCAGAGGATGAGATGTCCATCATTCTGTCTCAGCCTGATTCTCCAGCTGTGCTTTGGATCTCATTCTGTCCTTCCTGCTGATTAACTCTATTTTGTCTTTTAATCTTTCTCTTAATTCTGATTCTTTCTCATCTTGCTAAACTTGTTCTAATATCTCACCTAAAACAAAGCAAATAAACAAATTACTTCTAGAAAGAAATCTTAATTCTCTCTGCCTTCTGCCCCCTCCCCAGCAAAACAAAGCCCCAGACTTTTTCTGTTCACTCAATGCACTGCAGTCTATCTTCTCCCATCACTCAGCTAACACTGCTTGCTTCAAGGTCATGCTGACTTCCTTGTTGCTAAAGCTATCATTTTATTGAATATTCAGAAGTACTTAACATTTCTAGAATTACTGTCTTCTCTTGGCTTCTGTAACAGTTACTCAGAGCATCTCTAGTTGTTTCTTAGGCTCCTTTGCTGCCCCTTTTTCCTCTCTGAGTGGGAACCCCTCCCCCCTTTTAATGCATTCTTTGTCTTCTTCTTAAGCTTGTATCAGTTTTAGGACTTTCTTTGTCTTTTGTATGGTGCTGACTTCCCTTTTTCCATATGAAAATTTGCCTCTGAGATTCAGGCTCACACTTCCAGCCACCTACTTAGGCATCTCCACTTGTATACCATAGACACTTCAAGATCAACAAATCTCCAGCTATATTCTTTTTCTCTCTGTTCTTGTATCTTCATTTCCTCTAATGAGGAATCAGTGATTCTTTCCACTGTCCTAGCTTGGATCAAGCCAGAAATCTGGGTAACTGCATCCTTAATCTCACATTTCAGTCAGTCGCCAGATCCTGTCAGTGTTATCTCCTAAAAATCATTCACTTCTCACTGCTACTTTCTTATTTCAAGTGGTCATGTTTTTTCTAAATTGTTATGGTATTTTCTCCCTTGGTGTTCTTTCCTCCAGCATTTCTAGCCTTCTTTTTCTATTCTCCAGCCAAACTACTTATTACAAGATGCAAATCTAATCATGTTATTCTCAAATTTAAAGTACTTAAATGGCTAACTTCCCATTCATTCAGGGAAAAGTTCAATATGCTCATTCATTCTTTTTTTTTTTTTAACATCTTTATTGGAGTATAATTGCTTTACAATGTTGTGTTAGTTTCTGCTGTATAACAAAGTGAATCAGCTATAAGTATACATATGTCCCTATATCCCCTTCCTCTTGTGTCTCCCTCCCACCCTCCCTATCCCACCCCTCTAGGTGGTCACAAAGCACCCTCCCTGTGCTATGTGGCCGCTTCCCACTAGCTATCTATTTTACATTTGGTAGTATATATATGTCCATGCCACTCTCTCACTTCATCCCAGCTTACCCTTCCCCCTCCCCGTGTCCTTAAGTCCATTCTCTACGTCTGCATCTTTATTCCTCTCCTGCCCCTAGGTTCTTCAGAACCAAAATGCTCATTATTTCTTACAAGATTGTTAATGATCTGACTTCTGCTGACTTCTCCAACCCTATTTCATGTCACTCCTTCCCTTCCTCCCCAATTCTACCCATATTAAATAACTTCATTTGAAACTGCTTCCTTCCCACCTCCAAGGTTTTTTTCTTTTTTCTAAATATGCAGATCCCTTTGCTTAGAATAAAAATGCTAACTCCACAAATATTACTGATATGCAGCATGTGGAAATATTGAATGCTTCCGCCGCATTGTACTTAGTTTGGTTTGAACTCTGATTCTGTATGGAGAGGACAAATTTATATTTACAGTGATATTTTTCAGAAAGTGACCTAGTAATGTTAATTATAATGGACAGTTGGTTTATAGAACTCAAAAGAGGATTTCCTTAGAGAAGTGTTCCAGGTAGAGGTTGCTAATGTGAACTCATACTTCTTGTGAGCATTTCTGTCTTGAGAAGTGTGTATAAAATATGGTTAATGGAAAACGGTAATATAAATGCTGGACATAAAACTTTCTTTAAACTCTAGAAAATAGATAAGTGAGTTCTTAATGATAAGTACTTGAAACTTAGCATGTTGAATAGAGGCTTTTAAAAACTGTGTATCATTGAAGTTATTGTCAGTAGCAATAATAATAATAATGATAATTATAATGAATAATAATAATAATATTAGCAAGACATGTAGTTTTTGCTGTGTACCAGGCACTGTTCTGAAGTGCTTTATTAATTTGTTAGAGTTCTGTTTCATTTTTCCAGTAGCATCAAAATGACATGTTTTTTAAAAATATTGTCTTTCAAAATATGTATAAATTCAGATATGGTTTCAAATATTTCTAAAAAATTATGACCCCTTCTAGGTAGAACAGAGTTAGTTGCCTGCTTTTTGCAAACATAAGGAAAAAATCTGTTACCTGTCTGTATTAAAGTCACATTAAAGTCAAAAAGCCTGAGTAGCATATTATCTATTAGTATAATCTCACCAATTCTTTCAGTAAAGGTTTTACTTATTCTGTAGCTAAAAGATTTAGTAGTTTTTAGATTTAATATTTTACTGAGCACCTTTGTATGATGTCTCATTTGATATAACAATCTGTGAAATATGTGGGCAGATGTTATTCTTCATATTTATCTGAATGACGAGGAAACTGAGGTTCGGAGAGGTCTAAGTAATTTGTTCAAAGAAATGCAGCTAATAAATAGTAGAACTGGAAAAGAGTCTGTCTTTAGAGTTCCAAGATAGTGTTCTTAAGTAAAACTTCAAGCTCTTTATAAGAAATTGGTAGCTGTTATTTTTAGATGAGCTGGATAGATATCTTAGAAAAATAATATTAAATGTTCCGGGCTTCCCTGGTGGCGCAGCGGTTGAGAATCTGCCTGCCAATGCAGGGGACACGGGTTCGAGCCCTGGTCTGGGAGGATCCCACATGCCGCGGAGCAACTGGGCCCGTGAGCCACAACTACTGAGCCTGCGCGTCTGGAGCCTGTGCTGCACAACAAGAGAAGCCGCAACAGTGAGAGGCCGGCGCACCGCGATGAAGAGTGGCCTCCACTTGCCGCAACTAGAGAAAGCCCTCGCACAGAAAAGAAAGACTCAACACAGCCAAAAATAAATAAATAAATAAATGTCTTTAAAAAAAAAATTAAATGTTTTAACATTAAAAGGATTTCAAATTTCAGAATATTTTAAAAATCAATGATTGTTAACTTATTCACCCTAAAATCCCCTTAGGTTTGGGTTGATCTTTTCCAAAAGGGAGTAGTGAGTTTTGTTTGTTTTGGTTTGGGTTTTTTTGTTTGTTTTGTTTTGTTTTTTATGTCTGTAAGTGGAGAGAGCATTTAATTCTGTATAATCTACACTTACTGGAGGGCTACAATATGATGGACAGTTCCAGAACAGTAAATTATCTAATGATCACTTTTTATTTATACATCTTTTAAGGGTTTTTGTGGAACACTTGAATATGGATATGTGTGGGATTCTGCAGATTAATAAATCTTAAGATGATGAAGCTGCAACCAGAATCCTGGACTTTCATATGTCTAGTTTTCTCTTGTTGGCACTGACCTTATTTTCATTGCTGGTGATGAGTAGCATTATCTCCCAAATTGCAAAGAATTACTGTAAGGAGGACTACTGTTGCTCTCTCTCATACTGGTTTGCTGTCAGACTTCAGGGTAGCTAAGTGGTGTATTTCAATTGAGATAGCCTTAAATTTTCTCTTATAGGTCTGGCTGGGATACACATGAAAATGGTAATGATGTCTTTTAAAATGAAGGAGGTGATGGAAGCTTCTATCTTTTATTTATGTTTGGATAGCAAAATTGGTGAGAGGTGATAATGATTAAGAAATTACAGTGTTTTTACAACTTACTAGTGTTAGTGTAGATATTGTTCACTGACCATTTGACCAAGTTAGGGAGGAAATGGAATGCATGACTCAGGAAAGAGGAAGGGAGCTCTTCACAACTGTGGTATCCTATAATGATAAAATTAGCAATTAAAAATATATATTTTTCTACCTCATATAAGATAATGTTTGAGACATAGTCCAGGTACTTCCTAAGAAGTTATAGTTTATTTGGGAAGGTAAAGCTTATTGTCACATGGAAAGTTAAATGGTGAACTGAAGAGCAGTAAATGCAGTAATGTAAAATAGTGCCTTACTTGCTATTTGATCAGCAACAGTGAACACCATAAATTAAGAAAAGGTAGCAGTCACCAGACTTTGGAAATAGTAGAAAAGCATTATGAAGGAAGAGGGACTTGATTTGCATGTTGCAAGATGGTAATGATAACAGTGATAACAATGGTGATAGTAAGAATAACAAACACTTACATACATGTTATCTGTGGCAGTTCTATGTGTATTAACTCATTTGGTCCCCCCTACAGCTCTGTGAAAAAGATACTGTTACCTACTCGATCTTGGTGAACAGGACACTGAAGGAAGGAGGGGTTAAATAACTTGTCTAAGGCCACATTGCTTTTAAGTCGGGGAGCTGGGATTCTGCAGTATGGCTCCAGATACTTTGCTTGGGCTACACGGCATCTCACACAGTAGGATTGTAATAGACTGGGAGGAATGGGGAGGATAATCTTCTTCTGCCTTAATTGGTAGTGGGGAACATGTGTAGGCCTTTGGATGGACGTATTTCATTATATCTCTGAATGAAAAATAAGCTCTTATCCAGGCCACAAGCTTTGGTTCTGTGAAGTTTGGTCAAAATCTTTTTTTTTCTTCCAAGATAAAGTGTGTTTTCAGTGAGGAAAATTAAATAATTGGCACAGCAGATTTTTTTTTAAATAAAAAAGAAAACACGTTTTAACCTTTTTGAGTGGGATAATTTTTTTCCACCTGTGTCATTTTCATTATACTGTATTAAGATATTTGAGTAAAACTGTCTATTGAGAACAAATGTGTAACTATTTTGCATTTAAAAATCGGTACTCTGTAAATTTAGAAAATTAAAAATTTTGAAGAAAGGATTGTTGAAAATTGTTAAAAAACAGTGACATTGGATTAAAACAAATCAAAAGACCTAGTCATACCCTTGTATATATGTATGTGTGTGTAAAACTTTATAGGACCACCAAAAAGAGTCCCCTTTCATATAGATGACTAAAAAATATTGGTCATACGTATTATGGAGGTATTGTTGCATAGCAACAAACATATATTGAAATGATATTGTTTGGAATATAAACATGGACTTGTTCCATTGTATATGTAATTTTAAATTTAAGAGTATCATGCTGTATCATCAAAACACATAAATTGATTTAGCTGGGAACTCTCCCCCCATATTTATTATGAACATTTCTTTTGATAACACTTCCTTCATAAAAGTGATAGCCATTTAACAGAGGCAGTATAACATAGTATCAGTATTTAAGGACTCAGGCTCTGGAGTCATATTTGGGTCTATTTTTTGTCTTTACTGTGTCTCCTTATGAATTACTTAACCTTCAAACTTAGTTTCGTCTCAGTAAAATGAGGGATAAAAATAACACGTCTTTTAGGGGCTTTACTGGTGGCACAGTGGTTGAGAGTCTGCCTGCCAATGCAGGGCACATGGGTTCGAGCCCTGGTCTGGGAGGATCCCACATGCCGCGGAGCAACTAAGCCCGTGCGCCACAACTACTGAGCCTGCGCGTCTGGAGCCTGTGCTCCGCAACAAGAGAGGCCGAGATAGTGAGAGGCCCGCGCACCGCGATGAAGAGTGGCCCCCGCTTGCCGCAACTAGAGAAAGCCCTCGCACAGAAACGAAGACCCAACGCAGCCAAAAATAAAGAAATAAATAAATAGAAAAAAAGTGAAATTCTTAAAAAAAAAAAAAAAAAGAATAGCACGTCTTTTATAAAGTTGTTAAGTTTAAATGAAGTAATCAAAAGCAGATAGTGACACATTTTGTGAGCCTTCAACAAATGCCAGGTTTGTTTGTTTGTTTATTATTGTGGTAAAAAATGCATAACATACAATCTACCATTTTAACCATTTCTAAGTGTACATTTCAGTAGTGTTAATAAGCACATTTGCATTGGTTTGCAACCAAGATCCAGAACTTTTTTCATCTTGGAAAACTGAAACTCCCTGCCCTTTAAAAAACATCTCTCTATTTTCTCCCCTTAGCCCTGGCAACCACCATTCTACTTTCTGTCTCTATAAATTTGGCTACTCTAGGTACCTTATCTAAGTAGAATTGTACTTTTTGTGACTGGTTTATTTCACTTAGCATAATGCTGTCAAGGTTCATTCATGTTGTAGCATATGTTAGAATTTCCTTCTTTTTCAAGGCTGAATAGTATTCCATTGTATGTATAGCCCACACTTTGTTCATCCATTCGTTTGTAGGTGGACACTTGGGTTGCTTCCACCTTCTGGTTATTGTGAATAATGCTGCTGTGAACAGGGTTGTAGAGATATCTCTTGGAGACCCTGCTTTCAGTTCTTTTCAGTATATACCCAGAAGTGGAATTGCTAGATTATATGATGATTCTATTTTTAATTTTTTGAGAAACCACCATACTGTTTTCCATAGTGACCACACCATTTTACATTCCCACCAACAGTGAACAAGGGTTCCAGTTTCTCCACATCCTTGCCAACACTTGTTGTTTTGCAGTTTTTGGATTGTAGCTATCTTAATGAATGTGAGGTTCTTCTCTAATTTTTATTTATTTTCTTCTGCTTGTAGGCTTACTTTGTTCTTCTTTCTCTAGTTTTCGTAAGGAAGCTTAAGTTACTGAATTTAGATCTTTTCTTTACCTAAATTTGTATTTACTAGTATGTTTCTCTTTAAATACTGCTTTTGCTGCCACCCATGAATTTTGATAAATTGTATTTTTATTTAGTGACATCTTAATTTTTGGAAGATATTTTTGCTGTAAATAGTATTCTAAGTTGATAGTTTTTTGTTTTGGCACTTTAGGAATGTTGTTCTGCTGTCTTCTGACTTGCATCATTCCTCTGTCCATAATGTATTGGGTTTTTTTTTCCCACTCTCTCAAAAGAGTTTTAGTCGATCTGATTATGATATGCTTGCTGTAGTTTTCTTTATGTTTCTTGTTTTTGTCTTGGCTGAGCTTCTTGATCCTGTACAGTTTTTGGTTTTCATCAAATATAGAGAATTTCAGGCCTTTCAAGAATTTCTTCACATATTTTTTCCCCTTCTCTTCTTTTTCCCTCTCTGGCGATTCCAATTACCTGTATTTTAAGGTTACTTCATGTTGACCCACAACTTATTGATAGTCTATTCTTTTTTTTTGGTCTTTTTTTCCCTTTGCGTCTCATTTTGGTTAATTTCTGTTGCTGTGTCTTCAGGTTCCCTTGTCATTTCTTCTGCAATTTGGAATCTCCTGTTAGTCCTATTCAATGTATTTTTCATTTCACACATGATAGTTTTTACCTCTAGATTTTTGATTTGTGTCCTTTTTATATATTACATGCCTCTACTTAACATTTTCAGTCTTTCCCAAACCTCGTTTTTATTTATTCTGGTAAAATGGATATAACATGAAGTTTGCAATTCTAACCATTTTCAAGTGTATATACAATTCAGTGGCACTAAGTACATTCACAGTATTGTACAACCATTACCACAGTCTATTTCCAAAACTTTTTCATCACTTGAAACAGAAACCTGTAACCATTAGGCAATAATGACTCCCCATCCCTCCTTACCACCAGCCCCAGGTAACCTCTGTTATATTTTCTGTCTCTGAATCTGCCCACTCCAGATACCTCATGTAAGTGGAATCATACAATATTTGTTTTTTTGTGTTTGGCTTATTTCACTAATAATGTTTTCAAGGTTTCATTCATGTTGTAGCATCTATTAGTACTTTATTCCTTTTTTATATCCTGTAGCTTTTTGAACACAATGAATACAGTCATCTAACTGTTCTGATGCTCTTGTTTATTATTTGTATCATCTGTGTCATTTCCTGATCAGTTTTTTAAAATTTTTATTGGTGTGTAGTTAATTTACGATGTTGTGTTAGTTTCAGGTGTACAGCAAAGTGAATCAGTTATACATATACACATATCCACTCTTTTTGAGATTCTTTTCCCATATAGGTCATTACAGAGTATTGAGTAGAGTTCCCTGTGCTATACAGTAGGTCCTTATTAGTTATCTATTTTATATATAGTAGTGTGTATATGTCAATCCCAGTCTCCCAATTTATCCCTCCCCCCCAATCCCCTGGTAACCATAAGTTTGTTTTCTACATCTGTAACTCTATTTCTGTTTGTAGATAAGATCAGTATTAACTGATTTTTTTGACATCTGTTTTTTGAGTTTTATTGATATAATTGACATACATCACTGTTTAAGTTTAAGGTATACAGCATAGTGGTTTGACCTACATATTAATATATTGTGAAATGACTACTGCAGTAAGTTTAGTTAAGCAATTGGTTTTTTTGTACTTATTGTGTGTGGAGTTTTCCTGCTCCTTGGCTTTTACATGGTAACTTTTCATTGTTAGGTATTACTGATTTTACCTTTTTTGCGTGCTAATATTTCTGTATTATTATAAATGGTCTTGAACTTTGTTCTAGGATGTGGTTGTGTTTCTCGATTCTTTTGTGTCTTGCTTTGTTGTGCAGGTAAAGAACAGTGGTTAATGTAGGGGTAATTTTTCCATGCTACTGAGGCAAAAACTCTTGAGTAATCTACCTCAAGCCCCGTGAATTGCAAGGTTTTACACTATGGCTAGTATGACAGGAACTATTTTCTACGCTCTGTCATCTCTCTCCTCTCTGGTAATCTGCCCTTTAAGCTGCCTTGGCCTCCCTGGGTTCTAGCTCTCATCTCCTCAGTCCAGGGTGACCGCTAGCCTCAGCCTAGGTTCTCTCTCCAGGAATTGGGCATCTGGAAACTGTCTTTAGGTGGTAAGCTGCAACCGTCTTAGGGCTCACTATTTCTTTCCTCTCAGGGATCACTGTCCTTAATTTTTATCCCGTGTCTTGAAAATTGTTGTTTCACTATTTTTCTTGGTTGTTTAGGTTGGGGGTGGGTAAGTGGGTAATTCCAGTCCCTATTACTCCATCTTGGCTAAAAGTGAAGTTTGTAGATATTTTAACTTAATCCCCTAAATGTTAAATAAAAATCCATTATCAGACTATGGTAAGACCTGTATGAAATAAATTTTATTATATGCCATAATTTATGTAAAGTGTTTATCACAGTGCTGGCACATGGCAGAACTGTTATCCTTATTATCTCATCAAAGGATCTAATGTTGGTGTTTTTCTTTAAATGTTAATTATTTAAGATGAGATCTAATCCAGTTAATTATAACTGCACCATGAGAGAGTGCTACTGAAGGGAGTTGGTGTAGTGGTAAAGAATATTGAGAAAGTAGATAAATTATAGCAGAGACTCCTATTGGCCCAAATATCTATTATATTCTACTTCTGTACTGGGAAAAACCCCAAGATTTACTTGGTTTGAACTGAATGTAATAAAGACTGTGTATGTGTACACACAACTATACACACATAAATGTACATGTTAACATATATATGTGTTAAAATACCTATATGTCAAAAAATATACATATATTTTAGCAGTTTTTGTTGCAGTGTGTGATTGGCCACACAAGTTGAGGCTTACAAAATGTGAACATAAGGGGTTTGTGAGTAGCATCGTGGAAGAATCCTTACAGGGAGCTTATGTATCCTTTTCTCGTCATTTGTTTTTAACGGCTCATGTTGGTGCTTGCTATCCCACATCATGATGTGGAAGCAGTGTATTGAGGTTGAGGTAACAAAGCTGAGAAACCTGGGTTCCTTGATGATCATTGACCCTTAACTGTTTTGAGGCAGACAAGAAGGCACTGAGGGAAGTTTTCTATCACTTGCAGCTAAACCTAATTTGAACTGATAAATTCCCATCATTTCCTTAATATTGCCAAGGAAATAAGGTGCTTAGAAATGTGTAGCGAAGGGCAGTTTGTTTGGTTTTTTAAAAATAATTTTAAAAAATTACTAGTTACTCTTTGTTAGAGTTCCTTTTATGTATGTCTTATGTTTTACAGACATCATTTCATTCCCTTTATGTCTTTTTTGCAACAATCCTGCAGTGTTGTAATATTATCTTTGTTTACTGATGCTATTGAGGTTCAGAGAAGTTATGTAACTTGGTAGTAGTTGCAGAGTTCATATTCCATTTCAAGTCTGTCTGACTCCAAAATCACACTTTTTTCAGTAAGCCATGCCTTTTCTAACACCTTTGTTTTAAATCTTTGTTTTTGAGACAACTTCTGGTTGGTAAATTAATCCCTTTACTTAGGGGGTACCCTGCGCAAGTGACTAATTGTTTTAGGCCACTATTTCTTTGGTTATTAATGAAGAATGAGAAGTTAAACTCCCCTGAATCTGCAGAGTTGAAAACTGCCATAAACCCTAGACTAGTGGTAATTCAACCTTAAGGTTTACATCATAGATGATGATTATTCTGAAGGTCTCAACCTAGCCTTTGCCTTAAGTCATTTAACTATTCTAGTGTTCTTTATCAATTAAAGATTTAGTTTTAGGCATGGTTAGCCTTAATTTACTGTACTTAAGATCTGAGGAATATAACTTGACTCTTCTAGTTTATTTGTAGATTCTTAATTTGTTGAGAAATTTTGATGCATTTTTGGTTTTCATTCTCTTGTTTTAGCCTAGTCTTATTGTTCAGTAATGACATGATAGCAGTCACAGGACAAACACATCACATCCTAGGAGCGTAAGAGTGCCAAGAATTACTTAAAATACATGATCACATAAAACATTTACTTCTTAAAGAAATTTAATTTTTGTAATGTTATGAAAAATATTTTTAAAGCCTGGGTGTTCTAGAACTCGATTTACTTGTTATCTCTTAAGTGAAATAAAGGCTGATTGCATACCTGAAAGAGAAATTCACTGGTGGAAGAGACAGATGCCAGAACTATTGAGAATAAGCCCTTGTTTGTATAACCTTTTAGTTTGTTGAGTCTTTCCTTTTTTGGAGTACAGGAAATTAAAAAGTATGGAAGAATTTGCCATTCCCAGCTGGTCAGATGTTCACTATGCTGTAGAAATTCTTAACGCTACTTTTATTACTTTATAAATCTGGTATAATTTTTCTCTTTAGTTGATGAAGTATGGATGTAAATTTAACAAGGAAAGCTGTTTAAAATTGATAATATTATATATACAAATGTTGTGTAAATGCCATTGCCTCCCCTTCCGCCAACCTCTGATACTGGATATATATAGTTTTGCTTTTTCTTCTTTTGCATTTACAGTACTTATCTACTTTTCTAACTTTTCGTGTTTGAGTGCTACCAGTTGAGGGTAGTTGTATTGAGTAGTTATTTTTAAGAGAGCTGCCTTAGAATTGTATCCAAATATGCCTCTGCCCAATATGGTAGCCACTAGCCACATGTGGCTTAGTTAATTAAATTAATTAAAATAAGTTCAGTTCCTCAGTTGCACTAGCCTTATTTCAAGTGCTCAATGGTCACATGTGGCTAGGGGCTACCATATTGGACAGCACAGAAATAGAGCATCTATTGAGTATCTGAAATGCCGATAATCAGATTGTGACCTAGTGCGATTCTTATTACTTTAGATATAGGTCATTTAATAATGTAATTATTGGTTCTGATTTTTAGCAGAGGTTGTTTAGAAAGGTGAGATCATTCGTCTCTACACATATAAGCCTTCCTACATTTTGATGAAAGTTTTCTCACCATATTTTGAGGACGTTTTCAGAAGTCATTATATAGTGTTGCCTAGTTAGCAGATAGGACATTGTTCTTTGTTAAATGCCTTGCCAGAAGAAAATTATGGATATCTTTTTAGGTGTTTATTACATTCCTGATTCTAGGAGTAATATGTGGTTATTATAGAAATTTGGAAATGTAAAGAGTAAAAAATAAAAATTTATAACCACTCCAGAGATAATTACTCTTACCGTGTTTTGGGGTTTTTTTTTCCTCTGCTATTTTTCTGTTTTGCTAATTAAATCTTAAAATTTTTTTTAAACTTTTGAGAATGTACCTCATTGTCATTTTGTTCTTAACATGGTGGCATAAGGATTTCCCTAGATATTGTTAATTTTTTCTTAAACTTTAAAACAAGCACACCACAATATTGAATATAATTTGGACATAGTGTTCTGTGTAATGGTGCTTTTGTAACAGTGATTACAGGGGTATGTCTGTAACTTGAATATAATCCTTTTAAGAAAATTTTTACCTTTTATAGTAATTATTTGCTTTAAGTTTTTGTCTTTTAGTAGCGTATAAGCCACTTGAGTTTAAGGACTATGCCTTAATTACCTTACATCTTTTTTGCAATGAGACAGGATATAAATAAAGTTATTTTACTTTTGCATTTCCAATTTATAGCAATTGTACATGGCATATAGTTACTCATTAATGTTTGATGAATTGAATTTAGATAATTGGATTATCCGTTTTCATAGGTTTTGCCTGTGGGTGGGAATATGCATGAAATTTTAATAAAAGGATAATTCAGTTTTTAGGACATATTCCTTGCATTTAAGGACTATAGTCTCATTTGTAATATACTTTTTTTCCCCTTTATTTGTAGCTCTTGGGGATAGTTTTTGGATATGACATTTAATGAGATGAATATTTTTTCAAGGACATCCATATTTAAGCATCTTATTTGCCTGGCTTTATCACATGCCACAATATGGTTTAGCTATTTGAAGAACGTCTTCAGTGGCAAACATGAAACGGTGAATCATGGGTGCTGGGACACTGGCCAAATTTAATTATGATATGGCTTTTGTAACTTTTAAAAGTTGATTTCAACAGTTCTAATACATGGCAGCATGAAAAGCAAAATTAATAATTGTATAGTTAATATTTTGTTTTCTAAACTTACTGGATTTGATGTCCTGTAAAATGTGGAGGATATGAGACCTTATTTATGGAATATAGCACGTTATATGTTGAAAATTATATTGGTGCCAGCAAATGTAGTCCTAAACCATTCATATGATATTTTAAATGTACTTAACAGTCCTGTGTTTCAGTGTATAATAGTGACTAAAAAGCCGGATATGCAAAGTCTGAATCAGTTCCTTTACAGAACATGTAGACAAAGCATATAGGTCAGTCAAAATTAAAATTGGTTAAAAAAAGAGCAGCAAATCAAAACACATTGTGGTAATGTTTTTAATTGCTACGTTGCACTATGAGGAGAGCATTATTGTTACTCTGAAATGCATATTATTTTTTATTTTTTAAACTTTTTAAAAGATTTATTTATTGACTGATTGATCGATTGCTATGTTGGGTCTTTGTTTCTGTGCGAGGGCTTTCTCTAGTTGCGGCAAGCGGGGGCCACTCTTCATCGCGGTGCGCCGGCCTCTCACTATCGCGGCCTCTCTTGTTGCGGAGCACAGGCTCCAGACGCGCAGGCTCAGTAGTTGTGGCTCATGGGCCTAGTTGCTCCGCGGCATGTGGGATCTTCCCAGACCAGGGCTCGAACCCGTGTCCCCTGCATTGGCAGGCAGATTCTCAACCACTGCGCCACCAGGGAAGACCAGAAATGCATATTACTGACTGAATAGTTTTTTCTTATCCATTTAAAAATATCATAATATGTTTTATTCATTGAGCAGTATACTCTTTTCACATTCAAATCTACTTCGTTCTTTTTTTTATTTTTTTTTTTGCGGGGGAGAAGAATTAATGTTTTATTTCTGTTTACAATGGTATAATTTATTGAATTGCTATAAGTTATAAATAGCTTATGAGAAAAGAGAAAAAGTGTCCCTTATATCGAGAAAATAAAACATTAAAGAACTAGCAAAGTTTTAAACAAAAAGGTTATAAAAATTTTATAATCATCCTCATCAGTTTATTCTGTCCTATTACTTCATTCTTCTTAATAGCTCTGTAGTATTCCATTGGATGTGTTATAAATTATTTATACATTACCCATACTAAAGGACTTTTAAGTCATTTTAATTACTTACATCTAAGTACCAAATGATATTCTTAAAATGCATGTTTATATATTTATGCAGGCTCTAGGAAAAGGCTAGAATTTATTTTTTGTTATTTCCCACATTTCAATTAGTGTTACACATTTTTACAATAAGAACAAAATATAAGTTTATGATTATAATGAAAAGCTTTCCTTAAAAAGTTGGTTAAATATTTGAGGGAAAAAATGAGGTTATTTTCTCTCGTTATAACGTGCACCAAAGTAAATTCCAAATAGTCAGACGGATTGGGGATAAAGGTAGAATATAAAACCATAAACAGCATGAAGCTATATGAAATGCCTATCCGATCTAAACATAACTGATATGAAAGCAATCATGAAGACAAATTAGTAGTTTTTATTTGCTGAAAGTGAACACAACTAAAAGAGAAAGAAAGTTAAAAGATAACAAACTGGGAAAAACCATATGCCCCAGAAGGTGGATAATGCAATAATATTCTTAATATAAAGAGCTTGTGTAAATTCACCATACAACCTCAAATATCAGTAGAAACATGTTTTAAAGGTTTTAGGCAATTCACTAAAGGGCATAGTTGTGTCTAATCTGTCTATTGAATTCTTAATTTCATCTGTTTTTAAGTTTTAGAATTTTCATTTGATTATTTAATAAAATTTCAGGTTCTCTGCTGAAATTCTCCATCTTACTATCATGAACATATTAGTAGTGGTGATTTTGAAGTTTGTGTTAAATTTCTGGCTCTTTTGTGGGTCTGATTTTTAAATTTATTTATTTATTTATTTATTTTTGCTGTGTTGGGTCTTCGTCTCTGTGCGAGGGCTTTCTCTAGTTGCGGCGAGCGGGGGCCACTCTTCATCGCGGTGCGCGGGCCTCTCACTATCGCGGCCTCTCTTGTTGCGGAGCACAGGCTCCAGACGCGCAGGCTCAGTAGTTGCGGCGCACGGGCCCAGTTGCTCCGCGGCATGTGGGATCCTCCCAGACCAGGGCTCGAACCCGTGTCCCCTGCATTGGCAGGCAGATTCTCAACCACTGCGCCACCAGGGAAGCCCCTGTGGGTCTGATTTTTAAAAAAATTTTTTCTAGGTTTTAATGATAGTTTTATCTCTGGTATGATTCCTAATGCTTGACTGACTGCTGGACATTGTATATGAACATCTGCTTAGATGATTTAGGCTCACCTCCTTGTGCCTCCTTCCCTTCTTTGCAATTTTAGTCTCAGTGGTAGGATTGGCTTGCAGCATTAAGTCGGTAGTTGGTGGAGGTAGAAATCTCCCTGTTACATTGTCCATGAATTACATGGTTCTTTTTTAAGAGTCTCAGTTCAGTGTACCAGATATTGGAATTTTAGGGGTTTGATATGTAGCAGTTATTCTTAGGCTGAATTCAGAGCCAGTTGAGAGAGGAGTAAATTAGGTAACTAAATGTATTATTGGTAGAATCTAGGATATAGGTTTAGATTTGGGACAGATTAGATTCATTTTCCTGAATAGATTTGGACTCTTCCAACAGATAGATCTCTCACACAGAGGCAGAATCTTCCTTGCTGTGTTTATCACAAAAATGAGGATAGATGAGAATTAGTGTGTATCATTTATATGGGTCAAGATTCTAGTAAATTAAGTAATTTAGTGTAACTTAAAATAATTGTCAATAGCAGTTGTGCTCACTGTGTCTCTTATATACAACCTATGATTCTTGCATCATATATTTTTATAAATTTGGCTATAAAGCATGGATTTATAGTAAGTTGTAATGTTGAACATGCTGAAATATAAAACATTTTGTGTTCTCAAGAATAATTACAAAATGGAGTATTGTATGGTATTCATGCTTGCAGTATGATGACCTTTATATAAATCTGGTTATTTGCCTTTTATATTGAGAATTTATCTAGGAGTCAGAGACTTTTGTGCCCTCAGAATTCTCTCAGTGTTACATATACTACAATAATGTTGGCAGTTATGAAGTCTGAAGTCTGAACCATATGACTAAGTACAGGAATCTCCCACTTAAAATTTGCTTGACTTTTGATCCCAACTCCAACTTTAACCTTTTAAAAGAAAACTTTTTTTATTGTAAGTAAGACTTTACAGTAATGGCCAAACTCATATTTAGGATTTCCTGAGGGTTGCAGTCAGTGGTAACACAGGTAACGCAAATATAGTTATACTACATCCCTTAAAAAATTCCCCAGATTTTGGGATCAGATTACCATAGTGTGGACTAAGTTAGAAGGAGAAATAAAACATGCCAATACTTGTTACAGGGAAGTTTACCAGGAAAAGAAAGTATCTTTAGGCCATCTTAGTTTGACTTTTATTTTACTTAATTAGTTCAGCCCATTCATAAAACCCCTCAAAAAATGTTGACACAGCTTTTATATTAAATGATTGGTTTCACACTTAGGAATGTTAAACTACCTTTTTGTGTTTTATGTTCTTTTATTTTTTGTTGTTGCTACTTTTTGGCAGTTGTTGAGGAGAGTGATTGAAATAAGGTTTCTGGGTATAGAACCCTAATTTGTAATACTATTTCTATTTGAAATTAGAATTGGATTTATACATTTGGATTTCATTCACTGTTAGTTTGTAAGATGGATGGGGGTCATGTGTGTAGCTAATTAATGATTATCAAACCATGTTTATTAATACATATATATGTACATGCACACATACATACAGTTTCGTGTGTATGTGTTTCATTTTTAGAAGTATTGGGTTAGATTCAGATATGTTTGTATTAAGATATTATTGCCTGTCATTTTGGTGACAGTTGTTCAAGAAAGGAAGATCAGCTGTATTACCTAGTGCCATAGGAGAAAATAGCATTTATAAAGTGAGATGCTACTGATTTGACCACTTTATATTATATATAGAAACTGTTAGATCATTTTGCAGATTTTTGGACTTATACTTTTTTCTTAAATCCAAACAATTCAGTATGTTTTATTATACTGTAAACTACTTGAGATCATTGTGGTTAGCTTAATTATAGTCTTGGTATCAATAGTTTTTCAAGGAAATATGGTAATAAAATATCAGAGACCTCTACTTACGTATGTCCTGTGGTTCACACCATTGACTTAATATGAATATGAGTTTACCATCATTCTTTTTCCCAAGAGAAAACTTGTATCTGTATTTTTCAATCAAGTCTGATACAGCTAACTCTTGTCTGTCAGCATTTGGATTGTTTATACTGTATGTTGTACGTGCTGTTGGTAGATATTTTCTTGCTGTATTAGCTGACTGCAATACTACAGCTTTGTTTCTGATGGAAATAGGTTTGCTCACTAAGCTCTTTAGAGCAGGGACATTATCTCATTCATTTGTGCTATAGACATATTTGTCAAAATGATATCCCAGAACTATCAAATTTAACAGTAGAGTTCTTTTTACCTGTTTTAGTATTCCTTTGCTATGATTGTGAAAGGAAACTTATTTTGTAATTGTATCTTAAGTCCTTTGTGTTCCAAGGACTTTGTGTACCTTCAGTCATTTACTAAATATTTATTTGCAACTACCATGTGCCAAGTCCTGGTTTAGGCCTGGATTAGGCCCTGAGAATGTAACAGTGAACAAAATAGATAAAAATTCCCTGCCATCAGTTTAGATTTTAATGGGCAGCCAGATAATAATAAATAATTAAGATAATTGTATGTAAGATAGTGATTTATGGTAAAGAGAAAAGAGTAAAAAAAGGAGGAAGATATGACTATATAGGGTGTTGATAGTTTAGAAGGTGCCTTTTAAGTAAAAACCTGGTGGAAGTAGGAGAGCTGGGCATGCAGAAACGTGGATGTGAGCATTCCAGACAGAAGGAAATAGCAAATCCAAAGGCCATGAGTCAGGAACATGCCTTGGTGTGGTTTTTTTAAAAAACACTTTAAATTTGGTAACAATTTCAAACTACAGCAAAGTTAAAAAAACACTTCTGTGTACACTTTGCTAGAGACCTCATTCAAGTTTTGTTAATTGCCCAAATAATGTCCTTGAGACAAAAAGGATCTAATCCAGGACCATGAATTGCATCCAGCTCTCATGTCTCTTTAATCTCCTTCAATTTGGAACAGTTCCTCAATCTCTCTTGATTTTCATTTGTTCACATACTGAAGATTACAAGCCACTCATTTTGTAGACTATCTCGCAATTTGGGTTGTCTAATGTTTCCTGATAACTAGACTCAAGATATGTATTTCTGGCTGCAGTTTCATAGAAGTTATGTTGTTTTCTTCTTAATGAATCCTTTTTGGTGGCATACAGTTTATCCTATTAGGTAGTGTTAACTTTAGATCACTTGATTAAAGATGATGTCTTTCAAGTTTCTAGTGCCTCCCACCCCATAATTAATAAGTATTTTGTGGGGAGATACTTTGAGACTATGTAAAATCATGTTTCTATTCCCACTTCAATCCACTAGTTTTAGCATCCATTGATGTTTTTCACCTAAATTAATTTTTACCATGGTGGTTGCCAAAGGGTGATATTCTGATTCAAGTGTTCCTTTGACTTTTATTAGTTGGCATTTTACTGGAAGAAAGAGAATTAATTAATATCTCTTTTTAACTTTTTAAAAAAATTTTTTTGGCTGCAGCATGTGGGTTCTTAGTTCCCTGACCAGAGATCGAACCCGTGCCCCCTGCAGCAGAAGTGCAAAGTCCTAACCACTGGACAGCCAGGGAATTCCCTTTACTTTTTTAAAAAACTTGTATCTTGAAGTAATTATAAATTCACAGGAAGTTGCAAAAATAGTCCAGAATGGTCCTGTGTACCCTTCACCTAATTTCCTCCAATGTTTATATCTTACATAACTATAGTACATTAACAAAATGAGGATATTGACATTGATACAATGCATATGTATAGTTCTATGCAGTTTTATCATCTGTGCACCTCCTTACTTTTGGCACAAGGTCATCTTAAAATTTTCCTGTTCTAGTTCTGGAATCAGCTATTTCTCCAAGGAGCCCTAATTTTTTTTAGTGGAGAAGAGTATTTCAAAACCATGGTCTGGGTGGCAGGTAAGCTCATGGCTGGTGAACTGTCTCTGCACTCAGACCGTTGCAGTGGACAGGTCAAGGAAACATGGGGGTGTCTGTGTGTACACCCACATAGATATTTACATATATATTTTTATATGTCTTTATATATTGGAAATCACAAATTTACACTTATACCTCCAATTCAGCCCAACACCCTGTATTCATTCTAGCTCTTTTTTTCCCCCACATTTGTACCTCTTCTCCCAAAATTAAGAGCTGGTTCCTATTATCATATAGTTACTAATTTGCTCAGTTCTTTCATATGCAGCCAGCTCACCACCCCACCGAACTGTGATGTTGCTCAGATGTACCGTCTTGTGAAGGCCCTGGCAGCTGCCGAACTACCTTCCTACTCTGTTCCACTTATTCCTTGTGTAGGGCCCCTGTTGTGATTTTAAAAACCTTTAGAAGGCCAGTGTGGCTGGAGTAGAATGAGTGAGAATGAAACTAATAGGGGATGAGGCTTGAGAGTTAACCAATTAAGTGGGTGAAGTACGATCATGAAGAGCCTCATAGGTCGTAGCAGGGAATCTGCGCTTTACGCTCAATGAAATGGAAGGCATTGGAGGCTTTGAGTAGAGGAGTGATGGGATCACCTCTGTGTTCCTTGAAAATAATATGAAGGAGAAAGGAAGGGCAAAGCTGGAAGCAGGGAGACCTGATAAGTAGGCTTTTGCAATAATTCATAGGGTGGTGTCTTGAACTAGTGTGATGGTAGTAAGGGTAGTGAAAACTGGTGGAATTCTGAATTCATTTTGAAGGCAATGCTGGCAGGATTTGTAGGTGTTTGGACTTAGGCTCTTGAAAGAAAGAAGTCAAGCTTGACGCCAGAGTTGTTGACCTGAGTATTTGGAAGGATGGAATTGCCATTGACTGAGATGTGAAAGACTAAAAGAGGAAGTGGTTGCAGTGGAAAGAGGTAGGGGCACAATTTTGGATATTGTCATTTAAGATATTTATTAGACATCCTGAAGTGGAGATATGGGTCTAGACTTCAGAATTTTAAGTATCTTGAATAGCGATAATGAATTTGAAAGCCATTGGTACTTAAAGATGAGATGAGATCTCCTATGGAGTGAGTGTATTTAAAAGAGAAGAGGCCCAAGGACTGAGGAGAAAATCAGCAAAAGAGACTGAGAAAGGGCAACCAGAGAGATACATGGAAAACCATGTGAATGCATTTTCATCAAAGTTAATGAAGAAAGATTTTAAAGATGTAGATAATGAAGGATTGTTCAAATAAGCTTATAGGTCAAGTAAAATGTGGATTGAGAAATGATAATTGGATTTGAAATGTGGAGGTCATTGATAAGCTTGAGAAAAACTTTTTAGATAGGGTGGTGGCGGTGGTGGTGGGCGGTGGTGGTGGTGGTTGGGAGGGATTGATTGGAGCGAGTTCTAAAGAGAATAGGAAGAGAAAAGATCGGGGGTGATAGCATAGATTTGTCTTTCAAGGAATTTCTCTATAAAGGCAAAGGGAGAAATAGAATGATAACTGTATGGGAAATAGAGTCAAGGGATTTTATTTTCTTAAGAGCAGAAGAAATAATATGCCAGTGGCAGTAATCAAATAGAGAATAAAAGATGAAGAGATGATAGGGTGGCTGCGGTGGGGGCAGAGGGGAGTAGTTACAGTGTTGTCTGTTAGGAGGTAGGAGGGGATGGGAGATGTAGTGTATGGGTGAGGGGTTGGCTGTAACTATGAATATAATGTACTGTAATGTAATTAATATATAATATAATGGCAGAAAAGAAAGACTATATGGGTACAAATGCGGGAATATGAACAGATTTGGTGATGAGAGCTTGTGTAAGTTCTCAGTTGATGTAAGAAGCCAAGATCTTAGCTGAGAATGAGGTTGGGAGAGGAGATTTTTGAGGTTTGAGAAGAGAGGAGAAAGTGTGAAATCATGAAGGGGAGAGTGGGAGAGACAATGGACCAGGGAGATAGTCTAGGATTGTCAGTCAGCAGAGGGCCACTTGAGCATGGTTGTGTGTTTTTTAAGTCACATTTAGTTCTGGAGGCGCAAATACTGAGTAGAGAGAGTTGGATTTCACCAGTGATGTACTTCTTCCAGGAGAGTATGATTAAGAGGAGTACGAGGGTAAGCACAGGGCAGTGACTATGATGATTGACTGGAATACGAATTATGTAAAGAGTAAACATAAGAGTGGAGAGGATGAAGGACAGTGGAAAATGATAGG
This sequence comes from Balaenoptera physalus, assembly GCF_965194825.1. NCBI lineage: Eukaryota > Metazoa > Chordata > Mammalia > Artiodactyla > Balaenopteridae > Balaenoptera > Balaenoptera physalus. Next base: position 90,146,603 of record NC_138894.1, read on the forward strand.
ATCTGGAATGAAGGTCCCTTTTGAGTCAAAAGATTGTTGGAGTTGAAGTATTAGAGTGAGCTAGTAAGATAAGAGGTGGTGGTCAATGAGTAGGATATTTAAAATTGAGATTATGAGGTGTTGCAATTATTGGTAATGGTAAGGTTAAGGAGACCACACAAGTGGATTGTCCAGAGTATTAGGATATCTAGGAGTATAATGACATCACCAAGAATTATGACAGGATTAGTGTTAGAGAGTGTGTCAGTTAGCAAGGAACTAAAATCTTCAGAGACTGAGGGTCAGTGACGGTGGGTGGCGGGTGCATAAGAAGGGACGTGGTGGGTGGCTGATGATGTGTTTCAAAGCTCACAGTTTGCAGAAAGAGGAAGAGTGATCTAAGATTGACCACTAGAAGCAAAGAGAACATTTACCCCACCTGCAAGATCTACCATTTGAGAGGGTTGTAATGTAAGATAGGTAGTGTCATCAAGGGAAAAAGTAAGGTTTCAGCTAGAGCAGGAAGGTGAAAGGAATGGTCATAAAGAAGTTCAAGATAATAAATGAATTGCATATCTATGTGAATAATACTAACATAAATACCTACTTTCTTGCTTTACTAAGTGTAACTTATTTAATCTTAGATAATTGTATCACCAGTGTTTGAGGGCAGACTCTTATCTGTGTAAGGTTTTATGACAGAACCATTAGAGGAATCAAATTGAATTTGAAGAATTCTGTACTTAAGGAATTTACAGCTAATAGATGTGATAAGCACTGTGTAGGAATAACTGTTGTAAGTAGAAAGTGACATGTTCATTGAAGAACATGTAATATGTCAAATTTCAAAAGATGGGAAATTTTTATCCTGGCATATGAAGGAGGGCTTCATGGAAATGAACTGCATTTGAGCTGGTCTTGAAGCAGAGATAAGATTTGGCAAGTAGAGATGATCATGAAGAACATTTTCTTATGCTTAGCACTCAGTCGTGGTACATGGTTGCCCCTTGACAAATGATTAGTAAGTGTTGAATGTTCTGTGGTGAAAGACTGATGATATAAGCAAAGTTACGAGGGTAGAAAGATCAGTGTGAAAGGTTAAAGTTTTGTTGGTCTAGGCAATGCTCTCAAATAGAGATAATGTGAGTCAAATATAAAATTAAAATTTTTCTGGTAGTCATATTTAAAAAAATAGAAAGGTGAAATTAATTTTAATAATGTATTTAACCCAGTATAACCCAAATATTATTTTAACACGTAAAAAATATTAATGAGATATTTTACATTCTTATTTTGGTACTAAGTCTTTGAAATCCAGTGTGTGTTTTATAGTTACAGCATATCTCAAGTTGGGCTATCGCATTTCAAGTGCTCAATGGCCACCCCATAGCCAGTGGCGTCTGTATTGGACAGTACAGATCTAGAGCAAATATGAGTGAAGAATAGTAGAACAATGGGAAGTAAGATTGCAGAAGGTTGGTGGGGCCAGATGGCACAGAAGTTTGAATGCTAGTTAAGGATTTTCTTTTCTAAGCATTTGTAAGCTGTCAAATAATTTTAAGGAGAGCATGAAATGTACAGATTTAAATTTCAAGAAGATTGACTACTTAATAGTAGGCTGGAGATGGGCTGGAGCAGTGGGTGATTAAAGGCAAGGAAACAAGTTAGTAGGTAATAAATAATCAGAATCTGAGCAAAGCATAATGGGGAATGGAGTAGAGAAGGAAGCACCTGTGAGACCTTAGAGGAAGTATCAGCAGTACAGAGGGAATGACTTGATGTAAAGGACAAAGAAAAGGATTTCTGAATCTGACTTACATAAAACGGCACTGCTTATTAGATATAGAGTAGGTAAGATTTGAATGAGAAAATATGAATTGTTTTGGATATGTTGATGCCAAGATGCTGGCTGAATATTTATTTACCCAACAGTCTTGGGGCATATATTCGCTACTTTAAATATGAAAAATAAAAATGTTTACCTTTAAGGATAATAAAAAATTCATTACATTTAAGGAATTTGTGATCTCCAAACTATTACTCTTGTATTCCATCAGTAAAAGAGTTTTGAAATATCTTCAAATAGACATGTCTTATTTATAATTTGTGTACATCTATTAAAATACTGTGTACATTATAAAATACACATAAAACAGGAGTTCAAAAGTATAAGCTAAATCTATAAACATATTTTTGAGATATTTATGACACCAGAAAAACGTTTCTCATTAAATTAAATATGCTTAATTGCTTTTAAAAGTTTTGGCTTCATGTTGTTACAGTGAATTGAAGATCAGGTTTGAAGTTCAGTTTATTTTGCTACTGCGTTTTAAGGACTATCAGGATTTTTTTTTTTTAATTTCACAAAGATATATGGATACAAGTGGAAGAAGCACAGTATATCAGTGGCTGCAGTTATTAATCACAACACTCATTTTCCAGTTCCGTCCACTAGTTATACGACTTTTTTGTGTGGTTGTTGAAATTCGGTTAGTAAATTGCTGTTTTCTCTGATGAGGCCAGTTCTTGAAAGCAAATCAGAAATAATTTATTTTTATATTTTAACATATGGCTGAACATCTTTAACTGGGTCAGAAAATTATGTTTTCAAATTTTAAAAACATGGATGTGAAAGTTAAAAAACAATTTTAATAGGCCAAGCATCTTATTATCTGCAAAATTCACATATGGATGGAAACATTTCCAGACACACCCTTTTCAAAAATATTCCTTCCATAGCAAGAATTTCTTCTAAAAAGAAAGTTTTTCTTTTCTTTTCTCACTTGTTGTTAACATATTACCTTTACTGAGACAAAATCTATTAATTTTTCCTCCAAATGTTCGCCAGCATACTATAATAAGTACTCGTTACCATAGGCAAGATCAGATTTGGAACACTTGCCTTTTTATAGAATAGAAGAAAAATGGTAATTCATCTCTAAGTTCAATAGCTTTTAAAAGTTCATTGTGACAAGATAGCTAGAAAACTTTTATGTGAAATTAAAATTTTTGATGGTCGTTCTTCATCTCACTACAAAGAATTGAAAAATTCTGTTACACTTTAACAGTCTTATTTTTATAAATTTTACAGTGTTGATGACATAGCACTTTGTGCTCTTACGGATTTAATTTCTTAGTTGTAAAAGCTGTTCAGTGAATGAATTGCATGTATATACTATATGTAATGTAGTTCTAGAGGCAGTTTTGTATTTCAGCTGAAGTATCAGTTCTCTCAATGGTTACTGTTACAGAGGTTTTTCCTTCAAATATAGTTTTTTTTAAAAAGTTTTATTTATTTATTTATTTATTTTTGGCTGTGTTGGGTCTTCGTTTCTGTGCGAGGGCTTTCTCTAGTTGCGGCAAGTGGGGGCCACTTTTCATCGCTGTGCGCGGGCCCCTCACCATCGTGGCCTCTCTTGTTGCGGGGCACAGGCTCCAGACGCGCAGGCTCAGTAATTGTGGCTCACGGGCCTACGTGCTCCGCGGCATGTGGGATCCTCCCAGACCAGGGCTCGAACCCGTGTCCCCTGCATTGGCAGGCAGACTCTCAACCACTGCGCCACCAGGGAAGCCCCAAATATAGTTTTATTAAAGAAATAATTTACTATTGAGAATACAGTATATTTTCATTACAACAGTATCCAACCATATTTTAACTGATCAGGTTAGAAAAAGTGTGTACTTTCTTCCAATTGTGTAGTAACCCTCTCTTATGGAGTAATTTATTTTGTTGCTTATTACATCAACTTTTCAGTTTTTTTTTTTCTGTGTGCGTTCCAAAGATACTTGGTCTCAAGAAAATGTATTTTAGTTTGTTACCATATTGTTTTTCATAACATTTCAGCCATTAGAAAAATCCAGTGTTTCCCAATGATGTCTGAATTAAAAACAAAAAAACGAAACCTTTTTTTGATGTTAAAGAAACAAACAAGTTTTATTTTTTTATTTTAATAAAAAATAAATTAAAAATAAAAATAATTTAAAAAAAGAAACAAAACTAAAACACAAGGCTTTCAAACGTTTATCATTAAGCTCAATGAAAATTTGTAAAATTCTGGGTAGCACACAGGCATTAAATATTATGCAAATAATTATAGAGATTTTTTTTCATGTTCCTGTTGTTTAGGTTTTAAATTGTGATGGCTTCAGTCATTAACATGAAATATGAATTTCTGAAAAGCTTTGTGTTCTGCAAAATCATGCACCATAAATAACACAGCTTATGAGAATAATAGAGTAGGAACAGACTGTGCAAAACCTATACAAATTTTAACCATAACACTAACAAAAACAATAATTCAAATAAAAATAGCAACAAAGTTAAATCTCTGCTGGCATTTGTACCCAGCATCACAGACATTTGAATATCTGTAGCCTTAAACCCTGAGGCTTGAGCTTTTTTCTTTGAGATTTAGGCCTATGAAGGCCTTTATTTCTATAGCCTTCTTTATCAGGTTTTTGTTTGTTTTTAACAAAGGAAAAATATCTTCTCAGCTTTTTCATCTGCACTTGTAACCTTACTAGATAGCTTAATGTCATGAACAGTGTAGGGGTTTTTGAAGCTACTATTTGTACATTAGTAAGGCATTTCTGCGTGATATTTGGCTTTTTTCTTAATGTCATCCTGTATTGCTAAGGCTTTCTCTTTGACTTGAGAAAGCTTGCCCATCATTTAAAAACATTAACAAGCTGGAAAAAATCACATATTTTACTTAATTGAATTATTCCCTTACTTTTCAGTTACATGTGGGATAATTTGTGTTACAGAAATCCAGATTATAGCAGTACATCATTAATGATTATGGATGTAATTCCATATTTCAAATAGGCTTTAGGTAATTTTTAATTTGGGGGGCAGTGATGTGATTAGCTTGCCATTGTTTTTAGCCCCATAGTTTGGGCAATAAGAGCTTATATAAGGAGTAGGTTAAGAGTTAATACTGCCATTTTCTTTCTGTTTCTACTAATTGCATTTTGGTATTATCTTAAATCTGTGATTATATACATTACATTCACTTTAAAAATAGCTTTATTGAGGTGTAATTGACATAAAATAAATTGTACATAATGAAATTGTACAGTTTGGTAAGCCTTGGCATATGTCTGCACCCCAAAATGGAATGCTTTTTAATCTGCTTGGTAATATTTCTACTAGTAAAGTTTTAAAAATCTGGGTACATGTAAGCTGTAGTATGTCACAATTCAATGAAAGCTAACAAGAGTGAGATGTTGCTGAAAACCTCTATGTTAAACTTACAATTTTTTAAGCTTAAATGTGTAAAATTGTAATATTTTCTTCTTGCACCTCAGTGGATCATCTTATACATTCCCACTGAGTACATTTACCCAACTTGGGAGATTTCTGAGGTCCGTTGGATATTTGTTGGACACTTGGAAATACGGTACTGAGTCCCAGGGTAGAAGTCAGTAGAGCTATGAGCCATAGAAGATGGTTCTCAGAATAAAGTTCACATATGTGCTTGTTTCGCTAACTACTCCCTTTGAGCGTAGGAGAAATTATGGCTATTTGTGAGTTCCACTTAAGGGTGATTTTATGTTCAGTGTTTTTAAGTGATTGTCTTTTAAACCAGTGATACTAACGTGTCTCTAAATTGACAAGAAATTGTTCCTACTTGAAGTACTGTTATTGCCAGCAATTGATCAATAAGCAGAGGAATTGTGTATGAAATGATGGTAATCAGCCTTTAGAAACTTTAGATTTGCCTAAACTATTAGTTTTCAAATTGTTTTAGCAATGAGACCTTTTCTCTGCCAAATAAAAATTTATAGACTACCAAAATGTAAAACAGACCAAAATATAGTGCATTAGATTCCCTTACCAAGACTTGCTCACTTCTTCTATTTGTAGGGAAGTGCACATACAGTGGACAAAAGAGAGATGGGACAGATATTGAATCTAAAAGGTTTTAAAATTTTTTCTAATTTTTAGAAGTGTTACTAAAAAAAAAAAATTCCCTCAGATGTGTAGAAGAAATACTGCTTCCTGGGTAAGGAAGAGGTACACCTTGCTTCTGTAGTTCTACTGAGAAGAATATTTTGCTTTTTCACTAAAAGTAGGTGGGCCAGGGACTTCCCTTGTAGTGCAGTGGTTAAGAATCCGCCTGCCAGTGCAGGAGACACAGGTTCGAGCCCTGGTCCGGGAAGATCCCACATGCCGCGGAGCAACTAAGCACATGTGCCACAACTACTGAGCCTGCGCTCTAGAGCCCGCGAGCCACAACTACTGAGCTCGTGTGCCACAACTACAGAAGCTTGTGCGCCTAGAGCCCGTGCTCCACAACAAGAGAAACCACCGCAGTGAGAAGCCCGTGCACCGCAACGAAGAGTAGCCCCTGCTCGCCGCAACTAGAGAAAGCCCGCGCGCAGCAACGAAGACCCAACACAGCCATAAATAGATAGATAGATAGATAGATAGATAGGTGGGCCATTGAGTCTGTACAGCTACATAAGTAGTCAGAGGGAGCAAAGAGCATGTTCTTTAAAAACAACCACTAACAACTATTTTTGTTTTGCTGAAATGTTCTTCACTGTTCCTAGTGGTAGTTGTATGGGTAGCAGAAAGAGCTACTTCTGATTACAACTTTTGCTTTTGTTATGTACCAAAATGGCTCTGTCCCAAAACACTTTTCCATTTCCTAATACATTCCTTTTCCAGTGGGGGTTTTTATGAGAATTAAATGAGAAAGTGATTCTACTCTATCTGGCACAAAGTAGCTGCTTAATGAATGTTGATTTCCTAGTGTGATTTGTGGGTATATATTTTTGCCCTTTAATTTTCCTGTGAACTTGGTTTGTAAAGTACTTGGTTGTGCCTTAAGTTCATTGTTTAGATTTGATTAATATTTGACTGGAAAACTGAGGATATTATGTTTGTGAGTATAATGGATGTGATACTGAAATATTTTCAGTGATTGTTTTTATGTGGGATATAAAATGAAAGAGTTAAATCTCTGTAGTTTTAAAAAATATTAGTGAGAACTGTAGTGACATATCAAATAATGGTGACATGTCTAATAATAGGGAAGGACAGTTTTGTGTTTGAAATTCTTTTAATTCCATCTCAGATTCACTCAGCAGTGAGTTCCACTTCTCCTTTACAATTGCTGGATTGGTTTTAAAAATTACAAGAAACGTATTTTTCTTTACTTGGAAGATGGGATACAGAATATAAGGTTGTATGACTCAACAAGATACCCTCCCTCCCAGCACTTCAAACACAAATAAGGATTTAAAAGTGTTTGGAGGATAAGTCTCTAGAATAGAAAACCTTCGTTGAAATTTAGCAAACTTGGGGAGTTTTTAACTAATTTTTGTCTCATACTTCCTCTCTGATGAAGTAGACAGTATATTAGATAAGGTATGTGAAAATGCCTGAGAATAGTGATGGCATACAGGTTTTTAAATGTTTTACTGTTTATTTGCCCCTGTGATGTTTTTATCTTGTCAGTTAATTGATTGTTGTCCAGTACATCCAAAACAATTTTAATGATGTATAACACACACACACACACACAAAGTATATATACTATATGTATTGATATATAGCATGAAAGGCTTAAGATCAGTGGGAACTGTATTCTTTGTTCAGAGGTTCCCCTTCCCCACAATTCAGAGTTCAGGTTTTAAACAAGTTTTTGTTATAATATTCCCTTAACTGTTCTAAATATGAATTTTATTCTCTTAGACACCTATTACTTCATTAATGTACCACCTATATTGTTTTGTAGAGAGCTTTAAGAGCTGATTTTACTATAGCTATAGGTAAAGATTCATAAAAGCAAACCAGAAAACAGTTCTTACGCTTTGTTAAATTAGCTACTCAAGCTTATGGTGAAGTTAACTTATATCACACAAAATATGTACAGGACACTTTCACCCAGTACTCTTTAATTTCTTATTTTCCTAGATAACTTTTTTTTCCTTCAAATATTCTTTTTTGATAGGGGACAGGATAAATTTAGTCTGTCATTAATTTGGTTGACAGACCTTAAACTAATGTACTTACAAAGCTATATTGTAAAATAAGCATTACGTATTTTATTCATCTGATGTTGATAAATGATAGCAGATTAGTTAATATTACTTAGATTTTTCTAGGTGAAATAGAAAGTGTACTATAAAAAATAATATGGCGTATACATAAGATTCAGAACATTTTCTGCATGCTTATAGGGGGCTTTAAAATCTATATTTTATACACTAGCGATGGATTTGTTTGGCCCCACTGTTTTTACTTTTGTGTTTGTATTTGGAGTTGTAATAACAGAAGGCGAAAATGTAAATATTACAAATTCATTTACATGACACTTCCTGGTCACTTATCTGTACAGCAGATACACAGAAATATGTTTCCTATTTTGTTGTCTTAACTTTAAAATGTGGATATTGTTCAGTACTCTGTTAGAGGAATAACTTTATTAACTTTAATTTCAATAATAAAGTATAAATGTATCATAAAATTCTAATTCTGTCACTTATAAAATGTATTGGCTGGGGCAGGTTTTTTAACCTCTGTAAACTTCAGTTTCTGTGCCTACTAAATGTGAGTATAATAAGAGTACCTAGTTTATACATTGTTGTGAGGATTAAAATGTTGATTGCTTGAGCTGTGCTCAGCACATGGTACAAAGTAGTCAAGAAAAGTTCCTATTATTATTAATAAATACTGTATTGACCTGTGTAATTTAGTTATAGTTTTTGGTAGATAGACTGTAAGGTATCACATAACTTATGGTCAAGTTGAATGCTTGGTATTATTTAGGGTCTGTGAATGTGAACTCACAGTAACATTTTTTTTTTTTAATTTGGCTGCGCACTGCGGCTTGTGGGATCTCAGTTCCCCAACCAGGGATTGAACCTGCGCCCTCATCAGTGAAAGTGCGGAGTCCTAACCACTGGACCACCAGGGAATTCCCAGTAACATCTTAAAGGAGGTTTTTGTTTTGTTTTTTAAACATGCAGCAATTATAGAAAAACAAGTGCTAAGAAAGTGGTGAACGGTGGTTTGGAAATAACAAAGTTATTATCTAAATAGCTTTTATAGAAGTCACTGATGACCTCAAAGTGTCTAATGTCTCAGTCTTGATTTACTTGACTTACCAGTCATATTGATTTTGTGGATCACTCTCTCCCTCTTTGCTACATGCTTCACCTGGCTTCCAGGACACCACAGCAGTCTTGAGTTTCTCCCTCCTTTACTACTTGCTTCTCAGTCTCCTGTACTGCACAGTCTCTTAATAAGTGGTGTGTCCCAGGACTCAGTCCTTGGTCCTTTTTTATTTGTCTACACTCACTCCTTTAGTGATCTTATCCAGTTTTATGGCTTTAAATACCACCCATATACTCACAACTCATAACATTATGAAACTTTCAGCTAAAAGATAATTTGCTGCATTTAACAATTGAAATTCCTAGAAGGATGTCTCCATCATTTTGCTTATCACTTTAGACATTCCAGGTTGGTGAAGTCTTTCTGACCTCCTTCCTTTTTTTTCTTTTTCTTTTTCTTTTTTTTCTCGGTGGATGCATTTTATTTGGAGATTTAAAAACAATTAGATATTTAGAAGCAGTTTATAGTGAGAGTAAAATCAAGTCCAATACTTCATTCCTTCATGGCAACTAAAGTATAAAAGGCTCTGTGTTCAGGAAAAGTTAGGAAAATAGGCCATTCTATACATACTTTTTTCCACCATGATGATTGTAATGGGAAAAATTGGGTGTTGGCTTGTACCTGTTTATTCAGAAAGAGAGTAGAATAAATCACTTTTCTCTCTGCTGTCCTCTGGTGCTAACTTTTTACATACAGGCAACCCAAGTCAGTTCCAGTATTACAGCTGATTCACATATTTTAAACCAGTGATATTAGAGATGCGGGAGATCTGGTAACTGGGCAAGCTCTGGGGGCTTAGTTTAAGATTTTCTTGAAAGCTGTGTCTGATCTACCTCTTTATGCAGTTTCATATGAAATTTGGGCAATAAGATTTTTTTTTAGTGTCTTTTTAGGAGCTGGGATTTTCACTCCAGCTACCGTTTTCCCAGTAATCAGTCTGGTTTTCGCCCATTACCACATTTAGGTTCTTTTAATTCTCAATTATTGGTCTTACAGCTTTCTGCCCTGAAATCCAGTAGATCTTTGTGACTTTAGCTCCTACTTTAGCTCCTACATTGCTCAGCATTTTTCTTTCTCGTTCTTGAATGTTTTGTGGTGGTGGTGTTTTTTTCCTTTCAGTGGGGCTATGACTTTTAAATGTTCTCCTGTCATTTCTGTGCATTTGAAAGTAGGGAAAGGGACAAATAGTGTTAATTTTCTTCATTGCTTTGAAGTTTTGGTTGTAGGCTTTTCTTTAATATAAGTTTTATTCTTTTAAAAGTTTCTTTATCTTAGCTTTAGTATCACTTTCTATGAAAAGAATCACAGTTGAAATCACAAGACACTGAAAAAAAGTCTTACCTCTTAAGGTTTATATGAAACTGCTTAACGAGGATGGTCATAGACATAGGCTTTCATTCAAGTCTTGAGGTAATCCAGCAACTGTAACTCAGTATCAGTTTTGTGTACTGAAAATTCTAGTATCTTTTAAAAATTCAGAATTTGTTTCTTAAAAAGTGGTACTAAATAGAATAAGTTTCAAATGTAAAAATTTATAAACATAGAACCTTAAGTATAAATGTAAATATATAAATATGTATTACCCCTACATTATCTTCTGATGTAAATTATTAGCAAATTAAGGTATTTTTTAGTATTATTCAAAAATAAATATTACCAAAAAAACTTACTGCACAAGTGAAATAGTATGTGATCTTTAAGAAATGGTTTAAAAAAAAACAAAATAGTATTATTGTTGAGTTGAGCAACTGTTCAAATGTTCCAACTGCTGAAAAAGCTCTCGGACTCTACACTAGTGGGGTATATTATGGGAAAATATTTATAAACTGATTCCAGTTTTTTCCTGTTTATTTCATCTTTGTGTAACTCCATTTCTCTGTGATAACTTTCAGTTCTTCTAGAATTAGTAAATTAAAAACTCAAGTTACCTTTCTAAGTTTTGCATGTAATTTTCCCCACATTTTCTCCCTACCCAGATCCTCAAAAGTTCTCTTTATTACTGTTTTGTTTTCTGCAATCCTCCAGGTTCCTTCTTTCCCCTTCCAAGCTTCCACTGGTGGTTAAGATGAGGGAGATGAGTTAAGTATATTGAACCTCTAAGATTTAGGTAGTATTTTGCTACATCGTTTTCTAATAGCAAGATCTTGGGCATGCCAAAGTCACTTAATCTCTCTGAACTTTAGTTTGTTTATTTTTTTAAATGAGAATATGTCCTTCTGCCCTCCTCAGTTACTTGGGGATGAAACAATATATGCACTAGTGTTTTAAAAATACTGTTTTCTTCACAAGCATATCCATTGAGTAATTTGAGACTTGGTTTGTTTCTTACTAGTTTTTTTCACTCCCACCAACTTATATGTATGTACTTTTTCATATTTTGATTATAAATTTAATGCATGCTTGTTGTAGAAAGTCTGGAAAATACAGAAAACTTACAGAAGAAAATAGAAACCTGAACAGTGCATCATCCTGTTTTCATGTTTTTAGGGGAAATTTAGTTTTGAGCCTGAATTTCCTGAGGGTAAAGATAGTTAGTGTCTCACTTGTTTTTAGATTTTTCTATTCTTTGTATACACTAGGCACAAAATTAATGCTTGTTGAATGAATGGGAACTTAGTCTGGATGTATTTCTTAAAGTAAAAAGCTAGGTAAAATTTTACTGGACATTGGAAGAGAGAAAAGACATCTGACTAGCAAAAATAATAGTGGATGCATATTTTAAAATGACATTTTTCTCTTGGCTAAAACTACAATGGAAAACATGATAGGGTCAACCCTAATATTCTCTGGCAGAAGTTAAGAAACTATTTAAAGCTATTGGATATGGTGCCACTGGGGGCAATTTCAAATCAAGGTGGATTAACATTAACTCAGTGAGAGCAAAACAATAAAATTTAAAGGCTTTTTATCTTGAATGCTTGAAAATTGTAACAACTTTCTTTTTTCTCTTTTTATTTTTTTGTTAAACAGGATGGCTTAAATTCCTTGGTCCTTGATTTGGATTTCCCTGCTTTGAGGAAAAACAAAAATATAGATAATTTCTTAAATAGATGTAAGTATGTGTAAACTTCATATTTGATCATATGGCTCTACTTTTGATAAGAGATTTATGTTTAATGAATATTATTACAGTCCACAAACTTATAACTTAACTTACTAAATTTAAATTTTTTTTAGTTTGCCATTTGATTTATTTAAATACTAATATTCTTTATTTCAAAGCAGAATTGCCAAACCAATTAAAGTATGTAAAGTAGGTAAAGTTCAAGGTTTTGATTAAATTAAGATTGCTTAGAATTTCAGGACAGGTCATTTATGGCAGTTCCAAGAGAAGTTTTCAATTAATGTTAACAACTCTAAGACTTAGCTTTACATTACCCAGAAGACTTAATGAGCTTTATGTTTGTATAAATGTAGACATTTCAGTATAGCTAATGAAAGATAATGTGATAACAGATATTGCCATAAACGTAGTAACTATTAATATATGCCAGTATTGATGTTGCAATGAAGTTGTAAATGAAGTTGAATTCTGAGAATAAGAAATTCTCAAAATAATTGTATACACTTTATGTGAACACAGTATGCTCTTTAATTTGTAATTAATCAGAAACTAGGCTGTTTTCCTAATTAAAAAATCTTATCTATAGTTATCAAATCTACAATACGTGATTACTGTTTTTCAAAGAAGTAAGCTACCAACATTCATGACTGAGATGAGCCTTGCGTACGTTCGTAGCAGCTTTCTGCAGTGATTCAGAGTGTACTCCAGGGTCGCCTGGGTCGTCGCAGTTTCAGCTGTCATATAACTTGCCAAGCAACAGAGTCAGAAACAGAATAGTTTAACTGCTACTTTTTGGTAGTCATTAATGTGTTTATATGTGTTAAACCAGAGAGTTTTTGTCCTTTGATGTAAAGTGTATGTGTCTTAGAGTTTTAAATAGCAACATTTAAAAACTGACGGATTTAGCTGGAAACAAAGCCCAGTTTCTTGAAATAAAAATTTGTTTACAAATATGGTGATTATTTTAAAAGGTTGCTTATAAATGTGATTGATATTATGGTGATCTTTTTACTGTAGATGAGAAAATTGTGAAAAAGATCAGAGGTCTACAGATGAAGGCAGAAGACTACGATGTTGTAAAAGTTATTGGAAGAGGTGCTTTTGGTGAAGTCCAGTTGGTAAGAAAGAATTTGTTTTGTTCTTTTTATTATTTCTTTTAATGACATGGTTTTGTGAAACATTATCAGTGGCCCTTGAGTAAATCTAATTTCTGTGTCCAACCATGCCAGAAAATTAATTTTATGAGCTTGGTCAAGTCATTCCATCTCTGAGAGCCTCAGTATCTTCATCTATAAAAAGAGATAATTGTGCTGTAAATACCAGGTCTTTTCCAGCTCTGAAACACTGGGATTTAGAATAAGGCCAACTTGGCTTCACTCATGATCTGCCTAACAGTTAATATTCTTCCAGAACTACTGTGTTTTTATTTAGTATGTTCAGATTAATAACATCTCTGCTTAATTAACTGAGATTTATTTAGATATACGAGAAACCCAACAAAGGCATTTTAATAACTGAAAGTAAATATAAAACTTACCTTTGTAGGCCAAAGTGGTAGCACTGGAAATACTTCTAAATGTTTGCAAATATTTCAAATATTTTATTTATATTATTATTATATGAAGAACTATAATGTAATATTCCTATTTTCATCACCCGAATATGAAACTCTTCTTTTTTTTTTTTTTTCTTCTTACAGTTAAACTATGGAGTCAAATTCTGTTTTTAACTTAATAGTGCTTTACTCTTTTTGATGGAGCACCAAGAAAAACTGACTATGTGCCAGCATGGGTTTCTCTAGGAACAAGTCATGACAGACTAACCTTTTGTCTTTTTCTCTTTCATTCTTTCTTTCTTTGATAGGTTTATTGAACTTGTAGATCAGGATAGTGCAATAGGTGTAATATATATCCATAAGATATTTGAAAAAGTCTGACATACTTAGGATGATACGGAGAAGTGTCAACGAATAAGCATATGGATAGGGAGCTTTATAACTACGTTAATAGCTGTATTCTAAGGAGCCCGATGAAGGCATGAATGGTTCCTTGGACAGAGATCCCCAAGGTCAGGTTTTAGGATTCTTTCCTCTCCTATTAAACATTTTATTAATGACTTGTATGGAGGCACTGGTGGCATGTTGAATAACTTTGCAAATGAGTTAAAACTGAAGTATGAAGATGAGCCAAAACCCAGAAATCATCAAATGGGGAGGTCGTTAGCCAAATAGAAGAAGTGAAATTTAACCAGGATAATAACCTGTATTTGGGTGTGAAGAACTCAAGGAATAGATTGCTTAACAGTGATTATGAATTAAAGAGCAGTTTTCCTGAATGTAAACCAGGCAAAAGTCATTGGTGATGTGGCTACCCAAAATAGTAAAGTTTGGACTGCTGTAATAAATTTCTAAGATAATAGAGATAGGTTTTTCTCTAATTTGAGATGACTGGGCCATACCTGGCATATTCAATCCACTCTAGATGCCCTGTTGCCCTGTTTTAAAAGGGACGAATAATGCTCAAGCACTTGAAATAATGCCATCTGAGGTATGGTTGAAGGAATTGAGCCGTTGATGGGAGTAGATTTGAAGAATGGGCTGCCTTCGAAAGTAATGAGGTTTTGTTTTTGTTTTACTTTTGTTCTTAGTCAGTGAAAGTGCTGAAGCTTCAGCTGGTAGAATGCTCTAGTGGGTAGGGTGGGAGATTAGATTACATGACAGTTGATATGAAAGTTTCTATAAGATAGGGAAATTATAAAGTAGTTGAATCCTAGCTCTGCCATGGTCAAACTCAAAAGATCATGGTGAGTTCAGACAGATTTCTCAATCTCTCTGAGTTCCAACCTGTAGAATACAGATAATAACAACTATGTTATGGGGGTTGTTATAGGAAACTAAATGAATTAACAAAATAAATAAGCCTGGTTGTAGTGTTCTCTGACTGTTAACCATTATTATTATTTAGTATTTGATATAGGAGTCATACTATTGTGTGCATGTTTCAAATACAATACATGTATTTGAAACAGGCACATTGTTTCTTCATACTTATTTCATTGTGGTTAGGGAATAAACACTAGAATTTGAAGTTGTATTTTTGGAGGGAAATATGACAGACCTTGACTTGTCATGTTTTTGTGTCAGGGTAGTCATTGTTCTGTGTTAGATTAATTTGATCATTAAAGTTCAGTATGTTAAAGGAAAGGAAAAACAGAAACAGAGGCTTTTATTTTTGTTGTTAATTTCCATCCCGTATTTCATTTTGGCCACAGGATATGCAGAAACAAAGTCATATGTTTTTAAAAATGAAAAATATTTCAACGTTCCACTAATTTGATGACCTGACCTGAGAGCTTGTACATGTTTGTTTTGGCTTTAGTTCTTGGTTGTTACCTTAGGCAGGGACTCTTAAAAAGAAGAATGAGATTGAAAAGGGAAAGCCCAAGTGCTTCTCCCATAGCCTTTTGAAGTTGATTCGTATGTGGAAGATAAGTTAGTTAGGCAGATACATAGGGAATGTTCCATATTTGGCACATCTTTATGATTATTTTTTCTAGTCATCTGAAGAAAGTGTTACAGTAGTAGGTACAAATGTGTCTTCCCTTGTGAAATGCTTTTTCTGGTCAAGTAAAAATATGTTGTCACAGAGGACCTACCAATCAATTTCCACGTAGAAAATTCTCATTGTAAAAGTAACTTCGGTATGTCACAGCAACTATACCACAGTATAAGAGCTAGGGTCCAGACTACCTACGGTTGAATTCTGACTCTTTCGCTGTCTAGCTGTGACTTCAGACAAGTTACTTAATCTCTCTGTGCTTAGTTTCTTATCTGTTAATAAAGATAACAATAGTGTTTATACCTCATGAGATTACTGGAAGAATTAAATGTGACAATATATATAAAGCATTTGGAACAGTTCCTGGAATATATTCAATAGTAAGTGTTTAGTAAATGTTAGCAATTAATTGTCAGACATAAAACAGCGCATTTATCTATATCCATCAATGAAATAGTTAATCAGGATCTGTTATGTTCCAGGAGCTGTGCTAGCCTCTAAAGATACAGTAATATAGCCTCTATCTTGCTGAAAGTGGTAGTTTTGTGGAGGAGAGGAAGAATTTTACTTTAAGCAAGTGAAGTTTTTTCAGATTACAATAAATGCTATGAAGGAAAAGATCTGGATGCTCTGAGAGAATAATGGAGGAATGTGCCTTACTCAGACTGGGCAGTTAGGAAAGGTCTTGCTGTGAGAAAGTGACATTTGAGTTAAGTTAAAGGAGTTGACCACATGAAGAAGTGGGGATAGAGTGGGAGTTAAAATACAGAGGGAATACATGTGAAAATGTCATGAGTCAGGAAAGTGACAAGTCATTTAATTTATTTGGGTGTAGATTTCCTCATCAGAAAAGGCATTTCTCGTGGATTGAAAAGTTCTATAATCCCAGGAGGGCAAAATTTGTTCAGCTTGTTGTCTTTTGTCTTTTTTTCCCCTATCTACAGAGGAGATGTACATTTATGTTTTTGTATCATGAAAGGTCCACAACAATGGATGGTCTTATCTAATATCCCTCTTGTTTTTGGATTCTACTCTTTTGGAATATTTTATCACATCTCATTTTGATGGAACATAATACGAGTCAGAATAGTATATTGATTAAGAGCATGTACTCTGGTGACTTCCATGGTGGTCCAGTGATTAAGACTCTGCGCCTCCACTGCAGGGGTGCAGGTTCCATCCCTGGTCGGGGAGCTAACATCCCACATGCTGCGAGGTGTGGCCAAAAAAAAAAAAGGTGAATCAAGGATTTTGAAATGAGTTTATAAATAAATGTAAAACTGGCTTTAAAAAAAGAGCATGTACTCTGGAGCTAGACCTCTCAACTACCTAACTTCTTTGTTGACTTAGTGTCCTCATTTGTAAAGTGAAGATAATAATAGTTCATTATTCATAGGTTGCTATGAGTGTGAAATGAGCTAATATATGGAAAATATCTAGAATAGTATCTGACACATAGTGAATAGGTAATAAATTGTAGGCTAAAATTGGAGCCTGCTGGAAAAGCAGTTAAGGTCCTTTTAAAGACTCATTTACTAATTTCACATATTGGCTTAACAAAACATGTTTTTATAGTTAAGGTAGTAATGTTCAACTTTTAATAGATATTTTTGCATAAAGTACTCTGGTACTGTGGAAAAACAGTCAAAGCCATCTACTTTTGTTTCTGTTCTGTGGTATGCAGATGTCCTGTCATCAAAGGTTTCATTTCTTTATCTTGGAGTGGCACTAATAATAGAACTTTTATAAGAGGTTTTGTGAGGACTAAATTATGTTATACATATGTGGTACTTATCATGGACGTGGCACATTGTAGGTATCAAGTAAATACTAGCTGTTGTCACTATTGTCAGTTTCTGTGGATTTATGGCATTAAATGAGTTTTAATTTGGAATAAATAATCAGAAGTCTTGTCCTGACTTTCATATATATTTATGTATGTTAATTTGCTAGGGCTGCCATAGCAAAATACCACAGACTGTGCTTAAACAACAGAAATTTATTTCCTTACAGTTCTGGAGGCTAGAAGTTCAAGATCAAAGTGTTAGCATGTTTAGTTTCTTCCAAGGTCTCTCTCCATGGCTTGCAGATGGCCACCTTCTCACTGTGTCCTCACATGGTCTTTCCTCTGTGCATGCACATCCCTGGTGTGTCGCTCTGTATGTCCTTCATCACCTCTTCTCATAGGACTCCAGTCAGGTTGGATTAGCACCATCCCTAACTGCCTCTTTTTAACTTAATCATGTCTTTAAAGGCCCTGTCTCCAAATACAGTCACATTCTGAGGTACTAGAGGTTAGAGCTTCAAAATGTGAATTGTGGGTGAGGGGGACACATGATTCACCCCACTACAGTATGTATGTATGTTAGGATGAACTTTTCAGTGAGATAACCTTTTGACCATGGTATGCATGCTTACTTTTTTTGTTTATGTTTATTAACTTTTCTTGGACACTAATTCTCTTTTCTTTGAAAAAGAAAGTTATAAATTCTAGCCTCGCAAATGTCTTCTTAAGGTAAAAATACAGTCTTCCTCTCTATTAGAATATACATTGTTCTTCAGATATTCCTTTGGTTAGTTGATTAGCAAATGTTTATTAAATGTCAAGTATCATCATAAACATATAACTACCGTCAACACGTTAAACAGGTAAACTACTCAGACAAGGCACCTTTACATTCATGGAGCTTTTGTTTTGAAACTGTTATAGTTTCAGAAAGAAATTGTGGTCTGGGTTCTAAAAGTAGAGTTATAAATTAATCTTCTTAAATGTAATGCGTATATGTTAGGAATTACTTATATATGATTCTTTACTCGGGGGAGATGTATAAAAACAAGTTTTCATGGTAGCAGTGGAAATATTTTTATTTTGAAGTTATATCTTATTATTTTGGAGTTTGGAAACCTTTAATTGGTTTTGCGATATTGTCTACTCATTCTCCTTAAGAAAATGTGACATTAAATTTTTTCTTGGTGGTTTTATTTAAAGCTACACAGATTAGTATATGAATGTATTCTCATTCTCAAAGGTCTAAGTTACTTAGAATTAAGTAAAATATGAAAATCTCTATCATGTCTTCTCTCGATTCCCATTTTCAAACATAAAGGTAACCAGCCTGTTGGTAATCTTTTAGTGCTTTGATGATTAGAAATATTTGGGGACTGTTGCAAAACTAGTGTCAAATTATTTTCAGTGGATATTTTTATTTTATTCTAATTATTTTCATTCTAGGAAAGTTGAAACCTTTCCGTATTGAGTTATAAAAATTGCATCAATGCTAATTATTCTCCCTTGAAATTAAAAATTATTTTATTTAAACATCAAATATGTTCATAGTAGAATAATAAAATAAGCCAACATTATACTTTTTAAAATCACCTGCAGTCCCACTACTGAGAGATAACTACTTTTATTACTTTGATGTATAGCTTTCCAACTTTTCTGTTTCTAAAGATATGTGTAATATATGTATATTAAGGGACCATGTTATGTACATGGTTTTACAACCTGTGTTTTTTTATGCAACAGTAAATAGTAACACACTCTTGTATAACAGTTACAATATGCCAGGCAGGCTGCTAAGCAATTGGTATATAGTAACCAGTCTTTACAACAGTCCTTCTAGATGGTATAACTACTGTTATTCCCATTTTACAGGTGGGGAAATTCAGGTAGATAAGATAAATGACTTGCGAGAGTTCACACAGCTGCTAAATGGTTGAACTGAGATTTGAACTTAGGCAGAGGACTCCAGAGTCCATTCTCTTTGCTCTATGGCCATAACCAGTTTTCTGTGCCAATATAGACTTTGTATGTAATTTTATTGGCTACATGGTGTTTCACTATCATCTTAACCTCTTACAAGTATTCAGTTCTCCTTTCTTGAAACACCATTTTTTCTACATTACTGGCTCTTCCTTCTCAGTTTCCTTAGTGGTTCATTCTCCACCTGACTTGTAAGTATTGTAGTTCCCAAAGGCTAGGCTCTTATTTTTTTTGATCTGCATTTTCTCCCAAGGCAAGTTCATGCAGTCCTCTAACTTTAAATACGATCCATGTGATGTCAAGGCTCAAATTTATAGCTACTGCTCAGAACTTTCTACTTTGCTTTCCAAACTCATATTCATGGTAGCTTATTTGACAACTCCATTAAGATGTATCACAGACATCTAAAACATGTGAAATTAGAATGCTTGATTCCCTCTCTAACTTTGCTCTTCCTCCACAAATCTGTTCCATCTCTTATTTTCCCATCTTAATAAATAAATGACTCTAGCATCAACCCAGTTGATGCTCAAGCCAAAAAATTGGGAGTCATTATTGATTCTCTTCCCCTCATTTCTTATATTTAATTTTTCAGTAAGTCCTGCTCATAATATTTCTCTAGTCTCTCCACTTTTTGGGGGGTATTCACTGCCACTGCCTTTCTCCAAGATACCCTTTCATTCCCAGTCAGGTATGAGGGCCTACTTTGTGTCCTGCTTTGTTTTCTACTTCTGCTAACAGTTTCACCATTGTACTATTGATTTTGGATTGGGAGTGCTGATGGAGAAAATACCAAGACTGGATTTATTAAATCTTCTGCAGATTCATGCTCTCCAAGCTCAGCTGAACCCACATTACTATTTGGCAAACTTTTTTCCCCATACTTCATAGCCTTGTATTTTCACATACCACTCCTAACGCCAATAAGGGTATAATAGAATCAACTGTGGGGCTTTTCTAACATACATGCTTTGTTTCATTTTGTTTTCTTTATTTCCCCACTTCTCTATAATGAGATACATGAAGATGGGAAGTATAGATCTATCTAATACAAACTGCTGCCAAATTGACCCTTCTGAAATACATTCATTGTATCTCTCCTTTGCATTTTATGGCTCCCTTGCCTGCTAAATGAAGCATGAAGTCTTCATCCCGGCCTTCTAGGCCCTCTTATTTAAGATATCACCAATTAATCTTTTTAACCCTTATTTTCCATCATGCTATCCTTTCTGAGCAGGCTACTTATTTCAGCGCATGCTCTTGTTTACTTGTCTGTTCCTCCAAAAATGTTGTTTCACTCACTCTCAGTACTTATTTTAAAAGAGAAGTTTCCTGATTCCTTTTGCTTTCCTTCCTACCCTTTGAGTGTGCCCTCTCTCGTCTGCATCTTTTAATTATGATTGCTTTATTTAATTTCCCATATTATGCCTTGTGCTGTAGTTTATATGTATACTTCTTTGAATCTTTTTATATTGTAAATTTTTTGAGGGCAGGAACTGTGTCTTTTCAGTACTTTTGGCATTCCCATCAGGAGCTCATAGCTGTGTGTCTGAAAATAGTTCACCTATAATCTGGGAAGATGATCTTCTTTAGTCAAGTACACAGTTTAGTAGGAATGTCTGTAGAGCAACAGGGAGAAAGGGGGGAACCCTCACCATGGAGCCATTTGTTAATTCAGTCTTGAACATTGGTAAAGGACGTGTTTGTGCAGCTAGATCATATCTGTGATTGGATTTTTCTTGTCTTTTTATGTCCTGTACAACACAGAACCTGAAATGTAGAAAGTTTTCATTGATGTGAATTGACTGTGATTATTCCTGCTCCCTGGGCTCAGGTGCTCCCTGGGGATCCAGAATGCTAAGGGGATACAGATTCTCAGTGATAGAACTCAAGGCTGATATGAGATGAGGATCTTGTTCTTTGTTTTTTTTTTAAATCTCCTGCTGGCTTGCTCTTAATTTAAATGGTTTTAAACTAAGGTTTTAAAGTGGAACCAACCAGAAGGAAAGAGTGTATGGGAAATGATTCTCTAACACTTGTCACGTAAACTCAGGTTTTTTAGTCCTCTTTGGAGTAAAACAGGCTCCTTGCTGGTTACAGGGTTATTTCTGATTTGTAAAAATTATCTCCCTTCCTCCATGTTTTGGTAATTCCTGTATTCCCCCATTCAATCTTAGCTGCCACAACCAGACCTGGCAGAAAGCAGGAGGACATGCTTTTCTTGTGTCTTTAGTGGAAACCCCAGCAGCACACAATAACTGTTCCAGATCTGTCAAATAGATGCATTGGTTCTTTTTGTAAAAATAATCTATTGTAATTTTTGATATCAAAAATAAATTTTTTAGGGCTTCCCTGGTGGCGCAGTGGTTGAGAATCTGCCTGCCAATACAGGGGACACGGGTTCGAGCCCTGGTCTGGGAGGATCCCACATGCCACGGAGCAACTGGGCCTGTGAGCCACAATTACTGAGCCTGCGCGTCTGGAGCCTGTGCTCCGCAACAAGAGAGGCCGCAATAATGAGAGGCCCGCACACCGTGATGAAGAGTGACCCCCACTTGCCACAACTGGAGAAAGCCCTCGCACAGAAACGAAGACCCAACACAGCCATAAATAAATAAATAAATAAATAAAATTTAAAAAAAAATAAAATAAAATTTAAAGCCTGAAATGGGGCATTTTGGTTAGAATGATTTTCAAAAGTTTTTGTCCACAAGTGTTCTAGGAGATCTAGGTCCATTTTAGGACTTTTTCAAACATGTCTCTAGCTACACTTAGGAATGTTTCATCTACTTTAGAAAAAATTTTTTTAAAGAAGTACATATTAGCTATAAAAAACACAAACAAATCTAAGAAAATAAAAATCCCTCAGAATTCCATCAGCTGAGATAAAACTGTTAACTGTTTTGACCCTTATTATCTTTTTTTTTTTTTTCCACATACATATAGTCAATTAGCTGGTACTTTTGCATTCATCCACTTTTAAAATTAGAAACTAGGAATATAGCAATTTTTTCTCTAACAGATAGAGACATTGGAAGAGAAGCAGTGTTTTTGTCCTTTAGGTAATCATGGACTAGTGACATAGGGGAGACACATGTAAAGTTTCATAACAGAATGAACTGAGTTCCATTTGTCTATGGTGGAATTAGCTAACATTTTCATTGACTATATTCTGTGTGCTAAGTATTTATATTCATTATCTTGTTTTATCTTTTCAACAATTCTGTGAGATTCTTAAGTAGATGAATTCACTGAAATTTAGAGAGATTAAGTGAATTGGCCACATAATTCATAAATAGTTAGGACTTTTGCCCAGGTTTGTTGACATCTACATCCATGCTTTTAAGCAGTACTCTCTGCATTGTTGTAATGAATCGCTACTATATCTATTTATCCATCCATATTGAATAAAGGAGAAAGAGCTAGAGAACAAAGGGGAACGTACAGAGATGCTGAGGAAGATTATAATAGAATCATTCAGAAGGAGAGATCCTCACAAGGAAGGTCAGTGGAAACCAGCTTTCCTGAAATAACAGTGGTTTACTGTAGTACTTTGTAATACTAGTACTAATGTATTTTAAGGTATGAGGCAGACGTTTGGCATGAATACAACTATTGCCTCTTAATGTTTGTTCTGTAGATAAAGTCAAAGACTACAAGCTGGTGGTTCCTGACTCTTGTGTTATGAGCCTGTAAAGTGTTCTATTACAGTAGTTTAAATGAAATTCAGGCCTCATTAACTAGAACATCTAACCAAAATTGTCTTTATTTATTAAAAGTTTTATAGATCTCATAGCTATAATTTTGCTGAATTTGTTAAATTGGATAATTCAGCATTGTGCCAACCACTAGGCAGCCTCACAAATGAAAGTTTGTATTGTATTCTGTTCTTAAAGGAGCTTATGAAGCAGACATGTACACAACTAATTTTGATATTAGATTATTGTAAGCATTTTGGAAACACAGAAAGGGAAACCGTTTTGCATAAAGAATCACCAAGAATAAAGCACCAAGAAGAGGCATTTTTCTCATGTTCAGAAAATCATCTTATGCCTGTGTTGTTGTTTATTTGAATGAATGGCTCTTTTCTCTAGGTTTGTTTGTGTTTAGTTAATTCATATATAAAAGATTAAACATAAATAAATGTTTAACTATTTCCTACTAGCTGACAAATATCTTTTAGTTTCTGTTCATAGCTGTTCTTTATAGCAGAATTCTTAAAACTCTTGTCATGGTCTGAGTCAAACATAAATAATATTATGGTATAAATTAATTGGCTCTTACTGTTATATGATTGCTTTTTCTAATGAAGTTAAGATAACATTCAAATCCGATTTATTCTTAGAATAAGTGAACATTTGAAGAATGGCATAAATACAGAAGCGAGAGTACCTTAGCTGTCTCTTTTTAGTAATGTTTTAAACTTTAAAAAAAAACCCACAACATTTTATTAAAAGCATTGCTGGACTGAGCATTTGCTTTGAGATAATTTGCTAAGTAAGAATCTGGTCTATCTACTGTGGAAGGGATTTCTCCTTTTAAGACTAGGATCCTTCATCCTCTAATCCCCCACCCTCCCACCCATGTTTTCGTATTGCTTTCCCATATATTTATCTTCAGCATTCTATAAATGGCATAACACCATACAAATCAAAGGAATTGTTTTTCCAGTTTAGTAATTTAATATAGAAGATGGCTATAATCTGTGACCCTCATCATAACTTATTTGGCCCTTGGCATATAGGAATCTTTTCATGTAAAGTTACAGTATATCAAAACACTTTAAATTTCAAAGTATTTTAAAATACTTTAAATTTCAAAGTATTTCAAAATAATAAGTGATATAACCCATTGATGTAATAACCTTTCTAATTATAATTTGATTAGGCAGTTTTCATCCTGGGCTGTATTTTCTTTCTATCCATATGGATGTTTTATTTATTTGTTATATAAAGTACTGAGAAGGGATGTTAAAATTTCCAGCTGAAATTAGGATTTGCCTGTTTCTTTCTTTAGTTCTGTCAATTTTTGCTTCATGAGTCTTTAAGCTTATTTATTAGATACAAACATATTTAGAATTTTTAATGCCTTCCTGATGAATTATTACTCCTTTTATCTGAATTATCCTTTTTTTCTCTTTGCCTTGAAGTCTACTTTGTTATTAATATTGCTCTGTCTACTTTCTTATCCTTGCTGTTTGCATGGTGTATCTTTTCCTATCTTTTTATTTTTAACCTGTTTGATCTTATATTTAAAATATATGAGGTTAGGTTTTGCTTTTTAATTCTCATAATCTCTGCCTGTGAATTGTGTGTTTAGTCCGTTTATATTTACACATATTTCAGACTGTTTAAAATTGTCTTGTAGGCCCTTAAGTCTCTATTCATTTTCATTTATTCATCTTTCTCTTTATTCTCTAGATTGATTTGTGTTCAGGTTCACTGAATGTCCTTCTATCTCTATTCTCTGTTAAGCCCTTCCAAAGAATTTTCCATTTTAGTTATTTTTCAGTTATAGAATTTCCAATTGGTTCTTTTTTTAGTTTCCATTTCTCTGTTGGTATTTACTTCTGTTCATTCATTGAGACTATTTTTTCCTTTTTTTCTTTAACATACTGTCTTTTAGGTCTTTGGACATATTTATAAGAAATATTTAAAGTATTTGTTAGCTAAATCCAACATCTTTTGGGGATGTTTGCTATTGACTGCTTTTTTCTTGATGATGAGTCACATTTTCCTCTTTGCCTGTCAGGTAATTTTTAAATTATGTACAGGTCCTTTTTGATATGTGATAGAGACTGAATTTTGTTATTTTTCTTTGACAAGTGTTGATTTTCATTTTAATAAGCTGTCCAGTTACTTGCTGATAACCCTTAACTTTTGGAGCCTTAGTTTTTTACTTTGTAAATGTAGATGTGTTTAAAGACCAAGTTGTTTCCCAAGTCCTTTTAAGGACTCCAGACTCTACTCCCCTTTTGATCTTTTAGGGTTTGGTATTATAAGGCTTTGTTAGGTAGTGCTAGAGTAGGCCTTGCTTTAGAGCATGGTTCTTTCTCCTAAGATGTCTCACCTTGATGTCCAGGAAATCATCAAGGTTTCTCCACTCTTTTTTTTGGCTGGAAATCGAATGTGCCTGCAATGCTGTTTAACATCTGGTGACTCTGTTTTGTTATCAACCCCATTGCAGTTGCTCTCTGGTATACCTTTGCTATTTCCTCTTTGGATAATCCCTACCTTTGTTGAGCTTACATTCTAATATGGG
Source organism: Balaenoptera physalus (assembly GCF_965194825.1). Taxonomy (NCBI): domain Eukaryota; kingdom Metazoa; phylum Chordata; class Mammalia; order Artiodactyla; family Balaenopteridae; genus Balaenoptera; species Balaenoptera physalus. The sequence continues at coordinate 90,172,360 of NC_138894.1, forward strand.
ACTCAGACAGTACAATGAAACAGCATCAAAAAATTGCAAGTTATGATGTCTTCTCAGAAGAAAACAAATCGAGTTGTGGGGTAGAGAACAATGAGTCTGTTTCCCCCACATCTGCAGTAACTTCCTTCACTGTAGTCTTGAACCCCTCAAAATCGTCCATGAGGGTTGGAATCAACTTCTTCCAAACTCCTGTTAATGTTGGTATTTTGACCTCTTCCCTTGAGTAACGAATGTCCTTCTGGCATCTAGAGCAGTGAATGCTTTCCAGAAAGTTTTTAGTTGACTATGCCCAGATCCATCAGGGGAATTGCTGTCTATGGCAGCTATAGCCTTACAAAATGTATTTCTTAAATAATAAGTCTTGAAAGTCGAAATGACTCTTTGGTCCATGGGCAGCAGAATGGATGTTGTGTTAGCAAGCATGAAAACAACATTAATATCATCGTACATCTCCATCAGAGCTCTTGGGTGACCAGGTGCATTGTTAATGAGAAATAATAATTTGAAAGGAATCTTTTTTCTGAGCATAGGTCTCACCAGTGGGCTTAAAATATTTAGTAAACTATGTTGTTAACAGATGTGCTGTCATCTAGACTTCATTGTTCCATTTATAAGGCATACATAGACAGTAGATTGGCATAATTCTTACAGGCCCTAGGATTTTCGGAATGGTAAAGGAACATTGGCTTCAACTTAAAAGCCACCAGCTGCATTAGCTCCTAACATGAGAGTCAGCCTGTACTTTGAAGCTTTGAAGACAGATATTGACTTCTCCTTTCTAACTATGAAAGTCCTAGATGGCTTCTTCTTCCAGTATAAGGCTATTTCATGTACAGGGAAGATCTGTTGGTTAGCGTAGCCACCTTCATTAATTATCTCAGCTAGATCTTTTGGATAACTTGCTGCATCTCCTACATTAGCGCTTGCTGATTCACGTTGCTCTTTGACATTATGGGGAAAGTTCACTGGCAGCCAACTTCTGCTAGCTTCAGACTTCTCTTCTGCAGCTTCCTCACCTTTCTCAGCCTTCATAGAATTGAAGAGAGTTAGAGCCTTGCTCTGGATTACGCTTTGGCTTATGGGAATGTTGTGGCTGGTTTGATCTTCTATTCAGACCACCTAAACTTTCTCCATATCAGCAATAAGGCTGTTTTGCATTCTTATCATTTGTGTGTTCACTGGGGGGTAGCACTTTTCATTTCCTTCAAGAACTTTTTCTTTGCATTCACAGCTTGGCTAACTGGCGCAAGAGGCCTAGCTTTCAACTTCTCTTGGCTTTCATCATGCCTTTCTTACTAAGTCTAATCATTTCTAGCTTTTGCTTTAAAATGAGAGATGTGGGACTCTTCCTTTCATCTGAACACCTACAGGCCATTGCAGGATCATTAATTGGCCTAATTTCGATATTGTTGTGTCTCAGAGAATAAGGAGGCCCAAGATGAGGGAAAGAGACAGGGGAACAGCAGGTCAATGGAGCAGTCAGAGCGCATAAAACATTTATTGATTAAGTTTGCTGTCTTATATGAGCATGGTTTGGTGCACCCCAGAACAGTTACTGATCACAGATCACCATAACAAATATAATAATGACAATGAAAAAGTCTGAAGTATTGTGAGAATTACCAAAATGTGAGACAGAGACATGAAGTAAGCAAATGCTATTGGAAAAATGGCACCAACAGACTTGCTCGACACAGTGTTGCCACAAACCTTCAATTTGTAAAAAATGTAGTATTTACAAAGTACAGTAAGTCAAAGTGCAATAAAACAACGTATGCCTGTAAAAAATGTCGGACCAGGGTGGTATCAGTGGAGGTAGTTAGAAATGGTTGGGTTCTGAAACTGTTTGAAGGTAGGACTGATGTGATTTGCTGATGAGTTTTTATGAGCTATATGAGAAAAAGAGGAGCCAGAGGTTTATAGCCAGAGCAGTTAGAAGAATGAAGATGCCATTTACTAAAATAGGGAAGACTATAGGAGAAATAAACTCAGGGGTGAAGATTTGGAGTTCAGTTTTGGTCATCCTACTAGATATCCAAGTATAAATGTTAGCAGTTATTATTTATTATTAATTATCCAGTAGATGTTAACTTTTATAATCATTCATTAAATATTTATTGGCTCTGTGGTAGAGTTTGCTATGTTATATTCTAGGATTTAAATGATGGTCAAAAATGGACACTGTCCTTGCCCTTATGGAATTAGCAGTCTAATGAAGAAGATAAGAATTGATCAAATAACCATATTATTGGTAGTTTTTCCCTTAAAAAAAAATAAGCTTTTAAATAGGATACCTAGGAAGAAATAAGGATGACTTAACAAAATCACAAATAACCCTTGATATCTAAATTTACTAGGTTCTTATGGTCAGATCGTGATGGATACATGTACATATCTTACAAGTTTCTCATTTAACAACATCTTATTCTTAAAATTGGTTAGCTTAATTAACAGGGAATGAAGCTTCATGAATTCAGTTTTATTTAGATGAAATGAGGTAGTTATATATTGAATCTAGCATATAAAGGTATTGTATATTTCATGAAATATTTAGGCTGTGGGGAATTTTCTCCTCTCTTTCATTAAAAATGTTATGTTTTTACTTTTTATTAGTTAGCTAAGGATCATTTTGTTTGTAACTAAAGTCTTTTAAGAACAGCATTATAGTATGATCTGTTGTTCACCATTTTCTCATAAAATTAAAGAATTAATTCTTGTGTTTTAAAAAATCAACAGGTTCGTCATAAGGCATCACAGAAAGTTTATGCTATGAAGCTTCTTAGTAAGTTTGAAATGATAAAAAGGTCAGATTCTGCTTTTTTCTGGGAGGAAAGAGATATTATGGCCTTTGCCAACAGTCCCTGGGTGGTTCAGGTAAGCATACTAACTTTTATAAGTTTATTTCCCCTTTTTATAAGTGTTTATTATTTTTAAGAATTGATTTTGCATGCTGAAAGTCCTATATCTCATTCACATAATGACAGTGCAGTTATTTTTTAATAAGATCTGATTCATTACACTTGTTTAATCTTCCTAAATAGTGTGTTATATAGAAATGACATGTAATACTTAATTGTTGTATAAAAGCAAGTATTACTTGCAACTTTCTCTTTTTTAATTCCTTTATAAAGAATTGGATTGATTACCAATATGCCATTGTTCTCCACCTACTCTTTCTCATGATTTACATAATAGGAACAATAATCAGCTTATCTTGAAGAGGGGGAAAAATTCTACATTAAAATTTTTGAAAATTCTCTTACTACCTATAATGTAAGACATTCTTGGGATTCCTAATTCAGCCTTTTATTTGACTGTGAAGTAAGGAATTTACTTGGTTACCCAGTAGTACAGGTCACAGAGGAAGGACAGGATAAATACTTTATTCTTTCCCTGTATTTACCAGTTTTCAAAATAAGGGATTAGTTTACTTTTATCCTCAAAGGTGACCAATTTGGGAGAAGTATCAGTTTAAACTCACGGACTTAAAACCTATTTGATGTGTTTCAGTCCTTTATCTTATTCATACTCAAATTGTGACACCTTTGGCAGTGATCATGTTCAGGTTGGCTCTGAGTCCTTTTGACAGAACCTTAGTTAGTCTTCGATAGCTAGCTTACCGTCTTGATACATAACAGAGTGTTCCAGACCTGTCTTGTACATTTTCTGTCCTTCACATGGAGTTAACCTTGCTTGTAGGTCCATCTTTTGTACATGTGTGAATATTTCTTTAGAATAGATTCCTAGCATTGGAATTGCTAGGACATATGGTGTGCACGTTGGGCATTTTGTTTGGTATTGCCAAATTGCCTTGTAAAGAAAGGTTTTTTACAAGTTTATATTACACTCTAATTGTCCAATAGATGTTTTATTTCACTAAATTTTTAGCAAATGCTGCATATTGTAATTATTTTAAATTTTTATTAGTTGCATCCTTGAGAAATAAGATGTTATTGTGTTAAGTTGCATTTTTTATTATGAGGTTCAGCATATTTCGTATGCTTATTAGTAATTTGTATTCCTTCTCCACTGCTTATCCCATTTTCTAATGTGTTGTTTTGCTTTTTTAAAATTGGTTTGTTAGAATGTTAATACATTATGGATATTAATCCTTTGTTATATATGTTGGAAATATATTCTCTTGGACTATTGTCTGTTGTTTATTGAATTTTTAAATTTAGATGTAGTCAAATCTGTAGATTGCATATTTTAATTTTTGCTGGCAACACCTTCCCCATCCTTAAGATGAGGAGTTTATAATCCCCAAGATTATAAAAATATTCTCTTATACTTTCTTTAACTTTTTATATTTTTATTTTTTGGGGGGGGTTCTATTTCTAAGTCACTAGGAATTTATTATTTTTATTATGAAGTAGGATTTGTTTTTCCCAAGTGGGTAGCCAGTTTCCCCAGTGCCATTTGTGGAAAAGCCCATGTTTTCCCCGTGAAGTAAATGAAAGGTCCTGTATATCATTCATGTGTATTCATGTATACACATGAATTTCTCTTTTGACTGTTTGCCATTACTTTGATTTGTTATTGGTTTATACACTAAAATCATTGTTTTAATTTCTGTAGTTTTTCATTTATTTTGGTATCTGGTAGGGCATGTCTCCTCTCATTATTCTCCTTTTATAATAGTTTTTTGGCAGTTCTTAAAATTTTTCTCTATAAAGTTAGAATCAGCCTTTCATTCTGTTAAAAAATACAGTTAAAATTTTGACTTGCATTACTTTAATTGGTAGGCTTTTTTTGGGGGGGGTGGGTTGTTTTTATTATTTTGAACTATTAGGTCTTCCCATAACAATAATAGTATATCTCTTTGTATAGAGATTGATCTTCAGTAAAGCCATATTACTTTTTCCCCCAAAATAGGATCAGAAGAAACGTGTGTATAAGAAAATAATTTAAAATATGTAGATATTCAACATACGAAAGAAAAATAGAATTGGCTCAGTCTTTCAGTGTAGCATTGAATAGTAGAAATTTTTCATCCTTATCTTTTTTATTTTAAACTTCAGTGGGTAGAGCTCTGATGGTTAACTATTAAATCTGATGTTTGCTGAAGCTTTCTGGTTAAGACAGTAAAGGATTTGGCCTGCCCATCTGTTCTTAGCTTATCAAATATTTTTTATCAGGAGTAATGTTAAAGTATTTGAAATGTTTCCTTCATCATCTTTTGAGATGGTTTTCTTTCTTAAGCTGTTATTATAGTACACACAAAAAATAAATTTCAGGGTAGTGTAAAATCTAAAGTAAGTGCTATTTGCTATAGTATGATATTTTCAATAGAATACCAAATTTGACTTACTTACATTTTAAGTAATTATCCATCTATTTGCATAAGTGACATATGACCTTTAATTTAATTTAATTTATTTTTAACATGGGCTCTTCTGGTTGGTTTTCATATCATAGTGAGATCACCCTGACAGACACAGTTGAAAAGCACACCACTTTCTTCTGAGCTTTGGTACAGCTTATATAAAGTAGAAACTATTCATTCCATGAGGCTTGTTTGAACTTGCTTGCAAATCTTTCAAGGAAAAATTTCAGTGTATTTAATGATATATTTCTTAATTTTTAAAATTTATCATGATACATTTCAAACATATCCCAAAGAAGAAAGAAAGTATATTGAATCCCCATGTATTGTTCACTCAGCTTCAACAGCAGTCATGGCGAGTCTTGTTTCAGTCACACCAGAAATTGGCAAACTTTTTTTTGTAAAGAACTAGATAGTAAATATTTTAGGCTTTGTGGCCCAAGAGGCAAAATCAAAGATATTATGTAGGTACTTACATAACAAGCAAACAAATTTGTACAAATTTTTTATTGATGAAATTCAAAATATAATAATACATTTGAAAAAATACAGGTCTGTTAGGGAGAAGAGTGAAATTATTTTCTGAGGCAATAACAGTTTGCAAAATTGGGGTTCACAATTAGTGTTTCCTATCAAAATCGATTGTAGATGTTCTATTAATACTGATGTATGAAAAGATTTTACATATTTATCTTATCAGAAAATATATTTTCACACAGCTAGTTACTGCTAAATACTATCATCCACCAGCATATGATTTATTTTTTATCAGTAGGCTTTAGTTTTAGACAGTTTTAAAAATTTACAGAAAAATTGAGCAGATGGTAGAGAACTCCCGTATACCCCCTGTACCATTTCCCCTATTACTAACATCTTGCTTTAGTAAGGTACATTGTTACAATGAATGAACCAATATTGATACATGATTAGTAACTAAAGTCCATAATTTATTCAGATTTTTCCTAGTTTTTGCCAAATGTGCTTTTTCTGTTCCAGGATCAACCAAGATAGCATGTTACATTTAGTTATCATATCTTCTTAGGCTCCTCTTGGCTGTGACAGTTTCTGACTTTTCTTGTTTTTGATGACCTTTATAGCTTTGAGAATACTTCTCAGTTTTATTGTAGGATGTGTATGCTTTGTTACTGGAATTCGATGTTTTCCTCATTATTTAGACCAGGGTTATGGGTTTTTGAGAGAAAAACTACAGAGGTAAAGTGCCATTTTCATCACATCATATCAAGGGTACATACTACTCTATCATTTGTGACTCTTGGTGTTGACCTTGAGTACGTAGTTTTGATTGAGCGTATCTATCACTTCGAAGGAGTTTACAGAATTCCGTTAAATTCTTCTCTTGATGTTTACCTTTTAGCACTGTCATTACATTGCAGGTTAATCAATTCCAATTGAAGGTTGGGTAGAAGCTTCTCAGTTGCAAAGTTCAAATGGATTTTTTAATGGATATTTCCTTTGCACTTACATTCATGTCCAAAAAATGCTGCTGGAACTGTGAGACTGTAGTCTGAGATCAGAAAGTATATCCACTGCAAATTTGTGTAGGAATGGAGATCTCATGTATTGTTTTGATTTTGATAGCATGGGAAAGTATATACAGTAGCTTGATGTTAGTTGTCATAAAAATGATTGTGTCATAGAATAAGTTTTGCATATAGCGCTGTTTTGCCTTGCCATTTTAGGTCATTTAGGTATTAAGAAACATTATCAAGTTGCAGCTAAAGCTAATTTCCAAAGCTGTTCAGTTCAGTCATAGTGGTTGAGGGTGGTTCTTGATCAGACAAATTTCAGTCTCACCTCTGAGCTCAAATAATTGCAGTAAAACTTTACCACTGCTAAGCCATTGAACTGCTGTGTAGCAGGGTTAGTCAGGATATTCAGCTTCTATTTCTGGCAAAAATTCACAGAACTGATGGTGATGGTTAAGTCAACAAGGGCAAATAACACCATCAATACTACTTATTTATTAACACATGAGATTCAAATATATTTTCCACACTGTACCTATTGATCAATATTACGAAAAATAACCATAGACTTTGAACAGCATACATTTTCACAAGCTTTGTAAATTTGTCCAACTAAGCCTTATTCTGTTCCACATATATTTTTACCAGCATCTGTTGTAACACACCTTACCAGGTATTACTTCAGGTTGTACTGAATTAATGTTTGCTCAACTTCTTTTAAGGTATTTTTGTCTGTAGTTGATCTATGCGGACTGTTCATAGAGGCTAATTCTGTATTCAGCTTCAAACTTGGCACTCCTCCAATAAATAGTAACTACTGAATAGTATTAATAATATCTGTTGACTCATCAAGAGTCAAGGAAAAACACTTGAAATCATTTGTCTTGTTTTTAAATTGATGATTAATATTGCTCCCAGTGTTCTCAACTCTTTGAGCAACTATTGTTGCTGAAAGATTTAAAGTTGATTTTCTCTAGACACATTTCTTCAGCTGATGCAAAACCAAACACAATTTAAGTATTCACCATTGGTAAATAGCTTTTCTTGCTTGTCTAACAAAAAAGGCATCTTGAAACTTTCTTTGGTTTCAGTCTTACACACATTTAGCAAATTTCACACACATTTAGCAAATTATACCATACTTAATTTTAATCTTTTAATTTTGAAGTACTAAACATTACAAGAACTGTTGAAATACTTTTTAAAAATATTTATTTTATTGAAATATAGTTGATTTACAATGTTGTGTTAGTTTCTACTGTACAGCAAAGTGATTGAAATACTTTTTGTTCTCCGGCCCAATCTTTTTTCCCTGCCTTTCTTCTGAGAGATAGCTGCTATCCTAAAATTAATTTATGCCATTTCTGTGTTTAAATTTCTCCCTCCCTCCTTCCCAACTGGATCGTCTACCAACCTTTTAATTTTTCATATGATTGTTGACTGATTCAGGTTTTTAAATTTCTTGAGTCTGTTTATATTTTCTGTGACTCTGTCTTCTCTTTCACTTTTCTGTTGAATGGCATATTTGTAAACTTTTTGGTCGTAACGTGTTTTTCGTTTTATTTACAAAATATACTTTTTGGCTTTCTTTTTAGTTATTTCCTGCTTAAAAAAATTTTTTTTTCTAGCTACTGTTTTCTTTGGGTTTATATTGTTCTTTTCTAGTTTCTTTACCTTCCTGACTTTTATTGTCAGTCCTTATTTTCCAATACAGATATCTCTGTTTGAATATTGGATAATGGGAGGATAAGGAGAGATACCTATAAACTCATTTGAAGTTATAAGTTTCTCTTTGAGTTCTGCTTATTTTTTTAAAATGGTTTTATTTGTAACATGCATAGAAAAGTACATAAAAAAGCAGCAGAATGATTTATTGCAAAGCAAACACCCATGTATTCACAACTCAGGTCAAAAATAAACATTGCCAGTATATACTCGGTTAAGTCCCCTTGTGCTCTTTCCCAATCACTACCTCCATGTGTTCCCCCCAAAATAAACGTTCTTCTGGCTTTATTAGTAATTGTTTCATTGTTTTCTTTCCAGTATACCACCTAAACAAGCACTCAGAAACTATATTTTTCCTGTTTATTGAACTTTATATAAGTGAAACCATTGAATATCTCTTATCCAGGTTACTCCAGTTTATTGGTGAGATTTATTACGTTTTCATAGTTGAATATTCTCTTTTGTGAAATGCCTGTTTAAGTCTCTTGCTCGTTTTCCCATTAGGTTGTCTGTCAATTGAAAAAAAAGATTTGTAGGAATTGTTTTTATTTTGGATATGAACCCTGACTGGCTTCTTAGACCTCTGGGTTTACAGATTTTACCAAGTTTGAGAAAATTGTGACCACTATTTTCTCAAATATTTTTTCTGTCTCACTTTCCATCCATTTACCCCTCAACCCCTTTCTCAGACTACAGTTACACATACGTAATTTGCTTGATGTTGTCCCACAGGTAACTGATACTGTTTTTTTTCTTTCCCCAGTCTGTTTTTGTTTTTGTTTTTGTTTTTCAGGTGTGCTTCATTTTGTATAGTTTTTATGCTGTGTCTCAGCAGTCCCCAACCTTTTAGGCACCAGGGACCGGTTTCATGGAAAATAGTTTTTCCACGGACGGGATGGGGGTGGAGGGGATGGTTCAGGCGGTGCTGTCAGCAGCAGGTGAAGCTTCGCTCACTCACCGGCCCGCCGCTCACCTCCTGCTGTTTGGCCTGGTTCCTAACAGGCCGTGGACTGGTACCAGTCAGTGGCCTGGGGTGGGGGGACGGGGGGACCCCTGCTGTGTCTTTAAGTTCACTGATCTTTTTTTCTGCAGTGTTCAATCAAACTTTAATCCCATCGCATCTGGCTTTCTTCAACAAAATTGTTTTGAGATTTATCCGTGATGCGATATATCAATAGTTCATTTCTTTTTATTGCGGAATAGTATTCCATTGTGTGGATATATGACAGTTTGTTTATCTGTTCATCTGTTCATAGACATTTGGGTTGTTTCCAGTTTTCGTATCTTACAAATAATTAAATTGTTTGCGATCAACTTGTACAATTAAATGATTTTTAGGAAATTTATGGAGTTGTGAACCCATCACTAAAACCTGATTTTTAGAACATTTCATCATCCCCAAATGATCACTTACACCTACTTACAGTCATTTCCCAGTCCCCTCCAGCCCCAGGTAACCACAAGTGTGCTTTCTGTCTCCAGAATTTGCCTTTTCTGGACATTTCAGAAAAATGGAATCATACAACATGTTGTCTCTTTCCCTTAGTATACTATTTTTGAAGTTCATGCACATTGTAGAATGTCTTGTATTTCATTTCTTTTTAATGCTGAATAGCATAGCCAAGCTATGCTATGTGGTTTAATCAAGAATGTATTTGGTGTTTGTTCTCAGTTCTTAGCACAAGAGCTTCAGAAGCTCTTGGATTTTCTGAGTGTTAAGAGTGTCTTTGTTATGCTAATGAGACAACTTCTGGTGGCCTTTTGATAACTTTTGGATGAGATGAGGACTGATCATTAGAAAGAATGAGCACGTGATTAGAGGATGGGGACTTTCAGCCTTCCATCCTTCGGGGTACTGGAAGGGGGTTGGAAATTGAGTTTAATCACATGGCCCATGATTTAATTAATCATGCCTATATAATGAGACCCTAATAAAAGCTGTGGACATTGACACTCAATGGAGCTTCCTGGTTGGTGAAGACATTGGTGTCCTGGGATGGTGATTCACCCTGATTCCACAAGGAGAAGTTGCAGGAGCTCTGTTCCCTCCCAGACCTCATCTTATGTGTATCCTTTACAGTAAGACTTTGATCATATGTATGGTGCTCTCCTGAATTCTTTGAGTCAACCCAGTGAATTGTCGAACCTGAGTGGGTCATGGGAACTCCAGAATTTGTAGTTAGTTAATCAGAAATGCTGGTGGCTTGGGGACTTCCAAAGTACAGAAGGACAACTGATGTCTGAAGTGAGGGGCTTGTGAAGGACTGGCCTCTTAGCCTGTGGCATGTGATGCTAACCCTAGGTGCCTGGCACCAGAGTTGTGTTGCAGTACACGCAGCTGCGCTGGAGAGAGTACGTGGACACACCCCGTTATGTCTGTCCCTCTGCCATTTGAGGGACATTTGAATTGTTTCCACTTGGGGCTATTATAAATAGTGAATAGTGCTGCTATGAACATTTGCATACAAGTCTTTTGTGGACATATTTCATTTCTCTTGGGTAGGTACCTGAGAGTGGAATTCTTAGTTATGTGGGAAATTTATGTTTAACTTTTTAAGAAATTGCCAAACTGTTTCCCAAAGTGGCTGTGCCATTTTACGTTCTTACCAGCATAGATGAGGTTCCAGTTTCTCCATATTCTTGCCAACAGTTGATGTTTTCTGTTGTTTTTATTATGGCCATTCTGGTGGGTATAAAGTGGGATCTCATTGTGGTTTTAATTAGAATTTCCCCAATGACTAACATCTTTTCATGTGCTTATTGACCACTCATATATCTTTGGTGAAATGTCTATTCACATTTTTGCCCTTTAAAAAATTATGTACTTGCCTTATTGTTGAGTTGTAGGAGTCCTTTATGTAGTCTAGATACTTTATCATATATATCACTTGTTAGTATTTTTTCCAACCTGTGATTTGTCTTTTCATTTTTTAATAGGATTTTTTTGAAGCCAGAAAATTTTTATTTTGATCAAATCTTATGTGTCAGTTTTTCATTTTGTCAATTGTGTTTTTGGTGTTAGAAGAAATCTTTGCCTAATCCAAGGTGATAAAATATTTTTCTCCTTTGTTTTTTCATAAGGTTTTTCTAGTTTTAACTCTTAAATTTAGTCCTGTGATCTATTTTGAGTTAATTTTTGAGTATGATGTGAAGTAGGGGTCTAAAAATGTTCATATTTTTGTCTTTGAATATCCAATTGTTCAAGCACCATTTATTGAAAAGACTGTTCTTTCACCACTAAATTACTCTGGCACCTTTGTTTAAAAAAAAAATCTCTTGACCTATAAATATAAGGGTTATTTCTAGGCTGTCACTTCTGTTCCATTGATCTATATGTCTGTCCTTATACCATACCAATACTGTCCTGAAAACATTAGTTTTGTTTTGAGTTTTGAAACTGGGAAGTATAAGTGCTCCTGCTTTATTCTGTTGTAAGATAGTTTTGGCTCCTCTGGGTTATTTGCGTTTCCATAGAAATTTTATTATCAATTTGTTAATTTCTGGAAAAAAACTTGCTGGGATTTAGAGTTTGCATTGATTCTGTGGATCAATTTGGAGAGAATTGCCATCTTTATACTATTGTCTTTCTATCCAGGAACATGAGTGTCTCTCCATTTATATACATCTTTCCTTTTGTCATTTAGAGTTAATAGCATCACACACACACACACACACACACACACACACACACACACACACACACACACACACACACACACACACACACTCTCAATTTGGTAACCAGCCTTATGCCTTTTCATCCCTTTCTTCCCTGCATCTCACTACCTTCCATTTTAAAATTATTCTGATTTTGGCTTGACTCTCTCAAATAAATATTTAATTTTATGTCAGTAATAAGCTTTTCTGGATTCTTTATTTGTCCCTTTTTCTTAGGTCTCACGTAATTCTCTTACTTGGATTTATTCATTGTGTCAAACTATATCTTTGAACAGTTCTTTCAGAAGTGGTTTGTTATCAGATTTCTAAGAATATGAATGATGTAATACATATTTATTTTGCCATCTTATTGATTTTTTTTAAACTGCCGTATTCTAGGATCAAAATTATTTTCCTTGAAAGTTTCGAAGATACAGCTCTGTTTTTTGTATTCTGTGTTGGCTGAGATGTTTGTTGACAATATGATTTATGTTTTTGTACATAAGGTACTTTTTGTCTTTGGAAACTCTTAGAATTTTTCTGTTGGATTTCTGAGAGTTTAGCACTGACTGTCTTAGTTTCTCTCTTTTTCATTTGAGATCTTTCAATCTTAGATTTTTGACTTTATTCATTTCTAGAAGTTTTTGTTTGCTATTTCTTTTTTTTCTTTTTCTTCTGGTCTATTTTCTCTCTTCCAGACTGCTTTTAGATGTCGGAGCTTTGCTAACATTGCTCTGTTTTTCATCTCTGAATCCTTCAGTGTCTTCAGAGAAAGTTACTTTGCTCAATTTTCAAGCTCTGTTATTTGTTTTTCACGTATCATCAGTTGTATATTTAATTCCAAAGCTTCAGATTTTTTCCCTATATCATCCTATTGTTTAATTGATGTTACTCTTTTGAGGGTATTGATTTTTACATTTTTAAAGCTGTTCTTAGTTTGTCCTATTTTAAGCATTTCCTTGACTGTTAACTTTCTGTTTCTTGAATTGCTTTGCCTCTATTTCATGATACTGATTTTTTCTGAAATGTTGATTCTTGGTTTTGTTCTTTTTCCTATTTGTGGAAATCTTTTCTGTTTACATTGGTTGCTTTCAGGAGGGGTGGGACATGTCGTTGGGTGGAATGTACAGATACCTTTCCTTCTGAATTTGTGGTTTCTCTTGTCTCTCCAGGGGATCAGTAGCAACCTAGCTTGGTGTCCTATTTCTCTGGTCCCAGTGCCACTGCTTTAGTCTGAGTACAGGTATCACTGCCACTTGCTGTTGATTATGAGCAAGATGATGGGGAAGGGAAGAGAGGAGAAGGCCCAGTTCCAAATGTGGCTACAAATTACTCTTCCCAGTGGTATGGGACTTACTCCCTCTTCTTATATCTATTGAATCTGGTATTTTAGGTTTTTCTAAACCTCTCCTGCTTCCTCAGCTCTCTTCTTTGTGAGTTATGTGCAGTAATTTGTTTTGTTTTCAGAAACTGGGCATTTTTTATTATCTATTCTTTTGTCATTCTTTCACCTTTTATGTTCCTCATTCTTAATCTGTTTCTCTTTTAAAATATTTCTATTTAAGTAGATTCCTGTATTCTCCAAGAGGGAAAATGATACATTTATGCATATTTTGTTAGTAAGCGTGAAGAAGACACCCATGTACAAGTTTTATTTGATAACGTTTTCTCCATTAAAGATGTCCAAATCTAAAATCACAGATTTCCTAAAGTTTAACTCTGTTTTGGTTATACAATAATTTATCTTTTTCAATAGCAGTAATAGTTTTGGGGTTTTGTTCTCTTAATGGTTTTGGTTTTCTTTCTTTCTCTCTTTCGTTCTTTCATTTCTTTTCTTTTTTTAAATTAAAAAAAATTTTTTTTTCCTTCTTGTTTTGTTTTCCAGCTCTTTTGTGCCTTTCAAGATGATAAGTATCTGTACATGGTAATGGAGTACATGCCTGGTGGAGACCTTGTAAACCTTATGAGTAACTATGATGTACCTGAAAAATGGGCCAAATTTTATACTGCTGAAGTTGTTCTTGCTTTGGATGCCATACACTCCATGGGTTTAATTCACAGAGATGTGAAGCCTGACAACATGCTCTTGGATAAACATGGACATCTAAAATTAGCAGATTTTGGCACATGTATGAAGATGGATGAAGTAAGTAACAAGCAAGTAAAAAAAAAAATGCTAGTTTTTTGAGAGACAAAAATAAAGGAACACTTGAAATCTGGACTTCATAGTTTTAAACAAAGATAAATTTAGTTTTGCTAACTGTGTAATGACTCAGGCAAGGTAATAAAATATCCAAATCAAAACATTTACTTACTAATCATTCATATAGTTGTAGAGTACTTTGTTTGTAGATTTGGTGAATCCAAGAGAAATAAGAACTCAAATAACTAGTTATCAGATAAATAGTTATCTTCCTCATAGAATCTTGACAAACATTTGCTACCAATCAAAGCTAGTTCATGTATATAATGATCTAGGTGAAGAAGTAGGACACAAAATATAAATTAAGGTACATGGGTATTTCTATCATCATTATTGTTTCTGTATTTTTCCTTTAAAAAAAGAGGTAAGGTAGAAATTTACCAACTCCTACCAACCCCATCTGTATCAACCACATAGAATAAACTTGGGGGCAAGTTTATTGTTGTGCTTTACCTGTTGAACAATTCATATTATGATTAATTGATTCAGTAGCATTAACTTCATAGCTAACTATGGTGTTGATTTATTTTTGTTGCAAAATTTATATCCCTTGTCTTTTTCTCTGTAAGTGTACTGTAATTCCTGGCAGTAATTCCTGATGGGGAGGGATCATGTTTTATTTCCTATGTATTCTTGTTAATTATCTTGTCAATATGTTTATTTTGAATTAAGCTGATTTTCTTTTCTCTTTACTTCTTAACTTATTTATGCCTCCTGTGTGATATTCACTTTTATTCATTGTCCTACCGTCATCAGTGATCCATAGTCTTCCAAGCTCAGCTCAGACTTTTACCTCACATAGAAAGTGCTGCCTCATAACCCTGACCTGACTGATCACTCTCTGTCATAATTTCCATAACGTTACTTATTTAGAATTTGTGCTGTACTTCACAGGCCACTTTTATCTATCTAGGATTGTACGCCCTGTCTGCCCAGCTAAAATGTAACGTCCCTTTGGTTCTTTGGTCTTCTTCATAGAGTATTACTATGTTTGTGTTCTGCATACATTAATGTTTAGTAGGTAGAGTATTTGATTGTACCCAAAGCTCCCTCTTGTGGTATTTATCATTCTACAGTATGAAGTGATTAACAGTGAAAATCGTATTTAATGAAAATAAAGTAGAAATAATTTTCTAATAGAATGCTAAACTTTTTTTTTTTTTTTTTTAGAATGCTAAACTTTTTAATGTCTGTTATACATAACGAATGATGTTTATGTGCTGCACATCTATGAGTGTATTCTGATTTTCATTAAACCGAAAACTTTTGGGAGGGTGCAGAGAAATCTCACCACGTGTTTTTAGGATAGGTAAAGGTGGTTAAGGAAAGAAGGTGTAGAGGGTGAGAGTAGAAGAACAGGACAGAATATGTTGTTTACAAGATAATTTTATAAGCATGTAAGTGAATACTAAATTCAGCTATTTAAATATCTTAAATTGTCTCTTTATAAGGCAAAATAAAAATATGGTATATATAATTTTGTTTACTATTTTTAATTCAGGTACGTATAGTTCCGGTAATTATGCTCCTTGGCTCACAGCTTATTGTCATTAGTAGTATACACAAAGGCCCCATCTTGTTTTGTTTTTTTTTAATTGTTTTTCCCCTTTCAGTTTTTGTCTTATTCTCTTTTCCCCTAATACACAGCCATTGTAATGTGTTTATAAGCTCTTAGAGACTATTAGTTTAGTGTACGTATGTATAAATAGTATAACGGATTGTTGTCATTTTGTTGTTAACTTTTTTCATGCAACATTGTTTTATGTCTATTCCTGATATATGTAAAGTAGCTCACTGCTTTTTGGTATTCCATAGTGTCTCTTAATTTTACTTATTATTCCCCCTCATGTTGGATTCCTAAGTCACATCCAGCTCCCAGTTACCAACAGTACCATGTTGAACATTTTCATACGTGTCTCGTGTCTGTCTATTTGGACAAGGGTTTCCTCTAAATATAAACCCTAGAAGTGAGACTGCGATCTCAGAGGATACATGAAGTATTACCTGGTCTCCAGAATGGCTGTAAATGTTATCACCTCTTGCTAATAGTGCATGAGAGATCCTGTCTCCCTGTATCCTCACTCACCTTTCCTTTTATTCACTCTCTAAATCTTACTAAATTCCATTGGTGTGTAAAGTAGTATCTTTTAAACTTTTTATTAATCTTAACAGTTGATGTCAAACCTTTCTCCATATACTTCTCAGTCTCCTTTGTGAATTAACCTGTGTTGTGTATCTTTTGACCCTTTAAAAATTGGTGGTTTGTTGATGTGCAAGGATTCCTTATATAATCTAGATACTGGTTCAACAGATATCACTGATAATCATCTTCCAGTGTGCTACTCATCTGTATCTTTGAACAGAAATCCTTAATTATGATGTAGTCAAATATATTTGTTAATATTGAACTTTTAGAATGTTGTTTGTTTTACGCCAAACCCCCGTTCCTCCAGTAATATTAATAGTGAGAGTAATTATGTAATGTTGAAGAACAAAGGAATTTTTAATTAAAACTATAGTACGTAGAATTTATAATTTTGTTATGTTAGTTGTTAATGTGAATAGTGTTATTGCAAGTTTCAGCTTCATCACTTTGTTTGCCTTTGATTATTATTATGGTCTTAGAGCCATTAGAAATGTTCATAGTTTCATTCTTATTCATCTATATATCTATAGAAGGGATTGGCAAACTAGAGCACAGGGCCAAATCTGGCCTGTAACTTGGTTTTGTATAGTTTCTGTGCTAAAAATGTTTTTTCCATTTTTAAAAAATTGTTTTTAAAAAGAAGATTATGCGATAGAGACCCTATGTGTCTCATAAAGCCTAAAATATTTACTATCTGGTTCTTTATAGAAAAAGTTTGCCAACCCTTTATCTGTAATAAAGACAGAGATGCTCGAATTATTTTTTAGCTTTTCTGGCTTCATGTAAAACATTATTCCATGGATAAAGGCAAAATAGAATACAACTATAAAATTATAACCTTATATAAGGACTAAAATTGTTACTGTCACTAATAAGAGTAATGCTGTTTCATTAAATTCTGTCATTGATAGATTGCAGATTACATAATTTTCTGGGTGTTGTTATTCTTTTTCTCCCTGAAATAAATATCTGGGTGTGAGTGAAAGTCACAGTTAGTATATTTACATCTAGATTATCTCAGTGACAGTCAAGGAGTACTGCTATTTAAAATTACCTGCATTGATCAGACAAGTTGACTTCCCTCTATGTCTGTCATTATGCATTTCATAGCAACCTTTACCTCCTTTTAAGGCACAATTTTACATTAATATTTTAAATTACTGAAAATAGTATAAGATTTTATCCATTAATATTCTAGTGTATACCATTGGATTAGATTGAAGCTATAAATTTTTAAAAGCTAGCAGGTAAAATGTTAGTGTTCTTAACCCTTCTACAAGTGACATCAATTTTTAAGATACAGGCATTTCTACTCATGTTTCTGAAAAGCCCTGTTTTCTGTAAAATTATACATTTAAAAGGACAGGTTTATGGGAGCAGTAGGGACCGACCATTCAAAAGCTATGCAGCTTTGTAACCAGAGCCCAAAGGAAATTATAACTGGTATCCAGGAAGATGATTGGAATAACAGGCAACTTTGCGCCTGTGTGTGCTGCAAAGTGCAAATGGAAATGGAGTTCTGAAGCAACTGGGCTGTCTTCTAGATAGCCCACAAGAAGCAGGACCTTACACTAGCCAGCAGTCTTACAAGGCAGGAAGGGGACACGCCTCTCTGAGAAAGTAGCCCCTGGTTCAAGTGCTCATTTTTTTTTTTTAAATAAATTTATTTATTTATTTATTTATTTTTGGCTGCGTTGGGTCTTCATTTCTGTGCGAGGGCTTTCTGTAGTTGCGGCGAGCGGGGGCCACTCTTCATTGCGGTGCGCGGGCCTCTCACTGTCGCGGCCTCTCTTGTTGCGGAGCGCAGGCTCCAGACGCGCAGGCTCAGTAGTTGTGGCGCACGGGCTTAGTTGCTCCGCGGCATGTGGGATCTTCCCAGACTGCGGCTCGAACCCATGTCTCCTGCATTGGCAGGCAGATTCTTAAGCACTGCGCCACCAGGGAAGTCTGGACGGCAGGCATTTTGAATAGTTTCTTAGACTAACTCCAAGATTTGTGATTGACCGATTTTGTGTTTTCAGTAAATCTCGCGACTTATGATGTTTTGTCAGTTATAAAACACTCATGTATTTAGCAAACACACACTATCTGATCCATTTAAGATAAAGTACTTTTGAAGAAGCTTTTGAAAATGCATACCTGTTTATGTTGCTCTCCAGCTTGAAACCCTTTAGTAGATTTCTGTCACCTACTGAATAAAGTTCAAATTCCTTAGGTAGTCATCTGAAGCCTCTTATGGTGATATGATCCCTGCCTACTTTTTCACCCTCATTCTGTATCATTTGACCTCTTGTACCTTGTGGTTCAGAGGTCTTAAATTACATACAGTTCTTTTTATACCATGGTATGTTAGGATTCCTGGCCTTCATATATTCTGTTGAATATACTCTGCTTGGCAAATTCCTACTCACACATTGAAACTCAGTCCAGAGTTTGCTTACCTTGTGAAGGCTTTTTAAGTTGACTTCTATGTCTTTCCCCAAATGTACCCTTTAGGGAGCATTTCTTTTCTTTATTTCTTTTTTCCTCCCTCCCTCCCTCCCTCCCTCCCTCCCTTCCTTCCATCTGTTGAACACTTATCTTATATTTTCTCTGTCCCAGGCCTGGAATCAAACACTTCTCCAAGAAGCTCTAATTCCTTTTATTTAAGAATGGTATTTAAAAATCCGTATTTGGGTGCTGGATGTACTCATTGCTCCTGGAGTGTCATTATTTCTAGGCTCTGTCAGTGGATGTGTGTATATTGTATATACTGTGTCTACTAACTCACATGCACACACATGTTCATACTTAATTCTGTACCTATCTGTCTGTATAGAAAGTGTATTAAAAATTACGAGTTCATATGACACTTCTGATTCTAGTCCTGCACCACAGGGTTCATTCTGGTCTTCCTCCTTTCTGTTTCGTGATTACTTCTTTGGATAGTGAGGAAACTGGCTCTCATTATCTACACTACAACTGTTTTCCAAAGTAACCTAGGTCAGTTCTTTTCCTCTCTACCCTCTTTGGTGTGGTTATGTTATTAATTTATGAAACAGGTCCATTTCTTTTTTTTTTTTTTTTTTGTCACTTTTATTTGCATCTATTTTTTGCAGCATTTATTCCCAGGCCATAAGTTTTTGTTTCTTCAATTTCTTCTGGGATATCTTTTTCTTCTGGGCAACCTCCTCTTCTGGTTTAGGAACAGTCTGTTCTTTTTCAGTAAGGATCATCTCAGTGTGGCAGAGAGAGCTCATGTATGGGTTAATCCAACCATGAGCTCTGTAAGTCCTGCGCCGCATCTTGGGGGCTTTATTCACCTGGATATGCTCAATGACCAGAGAATCTACATCTAAGCCCTTAAGTTCAGCATTACTCTCTGCATTTTTGAGCATGTACAGTAAAAATTCAGCACTCTTTTTGGGCCACCGACCCTGTGTCCAGCCCCACTGTTTGGCCTGGGCACACCTACCAACTCCACCATTGTAACGACGGAATGGCACACATTGCTTCTTTAAAGTGACATCCTGCAGATATTTGGTGGCTTTTCGGATATGCATACCCGTAATGGCCTGGACCGTTTCACGAGTGTTCTTAAAGTGAACACGAAGATTTGAACCTCTCGACTTGCATGATTTTGTGGGGTTTTCTGGGTCAAGTGAATAGCGAACCATTTTTAGAGGTTACCTCAGGCCATTTACTGGAAAAGCCAGGTCCATTTCTTACTGTTTGTATTCCATTTAGAGTTGTACCACATCTGGTTGATTTTGTTTATTTGTTTTTTGGGTATGTGAAGCATATCTTCTGGTTTAAGAGTCAGAACTATACAAATTGCATGCTCAGAGAAGGATTACCCCCTCCTTATCCCACCATCCCATTCCTGTACTTGCTTCTTTCTACCCTTTTCCCACTCACCCCCTGTAGGTAAACCAATCTCTTTAGTTTGTGGTTTAGCCTTCCTTTATTTCTGTATTTTAACCTTCCTGTATTTCCTACATTTGTCATAAATGTAGATTTTATATTTATATAATCTGAGGACTTCCCTATGAGATAGTTTTTAAATATCTTTCCCAAATGTTTATTTAAAAAAATTTTAACTCTCAATAGGTGGTTGCCAAAGATGGTGGTTAGAATATTAATTTTTCAAAAACAGAGTACCAGTAACACAGTTTACCTAGTAAAAATTCTTTACTCCTACCGAAGTATTTATTCTACAAGTAATCGGTTATTCAAACTGATCTCCATCTTACCTTTCCCAACTTCATCAGTGTGAAACTTTACATTTAGCTGATTTGGACTTCACTGCATTTCTTGAACCTGTCTTATATAAAGTATTCTTGTTCCTTTGTTTTTGCTCTTTTTTCTGTCTAAGCTACCATACCAACCCTCTCTCTGAAGTCTAACTTGTCCGCCAATTCTTTTTTGTATCTTATTCTTTGTTCTCCTTCTTCTGAACCTTTGAATGCTAAATAATTTTTCTTTTAGTGGCACTTTTGTGTCTGGCCAGGTTTTAGCTCTTAAGTCTCACAAGATTCATTTTTTTGAAGTCTAATTTATATGGATACATGTGAAATAAAGAGATTTTACTTACCCTAGTAAGTCTCTATGAATTTTTCCTTCAGTAGAAGTCTAAAATGTAGGATAGTTAATGATAAAAATTAATATTATAACCTGCCTTTTGTAGTCAGGCACTGTCATCTTCATTTTTTATCCTACGTAATAACCCTTACAGAGTATTACCATCATAATTTGCTCAATTATTTCCAAATTTTTTATTTTATTAATTTATATTCAAACTAAAATGACCTCTATTTG
Source organism: Balaenoptera physalus (assembly GCF_965194825.1). NCBI lineage: Eukaryota > Metazoa > Chordata > Mammalia > Artiodactyla > Balaenopteridae > Balaenoptera > Balaenoptera physalus. Next base: position 90,193,701 of record NC_138894.1, read on the forward strand.
CTGAATACTTGGGAAAATAAAATCATTGAGTTATTTCTGCTGATTTGAGGAAAGAAAAGATTGCTTCTAAAATTAATCTCTCATGTTTAACATACATTTTATTGCATTTAAATAAAAGCATTTATATAAATCATGTTTATAAAATACATTGAACTTCCTTTTTCCAAGGGGGTCATAATACTTAGTATTTTGGTAGTTGTATAGCTTCCTTATAAGGAACGTAGGTGACACACTTTTTAACCAGGCAGGTAAAGGAAATGAAGGGCGTTTAAGTTGATCTATAAAGTCTTTGCATGTTTGTACATAGCTGGAGGTGAACAGGTACTGTTTAGCAGCACACTACTATATACTGTCGTGATTTAATCTTGCAGCATATACACAAACATACACACACACACACATGCTGCAAAATACACACACGTAGATAATATCTACAGTGGTTCTTGTCCTTGTCAAAAAGACATAAGATAGGGATTATCTTACTACCCACTGAAACTAAACACAGAAAAAGGTGTTTTTAATCATTTTGCCAAATATCTTGATACCACAGCTCCACATTTCTAAACATGCAGCTTGGAGGTGTAGCTTTCAAACTATTAAGATCTTTTGATTTAAACATTTGATCTATTTCCCCCCATTTTTTTCTTGGTATAATAAGAACCATTTTTTAATACAACCTCCAAAACTGGGGCCTTAGTAATTTTCATTACTGCAGTTTCTTTGGAAACATCAAAGTTTCCTTTCTCTAAAGATTCTTTTCTTTTCCCCGGGTCAGGTGCCTTAAGACCACATTTTGTACTTCTCTTGTAACTCCTTCATGGTGTAAGAAAAAGAAACAAAAGATGTTGATTTGCATGGAATTCCCATGGAATTAACCACCTTTTTCTTCTTCCATTGATGAAGCCTCCTGTATTTTAGAGTTGGAAAATTATCCCTGATCTCCCATAATCCAGACATTTTTATGCATTTCATAATGCATTTATCCCCTGTCCTCCCAAAGCCATGTCAGCAATGAAGGTCTATTGGTAGCCATGTGTAGTCGCTGTATATATAATAATAAATGAATTAGTTGCGCTTATGTGTGTGTGTGTTTACAGACATTTTATACACATTTTTTTTTTTCTCTCTGCACTTTACCCAGACAGGCATGGTGCATTGTGATACAGCAGTTGGAACACCTGATTATATATCACCTGAGGTCCTGAAATCACAAGGGGGTGATGGTTACTATGGGCGAGAATGTGATTGGTGGTCTGTGGGTGTTTTCCTTTTTGAGATGCTGGTGGGTAAGTAAATTGTTCTTTTTTCAAAACCCATCTCATAACACTTTAGTTCTAAGTCAAGAATGTGAGACTATAAAAAAATGAATTGCTTGTGTTCTAGGGAAAAAGTAGTAGTTCTGAAAACTGAATTAGTAGTGTCTGATATGACAGATTATTGATTGGAAAATTAAAACCAAGCCTCATTCTAGCACAGTAATTGAGTAGAATATGAAAGGAATTGAAAGTCTACTGCTAGGAAATATTCCTCCAATAGACCTTTTGTATTAAGAAAATATTAGAACAAGAAGCAAGTTTATAGTTGGAGTGGGCCTTCATTCTAAGATTTTCTTAATCAGGAGTATTTGTTGTAAATATTTTAATTATAAGGCTGTTATTAGTTCTAATAATAATAAGGAACTGAAAGTACTCTTAGTTTATGTAATTGTTATGTAATTAATTTTGTGCACTGTGTTTCTCATATTTATTACTTGTATATATATTTGGTTTGTAAATCTAGTCAAATAAATCATAAATATAGTTATTGACCATTTGACTATCAAGATAAATATATTTTATAATAATATTTCAATCTCAGAAAACTCAGAGGCAAATTAAATAATTTCTTTTACTTTGACCAGATCAAAATTTGAAAGGCTCAAGTGTTTCAAAACTTTTCTTTACATCATTGATTTCATTTTTAAGATTTCCTATTCCTAAGTACTAGGGTCACAAAAATATCTTCTGGCCAAGGAAGCCAGTGGCTGACTCCCTGGTTTCAGGTTGAGGGAGATGTAGCAAAATTCTGCTTTAAGAGGCAAATGTGTTAAGGCTAATAGCATTATATGAAATGACTTTAGAATTGAAAATATAGTTTTAGAAGTTGGGGAATTTATTTTCTAGAAGATGACTAAAAGAAATTAGTAGTGGAAATCTGTAAAATCTGTATAGTAACTGAGTATGTTTACTGCTAAAAAAAATCAGTACAAATTTAAATAACAATTAGTCATGGAACTTTTTTGTGGTTAAAGTACCTTCTCTTGATGACCATATGTGTATGTGTAGCACTGATCTTGCTATGCGTAGTCTCATGTCCTTCTATGACCTACTTTGTTTTGGGCCTTTGTCTTTGTAGTGGGTCTCTTTGTACACACTATGTGTCCTCAGGTAGCTATCTATTCTCCCCACCTCTAGGCCCTATCTGATGATTCATTAGGTGTGTCTTGTAATCTTTTGAAAGTAGAATATATTCCATCATTTGCCTAGACTCTCCCAGGGTTTTAAAAACTAATATACTTTGGAGGAAGTCACCTGGGTTTGAAAAGACCATTTAAATTCCTGCTGCTGTTTTCAGCCTGAGAGCTGAATTTAATGAGTTTGAATGGCACTGATTTGCAGTATTCTGAGCCTACTCTGGTGCTTGCTCATCAGGTTGGTTGACTGGACTTCATTTAAAGGAGTCTACTGCAGTTAAAAGTTGCACTAGAAAAATCTTGAATTCAAAACTCTCCTCTGCCACCCTTGGAAAACAAAAACTAACTACCTGAACACTCCTTTTTGGCTGATTTGGGAAAGTCTGATTTGTACTAAGGTGACTTGTGGTTGAGGCATACTGGCAGGGCCTTTAACTCTTGTGGCTTTAGGTGAATACTGGCCAAGATGATGCCGTGAACTTTTTCTGTCTTTACACTTGCTTCAATGCCTATTTATCACAGTCATCAGTCAGCAGGAACACTGCATTAGGAGGCTGTTTCTGCCGTTTTCAACTCTAGCTATGTGTCATCTTAGGCAAATCGCATGTCATCTGTCTGGGTCTGGCTTCCTCATGTGTAAAATAATAGGGCTGATCTAACTCTTAGAGCTGCACTGTCCAGTCTATCATGATGAACGTGGTTTATGTCTGCACTGTTTAGTATGGTAGGCACCTGCCATATCGAGCACTTGAAATATGGCTAGTGTGACTAGGGAACTGAATTTTTCATTTTATTTAATTGTAATTAATTAAACTTTGAAGTGCCAATTGTAGCTAGTGACTACTGTATTGTATAACATAAAAGGTTGATTTAGCTTAAGCACTAACTGATCTGACCCCACCTAGTAATCTTTTAAATTATCCAGTAAATTGGTTTTTTTCCCCATTATGTATTTAAAAACCCAACAAATTCTACAGTTAGTATTGATTTTATTTTGCTCTTAAAAGTTCATGGTTCATTGGTATGATTATAATTTAAATATATTCTTGGTGTGCGCCTGTTTGTTTTGACTGAGATTCCTGGCCCATAGACCTTTTCGTTCTTCCATGCATGTGACAAATTTAAACTTAACATATTTAAATATTAGGTGAAAAATGTTTAATTTGCATTCTCTGTTACACTGTGTCTTTTTTCTTGGAACTTTAGGGGATACTCCATTTTATGCAGATTCACTGGTAGGAACATATAGCAAAATTATGGATCATAAAAACTCACTATGTTTCCCCGAAGATGCAGAAATTTCTAAACATGCGAAGAATCTCATCTGTGCCTTCTTAACAGATAGGTAATATACATTGAATTTCTTTATAGAGAATCCTTTTAACTTTTGGATTTGTAGAAATGAAAGCATACCTAACTCTTATGTACATATAAAATCAATCTTTTTATCCAAATTGCGTTTAATTCTGGTTTAGCCTTTTCCTACTGCTAAGCCTGGTGTTGGGTTACCCTTGTCATTTTGTATGTGCAGCCTAATGGTAATCTAACTCTAATCTTAACCCTCATGTCTAAAAAGGAAAAAAATAGAACTTGGTAAAATAATGCATTTGAGAGAAATAAAACTTCTGTATTATTCATATTTTATCCTCTAAGGTGATTAAGCCATACTGCTCTTGATTGTACAACTTTTGAGAAGAGAACATTTTTGTGCAGATAAATACTCAGAAGTTAATAATCTTAAAAACTATCTGTGTTTGATTTGGGAGTGCCTCCTTCCCAACCCTTTTTAATTTGCATTTGAATATGAGCAAGTCCATCCTGGAAATTCTATATTTCTTGAAACAAACTAGATGAACATTGTTGTGAAAACCTGCCTTAAAAAGAGAAGCTAGAAGCTATTTGAAGTTTCTTCCTTGCCCTCTCTATTCTATTCTTTTCTGGTTTCCCATTTTATATTTGTAATAGGAGTCATCCTATTAAAGGACTAACACATATAAGTGGGTGCTTCCACCTCAGTCCAGACTTACCTCACTAGCTTTATGATTTTAGGAAAATTATTTTACTTGTTGGGCAAATAATTTTACTCATCCTTAAATGATGGGATCAGATTAGGTGATAACTAAGAACATTTCTTGCCCTAAGATGCTATGATTCCTCAGCACACCTTATTATTGCCTGTTAGCCAGTTGCTGTTACAACCAGTACTGCAGTGACTATCCTTATACATTTATCTTTGCATACTTTTTGTAGGATAAAATCTTAAAGGTGGAATTCTAGGAGATACATTTTAAAATTGACCTACTTGAGTTACAAATTTGACCCCCAGAGAAGAAGTCACATCAGGGTATATTTCCATTATTAATAATTGTTTCCCTCATTCTTGCCAAACTAAGTATTATGAATTATTTCTTTTCCATACAAAGCAAGAAAATTATATTTTTCCTCATTAGACAGCTTAATCATTTTTATATGTTTATCAATCATTTGTAAAATAAAACTTTGATTATTAATTATGTGATTAATGAATAATACATGGTGATAAACTCAAAATATTGTTTGATTTGAGGACTAGATGGAGTTGATGGGAATGACCATAATTTGTGCTGAAGGGTAAAATATAAAACAAGATACAGCATATGCTAATGAAAGGAGTACCATTAATGAAATATTTCCCTTAGCAATTTATGGGGGGAGTGGTTGCAGTCTAAGGAATGATTGTAGGTGGAGAAAAGATAGTTTGAAAAGAATTTAATGCCATCAGTGTGGCTAAGAGCACTTCCTTCTAAACTTTACAGGTTTTCTTGTTTATATTAAACATAGCTCCAGGGACATATAAAAAACGTTTTTTATTTCCATATAGTCTTCACTGAAGACTCAACAGGTCAAAGAATGAAATTATTAGTAACATTTTTTGGTATTCAGAATGATAATTTTAATATAAATGTAATATATATTTATATTTAACAATTTATATTTAATATAGATGTAGATATATCCAGAGTAAACATGGATAGCTTCAAACATAATATGTGAGTTCTTTTTAAGAAAGGAGGGGGCTTCCCTGGTGGCGCAGTGGTTGAGAATCTGCCTGCCAATGCAGGGGACACGGGTTCGAGCCCTGGTCTGGGAAGATCCCACATGCCGCAGAGCAACTGGGCCCGTGAGCCACAAATACTGAGCCTGCGCGTCTGGAGCCTGTGCTCCGCAACAAGAGAGGCCGTGATAGTGAGAGGCCCGCGCACCACGATGAAGAGTGGCCCCCGCTTGCCACAACTAGAGAAAGTCCTCACAGAGAAACGAAGACCCAACACAGCCATAAATAAAATAAATAAATTAATTAAAAAAAAAAAAAGAAAGGAGGAGGATTTTTTAAAACAACATTTATTAGAAAGGTTTTAAAAAACTCTTCTATGCCAAAAGTTAAACCTCCATCCATTTTAGCCCCTGAAGTTGGTCATGTGGTTTTGGCACACGCAGATGATTTTTTTCATTGAAAATCTCGTACTTTCATTTGACACAAAACAGGTGGAAACATATTTCCCTTTCCATGGCGTTTACTATCTAGAGCAATCATATACTATAAAATTAGATTGCTTATTTTTGAGCAACATTTAAGCTGAAGCTTTTAATAAAGATATCTTAAACTCATTTCTGATCCTTGTTTTGATCCTTGTTGAGATAAGAGTTAATATTTTTGTATTTATATAATGTTACTCTTTATAATACAGTTTTTAACTGCATTATTTAGGGAGGTACGACTTGGAAGAAATGGGGTAGAAGAAATCAAACAACATCCTTTCTTTAAGAATGATCAATGGAATTGGGATAACATAAGAGAGAGTAAGTCAATAAATTTAAATATTTCCATTTCATCACATTTTAAATCTCATAAATTCATTCCTCTTCTGAATTAACAATCATGTCTGTACACTTAATGCTAACTAATTTTTAAATTGAGAGGTTTCATTTCAATTTGTTCTGAAGCAGTATTTATAACTAAATTAATATTACCTCACTATCTTAGCAAACTAATATGTCTTTATTTCCCAGTGCTTTTATGATAAACATAGGTTTCTTAATTTGTCAAGCTAAGTTTTATGGACCTCAGTAATTTTCAGAATTGGGGAAATACAATTCTTTAATTCAGATGTTTGAATTAATAAATCAGTAATTAGTTACTTATGGAGACCATACTCTGGTGAATACTAGAGTAAGCATAGTAATTCACTTAAACTTCATGTATATTTAACATTAATTCATTTGAAGAGTAAGAAATATTTCTACTTAAAGAAGGTAGAAAACTGAAGACTAAAGAACGTATATGCAAGTTATTGCTGCTTGTAACTTTAGCACCTAGAATAATATCATCCTGCTTTCCTTGTTTGATTTATCTATATTTAAAACCAATCTAATATAATAATAAAACACATAAAATTTCAATTCTTTGAAATGATAAAACAAAATCTGTTACTAAAATATTCTATAGTAAATCATAATAATATAGTATTGTTAATGAATCAAATATCAATATGTAATATGTTTATATCACATATTATTAATAATATATAATTACTAATATAAAACAAAACAGGGGTCGTTTATATAATTTTAAATCAGATATATTATTATTAAATAATTTGTTTCTTTTCTTTTAATAGCGGCAGCTCCTGTGGTACCTGAACTCAGCAGTGACATAGACAGCAGCAATTTTGATGACATTGAAGATGATAAAGGAGATGTAGAAACCTTCCCAATTCCTAAAGCTTTTGTGGGAAATCAACTGCCTTTTATAGGATTTACCTACTATAGAGAAAATTTGTATGTGATTTGTTTGTTACATTTTTATTGTTTTCAGCATCTGGCTATAAAGAGTTGTCTTACTTCGAGACTCTGAATTATAGAAGATAAAGTGTTAATTTGTTTTAAACTGAGTTTTTTCATAGAATTTTATATGATATTAATTTACAAATGAATGTAAGGCAATGTTCTGTGTTCTTTGGGGGATATAGAGTAAGACCAAACACCTACTTTTGAAGGAGCTTGTCAACTAATAAGGGATATAGGAGAATTATATAGTCATAATGAAGGGTAAAATTTGATATTTGCCTTAAGAAAGGTACCAAAAAGATATGAGATGGTTCAGAAGAAAAATAAAAGTCACGTCTCTTTGGGACGAGGGTAGGGGGAAGTCAGGTAAGACCTCAGGGAAGAGGTAGCATCTTAGCCAAGTCTAAAGTTAAGAAAGGGTTTTGAGTGGCTGAGATGCAAGGAGGTTAGGTGAGTATAGTGGGGAGGTGAATAGTGGAAGCAAAAGTTTGGAATGTAAGCATACTTTGGGAGCAGAGTGGTATAGTCCAGTAGGGTTCAAACATAGGGCATATATATATCACTGTATCATGACCATTTGGAGGATTTAATGGGACTGTGATTTTCTTGCGTGTAATCCCTCCATGTAGTGCAGAGCCTGGCACAAGATCATTCAATACATATTGGTCAACTGGAGTGAGTATTGGGTATAAAATTAGAAAACAGACTAGAGTTGGAGTTTAGGGGAAGCATAATGCAACAGATGATTGTTGTGTACTGTGCTAAGGGACTTTTGACTTTGACAGGCAGTGAAGAGCCACTGAAAACTGTTAAACAGTTGAATGAAGTGTTAAAGACGTTTGAGAAACATATATTTGAGAAATTTTTGGTATTTCCATGTGTGTAATGGTCAGGGTGATCAACCATTATGGTTTCCCCAGGACTGAGGGGTTTCCTGGGATGTGGTGTGGGACTTTCATGCTAAAACCAAGAAAATCCCAGGCGAACCAGGATGAGTTATTCACCCTGCTAAGGACAGTGTTCTGAAAGCTACTGTAGTGCTGACTAAACTGAGGACATCAGTGCCAGGAGAAGCCCAAGCATGTTTATACACAGTGAGGAAGGACCCAGCTAAGCGAGAAATTGGCAGTTCGATAGAAGTGATGATTTGTGTATTAAGACCTGGAGATCAAGAGATGTTATTTTTGAAAAGGAGGAGAGCTGTCTCCTTCTAGAAGATTCCTAGAAAAAAAAGAATAAGATAGTTACAGGAACTCAAAATGAGATGAATAGGGAGAAAAGTGTAGTTCTATTTAGTGACTCCAGTCTCAACGATGTTAAAGACTAGAACATCCGCTTAAGAGCGAGAGGCAAGAAATATTTATCATTTTAAATGATTGAAAATGTTATACATCTCTAGAGGGGAAAATATTACTTCATTTTAAATATGTTGAAGTGAAAAGAAAGAGAATCTGTGGTTGGAATTTAATTCTGAGAATAACTTGGTATTAGAAAATGAGTTAAAATGACATGCAAAAGAATTTATTTCCTGCCTTTCCTTCTAGGTTATTAAGTGACTCTCCATCTTGTAAAGAAAATGATTCAATACAATCAAGGAAAAACGAAGTATGTATAAATTTTTACTACTCTATACGTGTTCAAATATTTTAGTAATATCGCTGTAGTTTTAAAGTTCACTTGATGCTACTTTTAGATGGCATTCCTTCTTGCAATCCAGTTCAGCATAACATTGAAGTGATTCATTTATTTGACAAGTATCACTGTGTGAGATCCAATGGCTAGTGAAAAGATGACTTATACATGGCTTTAGGTTTAGTTTTAGTAGCAAAAGTGATAGAATTAGGTTTACAAACAGCTGTATTTTCTACCAGTTAGAAAATTTTATGATCTTAGTACTATAAAAGAGTACAGATAATAAGCTGTAAGGATATAGAAATAGTAGATAATTTAAATTTTGACTATTTAGCAATGAATTCATGTAAAGGATAATTTTATCAAAATGTTACAATATTTTGTGACCTCTATACAAAGCTAAATCATGAACACACATACACATAAATGAGGATGCTAAACATTTTTCTCTTCAAAACCTATAAAAGCTAAAAAAAATTAGTTGGGTAATTTTGGTATGATTTGTGTTTTAGGAATTTTACAAAGCGTAACAAGCATTTTAATGTTTTTGTTTTGTTTTAAATAGGAGAGTCAAGAGGTATGTTGATGTCAAATATGTTGAAAAACAGGAAAATCTCATCACGCTAGCGATGTTTTGTTATAATCGTATTCCACCTAGCATTTGGAGTACTACACCTACCCAAGAGAGAAGTTCTCAACCTTTTTTCTACCAAGTATTCTTTTTATTATTGCACCTATGGATCTGTTGTTTAAAGTGTATATTACGTAATTTTCTTGTTTTTATTTATTAAGGATATATAAGTAGCAGCAAGGACTTTTGATTAGCATGTGATAACTAGTGTGATCAAATTATACTAATATAGTAGCAGCCAAAAGCTGTTAAACTTGACTAGTTCATTGGCCTGTATTTTCTTGCTAGGGAAGTATACAGTTTTGCTTAAGGTATATGAAATATTTAAGAAATCATGGAGAACTTAATCACTAGAAAGAATAGTGGAAAGAACATTGGCCATGGAATCTAATAGATCAGGATCTTTTGGGGCACTGCCACTTATTAGCTATGCTATCTTGGCCCAGCTGTTCACCTTTTTTGGATTTCAGTTTCTTTATTGAATAGATATAATACTACCCATCTTTTTAGGGGTTTTGTTAGGATTAATGAGACAGTATTTGTAAAGTGCCTGCCACTGTACCTAAAACACAAAAGGAACTTGAAAAGTTAAATCCTTTATAAAGGCAGTAAGCCTCCCAAAATGAATTATTTAATACTTTCGATAATTTTAGTTTGTTTAAAGCCCGACATATCTGGCCTTATGGCAAGATGACTTGTAATTAATTAGTTGTCATTTATCCAAAAGAGTTATTGTTGACAACTTTTCACAGTATTGTGCCTGGCACAGTGTAGGAAGATATAAAGAAGAGCTTTTATATATCTTTTTTTGAGGGAAAATTGGTATGTAACATTACATAAGTTTCAGGTGTACAACATTATGATTCTCCTTCTGTATTCATTGCAAAGTGATCATTATCAAAAGTCTAGTAATCATCCATCACCATACACTTGACCCCATTCACTCACTTCATCCAGCCCTAACCACCTTTTCCTCTGGTAATGACCAGTCTGTTCCCTGTCTTTGAGTTTGTCTTTGTTTTTGTTTTATTTTCTTTCCTTTTCTGTGTGTGTGTGTTTGTTTCCGCATGAGTGATACCATATGGTGTTTGTCTTTCACTTTTTGACTTATTTCTAATACCCTCAAGGTTCATCCATGTTGCAAATGGCAAGATTTCACTTTTTTTTATGGCTGAGTAGTGGTTTCCACTGTGTGTATACCACATCTTCTTTATTCGTTGATCCACCCGTGGATACTCAGGTTGTTTCCATAACTTGGGTGCATATATCTTTTTGAATTAGTGTTTTCATATTCTTCAGATAAATACTCAAAAGTGGAATAGCTGGATTGTATGGGAGTTCTATCCTTATCTTTTGAAGAATCTCCATACTGTTCTCCATAGTGGCTGTACCAATTTACATCCCCACCAACACTGCACCAGGGTTCCCTTTTCTCCACATGCTCTCCACTATTTGTTATTTTTGTCTTTTTGATGATAGCCATTCTGTCAGGTGTGAGGTGATATCTCATTATGGTTTTCATTTGCATTTCCCTAATAATTAGCGATGTTGAACATCTTTTCATAGATCTCTTGGCTATCTGCATGTCTCCTTTGGAAAAATGGGAAGAGCTTTTATTATTTTTAAGAAAAGTAATATGTTTTTGAGCGTGTTCAGTCAAATATTCCAAATATTTGTTTCAGATGTAGACCTTTTATCTTTATAAGCACAAATGGTGACAGTATTTTCGAATAAATAATCTACAAAAGAACGATGGAGGGTATCAAAGGATGTCCTTTGTTCATAATGAATGAGAAACTTGGTGTCATAGAAGAATTCTGCCAAGATTGGAGCTTTTTATTCTTATGTTTACATAGTGTGTTCATACATACATGTGTACTGTAATAGAAAGCAAGAGATGGAGGATTTTTTCTCTCTGTCAATAAAAATCACATTAAGAAGGTACAAAAACTGTACCTATATTAAGTTGAAAGGAAAGAGATTATCATTGTTTTCTTTAAGCCTCTCATCTTTTAAATATGATCAGACTTTATAATTATAGTTTTTTATTTTCTGACAGATTCAGAAAAAACTATACACATTAGAAGAACACCTTAGCAGTGAGATACAAGCCAAAGAGGAACTAGAGCAGAAGTGCAAGTATGTTTTGTAGATAATTAAGTGTTATATTTTAAAATGTAAGTTTAAACATTTTACTAAAAAAGAAGAGCTACAAAGTAATTATATGATAATTTTATAATTTATGGTAAATGTCTTTATTGTAAACTAGGAGAGAATTATTTACTGTTGCCTTTGAAATTCTTTAGATCTGTTAATACTCGCCTAGAGAAAGTAGCAAAGGAGCTAGAAGAAGAGGTAAAGTCGCTCTGTGCTTTTATTAACATTTTTGTTCATAAAAAGTTTTGATGCCTGACTTATCTACAGAGTTCTTTTAGTGCCATATTAATACATATCTTGTTATATAGTAAAATCTACCTTGTAGCATTGGTGGACAGGACTCTCAGATTATAGGGTAACCATGATAATAGGCTTCATTTTGCTATGTTTTTGCAAATGAGTCAATTTAGTATGTGTAGATATTTCAAGTAAAAAGAAAATTGCACTCATATTACTTATATGGCTTAAAAATAGAAATTGACAATTGTTTCTTTTTTTATTCAGACCCATAGTTTGTATTAAGTAAAGATGGTTCAGTGGTGATGGAATGTTACAGAAATTTTGACTTTCAATAGTAAACAAAACACTTGTGGTCTTGATTATTTAAGAATAGTGTGCTATTTAAAAAATATGGAAAACATTGTAGTTTTAACAAAAGGGCAGTTAATAGCTTTTTTAAAGGTCTTTTTTATTTGCTTGATGTAACTGAAATATTTTTTGTTTTCGTTTGATTTTTATACATACTTTCCTTTGATAATAACTTCAAGCATTATTTCAGATTACCTTAAGGAAAAATGTGGAATCAGCATTAAGACAATTAGAAAGAGAAAAGGCGCTTCTTCAGCACAAAAATGCAGAATATCAGCGGAAAGCTGATCAAGAAGCAGACAAGAAGCGAAATTTGGAGAATGATGGTTTGTGGTGTAGAATATTAAATACTAAGAGAAAAAGTTTGTGTGTATGTGTGTGTTGTGTTGAAGCTTACCACCAAAATGCTTTTTATCACAGTTAACAGTTTAAAAGATCAACTTGAAGATTTGAAAAAAAGGAATCAGAACTCTCAAATATCCACTGAGAAAGTGAATCAACTCCAGAGACAAGTAGGTTGATCCCAATTTATAAGGATATTGAATTTTATTTATGACTGTTAACATTTGTTTTAATTGTCAGTGTTACAAAAAGGAAATCATTAGGAAGATATTTTTAGGTTTTTGTTTATTTTAAATAGTTTGTAATGGGGTAATAAATTGAAGGTATTTTCATCATATATACCTGTGTTTGTTTGTTGTTTGTTTGGTTTTGAATGGAATAACAGCTGGATGAAACCAATGCTTTGCTGCGAACAGAATCTGATACTGCAGCCCGGCTAAGAAAAACCCAGGCAGAAAGTTCAAAACAGATTCAACAGCTGGAATCTAACAATAGAGATCTACAAGATAAAAATTGCCTGCTGGAGACTGCCAAGTTAAAACTTGAAAAGGAATTTATCAATCTTCAGTCAGTGCTAGAATCTGAAAGGAGGGACCGAACCCATGGATCAGAGATTATTAATGATTTACAAGGTATTAAAGTAGATATTGCACTTAAGTTCATCTTAATGATTTGTGTTTTGGGAATAACCTTAGATGATGGATAATGTGCTAGAATGGTACATGTCTGAATATACTACTCTGTTATGTAAGGTTAGCATATTAGAAATACATTGTTACAAAATTTTATGAATGAAAGATTTACTTTCAAATAGTATGAAGTATTTTAAGTAACAAACCACTTCTAAAGGTGGTAGATTGGATTCCAGTCGAATTAACTCTAAAGCCCTATACCAACAATTATAGAAGTTCTGCTCATAAATAACAACTTTAAGGAATGAGGTGAATTCCAAATTTTTTACTCTAAGTTTAATATATATACTATATGAGTTTATTGTTTTTAAAAATGTTTCAATTTTAGGTAGAATATCTGGCCTAGAAGAAGATTTAAAGAATGGCAAAATCTTATTAGCAAAAGTAGAGATTGAGAAGAGACAACTACAGGAGAGACTTACTGATTTGGAAAAGGTAAAACATGTTAAGTTTTACGTTTGTGTAAGTAAATGACTAGACAGTTTCGGGTTGAAAAACTTACTCTAAAATAAGGAAAATTAGTAACTGAAATATTTCCAACACTCATGTACTTTCCTATATTCACACTTGGTTATGTAGATTAGGGATGTGTATTTTAAGGCTTACCATAACACTATACAAGCAGCCCTTTAGATGTTAGATGCTTATGAAGGGAGAATCTCTCTTGGGGTGTATAATGGGGATGCTTCTTCCTGGGCATCCAAGGAAAATGCAAATTTTGACTTACAATATATCTTTTTTTAAAAAAAATAAATTTATTTTATTTATTTATTTTTGGCTGCATTGGGTCTTTGTTGCTGTGTGCGGGGGGGCTACTCTTCGTTGCGGTGAGCGGGCTTCTCATTGCAGTGGCTTCTCTTGTTGTGGAGCACGGGCTCGGTGAGCGGGCTTCTCATTGCAGTGGCTTCTCTTGTTGTGGAGCACGGGCTCTAGGCGCGCAGGCTTCAGTAGTCCTGGCTCATGGGCTGTAGAGCGCAGGCTCAGTAGTTGTGGCTCCCGAGCTTAGTTGCTCCGCGGCATGTGGGATCTTCCTAGACCAGGGATCGAACCCGTGTCCCCTGCATTGTCAGGTGGATTCTTAACCACTGCGCCACCAGGGAAGCCCATCTTACAATATGTCTTTAAAACGACGTAAAGTTATCGCGACTTTTCATTTAGAAGTTTACCAAAAAGTACTATAAGCCAGGGATAATTTTTAGGCTCTGTGCAGTTAATATTTTATTTTCATTCACTTATTTATTCATTCATTTAAGTATTTAATGTATCATATGTGGTAGAAATATCAGGATGCAGTTCTTCCCCTTAACAATCTCACAGTCTAATGGGTAATTTCTAAAGTAATAATAAAGTACACAGATAATTCTAATGCAGTGTGGTAAGTAGAATGAGAGGTATGGGCAGGGTATATTGGGCGCACAGAATGAATTCCCAGTCTGACGGGGCAGGATTGGTTGACAGGGTAAAGTTGGGGAGGACGGCATGGGCAAAAGGCACAGAGGATAGAAAATAAAAAAGTCATAGTTTGTTTAAATGCAAACCATTCAGTATTTCTGGAGTAAAGAGCAGGGGTCAACAAATTTTAATCTTTTAAGGGAAAGACAGTAAATACTTTAGACTTTGCAGGCCATATGGTCTCTGCTGCAGTAAAAGGAATGGGCATGGCTATGCTCTAATGAAATTTTACAAAAATAGACGTCAGGCTAAAATTGGCCTGAAAACCTAATGTTAAAGTGTGATGAATTCACTGGCCTGAGTGAGGCTACAGAGCCAGGCATGAGCCAGGCCATGCAAGATGTTGAATACTCTATTAACAACACTTAGTTGCTCTAAGTAATGGACTAGCCACTGAAGGGCTTTTAAGTTGGATGATTTTATTAGAGGAACATTTAAGATAGATCATTATGTACCATGTGGAAACTAGGTTTGAGGAGGACACGATGACGTAGGTAGATTAGTCAGAGGCTTTTTCAGTAACCTAGATAATGGAGACTTAACTAGTACAGTAGTTCAAAGGATGGAAAATAAGGATGAATCTGAGAAATATTTGGAGGAGGAATATTTGAGAACACTTAGTGATTGATTAGATATGGCATGTGAATAGTACTCAAGAATGAGTTTCGGGTTCCTAGTTTGTGACGAAGTCTATAGTGGTACCATTAATTAATAAAGAATAAAGGAAAAATAGCTGTTTTAGAGGAGACAATGATAAATCCATTTTAGTCCTAAGTTGAGGTGCCTGTGAGACAGCCAAATTAGGATGTCTACAAAGAAGTAAGCTATGGTAGTAGCAGCTAGAAATATTTGAGAGTCATCGATATAGAAGTAACTCAAACCATGTGACTGGAAGAGCCCATCTGCAAAGAGATTGCTTAGAGGATTGGTTTTTCAGAGCAGAGTAAATTACTCTGTTGGTGGATTGTGTAGTTTGAAAAAAATCATTTTTATTCTTGAAAAACAAAAGAAATACCTATATTTACAATATAAATTGTAGAAAACAAAGAATTAGAAAATCTTTTGAGGATATATCAAAAATAGACTGACTTCTATTAAAGATTCTCAACTTAAAACAAGTCTCCTATGTGGAAAATAAGGGTGAATAGTAGAGGATCCTGAGATTTCTTTTTTTTTTTTTTTTTTTTAGATATAGCAAAGGGAAACATTAGGTATGTTTTAAAAGTTTGAGAAGTAATAATGTAGGAAGAGGAGAAGCATTATGGCTAAAGAACACTACTCCAGAGAACACCCAACATTTCAGGGGCAGCTGGGAGAAAACTTCACATGCAACAGAAAAGATGAGAGCAGGATGGGGAGAGCCAAGTGAGTTCAGTGTCAGGTATGTCAAGGAAATAGTTTCAAGGGCTACAGTGAGTTCAAATGAAATAAAGACTATAAATGTCTGTTGAATTTGATATTGAGATATCATTTGTCACTTTATTGAGCTCAAGCAATCTCAATGAAGATCTCAAAACAGTAGAGCGGAGATGTGGGAGATGGGTACAGAGGGAAGTGAACAGGTAGAGTACATCGATTACTTTTACAAGAAGTTTGAAGATCGGAGAGAACATGTTGAACATTATTAGTAAACCTGTTTAAAAAAAAGACTACGTTTTTGAAATTGCAAGCCAGTCTTTTTTGTTGATAGCTGCCATTTAAAATCTTTAATAGGAGAAGAACAACATGGAAATAGATATGACATACCAACTAAAAGTTATACAGCAGAGCTTAGAACAAGAAGAGGCTGAACATAAGGCTACAAAAGCACGGCTGGCAGATAAAAATAAGATTTATGAATCCATTGAAGAAGCTAAATCAGAAGCCATGAAAGGTACGCATTTTCATAAGAGGGTTTTCAGCAACATTTTACAGAATTGATTTTGTATTCAACTCTGATTTTGAAAAATATTTTAAAAAGTATTAGGAAAGCTTTACATATATGTTTTTCCTTGAAGGCAGCAGCCATTTCTAAGGTAGTAAGCCCCCAACACAGAATAACTCAACCAAATTTCTAGATCAGAGAGAAGTTAATAGTTCAGTGCTATCAACAGTGGCAGGCATGCAGAGTGCGAAGCTCTAGATACATCTATTCAGATCTGGGGGATATGCTCTTTTTATAATATTTAGTTTGACATTTCACCAGCTGGTGTTACAAAAGTCTTGCGAGTTTATAGAATATAAGTTCACTGAATATTTTGAAATCTGGCATGATAAAGATACTAGCTAGATTTGGTCAAAGTCACACAATACTAATGAGTGTAGGGTAAGATAACAAAGTGAACTTTTCCACAGACCAAGCCCGTATCTTGGAATTAATTGTCTTTTAGATAATTTCTTGTCTTCCAAACTGACTGTTCATATATGATGGATTTGAAATTCCAAAGGAAATAAAGTATTCTTGTCAAAGATTTATAAAACTCTTAAACAGAAATTTCACTTCATATTAAAGCATAACATTTATTAATAACTTAGCAATAAATAGCCTTTAAACTATTGAATGTAATTAAAATTGGAGATTTTTTTTTTAAACAGTTTAGTTTAAGGCATTGATTCTAGATGATAAAAGATGAAATGAGTGCTTTATTTAGAAATATCTAACAAGAAAGTTAGTGGGCCATGTTTCCCTGTCCATGGCCTAAAAAGACAAAGTTGAATTTCTTTTGAGGTCATAATTTAGATGCAATAAAATGCAAACATTTTTCACATTTGTAACACACACATATAATCACTACCCAAAACAAGATACAGAATCTTTATTTTCCTCATCTCAGTGAGTTCACTCATGCCTCTTTCTATTTGCTGTGCCCACATTAGGGTGATTAGTTTTTAAAATGAGTACATTTGTTTATAGATTATTCTCTGAAGTGTTGAAAATAAACCAATTTAGCATAATAATAACTCATTTTTTAAAATTCCTTTTTACAGCTGTAACGTAAGATACAGATGACTTTCATATTTTGTATGAATACACAAAACTTACATTTTATAGATGGTACTCACATCTGGTATAAAGCCTTTGGTCTTTCCAATGCATGTCATTGCATTGCATTCTTTGTTTAAGAATATGGCTTAGCAATGAATTACTAGTTATGTGACTTTCTCTAGTTACTTATCCTTTTTGTGCCTTGTTTCCTGTAAAGGGACAATTACTGTATTAGGTTGTTGTGAAAACCAAGTATAATGATACCTGAAAAGTGCTTAGAAATGCTAGCTATTTTTAGTAGTGTGTAAAAAATGGTTTCATTTTTCTACACTTTTGAAGACAGTTCATTAAAAACTGAAAATTCATAAGGTTTAATTTTTACCCAATATAACTTTGTAATAAATGATCATTAGAGGTTGAACATTAGGTATGAAGGAGCAGAAGAATCTATTGAATTTGAACAGATTTTCTAATCAGTACATCAGTAATCCTTTACATGTAATAACTTGCAGTTAATATGAAATCACTTGATTAGACATAAACTTTGCTCTTCACTTTGAGATTGAAAAAAGGTCTTTAGAAGTCTTTTCTGATTAATAAAACAAATTAAAAGTTTGTTGCAAATCATTTAGAAAATATAGGAAAATGAATTATTTTGCTTTCATTAAAATGGATGTAATATTGTGGAGTGTGGTAGAATTTTATACCCTGCAAATGAAACACCTAATTTTCAAGCATGAAATTGTTGACATTTCAATTATATTAAGAGGAGAGATGAAAATATTAAATTGGAAATTTAAAAAATTATTAAGGCAGCATCATGTACTGTAATTTTTATTACCACTGTGTCATGTATTTGATATGCTTCTTTTGTTTGATTCATGATTATGTCCATTTTTGTGGCAATAGAAATGGAGAAGAAGCTCTTGGAGGAAAGAACTTTAAAACAGAAAGTAGAGAACTTGTTGCTGGAGGCTGAGAAAAGATGCTCTATATTAGACTGTGACCTCAAACAGTCACAGCAGAAAATAAACGAACTCCTCAAACAGAAAGATGTGCTAAATGAGGATGTAAGTGTGAAGTTTACTAATAAATAATAGTAAACTATTTAATGAATTAATAGTAAACTAGGTTTATTTATAAACTTTCAGTGATGGTTTTATAATTTAAAATTTTTTCTTGTAAAATAATATTCCATAATCTTTAAATTTTACCGAATTTGGATGATATACTAAATGAATCATGATTAAAACATTTTTAAAGACCATATTTTATTTTAAAAATATGTCATTATGGAAAATCCAAGAAATATTTTATTTTGAAGTGAATTAACTGTTTAAGGGGAAAAATCTGTTTTATATCATCATATTTACTGCCAGCTTCATTGATAAGAAAGTCAAAATAATTTACTTACATACCAATAACACTATTTTTTAGGTTAGAAACTTGACGTTAAAAATAGAGCAGGAAACTCAGAAGCGCTGCCTTACACAAAATGACTTGAAGATGCAAACACAGCAAGTTAACACACTAAAAATGTCTGAAAAGCAGTTGAAACAAGAGAATAATCATCTCCTAGAAATGAAAATGAGCTTGGAAAAACAGAATGCCGAACTTCGAAAGTAAGTTAATTGTTTGAGACAAAATTTACTAATATGCACAACTATCCACATGTAAATTATCTTAATTTTGATTTATCTGGGGATTTTCTTTTGACCCTTTTATTTTGTTGACCACATTTTCTCTTTCTTTCTGTTTTAAGTAATGTGTTAAGTGCCACTGTTGTCCTTTAAAAAGATTTTATTTGCTTCCCCGACAGTTTTTTATTACTGCCACCTTATAATATAATATATAGAGTGTTGGTGTTGAAGAAGGAGAAAATTTCTGGGATTTGTACTCCATGCTCTTAGGATTTTTCCTCAGGACTGTCCCTCAAGCATAAGTGCTTTTTGTTTGTTTCTTTAGTTTCTGGGACTTGGAAATGTTTGACTGTTAAACAAACACCATATAAAATTTTTAATCATTTTTTAGGATACAGTCTAGTGCTATATTTAATTTACTTAGAAAATAGAAAACATTGGTAAAATACTTTTAAAGTATACAGTAATATACTGTTAAAATTTACCCCATCAGTCATTAGTAGTATAATTAGTTCTTCCCAATCATGACCAAAGGTCATATTGGATTCCAGTTATTTGATAGGAGGCAGAGTGAAAAGAAAATAAGCTTCGGGGCCAGACAGATCAAGGTGTGAATCCCATTTCCACTACTTACTAGCTGATCACCTTTGGGCAAAATATTTTAACCTCTCCAAACCTTTTGTCACACCTACAGAAGGGGGGCAGTAATAGCTTCCTTGTTAGGGATCTTGTAAAGCAGGGGTCCCCAACCCCCAGGCCCACGGACTAGTACTGGTCCGCAGCCTGTTAGGAACCGGGCCGCACAGCAGGAGGGGAGCGGCAGGAGTGAGTGAGCGAAGAAGCTTCGTCTGCTGCTCCCCATCGCCCCCCGTCGCTGGCGTTACCGCCTGAACCATCCCCCCACCCCGCCCTGGTCCGTGGAAAAATTGTCTTCCATGAAACCAGTTCCTGGTGGCAAAAAGGTTGGGGCCACTGTTGTAAAGGATAACAATGACTTATTTACAGCATCTAGCACATAGTAAATGGTAGGGACCATTATTACTACAACTGTTACTGTTACTATTACTAGTATGTCTACTATAGGACTATTACTTTGTTCCTATCACTTTTGCTAATTGCCTGCTTTTTTTTTTTTTTTTTTTTTTTTTTTTTTTTGCCTGCTTTTTATATACCTGTGACAGGTCAGTAAGATTGACACTGCTTAGGAAAGGATGGTCAAATATTCAAATATTGACACTTCCTAGGAAAGGATGGTCAAAAAGAGTTTGTTCTTTTTGCTGATCTATTGCCTGGGTAAACCTAGACTCTTAAACTTCATGAGATTTTAACTTTTAAAAATTGGAACTAGAAACTTGAACAGTATTCAGGCATCTTTGTCCAATATTTTTTTGTTCTTTGTTTTTTCCCCTGTGTGTTAGCTTTATTCTTCCCTCTCATTTTTTTATTTAACAGAAAACTTGGTCCTTCAAGAAGGACAAACTCTAGAGATATGTCTTATAGCTTCATTTATGTGGAGCGACCCTGATTTGGCTTTTCTGGATCTCTAAGTCCTGAGATGGAACTCATTTGCCTGGCTTTGGTCAGGAGCCTAAACTGTGGATCCTCAGTTTTAGGGAACACAGTCTTTAAAACTATTTGACTGCACAGCTATTCTCCATAGTATTTATTCTAACAGCAATGTTTATATGAATACAAGAGCTAGTTAAATATCTAGACTGTGTTTCTTCTCCTGTTCTAATTACTCTTTGTTTATACCTAATTTATGCTACTTAGTATATATGCCTATTATTTTCTTCATAAGTGCACTTGGATCTATTGTTTCTTAATCCCTCAGTTCCTAACCCCTCCTTGCCAAAGATACCCACATCTGCTGTCTTAATCACCTAACAGAGTATAAATTCATTGAATGGCAAAAAAAAAAAGAAAAACCACACTTATATTTTGCTATCTCCAACCCTTGATTAATTTCTTGCACATAAGACATCCTCAGTAAGTGTTGCATGAATGAATGCATATCTATCATGTGTAAGGCACTGATAACCACTATAGGAGATTCAAAGATGAGTCAGATGTATTTCCTACCCTTAAGCTTACTAGCATTTTATCAGAAATTATTCCTTAGGAAGAGGTAAGGCAAGTACATAAATAATTGGAATACAAAGTTAAATATATATATATGCAATGAGAATTTACATATGAAGTGCTATGTAGGCTTGCACTTGAAAATGGCCAACGTAGACTTCTTTTCTTCCTTCCAAGATTCCAGTAAAACTCTAGTAGAGGAATTTTTTAAATGTGTAAACCCACATCATGTCATTCCAGTGGATTGGAGGACAGGAAATTAGTTAATGAGATAGTGGCAGGTGGGTGGAAACCTTCTGCCTAATGAAGTAGAGCAGCGGAAGCAAGAGCCAGGAGTATATATGAAGTGGGATATAGGTGAAGAAGAAAAATGTTTCATTATTCAAAGCAAATACCTTGGAGGGCTGGAGTAAGATGTGATGTTATAAATGGAGCAATCTGCTGTTCATACTCTGCCACTACCCCTTGCAGAAATGTCTGTATTCAGGCATTGCCACCACTAGGGTTCCTACAGAGCATTCCCTCTGAAGAAATGGGGCATACCCTCTGTGGATAATTAGAACAGCTAGTATGGGGTCAGCAGCTCAGAGAAAAGCCTTTCTCATTCTGGCATTTAGTGGTCTTCCTGTTTATGACTGACTTCCTAAGCCTCTCATTTTAAACTGAAGTTTGCTATTTAGAAAACCCCTCCCCTGTACCCAGAGATTAAAATTTCTGATGCCTCCTGGTTACTCATCACTAGGCATTTGAGGAAAGCCTGCAGTATGAAAGAGAAAGACTATGATAAAGAAGAAGAAAAAGTGCCACCAGATGAAACATATATCAAAGAATAGAAGAGAACTTAACAAAAAGAAAGCACAAATTTTAAAAACCTGCTGGTAATAATTAGTACTGATCAAAGATTCTAGGAGATACTACTTCCATTAAACAAGAACCTGACATAATAAAGGACAGCCAGAATAGGAAGGAGCTCTTGAAGATGAAAAATTATTGCCAATGTAAACTTATTAGAAGGGTTTGAAGAAAAAAATCAAAGAAATTTCACAAAACATAGAACAAGAAGGAATAACTAGAAGATATGAGAGAAAAGCTAGGACACAGACAGACTGTTCCAGGAGCTCTAGCACCAAAGAATTCCAGAGAAACCCAGGGGAGGAAATTATTAAAGACATAATAGAAAAGAATTTCCTATAGCTGGAAAAGAAGTCTTTAAATTGAAAGGACCCAGCAAAGATACATGAAAAAAGACTCACATTTAGACATGTTCTTATGGCAATAGGAAATGGAGGTTTGATTATGTCACTTAGACCAGTGATACAACTACATTAGGGATGGTAAGAGCTAAATTCTCACATCTGGCAGCAGGGAATTGGTAAATAATTAAAATGTATGTCAAGAAATAAGCTGAGATGTGGCGGTGACCACCAAAAAGAACAATACACAGAAATGAAACAAAGTGATTTTCTCTAGGGGAATAGGGTTAGCCCATGGATGGATATGGATAGGAGACTTAGAATTTTTTCTGTGCTAGTCTGTACTATCTAATTGTAACCATGTGCATATTATGTGGTTACTTTCTGAAAAATATTTTTTCTTAAATACCTAATGAATGTTGAGCTTTAAAAGTTACATATAATGAATGGTAGCTCTTCAAGAAGATCATGATATTAAAATTACACTGGGGTTTTCTGCAAGCGGGCTTAGCTGGTGATGATGATTTTAAATTTTTAAAACTTGTTCTTTCATATGTTATTAATTAGTATCTTTCACATTTTCCGCTCAGAGAAATAAAAATCATGATTCTTTAATAATACACTCATCAATAATAAAATAGAGAATTCACACAATTAAGTGACATTGAGTGATAATTTCCCTTTTATCCAGAAGTTGAAGGGCCAAGTAAGTAAACAAAGTGACCAAATTATATTAAACGCAAATAAGGATGAAAGTCCTAAGTAATATTAAATTGAAGATGGTGTGATTAAATCATTTAATCTTTCTGAGTTTTTTCTTGCTATCTACATTTTTATTTTATTTTATTTTATTTTTTTGGCCCTGCAGCATGTGGGATCTTAGTTCCCCAACCAGGGATCAAACCCATGTCTCCTGCAGTGGGAGCGTGGAGTCTTAACCACTGGACTGCCGGGGAAGTCCAGCTGGATACATTTTTTAAATATCTAATAGGTAGTAAAATATTTTCTCACTATAAAATATTCAGAACTATATTAAAAGATAAAGAGAAAACAATATAAGGTCTCCTTTATGAATGCAGACATAGTTAATCTCTACAGAGGTAATATATCTTAACAGTCTGTTACTTGAAAAATCCTTCCACACCCTTTTCTGTGCCTGTACCTGTACATGTATACCATATTTATAGGGTTGAGTTTTTTGTAGATTTTATTTTGTGTTTTTTGTTTTTTAATTGTATGTTGTGTTGTTCTCCAACTTTTTTTTTTCCCCCTTAGCTTTGACTTGTAATAACTGTAATACATATATTTTGTTAATAAGCCTAGACTTTAACTTATTTCAACCCAACCTCTTAAATGCATTGTTAGGCTCATTTTTTATTTTATTTATTTTTTTATTTAATTTTTTTCTTTATTGAAGATTAAAATATGTACAGAAAAAGTAAACAAATGGTAAGTGTAGAACTCAGTAATTTTTACAAAGTGTTCAGATCTGTGCAGTTAACCATTTACATTTAGATATAAAAACCTATACTCTTTACCTCCTTGCAGGCCCCCTCCCAGTCATTTCTTCACTCATTCTAAGATAATCAATTTTCAGGTGCACTTTTGATTCTGCTACTTGGTTGGCATAAATGGCTGATCACAAATGCATGCCTGAGAATATGTGATTTAGTGTTATTGGTTTAATATAGCACTATTTGGTCTCAGAATCCCTTTATACTCTTAAAAATTATTGAGGACCCCAAAGAGTTTTTGTTCCTGTGAGTTATATCTAATGTTATTTTTTGTGTTAGAAATTGAAACTGAGAAAATTTTAAAACACAAGAGCATACAAGCACACATTTCATTAGCTGTTGGAGTGATGAAATCATCATATGTCATACAGCCTCAAGAAAAGCCCATATACACTGAGATAATTAAAGCTTTAAAAATAGCAATGATTCTTAGTATTATGAAAATAATTTTACCTCATGAATTCTCTGAAAGGGTCTCAGTACTCCCACGGGTTTCCTAGACCACATTTTAAGAGTTGCTGGCTTAATATGTGTCTAACTTATTTAAACCTTTGATTCAATGTCCCCACAGAGAACGTCAAGATGCAGATGGGCAAATGAAAGAGCTCCAAGATCAGCTTGAAGCAGAGCAGTATTTCTCAGTAAGTTCCAGACGTGTTACTTTGAAAATTGTTGTATTTGTAGAATTTTTAAAAAATTTTTGCTGCAAAACCAGGAGACTGATCTTGTCTTTAGAATAGATTCTTATAGCAACCCCAGACAGAATTTTGGAATAATGTTTTGTACCACACACATACAAAAGGAACACCTGGGCAAGAGACTGTAGATAGTTTAACAGAAATCCATTGTCATTGCTAAAAAAATGGTTCTAGGCACATACTCATACCCTATGAAGTTGATTAAAAGCATTGATTTTTGAGGAAGAATATATTTTCATAATGAAAGAAAGAAAATTGTCATTTTAACCTTTGTACTTTTTGAGATCAGTTTTAAAATATGAAGTAGTAACTGTCACCTCTGTTTCATTGATTTTAAGCCAATAAAATTTTCTTGTCTAAATTAGTAATATTTTTTTTTGCCTCTTCATCCTATCAATCTGTGTCATTTAATGAGAAATCTCACTGTGATATCCAGTTGAAAATCATGCTTCTAAATTATTAGCTGAATTTTTATTAGTTAATTGGTTGATTACCAGAAAATAGAAAAGCTCATTAAACTATTAATTTGCTCATGGGCTCAACATTACTGTTTTGTGAGCATATTTGTATGTGCTCAGCTGGACTTTTTGTCTGGATAGCTTCTGAATGTGGAAATAATATTCCTGATGATGATGATGATGATATATATTTGTATTATATTTTGCTGTTTAGACCCTCTATAAGACACAGGTTAGGGAACTTAAAGAAGAATGTGAAGAAAAGACCAAGCTTTGTAAAGAATTACAGCAGAAGAAACAGGAATTACAGGATGAAAGGTAAGGATAAGATCCTTGTCCCTTTTGTTCATGGCCATGAACCCTACTCCTAGAACAGTACCTGCTATATACTCCAAATAAAAATTTGTTGATGAAGTGAATTAGACAAAAATTTGACTTTGTAGTAAAAAATTGAACATTAAAATTTAATCCCTCTAAAATGTAGGGACTCCTTGGCTGCTCAACTGGAGATTACCTTAACCAAAGCAGATTCTGAGCAACTGGCTCGCTCAATTGCTGAAGAACAATATTCTGATTTGGAAAAAGAGAAAATCATGAAAGAGCTGGAGATCAAAGAGATGATGGCTAGACACAAACAGGAGCTCACTGAAAAAGATGCTACAATTGCGTCTGTAAGTAAAATGCTTGGTTCTTTTTTGGTTCTAATTAAATTACTGTATCATAAATCTTCCTTAGAAATACTAAGAAAGTAACATAGATCTAAATGAAAAAGTGTATATGCTGGCTACAAGATATTTGACCTAGTGAACCATCAGCTTCTCAGTGTTTGGCAGAGAGAGGCTCAAAAAAAAACTACTTCCAATGGCTTCACCTGTTGGTAAATTCAGAGTTAAAGGACTAAAGTGAAAGGGAAATACCAAAAAGAAAACAGTTTGTCTTTTTTTCCTTGTTAAACCAGTCTTAGTTTAAAAGAACCTTAAAACTAATCATGAAGATGAGTTTAATCATGAAGGTAGTCATATGTAGGTTGAAAAAATTGCAAGAAAAATTTCAAATAGAAGTAAAATATCAAGTAGTTGAGTTTGCCTTATCAATTATCCAGACCTATTAAAATGCTACAGTAATTTAAAAGTTTGGCACTAGAACAGGGATATTTAATCCTGTTCAGTGGAAATGAGTAGGGGGCCCAGAAATAGATTCATCATGCACATACAGGAGCTTGGCATACGGTGTCAGTGGCAGTATACAAATCAATGGGAAAGGATACAGATTTAATAAATGGTTTTGGAATAACTACATTTTTATGTGGAAAGGAATAAAATTAGTTTCTTGTTATCATTTACCATATACAGTGGTAAATTCTAGCTATCTTAAGAACTTTAAATATGAAAAATAAAAATTTTTAAATATTAAAATGGAATCCAAAATTGACTTATAACAGAAGATAACAAATAAATGACAGGGAAAAGATATTTGTAATGTATTTATTGAACAAGGGATTAGTATCTAGAATATAAGTGGAACTCCTACAATTCAATACGAAAAAGTTAAATAATCCAAAGGAAAAATTGGCCAAAAAAGAAAACCTAAAAATATGAGCAGATGTTTAACCTCACTATTTTTTAGGAAAAAGCTGGATAAAATAACTTTGAAATACCATTCCATACCCATCATTTTGGCAAAAATTCAGTATCTGACTACTTTCAAATGTTTGAAGGATGTCTGGAAAATGGCATTCTTATTTACTGCTATCCAGAGTGTAAATTTAATATGGCACACTATAGTATAGTAAATAGTATGGCAATTTCCAGTAAATTTTAAATATTCATATAATCCAAAGAAAGTCCATAATAAGATAAATGTGCTAGAGGAATTCAGACACAATACTACTAGCAGCATAAATGTTTGTAATAGCAAAAAATTCAAATGTTATATTAATAGATGAATGAATGGATAAATGAAATGTGGTAGAAGATAGAACTACTATATCAGTTAAAATGAATTAATTAGGTCTTTATGTATATCAACAATTTAATTCTTAATATAATGTTGAGTGAAAGCAATTACAGAAAGATAAATGCAGTATGATGCTATTTATGGACAGTTTAAAATCACATAAGACCTCATTATATTATTTCACATATATGTAATAAAAGTATACAATCATGGATGGGAAGGATGAACACATAATTCACAATAAAATGTCCTTCAGGAAGGAAGAAGAGGAATAGGATTTGAAGTGAATACCAAAGAATGTCAACTTCTTTAGTAAAATTTTATTTTCTGTTTTAAAGCAATGTTCGGTAAGAA
Organism: Balaenoptera physalus; assembly: GCF_965194825.1. NCBI lineage: Eukaryota > Metazoa > Chordata > Mammalia > Artiodactyla > Balaenopteridae > Balaenoptera > Balaenoptera physalus. The sequence continues at coordinate 90,221,334 of NC_138894.1, forward strand.
ATTAAATTATGATTTTAAAATTTATTCTGCATGATGGAATGCAGAGCTTTGTTATAGTATTTGCTTTTTTTAGTTTACTAAATTGTTTTTCATTTAAAATACTGCTAAGGATTTTTGAAAGAGGGCGATTTTTTGGCTTCCTTGGGTGCATATGAAGGTCGGTATGGTTAGCAAAATTTTCATCAAGGGTGAAGTTTGGTAAGGTAGGACAAAGGCAGGAAGTGTAGAGATAGATGTACTTAGAAAAACAAGAGTTTTAGCAACATTCTAGGATATTTTCATTTTGAAGTACTGCTTTAAAACTTAACATTTTGTAAATTAGGATATGATTTTTGTTCTACTTTCATTTCTTAGCTCGAAGAAACTAATAGGACACTGACTAGTGATGTTGCCAATCTTGCAAATGAGAAAGAAGAATTAAATAACAAATGGAAAGATGCCCAAGAGCGTATGTACTAATAAGAATAACATTTAGTTTCAGTATGCCTAATGCTTGTCGGTTGCTGAATTATCAGTATAATTTTTACATTTTTCTGTTTCAGAACTATCAAGGTTGAAGGATGAAGAGATAAGTGCCGCAGCTATTAAAGCACAGTTTGAAAAGCAGCTGTTAACAGAGAGAACACTCAAAACTCAGGTGTGTATAATATGCTCTAAATATGATTTTGAAATTTTTCTTAGTTTACCTTTTTTACATTTTACTTCTAACATTACAGATTGGCTGTAGCAGTCATTGTTGGTATCAGTACTTGTGAACTGTCAGGATTATGTGATTTTTACCAGGTTGGGAGAAGCTAGATTTGATTAACATTGTTGAGTTCAGTGTTTATTAAAGTTTTTCTTAATTTTTCCATATGGAGTCACAGTCCATCCTAATTTTTTATTGTAATCTGATAAATTTTTCTGCTTTTAAGAAACGGTAGAGAATGACCATTTGCTGACAGCCTGAAAAAGTGTCACTCTGAAAAGGCACCATGATTATTAACTATTCTTTTTCTCAGCTCTCATGATTGTATATACAGCATGAATACTTGTGGGGTCCGAGATGCTCTGCTCTGTGGTTGGACACATGTTGTATTTTATTAGTGTGATGCCAATGCACAACTCTCTTCTAGGGTAAAAGAAGATCTGCCTTGTAGAAGTCTCTCTTGGAACTAAAAACCCAAAGTGGTAGAAAGTGACATTAGAGTGAACCTATACACATTTTAAATTACGGTTCTCAGAAAATATGAGAGTGAAAAAGTAATAGAGTATTGGTTGGAAAAGGATGATGAGTAATGAAGAGGGTGTATTTTTTAATATAGAAAGTGTTTCTTTGTGGCCCTGTGTGTAGGGAAGGTTTTGTAACTTGCTATTGGTGAATGACCAAGAAATCATCAACATAATTTATTTTATTTATTTACATACTAATCTTTATGTTTTTAAGGCTGTGAATAAGTTGGCCGAGATCATGAATCGGAAAGAACCTGTCAAGCGTGGTAGTGACACAGATGTGCGGAGAAAAGAAAAGGAGAATAGAAAGCTACATATGGAGCTTAAATCTGAACGTGAAAAACTGACCCAGCAGATGATCAAGTATCAGAAAGAACTGAATGAAATGCAGGCTGTAAGAATACTTTTTGAAGACTTCTTTTTAAGAAGTAGAATTATTTTCATGTCTGTATATATTTTATAGCTTATGGAGCATTTCTATTAATAATTACAGTAGTCACCCCTTATGCAAGGGAGATATGTTCCAGGACCCCCAGTGGGTACCTGAAACCACAGATAGTACTGAACTCTATACGTACTATATTTTTTCCTATACTGTAAGGGGGTGGGTAGCATATACAGTGTGAATAAGCTGGACAAAGGGATGATTAACATCCCAGGCAAGCAGAGCCAAGCAATGTGAGATTTCATCACACTACTCAGAAATGGCATGTAATTTAAAATTTATGAATTGTTTATTTCCGGAATTTTCCATTTAATATTTTCAGACTGCATTTGACCTTGAATAACTGAAACCACAGAAAGTGAAACCTTGGATTAGGAGAGACTACTGTATTATTGAACTAGGAAGCAAAATTATAAGATGTATAACATCCAGTTAATTTAACGTAATTTGATTTCTTATAGCAAATAGCTGAAGAGAGTCAGATTCGAATTGAACTACAGATGACACTGGACAGTAAAGACAGTGACATTGAGCAGTTGCGGTCCCAGCTCCAGGCCTTGCATATTGGTCTGGATAGTTCCAGTATAGGCAGCGGACCAGGGGATGCTGAAGCAGATGATGGGTTTCCAGGTACAGATTTGTTTCCAGCCCTTATGTTTACTTTTGTCTTAAGTTAAATCAATTGATTGTTTTAAGACATTGACTGACTGCTCTTGAGGAAAAGTATTTGTCATTTCTTTAAGGGAAAACCTACTCCTTAGAGTGGAGGTTCCAATGACAATTTAAACTATTTTATTTATTTATTTTTCACAAAATTTTTTATTTAAAAATACAAATGTAAATTTCACATATTTAGTTATTTAAATTAACTCTTTATATATTGTACATAGCTCTCTTTTAAGGCTTTCATTTTATTTTTTCTTAACTTCTTTCTGCATTCTTACTTCCTTTTATGTTGGGTGTTCAGTTCATATCACTCAGTCACACACTATGGAATCCATGTCATTCACCTACCAACGTTCCTCTACTTCTCTCAATATTGCCACTAAGCCTTCCAGTTCTCATATGCTTCTTGACTCTGATTCTGACTCAGAAGAAGAATCTGTGCCTTACTTACCTATTTCATCGGAACCTAATGGTACAGGTGATATCCTGAAAGTCTTTCGCCTCTGGGTTTTTTTCCACTACCCATAATTTTAGTCCTTTTGAAAAATTGTTGTAACATTAACTAATATTCACTAACTCTAACAAGTTGCTCAGTTAACAAGTCTCAGTTAAAAAGAAACTGCTGCATGAACAAAGAATTTGTTTTTTAAAGTATTTTCACATGGCATTGCTATTACAATTGATAGATTTATTTTTTCAGCTTACAAGAAATAGAGCAGTACTTTATATCATTTAAGAACATACGGTTTCACTGTCTGTTTCTTCCATTTTTAACCAAGAAGAAATTCTTTCTGAAGTTTCATATCAAGAATGACAGTACAGAAAAAGCACGTGTAGACCGTTTTAGAGGATGTTTTTAGGTTTTCCTTGCGTCAACATTGTGCTAGGCCTTAAGAAAAGCATAAGACAATTTGACCTGATCCTTGTGCTGAAAAGATTTATAGTTTAAGTGAAGAAACCAGATGGAAAAGCCTTAAACTGTTATGTTTAACACAAAGTTAGTGTGAGTACAAAAAACGTTTAAAGTAAATGCCACAGGAAAGTAGTGTATAAGCAGTTGAACGTAAAGTAAAATTTAATCTATTAGTTGAATTCAAAGTAAACTAGCTATATTTATTTACATTGTTGTCACATTTCCCAGGTATATATCAGTATAAATCATAGGTGATTATACTGAAGTTGTTTCAGATCTTAGCAATAAAATTATTTCAGTCTTACCCATATTGTTAGAGGTCATCTGATTAGTCCCTTGAATTGGCATAGGACCATGTCCAGACAGTTGAGAATATGGCTGTTTTTAATGACAGCATTTCTGTTCATGGAGTCTGGAAGGTTATTGATGTGAGAGAGAGAGTATAAGCCTTGGAGTCAGAGACGTGTCCCCATGTGACCTTCTGTGGGGTTGTTGTGAGGGTTAACGAAGATTTATGTAGTGTCTAGCACAGTTCAGACACATAGTAGATGTTAAGTGATAGGCACTTTTCTTATTAGCATAACCTCCAAAAATGCTTATTTCACTTAATTATTTCACTAAAATAAACTGATCAAATACCATTAGAACAAATTCTAAGGGTTCAGAGAGTTTCCTTGGTTGAACTAGAACTTTATTGATTTTAATATTTTGGAATTTAGGAATCTTGGTTTATTGCTGCTTATTAGCCATATTTGATCTGTAATTTACACAGTTTTATTTCATTATATTATAGCCATTCTAAAAGTCCATTTTCTCTGAACACGTAATTACTCACTTAAAATGTTTTCTCTTCAAAGAAGATGTGCACTATACCTGTAATTAGGCCTTCTTCCAAAGGAAAAATAGAGGATTCTAATTCAGGTGTACTGGTGAGAATAGAGAGCTGCTTTTCTTTTTTGCAACTTTTCTGTGGAACTTTGCAAATGCATGAATTTAATTAACAGGGCATTTGACGTTATAAACTACAGGATATGTATTTCCAGTGTGATATAACCTGGATTTTGTTTTGCATTGTATAACTTGCTTATACTGATCCTGCATTATTATTATATTTTAGATGATGTATAATGGTAAATTCTGAACGGCATATTTGATTTGTGACTTCCATATTAAAAGTTTATTAAATTCCTCATTTTCTTAAGAGACTTGTTATATTTATTCTCATATCTTGTGCTTATTTATAGAATCAAGACTAGAAGGATGGCTTTCATTGCCTGTGCGAAACAACACTAAGAAATTTGGATGGGTTAAAAAGGTATTTGAAAATGGTTCTTTTGTTTTGCTTTTGGTTTAGCTACAGCCATTTCACTTTTGTAGTTGTAAGATATATATAACTAGAACTTTTAGACACATAAAACTTGTTTGCACTTTCTGATTTGGAATAATATAACTTTATGTATCTTTTTTTTTTTTTTAACTTTATGTATCTTTGTGGAAAAAAAAAACGTTTTCATCACTACCATGTTGTTAATAATAAAATAGTTTTTGGTGTTAGGAGAATAGAAGCCTGTTGACCTTGGTGCTTTTGTTGTTTCAGTGGGAAAACAACTCTGGAAATGACAGAAAGTCCCATTTGTTTCTTTTCCTCTGGTACTATGATTATCGATATTATGTTCATTTTTGATAAGTGTCTTATTAGCCTTAGGCTGTTATAACAAAATGCCACAGACTGAGTAGCTTGTCAACAACAGAAATTAATTTCTCATGGTTCTGAAGGCTGGAAGTTCAAGATCAAGGTGCCAGCCAGCATGGCTGGGTTCTGGTGAAGGTCCTCTTCCAGGCTGCAGACTTCTTGCTCTGTCCTCATGGTGGAAGGTGTAGGAATTTCTCTGGAACCCCTTTTATAATGGCACTAATCCCATTCATGAGGGCTCTGGTGTCATGACCTAATCAACTTCCAAAGACCCCTCTTCCTAATACCATCCCATTAGGTGTTAGGATTTAACATATGAATTTGGGGGAATACAAACATTCAAACCATAGCAATAAGGTTACTTATGCTATTGGATCTTGAAGTGAAATCAGTCCAAAAAATATTTGAATTTATTCCCCCCCGCCCCCTCAATTTGCTTGTTTAAAGTATGTACATTTATTGTTATTTTGAGGAAGACTTTTTTAAGGATACATTAAGATAACTTTTTAGGTATTTAATTTATATTTTCTATGATTTTTATTGCTAATATAGAATTTATTTTCAAAGAAAAATGAATAAGATATATATTAACTTCAATCATTAATTCCTTCCCTCTTTCTTTTTAACAGTATGTGATTGTAAGCAGTAAGAAGATCCTTTTCTATGACAGTGAACAGGATAAAGAACAATCTAATCCTTACATGGTTTTAGATATAGAGTAAGTATTTTTATTAGAATATTTAGGAACTTTATCTTTTAAAGTTTAAGAGTAACGTGACCTTTTCGTCAAGTTAGTGTAATTTATTAGTCATATAGTACAATGTATATACTCATATAGTATAGCTGCTAGCATACTGTTGTTACATTTTCTTATTTTGCTTCATACAGATGAAAGTCTGGGATATAGAGTTGGCTAAAACGTCTTTATTTCATGGGTCTTTAATATGTTGTTTTCTGAAACTAATTAGAAAATTTCTGACTTACTGGAAATTTCTCAAAAAGCAAGGAGTGATTGAATTTATAGAGCAGGATATTCTCTGACCTTCTAACAAGGGTCAAAGTAGTCAGTTGTAATTTCTGCCATAAGTATAGGATAACTAATGTAATTTGATCCGTTGGTAATACTTTACTCGTTTATTAAAAATCTTTTATAGCAAGTTATTTCATGTCCGACCAGTTACACAGACAGATGTATATAGAGCAGATGCTAAAGAAATTCCAAGGATATTCCAGGTAAACCATTTTATTTTGTGGTTTGTTTGTTTTGTTTTTTCACCTTTATACATTCTCAGCATGACATGACATAACAAATTTCTTTATTTTTGGGGCTTTTTCAGATTATCTTTCAATTTTAGTCCCATTTAAAGGTGGTTTGTTCCTTTGTGACTTTCATGCTTATGCTATTTAGATACATCTTAATTCTTCTCTCCATTTTACTTGTTAAACTCTGTAGTGTGTTTATATCATGTTTCTAGCCTTTGCTGTGTATCCTTTTGTTCAAGGTTGGTTATGATATTTTTTGAGCATGAATGTTCTCCTGTTTTTAGTTTTATGCTCAGCTCTCTAGAAAGTTAAAAAAATTGCTTGTGAAGTTAAATTTTGCCCCCAGGAGCCCTTTTACTTCCAATTTAAGGTGAAGACAAATTCTCCCCTTTATTACTTCCATTTTAAAATTAGTCAAACCAACAATTACTGAGTTCCTTCTGTGTAAAAGCCATTGTGCTTAGTGTACTGTGGGAAAGTTGGCTGCTTACTTTCTGAATGCTTAGAATGTTTATTTGGAGTATATTATACATCCTTTCCTCTTTTCCTTTCTTCCTCAACTCTCCAAATACAAATCTTTTCAATTAAAGCTATATTTGCAGTTATCACCAAGTTGTCTATTTTTGAGAATCACAGAGCCTCAATTCATACAATTGCCACATCTCTTCAGGTGTTTTGAACATTCCCTCCCAGAAAAACTTTCTAACACTAATCAGGTGCAGATTTACCTTTTGCTAGCCTATTCTGATAAAATTGCTGAAACATAGTAAGATAACATGGAGAAAATAAGGAGGCATCATTTGAACAGGACTGATTCTTTTGAAATGTGAACCAAAGTGACTGGCTAATGACTTTTCTCATCTGAGCTCTTGATTTGAACCTACTAGCATTAGAACATCAAATGCATTTTCTTCTCATTGAATAGTTTAGGCTAATTTTATTTACACTATAAGAATCATTATTACATAAAAAATAACCTATGTTTTGAAGATCATTCATTGTTCTTTTTGGTGTTTATAGATTCTGTATGCCAATGAAGGGGAAAGTAAGAAGGAACAAGAATTTCCAGTGGAGCCGGTGGGAGAAAAATCAAATTATATTTGCCACAAGGGACATGAATTTATTCCTACTCTGTATCATTTCCCAACCAATTGTGAGGCATGTATGAAGCCATTGTGGCATATGTTTAAACCTCCTCCTGCTTTAGAGTGCCGTCGCTGTCACATTAAATGTCATAAAGATCACATGGATAAAAAGGAGGAAATTATAGCACCTTGCAAAGGTAAATAGTAAATTACTTGCTCCATCAATATTATTTATGTTCAGATCATTTTAAACATATTAATCTTTTTCAAATATTTCTTTATAGTGTATTATGATATTTCATCGGCAAAGAATCTATTGTTATTAGCAAATTCTACAGAAGAGCAGCAGAAGTGGGTTAGTCGGTTAGTGAAAAAGATACCTAAAAAGCCTCCAGCTCCAGACCCTTTTGCACGGTCATCTCCTAGAACTTCAATGAAAATACAACAAAACCAGTCTATTAGGCGGCCAAGTCGACAGCTTGCCCCAAACAAACCAAGGTAATAAATTAAAGTGTGGTAAAACTTAAAGTGTTTAAAAAAATATTTCGCTATTTATACTCAAATTACAGACTTTCTTAATTGCAATTTTTCTTTGGTATTTTCATGATCTATGGAATACCAAATGTTTGAAACTATTTCATTGTGCATGTCTCATTCATTTATTCAGCTGGATGTAATAAATTTACTTACTAAATCACACACATATATTAAATTCAACCAAAAATATATGAAGGGCTCATTTTTGTCATGTATATGTATTGGGTTGGCGAAAAAGTTCATTCGGGTTTTCCCATAAGAATGAACTTTTTGGCTAACCCAATACATAATCATAATATTTTAGTATTTTATAAGCACATTGACTTAACTTATTGATTTAGTAGACAGGATGCACACACAGACCTTTAAGTGTCAGGTACACACATTGTTTTTATTATTGCAAACCTCTTAAACCTCTTTTATGTTAGAGACTTGTGGGGGCAGGACTGAAATCTTAATTCAGATCTATAAGTTTAAAATAATAACTTGTCTCAGATTTAAAGAGTAATACAGATCAGCTTTAAAAATGCAAAGATTAACTAATGAATATAGTGGGCATTTTTTATAATTGAGGTGGAGTTGGGAATATGGAGTAATGATAGAGATTATTATTGCACAAAAACATTTTGATGGAGCCATTTTCATATAGCTGCATTATAGTAATTTTTGATTCAGAATAACCATTTCTTGACTTACTAGCTAATACAGTATTTATAAATAAATACTGCTATTCATTGAAATGAACATGAAGATTTGTTTAGCTAAAGGATAAAGTATACACTTAGATCATGTATCTCATTTCAAGTGTCCTTTTTGTTCCCTAACACAGGACCTTCAGTATATGAATAATGATGTGCATTGGCTGTATTATCAGAAATATTTTCATTCTAACCACAACATCATGTATGAAACTGTTCTTGAAACTAATATCTCAAGGAAATAATTTAGAATGGCAAAGGTAGAATTGGTGTTTCAGCAGTGAAAATGTTGAATTTTTGTGTGAGATATGATAAAACTAAATATTGTAGAATTAGTGATTATATGATAGTAATTGACCTGAAGAAACTCAAAGAATTCAGAGACACTGAAGGTCATTCCATGTACCCTGTGCAAAACATCTAAAAATTAAATTTCTGTTATTAATATTGTAGAACCATTAATGCATAAATGCCAAGCTATTTTAATACCTGACAATATATTGTGCTTTATAGCTTTCAATGTGCTTCCATATGTTGGGTTGGCCAAAAAGTTCGTTTGGGTTTTTCCGTAAGATGTTATGGAAAAACTCGAACGAACTTTTTGGCCAACCCAATATATTCTCTTAACTTTCTATATATTCTTTCATTTGATCTTTAAAATACTCATGGAGTAGAATAGGTATTACTCTTTTTCTTTTTGAGACTCTAGAAAGGAAGATAATTTGTTAGATTCAAGACTATAAGAGCTATAGTTTTTTTAGTATATTTTATTCTTTTGTGCTATTTGACAAGTTAATGATTTCACTACATGTGTTAAGACATAAGTTTACGAAGCAGTTTTCAGACCAAGTGAGGCATGTTTTCAATTATGTAAGTTTTCATGTTCGCTGACTTATAATTTTCTTGCCCCCCAGTTCAGCATTATGATTTATTTGAAAGCACATTTACTTTTGATTTTTGTTACTTTTTTTTTAGTTCTGGCCCTGCCCTTCGAATCATTCTTCACTGATTTTTTTTAACACATTTTACATAGCAACAGTAAGTAATAGGGATTTCTTTCTCTCACAACTATGCATGTAGATAAAACTAATACCAAAACTGACTGTAAAATGTACAGGGTTTTTTTTTGGAATTTTAAAATCTAATATGCTCTTTAAAATTTTAAATGTAAAGATGGGCAAATTTAAAATACAGTTTTGCATTTTATTATGCCTCTGCAACATTATTTCCATTGCTTTTAACATCTGTGCCTCCATTGCTTCATTAACTCATAAAATTGTATCTGTGTCTATCCTTAGGTGAATAACCCTACATTTTGCATTCTATTTTGGGTGTCACATTTTATGAGTAGCATACACAAATTGGAAGGTATACAGAAGAGAATTATTGAGGGAGTAGTGGGTCATTTGAAGGTGTTACATACACATGTAGCAAGTGAAGGAACTAAGGATATTTTAGTCTTCTGAGGAAGTGTTTTGAAAGGATGGGAGATCATACATAACAATAAAGAGTTAAAGGATTTTTCCTTGGAAGAACCAAGCTGAGGGGCATATTTTTCAGTCAGCTGGGAAGAACTATCAAGCAGTCAGATTTGCAAAATTGAAAGAATTGGCTTGCTCTAGAATAGTGAGTGCCCTGTCGCCACAGGTGTGCACCTGATTTAGATGACTGCTTGGCAGAACTGTGAGGGAGCAGCGCTCCTTGATCCGTCCTGTGTATGCAGTCTGATGTCGCATAGCATGGCTCTCGGGGAGTTAAGCATTGGACTGGATGGTCTCCAGTACCCTACTAATTTATAACTTACTCCTGTGGACGAACAGGTAGAGCTTTAAACGATTATCCAAGAAAACCTAGGAACAGAATTTCTGGTGTGTATCACCAGTAATTTAATATTTAGCTCTTCATTTGTGTTTATTTAATATTAGTCTTAGCACTAGTCAGTCTAGCTTTAGTTGAACTAACTCACATGCTGTCTTTCTTAAAACAAATGTTTGGCTTCATTAGACATCATCAAATATATATATTTCTATACACACTAAAACATAGTACCCATAAATATTCATCTGATCTTTTTTTTTTATTCCTTTGTTAACAACTGCATCATTATATTTTTTTCCTTTGGCTTCTGTGACGTTCTTTGTTCTGATTCTCCTTTTACCTCTCTTTGCAGCACTTCCATTTTTCTGTAGTGAAGTGCTTTAAAGTAATAAATGTTAGCTACTATTATTATATAAAATAACAATTTTATTATGTAAAATAATTTTTGAGGGCATATTATAATATGCTAGGCACTCTTCTGAGAGCTTTAACTGTACTAACTCATTCATTCTCATAACCACCCTGTGATTTAGCTATTTATGTCTATATTTTACAGATGAGGAAACTAAGGCACAGAAACATTGTGTGCCCAAGGTCACACAGCTAATAAGTAGCAGAGCCATGAGTTTAGATCCAGATAGTCTAGTTCCAGATCCTGCATTCTCAACTGTAATACTTCACTGCCTCACAGTGATTCAAGTAGACTTGAATTAATTGACAGTTTATAAAGCAACTTATAGAAATGCTATTCTAGAAGAATGTTTCCTCGGTAATTTTGAGTTAAAATACTATGCTGGAAAAGTAAGAAATTTGTGAATAAAATGCCTACTTTTGATGAAGACAGTTTGGAGAGATCTTAATTTGTTCCAGTGCAAGACACAAAATACTGGTCCCTGCTGAGGGCATTTCTCTTTAATTATCTTTTTCTTTAAAGATTTTTTAAAATTATTTAAGCCACATAGAAAAATATAAAGCAAAAATGCAACCAATACTAGTTTATTCAGTTTTAAGAAATAAAGCATTGCCAATACAGTTAAAACTTAAGGGTGGGGGGAGCTATTATTTTATCATTATCTCATCTTTATTTTTTCCAGTTCTAAATATTAGCACATTAATAGACTAATTGGGAAAAAAAATAATAAAGTTATATACAACTTGGTGTCAAAAATAAATCCATAAATGAAGTAGAAGGAAATAGGGGAATATGTATCTGATCTTGGATTACAGAAGAACTTCCTAATAATAAAAGCAAAGAAAGAAAATAAAAAGATTGACTAACCAAAAATTAAAGCCTTGTAGATTTAAAAACACCACATATTTTATAATACATCTGCGAAAGATGGGTTAGTATCTTTGTGCATGGAGTTCTTATATAAGTCATTTAGAAAAAGGGAATTGACTCTTCCCAATATAAAAATTAGTGAGGAACATATAGGCATTACCATGAATATGAAAAAGTGATCAACCTGATTACTAAGCAAAGAAATTAAAATTAAAACTATATTGTAAAACTATTCTCACCTGCCAAAGTAGTAAGGATTAAGAAACTTAGTATTGGTGAGATGTAAAGAAACAAGCCCAGTCATGTGCTGCTAAGTAGAACTCAAAACTAAATGCTAGTAGAACTCAAAACTAAAACCCTTCTGAAGCAGTCTTTGGCAATAAGTTTTACAGGCCTGAAGTGTATACCCATTGATCAATTAATGGATGAGCATAGACAATCAAACAGATAATTACAGTACTGTTTAACATGTTGTTTATTATGGAGGCATGAACAAGTGTTATGGGAGAACAAAGGAAAGCATAGAGAATTCTGCCATTAAAACATCAAGAACGGTCTCAAAAAAATGACGGATAAGTAACTTCCCAGGCAAAGAAATAAGGTAAAAGACAGCTTTAGGCAAAATGTTATGTGTAGAGACACTAGTTGTCAGAATTACCCATGTGTTTGTAATGTTGTATTGGGTTAGGGTGGGGAGAGGGTAATAACAGGAAGTGGTAGAAGATGACACTGGAGAGAAAGCTCTGAGCCAGATTGAAAAGGACCATGTTCACTATGCTATAGGAGTTTTGATTTTGTTCTGATAGAAGGCTTTCAACAAGAGATTAGTATGTTTTGACTTAATGAGATCCTGAACTAAAGTATTGACAGTGAAAATGGAGAGAAGAAACCAAGTTAAAGAAAGATTCTTTTTTTTGGTGGGGGGGGGGGGAACTATTAATGCTTTTATTACCAGAATGTATGAAACATTGATCCTTTTATAATTCTGTAATACAGCCTCAGATTCCCATAGTTTCAAAACAACTCGTCTTTTAAATTTCCATAACATCCGTTTAGAATAAATGATTTTGTTGCTGTTCACAGTAGAAGACAGTCTTTAGCTTTGATGGTTCAGACCTAATTAAACAGAAATGGCTAACTTTGGGCCTAAGATAAATGTGGTATAGAGAGAAGAGCACAGAACCCTACCAGTAACCCTACACATAAACCATACTCCATTCAAATAGTCCTGGGACCTCACTGAACGGACTTTCAAATAAGTAATTAAGCCTCCAATTAAAAAACATTTTAAAATGTACTATCTGATAAACTTAAAATACAAAAAATGCAGTATCACCAATTATGTGCATTTTCTAGGATTCATTTTAAAATTCAGACTAATGTTTAACAATAGTATTTTAATTAAATTATGACATTTGAAAAAGGTTATACTTCTGGGGAAGGATCACATAAACATGCTTTTTGGGAAAAGATATGTTTGGAAAACAACAGTAATGGATAATTAATATTGCTTTAACATTTCTAAAATCACATAAAGATGATCATCTCTGATTGCCATTTCAGTAAGTTTCGATGCAGGGTGTGTTACTGTCCACTTACTAGTAACCAAAGCACACATAGAACAGACTTGTAACAAATACTCAGAATCAGTTCTTTTCATGAGCTAAACATTTCTGAGACTTTAAGATTCATGTTTGAACATACAGTACTCCAATGTTGGCTACATAAAATAAAATAAACAGATCTTTTTCAGAGGAGGCTCAATCATCAGAGGCTGTATTGCATTTAAGGATTTAACACTGGCTATATACAGAAGGGAAAGCATTTCACTTAGAAATACTTCACATTACTGAAGCTCTCTTTTTAATATGGCAACATAGAGCAGCTAACCATTCTGACACTTAAAAATCAACAGGAATAGTGCTACTCTTTTATCCTTTGGTTCCCAGTGACAAATAATGCAGTAATAACACCTCTGGTCTTCATTTCCTCTCGAATGACATTTATTAACAGAGAGAAACCCGATGCTTAGCTGAAATTTGGCAGCCCAAGAAGTGTACCAACTGCTGCAGAATACCCCTCATGCTCTAGAAACAGTGCTTTCAGTTGACCTTTTGACAGTAATCCAGTGCATATGCCAAAAGTTTCATCGAGAGAGTATTGACACGTAAAGTTTCCAACAAAGACAACTCTGTTTATTTTCTCATTAACAGCCCACATTCGTGCCACAGAACCAATGTTATTGGTGATAGTAACTAATGTAGCTCTTGCTAGATGTTGTTTACTAACATATTCTCGCTTCTCCTTATAAATCATATTCCCAAAACTAGATGCTACAACCCAACCGGGCAGACCAAATCTTTCATAATCTCTTCTGTAAATATCACGGACCAGCTTGTCAGCTTTGTGCTGTCACCTTTGGATGCCATTTCAAGAGCCTCTTCAAAACTTTCACAGCCAGTCAATAAACTACATAAACCCAGAAAGGTACCCCCTCCAAGGCTTGTCCCAGTTACTCGTTCATAGTTGTCTTTGGAATGGACTGCTAAAATACTGACTCCAGAACCAGTGTTTACTACCAGCAGTGGATAGGGATCAGCCAGGTTGAAAGGCATCTTCTGGCATCTCTCAGGTTCTGAGGCATTAGCAAAATAATAGCACTCTGCTTGTCCATTGAAACTGACAGGATCTATATACAGCAAGCCCTTTACAAGGCAGTCAGCTTCATCCAGTTTGTGCAGGTGGAGGTTTCCAACTGTGTGAAAATCGTTTTCAGACTTGTCAGCACCACCTCCTGTAGCACATAGCACCGTGTGTAATGTTGAGAAGTTTTCCTCTCTTCCCCTTTGGATAAAAGTAGGCAGGTCCTGGGTTGGAAATCTGATAAAGTGCAAGTTCCTTCTCCAGCCAAAAAGTGTTAAATCTTTCAGTTCAAGGTGTACATCCCGAGTACCAGTGGATCCATAGGCTACATTAGGAGTCACGTATTTCCGGATACTTTTTAAGCTCTCAACTTCTTCTTCTTCCTCTGCTGTGATATCGATAGGTTCAAAATATGAGCGCTTTACCAGAGTTCCCCCGATGTCCATGACAAACCACGGGAAAGAGGGTTTCTTGGCATCCTTGATCTTCATGGTGTCGGCCCGAGGGGCGAGAGGCGGCCTCGGTCGGGAGCGCAGAGGGCTGTGGCGGCGACTCCGGTGGTGGCAGGGCCACTTCCTCCCCTCGGGCCGGGCGGGGCAGGGGCGCTGAGACGAGGCCCCGGCCCAGGGGTCGGCCCCCACCCCCGCGAGGGGCGGCCGGGACCGAGCGAGCAGGGGAAGCCGCAGGCCTCCCCCCGCCGCCCCAAACAAAAGGCCCCGGCCCCCGAGCCGCCGCCGCAGTACTCTAAAGAAAGATTCTTACATTGAAATGACAAGAATTAGATGACTGAGCGGGAGGGGAGGAGGGAGAGGTTTTAAGGGAAGTCTTGTCGTGCATTACACTGATAGCCTAGTGATGAGACTTTTAAAATTTGAAGATTGTGACATGGGCACACACTCCACACGTTCTTCAAAGGTTTCGGAAGGATATGAAATGCAGATTTTTCATAAAGTATGCTAAAACGGGGGCTTGGATACCCAGGAAGGCTTACTGATCTCAGTCTCCCAAGTAGTAGAGTTGAAACCATAGCTATAAGTTACTTTACATGTAAGCCTAAAAAAATGAGTATGAGTATATACTAGGCTGTGATATATTTTAAGTGAATAAATAACTATAAGTTTGTGTGCTTATTCATCAAATATTCTGCGTTTAGCACATATTGGAGTAATTTGAGTCGGGTAATCATCCATCAGCCTACTCTGTCAATGATCCTCAAAGTCAACCAGCTGCGTCAGAATTCATCTCAGAATTCATCTTAAAATGCAAATACTTCCCCCACCCCTCCACCCCCGGTTTAACTAGATCAGGATCTCTTGAGATGAAGCCTGGGAATATGCATTATACATAGCACTGGGTAAATCATACACACTAAAGTTTAAGAACCACTGACACAGTGACCATAGATGGGTCCTTGGCACAAATGTATTCATGAACGTCACAGTTATAAACAATGAGAAAGTTACTCCTATTTTTAAAAATAAAAATGATTGCACTATTAGATGGTTGGGTTGGGTTGGAAAGAAAAGACCACATATACCCCTGTTCTCAGTCCAGTTTATTTGGCCAAGATAAGTTGCTAATGCTGCTTATCTACCTGTGTTTTTCCCTTTATCTGTAGTTTTTTTATGGAAGGCTTAACTTTTGGTGACCTGTTGAAAAAGTAGGGTCCTGCTGGAATTGAGAAAGCTACATTCTTAATATTACTCACCTTTCATACTAGGGCTTATGGTACAATTCTGCGAAAATGTGAGCTAACTGGGCACTTTTGTGAAGGGAACATTGACACATACTGAGCTTTTCAGTTCTTAAATCAAACTGGGCATCAGGGTGGTTACGTCTTCATGTGGGCCCAGTGGAAAGAAGATTGTGTCTTACCCCGAAACATTATCTCTGTCCTCAGTTCTCTGGTAGTTTGGAAAGCATACCTGGTCAACATGATTATATGCATTTGCATGTAAAGAGAAAGAAGATTTCCCTGTGTGCTTCCGTCTTAATTTTAAACATGTTGTTATCAATGAAGGGAAAGTTAAAATGCTTACAGCACAAAGTGTGATTTTTTGATCATAGCATATTAAACTGTCGTTTCTAAAGAGTGTTAGAGTATAAATTTGCAAACCTCCTGTTGCAGATTGCTTGATTTGGCATTTAAAGACTGGGATTGGTCATTTGATGACGTTGATGGTGGTGATGATGACGATGTTTTTGATTTCTGAAGAAGTAAATGGGGTAAATCGAAACATGAGAGATGAGTTGTTCTAGTATTTCCAAGTAGTGCATGTGGTTTGCACTTTGGGTTTTCATTATTTTTGACCAGTTTGAAATTTTAGTAAGTTGTTTTTGATAGTACTTATTTGAAAAGTAGTTTTCAGACAAGTTTCTAACTGAAATTTCCATGTTAAGTATAAAAGTGAAATGCTATGTTCAGATTCTTTATTGGCTATATATTTTCAATGCAGTTGGAATTGTAATTGTTTATCTTAGGAATGAAACATGTAGAAATAACAAATGGAGCTAATTCTGGTACTTTCTGTTCATTCCAAAGAAGCCATATGCAGAGAAGTAAAATTTACAGTGTTTTCAAGTTCCTACAACTGTATTAGTTTGTGAACATAGCATGGGATTCCTTTCTCCCTCCACCCCTCTCTCCTTCCCTCCTCTTTCCTTCTTTCTAACTTGCAAGAATTAAAACCATAAAAACTTTGTAAGTCTAATAAATGCTGTGAACTAGCTGTTTCTGATCTGGCTTTTTTTGTGATGTGAAATGTTTACTTTTTGAAAATTTAATGTTACTCTTGCTGAGGAATGCTAATGGTATATGCTGTGAAAGCTCTTGTGCTTTTAGAAAATGTGGTTTGGTTAATAGTGGCTAACAGAGATTTGAATGAAAATTGAAACTCGTGAGTTAGACCTTTTATATGGAATGAATTTAAAAGAAGTAATGTCTATCTTAACCTAAGCAACATGTTGCAAAATACATACTTAAATCACACATTATTGGGATCTGTTTATAACCAGGATTTACAGAGTATTTTTTACATATATTTTACTACAACGTGTTTGTTCCCATTTCATAGATTTAAAAAATGTGGCATAGGGTCAAACAGTCAAGTAGAAGCTGGTCCATAAGTGCACTCTTCTTTCAGCTACATGAGGCAGCTAACAGTTAAACCCCAAGTCAAACTTGACATTCACTTGAATTATTCAGTGACATATTGTCTCACCCTAATATTCAGTTAACCATATTAAAACTTGTGTGTCATGTTTGTGGCCAGTGTGAGAAAATATGAGGAAGAATATAATTGCATGTACCTAAAAAATAAGAAAAGTAATACAGTAAATATGTTTTATGCATGATTCAGGTGTTAAAAGTATAGTAGTTGGAAGACTATATTGTTTGATGTAAATGGAATGCCTTTTCAAAGAACTGATAACAATCTCTTAAATTATTTCACTGTATCAACTAACTTTATTTTCCTTTTCTTTCCAGCTAACTGCCTTCTATGAATGCAGTCATTATTCAAGGTGATCATATTCTTACAGTTGAAACAAGACTGAAATATGATGGCCCAAAATTTATTAAAAAGCTATATTTTCCTGAGAGACCGACACACACATATATGTTCCCTTTATTCCTGCAATATAAATTCTAAATGTTGGATAGATTTTTCTGGGCTCCTTTGGAGCAACAAGTTGAACCAACAGTGATTGGTTAATAGAGTAAGAGTATCATGTGCAACTCTTCCAAACTTGTTCCATAAAGCTCTCTCAGCATCACTCACACTACATTGCATAAAAGGACTGAGAAGAGTTAAAGAAATCATCTTTTCAGCTTCAGCAGAGAGATTTCACCAGCACATTTGCCAGAAGAATCTGGGAATGGATTCCACTACAGTGATATAGACTGCATCTTTAAGAAGTGACCATTATACTGTGTATGTGTGTGTGTGTGTGTGTGTGTGTAGATGTATATATACACATGCGCGCGCGCACACACACACACACACACATACATCTATATAGTACTGTAATACTGCAAGAGGGTTTTTTTAACTTCCCACTTTATTTTTTTATAAACATTAATCAGATATCATTACTTACTGCAGTTGCAACTATGCATTTGTATAAAGCCATAATGTTGGAGTTTATATCACTCATTTGTGTGTACCTGATGGAAGCTGCATGTTCATGTTTAAGCAATTACTGTAACAAGAAGTTTGAAGTTAATTATATCAGTTTCCTAATGCTTCATAATAGGCAACTTTACCCATTTTGAATGCCTTAATTTAATTTTTTTCAAAATCTCCACCCTTTTCTGTAGTAAAAAAAAAAAAAAAAAGAACAAGTGTTTACCAGCTCTTAGGATGCAAATTTGCTTTGCAGAAGAAAAATAGTGCACTATTTTTACACATAATAGTTAACAATGTCAGCCTATTTTGATTGTATAAGAGAATTTTTTTTTTTAAGTATTGGTGATAGAAACAGTAATGGATAGTATTGGAACTAATATATCTTTTATGTATATCTATTATTCATCCAACCCTTTTTACAGACCTCAGTATTAGTGTGTGACTATGAAATGTTTTCTTTTAATTTCCTGGCTACCCTAGGTATGTTTTTATTTCTGATAAAGATATTTGTGACTATTTTTACATTTTCACACTCAAGATTCAAAAATTATCTCAAATACAAAGAAAACTAGGACATACTGTAGATATATTTTAAATATTTAAATGTGATCCCTTAAACACACAACTGTGTATGGCAATATTTCAGTATTGGGTTAAGAAAACTGGTGACTGGGAAGAAGTTGCCTCAAAGGCACTTAACTTGATTTTTTATTTTTTTAAATGCTGTTAAAGTTACAGTTTATGCAGGACTATTCCTGCTTTATTTCTCATTATCCCAGAAAAGTGTATGTTTTATACTGCTACAGTGTACATCAGTAAGAATCAAGTTAAAAAAAATTATGTAGTCTTTTATCAGTCTTTCTTTATATACATACACATACACAGAGTTTGGTGTGATATTGAAATACATCATCTAATATTTCTATGAAGGAAGTAGACATTTTTCATTGATTCCTTCTGGGGTCAGTGTAGGGTGTTTAAAGAGTTAGATCCCCAATTATAGATACTATTGTGGAAATTGAAGAGTGGCCTTTGGCTACTGATGTATTGAAACTGAATCTTGTTATTACATTATCCAGGCTGCACTCTTTCATGCTGTCTGTGCTAAAACTAGATATGCATGCCATTTCCCTTGCAGGTCTGTTCTGGTTTGGGGACACAGCTCTTTCTTTTTTTTTTTTTTTTAAGTAAGATTAAAAAATGAAAAATATATAAAATTTATATAGAATAAATATTTCCATTCATTAGACTTGTTAAAAGGAGACTGAATTAATATTTTATATAAAGATTTTGTTACACTATGGGAGGCTCTATCATATTATTCTGAATTGGAGAGTATATATATATATATATATATTTTTAATAAACTTTATTAAGGTGAAATAATTTGAAGTTTACACATGAGTAATTGAAATATTTGAGTAAAAATGGCAAAAGTTTAAATTTTGAATGCTGTATATATTAAAGAATATGGAGAATCATGGTGTGATGCAACTATACAAGGAAAATAAATGTGAAGTTTTTTTTGGGGGAAAAAGATATCCTAAGGGGCGAAAAAAATCTCTCCATGAAGAGTCTTCACATTATATGGTTTGACATAAGGATTTATAAGGTTGTTTGTTCAACTAATGGAAATGTGCTTAATAAAAAATTCTGACCTTGGGTAAGAATTTGCTTTATACCCTGTTGCTGGTTTCATGTACATACATGAGTGCATACACCCATCCAAATGCTCTCTTCCCAACACTCATTAAATATGACATTGACTTGGTTTAACAGCCTGATTTTGTGCCAGCTTCTCTTTTTCTTGAGGCTCCAAAACTTCCAAGATAAATTTAAGACCAAAAGTTGCTTATTTCGTCACACCTTGATTTCTCCTAGAGCCATAAATACCTCCTTTTGAGAACTAAGAAGTAGTGAATACTGGGATTTTCTTAGTTGGATTTTTTTACTTTTGTGGGAATAGTGAGACAAAGTAGAAGGAAAACTGATGCCAGGATTACTGTTGAGGATTACTGTATAGTGCATTTTTGAAAAGTATTAATTAAAAAAATGCTATCTAGAAGCAACATTTTAAAAAATCTGTCTGAAAGTTTAAAATGCTCTGGAGCTAACTAAAGGATAAGTATACCAATAAATCTAAAATAAAGGTTAGTGTTTTTAAAACTAACCTATGCTAGAGTTACACCATTCTGGCTCTGAAGGAGCTCCTTTATCCCAGTTTATGTGCAGATCCTCAAGAAGAAATACTCTAGGTTGCCAAACCACAATTTAAGAAGTTATGCTGCTGCTGTTAATCTATTCTTACAGGATTTGGGTGGTAAAATAGAGAAACTTGGACACTATATTACCTTATTGAAACATACTTTAAATAACATGTTTTAAAAATCCGATGAAAGCAAGTCACTTCTGAGCTTCTCGGTCTCTGTTGACACTGCTACTGACTCACCGCTCCTCCCCTGGGATAAGATGTCAGTTTCCCTATATTGTGAAGATACCGTAGCTGGTTTGTAAAGCACTTTGAAGATAAGCACTGTGTGACAGTGCTGAATATTATGCTTGGGGGGCCTCTCCTTGATTCCCTTCCCCATAATAGTTGTGTTTGGAATTGTAATAAGTTATGAACTGCATGGTTTAGATAATCATGAATATTTGATCAGCTGTCCCTTGAACAAAAATCATACCCCCATGATATTTTTTAATTTTGTTGCATCTTTGTAGTAATGTAATTGTATTTTATGCCTGCTTTTTATATTAAAAAATTAAATAAAAGAAATTAAGACATAAGCATTTTCATACTTTTCCTGTGAAATAGTCCTGGAATGCTGCAACCTTCTAAAATTTATCCCCCAAAATTACCTACCCTGAAAGATGGGTATAGCAAAGAAGTCTCAACTAAGGTTACCGACTTGGGAATCTTCAGCCCTATCATTTAATCCATGGAGAATACAAAATCGAATTTCAACTAGGCGTTTGTGTCTGACTTAATGTCAGTATTTTAAGGGGCATGCAAACTTGAGAATCTCATTTGAGTGTCGAGGATAAGGAAAAGAGGCAGGGAGCCTGTTTTGTTAGGAATACTGTGCTGACAGGTGGTTTTCTAGAAAGCACTTTTTTGGGGTCTTTTTTAGGATACTTGCTAACTATCTGATCTGGCACAGGTTATACAGTCTGGGCTTCAGTGTTTTCATCTGTAAAATGGAGATTGTTTACTTATAGGATTGTTGCGGGATTAAGTATGATGATGTGTATAGAATATCGGGTAGCTCTAATGTTTGTTCCTTTCCCTCCCAAAGGGGAGAAATGGAGAACTCTTCACCTAGGATAGTATATTTTCTTCAAGGAGTTGCTTTAAGCATTGATAAAGTATATCTAAATAAAATATGTTGGACTAAAAATCACATAATTTATACTAATGGTCAGATTATAACTGCATATGAGAAAAGACTCATTTGAATTTTTTTAAATGATAACTATGATTTTTAAAACTACAGAGTGATTTATTATTTACTTTTAGATGCCATGTTTCTCTTCGTGCTGGTCCCAAGCAGTAGTTCTAAAAGGATTAACCACAGTTTATATTTTTTAAAACTGCACTTTACATAACCTAAAACTAATCACTTTAAACAATTGAGTTTTAAGACTCAGAAGAGTTCAAAATAAAGTTTATTTTACACAGGAAACAAATATTTTCTAGGAAGCATCATTTACTTACTGCATATAATAGAATAATGCCATTCAATTATTAGGGGAAAGAGAGTTCTTAAAATGTTAGAGTTGATAAGCTTTTACAGGAAAACACAGTGTACAGTAATCTTAACATCATGTTCAGAGTATACTATAATGAGAATAAAATCCATAAGAACTTGGTAGACCCCAGCAATACCCTGCACTGCATATACTTTCAATAGGCAAAACCTGGTCGAGGTCAGCTGTATTTTGTACCAAATTCCAGTAATGGTATTGTGTAGGTGTGATCCTTTTAAAAACAGCAGCATTGTGCTTGAATCAGAAAGTATATTGGGATTGCCTCTTCATGAGTAGAGACTGCAGGTACCTTTTGTTACAAATTACTTGAAGGCACAGTATGAAGTTAAAGGATTACTTTGGTATATGAATTCAAGCCAGTTACATTTTTGCTTGCCTTCAGATCCTTGCTGTAACCTAAGGAGGTATTACACGGTAATATGATACAATAAGGCCATCCTGTTATGTCTATATTACAATTAAACATTAGTCCCAGAAAGTGAACTCTGTTAATTTATTACAATTCCACTTGAGCAAAATCCCACTCCATTCATGTTCGTCTGTGTTGTGGAGAGGATTTATTTTTTAAAAGATTGTGAAAGCTGAGAAGTAGATGTAGTTAGCTCTTCGGAGGGAACTTAATCATGACTTGAAGAATAACGGTCAACGCTGTCTCCTCAAAATGGGCTTCTTGGGAGGTTTCCATCAATCACCAGCCTTATCAGAACTGCAGATGTCTGAGCCCTACCTTAACCTAATGAAGTGGGGACAGGGATTTTAAAAATCGATGTTTTTAAACAAGTGTTTAAGCGGGCTCTTCCAAGTCTAAAATACCTTTGGCACAGTTGGCTAAATTTATAAAAGACCTGGTTTAGCAATGAGCTTTTTTTTTCCTTTGGTTCAGTTATTCAAAATCCACTTTGTGTGTGGGAATAATGTATCCATCATTCAGATTTCACATCGGTCTTGCGGTAGTGAAGTATTGTAGCTGCTACCCATATATTTAAGGCCAGCATGATCACAAAACGTATAAGAACTGAAATCGGTCAAAAAGAAGTATGTGTTAAAAAATACTGTTTTCACATAAAACAAAATCACCACCTCTAAGGAGAAGCCCACCGCCCCGCCCCCCCCAAATGAAACAGAACTGGATCATGTGGACTTTTGAACAACTTTGGTTCCAAATATTTCTGGAAAAATGATCTTCTTATCATGACTACCTTTGGTCACTTGGCCTGATTTCATGAATAATTTCATCCTAAATGCTTAATTTGGAGGAATCTGACTCTGGTTGGTAAATACTACAACTTTTTAAAACCCCGTTACTCATTTTTCAAGTCTTGAGGATGGTGGTGTCTCAGAACATTCCATGTTAATTAAGCAAAGGTGGTACACCGCACTCAGTTAAGGTAATTGTGAAAAACTAGCCCAAACGTCAAAGCATGTTTTATATTGAGGTAACCATGGAAATGTGGCTCTTTGTTAAA
This sequence comes from Balaenoptera physalus, assembly GCF_965194825.1. NCBI lineage: Eukaryota > Metazoa > Chordata > Mammalia > Artiodactyla > Balaenopteridae > Balaenoptera > Balaenoptera physalus. Next base: position 90,244,950 of record NC_138894.1, read on the forward strand.
AAGAAAAAAATAACCTTAGTGACTTGACAAACACTCTCCTGATAAATAAGGTTTATGAGATTTAATGTATCTTTGGGGTTGTAAAACACTTTTAAGATAGCTAAACTGTTTTTAAAAGATTATTCTCATATATATTGATCACTTTCAGGAACAGCTGTCACCTTAGATACGGAACAAATCACAGTTAACATGAGGTTTGTTTTGTTGTTTAATTATGGTTTGACTCTCCTTTCCAAGCAGAGAATTCTTGAAGTCCTGTAGGGAAGACTCAGGTCTCTCTTTTCCTTTCCCCACTTGACCCAAGTTTATGCTTTGGCCAGAACACCTTTACTCCTCTCAGAGCTGATGGAAAGCATTTGAACCAAAGATAAAAGCCTCCGGGAAGGGACTAGCAAATGCATCATTCTGTTCTATAGCGAGATTTCTCAGACAATGATTAGCTTATTTAAAAGGTCTACACACAAGGGACATATTTCTAGTCTTCATAGAATGGGTGACACCACCTGTTTTAATCATTTTTCCAAAAATTTATATGCTTAATTTGGGAGTTGAAAACTCAACCTAAGGAATTAATGAAATTCTCTTTAAGTTAACCCAGGTATATTTTATTTCCTCCTCCATCACAGTATTCCTTTAAAAAGAACAGAACAAGGACATGGAGTCGAATGATTACGTCACTCCCTTTCCTGCTGCTTGTGGGCAATTCTCTGAGGCTCTGGACCGTCCGGCCCCTACCACCTCCTTCCCTCTCATTAGACTCGCCCCCGTGCTCTCACGCCAGCCCTACTGGTGCTCTCTCCATCCTCTTTGCTCACGACCTCCACACACGCTGCTCCTTGTAACAGTCTCTTCCCTCCTCCCGATCTCTCTCTCCTTCAAATTAATCTCCCCAGCTCCCTCCAACTAGGTCAGGTTCCCATGTCAGGTGCTCATCCTGTCCTACTCTTTCAAAAAATGTTTCACAATATTTTTCAATAGTCAATTGTGTGATTACTTCACTGTTCATTTCCACTGCTGGTGTGGAAGCTTCACGAAGATAGGAATCTACTATCTTGTGCAGATTCTATCCCAGGTACAGCAAGTAGATGCTTAATACTATACATGGTGACTGATGAGGACCAGGAATATATTGTCGCTGGCCTCCAGCGGGGCTAAGTGGCTCCGTTAAACCCTAAGACAATTTACAAGTGAAGGAGGCACAGACGGCATAAAATTCAAAAAGGAAGTGGGCAGAAAAATATTTTGCTTACTTGTAAGATCACTGGTGGTCATTAAAGTTGTCATTATTCTTGCTGTAAAAGCAAAATTTCAGCAATAAATATCAACTTCTCAGACATTTTGGTATTTAGCTAATATCTTTCCGTTTTAAATGCAGGAATATGTGCTAACTGTTCTTGAAAGATGTGGGTAGAAGAGAACCCTCGATGGAGAAGCTGGTCCTTTAAGATACAGACGCAACATGAAGAAGTATAATTCAAATATCTAAAACTAGTAAATCTAATTAATGTCATAGCTCTGAAATTTTTAAATGTTCCTACCTAAATATAGCATATATTCATTTTAGGTAGTTCCTGCAAGAATCCAAATGAACAGTGGAAATTCTAAAGTTGAGACCGAACACTATGGCTCCAGAAAAACTCCACTGCTGCAAATCACATTCATTCGCAAAAGGCAATGTATGATTCTCATCTCTTTAATCTGTTACATCATAAACATTCACATTTTTAAAACAAGCTAGTGGATTCAATACAACCAAACTCATGATGCTTTTCAAACAACAAGAGAGGACTGTTAATACTAGGCCAGATTTTTGGAGAAAAGTGTGCTTTCACTTTTTTTTAGCAACTTGCAGACAATGGAGAGTGGTGTGCATTAAATCAGCCTTGTAAATATGGATACACGGGAGGGTCTATCTGAATAGTTACTTGCAAAGGATTTAAGCTCAAGGGTCTATGACATACCGCACTCCTCCGGGTAGACACCCCACGCCGACCAAGGACACCCCACCAATTAGAGGCTTGTTCTTACCGGCACAGGTATATGAAGCGAGGTTCCACGTGAGAGCACTCACGGCTCCTGAGTCCCTGCTTTTCCACAGGTACTGGAGCTGTGCAAACTTACTGGCTGCACTGATGAAAGTACAGAAATTCTGTTTGAAGATAAAACAGGAGGAAGTTAGGAGTTCCTTAGTTTCACCAGAAACTAGATACACCAGATGCTTAAAGCATTCTTTTTCTTTCTGGCTGCGTCGTGTGGCTTGCGGAAAAGCACTGAGTCCTAACCACCGGACCACCAAGGGAATCCCCTGAAATCGCTTTTGAAGCCAAATTTTCATGTCAAGTGATAACCAACTTGCACAAGGACAAAACCCAAGTTTCCCGATAAAGAATGGACGCAGCAGTGGGACATTTATGTATAACCCACCAATTCCACTGCTTAGTGAGTAACTGACGGGCAGCAGGTAGTTGGAAGCTGAGAGAAAGAATCTGCAATGACTACAAAGGTTTATCTGTCCCCACCTGCCAAAAACAAACAGATGTATAGATAGTATGGTGTTTTTAGAGCCTGTGGGGAACCATGCTGCGTTGCACTGACAGACTCATCCACCCAAAGCAGCAAGCTGGAGCGCTTCGGCTCTGAGTTTCTGGCTGTTCTGATGAGCTACGTGGTGAGGCTCCTGCCCTCTGGTCCCCAGCGAGGCAAGAGTATAGCACCCTCCACCCTAAGCCGGGCCCAGGCTGCCGTTCACCAGGCTTTCCATCAGCTGAAACACCCCGTCAACTGGTTTCCAGGAGAAAACGCCATCTTTAGAATCATGAAGTGGTCTTGTTTGGGGGCATAACCAAGGCCTGCACAATCTTATGATACACATTCAACTGCAGATTATTAGGTTTTCCCGTAACACAGAGTCTAGTAGAGAACAGGACGGGAGAGGAGAAGCGTGCTCAGGCTGTTGCGCCGGTCATTTTTAAGTACTTGAATCATATCTTTGTGAATGAACTAGGAGGAGGTGACTTATCAATTTATCTAACCACGAAAGCACAGTGTAGGACTTCCGTGGAAACCATCTGTCGGTCTGAAATGGGACTCGCTCTTGAAAGCCATAGAACCGTAAACCTTCTATAACTTGGCTTTTTCGTGAATTCAAACAGCATCCCTCCCCTACAGGATCCTAGGGTTTGCTGCCCCGCGGGAGCTCTGAAACCCAAGCGCTTTCTCCTCTCTGGGGCTCCAGGACCCTCAAGCCAGCCACCCTGTGCCGAGGCCCCAGTGGCTGCTGTCGAGTTGGCACCCAGGAAACACGTGTTGTGGACAGTCCCTGCTTGACAAGGGAAAAAGGAAACTACAGTTGATGAACTATTAGAGCATCACCGTGTGGTCAGAATAGAGCATTCGCTGAGAAGGGAACAGAAGAAACAGAAAAACGCGAAGCCTTCGGCCTCTGGACCTGACTCCTGACGAGCCTGTAGCGGCACATTCCCGGGATGATGTCCCTGGGGGTGAAGGGACACCATCCCCCAAACAACCAGACCTGCACCCACGTGACCACAGTGGCAGCTCCGGAGAGCCTAGAGATGCCCTATTTGTAGCGTGGCCAGATTTAGCAAACGTGCAGGACACCCAGTTAAATTTGAATTTCAAATCAACGACAAATAATTTTTTAGCACAAGTTTGTCCCACGGAATATTTGGGACATAATTATACTAAAGAATTATTTGTTGTCAGCGTGGTAACCCTACTAATCTGCTTTCCGTACGTCATAAGGTTGAGAGCCAAGTCCACTTTCCGACTAGATGCTGGAGGGAGAATGAGTGGAAGTTCAGGAGTCTGGGTGTGGCAGGCGGTGACCACGATTAGTTCTGCTCCTTCTTTTCCCACTGGGTGGAAAAGTTCACGTCAGCCACCGTTTGATCTGTGGTCAAATGCTTCCGGACCCACTGCCAGAATCCTATTCTCACAGCAGGGAATTTCTGGCCCTTAACCAAGGAAGGAAAAAGAGTATAGGGCTTACCCTTTTCCAAGGAAGAAAAAAAAAAGTGTTTGCGGGGGGGGGGGGCAAAGTTAGAAAAATAATGAGTACGTGGCCCATGTGTAATTATTAACCTGATAATAACCTGAAACTCTTTAATTTATGTTCAGTTCTTCATTCTACTACTACCTACCCGATCCCAATCTGGTTCTCTAGGGCCCCAAAAAAGGGAAGTAAAAAAATTGTGCCGTACATTTAAGTGAGAATAATGTTTTTAATATTTGGATAGCACTAGGCTTTCATCCCACTATCCTTTGGTACAGCTGAAAAATGAGCAGGTTGAACATTTGATCTGTAAAGTTTTTTGCAGGGCAGGTGGCATGGAGAGAAGAGGTAGACAGACTGCTGTGAACACACTTTCTTCTCCAGGGGCGATTTACTCACCATGGCCAGATCTATGATCCACTTCTGCAGGGTGAGGAGGAACCAAGCAGACACATAGCTTACCACGTGCTAAGGGACACAGCAGTGGCTCGGCCGGCAGCTCCACTCCCCTCCCAACCCCGTGCGTGTGGAAACAAACCGAGGCCAGAGAGGTTACATACCTAAGCTAAGTGTGGAACTGGGAACAACAGCTCTGCTAGACCTCGTCAGATTCAGAAAAGACAAAAATGATCCAAGTGAACACCTTCTAGGAGTTCAAAAGCACAGAAGCAGATTCTGGAAGAAAATTACAAAGAACCCTGTGTTCTCGGACCGATCCTAGGGCTGGGAACGTCCCAGATGATTTTAACTGCCGGTTTAACTCCTGAGCATGCAGACCTCTCCAACGTAATGTCAACAGTGAAGCACTTAGGTTCAAATGATATAGCAGGCGTCTTCTGCAAAACTGGTGTCACGTGAAGCTGTTTACTGATTTCCTCTTTCCCACTAACTCCAGTGTAAAAATGACGCGGCTGGGGTGAGCAATGCTAGGAGATGGGAGGAATGATAATGGCTTTTCATCAAGCTCAGTGATGCTGCAGGAAGAGAGCCCAGCTAGAGAAGCAGAAGCAAACACAGGGAGGTGGTGACCAGGCCAGGGAGGGGACGGCCAGGAGCCTCTGCTGTGAGCTTGGGCAAGTCATTTGCCTTCTCTGGGCCTTGGTTTGCTTATCTTTGTGGCACATCGTAGGGACCCAACAGGCAGCTGTGATTATAATTAATAACATTATTTAAATGAAGAGATTGAAACAGACAATGCCCTGTGCTCAAAGTCAGTAGAACTAGATACTAGTCAACACCAGAAAGGCAGCCTGAATCTAGGGGGATGGAATCCTGCTTTTTGCACACTCTCTAATTCAAGTCTTAAACTAATGTTGCCCAATTTTGTACCATTGCACCTCATTCCATTCATTCCAACTATACATTTTATAAAACTTCAGCAGTAGCACCAGCAATTGAGATCCTAGAGATTTGTAGAGTGGCCAGATTGAGCAAATAAAAATACAGGACACCAAGTTAAATTTGAATTGCAGATCAACAACAAATACTTTTTTAGCATAAGTATGTCCTGTGTAATATCTGGAACATACTATTACTTTTTAAAAAATGCATTGTTAATATGGCTGCCCTGCTTATCGGCTCTCTGTAAGTCACAACTGGCAGAAGGAGGTCATAAAACATCTTGCTGACACTACAGAGTTGCCATCAGTACCTAAGTTTTCTAATCTACAGCCTCACCATTTGCACAAAGATAAGCTGTTGCATTTTATTTAAAAAGTAAATCACACAATGCTTTTCATTTCTTCAAAGTACTCTGTTTTCAAAAACCTTTAACCAGCTGGGGCTGACCTTGAAGTGTTGAGGGGCAGTAGAGCCACACGATTCCTCTTTTTTGCAGAGGGAAACTGAGTCAGGGGGCTTACAACTCCATTGAACAGCAGAGGGTCAGGACTCAGTCCGCACCCAGCTCCCCTCTGCAGACAGGCTTTTAGCACGAGAGCCACCACGACCCTGCCACCTCCTCAGCTTGTCCTGTGCTCCTGGTATTTTCGTTCTGGAAACAACCCTAAAAGGTAGGCATTATGATCGCTCTTCACAGATGGGGCGACTGCAGCTTAGAGGCCAGTGCCCAAGGCCACCCAGATGGCAGTGGCACTGGGAGTTCCCACCACTCCACACCCACCTCCTCACATGCTCAGCGCACCTGGCCGTCCCCTCCCTCTTTCCTCCACCCTGAAGACATATAAATAAACAGCTCAGATCATTTCACAGATGTGGCAGGATTAACTGACTGCCATTTAAAAGGCTTTCCTGGCCTTTTAAGGAGAGTGAAGTTCAACAAGAGAATAAAAGAGTTTTTACAAGGAGAGTGAAGATGGAAGGCTGGCCCTCGTTCACAGAAGATGCTGAGTGATGTTAGCAGGGATAGGTCTGTGTGGCTGACCAGAATCCACGGAGACCTTCCTAATGTCTTGACTTTCACTTTGAACCAGCCATCAGGAGCCCAGACCCACCAACAGGCAGTAAGAAGCCAAGCTGACCAGGTGTGTTAGTGGCAGCGTGTTACACGCCAGACATACTCGTTATTACATGGGGACATTTTTGGGGAAGGAAGAAATATCTCCCTTCCCCTAAAGAATACATTTGGACAATGTCGCTCTTAGCAGGAGTGCTTCTGCAGCTCAGCAGTGAGGTACTAAGTCTACCTGGTGGGTCAGGGCACCATGGGGCTCCCTGGTCTCAGAGGGGTGGCCCTTGGGCAGGGACTGTTCTAGAGCATCTCTAGGCTGTGGAGATATTTGCTCACATGGAATCTTGCATTGGGGATTTTTTTTTTTTTTTTTTAGTTTAACCAAAAGAATACATATCTGGTAAAGGACCCTGCTTAATAACGTCCTGTTAGCAAGGAACACCCCCAGTTCCATCTCGGATTCTCAGCTGCTGAAAGGATACAGGACGATGTACGGCGCTGCCCGTTTCACATCCCCCTTGAAATGGAAGACACACAGCAGGAGGATGAGACCTGGAAAAGAAAGGCTCTGAGTGAGAGGGAGGAGGGGCCCCGAGGGCCGAGGCTGGGCACAGGGGCGTCGGTTACCTTGTGCGATGAGGATGGGGTACTCCAGGTAGGTCAGCAGTGGGTACTCGTAGTAACACTGGTACCGGAGAAAGACCAGGAACCTGGGGAGAGGGAGGGCGCATCTGAGCTCGGACCAACCTGACCCACAGCCCGGAGGCCTGGCCGCCACCCAGGAGCACAGGTTCATTTGCAAAACCCTAGAACTGGTGGCGGGAGTCTGCAAATGTCAAGGAGGGAGGTACAGAATAAGAAGGGTGAAACATCAATTTTTAATCATCTCCCTGATTTCTGAAGCTGGGCACTGGTGTCTGTCAAGTCCCTTGGATGGTCAGTTACAGACAAATTTTATGAATTTTACAGAACCACCGACCAGGATGAGAAGAGACAGGGTTTTCTGGACCCGGGCCTGCCTGTCTCTGAGGCTGGGCTCTTTCGAGATCCCAGGCAGATCCCTCAGAAGGTCGCACCCAAGCAGCCGCACAGGCCGAGAAAGATATCTGAGGGGGGGCCGAGAGCCATCCCTGGGTGGGGTTCCTGGGCAGGGCTTCTAAGTGACTGAGCACGTAGGGCCCAGCAGCGAGCTGGGGAGGCCATGTTTTGAAGACGAAGGACATCCCTAGATGAGCCTGGTGGCCTCCCAGAGTGCTGCCCAGGCTGGCGGTGGGGACAGAAGGGACAACTCTTCAGTTCCTCAAGAAAATTCGAGCTCTGGAGAGGCTTCGGCTTGGAAGGGTGGGAGACACAGACACCAGAGTCCCACTCCTCTCAGAAGAAGAGGCCCCAGCTTCCTGCCTTCCCAGCTCACACCCTGGCCAGCCAACTCCCTCAGAATCGAAATGCCCACACTGTCCCCTCAGGGTCTGTCTCCGTCCCCGCACCCAGGCTGTGAGGACCCCTCAGGCCCCCTGCTCCCCCAGCGTGAGCCAGAACCCACAGACCACGTGGACGTAATGGCTCACACCTTTCAAGCCAGGATGTGGTGTTAACAAAGCCCCACGCCCTCACCCAGGCGGCACTCTGGGTGACCCCAGCCAGCGCTTGCCCCTCCACTGCCTGCTGAGCCACCTTCCCGAGGCTGCCAGGCCTGGTCCCGCAGGCATCACCTGCTGAGTGTGGAGCCCTAAGTGGAGTGCAGACTCCAGGGCTAGGGTGCTGGGCTCACAATCCCCGGCTGTTACTAACCTCTGGGGCCTCGGCTTCCCCATCTGTGAAATGGGGACAACATGCGCTGTATCTGCACACACGGATGCTTTAAGCATGTTACCTAAGGTCATGTCTTCTGCCTCTTTCTCTGGCCTCACTGCTTCCAGTTCAGCCTCCAGGCTTCTGATCACAGGGCCCCTGCCTGGAGGGCCCCTTTCTCTACGTGGCTACCTCCTCTCCTGCCTGAGGACGCCAAGGTGGCTCCCCTCCTGGGGCGCAGATCAGGGCCTCCCCTGCCCCGAATGGGGAACTTCTCCTCCTAGTAATTATCTGCTTTCCTCAGAGAACTGGGGTCGCTCTGAGGCAGGATGTGCTTCCCCAAGGGGCCTGTGGCTCAAATACATCCTACGGTTGACCCCTCAGATGGGGGTGTCCCAGGCGGGACCCCGCAGGTCCACGGGTGGCCCCTCACCCCTTGTGCCCTGGAGGTCTCCTGTTTCTCCCTCTCTCCCCCCTGCCTTCCTTCTGGCCCGGGAAACCGGGGTCCTCAAGCCCGGGAAACCGGGGTCCACTGCCCCTCCGAGGAGTGCTTCCGCTGAGGACCGGCCCTCAGAGCCGCCGGAGGGTAACTGGGGTCCCCGGCTGTCGAGGAGCAGAGGGGAGGGGGCCCGGCCTTGCAGGGCGAGGAGCTAGACTGCTGGGTTCACGTCTTCCCCACCAAGTCTTACAACTCTGTTTTTCACCGTTCAGGTCTTTATTATTATTATTACTTTGCTTATTTAAAAGAGTACTTTTAAATTTTTTTTTAATTGAGGTATATTTGACATACAAGATTATATTAATTTCAGGTGTACAACATAACGATTCAATATTTGTACATATTGTGAAATGATCACCACAATAAGTCTAGTTAACATCCGTCACGTTCAGGTTTTTAAATACTGGATCAGGGCACCCATTCCCGATTTTGATAGAAAAACCGGCTCTTGGAGCAGTCTCGGCTCCCGCTTTTCAAGCGCCAGTTAAAGCCCAAGTCCCAGTCAAGTCCTCCTCTCCCTCCAAAAAGCTCTACGTTCTCTGACACCCCGCGCCCCCCGCCCGCAAAGGTGTAACTTTTAAAAGCCAGAAGGTCCAACCCCTCATTTTACAAGCGAGGAAACCGAGACCCGAGAACGGAGGGGGGGATGGTGGGGGGTGGCTTTAGGGAGGATGCAGATGAGAGAGCCTCGACGTGCAAGCGGCCTTGCTCTAAGCTGGATGGTTAGTTTTGTCACTAATGGTTGGAGTGATGATTTCCTTGAGTGTCGGTTTTCTCATCTGTAAAATGGGCGTGCGCCGTCTTTCGTTACCGCGCAAGGCTGGGGGAAGCAGCAAATTCAGAGAGGAAGTGAGCGGCCCGGGCAGGCGCTACTCCCGGCGGCCCGCGCTTTCGGCTCCGCTTCCCCCGCCCCTACTGTATTAGAGTCGAGGGTCTCCCGGGCTCCCGTCGGCTCCAGATCGCCCCGGCCTTACCCAGCCAGCTCCAGAAGTAGGCTCGGGAGGCTGATGCCCCGCGCGCTGCGCGCCCCCAGCACGGCGAAGATCTGCGGCAGCTTGAGCGTCGCGCACACGCCCAACACGCTCCAGTTGCAGAACCACAGCAACCGCGTCTCCATGGCGCCGGCGGGGCTGGGACTCCGGGACTCAGCGGATCCGGCCGCCGCGCGAAGGGGTTGCCGCTCAGCACTCGGCCGCCGGGCTCGCCCGGTCCTTCCGCCTTCCCTTCTCCCCTCCCCGGGCCGCCCAGTCGGGGTCCGCCCCTCCGCCCCGAGCTCCGCCCCGAGCCCCGCCCAGGGTCCCCTCTCCCGTCCCTTTGTCCGCTCGGCGCCTGTCTCGCCCCGACGCCTCCCCAGGTCCGCCCCGTCCCCGCAGTCGCTCCGCCCCTCCCCGCTGGCCCGGCCCATCCCCGGGAGCGCTGCGTCTAGAGCCGCCCCTCACGGGTCCAGACGGTCGGGGTCCGCTCCGCTTCCCTCCCAGTCGTCCGGCCCCGACCTCGCCCCGACCCCTCCCCAGGCCCTCTCCCTCCGCCCCGGGGTCCGCCCCTTGCCCGAGAGGCAGGTCAACGCTGGCCTTTGCGTGATCTGACCGCTGCTGATTCACTTTTCCGTGTTAAACCAACTCGTGCAGTTCTGAGCCTGCGGGCGATGTCTCCCGCTTTCCCACGGGTTGGATGGGCAGAAATTGAACCGCAGGAGGGCAAAGGGCCACCCCTCACGGGGGAATGGGCCATTTTGTTGGGATTTTTCACTCCTGAAAAGTGTTTTCCTTTCTTTTTCTCACTAAGCGTTTCAGAGGTAAAAACTTAAAACGACCCAACTTAGTTTCTGTGCGTCCACCTCGATTTACAGACGGAGAAACAGTCCTTGCGGGACCGCGCTTTCCTCCAGCCGAGAGTGGGGACGTGTCCTCCCCAAGGGCAGGAGGCTTCCTTCCTGAGGGCTTGGTCCTTAACCCCGAACACTCCCCTCCAGAGACGTGCACTTAAGAGTGAAATTTTTTCTTAAGGAGGTAAAAATAGATTTCTATTGACAAAAGAAGGTAACTTAGACTGCGGGGCTGGGGGTGCATTTTCAGGCTCAAAATGGTATAGGTACTGAGTCAAGGTTACAACGAAACAGAAAAGTCACAAAAATGCAATGCCAGAAACCACTGTAAAGAAAAAAATGCTGCCTGCCTTTCCATTTCTATAGGATCAAGCCTGTTAGCCACTGCACTTGCCCACCACCAGTGTGCCCTGAGGGGAATTCAGGATGGAGAAAACCAGGAAGCATTCTGTGCGTTAGATTTACTGACCTTTTAGCTAGTTAAGATGCATGTTTAAGGAAAAACGTCTAATGACCCCAGATTCTTGCATCTTCCTGTACAGAGAAAAGCCCTAAAATCATTAACTTGAGACATCTGTTCTTTGTGCTTGGCAGTCATCTTGTGATGCTTGACTACATGTTTTTCCCAGCAAAAAAGTTCATATATATCCTGGCTCTCCCTTATCTCTTCTGAGCAGTTCCTTAGAGCTATCTGAGAAGTTGTCTCCCAGGCTATGGTCCTCAATAAGGTCCCCAAATAAAACTTAACTCACGTCTCTTTTTGAATTATGGTTTTCTCAGAGTATATACCCAGTAGTGGGATTGCTGTGTCATATGGTAATTCTATTTTTAGTTTTTTAAGGAACCTCCATACTGTTCTCCATAGTGGTTGCATCATTTTGCATTCCCACCAACAGTGCAGGAGGGTTCCCTTTTCACCACACCCTCTCCCCCAGCATTTATTGTTTCTAGATTTTTCGATAATGGCCATTCTGACTAGTGTGAGGTGATACCTCACTGTAGTTTTGATTTGCATTTCTCTAATAATTAGTGATGTTGAGCATCTTTTCATGTGCCTCTTGGCCATCTGTATGTCATCTCTGGTGAAATGCCTATTTAGGTCTTCTGCCTATTTTTGGATTGGGTTGTTTGTTTTTTTGATATTGAGATGAACCTAGTGGCAGGGCAGGAATAAAGACGTAGACATAGAGAATGGACTTGAGGACATGGGGAGGGGGAAGGGTAAGCTGGGATGAAGTGAGGGAGTAGCATGGACATATATACACTACCAAATGTAAAATAGACAGCTAGTGGGAAGCAGTCGCATAGCACAGGGAGATCAGCTCGGTGCTTTGTGACCACCTAGAGGGGTGGGATAGGGAGGGTGGGAGGGAGGCTCAAGTGGGAGGGGATATGGGGATATATGTATGCATATGGCTGGTTCACTTTGTTGTACAACAGAAACTAACACAGTATTGTGAAGCAATTATACTCCAATAAAGATCTATTTTAAAAAATAAAATCATTTCAAAAACCAAGAAAAAAAAAACTTAACTCATAACTTTTACCGTGTGTGTTTTTCTTTCAGTGGACACCATTATTGCTGGTTTTGTGCTGTGAACCTCAGCAGGGCATTTGAGGCTTTCCCTCTGTCTGCCCCACCTTCCGTCCCTGATCCTCCAGCCCGCACTTGGCCGTCATCCCCACCCGCTGGGAAAACCCAGAAGGTATTGAGTTCTTTCTCCATGGCTAAGGGAGAACGGGATGCATTAGAAAGAACTCTTTCAGAGGAAAACAAAGAGTGTGTGTGTCAGTGGGTCCAGTCCTTGTCTTCTAGAGATCCTGAAATATTTACAGATGAAATAATATGTCTGGAACATGCTTCAAAATATCGGGGTTTTGGGTGGTAGGGTGGGGATGTAGATGAAACGAGAAGAGCCGTGAGCTGATAATTTTTGAAGTTGGTGATGGGTGTATGGGGGATTATTATACTAGACTCTCTACTTCTGCACAGGTTTGATATGTTCCGTATTAAAAAGTTCAAAAACAAAAGAGAGGATGTGTATGAAGTGCTGTGACTCTGAATGTGCGGATTCTGAGCTCCAGAAAGTTGAGGGAGCCCGAGTTCCGGGATTAGATCTAGTCCTGGTGTAACTGACCTGGGTTCTGGGACTCCTGAAGCAATAGAAATCAATAAGAAGCCAGACGAGAAGTTCAGGCGAGGCTTTACTGGGACATGGGTCCCAGCAGATTGGTGGGTCGATCCAGAAGGGTGGCTTAGGTGGTCTGCCCACCCCCTTGGCGGTGCCGTGTGCAGGGGTCATGCGTGAAACCCTGCTTTTGCCCCCAGCACCTCAGAAGTGGCAGTTGAATTTTGGCCTTTTTGTATCTTATTGTTCATACTCTGCCCCAACTGCACAAGCATGCAGTTATTTTCGGTCCCTTAAAGTGTCTTTGTATTTTGTTGCTCAAGGAGACGTTTGTCCAGGTGCAAACTCTCCAATAAAGGGTCCCAGGTCCCACCCTGTCTCACTGGGACTGGATGTGCTTATTGCTCTTGAGATGACATTGCTTTTGCCCTCTCAGGAGACTCTTTGTGTGTGTGTGTGTGTGTGTGTGTGTGTGTGTGTGTGTGTGTATTATATTTGTCTGCTTGGGCTGCCTTAACAAAATACCACAGACTGGGTGAGTTAAACAACAGGAATTTATTTTCTCACAGTTCTGGAGGCTGGAAGTCCCAGATCAAGGTGCCAGCAGGATTGGTTTCTGATGAGACCTGTCTCCTCGGCTTGTAGATGGCTGTCTTCTCGCTGTGGCCTCACGTGGCCTTTCCTCTGTGTGTACATCCCTGGTGTCTCTCTCTCTTCTTATAAGGGCACCAATCCTATTGGATTAGGGCTCCACACTTATGACCTCACTTAACCTTAATTACCTCTTTAAAGGCCTTGTCTCCAAATTTTATCACATTGTGGGTTAAGGCTTCAACATGTGAGTTTTGGGGGAACACAATTCAGTCCACAATAGACGTATATATATATGTTCATATGCACTCTGTACATCCCCACATCCCCACATACATTTATATATATATAAAACGCACACTGAGCTGAGAAGCACTGGCTAGAGCACTGAGGAAGGAGACTGCCCTCCCTGTAGGACTCCGTCATAAACATTGATTCCTTGGCCAAACTTCTGCTACGTGCATAACGGACCCAGTGACTTCAAAACGCTACTCCCTGACATCCATTTTTTTTTCGAATTTTTGAATTTTATTTTATTTTTTTATACAGCAGGTTCTTATTAGTTATCCATTTGATACGTATCAGTGTCTACATGTCAATCCCAATCTCCCAATTCATCCCACCACCACCTCCCCCCACTTTCCCACCTTGGTGTCCATACGTTTGTTCTCTACATCTGTGCCTCTGTATTACTCAGCCCTAAAAAGGAACGAAATTGGGTCATTTGTAGAGACGTGGATGGATCTAGAGACTGTCATAAAGAGTGAAGTAAGTCAGAAAGAGAAAAACAAATATGGTATATTAACGCATATATGTGGAACCTAGAAAAATGGTACAGATGGACCGGTCTGCAGGCCTGACATCCATTTAAAGTGCAGCTCACCTTCAAAGACAGCCAAGTGACTCAGTACAGGAGCGGCTTCCTTCCGGTTGGCTGCATGGAAGACCCTGTTGCACCAGCTTATAAAATCAAGTAACCTTGAGAGCAGCCCACCCCGCCCTCACCACAGCCTTTGGGAACGAAAGAGTCAACATCACTCTTCTTCGGGTCACAGATTCGCATGCCTGGGAGCTCACTCTCTGTGGCAAATTCAAAATGAATCCCATGAGCCACCCAGACAGAGTCCTGGGAGATAACAGAATGTTCTGGAACTTTGAGGGGTCCAGAAGGGGTCTCTGCCGAGAAGAGTGTGTCAGTGAGGGTTCAACTACAGACTACAGAATCTTCCTCCTTCGGCAGCTGGTCATATTTGGAGGCGCTAAGCGGAGTGCGGGGTCACTGGAAGGACGAGGTGCAGGTGTGAGGAAGAGTCCCTCAGGAACAGCTTCCAGAACTTCCTGCAAGCCTCCCCCTTTGGGAACCATAAGTTTGTTTTCTTTATCTGTGAGTCTGTCTCTGTTTTGTAAATAAGTTCATTTGTACTAGTTTTTAGATTCCACATATAAGTGATATCATATAGTATTTGTCTTTCTCTGTCTGACTTAATTCACTTAGTATGATCATGTCTAGATCCATCCATGTTGCTGCAAATGGCATTATTTCATTCTTTTTTATGACCAAGTAGTATTCCATCATATATATATGCATGCGACATCTTCTTTATCCATTCATCTGCCGACGGACACTTAGGTTCCTTCTTTGTCTTGGCTATTATAAATAGTGCTGCTATGAACACTGGGGTGCATTTATCTTTTCGAATTAGAGTTTTTGTCTTTTCCGGATATATGCCCAAGAGTAGGGCTGCTGGATCATATGGCAACTCTATTTTTAGTTTTTTGAGGAACCTCCACACTGTTTTCCACGGTGGCTGCACCAATTTACATTCCCACCAGCAGTGTAGGAGGGTTCTCTTTTCTCCACACCCTCTCCAGCATTTATTATTTGTAGACTTTTTGATGATGCCCATTCTGACCGGTGTGAGGTGATACCTCATTGTAGTTTTGGTTTGCGTTTCTCTAATAATTAGCAATGCTGAGCACCTTTTCATGTGCTTTTTGGCCGTCTGTGTGTCTACTTTGGAGAAATGTCTATTGAGGTCTTCTGTCCATTTTTTCGATTGGGTTGTTTGTTGTTTTGCTATTGAGTTGTATGAGCTGTTTGTACATTTTGGAAATTAAGCCCTTGTCAGTTGCATCATTTGCAAATATTTTCTCCCAATCAGCAGACTGTCTTGTTGTTTTGTTTGTGGTTTCCTTTGCCGGGCAAAAGCTTATAAGTTTGATTAGGTCCCATTTGTTTATTTTGAAGCAAAGAGCTTTCTTACAAGCATCAGAGGCTTATCAACAGCAGCAGTGACAACTATAGATGTGGCTAGAATCTGTTGCGCGCCTGCTGTGTGCCAGGTGTTTGACTTTCGTTAAGTTGTTCCATTTATCTGTGGAAGCAAGGAGGCTGTTCCCATGTCGAGGTGGTCCTGGCTGGGAGTTCCTAGTCCTGCCACACGGCTGTGGCTCCTTCTTCTCCCTCCCCCCGTCTTGGACTCTGTTTATCTTGTTGCCCCAGGACCAGCCGTAGGAGAGCTGCTTCAGCCTGGGGCCCAGCCCTCCCCTGCTGTTCTGGGAGTGCTGGCTGCCTGAGGGCTGTCTCTGAAACCCGGGACGGGACGTGGGGTGTAGGACTTGGGTGTCACGTACACCTCTACTGTCCCCCCAGCATGGCCCTCACAGGCTGTATGATCTTGGGCAAGCCCTTGACTCTCATTGGCCTCAGTTTCTTCATTTTA
Source organism: Balaenoptera physalus (assembly GCF_965194825.1). Classification (NCBI taxonomy): domain Eukaryota; kingdom Metazoa; phylum Chordata; class Mammalia; order Artiodactyla; family Balaenopteridae; genus Balaenoptera; species Balaenoptera physalus. Next base: position 90,260,933 of record NC_138894.1, read on the forward strand.
AAATAGGGGAAACCATACCCACCTCGTAAGGTTATTGAGAGATACACAGTTGGTGCTCAAAATATGGTAGTTCCCTACCACGTGCAAACTAGCAAAACGTTTTGGGGATTTGTGGGCACTGGCTTTGCTCCTGAAGCAGCGGGGGAGAGTGGCCCGAGGTGGAGTCAGGTGTGGGCCCCGCAGGAAGGCGTGCGGGTCCCAGCCCCCATGTCCCAGCTGGGACACCCCACTAGCACGATGGTTGATCTTCAGGGCTTCTCTGTATCCTCAGGAAGGTGGGGAGTGCTGGGATGGGGGAGGTTCTTCAGTGCACACCCACTGGGATATCTCTGCAGCCCATAATGTGTCCTCATCTGAAAGAAACGCTGCCTCTTCCCCTCTACACGGTTACATGGACGCAGCCTGTCACATGAACCTGACCCCATTCCCAGGGCCACAGCTGACTGGAGCAGGGCAACTCCCTGACTGAAGTAGGCCTGGAAATACCTTCCCAGGGACCTTGGCATCAAGCACTGACTGACTCCGTTCTCACCCTGGCTCTTCAACAGGGAAGCCGTCAACTCAGGGGCCATTGGTCATGGCCATTCCCCTCACCCCTGCTTTTATTTGAAGATCCCCAAACCCGTAGAAAGGTTACAAGAATAGTTCAATGAATACCCATATGCTCTTCACTTAAGTTTATCAGTTGCTAACATTTTTATCCACCTTTGCTTCACCTGTCTTTCGACTTACACACCACCCACATTTTGTTGTTGTCGTTCAACCATATTCGAGTTAGTAACAGACATGTGGCTTTACCCGTAAATACTTCCGCATACATCTTGCAGGGACGAGGGTGTTCTTCTACCTAACCCAGATATAATTATCACCCTGTGCAAATTTAACCCTGATACAGTGCCATTAGCTAATACTTAGCTCATGTTATCTGATATTTAGTCCATTATCTGATATTTAGTCTCACAGTGTCCTTTAGAGCTGGTCACAACCTTAAACGCAGGTCACCTTTGATCTGGATCACGTCCTCAATTGTCCTTTGTCTTTTATGACATTGATGTCTTGTAGGGAATCTGGTGTTTCTTCAGTTACCCTCAGGTTGGGTGAGGCGGCTGGGAGTACTCCCCGGGCAAGTCTCCCCACTGTGGGTCCCACCAGGAGACTCATGATGTCAGCAGCCTATGATGGGGAGGTTACATTTAATAAGTATTTGGTTAAGGTGGAATCTCCCAGATTTCACCACCTGCCGCTCCCTAAGACTCTCTGACCCAGTGGTTACAGTGTCTTTTATGGATTCTTGTTTAAATCAATTAGTTATAAAATGGTAACTTTCTGTTTATATCATTTCTTCTGTATTCTTCAGTTGAGAAGAGCTTTTCTTCCTCTACGTAAAATTTTAAAAATTATTGGTATGAACTTGTGGATTCTTTATTAGTAGCATTGTTCTCGGGTGGGATTTGTGGGCACTGGCTTTGCTCTCACAGGTGCAGTCAGGGATGAACGTCGTTTAGATGCTCAAATTATCCCAAATTTAGCCCGTGGGAGCCCATTCAGGTGGGCACTTATGTCCCTTTGACATTTCTCCCTCCTGTTTTGAACACTTCCTTACTTTCTGGCATAGGAAGGCGCCCTGGGCTGGTGTTCCCTGGGCAGTGGTCATTTTTTAATCACATGGAAGCAGGGATGCTGGTTTGGCCATGGAGAGGAGAGTGAGGCCGGCGTGCTCAGAGAAGCAGTGATAAAAGTTGATGAAAGAAGCCTTCAGGCTTCACTCTGGCTCATCAGCCCCGATTCCAGTCCTTCCCAGAACCTGCTGCTTCCTAGCCCCTGGGTTCTGAGATGCCCCCATTTACCTGTTGATAATGCCCCTTCTTGCCTTGGCTGGTGCTGACCCTGCAGGCTTGGTGCATCCAGCCTCCTTTGCTCTGGCCCAAACAAGGCACGAGGCTGGCGTCGGGGCCACAGACAGACATCAGTGTGCACCTAGTGTCTAAGCTCCCACAGGTTGAGAGGGCCAGGGTCCGCAGCCCCAGGGTGGGGTCAGGCATAAGCTGGAGCAGGAACAGGAGCAGGTGCTTGGCTCTAGAAGGGCTCGTCCAAGTCTGGACAGACCAGGTCTGGGATCCTTTCAGTCCAAGGACTTTGCACGCAGCCGGAGACCCAGGGCTCTATTTCAGATGTTGTTTTAAGTGTCTTACAGAAAACTCTTGTCCAAAGCTTGTGGAATCGGTCAGGTATTTGCCCTCTGACCCTCCTGCTGGGGGTGAAGTATGCTTTCTTGCCCTAGTGAGGCTGGGGCTGGCCACGTGACTTCTTTGGCCAATAAAGGTTATCGGATGGGGTGTACGGAAGCCTTGCCTGGTCTGGCTCTTGGGCTCTAGTGACGTGCCATGAGAAGAGCACTCCCAGGAAGCTGCTGGTCCGAGAGCACGAGAGACACGTGCACAGACGTGAACCCCGTCCGAAGCTTGGAGCCAAGTCCAGCTGAGCCCCAGCTCCATGTGGACCTGTGAGCAAGAAATGGGCTGGTGTGTCCCGCTGCATGACTGTACCAACTCTCTAAAAGAGCCCCCAAAGCTCTGTGATTCAGGGCTCACCGAATGCTCAGAGCACGGAGCCATTAGCTGGGGATGTCCTAGGAATCTGTCTCCCCTCCCGCATCGACGTAGAGACTGAGGCCTGGAGAGGAGATGGCGTGAGATGGGATCCCAACTCTTTGCTAGCTGTGGGACCCGGACCAGCTTGAATGAAGTCTTTGGTTTAGTTTCCAAATCTCTCAGATGGTGACAATAATACTTAGAAAGGAGGCGATTTCGGTGATGCGCCAGGCACAGCGTCTGCGCGCAATACACCGCACCGTCTCCGGGTGGCCGTGCTCCAGGAAGTGTGAGCCAGCCGGCCTCCTGCCTTCCCTCCTGGAGCAGGCATCTGCATCCATATTTAACCTCGCTTTCTCTCACTTCCTGGGAGTTCCCAGAACACCTCTTGCTTTGACCCTCTGTCTCTAATGGAAATAACTTTATTGTGTTGTTTTTATTTTCTGGGCATAAACATAAAATGGAGCATCCTTATGGCAAAAATGCAGATAGAGTCTTTAAGGAGCCACCAGCAGCTGTCTTTGACCAGCCCAGTCCAAGGGGGGACACTTGTTCGTCCTGTGATGCTGCCACGATGTGACCTTGACCCTGACTGTACTGACCACTGACTTTTGCCCAGGCATGTGATATCAGATTGGACAGGGAACCCAGCTTCCGTCTCAGACTCTGAAAAAGAAGGCTGCAGCCTCCAGGTCCAAGTGCAAAGGGCTGTGTCCTGTTGTGGGTGACCTTGTCTCTTCCCAGCTGGGTCAGAATCAGGCCTGGTTTGTTCCATTACACTTTGCAGGAGTCAAGGGTTGGCAGTGAAGTGGGGTGGGCTTTATGTTGTGTGTAAATAGTGCGTCCTGAGTAACTCCTGATAACATTGAGGACCTATTCTTGGTGGTGATCAAGGACTCTGCAGATTGGAAAACAGTTCCTTCGTAAAGTTTACTCGGGCTGCTAACACGACCCTTGGGAGGGAAGGAGACCAGCACTTAGCAAGTGTCCCCTTCCTTCCAGGCCCTGGGCCAGCACTGCTCACGTGAGCGTCACCTGGACCCCAGGCTCCCTGCTTCCCTTTCTGGCCCGAGCCCAGGTCCAGGTGCCTCTCTGTCTGCCCCACAGCACCGAGGATGTGGGATGGATCCAGGGAACCTGTGACAGCGGCCAGCACCACCTCGACTCAGGTCCCCTGTAGGCAGGCTCCCCCCTCTTGGCTCTAGCTTCGCTCTGACCCCCCTGACCCTTACACGGGTAACAAAGGAGATGGAGACCCTGACCGGAGAGCCGACCCTCTCAGCAGCCCCTGTCTGAGGACCCGCATCCTCCCCGGGTGACCACACCAGGATGGTGCTCTTCCCCCCGAGAGAGGGCCGTCCTCCGCAAACACATCCTCGTACCGTGTTGCAGGCACTGCTCTAAAGAATTACACAGGGTAACTCGTTCAATCCTCACAGCAACCTTACAAAATCTACCATTTTATCCCTATACGTGGTAGGCAGAAAAGTGGCTCCTCCAAGATGTCCATGGGACCACGCATATGTCACCTTGCACACAAAAGGGGTTTTGCAGATGTGATTAAATTAAGAACCATGAGCTGGAGAGATCGTCTTGGATGATCAGGGCGAGTCAGTGTAATCACAGGGTCCTTAAAAGATGGGGGAGGGAGAGAGGAAGAGAGAGAGTTGAAGCTACCACGCTGCTGCCCTTGAGGATGAAGGAGCCACGGGCCAAGGAATGTCAGCAGCTTCCAGAAGTTGGAAAAGGTGAGGAATCAGACTCCTCCAGCCTCCAGAAAGGAATGCAGCCCTGCCAACGCCTTGAGTTCAGTCCAGTGAGACCCACTTTGGATTTCTGACCTCCAGGACTGCAAGATAACATGTGTGTGTTGTTTTGAGCCTCTCAGTTTGTGGTCACCGGTTACAGCAGCGACGGGAAACGAACACACCATGCTACAGGTGGGGAAACGGTGGCGCAGAGGCTCCAGCAACGTGCCCAAGGCTGCAGCTGCTCAGAGTCAGGAGCAGGACCCGAAGCCAGGGGACGGTGCTCCTGGCCACACGCAGGGCCCCCTCTCATGGGGCCCTGACCCTTCGGGAAGCCCCCCTGTTGCCGGTTATATGGCCTCGGGCAGGTCCTTGAGTCCTCTCCATGCCAGGCGCGGAGATGAGCCAGGAGCCCTCTTAAGGCTCGCGTGGGACTCGGGTAACGACCCCCGGCTGTACGCAGGGCGCTGTCCGGGGCACAGGTGCCGGGCCCACAGCGGTGCCCCCGCCGCCCCGCACCCACCGGGGGCAGGCCCGCCCGGCCCTCCTCCCGGATGGGCTGCAGCTCGTCTCCCAGCTCCTTCTTCCGGAATCCTTCCGCAAAGAAGAAGTCCAGGCTGATGAGGGCTTTCTCCCGGGGCGTGTCCACCCTGCTGCCCACAGCCTGGCTCGTGGAACTGGGGACTGTGTCAGAGAAGAGAGGCACGTACCCCAGCAGCTTCACGGGCCCCTTCTTGTTGCCCTGAGGAGAGGGGACAGTTAGGGTCACCGGCTGCGGGAAAACAGGAGGGGCCTGAGCGGGGAAGAGAAGGGAGCCGGGGGACGATGGCCTCTGCGGGAAGCATCCCCTGGGTGATGCGATCCCAGATTCCGCTCTGGACCCGCGACTCAACTCTCCAGCCGAGAGAGGCTCGCTTCCTCCTCCTCGCACCCAGGGCTCCTTACACAGGTGCTTCCAGGACCCCCTCACCGGGATGCTTGAGCAGCCGAGGGAGGGACCACGTCCTAACCCCTCCTCCACCCCACCCCCCAGGCCTAAGACGCTGCCTCACACGTGGTGGGGACGCCACGGGGTGGTTTTGGTTTTTGGTTGAGTTTTACTTGAAATCTAACACACACACAGAAAAGTACACCAGTCACAACTGTACAGCTCAGCCAGCGCCCACGCGGTGAGTGCCATGCAGCCCTGCCTGGACCAGGAACTAGAACGCGACCCACCTCAGATGCCGCCTTTAACCCCTCCGTCACTGCCCCGACCTCCAAGGCGACCTGGTCTTGACTTCTTTTGCCTGGCGTTGAACTTTACCTGACAGGTCCCGGTCTCTTCCCTCTGGCTCCTTTCTCTCAAGAACGTGTTCCTGAGGTTCCCCTGTGTTCCCGTGTGTGATGGCAGCTGCTTGGCCCTCAGTGCTGAACGGTGTTCCGCCGTGTGATTTGGGCGAATACTCCGCAAGTTACTTATCTGTTCTGCCACGGGGACACTTGGGTTTGTTTCCAGTTTTGGGGCCTTAGGAGCGGTGCTGCCCTGGACATGCTTTCTGGTGACTTCTGACACTGATGGATGGAGGAGTGAGTAAATGTCTGAGTTATGACTAATCTGAGAAGCCTTCCCTGCCCTTGTTTATAGTTAACTTTGTGCTGCTCCGTGTCAAACAGAAGAGACAGGACCAGTCTTAAGAAATAGGATCCGGGCTCTCAGCTGGCAAAGTCCATGCCGAGGTGGCCCCATCGTCTGGGCGGGCTGAGGGTTTCAGGGGTCAGGTTGCTCATACACAGCCCGGGGCAGGGAGAGGCTCTGTAGCCTGTGAGCCTGGGCCAGGGGCTCAGGGTAGGAACTCAGGCCCCATGAACTAAATCTTCGATCGCAGGGCAGACAGCAACCCCTCAAGGCCAGCCATACAGATGTCAAACCTTCCCTAAACCCCACAAGGGCCATGCCAGTGTGGCCACCACCTTGGTTGGCTTGTTACACTGCTTGGCTTCCAATTTGGTTCTCTAACCATACTTTATACAGCCAGATTCCTTCTCCCATTTGTTCATTCCTCCAACATGAACTGAGTGCTAAATAGTTACTGGGTGCTGGGGGTGTTTGTGCAGTAATGAAGCCATCTTTATTCTTTCACCAAGGGAGCCCACGGCCAGGTGAGATTGCTCGTTGCACAATTACACGATGTTCCCAAGGAACGGGTTAGATGTGCCAGTGAGAGAAGACCACAGTGGTCCGGTCATGCTTGCTCAGGAAGGGGAGATTTCTCAGAAGGAGCCACTTGGGCGGGGTCTTGAAGGATGAATAGGAGGCCATCAGGCTGACAAAGTGGGAAGGGAATTTCAGGCAGGGGAACAGCATGCACAGAGGCATGGATAAAAGAGAGCCTGTGGGTCACCGTGGGGTGAGCAAGGAGGATGGGGAGGGAGGCAAGTTTGGATCATGGGAAGTGTAAACCATCCTGAAAAATGCAGATTTACTGAAGGATTTTAAGCCAGGGAGAGATATAGTCAGTTCTGCAGTTTAGGAAAATCACTCTGGTGGAGGATGGACTGTCGGTGGTCATATTAGACACAGGGAATTAGTTTACAAAGTGTGTTCACCCAAACTCATTCTCCTTGTGGCGCCAACCCCACTCACTCTACAATGCTGACGTCCTCAGGCAGAGGAAAACATTTCAGCAGCTGATGCCTGTCGTTTCCAATGGGTTCGTCTTAACTAAAATCAAGAAACACTGGGGAAAAGTAATTTCTAAATACTCTACGTAAGTCTTTTCTTTCCCACCAGACCCCGAGTTTCTTGACACAAGGTTGTGTTTTATTGGTCTCTGTACATTTCAGCATCAAGCACACAGTAGGTCCTCAATAAACATTAGATGAATAAATAAACATTCTAAGTGCAAGTATGTCGGACAGGAATGTGGTTTGTCTTACCATGGGGTCATAGCCTTTCAGGAAACTCCAATTCTGAGCCCTGGAAAGAAAACACGGTGGCAGTGTGAGCCTTCCCTGTGACATTTTGACCATGATTGTCCCCGGGTCACAGGAATCAGTTGCTGCCACGGATGCATGGATTACATCATGGAGGAACTAAAATCAGTAAGTGGAACAGATGCCAAGGATCAACAAGTGTTTATGGTGGAGCCTGTAAAATGAACACACATTTCAATGGAGCGGAAACTCTGATGCCAGAGGGTGTAGCAGGTGCGTCAGGAACCCGGATGCCGTCTCGCCCTGTGCCGGGGTCTGCTGGGGTATCTGCCAGTATTTTGTGAAGAAAAACCAGTTTTCACTTCCCCAAAGCCTGGTAACCTTCCAGTGTGTGTGGCAGAGGAAGGTAGGGCGGGGGAGGGAAAGTGACAATGAGAAAAATGGCGTCAGCTGTGCTGGTAGTTTAATTTTTAATCTATTTTTTGAAAGTCAAACAATTCTCTAAGACTTGGAAGAAAAGCAGGTTTCTCTGCCCCAATCCTCAGAGCCCGCGAGATCCACAACCTAGAGTCAGTTTCTTAGCTGTCTCTTCAAGCCTTTCACGTCCATATTCTGAAAGAATAAACCTGCACTGCCATTTCTTGAGGTCCTAAAAATGTAAGCTTATCTATTGGCTTTCTACTATGGGAGATTATGAATTAGCATTCTTGACCCTTTCTTCTTCCCCATTTCTTCCAAAATCACTGCATTATAGATTTTGGTTCACTTGATATGTATTGTTTATATCCTTCTAGTTATATAAATACTGTTCATTGATGAACTAATTATACTACTTACTGCATAATATGACCCCAGTTCCTTTCTTTGTACAGCTTAGAATTTTTTCTAGCGTTAATAATGATATTTTCCCTGATTATCTTAGGTTTCTATGTACTGATCATTGATTCCAAACTCTCCAAATAAATTGTAAGGCTCCCTCTCAATATTATTTTCCACACAATCAAATGCATCAGGTCATGAACAATTTCTTTTAAATGTTTTCTCCAGGGAATTCCCTGGCAGTCCTGTGGTTGGAACTTGGCACTCTCACTGCCAGGACCCTGGTTTCGATCCCTGGTCTGGGAACTAGGCCACGCAGCGTGGCCAAAAAAAAAAAAAGTTTTCTCCAGAGCCCGAGCCCTGGGACCCTGGGTCCTCCCCCTCCCTGGGGCTGGCTGCTCTCCAGGACCACCATGCTGGGACTCCCCTCATTGTGGACCCTGTGCCTTCCTTGCTTGTTTTCCCTCCTGTGGTTGTGAAGCACATCCTCCAGTATCTGTGCATTCATGTATTTCTGTGGTTCTGGAAAATTCTCATTTTCTCTTCAAGTAGTTCATGTCCCCCATTCTCTCCTTGGGGAGCTCAGTTTGAAGGTATGTTGGACCTTCTTGCCCTGTTCTCTAGATTTTAGCTCTTCTTTCATGGTTTCCACTGTACTGTTCTTCTGAGTAATTTATTTTTCTTTCTCCTTTTTTCAAAAAGAAAACTTCCTTTATTCTGTTATTAGCTGGAAAAATTAAATGGCACTAAACGGTCCTGTCTTTGTAAACGTCCCCTATACCCCAACACACATGCACACACACACACACACACGCGCACACACTCTCTCTCTCCAATCCATCAGCAATGCTCGCGATTCTACCACCAAAACATTCCTTGCATTCTTCCACGGACCTCCAGCTACACTTCGCCCGCGCTCAGGCCGCCACGGACTCGCCCTGCTGTCCCCAGTTCCTTAACCGGCACTCTGCTCCTCACCCCTGCCCACCATTTCAATTCCTTCTAAGCATGGCGGCCAGACTGGTCATTTAAACTGTAAATCGGTCACATCAGGCTCTTGCTTAAGACCCTCCAGGGCGTCTCATGACATTTGAAGAAAAGTACCTGGACTTTAATAAGTGTGTGGGCGTTTCCTTCTCCTCATCCCCAGGCTCCTGTCCCCTCATCACCGCCTTGGCCACATGCACGTTCTTTATGTGGTGGTGTTTTTTTCTTTTTAAATACACCAGACTCCTCCGCGGCCCCTTCTCATGCTCCAGGTCTCAGCCTGGATGTCGCCTGCTCGGAGGGGCCTCCGTGAGCTCCTGGGAAAGCAAGGCGTGCGCTCTGCCCAGCCCGTTTCCTCCCGACACCAGCCACACTTGGCTCCTGCTTGTGCCTCCGTTGCTTTTTGGCTGCCAGTCCTGAGCGTGAGGGCTCCGTGCAGCCAGGACCGGGCCCGTCTTGCCCCCCACGGCAGCCTGGCAGGGCGGCTCTCCTAGGAACTTCCGGGCTGAGCGATGCTTGAAGGCGCGTCCTTTGCTGGGTCGGAGGGCCAGCATTCCTCCCCAGGCTGCAGCCCCGGCTTCACGGCTGCCCCCTACCCACAGGCGCACTTTATCCCTTGAGCTCCAGCTGGGGGGCTTACTGCAAAGGGACTGCAGAGGGCTGATGGGCTCCCGGGATGCACCGCCCCCCTTGCCGGGCCCTGCTCTTCACTCTGTTGAGTCTGGCCAAGGCTGGGCTCCCTCACCTCCCCCAGCTCAGGTTCTCCCCCCTCAGCCTACACGCTTTTCCACCGCCGCCCTTTGCCTGGCTTACTCCCTCTCACCCCTGTCTCTCGTCTCTCTTTCTCCAGAAGCTTCCTAGACCCTGAGTTAGGTGCGGGGTGCCTCTAGGGGGGGCAGGGCACTCACCAGCGCTGCTGGCTCCTCGTCTCGGCCTCTAGACGCCCCTCCACAGCTGGTCCCGCTGCACACCGTCAGCTCCCGGGGCACTCGCTCGGCCGTCGGGGCCTGGGGGGCGCCAGCAGGGCTCCTGCCCACAGCAGGGCCACCCCGGGCAGCAGAGGAGACAAAGGCTGGCGGCCTGGTTGAAGGCTGTCGGTACCCAGCTGATGTGGTTCTCTGGAGCTCGGGGCGGGGGTGGCTTCCCATGGGTGCAGGGGTGTGTGTGTGTGTGTATGCGTGTGCGCGTGTGACCTCTCCCACGCCTCCCCTCCCTCCTAACCCCAGGACAGCCTGTGCAGGAGCCCTCCTCACCGCCCCCCGGACCCGAGCTCAGCGTGGCTGATGGGACCAGACCCTCCAGGCTGGAGAGAGCATTCGAGCCCTGCTGTGTTTGAGCTTCTGCCTGTGTTGACTGTTGCCCTGGGAATCGGCAGCTCCCCAGCGTACGAAGGAAGGGGCGGGCCGTGTGTGTGTGTGTGTGTGTGTGTGTGTGTGTGTGTGTGTGGAGAGACACCTGAGCCCCAGGGTCGGGTGGAGAGAGTTCCTGGTCTGTGCCATGCCCAGCTCAGCTGCCCCTCAGCTCTGCCCCCTGCTCCCCCCATCCCCCTGCTGGAGACCTCAGTACAGCATGGGGGAGTGGAGAGGGACCAAAGCCCTGACCTCTGGACAGTAAGAAAAGACATGGGGTTCCAGACAGGACATGTGGGTTTGGGCCCAGGCACATGACCTTGGGCAGCCCTGGCCCATTCGGGGGTGTGTGAAGGGGCAACGATAATCCTGATGCGCCCCCTGGTGGAAGCCGTGGGGCTCGCAGGAGAAGATGGACGGGAGGCGCTTTGTGAACTAGAGTGTGGCGCTTTGTTTCTCTCTTGGAATCATGGAAGCGGTTACGAGTACACGCCAGGCAACGACAATTAGTGATGCTGCACCATTAATACCTGCTCTTCTGCATGAACCTGGAGGGTTTACAAAGTGCTGCCCTTGATCTTGCTTAACCCCTCCAATCATGCAAGGCAGGCGTTTCCAACCCCATTCTACAGATGAGGGAACCGAGGCCCTCACCAGCAAGATAAGTGACTGCCCAAGGTCACTCCGTTACTAGCTGAAGCCGGGCCTTAAGGTTGACTCCTCAGAAGGAAACAAGGAGAGCGCCGGGTGCGGACTCCCATTCGGAACCTTGCGCCCCGCTTCCGCTCTGACGCATGCAGCCCGCTGCGCCCCGAGCTCCCGGGCCTCTCTTGCTCGGATCTCCTCAGCCGCCGCCCCCCGTGGCTTCTGCCCTGGGCACGCCACACTTCTGGGGCTCTCGGCTCCTTCCTACCCCCTGTGTGTTGGCAGAGTCACGGTTCTTTCCATGAAACTTTTCTGTGGGCTGACCCAGCTGGGCGTGGTGCGTCCACCTCTGCATGACTGGGAAGCAGACGCTGGGGCGGATGGCCACACACACACACACACACACACACACACACACACAGCCCTGCTACGTGGAGGGGGCATGAAGCGCCCCAGCGTGCAGGCACAGGTGCAGCCAACATACCAACCCTCCTCCGTGTGCCCCGCCCTGGGCACCTCTTCTGGATTCTGCTCTCATGAAGGAGGTGCCAAGGAGTTGGGTCTTCATGGGTGAAAAGGATTTACCAGCTGGAAAAACTGGGGCAAATGCAAAAGCTTGGATGCAAGAGAGAACACTGGTATTTGAGCAGTGGCATTGGGGCTGCAGGGGGGCCCTGGGTCCCGGGCTGTTTGGAGCTGTGTCGAGAGCTCGTGCACAACGGGGATATTGCTGCCTTCAAGCCACAGGGCAAAGAAGATCAGGAAAGGACAAGCAGGTGAGGTGACATGGCCGTGGTCCAGGTGAGAGGAGGTGGTGGAGCCCATGCTGGCCTTGGTAGAGGGCTGGAGCGGAGGAGACGGGGTGAGAGCCGCCGGGCCACAAAGAGCCGCCAGCACTTGTATGAGGAAGGAACTGAGCGGGTGTGCCCTGCTGGGACATCAGTGTAAAAGCAGAGGCTGTGGGGCTGGGACCCTGTCTCTCCTCCTCCCTCTGTTCTTCCTCCAGAGCTGGGACGAGAACGGCTGGCATCTGGTGACTTTGAAGTTTTTCTCCAAAAAGGATGAACTGAAAACCCCTGGGGCCCAGGAACAGGCTTCCCTGGTGGTTGTTCTCTCCTGGGTGTTTGTGACCCCAGCACAGCCAGGACAGGTCCCTGCTGTGCCTGAGGAGTGGCGGCTCTGACCTCCTGGAACCTCTGGAAGGGGCCCCGTGAGTGCGTTTGGAGAGCACAGTGCCTGCTACGTGGAAAACCACTCACAAGGCTGACTGCGGACTGTGGTCCAGGGCAGCTTGGAACAGCCTGGAACAGCTGTGCAGTTTGCTCAGGTACCGTGGCCCGGGTCCCCCGGCCACATGCTCCAGAGATAAGGAACAGGACCAGAAAGGCCAGCAGGGGCCTCCAGGGTGACCAAGTGCCTGATGCATGGAGAGGCTGAATATTTCCATGGGGCTTGGTTTTAAAAGATTAAAATTTATTTAGCAACTATTTCAGACTGATCGATGGTAGAGGGATGGATCAATATCAACAGAGCACATACAATAGATGTTAATTGTAAATCTAGGGGATGGGTATATGGACGTTCACTGTACCAGTCTTTCAACTTTTTTATGTGTTTAGAAATTCCCAAAATAAAACGTTGATGGGAAAAAAGATTGCACCTGCCAGTCTAGCTTGAACACATTTTCTTTCCACAGTCACTGCCCTGGAAAAGCGTCCAGATTCAGTCTGGGCGGGTCTCACTGAGCCCCAGCCCGGGACGACCCTCCACCCAACCTCCCCAGCCCCGTGGGATCAGGACACCGGTTCCGGTCCCAGCTCTGCCAGTGACTTGCCAGGTGTCCCAGAGCAAGTCATTGCCCCCTGCACACCTCACGACTTGGGATATAACTTTACACATGACTTTCTGAGAGAGGACAAAAATCCCTGGATTTGGGGGGTTGCTGGAGCTGTATTTTATCGGGTTTATCTCAACCCCAAGAAGGACCTGAACCGCAGTGCTGGTGGATCCGTACAGCCTGGGCTCAGGTGTGCAGTGACAGGCGCTGCGGACTCGGCCAGGTGGGAGCAGCACCCGGCGAGGTCCCCAAAGCTGGGGGAGGCCCCGCCGGGCCGGGCATGTGGGGGCGGGGCTTGCTCCAGGAGCCCCGCCCGCTTCGTGTAGACTCCGCCCCTTCCGTGTTGGCCGTCTAGAGAGAGTCCTTAACTGTAGTTCCCCACTGCGGGGAAGGGCAGAGGGGCCCGAGAGCCTCGGGGGGATACCCTGCAGCAGGTTTAAAGAGCTGAGCAAGCGTCGGGAGGGAGCAGAAATGAGGGTCAGCGGAGGAGAGGGCGGGGATGGGGTGCCGGAAGAAGCGGGGCTCGGGGAAGGCAGGGTCGCTGCCAGGAAATGTTTGTCTGCATCTTTCAGGCCTCCTTCTTCTCCGCTACACCTCCCTTTCCCGGATGAAAGTTTTGGCTCAACACTAATCCCCTTTTCCCTGCGTGCACACACACCTTGAAGGCTTTATAAAAGGCGGTGAAAATAAAGAAAGGATTCAGGGCCACCATTCACACCTTTCCAACTGCTCCTACCAAGTCCCCAGAAAGTTTCTTAGTTTACTAGGACAGCATCATGAAAGGTAATTTATCTGCAGCTAAATCGACACCCCTTTGTCATCCAACGCAGCCCAACCACTTTCACTTTTGAAAACTCACTTTCCATCTTACTGCTTGTTATGTACTCGCTGTCAATGTCCCCACCATTTTGTATGCTGCTTAAAAAAAAAAAAAGGTAACCTATTGGAAACATCTTTTCGTGTTTCTCTTTTCATACCTCTCCCTTTAATCCGTTTCTTAGAGTTGATATACCTTAATTTACTTAGCCATTTTTTCTGTTCTTGGGCATTTATTTTGTTTTCGGGTGTGGCATTAGCTGTGATGAATATCTTCCTGCCTCTGTTTCTTTCTGTTGCATTGTTTCAACAGGACACATTCCCCGAATGGGATTGTGGGTCAAAGCACACAGACATTTTAATGACTTTCAGTGTATAGAGCAGTGTTGCTCTCCAGCAAGGCCTGAATGTGTCGGCTTTACTGGTCTTGCCAGAACTGGAAGCTGGGTGGTGTGTCGGGGTCTCCAAGGCCACCCCAGGTTGATGATTGGCTAGGAGGACTCACAGGGCTCAGCCTATGGTGATACTCACGGCTGTGATTTATTATGGCAAAAGGAAACAAAGCAAACTCAGCAAAGGGAAAAGGCACGTGATTTGAAGTCCAGAGGAAACCAGGCACAAGCTTCCAGAACCCTCATCCGGTGGAGCCACACGGATGAGCTCGATTCCCCAGCAGCGAGTTGTGACAACACATGTGAAACGTTGTCCACCAGAGAGGCCCCTTGGAGACTCAGCTCCCAGGGGGCTGGTCACGCAGGCACCCTCTGCCTAGCACATACCAAAATCCCAGACTCCCGGAAGGAAAGCAAGGGCTCTGCTTAAACCGTATTGGGGCACAAACTGGTTATGCACAGTGAGCCATTCTTTTCAGGGGATGGAGGGGACCCTCCCGAAATCCAGGGTCCCAGACACCAGCGAAGGGCCAGTCTTATGAGCAGCCCTTCTGAGGACAGCAGTCTCAGGCCTGCTGTGTCAAGTCTTCTGTGCTTGTGCCACGTGGCTGCCTAACACTACCTCCCCCCCCGTGTCCCCCAGGAGCGTCCTTGAAAATTTCCAGCAATTAGGCGCTCTACATTTTCAATACCAATCTAGGCTCTGGGAGATAATTTAAATATTCCCTGATAGGTAATTACATTAAAAATAGCACTTGTGTAGCACTTCAGGACTGAGAGTGTGCCCGCCTGCATTTCTCCCTGACGCATCACGACAGCCTTGTGCAGAGGGCTGATCATGGCTGGATTTGGGCGCAGAGCCTGGGGGCTCAGAAAAATCACCACCCTCACTGCTTACACGGGCAGGAGATGCGGTGCCAGGACCAGAGCCCCTGCTGACTGCCATTTTTGGTCTCTTCTTAAATTGTTATTTGCAGAGGAAAAGCATCCCTCATAAACGGTCTTACTTTGGCTATGCACAAAAGAAACTCAGTGGTTGATACTCTGGAGGCTCTGGATTCCTGGAAGTTGGGAGCATTGGAAAAAATATTCTGGGCCATTGTCTTTATTTTCTTTATTGTTTTCTATGTTCTGTAACTTCCCACTAATAGGCAGCTGAGTGCGTTTCAGGAGAAAGAAGTTGAATTGGGGATGATTGCAATACTTATCTGGGGCAGCAGGGGGCAGCCTGTAGCTTTGCATCCTCTGTTGGGCCTAGAAACACCAGGTACCTCTCCAACAGTCTTCCCAGGGTTCCCGAAAGAAGCCAGGCGTCTTTCAGGTTTGAGGCGCTGTGAGAATGAGTGTGACGTCCAGAGAAGGTGTCCGTGATGGAACCCAGCAGCGGGCCTGAGGGAAGACGTGCCAGGCACAGAGCCCTCGGTGAGCAGTGGCTCAGGGCTGGGGTGAGGCTTTAACAACAGGTAGGGGCCTGGCCCGGCCAATCGGAAAGGACCGGAGGCCTCCCGCTTGCAAGTGTGCAGAGGTGACGGGGTGGAGGAGCAGGGCCAGCTCTTTTCCGGTTGGTATGGGGGGATATCAATATTTTAACAACTGCACCAGTACTTACAGTCGGAATATTAGCCCAGGTGCCTTCCAGCCCAAGTGCCGTGGTGTCAGTGGCTCATAGGATTGGTTTTTTTCCCAAGACAAGGGGACAAACTACACTATAATAGTGGACCAGACCGCCTTGGCTTTGGCCTTCTGAGCCCCCATCTGAGTCCTCATGGCTTATCCCCCTGCCCCCCACTGACTCACGCAGGTCGCGGTCCCCAGGAGCCCGGGCTGGCAGACCTCACGCCTGCTCCAGGCTTGGCTCCCACGTGGTCTCTGACCTGGGCTGTGCTGGAGCTGGAGCGGTTGGGCAGGTTGGGGGAGGGGGTGTGGAAGAGAGCACCTGGCCAGGTACAGAGCGCAGGATGTGTGTCAGGCCGACTCCATCCTAGCTCCGGCCTCACCCTCAGTGTGACCTTGGCTGAGCCACTTCATCTGTCTTCCTCCCCTGTAGTCCCTGTGCTGGGTGACTTCGTGCTGGTGTCTGATTTGTCTTCACCCCAACTTACAGATGAAGAAACAGAGGCTCCGAGAGCTTGCCTGCGCTCTTGAAGCCAGAAAGTTGTGCAGCTTGGGGTCAATCTCACATCATTTCCTCCCAGGACCCGTGTTCTCTGACCTCTCTTTACTCCCTCTCCAAGTGGGAATCTTCTGTTCTTTTCTAAAGGAAGGAGATTTTTAGAGGAAAAGGAAAAGATTCCTTTTCTAAAGGAAGCCTTGTTAAAGGAAAACATCTGACAGTGATTTTTGAGGAAGAAGGAATATTTGAAGCAAATGCTGGGGGATACAAGAGTTAGCTTTTGGGCTGCACAACCAAATTGGGTGGAAAAATATTTTGTTTACTGATGGAACTTTCACGATTTCCTGCTTATTGTTTTGCCAATATTAGCCTTGTTTTAATTACTGCAAAGGCCAACAGCTGCCTCAGACACATTGGTTCTACAAATTAGCGGGGAATCTGTAAATCAGAAGGGGTCCCCGGGAGACGCCACAAACTCAGCCCGGGCCCGGGAAAGCCCCTTAAAATGCTGCAGCTGCTTGTGGAAGAAAGGTGCTCTGCTGCAGGTTATCGACTCTCCCGGCGTCTGAATTACGGGTGATTAGTGCCTCCCGGGGAGAGAGGATGTGTTTGCATTTGCATCTTGTAAATTCTCCCGGGAACAAGGGCACTAGAACGGGATGCCTCCTGCATTTTGCATCGGGTCTGAAATCCACTTAGTGACTTTACCTGCAGAAAGGTGGTAAAATAATGGTGGTTATGAGCAAGCACTTAGGGGTCAGACCTGGATGCGAGCGCTAGCTCCTGCCCTCGCTAGCACTCAGAATGCTGAGAGCAGCTCTGCTGGTGAAGGCCCTGGTTTGCAGATAGCTGTCGGACAAGCTTCTTTATGGGGCAGACTCTGTCTCAATCCCCTTTCTGCTACTTATAGTTTTCCTGTCTCAATCCCTGTCTTACCCCCTCGGAGGAAGGTGGTAATAACAGTAGTCACCCCAGAGGGTCACGGCAACATGCAATGTCCCAAAGCATGTGTAAAGCTCTTAGCAAACTGCCTGGCAGCTGTTAAGAGTAGTGCTGGCTAATACTGTCGTGATTCCGTGGCAGCCTCCGAGTAGAGTAGCCCCAGGAGCATTCCTGCAGCCCCAATGCTGGCTTTACGGGGCTTGCTGCAGCCAGGAACCCAAGGCCATCTTGGAAAAGAGCCTTGTGATTGGCCTTGTGCTGGGGAATTCTAGGGAGAGTGTTAGTCATTTTGCAGCTGCAGGATGGCCTTGCCTAGGTTTCTTTGTTGTTGTTCTGTTAGCTTCATCCGTGTCCTGTTGGAAACCTCGTTTACCTCGGTTTGCCTGCCAGCAGGGCGAATTTTCACTTTCTCAATGATTATACGGATCTTAGCTATCAAAGCCTTGGGTCTCACTGAAGCCAACACATGATCATTCTTCCCAATAGAAACTGGAGCGAAACCTTCCCACAGCCTTATGACTGCACCTGGGCTCCAGCTGCACCAGGCTGGCCCTACCCTACATCTCCGTGCTTCCTGCACCCTGGGACTCTCTCTGTGGTTGGCTCTTACTTGACATTCAGGTCTCAGCTCAAACCCCATCCCTTTCATGACTTCTTAATAACGAGCTCCCATCCGGCTCTCTGCCAGTCTGTCTCATCACTATTTTCTTCTTAGCATTATTATCTCAAATTATTTTGTTCACTGTCTGTTTCCTTCACTAGAGACAAAACACCACAAATGCATCTCCAGCTAGAATGGCGCCTGGCATGTAGTAGGTACTCAGTAAACAGTTGTGGAAGGAAGGAAGGAGGAAGGAATATCCCTACACATGACTCTTCCCTGTTTGATCCATAGGATTCTAAGGGGTTGGAAGAGGAGCTTGACGTCCTGGGTCTGGCATCCCTCTCAAGCCAGTGGTCCCTCTTGCAGCACCCTTCCCGTGCCTCTGTTGAGCCATGTCCACTGCAGAGAGCTCTCCATTGTGACATGCCTGGTGCTCTCCCGTTAGAAATGGCTTTCTTAGAGAGGGTCTGAACTTCTCCATTCTGCCCCTAGAACTGCTGAGAACAAGATTCAAGATGGCCTTCTAAGTAACTGAGGGTGTCTCTCAGACCTCCAGTGAGTCAGCTTTTCTCCAAGCCAAGCCCCCAGTCTCTTTAAACATTCCTCCTATGACATGGGTGCTTCTAAGTACTTCAACGTCATCTCTATCAGGGACCCTGAAAAATTTGAAGGATGCCCTTCAGAGGTACAATAATAAGGAAAATACCTACCATCAAAAGGATGTTGTGAGCATTAAGTGGGATAATACACGTAAAGGATTTAAGTACAAGGTAAGTACTCAATAAAGGTTCATCTTATGACACATGGCTGGGATTTAGCTTGGAAATCCTATATTCCTTGGGCTGAGGGCATGTCACTCCAAAGAGAATTTGCTCTTGTTTCTGCACGTGGGGAACCATCAAGACAAGGCCACTCATAGATACTTTCTTGACTTTGGTTTTCAGGCCAAACAGTGTCAATTCAAACCCCAAACCCAATGAGGGCAGGTAAGTAGATATGGATTCTCATGGGGGCCTCTCTTTCCCCCTTAGCAAGTGGGAGTTGAGACATAGGTTTCCTTGTCATCTTGCTTTGTTAAGCTTTTCATGACACCTTGTCAACTGAGGGTATGACCTCCAAGGATCCTGCATTTCTGAGGAGTCTCATTTCCAAGTCCCTACCTCGTGCAGGTCCGCGGTTTTGTTCTGGTTTCAAAACAGCGTGAACATCAAGCCTCCTTGTTTCCGAACTTGGCAAATGTCCCCAAAGGGCAGGAGCTTGAGTTCTCAGCTTCGCCTCTGTTTTTGGCACCTGGGGATTTCTTTTACTTGATTGCATGCATGGCTATGCGTTTAAGAGGATATTTATCATATATTACCCAGGATTTGTAGGTGTTTTGTGGCAATAGGCTTTTCAGATAATGGAGATTTCTGTGTCGCTGGAGACAAAAAGATCTAGATAGATTTTATGACTAACTCAAACCCACGCAGCCTGAACAGAGCTAGACCACACCCCCCTCTGTTACACCCTGCTAACATACAGGCTGACCTGTGGGTAAAAGCATGCTTCCCATTAGGCCTTTGGAGATACCACATCTGGCTCAGAGACCCTACCAGTACCTTCATGGGCCTGTAGGTATGTGGACAACTTGGGCTGGGAAGTGTGGTTTGGTGACACCAGCCTCCCTTATTGTCACACAGAGGCCGCCAATTACCATATGTCATTGTTCATCTCTAGATTCTGGTGCTTCTTTTGTTTTTACAAAGAATTGTGGAATGAGGTGGACAATTTTTCTTGCTAAAATAAAGATGATTTAGCTCCTTGCCTTCCCCAGGGCTGTCATCCTAACAACCTCATTAAAGTGAAATGAGATTGGTTCCCAGTGACTGTTCACCAGCTCCCAGCAATTAGCTCTTTTTTTTCCTCTAATCATTTAAAAAGTACACCATTCTGCAGGAAGAAATATTTGCAAATGATGCGACAGTCAAGGGCTTAATCTCCAAAATATACAAACAGCTCACACAACTCAACAACAAAAAAACGAACAACCCAATCGAAAAATGGGCAGAAGACCTTAACAGACATTTCTCCAAAGAAGACATACAGATGGCCAGTAGGCACAAGAAAAGATGCTCAACATCACTAATTATTAGAGGAATTAAAATCAAAACTACAATGAGGTACCACCCACACCAGTCAGAATGGCCAGCATTAAAAAGTCTAGAAATAACAAACGCTGGAGAAGGTGTGGAGAAAAGGGAACCCTCCTACACTGTTGGTGGGAATGTAAGTTGGTGCAGCCACTGCGGAAAACAGTATGGAGGTTCCTTAGAAAACTAAAAGTAGAATTACCATATGACCCAGCAATCCCACTCCTGGGCATATATCCAGACAAAACTATAATTCAAAAAGATAAAAGCACCCTATGTTCATAGCAGCACTATTCACAATAGCCAAGACATGGAAGCAACCTAAATGTCCATTGACAGATGAATGGATAAAGAAGATGTGGTATATATATACAATGGAATACTACTCAGCCATAAAAAAAGAACAAAATAATGCCATTTGCAGCAACACGGATGCAACTAGAGATTATCATACTAAGTGAAGTAAGTCAGAATGAGAAAGACAAATACCATATGATATCACTTATATGTGGAATCTATAATATGGCACAAATGAACCTACCTACAAAACAGAAACAGACTTACAGACATAGAGAACAGACTTGTGGTTATCAAGGCGGGGGAGGGAGAGGGAAGGATTGGGAGTTTGGGGTGAGTAGATGCAAACTATTACATTTAGAATGGATAAACAACAAGGTCCTACTGTCTAGCACAGGGAACTATATTCAATATCCTGGGATAAACCATAATGGAAAAGAATATTAAAAAGGAAGGTTTCTATGTGTATAACTGAGTCACTTTGCTGTACAACAGAAATTAGCACAACATTGTAAATCAACTATACTTCAATAAAAAAACTAAAACTGAAAAAAAGTTTTAAAAATTACATCATTCTGGAATTTTGCTCAAAACTGGTCAGTCTTGCTAGTTTGTTTCTAGATTGCACCATTTCTCCATTCTTGAAAACTGGATCACATTTTCCTGTCCTCAGTGTACTGCCCCCTTTCTTCCTCTCTTGATTTGCTACGTGTTCTTGCATTTGATCTGTAATGAGGGCTCAAACTCTTTCACTTTCCTGGGCTACGAACTGTCTAGTTCTGAAACTGTGAAATTAGTTAATGGGACCAGAAACATTTTTTTTTTTTACCATCTCTCTCTTATCTGGAATGATGATAATGCAATGCCTACGATGTGAGAAGTCTGGTAACAGAGTGTGTGGATCAGAGTTGAAGTTGCATCAGTAGGCCAGATTAAGGACTAAGCTATTAAAAAAAAAAAAGCCCCCCACGTGGAACGAGTAGGATTCAGGTTAAACCTCAGGACCGGGAAAGGGAAGGGGGTGGAGACTAACAGTTATTATTTAACTCCTTTCTTTCCCAGGCCACATGCCAGACCCTTCCACAAATCCTACAGCCACTGGAAGCCTCAGACACTGCTGTGTGGCCTGACTAGGATGGTGGAGAGCTGCCTACAGCTGGTTTTGTAACCTGTGGAATTTAATTATTTGTTCATTGTACATTCATGTATGGACCCATCAATCTTTTAAATATATTTTATTTTATTTTTATTTCTTGGTATATACAAAGTAACTGCCCCCTCTGGTTTAGTTTTCCAATCTGTAAGCCGAGGTGAAGGGGTGGGCTAAATAGTATCTTGGGGACCTTCTAACTCCAAGTTATATCTCCAGCTACCGCAACGTGGAAAAACTAAGGTCGGACAGAAAGGGGGCCCAGGTCAGCAAGGGGTCTGACTTCTGTCCTCAGTGAAGACAGGGCAAGCACTGGTGCTGATTTTCCCCACTGTCATGTCTGTGTTGGGCTCATGTGCACTTTTTCTTTTAAACTGGGAAGGTGATATTAGGATGGCAGAGTTGAGCGGACAGGTAGCTTGGTTGTTGGTGTGTAAGTCGGCAGTGCTGCCCTGGTCCTTCCCTACCCTCTCTTTCTGTGCTGTTCCTTAGCCTTCCAAAGAGCCCAGAAAATCATTGCAAATGTACAGCAAGATTCTAGTAAAGCAGAAAAATTCTGTTAACAAAAATATTTCTTTTAATATTTTAATTGGGAATGCAGGCAGCTGTTAGAGGCTCTGAAGCTGAATTCCAAAAGTAAGGCAGAGTGACTGACAATCTGGGCACATTTTGACATGGAATTTCCCTTTACTGTTCACAGATGGGAGTTGGCTCGGGGGTGGGGGTGGTGACCGTGAAACAATGTGGTGCATCGGAGGGTCCCCGCAAGGCAGTGTGGTCCCCAGGAGCTCACCCCCTGCGAGGGACGCGAGGGCTGCATGAGGACCATCCTCAGAGCTGGGCCAAGTTCGCAGGCACATCTTCTGCGTGAGCCCATAATGTTCGTTACTATCTGCATCCCGTTCATCCACTCCCCGCCCACTGCGCCCAGCGAGCCTTCCAGCTGCTGCCAACCTGAGCATCGCACTCAGCTTCTAAGAGTCACTCCTCTGCCCATACTTCAAGCCCCTTCGAGACTTGGCCCCTGCCCTCCCTCTCCACCCCCTACTGCTTCCCCATCGTCCTCCCTTTGCTCCAGACACACTAAACCTCTTGTCACTCCCAAGATGTGTCAGGAGCACCTGCAGTGTCGTCTTCCCAGAAGATCATCCTCCCACAGGACTCACCGTCCGGTACCCCAGCCCCAATCCGGGTTCCATCCTCTCCTTTCTGGACAGCCCCTCTCCCCCGCAGCCTGGGACTTCCCCTGTCTCACGCCCCTCCCCTGTACTGCAGGCACTTGCTTGTCTCTCTCTCCCCACCTGGGTTTGAGCAGCTTGAAGGCAGGGAGCTGCAATCCCGAGTTCCTGGGTGTCGCTGGCACGTAGCATGAGCCTGGCCTATAGCAGAGGCCCAACGAATCTCTCTCAAGTGGAGGAATGAATAAAAACTGAAAATAGCTAAAAGTCACCCAAGCCAAGGCTTATACACCAGGAGGTCACCAAAGCGGGATGAACTATCAGCGGGAGGAAGTTCCCACACCTGCTCATAAAAGGAATCAGGGGCGGTTTCTGGAAGCTTCTGAGCAAGGGCATCATCCTTGGAGCAAGTGTGTCCTTTCACTATGTGACCGTAGGGGGGACCCTCCTTTGGCTGCCGTGTGTGGTGTGTTGGGGGCCCATCTCCCCACGCAGGGTGGGTCCCCCAGGAAGCTCGCCCTGAGACAGAGAATGAGTTCAGGCAGGTTAGTGAGGGCAGTGCTCTGGGATCATCGTCCGTGGGAGGAGAGAGGGCCGCCCTGCTGGCCAGACGGAGAAGGTCGGCAGCGATGCCTAACAGTGGGCGCGGGGGATCTCAGCTACTCCCCGGGGGTGCTCTGCCGCCCTTCCAAGTTCCCTAAGTTGGAGCAGGGGGCCAGGCCTTTACACCCCCATGATGACCATCATGGGATGGAGGCTGCCCCCACCCGCAGGGAGGGGCATGTTATGGGTTCAGCTGTGTCCCTCCAAAAAGATGTGTTGAATTCCTAAGGTCCCGGCACCTCTGAATATGCAAGAATCTGCTACAGAAAAATAGGGCTCACAGGGATCTTATGACTGTGGGGCAGTGTAGGTAAGAGACGTGCTGTCAGAAATGAAATCCAAAGTAGGCTGAGTGCTTTTCATTCATTAATTCATTTATTCACACAGTTCCGTCATTTTACAAATATTTATTGAGCACCTGCTATGTGCTGTATTAGCGGCACACCAGGGGCACACAAAGGAGGTGTCATGAGCCCCTCAGCCAGGCGCTAAATGGCTTTTCTGGGGTTACCAGCCAGTCAGGGCAGGGCAAGGACCAGAACTGGGGTCTCCCGGCTCCTGCCTTTCTAGGCTTCTATGGATGAACCTGCTTTCTTTTCCCATAGGATCTAGACTAGCAGCTTCATTCCCCGCGCGCCTGCCATGGCCCTGGCCACACGCACTAGATGTAATGTGATGGCATAATTATAGAAATGGATAACACCCCGAGCTTCCTTAACCCCCCTGCTCTAATCATACACAACCCCAGAACACATTGTAATAATTTGTCATCCATTTTCCAAGGTAGAAGGCACTAACTCTTAATTATAAGCCAAGGCTAGAGATGAGTAAATAAATATGCATGCCAGTCTGAATGCTATAATTAGAACTACCATTTGACTAAAGAAAAGTGGAGACGTTTTAATTCCAGGCCTCTGCTTGAATGTTGAGTTGCTGCTAGGGAATAGCCCATGTGTGTTAACACTTTAAGTTCTGAGCAGGCGGTAGCAGAGTAAGAAGGCAGCTTTGTGTAAGTGGGGCTGTGGGATGTACCCTACATGGCACTAGATACTTCACTTCTGTGTTTATTTCCCGAAGCCAAGTTAACATGATGATTAGTATTTTTCAGACATTTCTGACAGATACTTTGAATGATAATTTTGCATAAAAATGTCTAACACTCGGGGCTTCCCTGGTGGCGCAGTGGTTGAGAGTCTGCCTGCCAATGCAGGGCACACGGGTTCGAGCCCTGGTCTGGGAAGAACCCACATGACGCGGAGCAACTAAGCCCGTGCACCACAACTACTGAGCCTGCGCGTCTGGAGCCTGTGCTCCGCAACGGGAGAGGCCGCGACAGTGAGAGGCCCGCGCACCGCGATGCAGAGTGGCCCCCACTCGCCGCAACTGGAGAAAGCCCTCGCACAGAAACGAAGACCCAACACAGCCAAAAATTATAAATAAATAAATAAATAAATATTAAAAAAATGTCTAACACTATTTGTATAACAGGTTGGCATCATTCATTGGCAACAATGAGTTGGGTGAGAATGGGGTGGACATACACAATCTATTCATTTAATATTTTTTCTCAAGTACCCACTCTATCCCAGACACTGTTCTAGGCAGTGATGAACACAAATGATTTGGACCTAGAGATTGTCATACTGAGTGAAGTAAGTCAGACAGAGAAAGACAAATAACCTATGATACCACTTATATGTAGAATCTGAAAAAATGGTACAAATGAATCTATTTACAAAACAGAAAATGAGTCACAGATGTAGAAAACAAACTTATGGTTACCAAGAGGGAAAGTGGGGGGAGGGATAAATTGGGAGATTGGGATTGACATACACACACTACTATATATGAAATAGATAACTAATAAGGACCTACTGTACAGCGCAGGGAACTCTACTCAATACTCTGTAATGACCTATATGGGAAAAGAATCTAAAAAAGAGTGGCTATATGTATATGTATAACTGATTCACTTTGCTGTACAGCAGAAACTAACAAAACATTGTAAATCAACTATACTCCAATAAAAATTGATTAAAAAAAAACACAAACGACTTGCTTTCATGGAGCTTACTTTTTAGTGAATGGAGACATACAAGAAAACAATAAACAAGTATGTAGCTAAGTACATAATGCATATAAAATGTTGCCTTGTGATAAGTGCTGCAGAGAAATATAAGTCAGGAGCAGGGGATAGAGAGCAAAGGAGGTGGGTGCTGTCTTAGGTAGGGTGACTGGGGAAGATTCGGATGAAGTGACATTGCAGTGGAGACCTGAATGAAATGAGGGAGCGATGGGGATACACGGAGAAAGAGTGTTCAAGCAGAGGAAACAGCAAGTGCAAAGGCCCTGAGGCAGCTGAGGCTGGAGTCTGCCAGGTGTGTCCCAAGACCAGCAAGAAGGCCAGTGTGCCTGGAGAAGAGTGAACCAGGGGAGGAGGTCAGGAAATAAGATCAGAGAGGAAGCAGGGGACAGATCAGTAGCCTGAGGACCACAGCGCGGATGTGGATTTTACTGTGAGCATGATGGGAGACATCAAAGGGTTTTGGGCAAAGGAGTGATGTGATTCAACTTCAGTTTGAAAAGGATCCTTCTGGCTTTGTGTGGAGGATGGATTTGGGCGGGGAGGCGGGTAAGGAGGCCGCCGCCAGGGGAGGCTGCTGCACCTCTTCTTGTTGGGGCGCTGCAGCACGTGGTTCAGGAGCAGGTCAGGAGCCAGGCTGTCGGCCCCAGTCACGGCTGTTTGGTCCTGGACAAGCTGCTGAACCTCTTTGCGCCCCATTTACTCACCTGTAAAATGGGGATAGTACTGTCACCTTCCTCGGTGGTTCTCAAAGTGTGGCCCTCAGGCCAGCCACAACATCTTCACCCAGGAAATTACCGGAAGTGCAAATTATCAAACCCCACCCTAGACCTGCTGTTTCAGAAACCCGGGGGGTGGGATTGCCAAATAAATTACAGGACATCCAGGTAGACTTGAATTTTAGATAGACGATGGATATTACCCATGCAATATTTGGGGCATACTTATCTACGTCTGGGGGGACCCAGCAATCAGTGTTTTACGAGGTCCTCCAGGTGATCCTGATGGACCCTGACATCGAACACTGATGTTCCTCACGGTGGTTCTGGAGGCTTCTGGAAGCTTAGCACAGTGCCTGGCACAGGGCTGGCATGCGGTAGCTGTCACTATGAGCCCCGAGCACTGGCTGATGCCAGGGACTTTGGAGCCTCGAGATGGAGTGACTTGGCTGAGGGCACAGCAGGTGGGATCTCTTCCCTCGGAGGACTCTTCCGTGGCTCGGGTGCTGGAACGCGTGGAGACGTGCAAAGTGCCCTCACCCGGTTGCCTGAAATCGTTCTTCTCCCTCCCTCTGTCGGGCTGATGATGGGATCTGAAGGGGGTGCACACCCTCCCCCTAGGCTCAGGGATTTGGAACTGTGTGGGGTCTCCTTATTTTGCAATGACAATTTCCCTAATTCAGTGACCAAAAGGTACACGGTCTAAAAGTCAGCTTGCTAATGACACCGCTGGTGAGAATACTTTTCTCTTTCTAGATTGTTTTGGTCAGCTCTGCCCAGCTCTTAGACTGAGGAGTCAGTGCGGGGGGCCTGAAAGAATTACCCTCATAAATGTTAACTTAAGTGCGTCAGAAAATAGGGGTGACGTTTGTTCCCGAAGACAGTGAAGAAAATGCACTTCTTGGTCTCACTGGGGATAACAGACACGTATATCCTAATTAGGCTCTGGGAGAAGATGGCAGCTGATGTGTCCAGTGTGCAATTGATAAATTCCACTTAGGTGGGTTTGGAAAGAAAGATTTCAGTTATGAGGGATAATCATCTGTTAGCTGAATTTTCTTTTCTCCTGGCTCCTCAGTGGCTAAGTGCACCATTAGACCCGATAAGTGCTGCTATTTGTTCACGGACTTGCAGCCATCTGAAAATCTGGTGCCATAGCGGCTTGCACAGAGGGTTTGTATGGGGAAGGTATTAAGATAGTAATGTGTGGGAAAGCCCCTCCCTGAGCCTGTCACTTAACAAGTACTTTATAAGCATTGTCTTCACAAATCATTAATCTGGACAGCCGTTCATTTGAGAACTGCTTTTCTCTGTAGTGGAAAGAATGGATGCTAGGTTATTGTCTGTGAAGACCTTGTGTTGCCCAGAAGCATTGCTTGTGGTAATACAACGCTATGCATTGGAATAAATTGGAAATTAAGGCTTTTTTTTAAATTGCAGGAATATATATGTTTAAGCTTCTCAAACTTTAATGTCCATAGGAATCAGCAGATCTCAGTGGGGCTTGAGATTCTGCATTTCTAACAAGGTCCAGATGATGCCGGGGCTTCTACTCTGGACCCACACTTCCAGGTGGGGAGCTGTCCGGCTACCAGCATCACAAGGGCATGACTGGTATTAGTACAGCGGTGAGCTCTGGAGGGCAAGGCCTATCTGAAACGTCGCATGCTCTGGGGTGATGGGGGTGATGGATACGAAGTGACGGAATGAACAAGCTTGATGTCTGGCAGTCAGTGTGCAATTAATAATTGTTCATTACTTTACATGACTAAACCAGGAGGAACCAGGTATACCTTAAACCCTATAATGAAAATTTAGTTTTATCCAACAGAAAGATCATAGTTGACTCTGATTTATAACCCAATCTCTTCCACGATAGGATTCCCTTTAAGTAGTCAGCTCTTCTAAACACATTGCAAGCAGGATGCACTGATTGATTTTTCAGATTTTAGGAATCCACTCATTGCTCATGTGTGCGTGCACCTCCGAGGGCTCAGGAGCGTGTCCTGGTGTTTCCCCCAGGCGTGGGCTCAGCAGCTCTGCTGACGTGGGTGCTGCTTACGGCAGGATAACTTGTCCTTTCTCATTTCCCAGGCCCCGTGGGTACCTGTCTGCTTGGGCCCCTCCCGTGTTCTGATCCTTTCTCCCAGAGACACTGATTTGAGGGAACTGCCTGCAGTTTGATGCACAGCACTTTCCCGTCTTCTCCTCCTTGGCTCCCCTTTACCAGGACAGCTTTGCCCAGCCTGTGTGAGCAGGCATGGGGCTGAGGGAGGCAGCAATGTATGCCTTTTTAAAAAAAAATTTAGCTATAATGTACATACCATAACATTCACCTGTTTCAAGTATACAGTTCAGTGGTTTTAAGGATATTGATTAAGTTGGGCAACCATCACCACTGCCTACTTTCAGGATATTTTCTTCGCCTCCAAAAGAACCCTGTCCCTATTAGCAGTCATTCCCCATCTTCCCTCCCCCCAGCGCCCAGCAGCCCCTAATCTTTCTGTCTGTATGCATTGCCTAGTTTGATCATTTCTTATAACTGGAATTCATACAATATGTGGCTCTTTGTTTCTGGCTTCTCTCCCTTAGCATAATGTTTTCAAGGCTCATCCATGTTGCAGCCTATGTCAATACCTCATTATTTTTTTATTTTAATAAATTTATTTATTTATTTATTTATTTTTGGCTGCGTTGGGTCTTCATTGCTGCACACGGGCTTCTCATCGCGGTGGCTTCTCCTGTTGTGGAGCATGGGCTCTAGGCGCGCAGGCTTCAGTAGTTGTGGCTCGCAGGCTCAGTAGTTGTGGCTCGTGGACTCTAGAGCACAGGCTCAGTAGTTGTGGCTCATGGGCTTAGTTGCTCTGTGGCATGTGGGATCCTCCCGGACCAGGGCTCGAACCCATGTCCTCTGCATTGGCAGGTGGATTCTTAACCACTGCGCCACCAGGGAAGTCCCCAGTACTTCATTGCTTTTTATGGATGAAAACTTCCCATTATATGGATCTACACACATGCTCGTAGCAGCATTATTCACAATAGCTAAAATGTGGACGCAATCCAAGTATCCACTGACAGATGAATAGATAAACAAAATACGGTCTATACATACAATGGGATATTATTCAGCCATAAAAGTGAAGGAAATTCTGCCATATGCTACAACATGGATGAATCTTGAGGACATTATGCTACATGAAATGTCAGTCATAAAAAGGCAAACAGTGAATGATTTCATTTATCTGAGGTACTTAGGGCAGTCAAATCATAGCAACAGAAAGTAGAATGGTGGTTGCCAGGGACCACAAGGGTGAGAGATGGAGAGTTATTGTTAAATGGAGACAGAGTTTCAGTTTTACAAGACAAAATCTGGAGATGGATGGTGGTGATGGTTGCAGAACATTGTGAATGTACTTAATACTGCTGAGCTGTACAATTAAAAATGGTTAAGATGGTAAATTTTGTGTTATGTGTATTTTACCACAATAAAAAAATTTTGAAAAAAACATTGAGGGGAAGTTGGCAGAGTTTCCAGAAGTCAAGCAAGGAAAAGACATGGTAATGTTGAACTTGTTGGAATTTGCAGTATTACTTTTTTGGCCAAACTATAGACAACGGATGTTTTAAGGAAGAAAGACAGGGAGGAATGGTGAAATCTTGTTTTCTGCATAATTTCTGTTATGAAAATTAAAATGAATCTGCAGAGCTTATCTGTTACAAGTGCAATTTTGCAGTCTTTTTCTAAGGGAGAGATTCACACTGTAGTTATACTGGGGGAAATGTGCTTTAAAATTCATTGTTATTAATCCTTTGGAATTCACTCTTGCTCCCTTCAAAAGCCAGCATTCTGTTTGCTCTGGCATACCCAGTGCTTTTGTAGCAGGGATTCTGTGCTGTGTGAAAAGCAGCTGACTCTTTCCTATATGTCCAGCTCCAAAGAAAGCTGGCTGGACTCGTGGTAAATTGGATTCATTTCTTTGGTAATTGTGGAAGCAAGCCCTGGGAATATTGAATTTATTATCATGCTGCCTTACACGTGTACAGATCTGAAAAACCATTACTGAAAAAATACAAGCTTGCAATTTCCTTAATTACCCATCTGAGAGGCTCTTCTGCACCTGGACAGTTTTTAAAAATACTGGTAGGGAAATGGTGAGCGAGGTGCCGATGTATTACTGAGGTGAGTTATAATGACCCAGAGACAAGCGGAGAGGTAATAAAGGAGAAGTGAAACAATGTGGCAGATCCATTGGGCTAATAGCTACCATCTACCCAGCCCATTTGGGGGACCCATTGTGTACTAAGATATGTTTTTAAGATTGTGGAATCCATAAATTTCTACAGAGCAATTGGGAAAAAACAGGAAACAGAGAGGAAACTTTGGGTTTTGCCAACACCAAAATGCCTCTCTGTTCATCATGCATTTCAAGAGTTGCCCAGATAGAGACAATCTAGTTTGATATCTGTACCTTTTTTCTTAAACAATGAGCCCTCTCTCTTGCACAAAGTTCTGGATTTTAAGCAGGCTAACTGAAATTGTGAACATTTTGCAACTTCATTAGCAAGTTTTTAAAAGGGTCTTGAGGAAATAAAATCGTAGTCAATAAATGTAGACAAAGCTTTTTTGCCTAGGCATGATGCGACAGATCTCAGATACCTTGGGAGAATTTTTAGGGATTAAAAGAGGATCCAACTTACATATGAGAGTAAGCACTTAGCAAAAATGATTCAAAAGCCCAGTGACTTTATAGACTGAAAGTTTATGTCCCCTGAGATTCAAATGTTGAAATCCTAAGCCCCAGTGTGGTGGTATTGGGAGGTGGGGCCTTTGGGAGGTGATTAGGTTGTACCATGGGTTTAATCTTCTGTGTAAGACCAACATCCAAGTGGTATGGAGTCTATTACACTTTCTCATCACAGAGCTGGGGTGTTCCTGAGCCCCTGCCTGTAATTCCAGGTTTGTGTACGGTGAGTGCTGTACTTGTCTGCTCTCCCCACCCCCAGGCGACTCCCCAGCTACATCTGTCATCAGCAGCACTATTTTAATGACGGAGTGCTTTTAGTTTAGCATCTCAGAACCTTTTCAGTGAAGGTTCCAGAACTGACTGTCTTAATGGAAATAGCAAGTCTGCATCCCAGTAAAAATGGAGAACAGAAGATGACAGGGCTAGGCAAAGGGAGGGACTGGGAGAACATTTCCCAGATTATCAGGAGCTAGACCCCAACTCCTCATGTAGAAAAACCCTGATCCTTGTCTGGCCCTGTCTCCCGGCAGGGGGCCCTGGGGGAAGGGTGGTGGATCAACTAAGCCTCTGACTGCTTGGTGGAACGAGGTTGCTGAAGGAAGTGGCAGCTCACAGGGATGTGGGGTTTGGAAACCACGAAGATGTGAAACTAAGAGAGCAGGTGTCAGGGAGCGGGGAGGATGGAGGCCTCTGGGCCAGGAGGTTGGTGGATGCTGCAGAAACTCCTAGTTGCCCATCTTGAAAGCTCTCTCCCCTTCTTCCTTAACACCTGAAGTCTTATTTTAGGGGATGAGGTGTAACCGAACTCAGGTTTGGCTGCTCACCCCTCAGAAGCCAATAATTGAGAGGCAAAGGTTGGTAGAAAGGAAAGTTGCTTTCATCAGAAAGCCGGCAATCTGGGGTGAAGTTGGACTCGTGTCCAGAGACCAACTCTGAAGATTCTGCTCAGCCATGACAATTTTTAAAGGGGAAACAATCTCAGTTAATCATTAAGTTAGGAGGTCAGATTCTTTGTCATTTTCCCATTGTGCACAGACCTGCTGACTTCTCCTGATCTTCCTTTGGATGCTATCTTGCCCGCGTGGTCCACTTGCAAATTTGCTAAGGGGGAAGCCAGGGGTAGAGAGGCAATCATTCTTTTTTTCTTTTCTTAACATTTTTATTGGAGTATAATTGCTTTACAATGGTGTGTTAGTTTCTGCTTTATAACAAAGTGAATCAATTATACATATACATATATCCCCATATCTCTTCCATCTTGCGTCTCCCTCCCACCCTCCCTATCCCACCCTTCTAGCTGGTCACAAAGCACCGAGCTCATCTCCCTGTGCTATGCAACTGCTTCCCACTAGCTATCTATTTTACATTTGGTAGTATATATATGTCCATGCCACTCTCACACATTGTCCCAGCTTACCCTTCCCCCTCCCCGTATCCTCAAGTCCATTCTCTAGTAGGTCTGCATCTTTATTCCCGTCTTGCCCCTAGGTTCTTCATGACCATTTTTTTTTCTTAGATTCCATACATATGTGTTAGCATACAGTATTTGTTTTTCTCTTTCTGACTTACTTCACTCTGTATGACAGTCTCTAGGTCCATCCACCTCACTACAAATAACTCAATTTCATTTCTTTTTATGGCTGAGTAATATTCCATTGTATATATGTGCCACATCTTCTTTATCCATTCATCTATCGATGGACACTTAGGTTGCTTCCATGTCCTGGCTATTGTAAATAGTGCTGCAATGAACATTGTGGGACATGACTCTTTTTGAATTGTGGTTTTCTCAGGGTATATGCCCAGTAGTGGGAGGCAATCGTTCTTTAACTACTTAATTCTTCATTCTTACTCCTTTTGATCCAGGAAAGGGACAAACAGGTTAGGCAAGGCATTGCATACATTTAGTAGAGCAGATGTCAGGAGTTAGGTTAAATGTTACCTAGTGATTTCATTTTTATAATTAAGGTTTAAGGGCAACAGAAATAGGCAAGCAGGAAAGGGGCAAAAGAGCTGCTTACAGCTCTTTTGGGCTGGGTCTAGCAGAGAGAGGGTACTTCCCAGACTCATTTGTAGATGGGTGGCTGTGTGACGGAGTTATGGCGGTGTCTAGGTGGTATGTAGTGGGAGTTTTGCGGTGGGGCTTCAGGTAAAGCTTCAGGTGAAGAGGGGGTTGACTCTGCTGGCTGACACCATTTGAGATCCATGTCCCCCTTTTTCTACCTGCAATACAGACAAGATGCTTGAGTGGCAGCAGCCGCCTCTCCGGGGACTCCTTGAGGATAGTTGAAGGATGATAAGCCCCTAAGAGAGAAGGGCTCTAAGGAATTGATAACCTTGGGGCGCTCACCGTGCCGGCCTTGGGCTGCCCACCACTGGACTTTTCAGGAGAGGAAAAGAAAACAGTATTTTGCTTGAGCCACTATTATCTGGGCTTTTCTGAGAGTGAAGAGAACCAGTGATCTGAGAGCTCCTTCTATCTCCTGGGCTCTCAAATCCCAGGGGCGTGAAGTGGGAAGGCCAGAGGGTAGTTGGCTCTGATACCAGAGTTGGGGTGTTATCACATCCCGCATCATAAGTATGGGAGGGACCTCGGAAAGGACGGAGCAGAAGCAGGTGTGGTTTCCAGTGTGTGTGGATGCTTATTAAACAGCTGTACTGTCTATTCCTCCTTCCAACTGATACGTGATTTTACGAAGATAATCTCTCTTTGTCACATGGCCACACGCCCTGCCAAGCCAGTTACTCTGCTGTCACCTCCTTACAGCAATGGGTTAGGAATGGGCCCGTTGTGAACTTCTTCCCAATGAAGTATGGGAGAGGTTGTCTCCCATGGGCCTCAGTGGAAGTCTTACTCACCGAAAGAAATGTATAGAAAGACGTGCTCTTCTTGCCCTGTTCCACGGGACATGATGGTGTGTCCTTGAGGTACCAGCACTGCATCAGCTATCTTGTCACTTTGAGGGGAGCCAAGCCAATGTGGCGAGCTGCACACAGCAGAGAGCAGAGCAGGAAGATGGGGAGAACCTGGGTTAGCCAGCCCTGGAGCTGTCCTATCCTGTCCTAGCCTGTATTTATCGTTATGTTAGGTCATAAATCTCCTTTACTGCTTAAGCTAGTGGAGTCCGGGTTTTCTATTTCTTGTAGTCAAAAATTCCCTGATGAGTGTTTGTTGTTTTTTTTTATTGAGGTATAGTTGATTTACAGTATTATATTAGTTTCAGGTGTACAACATAGTGATTCAATATTTTTACAGATTATACTTCTTTTAAATTTATAATATTACAAAACAATAGCTATATTTCACCGTGCTGTATAATATATCCTGTTGCTTATCTATTTTACACACAGTGGTTTGAATCGCTTAATCCCATACCCCTCCCCTGCCCCTCCCTCCTTCCCTCTCCCCACTGGTAACCACTAGTGTGTTCTCTATATCTGTGAGTCTGTTTCTGTTTTGTCATATACATCCATTTGTTTTCTTTTTTAGAGTCCACATATAAGTGATAACACAGAGTATTTGTCTTTGTCTGACTTGTTTCACTAAGCATAATGCTCTCTAAATCCATCCACGTTGTTGCAAATGGCAGAATTTCATTCTTTTCTTTTTATGGCTCATAGTCCATTGTGTGTATGTATATATATATACACGTATATTACATCTTCTTTATTCGTTCATCTGTTGATGGGCACTTAGGTTGCTTCCATATCTTGGCTATTGTAAATAACGCTGCAGTGAACATCGGAATGCACTGATATGTGTTTTAAAAGAGGGTATGATAATAACTGCCATAGACATATGAAATAAACTATGTCAAAGATTTTACTTAATTCATTTATTAATGGGGGAACCAGCAAGGCGTTACAATAGTTCAAAGGAAAATTCAGAGACAAACACGAACAAGTAATGCTAAAAAAGAATTTATGGATAGATTCAAACTTGCCTTTTTACAGGAAAGGGAGGGGGGGAAAGCCATTTTCCTTCTAGATAGAGTTAATTGGCATATCTATGGACAAGAAACATTTGGCTTGCTAGTGTTAGTTATAATTTACAGAACTGTAAAACAGCTTAAATAAAATGAAAGGTGTAAACCCCACAGAATGAGAAAATCCAGCATAGACCATGCTTACTTTTCCCTTGAAGACACCCAGTAATCATTTTGGTCTATTTCAAAGTTTTTCACGTATGAGTCATATCTGTCAAATCTAAAACATGCATTACCCGTGTTCCCCGATCCTTTTTCCTAGTCTGAATGCCCTGTTGATTTTAGTTACTTCTCAGGCTGTTTTATGATTTATCTTTTTGTGGCTCTTAGCCTCCAAGAAAGCAGTACTACTGTCAATTCCTATTTTAAGCATAGTTGCATGCCAGTGTCTGAGCTTTACAAGCAGGGGCTGTAAATAAGTCATGATGGGCAGTCCTTCCTTCCTTCTTGACGGAGAAGATGTTTATGGATTAAAGATGGATTTCTACTTGGCTTCTGTGTTCTGTGTTGGATGCATTTTTGGCCATAGATCAATCATTTCTGTTTCTAATATTTTCAAGTAATCACCCAGGCCAATGATTTCCAAATTCTTGCTTGATGTGATACTGAATCATAAGTTTAGTTTGACAAGAATTTTCTACCTTATGTCCACATTGCCTCTAATAAAAGTTATGAGTAACATCTATCTTTAAAGTGGCTTAAGATCAGTTTTGCCTCTTTGCAGACATTCCTAATGGTGATGGAGGCCCCTCACAGACCCCCCAAGTGCAGCGATCAGTGGCAGAGAGGACTGAGTAATCCTGCTACAGCTCCCAGATGACACTGATTTCCTCTTGGCCTTGACTCCATTGTCCAGACAGACCCAACTGTTACTCTCCTCCACTGACAGATAAAGTATTTATTCTTCCCCAGTCAGGTTTTTAATTCAACAAAGATTTAGGGAGCACCTACTATGTGACAGGCCAAGTCCCAGGTGTTTATTCACCATGGTGACTGAGAGAATCGTGGTTCCTGCCCTTGGGAAACCTACCTGTTATTATAAAAAGAGAAGAAGCTGGGCAGATGATTCAGAGGAGCCTGTCAGGAAGCAGTTTAGGTACAGGAAAGAGGGTTAGGACGGGCTTTCGCCTGGGGAGACACAGCGGGATTGGAGAGAAAGGGAAGGATGAGGGTATTTAGGAAGTAGAATTGATAGAATTTTTTATAGCCTTTTTCTAGGAAATTCCATAATTTACCTTTAGAAAAGATGCTGACTTCCTGTATTTGTTGGTCTGTAAAGGATTATATGGGCATGGAGGAAAATATGAATGTGTACATGCTAAATTCTTAATTTGGGCTTTGTGGGTATAATATTAGCCTGGGTTCTCAAATCTGTATTAGTCTGGGTTTTCCGGAGAAACAGACCAAGAGGATACAGTTGTGGGGGGAGAGGGGAGCCATAAGCCCCAAAGAAAAAAAAACCAGTAAAACAACAGTATGGTTCAGAGATTGATGTGTTCCCACTTAAGCATTCTTGTAAAAATTTGATGTGTATATATGCACAAGAGAAAGTTAAAAAATAGGTTTAAAAGGACTTTGGGACCACTTGTCTCATCTCGTGATTAATTTATGTCATTGCTGAGACAAATGGGCGATGGCTTGATAAAGACTGGAAATGGCTAACCGGATATCTAGGATGGGTATTTGATTCCCTACTGGTAGGAGTTCAAGAGTGCTTAGTCTCCCTGTGTCTGCTCACTTGAACCACATGTTTGTGTCCCTCCCTGCACCCCCATTCCCATTCGAATGGAGGTGGGACCTGCAAATTCCTCCTTGGAAGAGTAGCTCTGGGACTTGAATTAGACTAAAGTGTACATGACTACTATCAGATCTGTGTACTGATTTTGGGTGGAGGAGTGGAAAGAGCACCAGGAATGAAAGGCTTAGAAGAGAGTCTGTCATTCAGTGGGTTGAAGGGTCAAGAAGAGAGGTTATAGAGAAACCCCTGGCTTTGCCAGCTTTGCTAAGGGAGGCAGCTGCGTGCAGTAAGGAAAACAAGTACCGATGTGGGTTGAAGTCTCACTGCGTCACGTATTTGCTGAGTAACCTTGGGCAGGTGACTTAGCCTCTCTGGGGATAAAGGCGCCTACCTCACACGGCCATTTGGAGTTAAATGTGATAACATATGTCGTCCAGCCACAGAGGAGGTACTGGGCTGGTGTCACGCAGGAGTTTTTCCTGCTCCTCCTGTTCGGGCGCTCTGAGAGTCGATGGCAGCTTCTTCCTTCTCGTTCTAGATGAACCCACAGTCAGACAGGGGTTCACTGGCAGATCTGATCGCTTGCTGGCCGCACTTTCCTCAGCCTGCAGGAACCTGATGGGGGCCTGTCTGGTGCTGTTTCTGCCTCAGACACCCCAAGCGGCTGGGAGAGGGCGAGCAGAGCTGAGTATCGGAGTGTGTGTGTGCGTGTGTGTGTGAGAGAGAGAGAGAGTGTGTGCTTGTGAAGCCCTCACCACAGTGCCTAGCCCTGGTAGGTGCCCAGTGAGTGGTCACTGATGATCGTGACGGCGATGATGCTGGAAGGCGTCTGGGAGTGGGGAGTGAACTTGGATCATCCCTTTGACCCACCGCCTGTCTGGAGAGGGGCTCAGCAGGCTTTCCTCCACAGGCAGGTCCTCTGCAGAGCTTCAGGACCCTGCGTAATCAGCCCACCTCTCTCAGCGACCAGACCCCCAGCAGCGCCTCTGGTCTGGCCCCGGGTCCCCTCCCTGTCCCAGGGCCCGGCCACAGTTCTCCTTGCCTGGCCCCTGTTCCCCGGGTCTGGACCGACTTTCCGGCTCCCAGCACTTCCCCCCACCCCGCGCTGTCCTTCCCAGCCCCCGCCAGCACCACCGCCTCACCTTGTCCGGCATCTCCTATGCTCCTTCCTCCCTCGCAGCTCTATCCTGCCTTCCACGCGTCGCAGGAGATGCTCTGCTCCAGACGAGGGTCACCACGAGCCTGCAAACAGGAGGCAGGGAAACAGTTCTGCTTCTGAACGGTGGTTCCGTGTCTTTATGATAAAGGACCAACAGTTGAGTGTTGACCTCACCTGCTATTGTGTCCCTGTGGTTGGAGCTGACGGTGGCGGCGAATGCAACACAGACACGTGGTTTCATCTGATTTCGAGGAAGAGTGAGGGGCGAGGCGGTCCCGCTGCCCTCGCAGCTCCGAGAGCTGCTGCCGCCTCGCTGCAGCTCTGCTTGCCCGCTGTGGTTTGTTGACTGTTTTCAATATTTATTGCTTAATGAAATGACAAACTGCATTGGATGCAGCTGTCTTGTCAAGGAGGAAGCAAAGTAATTAAGCGCTAACACACCATTGTAAAGCAATTATACTCCAATAAAGATGTTAAAAAAAATAAATCAATAAAATAAAATGGATGGACTAAATTATGTTAAATTGAAAAAAAAAATTATATTGCTTCAATCCCCCAGGCTGTGCTCGCTCCTTGTAAATTGAATGACTATAAAAGATCCCAGAGCCGGCCTGATAAATGGCCCGTCACATCCTACAGGAAGGGAACTCCACAGTCACCAAGACCTTCTGGGCTTCTAATGTCAAAAGTGACAAAGGGACCACGCTTTCCTCCTTAATCATAATCACTTGTCACCCACTGGTGGCAGAGGGTCTGGGTGGGGCTGCTCATTTGCCTAATCTGCTAAAGATGCCTGGGTCAGGGTGGCCGTAAGCTCCCGTGGGGCAGGGGCCCATGGAGGCCAGGTTTGGGAAACGGCAAAACCCAGGCCACAGCCTCTCCAGGTCTCCTCCAGACCCTGGCCCAGCCCAGGTGTCTGCGCCCTGTTGTGTGACAGGCCAGACTTGACCTTCCCATGCCGGAACCCCTCCCCCAGCACACCCACCCTTCTCCTCATTTCTGGCGCCAAAACCCAGCCCATTCCTGGCTCATTAGGTCAGTTTTAGTTCTTGTTTTTGAATGTGGTACAATACACATTACATGATAGTTATCAGTTTAACCATTTGTCAAGGGCACAATTCAGTGGCATTGAATCTATTCACAATGTTATGCAACCGTCAGCGTTATCTATACCCCAAACCTTATCATCCCAACATGAACTCTGTGACAAACGAACAATACCTCTCCCTTCCCCTTCCTCCCAGCCTCCGGCAACCACCATTCGACTCTCTGTCTCTATGATTTGACTGCTCCGAGGACCTCTTATAAGTGGAATCATGCAATATCTGTCTTTTGGTGACTCATTTATTTCACTTAGCGTCGTGTCCTCAAGGTTCGTCCAGGTTGTAGCATGCGTCAGAATTTCCTTCCTTTTTAAGGCTGACTAATGTCCCACTGTATGTATAGATCACATTTTGTTTGTCCATCCACCTGTCGCTCAGGCTGTGGGGAGTGGCGCCCTGGCCCGGTGAAGGGGGCTGCAGGGTGGGCTTTGTTTCTTGCCTTTGGGCAGCTGCTCCCGGTACTTAGCCCCCTGCATTGGTTTCCCCTCCTGCCCTTCACGTCCCCACCTGCTCCGGCTTTCCCTTCAATCCTTCTCCTTTCCTCTGTCTTCCATGTTCGTCCCAGGACTTGCCTGCCCCATCCGTTCCTCTGGAGCTCTCACCTGGCCACCTCTGATGCCATCTCTCACCAACCCGCACACCCTTTCTTCTTCTGGCTGCGTGACCCTGCCCACTCCAGCTCAGTCCCTCGGAGAAGGGAGGTGGGTCCTCAAAGACATTATCCCAAGTCACCCTCCTGGCAGCTGTTCTGGGACTCCAGCCCCGGTCACTGTGGGCCCCTTACAGGTGAGACGTCTTACAGGTGAGGCCGCGAGGGGCTGAGTGACCCAGCAGGGCCATGGGCCAGCTCGAGGCAGAGAGGTGGCCATGGCACCTCTGTTCCTGGATAAGACAGTGGGAATTCTTCCCACGGCTCCACGTGCTGTCTCCAAACTATATACTTCCAGGGGCACGGTCACCCATTATTGCTGCCATTTTAAATTTTACACCAGGTCAGAGTGAGACAAATGGAAAGGAAAGCAGCTGGGCTATTTATTAGAAAAGAGAGCGTGCCAGCTGCAGACAATAGCCGAGAGTGACACTGGCCTCGGAATAAAAACCAGCCTCACCACACACTTCCACTGGCGTGAAGAGCACAGTGGGTGACATAATTAAACCTGCCTGCATCTGACTAGGCTTTTTCTGCTCTGGTTTCTTCTTTGTTTTTCGTTTTGGGAAGGTGTGCTGGCGGTAGTGCTCTCTGAGCTGAACAGCTGTGCAGAGAAAGTCACAAGATGATCAAACGGGTCTTATGCTGAACGTGCTTGGGCTTCTCTCCACGTGGCGTATGAAGGAGAAGCAAAGCAGGCCTGAAACTTATCCTTTCTTCCTTTTATTTCTTTTGGCTTTTGAGTCATTGCTAAGAAAGTTCTTCCCACTCCCAGAGTATGGAGGAGTTTGCCCATATTTACTTCTAGTACTTGAAGGTTTTTATGTTTTGCACTTATGTGTCTTTTCGATTTGGTGTCTATCCTGGTGTTGATTAATGAGAAAGGGACCCAGTTTTATCATTTTTTCTTGTTTACCCAGTTATTCCTCTTGCTAAAAAGTTCATCTTTTCCCCACTGACTTGGGAGGCTGCCTTTATTTTATACCATGTCTGGATCTATAATTTAATTTTTCTATTCTGTTCCGTTGGTCCGTCTTCATTCACTAATATCATACTATTTTGGTTGAAGAGATTATAACTGGTACATATATAGTGACCCTTGAACAAGTTGGAGGTTAAAGGCACTGACTTTTCTCAAAGTCAAAACTCCAAGTCCTGCTTTTTCTGCCTCAAAAACAGAGGGATTGATAAATGACTCACCCAAGGGCGGGAAGCTGAAACAGTTTGGATAGAATCAAGATTCAAACTCCAGTTCTTTTGATTCCACTTATTGCGATCTCTAATAGAGCACAAAGTTTTCTCCCCACACTTAATTTAAAGATCTGTCTAATGAAAATATGGATACTATATTGAAAAAAATCCACGTATAAAGTGGACCCACACAGTTCAAACTTGTTGTTCAAGATCAAGTGTGACTCTTTTTTGTTGTTCTTCTTTTTAAAAAATTTTCCTGGCTGCTCTCACTTACTTCTTCTTCCAAATGAACTTCAGAATCAACTCGTGCATTTACATCTATAACTTAATTTAGGGAGAACTAACATCTTTATGAAGCTGAGTTTCCCTGTCAAAGGTCCTAGGATGTCCTTCTGTTTGTTTATGTTTCTCTTTGTCTTCTCAACGGTACTTTCTAGTCTCTTTCTCATACAGGTTTTGGACTTTATGAAGACAGAGAAACTGCTGCTCAGATAGATCTTCAGTTAGGAACAGGTGGTTAGTCGACAGCCTCCAGCAGGTAGCTTTGCCCAGGGTAAGAGTCTGTACCCA
This sequence comes from Balaenoptera physalus, assembly GCF_965194825.1. Classification (NCBI taxonomy): domain Eukaryota; kingdom Metazoa; phylum Chordata; class Mammalia; order Artiodactyla; family Balaenopteridae; genus Balaenoptera; species Balaenoptera physalus. Next base: position 90,301,995 of record NC_138894.1, read on the forward strand.
ATTCCAATGCGTGTGTGAGTCTTCCCACACCAGTGAGCAATTCTCCGACACCAGCTGGGTGTCCTATAATTCAACCCAGTTCTGACACTACCTTCCTGGAGAGAGCGTCCCATCCCATAGATTGAGGGCTCGGTCCTGCAGACTGCTCCCCCGTCTTCAACATGGACGCAGATGCCAGGCAAGAGTCCAGGTTATCACCTGTGCTTTTGAATGGCTATAGATCGGAGGTTCCAACCACCTTCTCCTAGGGTTGGATTAATTTGCTAGACCAGGTCATAGAACTAAGAGACACATTTTACTTACTAGATTACCAGTTTATTATAAAAGGAAATAACTCAGGAACAGCCAGATAGAAGAGATGCACGGGGCGAGGGAAAGGGCCCAGAGCTTCCATGCCCGCTCCAGGCGCACCATTCTCCCTGCATCTCTGTATTCGCCAACCCGGAAGCTCTCTGAACCCAGTTCTTTCGGGATTTTATGGAGCCTTCATTAAAAAGGCATGATTGATTCAATTATTGGACATTGGCAATTGATTCAACCTTGAGTCCCTTTCCTCTCCCTGGGGTGGGGGGGGGGGGTCGTGGGAGGTGGTGTAGGACTGGAAGATCAGACCCTCTAATGACAGATTCGTTCTCCTGGCAACCAGCCCCATCCTTGAGTGTTTTCCAAAAGTGCCTTCGTTGACATAACAAAAGACACCTTTGTTGCTCTCATCACTTAGGAAATTCCAAGGGTTTTAGGAGCTCTTCCAGAAAGGGGAACTGACAAGACCAAATACATATTTCTTATTATAAATCACAAAATAGCACACAGGATCCGTCTCAGCTTTTGTGCCAATTACAGTGTTCTCAGGACGCCCCGAGGCAATCAGCTGAGCAAGGCCAGGATGAGAGCCTGGCCATTTCTGCCCAACACAGGACAACTCTAACTCCGGGTCTGAGGGTTTTCTCTGTCCCATCTGCCTCGTCTGCTTTCAGCTTTTTGCTCTTGACTCTATCTTGGCATCTGCTTTCCAGAGAAACCACACTGCAATGAACATTTATTTTTAAATGTTCAAGTTTACACTTGAGTATATCTTCTTTCCTTTTTTATTATGTGAATGGAATGCCATTTAAAGTGGACTTTGTTTTAACACATGGAAGTTACTGATTTTTCTATACAGTATTCATTTTATAACCTACTTTTTCTAAATTCTTATTGTTTGTAGTTTTCCCACTGGTGTTTTGGGGTTTTTCCACACACACACACACACACACACACACACACACACACACACACAAATCATTAGCGGACAGAGTTTTACCTCTTCCTTTCTAAATCTTATGCCTCTTCTTGTTTCCTCTTGCCTAATTGCATTGGCTAATACTCCAACACAATGCTAAATAGTAATGGTAGTAAAAGGCATCCTTGTCTTATTCTTAACTTTAGCGAAAATCTTCTAGTGTTTTCCATTTAATGTAATGTTGGACTTTACATGTATATATATTTTCCATATATATGTATATATGAAATCATATTAAGAAAAATATTCTTGAATTCGTATTTTACTGATTATTTAACATGAATGGGTTTTGGATTTTGCCAACTGCCTCTTCAGTAATTTTGCTTCTTAGCACTATTAATATTATGGATTACATTAATGAATTTCCTAATATTGAATCAACCTTGCATTTCTGGGATAAACTGCATTTGATCATAATGTATCTTTTTTTTTTTTTAAAGTTATAGTGTAGTGAAATTTCAAATCACCAGTTTTAATTAATTAATTAATTTATATTTATTTTTGGCTGTGTTGGGTCTTCGTTTCTGTGCAAGGGCTTTCTGTAGTTGCGGCGAGCGGGGGCCACTCTTCATCGCGGTGCGCGGGCCTCTCACTATCGCGGCCTCTCTTGTTGCGGAGCACAGGCTCCAGACTCGCAGGCTCAGTAGTTGTGGCTCACGGGCCTAGTTGCTCCGCGGCATGTGGGATCTTCCCAGACCAGGGCTCGAACTTGTGTCCCCTGCATTGGCAGGCAGATTCTTAACCACTGCGCCACCAGGGAAGCCCCAATGTATCATTTTTTAATAAGCTGTTGGGTTCTGTCTGCTAATGTTCTAGTTAAGATTTTTACACTGGTGTTCATGAGCAAGATGGGTCTGTGTGGGGTTTTTTTAAACAAGTGCATCAGGTGTATGGCTTAACATTATGCTCATTTTATATCATTTGGAATAATCCCTTCTTTTTCTATATTCTAGAATAATGTAAGTAACATTGGGATTATCTGAGCGTTAAGAGGTTTGGTAGAATTTGCCCGTGAAACCATCTGGGCCTGGTTTGTTTTGAGGGAAAGGGGAGGTGGTGTGGGGCTTATGAACTACTTTGTGTTTTCAGAATTGTCTCCACTCCCATCAATTTTGGTAAATTGTAATTTTTGTAGACTATTATCCATTTTATAAAAGTCTTCAAATTTATTTGCATAGAATTTTGCAAAGTCGTCTCACCTTTTGTATCTGTTGTGATGTTTATATCCTTCTTGTCATTTCTGATTTTTCGTATTTGTGTTTTCTTTCCTGATTATGTTACCCAGTGGTTTGTCTATTTTCTTGTCTATGTTTTACCTAAAATACCAGATTTTTGATTATTATAACTACTGCTTTATTCTAACTCTTTAAGTCGTGTTTTATCTTTAAGCAGTTTCTCCTATTTTATTTTAGTTTACTCTGTTTTCAAGCCTTTTGAATTTGTATTTAATTCATTGTCTTTATTTTCCCCATATATATTATTATTATAATTTAATATATACATTTTTTCTGACAATTGCTTTTGCAGTATCCCATTGATTCTGATATATCATGTTTTCATTCCATTATTTTCAAGATGTTGTGTAAACTCCTTTTGTAGTTCCCTTTTGTCCTAAGAATTGTTTAATAGTATGTATTTTAATTCCAGGTAGCAGGACTTTTTTGTTTATTTTATTACTAATGTTACAACTCTTTTTGTGTTATGATCTTGTATGTGTTGTGATCAGATCACAACTCTTGTGTTATGTGATATGTTGTACAATTTCCATTCTGAGAGATTCACCAAGATTTTCTTTGTGGCCTAAGAGAGTTAATTTATATAAATGTGCTATCACACTATTATTTATCATTGTTGGATAGCTGATGCCAATTAGATGAGAAAGAAAAATGAAGCATACAGATTAGATAAACAGCGGTAAAACTATCACTACTGTGAGATGTTATCATTATTTAGCTGAAAAACCCAAAAGAACCAACAAAAAAACTATATAAATCAATACCCTTCAAATATATATATATAAACATAGTGTAGGACTAGTTATATAGTTTGTAAGCATTTGTGTATAAAAAATATGCATCTACCGGATATGTTTAGCCATGCAAAGATTCTCTCTGGAGGGACACCCAAGAAGGGGAACCACTGGTTGCTTCTGCGGGGAGAAATGGGGTCTGATTTAGAGCAGGGGTCCCCACCCCCGGGCCGTGGACTGGTACCGGTTGGTGTCCTGTTAGGAACCGGGCCGCACAGCAGGAGGTGAGGGGCGGGCGAGCGAGCAAAGCTTCATCTGTGTTTACAGCCGCTCCCCATCCCTCGAATTACCGCCTGAGCTCTGTCTCCTGTCGGATCAGCGGGGGCATTAGATTCTTATAGGAGCGCGAACCCTACTGTGAACTCCGCATGCGAGGGATCTAGGTTGCGTGCTCCTTATGAGAATCTAATGCCTGATGATCTGAGGTGGAGCTGAGGCGGTGATGCTAGCGCTGGGGAGAGGCTGCAGATACAGATTATCATTAGCAGAGAGGTGTAACTGCACAGAGACCATAATAAATCAATTGCTTGCAGACTCATATCAAAACCCTATCAGTGAGTGGCAAGTGACAATTAAGCTGCAACTAGTGGCAGGCTTTATAGTGGCAAGTGAGCTGATGTACTTCAACTGTACAGCTGCATCTGGTGGCAGCCTTTAAGTCAGAATCCGACACTTATTTTAGTCCCCGTGTGGCCTGCCCATTATTTTATTCACCACTTCCATCCGTGCCTCTTTCCCACACTGCACACTTGTCTCAGTCACAGTTTTGGTAAGCCCACAAGCTAACCCTAGCAAAATGAGTGAAAAACGAACGTCGCTGGAGAGCTTCTGTGAAAAGGGGGAAAGACCCAATGATGAGACAGCAGAAGACTCTAAGACTGCCAATAAAAGAAAGCTGCATTTAAAAGAAAATACCAAGATTCCTACTTAAATTATGGGTTCGTTGCAACAGGTGATTCACATTCTCCAAGCCCGCTTTGTATAATATGTGACGACTGGCTAGCCAACGAAGCCATGAAATCTTCAAAACTACTTCGCCACATGGAGACCAAGCACCCTGCATTAAAAGACAAGCCTTTGGGGTTTTTCAAAAGAAAAAAAGTAAACACGAAGAACAGAAGCAATTATTGAAGGCCACCACTTCATCAAATGTGTCTGCACTGAGAGCCTTATTCTTAGTGGTTAACTGCATTGCTAAAGCTAAGAAGCCCCTTACTATTGGTGAAGAATTGATCCTGCCTGCTGCTAAGGACATTTGTTGTGAAATTTTAGGAGAGACTGCAGTTCAAAAGGTGGCACGTGTTCCTCTTTCGGCTAGCACCATAACTAGATGAATTGATGAAATAGCAGGGGATATTGAAGCACAATTGTCAGAGAGGATTAATGAGTCACCGTGGTACGCAATCCAGGGTGGCAAGTCTGCTGATGTTGACAACAAGGCAACAATGCTTGTTTCTGTGCGATATATTTTTCAGGAGGATGTGCATGAGGATATGTTATGTGCACTTTTGTTGCCAACCAACACCACAGCTGCAGAACTATTCAAGTCTTTGAATGATTACATATCAGGAAAACTGAATTGGTCATTTTGTGTCAGTATATGCACGGACGGAGCGGCTGCCATGACCGGATGGCTTTCTGGTTTCACTACTCGGGTCAAAGAGGTCGCTTCTGAATGTGAATCTACGCACTGTGTCATCCATAGAGAAATGCTGCCTAGCCGAAAAATGTCACCTGAACTTAACAACTTTTTGCAGGATGTGATTAAAATTATCAACCCCATTAAAGTACATGCCCTTAACTCACGTCTGTTCGCGCAGCTTTGTGAGGAGATGGACACAGAGCACATACGTCTTCTCTTATACACAGAAGTGAGATGGCTTTCTAAAGGTAAAGGTCACTGGCCAGAGTTTCTGAGTTACAAGAGTCGCTCCAGAGATTTCTTTTAGAAAAACAGTCACCACTGGCAGCACATTTCAGTGACACAGAATGGGTCACAAAACTTGCTCACTGGTGTGACATATTCAACCTGCTGAAGGAACTCAGTCTGTCACTTCAGGGGAGAACGATAACTGTATTCAAGTCGGCAGAGAAAGTGGCTGCATTCAAAGCCAAACTGGAATTATGGGAGCCACCGGTGAACATTGGGATTTTTGTCATGTTTCAAACATTAGTAGAGATTTTGAAAGAGACTGAGCCAGGGCCTTCTTTCTCCCAGCTGGTGCATGATCACCTATCTCAGCTTTCAAAAGAGTTTGAGCATCACTTCCCAACCACAAAAGACCCCCGAACTGGGAAGGAATGGATCCACTACCCATTTGTGAATAAGCCAGGTGAATTGACTTTGTCTGTATTAGAAGAGGATGCACTGCTTGAGATGGCAAATGACGGTGCCCTCAAAAGTATGTTTGAGACAACTTCAAATCTCCTTACGTTCCAAATTAAAGTCAAGGCGGAATAGCCTGAGATTGCCACAGAAGCACTGAAAAGCCTGCTTCCATTTCCAGCATCCTATCCTTGTGAAGCAGGGTTTTCTGCAGTGACAGCAACCAAAACGAGATTATGGAGTAGACGGGACATAAAGCAACACGCTTCGGGTGTCACTGTCTCCCATCACCCCCAGATGGGACCATCTAGTTGCAGGAAAACAAGCTCAGGGCTCCCACTGATTCTGCATTTTGGTGAGCTGCATAATTATTTCATTATATATTACCATGTAATAATAATAAAGTGCACAATAAATGTAATGCGTTTGAATCATCCCAAAACCATGTCCCCACCAGTCCGTGGAAAAATTGTCTCCCACGAAACCAGTCCCTGGTGCCAAAAATGTTGGGGACCGCTACTTTAGAGCTAAAACCTAGTCATGGTAGCCTTTCCCTGTGGCCCACAGAAATATTAGTGTGACCAGGAAATCCAGGCATCTAGGAAGAAAAGAGGTCCAAGAAAAATTGTGAAGAATAGGAAGAGAGGTGCTCTGTGCTTAGACTGCAGAACAGGGGCTCTCAGGGTGGGAGGAGAGGCTTCAGGCTTCTGCCCAGGAGAGGAGACCAGGAGATGAGACGGAAGTGGGGTGAGTCCTGAGTTCCTTCTGCTGTAAAGAAGAGGCGACTTGAGATTGGATGATAGCAATCCCTTATAGCAGATTTCATCTCTCCAGTTGTCTTTGAACAGACGGTGTTTGCTCACTCGTTTTCCTGAAGGAACTGTGGAAAACAAGCTGATGTGTTTATGACTGCGGACTTAATGGCAAAAAAACCCCCATCATTTGGGGACCATTCTAAGGGCAGAGCTTTTGTTTGGGAACTTTTCTTTTTAAAGAGAGAAAAGTCAGGTGTTTGCTCTTGAAGCTTTGAAAGCTTTTGTATGCTCTTGCTTTAAACAGTGTTGTTAATGGAATGAGAGCCTTTTTTCCTCCAATAATGGTCTATTATTGCTTCAGAAACCCACGTCTTTAGAAATGCCATGGTTTCTCTTTGCCAGCCCCGATTCCATCATTGATGGGGCCACCTGAATTTCTAAGCGCTAATGCCAGACTTTCTCTTAAATGTTGAAAATGCACAGCCGCTTGGAATTATCCTGACAAATTATCCTTTCTTTGAAGAGAAAGCTAAGCCATAAGCCTTTCTGGTAACACTGTGAAAGCTGACATAATTCCTCAGGCCGGCCATTTGCTGGCGCTCCCGTGGAAGACCCCTGGGCTTGGAGCCGGAAGTCTTTTTATCAAGCCCTGGATTCACCATGAGCTTGTTCTGTGAACTTGAGCGAATCACCCGACCCTCTCATCTTAGTTTGTTCATCTGTTGGAGAGGAGAATACACATCCTGTCTCATAGGACTGCTGGAAAGTTTGAAAACAAAATTACATGTACAATTAAATGGTACAGTGCTTGGCAGGTGATAAAGGTCCTGTGTCCATTTCTAGTTTAGGGCAAAGGTGTCCACACAAAGACCCGTGGAATCATCTTGGAAACTCAAAACAAAACAAAAACACACAAAATCCTGACCAGCACAGGTCCCTGTGCCTGCCCCGCACCGATTCTCGCGCTTCCGTGCGCTGGCGTTTGAGATCCACGGGCCCAGAGTGTTTAAAGTTACAAAACTGTGACCACCAGACAGGTCTCCAACTGTGCACATTCCCCACGCCAATATTCAGCCCCTAGCCACAGCACTGCCAGAAAAGCCTCCTTGGAATTTATCATGGCAGAAGAAATTTCCTCACAAAGGAATATAATCTCAAAAATGGAAACATCGGTATTCCCAGGAGGTAAAATTCAAACAGGAACAATTTATGTTAAACACCAGACAGGTTGGAACTCACGTTTTGCAATACCTTGTCAACACCTGAAGAAGTTCTCCAGAAAAGCTTCCTGGGGAGGCTTGGTGTCCCTGCTCTGACGGTCCCCACAAGGTAATGGTGACCCCGGCCAGTCCCCCGAAGTCTGGAGGGGGACCCACACTAACTCCACTCCGGGACACCAGACACCGCGCACCACGCACGCGACTGGACCGTCCCCAGACCTGCGCCTAAGCCGGAGCGTGAGTGGAGGCCCACAGTCCCTGGCCTAGTACCAACTGTTCAATACAACGTACCCTAGTCTCCTTCCCTGACACCTGTGTCTGGAAGGCAAGGTTTGCTTTTCTATTTCTTGGGCGATTCTCACGGGTTTCATGAGAAAAGTGGCTGTGCTATGACTGCTGGCCCCAGGCCTCGCCCCCCCCCCCCGATGTCTGCCCTTCTCTCCTCTCCCCGCATCTGGAGAGACCAGAGCCTGTAAATGAGAGGCCTCAGCTGTCACAGCCTCCCAGGGGCCACCACTAAGCTTCCCCTGGGCCTGGCAGTGTGCAAGCCCAGTGCCCCCTTCGGGAGGGTGGGCCTGCAGCAGACTTGGGGTCATTTGGGTGGGAATTCCGGGACCCTGGGCACCTGGCACTTGGTCCGGGAGAGGGGAGGCATGGGCTCCAGGTGGGCACAGCATTGGCTTGAGCCATGGTGAAGGTCAGAGCGGCACCTCTGAAACGTGGGGCCAAGGGCAGCGTCCACAGGCAAAGCTCACCTGACTTCAGGTGCAATAAGGGGTCATCCAGGACGTGGAGGGGTCGCCAAGGGCCCCTACACACAGTTGATGGCGGGGGGGGGGGGGGCGGGAATTAGGGACCTGTTCTTGGCAGGTAAGAAGCAGGATTTGAAAGAGGGCTTCAAAGATGAGTCAGGATCATCCAGGCCAAGAGGGAGTGCTGATGGGGAGGGTATTTTAGACAGAGGGAAAACCTCCTTCAAAGGAACGGAGGTGTGAGAAAATATACAACGTTCAGAGAAACCACATCTGATTCTTGTGAACAAGATGTGTGCTGGGGTGGGCCGTTGAGGGGAGGGGGAGTGATCGCTTCACGGACATCACCACGAAGGGGACGGGGAGCTGCTGAATTAAAAGCAACACTGAGAAATAGGAGAAGAGGTCAGAGCATCCTTGGGTAATGTATATTTTCACACACACACAAAGTGCTCTTACAACGTGGGCAGTTGTCATTGTATTTGCAAATTCTGTGAAGCAACATCTTATGCCCGAGCATGGATACTAAAACCATCTGAGGCTTAAAGTTTAGATACCACATTAATTTTTATGTTAGTGTTTTTTTTTTAAGCTACAGAATAACAAAGAAACAGTTCCTGCAAGAATTTTGTTTTCAAGAACTGCGTTTATTAGAAGATTTTATAGCACTGGAAGTTGTCACAGGCTTCATAAGCCACAATATTGTTCCAAATAAGTAAATCCAAGTCCTGCCCCAGGATATTAAGAACAAATAGCACAGAAATCCTTCTTGTTCTCATTTTCATTTATATTATTCAACAGGCTTTTAGGAGTGCTTATTGGTGGAATGAATCTGAACAGAGGAGGCCACCGGAGGGGAGGAAAATGTGAGTTGTGAATATGACTTTTCTACCAAACAAAATGAAATGGAATTTAAATCCAATATAATAAACTCCATAGGGCACACCTATTGTCTTGGTGCAGCCGAATTCCTCTGTAATGGCTGTGCTGTTGGCATTCACACTCCTTGCTTATAGTGACTAAAAATGAAATGGTACAGAAGGCAGAAAGAAGTGCTTGGAACCCAGTAGGGGAAAGTGGGCAGCTGGCTCCTGATTCAAAATCCATCTCTCCTTCATCTTGGCTGATTTTGTCTAGGTATCCACTTCATCCCATGGGATTCAGGGAAGGTCATTCTCCTTTTCTGTGACTGGTTTAGGTATGAAATTGAGAAACAACTCTTCTTCTAGCCCTTGTTAGATTTGGATGTGATGGCTAGACAGCTGCAGCCATCTTGCAACCATGAGGAGAACTAGCCCAAAGATAGGTCAACAAAGGGGAAGGTGCAAAGAACTGGGATCTTTGAAGATGTTACCGAGTCACTGAATTAAACAATCCTGGACCCATCTTGCCTTGGAAAGCTTTATTAGGTAAGATAATACATTTTTTCCCCCTGCAACTGACAGCATCCTCACCAACAGAGAAGGAAATGAACTCTTCTAATCTCCCCATATCTCTCTTCTTGTATCTTTATGCAGGTAGTAAGTTCATTAACGTGAAAGTTCTGGTGGGATCTTTGGAGACTGGTGGATGTCTTTGCCTTAGAGAGGATAAGGGAAATTCTGTAACTAATGACAACTGAAAAAAGCAAGAGAGGTCAGCTCAGATAGCTTATAATCTCACCCAATATAATGTTTATATACATACCTATATTCTTCATACCAGGAGCTAGAGTGGTCATATAAAAAGAGCACTGGACTTTAAGTCCAAAGACTAAATTCTAGATTCTGCTTTTCACTAGCTCTATGAGAGATCTTGTGAAGGGTGTTTTGCCTTCTCTGGGCCTCAGTCTTCTCTTTTTAGAAAGAGAGGTTTGTATAACACTATCTCTGGGGTCCCTTCTGGCTCTCACAGTCAGGGACTCTAGAACTCTTTACCCACTTGTGTGTTCTGAGAGTGTGACAGCATCACCTGCCCCCTCTAGAGCAGGGGACAGATTTCTCCCCTCTATTTGTTGCTGTGCTAATGGAGGCACATGACCTAGAATATTTGGACCAGGATTAAGTCCTAATGATATTCATCCCTTGGATTTTATTTTATTTTTTAAAAATTTTTAAATTTTTGGCTGCGTTGGGTCTTTGTTGCTGCGCGCAGGCTTTCTCTAGTTGAGGCGAGCGGGGGCTACTCTTCGTTGCGGTGTGCGGGCTTCTCATTGGAGTGGCTTCTCTTGTTGTGGAGCACAGCCTCGAGGCACGCAGGCTTCAGTGGTTGCAGCACGCAGGCTCAGTAGGCTTGCGGGCTCTAGAGCGCGAGCTCAGTAATTGTGCCGCGTGGGCTTCAGTAGTTGTGGTGTGCGGGCTATAGAGCACAGGCTCAGTAGTTGTGGCACATGGGTTTAGTTGCTCCGCGGCAAGTGGGATCTTCCCAGACCAGGGATCGAACCCGTGTCCCCTGCATTGGCAAGTGGATTCTTAACCACTGCACCACCAGGGAAGTCCCTTCCCTTGGATTTTAAATCTGTGTCTTTCTGGGGGTTTGAGGTAATGCTGACTTGAGAAACTCAAGAGGGCTGAGACGTGCTGTATAAATAATGGCAGGTATATAGAGCGGTGCTCAAAACTATCATTAGTATTAGTCTTTCTCGTTTATCTGTGCAAATATTCTGCCTGGTACCTTGACACAGGAATTTCCTACTTCCTGAGCCTTTTGAATAAAGGCCGCAAGACCCTTGCGTGCAGGCCCAAATTGATTGATCTCTGTTCATATCTAGCACCTGTACTGTAAGAATTAAATATGTGCTAGTGGAACTGATCAAAATGAGGGGAACTGAATGGGTTCACTGTCAATTCTTGGTTCTGGAAATGAGCAAAGAGCTTGATGCCCTGATGCCTTCCTCACCTCATCTCCCCTATCGTCTGCACTTGCTCTCTGCCTACCAGCCACGCTGAGCTTTCTTCCTTAGCTCAAAACAGTCATTCTCCCTTCTGCCTCAGGACATTGGCACAAGCCTTTGCCTCTTCCTGGACCACTCTTCTCTCTGCCCCACATACCCCAGCCCAGTTAACTCCCACTTGTGTTTCAGGACTCAGATCTAACATCCATCCATTCAATATTTATTGTCTTGGTTAGTTTGAGCTGCTATAACAAAGTACCATAGACTGGAGCTTAAACAACAAACACTTTTTTCACACAGTTCTGGAGGCGGGGAGGTCCAAGATCAAGGTACTGGCAAATTAGGTGTCTGGTGAGGACCTGCTTCCTGGTTCATAGATGGTTGTCTTTTCACCCTGGCCTCACAGGATGGAAAGAGAGGGTGAGAGAGCTCTCTGGGTTCCCTTTTATAAGGACACTAATCCCATTCATGAGGGTGGAAACTCCCAAAGGCCCTGCCTCCTAATAGCATCACACCGGGGTTAGGATTTCAACACATGAATTTTTTTGAGGGGGACACAAACATTCAGTCCGTTGTGTTTATTGAGCACGTACTATGTGCAAGGCCCAGGGCTTGTGGCCGTGAATCCTCCCTTGCCATCCTCACCTTCATCCTCATGCGAGTCCTGGCCCCTTCCTTCACTGACTTCATCATAGTTTGAAATAACACCATTTGTGCAATTATTTGATTTGTATCTGAGTCTGGCAGGCTGGACCGTCACATCTCTGCTGGCAGCACCCTGTCCCTGTGTTCTACACTGGGCTGTTGGCACGTGCTCAGGGCCTGGCACGTCATAGGTACTCGACACTTTTTTTGAATGAATAAATTTTTGAAGAGATTTTGTCGTAACCTAGTCAATGCACAGGACATGAATGGGCTTGCCTTCCTCAGAACCTCTTTCCACAGGGACTTTTGAGGGTAGAGGGAACCCACCCTGTGTACAGATGTGTGTCTGAGGACTTGTATGTTCTTTCATGGTCCGGGGCAGAGATCCTGATCTAAAATATCAGGGATCTGTGTGTTTTAAATGCAAATTTCTTCAATCTTTCCTCGGTATTTTGACCTTAAAAAAAGCACCGGCACAAATGTCAGGTTTTTGTTTGTTGGAGAGACTGTGGGTGGTCCAGGTTTGGGACTGAGCCTGTGTAGTCCCTGCGTGGGAAGAAGCATGCCGGTTGGCTTTGTTCTCCGCAGGTAGATTGTTCTGGAACCTGAAGAGGAGACAGACAGGTATTTGATAGAATAATCTCAAAGACGTCTCTGTCACAGTTTCTTCCTGTGATTGTTCACAGGAATCTTCCCTGTTTGAAAAGGATGAGTGAAAGAAGACATTCATGTTATTTGATTGAATGGAAGCTGTTGGAGCTTCCTGGGTAAAGCAGTCATTGATAACTTTTTTAGATTTTAGGGGGAAAATGAGGACGTATTTCAATTAAATGGTGATGATCGACAAACTTCCTGGCCAAAGTTACACTGGAGACACCATTTCTTTTTACCTTGCTCAGCCAGGACCATGTGGCTGCCTTTCTCTGTGTGGCTCTTTCTTCCTTTCAAATTGCCAAGGATGAGTACCTATTTTACAGATGAGGCAATGGAGGTAGAAGGACAAGAGGTGACTTGTCTGAAGTCCCACACCTGCAAAGTGGTACAGCTAAGAATCTAAGCCTCAGGCCTCTTTCTTCTGCCTCCAGATGCTTTTCACTTGAAACCAGCGTGAGTCACGATGAGAGAGCTGGCAGGAGGGATGGGATGGATAAACCTAGGAGGATAGCTCAGCTCAGGTCGCAGGAGACCAGCATCCGGGAGAGCAGCTGTTGAGAGAGAACTTCAGGTGACTGGACCCTGCCTTTTGGGAAAACAAAACCACCAGCACCTTGGACGTCTATACACGGTTCAGAGCAGGAGGCAGGGTTAACATGGGGACAAAGGTGTTTGCGACTCATCCAGCAGGGGTCAGAGCCTTGCTTTAAATGTGCTTTTGATTGTGAAAGTATTTCTACCGATTTCAATTTTAACGATTCTTATAGCACAGGGAACTATATTCTATATCCTGTAATAAACCATAATGGAAAAGAATATGAAAAAGAATAGAAATATGTATAACTGAATCACTTTGCTGTATAGTAGAAATTAACATTGGAGATCAACTATACTTCAATAAAAATAAATGTAAAAAATTAAAATAAAAATTCTTCTCCTAAAAGCTTTGCATCCTGTCCAGGTGGGCTTTTAGGTATATAATTCATATTCATCCATTCATTTGGCAAACTGATGTTCTACTATATTCCCGCTGCCTTGGTAAACCCTATAGGACTGAGCCCTGTAGTTAATCTGTATCTCTACTCGACTTCTTCTCCCCAGATGGATATCTCCTCTACCCATTCCACCCAGGAAAGGTCAGCTTTTGGTTTGCCGACTCCATTTTAAATTTTAAGAATAAAAGTTACAGTGAATGACATAGTCCATGCACTTTATGTGAATTATCTTCTTTAATGTATTTTGCTTCATGGTCTCCCTTAATTTCATTCTTACAACCCTGTGATTTTCTCTTATTCCCATTCACAGATAAGGAAACCGACACTCGAAAAGACCAAACCGTTCGCACAAGGTCTCAGGGTCCTCTTAGGGCAGAGGCGGATCCAGAATGCGGGTCAGGTCTGCTTTTTTCCAAGCCTCTGCTCTTAACCACCACACTATACAGGCAGACCTCATTTTATTGCACTTTGAAGATACTGTGTTTTTTGCAGATTGAAGGTTTGTGGCAATCCTGCGTCGAGCAAGTCTATTGGTGCCATTTTTCCAAAAGCATTTGCTCACTTCCTGCCCCTCTGTCACATTTTGGTAATTTTTGAAATATTTCAAACCCTCCATCAGCAAAAAGATTATGACTTTCTGAAGGCTCAGGTGTTGGTTAGAATTTTCTTTGCAATAAAGTAGTTTTTAATTACTGGATGTACATTTTTATTTCAGACATAACGCTATCGCACACTTAATAGACTACAGTATAGTGTAAACATAAATTTTCTATGCACTGGGAAACCAGAAAATTCGTGTGGCTCCTTTTATTGCAATATTTGCTTTGTTGTGCGGGTCGGAAACGAAACCTCAATGTCTCCGAGGCGTGCTTGTTCTATCTCCCACAGTGACAAAGCTCAGAATATGAGCCATTATCAGTAATGTGTACCTCACAACGTATTAGTTCAATAATACTAGCAATTCTACATCTCTTAAGCATTTTACAATTTGCAAAGCATTTTGAAGTATGCTATGTGGCTGGGTGCTTGTAACGACCCTACGAAATAGGTCTTATCTTCTCCAGTTTATAAAAGAGGAAATTGGAGGTATTTGTTCCACGACATCTAGCTCGTGGGTGGCGGCGTGATGGTGTGAACTCAGGTCCTCCAGCTGTTGAGCCTGTGGTTTCTCCGATACCACAAGCAGAGTCTCCTTGACACCCAATGAGAGCAGGGCGTTGGGGGACAAGGACATGGGGATACACACACACACACACACACACACACGCGCGCCCTCAGAGCACCAGGGCCTGTTACTGCATGTTACTGCCTGTCCTTGGAGTCCTTTTTCAGACATTTCAGTGTGAAAAGGGAAGATCCTAAGATGTTATGGCATTAAACGCTGCAAACAGTAAAATTTGCTAATTATCTGAAAAGTTTATGTGTGATGGATTTTTTAATCTTATTTAATTAAAGTTCATCTTGTTTTTGGATAGCCAGATAAAAATGCTTTGTTATTCCATCTAAATCTCAAACGCACACTGAAAAACCTCAAACTCACACATTAAGGACCAATACTGCTTCTCCAGGTAACTCAGCGAACATTACAAAATCCACTTGCACAAGAATCTACTACCCCATGTCTACACACCTCTCCATGGGTCTGCCCATTATGTGGGAAAAAAATACCTATTGGCACTTTTAATGCTTTCCCCCAAAGAACACCTCTAACCAAGCAGAAGCAGTCTGATCCCCCAGCTGGAATGATCTAAGTGGAATTTAATATTTTTAAATGATGTCTTGATAGTTGTCGAAATTCCTGGGCTTCTGCTGTAACTTGACAGCTTGGTAATTGCTAATTCGCTTTTATGCTAATTTAACTCGATCCTATTTGATGGTTTTCCTGTTAAACTCTAAGATTCGTTGACTGAGTCAGGGCTCTTCCTCCAGCCTGACTGGATGGAGGGTGTGGAGGTCAGGGGCTCCTGCAGCACCTGCAGCCCTGGCACCTCACACAGGAAGATGGTCAGTACATATGCATTTTGTGGGTAAAGGCTGTAAAAGGGTGTGTGATTTTCCAAAAGGGAAATCGGTGATTCTTCAGCCCTGCAAGCATTCATTTACAGCTGTCACAGGCAGACGATTTAATTGAAAGAATATAAGTTTTAGAGTAAGACAGAGCTGGGTTCAAATCATTTCTCTGCCATTTTACTAGCTGAGTGACTTTGGGAAAATTACTTAACCTCCCTGGGTGTGTTTCCTCATCTACGATATGCAAATAGTGTATCTACCTTAGGGTGTTGGGTGTATTTAAAGAATTAAGGTATTTTGGGACTTCCCTGGTGGCGCAGTGGTTGGGAATCCGCCTGCCAATGCAGGGGACACGGGTTCGAGCCCTGGTCCAGGAAGATCCCACGTGCCGTGGAGCAACTAAGCCCGTGCGCCACAACTACTAAGCCCGTGTGCCACAACTACTGAAGCCCACGCGCCTAGAGCCCGTGCTCCACAACAAGAGAAGCCACTGCAATGAGAAGCCCGTACACTGCAGCGAAGAGTAGCCCCCGCTCGTTGCAACTAGAGAAGCCTGCACGCAGCAGCGAAGACCCAATGCAGCCAAAAATAAATAAATAAATTTATAAAGAATTAATACACTTAAATACCCATGGCAGTGTAACTATGGCACGTGGTATTCAAGAAACACTGGCTTCATTTTCCTTTTCTCCTTTTAAGCAGTTGGGATGCTGTTTTCTGCTGTTTTGTTACATTCCTTCCTTTTCCCCAAAGCGCAAGGAGATGAGCAAGCACAGCTTCCATCCTCAAAGGTCTAACGGGCGATGGAGGCACAGAAGTGACACGGGGGCTCCAGGGGGCGGCGAGGTTGAGTCCAGACTTCCTGCAGAGCCCTTGGCACTTGGGTGGCACGTAGGAGGAGACCAGAAAGCATCCGTGGACCTCCCACCCAACGTGCACCCCTCTTTTGTTCTAGAAACAGTTCCTCTCCTTAGCTCCAACTCTCAATTCTGGACCCATGAACGAGGATCTATGTCACCTTCTTTCTTTCCAAGTGTACAGTGAAAACAGTAGGACCTTAGAATAAAAATCTGTTGCATGAAATGAAGCATAGCAGCAAATGGTATACAAGAAATAAAGACTTCCCTTTTATCCGTTATTCATGATTTTTATTTAGAGTTGTCATTCTCCTGAGGTGGTAGAAACTTAATTTTGGTCAAACAGGGGTCTCCTCTTTCTCCTTGGGTAGCATCTAGGTACCGAGGGGCTTAGGTCAAAGCACCACGTGTCCACATGGACTCCCGCGGTCCGCTGCTCCTGCGGCCGCTGCCGTGTCCTCCGTCCCTCCCAAGTGTCAGAGCCCACAGGTCGACATCACTCTCTCATCCACGCTCGCTCGGGCCACGCCTGCCCGGTAATTGCCCCCCTTCCCCTGCAGGCTTCCCCCATCACCTGCAGGGCCACGCTACTTTTGGGGTCCTCTATGACTGTGTCGTCCTTGGCAGCCAGGCAGCTGCCCCCCTCTGGGTCTTCCTGCCTCCTGGACACCCTTGAGGAACCAGCCTCAGGCTTCCTTTGCTTGGGGTCCCGCCTCTCTATCTGGGATTTTGTTCAGATCCTGGCCTCTTTGATTGTGCGTACTAGGTTGCACTTTGGATGTCTCCTAAGTCGGGACAAAAACAGACTCTACCCCTCTCCTCAAGGCCAGGCTGGAGAATTACTTCGAGACAAAATGTAGAAAACAAAGGTCTTCTCTTCAGACCCTCCTCCTTTCACAGCTGGTTCCACCAGCAATACGTGTGTTCTAAACACAAGAGGAGGGCTTTCTGGCCAGTCCCCGAGCTCCAGGTGGGTGTTCTTTGTAGACAGGTATGAGCACTGTATCTTGGGTGTGTGGGTTTGGGGCAGGATGAAGGGGAGACCCCAGAACTTGCCTCCAACCCTCCCTCTGTTCTAAAGCAGGACACACACTGGTTTCACATCTTTACTTCTCTGGCCACTTGTTTCTTCTCGTTTTCTATTTTTAACAGGTTTTAAAAATGCCTGGGATGGTTCTTTTTTTAAGATGGAAATATAAATCTTCTTGACATGACGTGGAATTTTAACCACAGAAAAGAGCACAAGGTCTTCCCAGAACATATTTTGAGAAGGTACCTTTGCCTTTTCAATCACCATATTCCTGGGGAGCTCTCCCCTCCAGTCCTTCCTGAACCCCACCTCTCAGCTAAGGCTCTCCTCCTCCAGGGAGCTTTCCCTGGTTGCCCGGTCAGCAGCGGGGGCTCGCGGCTGTGAGTCTGTGCAGCACCCTCTCTATATCACTGTCTTAGTCTGATCAGGCTGCCATAACAAAATACCACAGACTGGGTGGGTGGCTTACACAACAGACATTTATCTCTCACAGTTCTGGAGGCTGAAGTTCAAGATCAAGGTGCTGGTGGATTCTGTTTTGGTGAGCACATTCTACCTGGCTTGCAGATGGCGACCTTCTCCCTGTATCTTCACCTGGCCTTTCTTTGGTGCGTGCACAGTGGCAGAAAGAGAGAGAAAGAGAGAGAGGGAGAGGGAGAGGGAGAGAGAGGGAAATCTCTCTCCCTCCCTCTTATAAAGCCATCAGTCCTTTCAGATTAGGACTCCACCCTTATGACCTTATTTCACCTTAATTACCTCCTAAAAGCCCAATCTCCAAATACAATCACTTTGGGAGTTAGAGCTGCGACACACGAATTTGGGGGGGACACATCTTGGTCCATAGCAATGGCTCTCACATCTCCTCTGCCTTGGGGATTAGCTCCTTAGCAATACACAGGCCTTTCCTGTGAGCTCAGTGGTGTTGGAGGGCCCAGCAGACAAGTGTCTGTCTTGGCCATCTGGACCTCTGTCCCGTGTCTGGCCTCTCTGGGGTCTGCCCTCAGTGCTGACCCAGGCTCTTGGGTTGGGCTCAGTCCTCTGGCCCTGGCGCCTCTTCCTGTCTTTGGTAAGGATCCCCCCCATCTCCCCATCAATTGCCTGTGGACAGTAAAGCCCGTCCTCCTTCCAAACAGCTGGGCTCCCCTCTCCTCCAGCCCCCTTCCCCGCAGGTGGCGTTTAGGGCGTGGAGGGGGTTCTCACAACCTAGCATCTCAATTAGCACCGTGGGCTTGGGGGGCCAGCAGGCCGTCCCCCGGGGCCCGACTGTGAAGCCACTGGCTCAGCACACACCCCAGCTGCCCCTTCAAGCTGGGTCTCCTCTTCAGGAAGCGGGTGATGCCCCAGCTCACAAGGTCTGGGGGCACCGAACGTGAGGATATACGGCACGTACTCTGGGTGAGGTAACTTTTAACTACCCGTGTACACGTGCTTGAAGACATCCGTGTCCCGCTGCTGACAGTCTCCACGGTAGCGGTCTGTCTCTGTCACCTCCTTGCAGGCTCCTAAAATGCCCGTTTCCTGCAGGCCTTTCATTTTAAGCTTTGGTGAGCAGGGAGGTAATCCCATCATCCCTTGACCCCCTTCTGTACTCTCACTGTTTTTACATATTATCTGCAAACAATCTGGAAATTGTTCCAAGTTTATCCATCAGGAGAGGGACGAGATGGCTGCTGGTCCGCCTGCAGTGGCACTGTTAACGTCACACCTGGTCTCGCAGTTTCTGGGCTGCTGTGTTTCCTGGCTGAGCGGATAACCAGGTCAGGCCCAGCTGCTTGCCCTGCTCCAGGGATTTAATGGAGGTTAAGAAAGAATGTCAAGTTTCCCCAGTCCCTTGTCATTGGAAGCAGGAACAATACTGGGGTTTCCATCCTGGAGATTTTCCTTGGGAGATGTGTTCATTTGTGCAGGGCTGAGGATTTACAGACACCTGTTTTTAATTTTTTTTTTTTCATAAATTTGTTTTGGAATAATTTGGGGATTTACAGAAGAGTTGCCAAGATACAGCACAGAGAGTTTCTGTATACCCCTCCCTGGTTCCCCTATGAATATCTTACACAACCATGGTTCCTGTGTCGCAGCTAAGAAACTGACATTGGTACATTACTGTTAATGAACCCCTGCCTTTATTTGGATTGCACCAATTTTTCTATTAAAGTTCTCTTTCTGTTCCAGGATCCAATCCTGGACACAGGTTGCAGTTTGTTGTCACTCTGTCCCTGTCTTTCCTGGTCTGTGACAATTTCTCGGTCTTTCCTTCTCACTGCCCCCCTCCTCGCTTTCCTTTCTTTTTTCTTTTTTTAACTTTAGTAAAATATATATAGCATAAAATTTATCATTTCAGCTATTTTAAGCACACAATTCACTGGCATTAATACATTCACAGTGTTGTGCAAACATCACCGTTGTCTATTTCCTGAACTTTTTTTTTTAATCATCCTGAATAGAAACCCTGCACCCATTAAACAATAACCCCCAGTTCTCTTCCCCCCCACCCTATAACCTCTATTCTACTTTCTGTCTCTGTGAATCTGTCTCTAGGCACCTCATGTAAGTGGAATCATAGAACAGTTCTCTTTCTGTGTCTGGCTTATTTCACTTATCATAATGTTTTTAAGGTTCATTTACATTGTATCACCTATCAAAAGGAATTTTTAGAGCTGAACAGTATTCCATTGTACGCATATAGCACATTTTGTTTATCCATTCATCTGTTGAGGGACACCTGGGCTATTGTGAATAACGCCACTATGAACATGGGTGCACAAGCATCCTTTTGAGTCCCTGCCCTCAGTTCTTTTGGGTTTATACCTAGGAATGGGATTGCTGGATCTTATGATAATTCTACGTTTAACTTTTTGAGGAACCGCCATACTGTTTTCCACACTTTCCTTCTTTTCTAGGACCTTGATCACCTTGAGTAACTGGCTAGGTATTCTGTAATACGTTCCCCCAATCTAGGTTTGTGTAACGTTTTTCTCATGATTAGACTGGGGTTTTGTTACTTTGGAAAGAATACGACAGAGGTGAAGTGCCTTTCTCCTCACAGCACATCTGGGGCTGCATGAGATGCACATGACGTCACTGGTGATATTAACCTCCATCACGTGGTTGAGATGGTGTCTGCCAGGTTTCTCCACTGTAAAGGTACCATTTCCCTTCCCTTGATCTGCTCTTGAAGGGGGGTCACTAAGTCCAGAGGCTCTCAAGGGGAGGAGGGTAAGTTCCACCTCTTAGATGGGTAGTTTGTACTTACATTACTTGGAATTCTTCCATATGGGAGATTTGTCTCTTCTCCCATTTATTTACTAACTCAAGTGTTTCTTTTATATCAGTACGGACCCATGCCTATTTATTTTATACTTTGGATTGTAATCCAGGACATTATAAATTTTGTTGCTCAAATCGTTCCAGCTTTTGGCTCTTTAAAGTTGCCTCTGTGTTCCTTGGACATGCCCCATTCTTTTTTTGTTGTTTTTCATTTTTGAACACTGCATTACTTTCTGATACTATAGGATACTTCAGGCTTATCTTGTGTTTTCCCCTGCTTCATCTCTAGAATCAGTGATTTCTCCAAGGAACCCTGTTTCCTTTTTTTTGGAGAATCGTATTTAGAAACGAGGCTCTTGGCTCTGGGTGGGAGACACCTGCATTTTGAAGGAAGTTTAGTTAATGTTTATCGACTGCCCTTATCACCAGCAGATGTAGCCTGAGGCCCCAAAAAACAGAGGTCAGCAACGATGAGCACAGACCAAAACTGTTATTACCTAAAGGAATAGGTGCTGGGTGCAAGGCTTGTCTCATTTTGGGGGATAGGCATCTAAAAGCCTCACTTTTCAAAGCTGTCTTTGTGGGTCAGGGCACAGGATGAGGGCTTGGATGTCAGAGCCCACATTGTAGAGATCTGCTGCCAGTTAAGCTGAGTTCTTTCAGCCCATGTAGGTAGGTCACAAACACCCAAAGTTAAGCCATCCTGAGATGTGGGCAGCAGGAAGGTGGAACTTCCCGTAACATGTCAGGTCAGGGTTGAGGGTACAGAAAGGTAGACAGGCTGGAAGGAGAGATGACCAAACTCAAATCCCAAACAATGACCCTTCAGTGAGCGTCCCTGTAGGACTGTGGGCCACAGAACTGGAAACTGGGATCTTCTCCAAAGATCTAGGCTGTTGGGTGTCAGGTACAAGTGGGACCTGGCAGGTGGGCGGTAGATCAGACCTGGTGTGTCAGCTCAGGCGAGAAAGGTGTGCCATCTGATCTCGCTCGTGTTTCCTGTCAGGTGTGGGCTGAGGCAGGTGATGCTGCTTGAGACGGCGGATCCGTGTCCTGCAGGGAAAGCCCTGCAGGAAACTGGGCTTCCAGATCTCCCCGCAGCTCCAATTTCCCCTCTGAGGAGCTACCCCCTCTTAGAAGATAGGATCTAGAGCATACGCCATCCCCAATGCATCATAATATAAAACTCGTGGAGGTGCCCACATACATCAATGGCAGGAAGAGGGGTGGGGTTTGTTTTATGACCTGGTAAATCTGGATCATTTATTTTGATTCACCTTACATCTAACTCTACCCAATGTTAGTATATGTGCTGCCGAAGCGAGCACTAACTCTACCCAATAATGAGAGATGTGTATGCATAAATTTGGCTGGCTTAAGCCCTAGGAATTTTCTAGTGCAATTTTAAAAGTTTCTTATTACCTCCCTAGAGTCATCGCCTTTATTTTATAAGTCTGGTCAGAAAATCTTGGACATTTGAAAGATTTTTTTCTTGGCCTGAAAAACAGCTTTCAGTATTGGAATGGGGTGGAATCTCCCTGGCATTGTTCATGCCTGGGCTATGGCACAGCTTCCGGAAGGGTCTGTCAATTATTTCTCAGCAGGGCTGGCTGGAGCTTGTGCAGACTGCGCTGTGGGACTGAGATAAGAAAAACCCCCAATTTTTCATAATTAAAAATACTTCCTCCTTGATTTTCAAATGAGGAAGAAAAAGGAAATCTTCTGTCCAATACATTTACAGATGCATTCTTAACATCTGACTATAAGGTTAATATTAACCCATTTGTTCAGTCATTCAACAAATATTCACTTACAGAAAGCCATCCCTGCCTTTTGCAGAACAGCTGCTGGAGGCCATGCCCTGTGCTTGGCACTGGGAAGAGAGAACGTGGTTCCTGCCTTCACTGGCTGAGAGCCCCATGGGGCAGGTGCTACCCAGAGGGAGAGAAGAGAGGAAAGAGGGATGGAGCATGAAAGAAGGGAAATGCTTTTATGATGGGCTCCTTGGATGACTTACTAGACATTAACAATATGGCTGGGTTCTGATTCAAAACGGTAAACCTAGCATATATATTTATCTCTCCTGCCTCCAAAATCACCACTGGAATAATATTAAAGAAATGTAAAATTAACAACAAAGGGGAGGGTGTGTGCAGAAAAACTACCAGAAGGCAAGAGATTTTTATGGGTTTCAAGAAAATGGATAGCAGACAGCACTGGGTAAAGCAGAGTGGAGAAAGCTGCTCTCGGAATAGCCCAGGAAAGGGCTGCAGTGGAAATGGCAGCTGTTCTTGCCCTCCGAGCCTGGGTGGCGATAGAGGGTTAAATGCGGGGCACATACAGACATAGAGACAGTGTGCCAGCTGGCAGTAAAAGAAGAGAAACACTTACTAAAAAGCTGAACTATCGACCAGGGCAGGGCTGGATCTTGTAGCCTGAGCTCTGCACACCAGAATAAAAGCATCCTAGCCTGGGTATGAGAGTGGGCACTGCCACATTTGTCTGCTTCTCACCCTTGAATCTCAAAATAAAGTCTGCCATACATATGCTTTCACCCAGATCTCATATATCTAGTGCCCAGGCACCCAGGGAAAACAGAGCCACACAGAAGAGGAAGCAATTCAGGATAGTGATTTCCATAGTTCAACCAAGTCCTTCATTTATAAATATACGTAGACAACTAAATATCACTAGGCATTTAAAAAAAACAAACAGTATACGAGAAGGGCACCAACAGGAGCAAATACGAGAGGAAACAGAAGTGAACAAAAGATAACTTCAAAAAAATATTTGGCATCTCAGTGTGATTTAATAAAATACTGTTTCCATAAAATAAGAACCAGAGGCCATGAAAAAGAACAGAAAGGAGATGGCGGAATTTCTGGGGAATCCAGACCAAGGCCATTCTTTCCCTTTCCCTCTGGGAGAAAACTCCAGAAGAAAGTGTGGACTATGTTAGGACTCACCAGTAGACTCTATCCTGGGATAGTCCAACCTCAGCAGCACAAGGATTGAAATCTAACGAGAGAGATTTCAGATTTTTTAAATGAGGTATAATTGGCATATTATAAACTATATCCACTGAAGTGTACGATTCAAAAGCTTTCAGTATGTTTATGAACATGAGCAACCAACACCCCTTCTAGACAGTTTCATTACTGCTGAAAGAGACCCTGTACCCGCTGACTGTCACTCCCTGTTCCCCTGCCGCCCTAGTCTCTGGCAACAACTGATCTTCACACTGAGTTTAAGCAAAGGATTTTTTTTTTTTAAAGATTATTATTATTTAAATTTATTTATTTATTTTTGGCTGTGTTGGGTCTTCGTTTCTGTGCGAGGGCTTTCTCTAGTTGCGGCAAGCGGGGGCCACTCTTCATCGCGGTGCGCGGGCCTCTCACTGTCGCGGCCTCTCTTGTTGCGGGGCACAGGCTCCAGACGCGCAGGCTCAGCAATTGTGGCTCACGGGCCCAGTTGCTCCGCGGCATGTGGGATCTTCCCAGACCAGGGCTCGAACCCGTGTTCCCTGCATTGGCAGGCAGATTCTCAACCACTGCGCCACCAGGGAAGCCCTAAGCAAAGGGTTTTGATTACAAGATACACTTTAATTTTTAAAAACCTTAATTTCTTCTGCCCCCAGAGAAATTCTGTTAATGTAATTCAGCACATTAACAGAGTAAAAGAATACAGTGATCTCAACAGGTGCATTAAAAGCATTTGATAAAATTTAACATCCACTTATAATTTTTTTAAAAAATAAATTTATTTATTTTATTTATTTTTATTTTTGGCTGCTTTGGGCCTTCGCTGCTGTGCGTGGGCTCTCTCTGGCCGCGGCGACCGGGGGCTACTCCTCATTGCGGTGCGCGGGCCTCTCACTGCAGCGGCCTCTCCCATCGCGGAGCACGGGCCCCAGGGGCGCGGGCCTCAGTAGCTGCGGCACGCGGGCCCAGCAGCCGTGGCCCGCGAGCTCCAGAGCGCAGGCTTAACAGTTGTGGCGCACAGGCCCAGTTGCTCCACGGCATGTGGGATCTTCCCAGATCAGGGCTCGAACCCGCGTCCCCTGCACTGGCAGGCAGATTCCCAACCACTGCGCCACCAGGGAAGCCCCAGGTTTTTATTTATAGACTTTATTTGGAAAATATCCTTATTAAAATTTTTTAAATTTTTATATAATTATTAAAAGTCACTTTCAATTTACAGTTTTTACAAAATATTGGCCACATTCCCCATATGGTACAATACATCCTTGTAGCCTATCTCACACCCACTAGTTTGCCCCTCTCCCTTCCCCACGCCATATTGCCTCCCACCCCCCACTGGTCATCACTAGATTGTTCTCTATATCTGTGAGTCTGCTTCTTTTTTGTTCTATTCACTAGTTTGTTGTATTTTTAATATTCCACATATAAGTGATATCATATAGTATTTGTCTTTCTCTGTCTGGCTTATTTCACCTAGCATAATGCCTTCTAAGTCCATCCATGTTGCTTCAAATGGTAAAATCTCATTCTTTTTTATGGCTGAGTAGTATTCCATTCTGTGTGTGTGTGTGTGTGTGTGTGTGTGTGTGTGTGTGTGTGTGTGTGTGTATGCGTGTATATCTGTATATCTATCTATCTATCTATCCTCTATCTATCCATCTATTTATTTATCTATCTCACACCTTTATCCATTCATCTGTTGAAGGACACTTAGGTTGCTTCCATATCTTGGCAATTGTAAATAAGGCTGCTACAAACATTGGGGTGCATGTATTTTTTTGAATTAGTTTTTTTGGGTTTTTTTTTTTTTCAGATATATATCCAGGAGTGAAATTGCTGGGTCATATGGTAGTTCTATTTTGGGTTTTTTGAGAAACCTCCATACTGTTTTCCACAGTGGATGCACCAATTTACACTTCCACCAATAGTGCACAAGCGTTCCCTTTTCTCCACATCCTTGCTAACATTTGTTATTTGTGTTCGTTTTGATGATAATCATTTTGACAGGTGTGAGGTGATATGTCATTGTGGTTTTGATTTGCATTTCCCTGGCCATTATCCATGTTGAGCATCTTTTCATGTGCCTGTTGACCATCTGCATTTCCTCTTTGGAAAAATGTCTATTCAGTTCTTCTGCCCATTTTTAAATTGGGTTGTTTGTTTTTTTTGATGTTGAGTTGTATGAGCTGTTTATATATTTTGGATATTAATCCCTTGTCAGTCATATCATTTGCAAACATTTTCTCCTATTCAGTAGGTTGTCTTTTCATTTTGTCTATGGTTTCCTTTGCTGTGCAAAAGCTTTTAAGTTTGATTAGGTCCCATTTGTTTATTGATTATTTTTGCTTTTATTTCCTTTACTTTAGGAGACAGATCCAAAAAAATATTGCTTCGATTTATGTTGAAGAGTGTTCTACCTATGTTTTCCTCTAGGAGTTTTAGAGTATCTAGTTTACATTTAGATCTTTACTCCATTTTGAGTTAATTTTTCTGTATGGCGTTAGAGAATGTTCTAATTTCATTCTTTCACATGTAGCTGTCCAGTTTTCCCAACACCACTTATTGAAGAGACTGTCTTTTCTCCACTGGATATTCTTGCCTCCTTTGTCGTAGATTAATTGACCTTAAATTAATGCGTGGATTATTTTTTAAATTAAATGCATGGATTATTTTTTAAATTAAAAAACTGTATTTCCTTAGACCATACATCAGACAGCTATAAAACGTCACTTAAAACAGAATAACATTTAGGACAGCTATAAAAACAAACAAAAGTAAACCCAGCAACCTAGAAATAAATCTAAAAAAAGATATGCATGATTTTTGTGGAGAAAATGGTAACATTTACTGAGTGACATTTTGGAAAACCTAGAGATATGTCATGTTCATTGATAGACTCAATATCATAAAGGTATGAATTCTCCCAAAACTGATCCATAGATTAAATATAATTTTCATTTTTTAGATTAAAAAAATTTAAAACTCCAATAGGATTTTAAAGTTAAACTCAATGAGATTATTCTAAAATCTACATAGAAGAATAATAGACTAAGAACGCTCAAGAACTCCTTGGGGGAAAACCAGATCGGGCGGGGGCAGTGGGGTGTGGGGCAGAGCTTGCCCTCTGGATCCCCAAGCATGTCACACAGCAAGGGCTACTAAGGCAGTTTTGTGTTGACTCGGAGATGGACATGCAGAGCTCAGGGAGCAGAACAGAGAGGGTCCAACAAGTCTTGCCCGTGTGTGGGAATGTGATGTCGGCAGAGCTGGCACTGAAGGTCAGTGAAGGAAGGATGAACTATCTAATGAATGGAGTTGGGGTAATTCTGACTCCCCAGGACTTTAAGATAATAAATCTGTGTTTTTCAAAGCCGCTGGTTTGTGGAGAGGTGTTACAGCAACCACAGGAAAAAAATACGGTGGCCTTGCCCCTCCATGTGGAATGTGCTATCTGTTTTCTTTGGGTCTCAGTCAAAACTTCCATTTCAAATAATTCTGAAACCAGAATTCTGTATCCAGCCAAATGATCATGAAGCTTATGGGAAAATGAAGACATTTTCCTACACGGAAGGCGTTAAAAACATTTATCTCCTGTACATTAAGAGAAACACACACAGACACACAGCTACATAAGGATGAACTCTAGCAAACTTAAGGAAGGGATCTACTAAAATCAAAGCACGAGCTCCAGGAAACTGGATCTAATTCAGGTGTATGAGGGAAATAAATGTCAGGAACACAGCTTTGCAGTGGGCCTGGAAAACAGGAAAGAAAGGAAGAGATTAAAGAATGACTTTAAGAACACAGCAGTTTCGTGTTGAGGTGTCAAATCATCAAGCAGGGAGCAAGAGGAAGTGTCTGTGGCCGGCTTAGGTACCGTCAGGTTGTAGCTATGCAAAGATGGTTAAAGCTGATGTGCTACTGCTTTCCCAGTAGCTGGAGTAAAACACAGGGCCAAG
Organism: Balaenoptera physalus; assembly: GCF_965194825.1. Taxonomy (NCBI): domain Eukaryota; kingdom Metazoa; phylum Chordata; class Mammalia; order Artiodactyla; family Balaenopteridae; genus Balaenoptera; species Balaenoptera physalus. The sequence goes on from NC_138894.1 coordinate 90,329,629, forward strand.
AGGATTTGAAGTAATGCAAAACCATGTCTGGTAAAAATGTTAAATCAACAGTGGCTTAAACCCAACTTTGTTACTATGTATCTATCTTTTAAACATACTTCTGAGTTCTGTTTCTTTGTTCACGATTTTGCATGTCTCTTCATGAGTGAAATTTTTTTCACGTGTTAGTAGGTAGTAGCAAGGTTATTCTGACATAAAATCAATTGGGAACAGTATCATATTTTCCGAATCTCTAGAAGAGTTTTAGATTGGAACTATTTCTTCTGGAATGATAGATAGAACTCATTGGTGAATCTGTATGATGGGGAATTTTCTTTGGCTTTAATTATGGATTCAATTCCTTTCATCATTAAATAACTATTTATGTTTTTTACTTCTTTTGTCTATTTTGATAAGTTCCTTTTTTTAATAGAAAGTTTTTCATTTTTCTAAATTTTCCAAGTTATTGACATATAAAGTTGTTCACACTTTTTTCTCATTAACATTTTAAGAACTGGAGGATCTATGGTTATGCCCCTTTTACCATTTTTGATACTGGTTATTTATGCTTTCTCCCTTTGGAAGAAGCTGGTGAGATTGGTCATGAAACAAAGAAATAAATAAGGAATTTTTTAAAAAAAGAACAAAGTAGTTTCTGTTCAGCAAGCTCTCTGATAAAGAACCAGGAAGATCCTACTGATAAAAAAACACAGTTATTTTTCTCTCAAAAGTAAAAAAGAACTAGAGGGCTTCCCTGGTGGCGCAGTGGTTAAGAATCCGCCTGCCAATGTAGGGGACACAGGTTCGAGCCCTGGTCCGGGAAGATCCCACATGCCGCGGAGCAACTAAGTCCGTGCACCACAACTACTGAGCCCACGTGCCACAGCTACTGGAGCCTGCGTGCCTAGAGCCTGTGCTCTGCAGCAAGAGAAGCCACTGCAATGAGAGGCCTGTGCACCGCAACGAAGAGTAGCCCCCGCTCACTGCGACTAAAAAGAAAGCTCGCCTGCAGCAACGAAGACCCAATGTAGCCAAAAAATAAATAAATAAATAAATAAATAAATAAATAAATAAAAAAGAACTAGAAACCCAAGAAAAACAAAAAACGGTACAAGAAAGTTGTGGCAGATACTGAATCCACTTGATCTGTGGACACAGAATACTCCCTTCTTCCATCATGGGAAATTATACACAAGAATTCTTGTGCACAGACGTGAATCCTGCCACGTTCACTTTACAAATTTCAGGCTGTACATGACAGTCAACATTCTTTGATTAGATGAATTAAAAGAGAAAGTAAAATGAGGATTTTATGACCCACTTTGTGTTGACAGCTGAGGAATTTCCTGCCAGAATGTAACGGGAGTGGGGAGCAGCCGGAAATGCTGTGCAGGGCGAGTTACCTGACAAACAGAATTGTCCCTGCCATTTGTACCTGACAGCGTAGCATTCCTGGTACCAAGATGTGGGCTTTGAGTCCAGCTGATTTTGTTGTGGGAACTTGGCCTCTCTTCACCGGTGCCGAATAGAAACGTGGAGACAGAGTTTTGGGTGAAGTAGAAAAGAATAGGTTTACTGCTTTGCCAGGCAAAGGGGGCCACAGCGGGCTAATGCCCTCAAGAGTGTGTCCCATTCTGGAGAGGGTAGTGAGGAGTCAAGGAGTGGGGAGTGATCAGCTCGTGGACATTCTTCTGATTGGTTGGTGATGAGGTAATAGGGAGTCAGCATTATCCACCTTCTGGTTCCAAACGGTCTGGGGTCTACATGCTTATGGGCAGCATACAGTTCACTCCTCCCACTTAATGGGGGTTTCAGTATCTGCAAAACAGCTCAGAGGAGATGGCTCAGTATATTATCTACAGTCCTTGAGGAGGAACTAAAGGTCCTTGACTTTGTTTAATGGCTAAAGTATTATTATTTTGTCTTGCTTGACTGTTTTCCTTTCTTTCTGCATTTTGTCACTTCGATTAAATTTATTCTTTGACTAAAGTTTTTCTACAGACAAAAGGCAGGCGGAGGACATGGGTGGGAGTCAATTTTGGGAAAGTCTCATAGGGTCCTGCTCAGTTACAGTTTCAGAAATCCACAGGGAAAATGCCCATTGCAGTTGGTTGCTGTGGAGTATTAATCATTTTACGTGTCAGATTTGACCCATGTTATAAGCTTCTTTGCTTCCTTTCAGAAGACAGGGATGGCCACACAGACAGACATGGGGCGACCACGAACCTGGTGTGCAGGACGGCAGGGGGGACCCAAGGATGCAGACCTGCCAGAGGTGGCACCACCTCATGGGGAGGAAGCTTCTAATGACATGGAATTATGTTTCCTTCTCTGTGTATTGAATCACCCTTCTTTACCGACGATAATATTTGTATAATTATAATATCAACTCCATTGACTTTAGTTTTTTAAAATGAACCTATAGGCAATTAAGTTGTTGATACAGGGTTAATTAGAGATACATAATTATCTAGATATAGATAATTAATAAACATAGTAATATTATAAGGCCTGATAAATTAAAAGTAATGATAGTGCTGACAAAGCAGGGAGCCTGGAAGATGGAGCAGGGGAGAGTAGCGTCGGAGAAACATTTCCTTCACCTTACGTAGTAGAAAACTGAGGAACACTGTCTATAGTTGTTGAAACAAGAGATAGAGGTTTCTGTTTATTTTTAGAGTCAAATGCATTAAATTAATCCAACAAAAACTATTGTTATAACTAAGAAAATTCTGGAAGATAAGAGAGGTAAAACATAGTGTGAGCTAAATATTTATTTTTAGAGTCAAATGCATTAAATTAATCCAACAGAAACTATTGTTATAACTAAGAAAATTCTGGAAGATAAGAGAGGTAAAAGATAGTGTGAGCTAAATATTTCATCTGTAGAGTCAGGAGTCAAATTGCAAAACAGTGATATTTGTATATTGTCAGGGGAACCAAGGCTAGGTGATGGGGAGGGATAGGGGACATTTCATCTTTTAAATATCATGTTGGTTTTTTAATTTTTTTAACCATGTGTGAATATTTTTTTTTCTCTTGCTCTGTCTCTCTCCCTTTTTCTTTCTCTCACAGATCCAAACACTCTGTGAATGTTAAAAAATAAAAAGCAGCTGTTCTCTTTCAAAACTTGGCCTCTTGAAATGTGAAGATGTGTGAATGGAGCCTGCAGGGAGACAGGCAGCACAGCAGGTGATAAAGCAAAGGACCCGCCAGGTGGGCGGTGGGCGTGGTCCCGCAGGAGGCTACAGGATGCCTCTTACTGAGGATGCGTGTTGGATAGACAGCTGGGTCAGGAATCACGTCTGCCTCTGGTTCTGGGCACCTGTCTCACCCCGTCTGAGCGCTGAGGGCGGGGTCCCAGCTTGGGGCCACTCACAGCTCATCTGGCGTGCGAGCTTTCTCCCACACCTTATAGCCTGCTCTGGAACCTTCTTCTCTGACTCGGAGGCCAGCTCCTCCATCAGAGGGGATGCAGGATCATCAGTCCCATGTCTGAAAGCTTTGGGGAAAGGTTCACTCTGATCCAGCCTGGTTGTTTGCTTTGTTCCTGTGCCCCCCCACCTCACCCCACCCCTGCCCCAGAAGCCACGAAGTCATCCCTGGGAGGTCCCAGTGTGACCAGAGGCCTGAGGGGAGGGAGGAGGCAGAAGGGCCAGCTTGGAACATCTTCTCAGGAACTGGATGCTGGGGTAGCGGAGCGACAAGGTCTGATTTCTACTTGAGAGAGACCACAGCATCCCAGGGGAGCAGAGCCTGGCAGGACCCACTGGAGGAGGGAAGACCAGCTTGCCCCTTCCCAGTGACACGGGCAGGAGGTGATGGGGCCCGCAGAGGCAGAGCTGTCATGAGGCCGAAGGACGAATCAAGTTTCCCTGGATCGGGGAGGACCGACTTCACCTCCTCCCGGACCCTCACAGCTGCCTTGTGAGAGATGCGTTTACAACTGCGGTTCTGGGGTCAGGTGTAAACGTGGGCTCGTGTCCGGCCACGCACACCTTTGTCCAGAGAATAGCGACCGAGAGGTAGTGCGGACGGCAGGACACACCAGGTGCGCGAGACCTTGACCAGGTCCAAAGCTGGAGTCCAGCCCCACCCTCACTGGGCTCTGTGCTCTGACCTCTCGGATGAGCCCCCGCTCCATCACTGGAGATTTTCAGAAGTTAAATTCAAAGTTGCTGGTGGTTTTGAGTCACCTTTTCTTCTTCTTCTTTTTTTTTTTCAATAACGACTCCTGAGTGAAAATTAGGCTGCTGTGTGGGTAGCTGTTAAGGGTGCCTCACTTCCACTCCGGAGAGCTGCCCACACAGCAGATTTTAGTAGCACTTGAAGCGGGACCTGATTTTGCCTCTCAGCTGCTGTATTAAAATAAAAAGCCCTTAAGCTGATTATAAGGATACTAATTTAAATGTACGGATACCACTTCCGTGACGGGAGAAACGTCTTCATTGATTCTCTGAGACCTCATGTCCTCTATGGGGATGCACGTCACATCCACCTTCTGATGCTTTCTGGCACAGAATGGTCTGGGGTGGGGAAGGGCAGCTGTGGAAAGAACACTGGGTGGAGAGTCAGGAGCCTGGGGGTCGAGCCCGGCTCTGATGCTGACTTGCTGTGTGAGTTGTTTTCTTTTTTTTTAATATTTATTTATCTATTTATTTGGCTGCGTGGGGTCTTAGTTGCGGCACGCGGAACCTTTAGTTGCGGCACACGGGATCTAGTTCCCTGACCAGGGATCGAACCCGGGGCCCCTGCATTGGGAGCGTGGAGTCTTAGCCACTGAACCACCAGGGAAGTCCCGGCTGTGTGACCTAAGGGGCATCCCAGCTCTGTTCTCGTGGGGACATTCACATCTGCTTGTTACCCTGAGGCCACGTTACCCCGAGGACTGGATGAGTTAACGGAGGACAAAACTTTGTCCCCTCACTGAGCCCTGGTTTATCCCCATTCCTCACCCTTGAGGCCTTTTGGGGGTGGGGGCCTCCTGCTTTTGCCCCATCCCAAGTTTCTTCGGGCTCCTTTGGAAGATTTCTATGCCTTCACCTCCTGTCAATCAGCCTGTCGTAACAGCCTCTCAGCTAGTCTTGTTTCTCTTTGGTCCACCTTCAGGTGGCGGCCTGAGCGCTCTCTCTAGCATGCAGGTCTGAGAGTACGACTCCCTTACTTAAAAGAGAAGTCTTCAGGCTTCGCTTGGAGCTCCAGTTTGGCGTTCAAGGCTCTCCTTGCTCTTCCAAACTGCCTGCAAGCTTCTTCTCACCCTCTGGGTGGAAGCCTTCAAGTCTCCTCCGGGCGACAGAAGCACTCAGACCTCTCCAGGCAGGTGGAAGTGTGAAGTCCCTCAGCTCCCGGGGGCGCCGTGGCACCGCACGAAGCCTCCATCTTATTCCCTTTCGTACTGAATAACTGTGACCCACCCTCTCTGCGCCAGGCTGTGAGGCTCGGGGGGTCGGTGACGGGGCTAAGCCATCGCGGTAGCCTTGTAGGCACACAGAGGCGTTTGTTGAGTGAATGAATGAACGAATGATCTAAGGAGCCCCTTTTGTTGAGAATATTCTTTTCCTTCTACTGAGCTTTCTAGGTTTAGCTGTGAGCCACACCTTCTGGGGGTGATTCCCGGGAACCCCGGCAGGGAGATGTGAGTCCCCTCTAGGTCCCTGGGTAGACTCCTGTCTCAGCACCAGCAAAGGTTGATTTCACTGACTTGCTCGTACAATCCTGGCGTTTCCCCACCTACTCCCATTCCTGTGGCATAGGGTGAGCCCGGGAACCTGGTGGGGCAATCATGATGCCGGTCTTTTTATCTCTAGAATCTGGGCTTTAACCAGGGGCTCGGGGGAGTGTCCTCAGTGGCTGCCTGTAGCAGAAGGTGACCCACACAACCTGTAGAGGGCTGGGGGGGGTGGGTGGCCAATGCCCCACCAGTCTGTTCTCTGTTCAGGTTGGCAAAGGATGACAGTGCACGGGAGGTGCTCCTTCCTGAGGTCACCTGCCCTCCGCCCCCATTAGCCTGTACCAGACCGGCCCCTCTGGATGGCAAGGTGAGGGCATGCTCTTCTTTCCAAGGGGGTGTGGCAAAGCGCAGAGGGTATTACGGGGTCAGAGCCCAAACGCTGTGCTGTCCCCGTAGCCGCTCCCTTGAACTGCCTCTGGATACAGCTCATTCCATTTCTGACCTGTCTCTCTCGCCTCCAGATCTTCTGCTCACCTGGAGACCCAGGTGTGACGGGTGGGGCGACGGACTCTAGGCCCACGTGTAGGAGGACATGTCAGTGCTAACGTCAGCACGCCTTGCCTAGGGCGAGCATCTATGTTTCTTAGCAGCTTCATGGTCTAACCTCATATTGAGGAAAGGCCGTGTCTCCTCTTGCCTCTGGGGTTGCGCCTTTGGGGAATAACATAATAATAATAATGTTATCGTGCCAAGGAGGTTTGGCTCTTTCCTGCCCTCCCTGGCCTGGCTGCCTTCCCAGAGAAATAACATTAGTTGTCCATGCTTTTTCTCCTTGCCACGTGGGTGACATGGTCCCATCTCTGGAGCATCTGTTCTGATGAAATTCTATTGGCTTCCCTTTCTTCTTCTAATGGTGGTGGGAGGGGACAATTTGCTGGTTTACTGTGTACCTAGTTGTTGCCTCTCCTAAACTTGAGGGTTGGTGCATTGCTTACTGGCCCCTCTATTCCCAGGGACCAACACAGGACTTGATTCCGAGTATGTACTCAGTAGATGTCTGTGGAGTGAGTGAACGAATGAACCGATGAATGCAGGGCAACAGGGGTCAATTATCAGTGAGGAAAAAGAAAACGGAGGTGGGTCTGTGAAGGTGGGATTCCTTGCCCAGCCCAGGCGGCCGGGAAAGGAAGGAGACTGAAAGAGAGCCGGTGTGGCTGCAGAGAGAAGGGAGGGCCGGGTACACGGAGAGTCCTTCGCAGCCTCCTGGAGGCAGACAGGCAGCCTTTTCTGTCCAGCGTCTCCCCTCCCTCTGGTTGTTTCCCGAGGTGCGTGGCAGGCAGCGGGAAGAGGAGCAACGCTGGCTGAGTTGGGGCAGGCTTGCCCCAGGCAGACCGTAAGCGCAGACTTTATGCTCCCCGAGGTTCCCCACGGCAGCCAGTTAGCTGCCTTCTCGGTGAGGTGAGAGCTATTCTCCTTCCTCCACTCAAGGGCAGGGGCTCTACGAGAATCACTTGTAAGTACGAGGGGCACCTGCAAGCAGGGGGGCTGCATTCCACCCCTGGCTGGGGGTCTGCTTGGACAGTGACTGCTGATCTGGTGCGATGCTGGGAGCAGGAGACAAGGAAGGAGGGAGAACAGCAGGGTGAGACGGCGACGGAGTGACGCGGCCTGTGTCCCCACCACCGGGTAAGGACGCTTGAGCCTCCTGGGAGCTGAGCAGACTTGGAGGAAGGTGGCAGCCCCTGATCCATCTGCCAGTGTCCTGCCCAAGAGAGCTGCCTGCTGGGGCACCGGTCCCCCAGCAAGACTGTCCTGGGGGTGGAAAAGGAGGCTGGAGACTGAGCTGGAGCCACCAGCACCGTGTCGGGTGGGAAGGTCTTCATGGGAACCCAGACATGTGCTGGCGAGAGTGCCCTTTGGACACCAGAGGCACAGAGGGTAACGCTGGGCATTCAGGGTAGGCAGAGAAACTGCAGAGAAGCCACAGCCCTCTGTCCCTCTGTCCCCACCTCTTCCATCCCAGAGAGCTGAGTTGGGTCAGTGCTGGAGGAAGCCTGTGGGACCCTCTGCCCGGCTCTTCTCTGCCAGAGACCCTAGGACCACCTTGGGGTGGGGTGAGGACCGGGGGCGAGAGACCAAGGTAAAAAATGGACAGGGGGGCTTCCCTGGTGGCACAGTGGTTAAGAATCCGCCTGCCAATGCAGGGGACACGGGTGCGAGCCCGGGCCCGGGAGGATCCCACATGCCGTGGAGCAACTAAGCCCATGCGCCACAACTACTGAGCCTGCGCTCTAGAGCCCGCGAGCCACAACTACTGAGCCCACGTGCCATAACTACTGAAGCCTGCGCACCTAGAGCCCGTGCTCCGCAACAAGAGAAGCCACTGCAATGAGAAGCCCGTGCACCGCAAGGAAGAGCAGCCCCCGCTCGCCGCAACTAGAGAAAGCCTGCGCGCAGCAACGAAGACCCAACGTGGCCAAAAATAAATAAATTAAAAAAAAAAAACAAAACTACAGACGGGATTTGGTCCCTTTAGTGGACTTTTCCAATCACCAAGAGTGGCTGAAGTGTTCTGAGATTTGGTCAGGCTGTAATTTAGGGAGCAGGAAAAGGAGGATTTGACCCAACACCGTTGGTGGGAGATCACGAAGAAAAGTAGAACCGGTCCATGTTGATTCCTTTCTCCACACGCGGCTGCACGCTGCTCATCAGAATGCAGAGATGCTGCATCCCCTCGCTGACCCCCCAGGGGCCTCGTGAGTTGGAGATTGTTGGCCCTATTGTCACAGGGGTAAGCACTGAGGTCCAGAGAGGTCAGGACCTTGGCCAGAGCTGCACAGCGTGGGAGGAGCCAAGCAGAGATTAAACACAGAGCTGTCAGACTCCAAAGCCCAGCACACGGGAATGTCATTTACTGAGCATCTATTAGGTACCTTTTGCTTTTCCTGGGTTCTCTTCCAACTGGGAGGCCAGCCTTGTTTTATTTTACCAGGAAAGATATTGAGTCTCAGACAGGTAGGTAACCACCCAAGAGTACTGTGCAGGCAAGTATGAGGCTGCAGTTTGCACCCCAGTTGGTCTACCTGCAGATCCAGGTCTTTCTTTCCCCAGTATTCCCAGCTGCTCCATCCAGGGTCCTGCAGGACGCTTAGCATTGCCCAGCTTGGAAGCCTTGGTCTAATCCCCAAAGTGCCTGATTGCTTTGACCTTCAGGCTCAGCTATTTCTTCTGATTTTGGAAATTGCTCTTAACCCCAGAACTTTGCGGTTGGGTCTGAAACCACAGGGTGCCGTGATTGGAGAAAGAGAGCCTGGACCCAATCAGACAACTGCTGACCCTCCCGCACCCATGAGCAAGCCCTCTCCGCAGGACCTTCCCGCCTGCCTGCCTTCTGAAGGTGGACTGGGGGTAGCATGGTTAAAAAGAAGAAACAGTTAGTCGAAAGAATGCCACTTGAAAGTCTGTTAAAAATAAACGCTGAGGCTCTTTCCTTTTGTAAGTGCCCTCATTTGAAATCTCTGTCACTTCGGGGTGTGTTGCCTCAGCGACACTGCCTCGTCTGGGATGGGGGAGATGGATGTGTTCCTGGATAGAGCGGAGTGCACTCATGGATACTTGCTTATATGGGCTTTAATTACAAGTCTTCGACATGAAGTTTTGCTTTTAAAAACTGGAAGCATGCCAGAAAATACATACTATTTGCCTCAAAGTACTAAATTCCCAGAATTCGTCTTCAGTTGTACCTTGGTGGACGTCTGGAGATTCTTGGAGTCCTTCTGGGTCCTCTGGGGTTCTACCTTCACTTCCTGACTTCACCTTTTCCCTGTTTTTAATTTTGAACAGAGTATCTGTGAAGCCAAAGAAATTGTCTCGTATCTGAAGTCAGAAAGGCTGGGTCTGTGTCCCAGCTCCGTCGTTCTCTGACCATGTGACCTTGGGCAAACCTACTCATTTTTTGGAGGCTTGTCCTCGCCCTCTCTAAGGATTCAGGGCAGCTTGGCAGAGTTGTGGGAAGACGAAAAGGCTCAACTGGCAATCGTGCAGTACTTGGAGCCCATTAAATGCTTGTTCATTCATACAATCTGATTTCTTTTGAATTTTCTTTTGAAGTTCTTCTTGCTTGTTCTATTCCAAGTCTTTGTTATCTGTTGGGGATGTTTTGGGGTGCTGATTATTTTTTCTCTTTCTCAGGTGGCAAAAACCCCTTACATCCTTCCTCCTCTACCTCTGTCTTTGCAAGTTTCCCTTTCAGTTCATCTGCTGCCCCTGTTTATTTCCCACTGTCTTCCTGAGCAATACTTATTCCTCCTAGGAGCCTTTGTAAATTACTTGGTTTCTATTATTTCTCTGTAACCAGCATTTATCATTAGCCTCAATCTAACAGGCACATCTGAGATGTTTTCTCATTTTGGTACAACTATGTTTTTCTTCCTCCTACTTCCTTTCATCCAGAATATATTGAAATGTTCCAAAGAAGGAATTGACATTGATGAGATAGGAAAAGGTGGGCTGGAGGTTGTTTTCTTGCCAAAGGTCTTAGTAATTTCTACTTCCTCTCTTCCATCTTGGTATTTGGCTTAAGAGGGGGCGGTGGTGGTGAGGAGGGGCCTGGGTGAAAGAGCCAAAAAGATTTAAGTTGTCATCACAAAATGTGGAGGCCTGTAGGGAAAAATCCCTTTTCATAGCATCAGGGAGACACAGGGTTCGAAATCAGAAAACCCTCATTTTGAACCTTACTGGTGCTTTGACGTTTTTGTTTTTGTTTTTTTTTTTTTTTTAAAGATTATTACATTTCCTTCCAGATCTAAAGACATACGTTTAGATATCTAATGCACCCAGAATTTATGTGCAAGATGTATGGTAGGGCGCCATCTTAATTTTTTTCTAAATGGACAGCCCATTGTAACAATACCATCTGTTGACTTATCTGTCTTTTTCCTTCTGATTTGAAATAATCATCTTTATCATATGCTAAATAGATAATACATAGGTCTGTTTCTGGATCTGCTATTCTCTTCCATGGATTTTTCCATCCACGTGCCAGTATCACATATTTTAATTATCATTGGAAAGCTTGAGTTTCTGAGCCAGAATATCCATGCATACTCGTAATTCACTTTTTTACAATAATAAAAAGGTAGTTGCAGAATCCATTGTTCTTACAAGCCATCTGGTATTCCCCAACACTTGTAAAAATAATGTAAAACAATAATTTAGACGTCTATTTGATTATTTTAGGAATTATTTTGAGTATCCAAGTTAATAAGACATTCACCAAATCTTTGACGTGAAGTAGAATTCCAAACGATTAATTTATTAGATGTTTGTTCCATGGAGACTAGTTTATTTTCAGGTCTGGGAAAACAAGAGAAACTTGGGCAAATTTTCTCTTGTTCTGCAGCCCTGGCACTGGTAAATAGTTTATACCCACCCCGCCTTGTACCACACTGAGTTTAAGCTGGGGCGCTGTGTTCTCCCATTCCTGGCCTGGAAGCCTCCTTCCAAATTCATAACTAGTGCCCTACAGCCACGGTGAAAGCCAAGTAGTCACGGCTTTCCTGGGGTCTGAAGTGGGCATCACAGGCCATTGGCCATCACTTTCACTAACGTCTGGGATCTGTCTACCCTCCGAGAATTATTCTAGAGCGCATCTGTCAGCTTTCATGAATTTTTAAAAAGTCTCCAGCTTTGAAGAGTAAATAGAGTTTGGGTGCTATCTGGGGGAGGGGGGCGGGGGAGGGCATTTATTGAGTACCTGGTCTATTCCTCGACACTGAGATGCTTTACTTGTGCTATTTAATTTGGTTCTTAGGAGTCATGGAAGTGGCTGTGACATCCTGTGAGAGAAAACCCAGGCTGAGGGTTTCCGCAACTCACCAAAGCCAACACCATACGACCCTCATGTAATGAGAGGGGATCCAGCCCCCCACACACACTTTAAACCTTGCGCTTTCTACCCACCTTGTTCTGTCTGAGCCTCTGTTACAGGTCCAGATTCTGCTTGGTTCCAGGCCCAAGTGCCCACAACAGGCTGTGATTGTTTTGTACCTTATCAGTAGGAGAACCAAGGCCAAGGCCGATGCCCATTATTATTTCTGACATTTTTTTTACAACTGTTTTAAGGTAGTGAAATTGACTTGTCATTTTAGGCACAATTAGATAGCTGATGTCCCAGATTCGACAGCTCCCGTATCTTCCCACCTGCGTTACAGCCCCACCTCCCAGCCTGCCTGGCCTCGGGTAAATCAGGGAGAGAATGGAGCAGGCCTCTCTGTGAGCCATTCCAGCCAAGGCAGCCACATCCAGAGAAGCGGCCTTGCGTGTGCTGGGTAGGAACAAGCCCTGGGCTTGGAAGGCTCAGACGATGACCCTCACAGAACCGGCAAGGGAGAACTGCAGCCACCTTTGAATGGAGGAAAGGAAGCTGGGGGAGAGGGGCAGGGAAGGGGCAGATTTTCCACTGCAGGAGTTGCAGCAGGAGGGAAGGAGGAAGGAGAGAGGCAGAAAGCAGAAACCAGGGCTCCTGTGCCAGGCAGCAGGGACATCTGTCATCTAAGCCAGTGTTGGTGGCATTGAATAAACCCAGTGGGCTCCATCTGGACGTCTAATATCTGTCAATAGACAGTTAAGAGCTTTCAGACCTGCTCACCTGTTTGCTGGTTGAGTACACATCACACCCGAGGAGAGATTTACAGAGATATTTTCCTGACAGTTATTTAATTAGGGCTCAGCTATAAATATGCAATCAAATGATGGCTGAAATTGCATGTCCCATCAGAGCTTAATGACATCATTTCATTTCTATTTCATTACAAACAAGGGTATAAACTCTGACAGCAGCCATCACTGGCAACAAATCAGAAGTACTGATTAGAAACCTCCAGTTTGACAGATAGCAGATCGTGGTTCCCCGGAGACAGGGATGAAGAGGAGGAATGACAAAGGGGCCCTGAAACTATTGGGGTGACGGATGCTGGTCATCCTGATTGGGGGGTGGTCTCGGGATCACACACGTCTGACACATCCAGGTGTGCGTGCCAAACACGTCAACTTCATGCTCGCTCCGTCGAGTTGAAGGCCGCCTGCCAGTTGTCATGAGGGCTGAGGCTTCTTCCTGCCTGCTCTTCAGTAAGTTATCTTCAAATATTTTGTGAACCCAAATAAACCCTAGAGTTCTAGGGTCTTAAAAAGTTATATTCTTTACAACTTATATTAACATAAAAGTCAGGGAGAGGAAAGGGAGCCATGTTTCCTGAGCTTTCCAAAGCCACAGCTTTGCCAGCATCCTCTGATTTGACAGTCACAGCAGCTTGGGAGCCCAGGGGTGTCTTCTTCCCATTTTACAGATGACTCATGACAGTACTGAGAAGTGACAGAGCCAAGTGGTGTCTGCTGGAACCAGTCTGACAAATTCCCCCTGTTTTTGCAACATCCCATTTGTGGAACTCCTTATTTTAAGGAGCTACAAAAGGTCACATTGGCCCCTCATTCCTCCCAGCTATTAAGTTCTCTATTTCTCGTTTACCTCGTCAAGGCTTTGGCATATTGCCATCGTGGGGTAAGTATAATTCTGCGTTCTGCTGTTGGCATTTCAGGTTGTTTGTAGATATTTCCCCATGTTGCTCATACTTACCATTTTGAAAACCTCCCTAAATCCTATTGAGTTGCTGCCCCATCATTTACTTAACCCTATTGTTAGGCAAGGAGATGGTTTCCAGTATTTTGCTACTGTATCTGCAACCAGTTTATCATGCCTAAGACAGTATCAGGGAGTGGGTGAGAATACAGCCCTGTGGTCACACTGCCTGGGTCACAAAATAGCTGTGTGAATTTAGGTAGGTTGCTTTACCTCTCTGTGTCACCATTTCTTAATTTATAGAGACAATAATAGCACCTTTCTTGGAGGCTCTGGGTCACTAGAACCGCGAGGCCTGGCTCTGTTCACAGAGTCCTGGGCCCACTGCTTTCCCCTTTCAAGCCGAAACACTTTTGGTGATTTAGAACGTTCCTGTGAGATGGTAAAGTGCGTTTGATTTCCATAGCTGCTGTGACAAATTAGCACAGACCTAGAGGCTTAGAACAACACAAACTTACTATTCACAGTTCTGTAGATTAGGAGTCCAACATGGGTCTCCGTGGGCTCAAAGGAAGTCACGTTCCCTCCCTGGAGGCCCAGGGGAGTAGCGGGCCCCTCGCTCTTTGCAGCTTTTAGAGGCCGCCTGCTTGGCTCCCGGCTCCTCCTCCATCTTCAGAGCCAACGATGCTAAACGAGACCGTCTCACGTAGCCGCCTCTCGCTGCTTCTCTTCCGATTGCCTCTCCCATTTGTAAGGGCTCTGGACTCGCTCGGATAATCCAGGATCTTTTTTTTTTTTTTAATTTATTTATTTTTTATTATTTTATTTATTTATTATTTTTATTTATTTATTATTTTAATTAATTAATTATTAATTTATTTAATTAATTTTATTTATTTATTTATATTTTTATTTATTTATTTATTTATATTTTTATTTATTTATTTATCTATATTTTTATTTATTTATTTATATTTTTATTTATTTATCTATCTATCTATCTATCTATTTATTTATGGCTGTGTTGGGTCTTCGTTTCTGTGCGAGGGCTTTCTCTAGTTGCGGCAAGCGGGGGCCACTCTTCATCGCGGTGCGTGGGCCTCTCACTGTCACGGCCTCTCTTGCTGCGGAGCACAGGCTCCAGACCCGCAGGCTCAGTAGTTGTGGCTCACGGGCCTAACTGCTCTGCGGCATGTGGGATCTTCCCAGACCAGGGCTCGAACCCGTGTCCTCTGCATTGGCAGGCAGACTCTCAATCACTGCGCCACCAGGGAAGCCCCATCTCCCTATTTTAGAGCCAGTTGATTAGAACCTTCATTTCATCTGCAACCTCAATTCCCCTTCCCCACATCACCTAGTGGATTCACAGGTTCTGGGGATTAAGACGGAGCTGTCTCTGGGGACATCATTCTGTCTACACACGGATGGGGCTAGAAGCCCGTCGATCGCATGTCCCGGGCTCCCTCGCCTGGGTTCCATCTGGAGTTGGCCAACAGGAGGCCCTGGGGCCAGATCAGAAGGTGGGCAAAGGTGGAAACCCTCAGGCTCCTGGTGGCGGCTCTGGGGCAGCAGCAGCCCCGGTCCAGCAGCATCGGGGTGAGTTCGGTGGTGGCCCCAACCCAGGGTGCTGATGGCTTCCTCATGTCTGCCTAGCACCCCCTGCCCGCTCTGCATCTCCACCTGGAAGTGGTAGTGGCTCCCCGGTCTCTAGGTCACACCGTGTCCTCCGACACCTTTGTTATCAGCTCTTGTCCGCAAGGCTGGGAACGACGCAGCCTCCCCGTCGCTGGTTAAGCAAAGGTAGACACGCTCGTCACGGGGCTGTTGCAAGGATGAAATGAGGTGGCGTGTAAGTGCCTCGTGCAGGACCTAATGCTTAATACGTGCTGAACACGTTATTGCCAGATGTGGTTTTAGATTTTAGGTTTTTGTTGGCTTTTGCTGTAGTAAGGATTTCAATTTTCAATGAGAGTCAAATGCACTTTTCCGTTGAAATGTCTTCTATGGACTCCATTTTGAAGAAGCTAGCCTCTCTCTGAAGTTGAGATAAATATTCAAATCTATCTTTAGCAGGTTTCCCTCGGATTTTACATATTTAAAATGATTTAACTCCTTGAAGCATCTGGAGTCTATTTTGGGAACATGATATCGGATGCAGGTCTAAATTAAATTCCACATCCCTGTGCAATTAGCCTAACTTCATTTAATAAATAGCCTTTTATTTCCGCAGTGTTTGGTGTTGCTTATTCTGGTGTGTAATAGGTTCTCATATGTACTGGGGGCTCTGGGGGTTCTGATCTGCGAATCCACACA
Source organism: Balaenoptera physalus (assembly GCF_965194825.1). Lineage (NCBI taxonomy): Eukaryota > Metazoa > Chordata > Mammalia > Artiodactyla > Balaenopteridae > Balaenoptera > Balaenoptera physalus. Next base: position 90,345,168 of record NC_138894.1, read on the forward strand.
GCCATATAAGGCCGTTCTGCAGATCTGAGAGTGTCATTCTGCAGCCTCAGATATGAATGACAACTTGTTTGGGTAACTAATTCTCAGAGCACATCATTTTCTGCGGAGCTGGGGCTTATAGATCTATTTCTTTTGTTGTTGGGAAGTTAGATTATTGGAGAAGTCAAAGGCAGATGTGATTCATACCCTTTCATTGTAACCTGCATTTTCTGCTTGGGTAATTGCTGAATTCTATCTTTCCCCTTGTCTTTTAAAATTTTCATGAGACACAGTCTTGGTGACCGTCTCTGATTGTAAATTTCCTCTCAGACCCTGTGAACCTTCTCCATTTGCAGCCTCGGTCCTTGTTTTTCCAATATCATCCCCCCAACTAGACTCTTGATTTTCTTTTCTAATTCAATTATTCTTATGTTTTCTCAAGTGACTTCACTTGCTCAGTTGTGATTTTTACTGCATGGCTTTCTTTTAAATAATAACAATTGTCCTGGTTTATTCTTACTTACTTGCAGTGACGCCCTCTTTTATTTCTTTGAGAAGAGAAGCCGGCAGCTGTCTAAATTCTTACCATCCTGTCTGATGGAAACGTCAGGATGTGCGACTTTGGAAATCTTACTGCCATGTGCCTCGGTGGGGTAGACACTTCACTGGCAGCCATCATGTCTGTCTGCCCTGCTGTCCTTTGCATATTGGTTTGGTTCCCATGCTTGCCTCATTCGTGCTTGTACCTCAGGCCACATGTCCTGTACCAGGTGGGAAGGGCGAGGGAGCAGGAGCTTTCCCTTTCCATAAGGGAAAGGACACAGAGATTTTTGCTTCTATTTCATTGTTCAATACTGCACTTGTTTCCTAGGGCTGTCACAACAAAATATTCAATACCACAATCCGAGCAGCTTAATACAACAGAAATCTATTCTATCACAGTTCTGGCTGAAAGTCTGAAATCAAGGAGTCAGCAGGGCCGTTCTCCCTCTGGAGGCTCTAGGGGAGGGTGCTTCCTTGTCTCTTTTAGCTTCTGGTGTTGCTGGAAATCCTTGCCTTCCTTGCCTTGTAGATGCGTCACTCCAGCCTCTGTCTCCGTCTTCACATCATGTTCTCCCTGTGTGTTTTGATCTCTGTGTCTCTTCTTTTCTTGTAAGGATGCCAATCATACTACTCCCAATGACCTCATCTTAAGTAAATACATCTTCAAAGACCCTGTTTCTAAATAAGATCATATTCACAGGTACCTGGGGTTAGGACTTCAGCATATATTTTGGGGAAACACGATTCAACCCACAGTAAGTCCCATGTCATGTGGCCACCCCCAGCTGCAAGGCAGCCTAGAAGACTAAAAATCAAGTCGACTTAGCTAGACACACTGACATGACCCCCAACTGGGATTCTTCAAGTAAGTAAAATGAGGGATCCTGTGTCTAGTGGGTAACTCGTGGTATCTGCACAACGGTTTAGTCACCCAGGAAGGCTGAGTGCTCGGTTCTGCAACCTCTTGTTTCCCCAGAAATCAGACTCCTCTGGCTCTGCAGCTTTCTGATTATGGACGCGAACCCAAGAAGATCTCCGTGCAAACCTCGATGCCCTGGGACACTGTTCCATAGGATAACCTCTCTGGCCCTCACTCCTAGACTACCTTATCTTTCATATTTTTTTTAACAGACTTGATCTCTTGATTTCTGATGTTGCAACCTACATGAGCAGCCAACGAATCCCAGAAAGTAGTAACAATTGGCAACAGCAAGAACAGCCTATTGTTTCTTGGTGACGGCAGTGGGGGAATAAAATGGAGAGCCTGGGGGGAAGGCAGGTGTGTGTGTCTGAAGTCCTTTTTCTAAGTGATCCAGGGAAAGCAGGACAGTCGGGGCCCCTGAGCCCAGGGTAGACCCCCGACACTCAGGAGACCCTGGAATGCATCCTTCCCCCAAGGCTGTACCGTGTTCATTACCTCTGAGAGCGCGGTCACCCGTGAGGCCACAGGAAAAGTCAAGCTCCTCTGTGATTTGTTCTATGAAAATTCCCATCAAAGTTGTTAAAGCAAGTGTTTCACTTCTTAAAAGGGAAAACCAGTAATGTGAAAACCTTAATTATGCAAAATTGTTCATTTTCTAAGTTGATTAGAAGTAGGAATGGGTTCAAACACAAGCTCTACCATATATTGTGGCAAGTTACTCGACCCTACACCTCTCTGACCCTCCTCCCCGCATGGAGGGAGCGGAGGCACAACCGGCCCTCTCTTAGAAGCTTCAGGCATTATGTTCCCAACAGCCTGCCTGACATCCCTGCTCCGATTCTCAGCAGCTCCCACACCCGTTTCTCTCCCAGCCGTCTTTGCCTTTGTGATGTCAACGTCCACCCAGAGCCCCGGGTAGGAGTCTGGACGTGACTCTTCATTTCTCTTTCCCTCTTTTCATCCACCCAACCCATCAGCAAGCCCTGTGGAGAGGCCATTCTCCTTCTAAAACATGACTTTTCTCCATATTGACTGCCATGAGCTTACCCTTAGTTATTAGTTGTTACCTTAAATAAGGTAATTGATTAATTAAGGAGTATCTTAACCTCTCCCCCGGTCTCTGCGAGAGCCTCTTCACTGGTCTTCCTGATCCTTTGTCCACATGGCTGCAAAAGTGATCTTTCAAGTGGTTAGCAGACCCAATCTAACCCTTGCTTAATCATCTGAGGTCTAGCCCCTTCCTTCCTCTCCCCCCCAGTCCCCTCCATGACTGCACTCCCACCACATTGGTTCTTGAGCACACCAAGTTCATCCTGGCTTCAGACCCGTGCACTGGTCTTCCCGCTGGCCTGATCTCTCAGAGCTGAGCTCAGTAGCGGAGGGATGATGAGGACGGTGACGCCTGTGACGTGATGAGTCATCAGGCCTGTTCTGGTGCCCCCTGCTCACAGCTAGTCATGAAATTAATGAGCAAATTAACTGGGAACTGATTATTCCAAAAATAAATTATAGATTCAGCTTCTTTCTTCTGGCTTCACGCCTTTGAAGTCCCACAACTTTTCCTGAGGAGAATGAAATGAAAAGAGACATTTGCAATTTTAATTTTTTATGTCACTTTTATAGAAAACTACAAAAGAAAGAAGAGCTATCAACACGATCAAAGGAAATAGGAAAATTACAAAGAGGGGGAACGGTACTATTTTGCCATTTTTTTTAACAGACTCTTTAGAAGGACATGAATACTACATAAGAAATCCTACAGACTAGTTCAGGAAAACAGAAAGTTGGTACTTAATTATTGAGAATGCAGAATGTAGGTGGGCTGGGAGTCCAGAGAAAAAGGTGCTTAATCAGTGCAAAGAAGACAGTTCATGGGAAGCGGCTAATCTACTGTGAACTAGGAAACCATGAAACCAAGCTGGTCAGATTGTGTAGGAAGGAGCGTCTCCTCTCTGGGGTGAAGTTTATGGGCGTCATGACAGATATTCCAGCTCTCCAGAGTCTTCTTTGCTTCCTTTTGGCTTTCTGATGGTATTCCAGAGGCTTGAGGTTGCTAGAATCTCATCTAGAGCCCCAGAATCCCAGAATTTTGGCTCTCCTTTCTCTTTCCCCTTTCTCACGTAGCGCATTTCATTCTCAGACTTTTTCCCTCTTCCTTTCTGCGCAGGGAAAGAAATGACCCCTCTCTCTGAAAATGAGACAGAGACATCCAAGATTTATAGAAAGAGAAGCGTAGCAGAATGTGTGCAAAATGCACTAGAGAGAAAAGAGATCCCTGTGGACACAGGACCAGCTGGACTTTGAGGCTGTCTTCAGAGAGGTCTGTACATTCCATGTCACATGCATAGCCTCATGGTAGGGGCCTCTCAGGAGGATGGTGGGTCACCACCTTCTGGGAGAGACGTCAGATCCTGTAGGACGATGCCAGAAATAACAGTAGATCAAGACCCCAGCAGAGCAGATGACTCACTCTACAGCTCTCCTGTAATAGAGAAGAACAAATCTGACTCCATATTGGATCTGTTTCTTTTACTTTCACCTCTGTATTCTATTGCTGTTGCTGTAAGTTAGTCACTAAAGGGATGTTGCCTATAAGCTCAAATTATACATAATGGCCCACTTTTGGGAACCCTGCCTCCCCACCTGTGAATGACTATAGGAAGAAAGAAAGAACACATCCCCTCTGGAGGCTGAGTGGAACCAGGAAATGTTTGACTTTAACTCCCCCCCCGCAATGACGCCTCCTTTTTAGTATAAAAGGAGCCTGAATTCTAACTCAGGCAAGATGGTTCTTTGGGACACAAGTCCACCATCTTCTCTGTCTGCCAGCTCTCTGAATCAAGTCTCGACTCTTTTCCCTAACAACTTGTCTCTCGATCTATTGGCCTGTCAAGCAGTGAGCAATATGATCTTGACTCAGTAACAGTCTCTCTGTCCATCCACCCACCCATCCATCCTTCCTTCCTTCCATTATTTACCTCCCTCTAGAAAAGAGGAGAAATCTTGTAAAGATACAAATAATACTTTAAGATAGATATGTCAAGTTAGTAATAAGAAAGATACGGAAAGGGTAAAATAAGTATAGGAAAGGAAGCTGAAGCCAGGAGTGGGACTGTCACACAAAATACAGGACTCTACGTCCTAAGCACCTACTAGGGATAAGCTACATCCTGGCTCTGAGCTTTCTAGCAGCCAATGGGAACAGGGAAACATGATAACATGATCGTTCCCTTAACTCTCAGTGTCTGTAAGGTAAAAATAAACCCGTTGCCAAGGAAAAGCATGGCTCTGACTGATTCCAAGCCCAGTGAGAGTTTTCCTGAGGCTTTTGTAGAAGAGGAGGGTTGAGGTTGAGCCAGAAACAGACTCCTGGGCTAGTGACTGATGCCAAATACCCCGTTGAGGAGAGATTGTGGTGTTAAATTAATTAAACAAGGAGGCCATTAGATCGGGGTCAGTAGGGAAGGGCCGATGCTGAGGATGGGGATGGCTCTGACTTGATGGGTCACCAGACTGGCTCTGGTGCCCTGGATGGTAAGGGGGAGGTCTGGGAGTGTAAAGTTGCCCAGCACCCCGAGGTCATGCTCTCAGCATGATGGCCTTCTTTGGGGTTCACCAGCGGGACCATGGCAAGAGGCTGTATCACCTTAGTAGACCATGTAAGAAACCCAAACTAAGCCTCAAGGTTAAGAAATCAAAATTTAAGGACAACCCATCACAAACAGCCAAGGAGTCCTTTCTAAATAAGGCGACCGCTTAAGCTGTAGCCAATCAGACAACAAAATTCCCAACAAAAGCTTCTCTTTCAAGCCAAAAGACAAGGAAAGGGGCAGCCTGGCAGGACAGACGATGTGAGACAATAATCCTGCTACTCCAGCAGACACCATAGAAGACACCAGCCCGATCCTACCCAAGCCAGCAACGACCCCTGAGGCACCAGACCCCCCCCCCCTCGCGGCTGTAATGGGCGCCTTCCCTTCCGTGTGGGGAGAAGGACACAGAGGTCGTGGAAGGTGTGGGATGGGAGAGGGAAGAGCAGCGACACAAGGGGAAGCGAATGGGGAGCAGGGGGCTTGCGGCTGCCTGGGGCAGGGGAGGAGGGGTGAGTGGAAGCGCAAAGGACCTGGGGTGGGCTTTTCCCTCCTACCTCCCACCCTGACACCATAGGGCAGGGAGGAGGAGTCAGGCCGGGGGAGTCAGTTCCTGGGCTTCACCCGCCCGTCCTCCTCAGGGTTCCCACACACATCCCCTGCCGGGGGTGGCGGGCACGCTCAGTAGGGGTGTATCCGTGGGAGGGGGCTGCAGTCCTGGGGAAACAGCCCTGCTTAGGGAGCGCAGAGGTCCTCAAGGCCTCCATCCTAGGGGTTTCCCTTTGTTTAACATTCAGATAAAATGGCCTGAGTCCTCGTCCCAGCCCAGTGCCCTCTCCTTACGTCCAAGGCTCCTTGGGGTCATCACCATGTGACTATTCCAGTCCTCACTTGCCCTCTTGCCTTCTGGGACCACTGCCCTCTCCCTGCCCATCATCACCCGGGACATGAATGCCACCCGTTCCCCTTCGCTCCCTGGTGGATTAAGGTCACGGTGTTTATCGCCGATGTCGCTCAAGATTCAGGGGAAGGGAGGTGTTTAGAACTTCAGATGGAAACTCAGGTGTCTCTGTTTGTACAGATGGACCAGTCACCCCCTCACAAGGGGAATTTCTCGCTGGCTCGGGTCCCCTTTTGGATCTTGGCTTCCCTTATGTTTCTAGGCCTCTCTTTCCCCCAGATTTCTCATTCGGAGCCCAAGTCTCTTCTCTGGTCACTAAGATGCTGACAGTAGACAATCCCCAAATTCCTAGTACTTTGTAATACAGAACAATTTAGCCCTCTCTCTGCCTCACTCCTCACCCATCTGGTCTGGGAGGGCTTCCCTGGTGGCGCAGTGGTTGAGAATCCGCCTGCCAATGCAGGGGACACGGGTTCCAGCCCTGGTCCGGGAAGATGCCGCAGAGCAACTGAGCCCGTGTGCCACAACTACTGAGCCCGTGAGCCACAACTACTGAGCCTGCACTCTAGAGCCTGAGAGCCACAACTATTGAGCCCACGTGCCACAACTACTGAAGCCCACGCACCCTAGAGCCCGTGCTCCTCAACAAGAAAAGCCACCTCAGTGAGAAGCCTGTGCACCACAACGAAGAGTAGCCCCCGCTCACTGCAACTAGAGAAAGCCCGCGCACAGCAACGAAGAACCAAGGCAGCCAAAAATAAATATATTAATTAATTAATTAATTAAAAAAAGAAAAGTGATGTCCTGCCTCAGAAACCCAAACGCCCTTCTGGATATTTTCTCCAACAAAAGAGTGAAATGCTCTCCCTTCCTTACGACACGGAAACATGGCCGTCACCACTTTCTTTTTCTTTTTATTAGCATATTTTTCTGTCTCTTATATTCATAAAATAGAGTGTGCTGCCAGGTTGACTAGTGAAGTATAGCAACAAGAAGCCTCCAGAATTTCTCAAAAGAACTTGGCTCATGGATCTCAGGAATCAAGAAAGGAGGAAGGAACCAGGAATTGAGAGGTGAAGACAGAGCAAGACGGAGTTGAATCTGAGGACAGGAGACCTGTTTCTTGGAGAGGCAGGGGGGCATCTAGGCTGGACAGAGGGGTAAGAAGCTTAAATCAGCCGACACTGCCCTGGGCTGGACCTTCAGTGGGAAACCTCTGTGAGGAAATAGGCAGGCTCCTTTTCTTGAGGGAGAGGTGGCAGGATCTGAGCTGGAAAAACTCCACTTTACCTCTGGGCAAGATGTTCTGGAAACGGAGATCCTTAAGATCGAGCTCTTACTTTGGGCCAGGGCTGCCTCAGGGCCAGCTCCGTCCCTCTGACTGCAGCCCAGAGCATCTTTGTGCCCTGACCCACTCCCACCCCTGCCACATTAGGGTCTGCTGTGCCCAAGGGAACCAGTTTGAGAACTTGAACGTGGAGAGGAGATTGGGCGGAGGGCATGTGTCTTCCAGAGGGCAGGTCAGCCGGGGGGCCAGGCCCACTCGGTTCTGAGTGGGTGTTGTGAGAACCTTCCCTCTGCCCCAGTTTTGCTATATTGAACCTTTCTGCGGCACACGCTCCTTGAGCACTGCTGCGGGAAAGAGGCAGGTGTGTATTGACACAACATGTGAGCTTGGAGACGGTTCTGAAGGACGTCCATCAACAAAAAGGCTTTCTGAGTTTTGTTTTATTTTTCTTGTTTGCTTTCAAATAAGAGAACAAATCAACAGATGCATCAGGCAGATGATGCCTTCCTAGCATTTAGCAAAATACCAAGCAGCACTTAGATGCCCAACAGATTCCCTGTTTTTGCAGGCGGTCTGCACGGATGCAGCTCCTTGGACCGTGGGAAGAATGGGAGCTTTGTCCTTCTCTCCACCAAGGGCCCCCCAGGAGCATCTGGTTCACCCCCTGCTCCAGACCACCTGCCACTGAAGCATCTTGGCTTCATCCTAGAGACACCCTAGTGTCTTCACGTGGACGACTGGGATAGGGACCAATGATCTCCAAAAGTCAGTGAAAATCTTTCGGGTATGCGCCTGCAATATAGTTCTACATTGAAATATTTATGTATTCAGTCTACTTTAGTAATATATTGTATACAAAAATATAAATTAAAAATGAATGAGATAAAAACCAAGTTTAAGTGTACTGGGTTGGAAAATGTCCCCTCAAAAGTCACCTCCTTCCTGGAACCTCAGAATGTGACTTTATTTGGAAATAGGGTCTTTGAAGAGGTAATTAGTTAAGAAGTAGTCACTGGAGTCAAGTGGGACCTTAATTCAATAGGACTGGTGTCTTCAAAAGAAGAGGAGAAAACACACACACACACACACAGTGCCATGTGACCACAGACACAGAGGCTGGAGCGATGCATCTACAAACCAAGGACCACCAAGGATTGGGGGCAGCACCAGGAGCTGGGAGAGGTAAGGCAGCATCCTCTCCTAGAGCCTCAGGGAGAGAGTGCGGGGCCCTGCCGACACCTTGGTTTCCGACTTCCAGCCTCACAGAGGGCCTCGTGTCCTTTGTCAGCTTGTCTTCCTCAGTCCTGAGTGTGGTCGGCACTGATACCATTCATGAAGGTTCCCAAGTCAGAAATCTAGGGGTCCCTTGATGTTTCCGTCCCCCCGACCTCAGCAAGTCCTGTTGCTGGTGCTCCTCTCACTCGTTCCCCCCAGACCCCAAGCCTCTGGCTGCACTGACAGTCACTTCCCTGGATGACAGTAGCATCCATCTCTCTGGCCTCCAGTCGTGTCCTCCTGCAGTCCATTCCACAGTGGCCATAGGCATTAGTGGGATAGACCTGTCACTTTCCAGAATACATGGGATGAAGTTCAACTTCCTAGCTCAGCAAGAGACTATGGCAGACACTGTGGATTGACCACACAAAAGCTCTTCCCAACTCCTTGTTGTGTTTTGTTTGTTTGTGGTTTTTTTTGCATTCTTCTTCTCTAGAGCCTGGGAAGCTAAAAACAATTTTTCTAGTCACCTCCCGTCAGAGGTGGCCATATGACCCTGTTGTGGCCAATAAGATATAAGTAGAAAACTACTGGGGAGAGCTTTCACTCCAAATGAAAAAGTCAAAGCCTTGAAAGAATGAAGGGATTTTGCTATCTTCCTAAGTGGGAAACAAATTGTGATGTCTGGAAGTGCAGCAGCCATTTTGTAACCAGGAGGGCAAGGATCCCCCCCCCCGCCCCCCCATTGTAAGGATTGTGGAGGAGAAATACAGAGAAGAGACTAGATCCCTCTTGGCTTTGTGGAGTAGGCCCACTGCCCCTGGATAGCCTACCCTGAGTTACACGAGGAAGAGATACCCTTGCTTGTTACCCACTCTTGTCATGTTTTCTCTTGTTCTAAAATTACCTTTCTCGGGCTTCCCTGGTGGCGCAGTGGTTAGGAATCTGCCTGCCAATGCAGGGGACACGGGTTCGTGCCCCGGTCCAGGAAGATCCCACATGCTGCGGAGCGGCTAGGCCCGTGAGCCACAACTACTGAGCCTGCGCATCTGGAGCCTGTGCTCCACAACGGGAGAGGCCACAACAGTGAGAGGCCTGCGCACCGCGATGAAGAGTGGCTCCCGCTCGCCGCAACTGGAGAAAGCCCTTGCACAGAAACGAAGACCCAACACAGCTAAAAATAAATAAATAAATAAATTTAAAATTAGCTTTCTCAACCAGTACTGGGACGTGGTAGCTACTCAGTAAATGTGAGTTCCTTTCCCCTTCTTCATCTTGCTTGCTGCCTGACTTATTCATCCTCTCTGCTTTCTCAGGAATTTTCTAGAATTCTGGAGGGAAAGTTTATTATGATGGCAGACAACTGCATGGTAAACAGTAAGTTCTACTTTTTTAATTAAAAATTTGTTATTCTTTTTTTTATTGGGTTACAGTTGTTTTACAATGTTGTGTTAGTTTCTACTGTATAGCGAAGTGGAGTTCCCTGTACTATACCGCAGGTTCTCATTAGTTATCTATTTTATACATATTAGTGTATATATGTCAACAGTAAGTTCTTTGTAGGCAAGATGATCCCTCTTTGAAACGCCCTGTGTCTGACTCCTGATAAGGGCTCAGTAATGTTTGTGGATGCAAAAATCCCAAGTCATTTTCTCCCCTCTTTGGCAGAAGTCATGAACAGCACAGCCTTGGGCAGACGTTTGTCTTTCATGAGTCCCCCACCCCCTCTCCGAGGAGTAACTGGGCCGTCTCACCAGCTCAGGACCCCTTGTCCTTCAGCTGTGTGCTCTCTAGCTGCCTCTGTGGGATGCCAACCAGAACTTAAGCTCCTTCCTTCCCCGTTTCCTGGCCCATCGTTCTGCTGCCTCTTAGCCTTCGTCCCTGGATTCCCACATCTAATAGGTGCTCAAGACCTGTTGACTGGACCTCCCACATGGCTCTGGGGTCTGCGGTCCCACTGCCCCTACCTTAGCTCAGGCCTTTGCCCTGTCCCACCTGCAGTACCTGCTACTCCTTTCCCTTCTCTCTGAGTTTGCTTTCTGTCACCCATTGTCAGCTCTGCAGCCTTTCCAACAGGTGGCCCACAGGTCAAGTATGTTCTGGAGACAGACTTTGATCTATGAAGCTGCTTTCATAGTGCATTACATATTTTAAAATATTATTTGCTAACATTAAAAAAAACAGATCTTTCACAAAAATATTCCAATTTCCAGGTTCTTTTGACAAATCAGAGGCTCTGCCAACGATGGGCCGACCTTTCTTCCCAGGAGAGTGGTTGGAGCCGAGAAGGAGCTGCCTCCTTAGAAGGAGCTACCCCCTTAGAAGGAGCATGCGTCCTCTGGTTCCAATGGCCCACCACTCCCGGTCACAGACACAGACCTACTCTGATATGGAAGTCACCCCAATGGGCTCTGCTAGCCTTCGGGGTTTGCAAACCCTGCTTTACAGCCTTCTAATACAACCAGCTGATAAGGCAATCCGACTCGCCAGGGCTTTCACACTAAATGATCTTAATTTTCTCCAGTCCCTGCCCTTATCCAGTCTCTATCGTGGCAGATTTCATAACTTACCAGGAACTTTCATTCTTTAAAAGATCAGTCCGGTCCAGTGTTTTTCACATTGCGTGTCGTGACCCATTAGAGGCCCACGAAATCTATTTAGTAGATCACAGCCCGTATTTTTTAAAATGAAAGAGAATAGGATAGAAAATATCAAGCTGTATTGCATGTAGCAAGGTTAAGTATTGTTTTGTGAAACTTTCAATTTAGTTATTTATATGCCTATGCCTGTGTGTACTGGGTTGCAATGTAAACGTATTTCTTACTCTAGATCCTAGCCTCCTGTTCTCTCTTTAAAATGACACCCAATTCGAAAGAGATGGAGAAGGGAAGGGGGAGGGCGCAGGGGAGTCAGCAGGGGTGTGGGCTTGCCCTGCTGTCAGCAATACCCCAGCCCCTTGGAGGTGGGCAGCTACTGTGGTCTTGTCCAGGAATGGCTCCTCCCCCGATTCTTAAGGGCTAATTCCTCTGGGGTTGCAATGAATAAAAATTCTTGTTTTAAAAACTGAGGTCTTCCACAGTCTGGGCTGGATTTTCACCAACCTTCTCCACTAGAGCCATCTTATCCCATGCGTTGCATCACTTTATTTTGGATGTTAGTGGTTATTACTTGAAAGAAGTCTTGGGCTGTAGCAAGTTTGGGCAACGCTGGACTTAACCAATAAATGGGATTCTTGTCTGTAGGTCTTCTCAGTCTAAGAATTCTTGACATAGTAATCTCTAGAAAATGCTATGGGAAATGCATGATTAAACTCCAAGGTTCTTAAAATCTGAAAGAAGTTTGAATTCGACTCTTGAAAGGAGCCTGCAGATAACTTGGTTTCACTCTTTCCCACCCACCCAGTGAACAATCCCTCTTTATTGTCTTCATTCAGCAAATACACAGGATAATTAGACACCGATTCTGCCAAGACAAGCTCACAGGCTACAGATGTTACTGGATGAAGGTGAGTTAGAGAGAGCCCTGTCTCAAAGGAGAGGGGAGGTCAAATGCCAGAGGCTCTGCACTCAGGAAGGGCTCCTGCCGGCAGAGGGGACCCGTCGTTTATCTGGAGGCGGCTCGGTTAGGCCCTGAAGGCCGTTTGAGAGCGCCACACGTGCAGACAGGGTGGGTGGCTGGGAGGCTTGGCGGACAGAGAACCTGGGCAAATACAAGGGAAGAGCGCCTGGGCCATAGTTGTCTCTCCCAGTTAACCGCTGAATGAATGCTTCCAGTGCAGAGTCTGAATAGAAGATAGGAACTACGGCCTGGGCCAGATGTCGGGGAGCCTCAAATAAGGGCCTCGAGGCTTCCGCCTTTACGCTGTTGGGCAAAAGGGGCCACGGAGGGTTTGGGGCAGTGACGAGGGACTGTAAGACTTTGACCAGCCTTGTGCAGGCGGGAGGCCCTGTCCCATGGCCGGATAACGTGGGGACGTTTCCTGGCAGTGGGCCCCAGACTGCTGTCCTGCATCTTGGTTCCCTGCGACATGGCAGGGGTGGGAACAAGCCCCTGTGGGCCTTTGGGGGTCTCCAGCTCCCCAGCTCCCCAGCACTGGCCCCTGGACACCGGCAACACCGGAACTGCGGCTTTCTTTCTGAGGCTGGCCCGCCAAGCTGTGCAGAACCCGGGGATGCTCTTCCCCTGTGAATGGACGCAGCTCCGGGCACAGTCACCGGACGCCTGGCACCAACCTGTCTTGGTGACCGCGTGGAGGCTGCTTCCCCTCCTGCCAGCGGGCCAAGCAGCACGTTCTCCGGGAAGCGGATTCGTGTCAGCAGGCTGAGCACAGCACCGTGCCTGGGACCGGCTCGCACCGCCCTGTGAAGTGGGCGTCTCTGTTTCGGGGGCCGGGCGCTCACGATGTTTGGGCCCAAGAGCACAGTCCAGAGAGGCAGCTGACGGGGACCATCTCCCAGCCTGAGCGCCAAGTCCTTCCCCCGGGACCCTCAGGGGAGCAGATGCTCCAGCTAGACTCGCCTCCCAGGAGAGAATCCTTCTCGTTTCGTGGCTTCCTGGTCCTCCACAGCTGGAAAGGTCCCCCAGAGATCTTTCAGTCTGGCTCCTTGTCTCCAGCAAGAAAACAGCTAAGCCCCCAGCTGGTGCCGAATGTCAGTCCAGGGCCAAGTGGGAAGCCAGGGGAGGAGCCTGGGGAGGTGAGAAGACAGAGCCTTGACCCCCCCACCCCGAGCTGAGCCCCTGCTGGGAGGTGCAGGCAGCAGGAGCCAGAGCTCAGTGCCAGGTTGCATTGGTCTATTTTTAAGAGGAAGCCAGTGTGAGGAGCCCACATTGTAGACGGACCCCGGGATTTGAAATCCGCTTGAATCTCTGAGACGTTTGTACCCCTAAGCCATAAGCTCCTTTAAGTGGAGCCTACTGAAAATCCCAGCGTTGTTTCACATTATTATTTCAATCAGGAGGCATTAGACTCCATAGATAAGAGCAATATTCTGGAATTTGATCCTTTATTGGTGAAATGATTATTTGGCTGCAAAACCTCATAAGGCCAGTAATAACTGTGAAATCACCATGTGCATTTTATCACTGAGTTGTCCCCTCAGTCTGCATCTACTGAGAAATAAAATAGGACTCTAAATTTGTTGTTCATATTATTTTATCCATAAATGGGTCCTGGCTTAGAAAAACAATTACATCATTCTAATGAGAAAGCAGCAAGGTTTATCAGCATACGGAAAAAGCAAAGCAAGGAAAAGAAACCCCTAAAGTGGAAACTGAGGTCGCCTGATCCGAGGCTCAGCAGACATTCCTGATGGAAGGATTCTGTTCCCTGTGGATACCAAGCTGCCTGCCTGGCCGGGTCTCCCAGGGGCCCGGGGCCCACGTGCAGGCCACCAGACTCACACACACAGACTCACAGGAGGCTGGTTGGAAAACCCAAACCACCGGCTGCGTTTAGGATTGGCTAATGGTGTTACCCCTCCTGGCATCAGACACCCTGGTGCGGTTGTCACATGAAAGCTGCCCCTTCCTCCCAGCCGGGATCTACAGAACCTGGCAGTGAGAGGTCCTCGGGGACTGTTGGAACGGGGCATGCACGGACGCATCTCCAACTTGGAGGCCAGGCCGTTCCTTCTCTGTGAGCTGCAGTGGTAACTGCCGGCTTCCAACAGACACAGTGGGAAGAACTCAAGTTTTGGTGTCTTGTCTGGATTCAAACCTTGGCTTCTCCATTTACCAGATGGATGAGCTCAAGCATGCAATTATGCTCACTGGGCCTCAGTGTTTTCACTCGTAAAATGGGGTTAATATGTGAGACCTGAAATAATGCATAGAACATGCCGAGAGCAGGCGCACCTCACAGGCCCTCAATACAAGGAAGTATCATTCAGGCTGTAAGCTCGAGGAGCCAGCTTCCACAGCACTGAGAGAAGGATGCCGGGACTTTCTTTGGTGTCCACCAGACATGCGTCGTGGCTGCTGTCCGTTCGTCTTTCTGGGTTTCTTCCCTGTGTCTAATCTATGCAGAAATTCAAAGCAAAGAGACTTGATAGACTCCTGAAACCCCTGTTAGGCACCAGTAACAGAGGCATCCTTCCACCACCCTTACACATCTGAACCTTTTCTTGAATGCTTCCAGCTGTCACAATGGGTACTGGGAGCCACCGGTCTGGGGATGCGCCCGAGTGGGAAGCCCTGGCCCTGGTGATGGATGTGACTTCTCAGATGGGGCAGAAGCCTGCAGGTGGACCCAAGGCCCGGAGCTGGGGGTAGATGGGTGGGCTGGTCGGGAGGGTGAGTGCAAGCAGGGCTTCTCAGTCTTGACCTCACACTGGAACCACCTGGAAGGCTTTCAAAACTCTTGCTGCCTGGGTCCTGCCCCCAGGGCTTATGGTTTAATTGGTCTGAGGTACGGTCTCTGTAGCGGAGTTTTTAAAGTTCTCCAGATGATTCTAACGGGTAGTCAGCGTGAGACAGCGATGCAGAGAGCAGGGCACCTGGGGATAAAAATGTGGGCGAGAGTGTGGCAGCATGTCAGCCTCTAGATGTGAGAACACCCAGATGTGCACAGGACAAATAAGACCAGCTTCTAGGCTGGAATACAAAACCTTAGCCAGAGAAGACTGGCAGGCGCCCCACTTCCTGGGATTTGGTCCAAAATTAAAGGGAAATTTTTCTTCATCCTCTGGACTCCCCAAGTACCCTGTGTGGCGTCTGAGCCCTGACCTCCCCACACTGTAGTTATCTGATTATGTCTCTCCCAGGCTGCAAGGAGATTCCAGAAGGCAGAGGTGCTGCCATTTATGTATTATTAAGTCTAAGCATCCCCAGTAATAAGCACCATGCCCAGCCCCTGGTAACGGAGCAGACACCATCATGGTGACTTATTTGATGCTAACTTAATGCTTCTAGATCCCCCTAGACAGAGGCTGTGTTGGTCCTGCTGCCTGGGCTGAAACTGAGCCTCTATCAAGAATCAAGTGATTTCATTATGAGAAGAAGAGGAGCCTGGGGCCCCAGAGGACCTGATACCCTCTCTGATTATTTGCCTAAAGGAAGATTTTCTATAATAAAAAGTAGGATTTCTGGTCACCACAGACTGTTTTAGTTTTAAGGAGGACATTAAGCAGCTATTACATTTTACTGAGTAGTTCCTTAATCTGGTTTATTTTTTATTTTTTGGCTTGTGCTTATGAGCCATTAATTGCTGTGCTAGGGTGACGTTAGCAGCCTTCCATTTGCGGGGGGAGGTGGTAGGAATAAAAGGAACTTCGAACTGCTTTTCTGATTATGAGTCTAGTCTGTCAGCTTTGACCTTTCCATTCCAACTCAATGCCTATTCAACAAAAACCTTGACATTTAAAAAGGCAGCACATCCAGCCCACATCTTTATCGTATAAACCGACCACTTTTCAGATCCTTCTTTTCTCAGAGCCCAGCCAAAAAAGTAGTTTGGCATTTCTGCTTCTTCTGTTCCCTAGATATCTGAAAACTACAGGGGAGACAGGAGGTTGAAAGATAAAAGTGTCTGTTAGCCAATGTCCGTTCCCTAAATGCGCTTGCCTTCGCTGGCGGGTGTCTGCGTGTCTGCACGCAGCTTTATTTTGCTTTGAAAAGGATAGGACTGCAGGTGTCCGGAAGCAAGATGAGACAGGTGGAAACCCACTTCAGTACACCTATTTTTAGTTCAGGTCCTATTGAAGTGGAAGTGATAACTCCAAGGTAACTGGCAAGAGAAAGTGACTCTGCACAGTAATTGTTTTGCCCAAAAAAGGAGTGAACATCCTTCAGGTATTCCAAAGGCTGAGTGAAGGGAAAAACCGAAGCAGGTTACTTAGAAAAGAACCTTTAAAGAAAAAGGAGGCTCTTTAAAGAAATCAGTGGAGTCAGAAAAAGATCCAGTGATGAATAATGAAACCTCTGATTGACTCAGGACCAGCTGTAGGAGCGCTGTGTTACCTTCCTCTCTCCTGTGTCCCCTCTTGGGATTCTAAGCGCCCCAGCAGGGAAACGTCACTAGTTATGGAGTCTGGTCAGTGCTGGAACTTACCACCACCCAGAGGCATGCCTCCGCCGAAATCCTGAAGCCTAGGGTCCACTCTGACCACAGTCGCTAACTCCCTGATCCCTCTTTCTCACTGCTGTCACACCTGCACGTGGACCTTTTGGAGACCTCGCCCCTCTCTCCCTTCTGTACTCTCCACCCTCATCTTGACTTCCTTCCCTCACAGGCATGGCTCCATGGAACAGCGCTCAACCAAATTCTTGCCAAGACTCTCAACTCCCTTGTCCCCTGGGTCACTCCAACCACCTCCCTTCTGGTGGAAAACTCCCTCACGGTACAGGCTGGTGTCCACAGGGCACACTCTGTCCAGCTCTCTCTCTTTTTCTCCTGGGTGAAGGATGACAAGGTAGCAGGGGTCTGTCTTGCCCGCCCCGGGGAACTCCCTCAGCCTAGTCCAGTGCCTGGCATAGAGCACATGCTGGTAAATACGTGTGGAGAAGCATTCCCTTTTCATAGTAAGTGGACACCAGGGCAGAATTGAAGAGTTCTTTTGTCTCTGCCGACGTTTGCTGTATGGTCTGGGATAATTCACCAGTGTCTCTTCCCAGTTTGCTTGAGTACATCTGGGGAGGAAACAATGGCACACGGGTGGGTTGATGGTGTTTTTTCGTTTTAATTTATTTATTTATTTATTTATTTATTTATGGTCTTCGTTGCTGCGCGCAGGCTTTCTCTAGTTGCGGTGAGCGGGGGTACTCTCCGTTGCAGTGCACGGGCTTCTCATTGCTGTGGCTTCTCTTGTTGCGGAGCAGGGTCTCTAAGCGCATGGACTTCAGTAGCTGTGGCACGTGGGCTCAGTAGTTGTGCCTCGCAGGCTCTAGAGCTCAGGCTCAGTAGTTGTGGCGCACGGGCTTAGTTGCTCCACGGCATGTGGGATCTTCCCGGACCAGGGCTCGAACCCGTGTCCCCTGCATTGGCAAGCAGATTCTTAACCACTGCACCACCAGGGAAGTTCCGGGTTAATGGTGTTAATGGTGACACAGGATGAGCAAAGACAGAGCATTGACCACTCGAGACAGTGGTCGATTGCAAGGGTGGATTGAATACCTGCCATAGACACGATGATCTCGTGGGTTCCAAAGAGGATAAAACCCCAGCCCGTTCTAAAGAGGGTAGAGCCCCAGCCTGTCTCCAGGGCTCATCATGTGGTTGGAGGGAAGAGTATGAGGGAGAGGGATGGAAGGAGACAAGCAGACGGCCGCTCTAGAGGGGAGGGCATGGCAAAGGATGAAGTGAGAACACGGAGCTGGGTGGAGGGGGTCTGGGCTCCCATCTTGGCTCTGCCAATGCTCTGGGCAACTCCAACAAGTCACTTCCCTTCCTTCAACTTCTGTTTTTTCCCAATAAACTATGGAGTCGCTCTGGTCCCTTTTGGCTCTGACCCTCCACGAGTGAAGTCTCATCAAGCTGAGGGGTGGCCAGAACTTCTTCCGGGGAATCAGAATATGTCTGGACCACACGGCTTTCCCTGACTTTTCCTCCCAGAAAAGAAACATTCCAGGGTCTGAGGAGAGAGCAGTGAAGAGAGCATTAAATTGACCTTAGCACATGTTCTGCACCGGCTCTGCATCGAGTGAGGATGCAGGAGGGCAGCCTTTTGAGAACGGAAATCCGGAGATCTGAGGCTGAGCAAAGCAAGATGAATCTTATTTTTCTATTTGGGATTTTCTTTCTGACAGAAACAGATGTTCTCTCCATCCCTCATTTGTAAAATGGACCTAATAATCGTGTCCTTGAGTTGTTGCATGCACTATGAGATGACACCTGAAAAACTCTGGAACGTGCTAGTCTCAGTGGAGACTGTTATTCACTTCATCATCCTTCCTGCCATTTAACTTTCCCATCTCCACGGGGGCTGAGAAAAGTGCCCTAGGGCTTTCTAGTTCCTAGCTTTTCTCCTGGAAAAAGCCACTTTCATTATTTTTGCTTTGAATTCAATTGAATTAGAAAAAAATTTATTTCCTGTTATTGCTACTGCGTCTCTTCCTTTCAAAGAATTTCACACAAGTGAATGCAACCTTGGCAGGCATGTAATATCTCAAGAAAATTAAAAAGAAGAAATGTTATTTGAAAATTATAGAAAATTGGCAGGTAATGGGGCGCAGCTCTGATTCACATTCAAAATAGGTTTCCTATCTGGCTGGAATAGGCTTGGGTGGGAGAGGGCAGGCAGAAGGATCTGAAAGACAGAGAAATGCCTAGAAATGCGTCTTCCTTTCCCCTTCTCATCTACCTTTTGGGACAATTGATAACGTCTTTCTTTCTTTTTTAGGGAAAACATAATATTAAAATAGTATGCCTCCTTCTTAGGAATGTTCTAAAGCCCTTGGAATAGCAGATTCTCTTTTGAAATGACCTGCACTTAATACCATGAAAAGAACAAAAATGGAAACCTCCAATTTTCAAAAGATAACCGGTAATCGCTCATTATGAAAGCATTGGCTGTTTTCAGCAAACAAGCGATCAGTTTGGGAATAGTTGTCATTTGTGAACAAAATCATAAAGTTAAACTTCAAACTTTTCAGTGAATCACAGGAAAAGAATACTTTAGCCCACATGGAATATTTTAAGGACTTTCTCTCAACCTGGAGTGAGGATCAGATTTGCCTAAATGCATGAATTAGGTCCAGAAGGATAGAAAGATCAGGCCGGCCAGTGAGCAGGGGCGATTTTTTGTTTTCTGTCACTTGATATTGGATGGTGGCTCTTGGCCTCCTTCTGTGGGGAGAAAGGCAGTGTTGGATTCTCCTCCTCCGGGCATGTTTTGTTTCGCCATCAATTTTAGGTTTTGAGGCCAACCCTTCAAAGCTTGGTTATTTGCTTGCAGCCACCACGTCGACAATTCTTGTACTTGTCACTTGGGGATGATGGAAAAAAGGTGGGGCTTCTGGCCCCAAACCAGCTTTCTAAAGGTCATTTAGCACACAGCTAACTTTCTCTGACAATCATGCACTTTCTACCCAAGTACTCTTTGCACTAAAATGACAAGTCATAGCATGAACAATTTTTAGAGTTTCTGATATATCTTTAAATAACTTCCTACTGTTTCTTTCTCTGTTTGCTTTGTACTACAAAGGTAATATAATATTTTAAGGATTGTTTAGCAAATGCAAATTTAAAAACGAAGAAAGTAGAAACTGCTGCAAATCTTTCTACCTATGGATAAGTGGTATTAATATTTTGGTGGATGCTTTGTGTATGTGTGTGTGTGTGTGTGTGTGTCTGTGAATATACACATATTAGCCATTAGGTCATCAATTCATTTGATAAGTATTTATTAGGACACATTTATCATACGCTTAACTTATTAACAAAACCTGCATGGAACATAGTGTTGTGAAACATAATATTTTCACTTGACATCCTTCTGTAAGAGTAAACAACCTCTTTCAAAATTATTTTTAATGGCCTCATAGCATTCCATTGGTGCAGGCATACCTTTTGGTTTCGAAGCAGCATGTTTCTTGAACTAATAAATGAATACATACAAATTTGTTACTTCAATATGGCTTAATATCCTTTCCCACTCTAACAGTATCTTATTATTTGTTTTAATAGTACTATAATTCTTACAATAGTAAGATCAACAATGAACATTTATGTGGTGCTTACTATGTGTCAGACACTGTTTAACGCTTTACATTAAATATTGTGTTTAATTTGCACAATAATCCTATGAGGTATCTGCTATTATGAATATTATCCATCAGATCATAACATTCAGCCTAAATTCTCAGTCCCTCTATGCACTGGGAAAACTGGACTTTTTTCTCCGTGTCTTTTAACTCTAGCTCAGATTCTTCAAATTCTGGCTTTCTAAAGCCAGAGAGAGATGATAAAATACCTATCATTTTAAAAAGCAATAAATGTACAAGGAAATACAGTTTCAAGCAGTACATAATAGTATACATTTCAGAAGTAAAAACAAAAAATTGCCTGTTTTTGTTTTGTTTTATCTTAATACGTTTAGGCTGCTCTTTTGCTATACTAGTTTGAAGCAATATTCATTGACTCGCATACACGAAGGCTAATAAGTCTGGATTACTTTCACTACCCTCCGCCTCCTTACCTCGACTCCTCCTTGCAATTTTAAAGTAATATTTATACTTCTTCTGTGGTTACCTGAGAACCTAATGGTTACCTACATAAGTTTAAATACTACACGTAAATCTTTATTCATCGTTCCGTCAATTAGAGGAAGTGTCTCTTCCTCTCCCACCGAGTGAGGTGGATAATCAGTGTCCCTGAGTTTCTACCCACCCTGCTTGCTGCACCCACACCCCAGCTTCTTACTCTACCATGGCTTTATACTGTCATTCTTCAAACATGGATATTCTGTCTTGTACTTCTAATTTTTTCAGTCTTCCCCGATTTTCCTACATGTTGAACATTGAAGTCAAACAAACAATGCCTGTAACATGATGATTGTGTAAATGATATTCAACGTAGAACCGGTTAATTGGGAAGGAAGTAACAACGATGTTGCTAATTCTGTGATGCTGGAAAGGAAATATTCTAATAAATGAATTCTCTTTTCTCAAATTCTCTCAGTTGCTCAAAATCACGTTTTGTTTCATTATTGCTTTTGCCTCACAAGATGGCTCACAGTGAGCCCCACTTTCCGGTTCTCATGCCCCGTGTAGGCCCCCAGCCCTCACTCAACCACAGTTGACCCCTGTGACCAAGAAAATGCCGTGGAAGTGACAGCGTGTTGTCTCCGAGGCTAAGCCGTAGAAGACACGGCGGTTTCCCCCTCGACTTCTCCGGGATCACTTGTTCTAGGGGAAGCCAGCTGCCATGTTGTGAGGACGCTCAAGCAGCCCTGTGGCAAGGCCCACAGGGAAGGGAACTGAGGGCTTCCACCAGCAGCCAGCACCAACTTGCCAATCATAAGAGAGGGGCACCTTGGAAGCTGCTCCTCCAGCCCCAGAAAAGCCTTCAGATGACTGAAGCCCAGGCTGACACTGAAATGCAATCTCCTGGGAGACGCTGAACCAGAACCAAGTCGCCAAGCCACTGATTTCCTGACCTGCAGAAACTATAAGAGAAAAAGAAATGTTCATGATTGTATTAAGCATCTAAGTTTTAGGGTAACTTATTCTGTTAATAGAGACTTTAGTACTCGGAGAAAGAGTATGGTCATAACAAAGAAACTAAAAATATAGTGAGATGAGACTTTGGGGCAGCCTTAAGAGGGGTGAATATATTTTGAGTGTGGGAATAACCTGGATCACTGGGGGCAGGAGAGCAGACTGTGGTAGCCAGCCTCCCAAGGGCCCCCAGTGACCTTCACTTCTTGATGTCATGTCCTTGTGTAATCTCCCCCCACGGTGAATCATGGCTGGGCTCTGTGACCGGTATGATACTGCGGAAGTGACAGTGTGTGACTTTCAAGGCCTCTCTTGGGTCACTTGCTCTGGAGGAAGTTACAATGTCATGAAGATGCTCAAGCTACCCTTTGGAGAGACCCACATGAAGAGGAACTGAGTCCTTCTACCAAGAGCCAACATTGATCTCCCAGCCGGGCGAGTGAGCCACGTGGGAAGTGGATTCCCCAGCCCGAGACAAACCTTCAGAGGCCAACATTTTGCCTGCAACCTCCCGGGAGCCTGTCAACCAGAACCACCAGCGAAACTGCCCTGACCGGCAGAAACTTGTGAGTGACAATAAATGTTCATTGTTGCTTTAAGCCACTAATTTTGTGTCATTTGTTAGGCAGCATAGACCAACAATACACCTTTCTATTTAGGTCATGGCTTTTTCGTGAAGTGTATTGTTTTTGCTGGCGTTTATAAAATACCCTTCATTTGATGTTAACAGGAGAAACATGCTTTCTTCACTATCATGTTTTGGCTTCTTTGTCAAATTCTTTTTGGAATGATCAGTTCTGGACTCTTTAGTCCTGCTGCATAGCTATTGCCATTCAGTAGTTTACCCAAGAAATATTTATAAATTCTAAGTGTCAGGCCTTAGGAATACAATAGTGCACATGATGCCTGACACGGGAAGTGCTCAGTTAATGATGGTTTCATGGCCAGGGGGCAAGATAAAGTGTGCCCGAGGAAGCGATGAAGCTGAGTGGGTATGAATGATAGGAAGAGCAGAGGGGAGGATTCCCAACAAAAGATAGAGCTTGTGAAACCCCCTATAAGGGATTTTGAGGAGCAGCAAGGAGGCCGGAACAAGTGACAAGGGCGAGGGGAGAACAGTAGGTGGCAGGGCAGAGGGATGGGTGGCGGGCAGATCAAGCTGAGCTGCAGAGGCCACCTTAGGACTTTAGCAGTGAGAACAGGCACTTTTGCTGTACTTTGTTCAGGGCTCCTGGAACAGTGCATACAACAGGTGCTGGTTAATGTTTGTTGAATGACTGAGAAACCGGATATATTATGAATCTTTACTAATCCCCGCAGCACGCAACCTCACTTCTAACCTCACTTCCAATCCTTCTTCTTTAAGAAAAAAGGAGGGGGAAGGTGAGGTCATCGGGCTCCTCTCCCTCGAGCCCAGCATTTCCTAGAATCATCTTCGTTATCATCCCCCAAGGGCTTTTTAGACTTTTTAGATTTTCCTATTTGCACCAACCCGCATGCAACTTTAATACCACGGATATACCGCATATCTGTTTATGTTCTGTATGGCTTCACTCTGTGCTTTATACATAAAAAGAGTAAAAAACTTTCACCCTGAGGACCAATTTTGGCCCTCTTGGGGGTCATATCACTCATGCTGGGAATTTGTGATCTAGTGCAGCAGAATATTCCAGAACAATTTTAAAAGAATATAAGTAGGTTTCAAAAAACAGAGCTATGCAGCAGTGTTGTGCTAGAAAGGGGAACTTAGTCATCTGAGGACAAGTCTGAATTCTGTGCCATTAACCTTACAGTCGCCCTTCTACCATTAGCCCCCTCCAGATAGCTAAGCTGAGCAGAGAGTCAGGAGTACTGCTGCGGATCTCAGGGAAGCTTTGTCCCAGGATCGCACCCTGGGAGCATGGAGGCGAGACCAGTGCTCGGCATCTGCTCAGCCCTGGGCCTCCTGGACCACACTGTGAGCTGGGAAGCCAGGGTCCCACCCCAGGCAGGAGCCAGTTCACAGATACGGGTGGCCAGTACCTCAGAGCACAGTGACTTCACACAGAGATGAGGGTCAACCAGGAGAGCACTGATCCTTCAACCTAAAAACACCCCGTCCACCTCCCCTGAGGTTCCCTTGATGCCCCAGCCGGAGGCAACCTCGAATCCTGAGCTCCAGTGCCGCCCCCGACCACGGCATCCAGCACGGTCATCGCCTTATGAAGCATTGACCCTTTCGTGCATGTGTTTCTCCTTGTGGAGGGCGTGAGCTGCCCTCCCCTGCCCGGCCTAGCGCTCTGAGCACAGTGGGCCGTCAGCTCACGTCTGAAGCAGGAACCATGGGGCCTGGGCCGGTGCGCTGCAGTTAATGACCTCGTCTGCTTCCAGGAGAAGGTGCTAATTAGATGCGTGGGGATGCAGGGAAAGAACACCCACCCAGACTGAATCAGGTTTAGATGATCTAAGTATTATTAAGGAACAGCTGGACAGCTAATTGTCCAGGGAATAGCGGTTGTATCAAATTACGTGCTAATTTGAAGGAACTGATAGTGGCTCTTTACTGAGGTCTCCCTGCAGGAGGTGAGGGACTCTCGCTGTGTCTTTTAAGTGACTTTCAGAGTCTCTGTACAAGCTGCTTGGCTCAGTCACCAAGGTTTTCCCTGCAGCCTCGAGTACCCAGTCCCACCCGGCATCCCAGGAAGCCCACCCTGGAGTCTGAGGGAGAGGGAGGTGGGGAGAGCGTGCTTTCTTCCCATCGCCGAGCTCTCCCAGTGGATTTGAAGCCTTTGACAGGTGGTCTTGGCCTTCTGGACCCACCACTTGAGATGGGGCCTCCCCTTCCGCTCCCCATGAAGAAAAGCATAGGCACAGCCTTGAGCAACAAGACGAATAAGGAGTAAGGCTGGAGCGTCTGGGCCTGAGGATTACAACTGCGGCAGAGCCTCCGTGCGCCAGAGGAGCTCGCGTGGACAGGAGCAGAGCTGGGTGCGCGAGGGCTGCCGGGCCGGACTCCTGGGCCGCTGGGGTCCGGAAAGAGCAGGCAGAACCGCTCTGGCTGCCTGGGAGCCTGGCCCTGTCATCTGGCCCTCACCTTCCTCAGCTTCTCACTCTCAATCCAAAGTCACAGAGGAGCCGGGATGGGGGCAGCCTGGGGGCCTACGCAGTCCTGCCAAACGTGCTGTGGTGCAGGTCCACCCTTCAGATTGCGGGGGGGGCCCTCATACCATGTGTCTAAATATTACCGAGCTAACAAATTCTTAGATAAAATACATCCCGTTCCATTACCTTGACCAATACCTTTATAATCTCAAAATGAAAAAATAGGTGTACAGCTTACACACCTGGAATTTGATACAACATGAAGATGTCAGAATTTAATTTATTCTGTGTGTCTGGCTGTTGATGGGGTGAACCCATTCTCCCTGAGGCCCCCCATACATGCTCGGCTCTCTGCCTGAGATTCTGTCTCATGGTCTTTTCTGGGCTAGGTCCCCCTCATCTTGAAGCCTCACCTTGATCACCCCACCCTACCTCACCCCATCATCTTTGGTCCAGTGACCTCACTTCTTTTCTTCTTAGAACTTTGGAAATAATAATCATATATGTATTTGTTTACTTGTTTGTTGTCTGCCTTCTCCACTAGAAGGAAAGATCAAGGAACAGGGACTTGTAGCTGAACACCCAGCAGCAAATACGGGGCCTGGCTAGTACTTGTAAACATACGTTGAACAAATGAATGATGTACAATCAGTGGTATGAAGACCTTAGAAATTGCTAGGTAAACAGAAAACTGGTCCAGATGAAAAACATGAGAAACTTACAGGCAAATGTAAACTGCTTAAAACAGGTTTTGTTCGTGCACTCAAAATAAGAAGTGTGGGAAAAAGAACATTTCACTGCACTTCTCATTCATTCATTCATTGCATGGTGGATAACCTGGGGACAAGAAGGGGGTGACATCCCAATGACCACTATTTCACCTTCTCTGAGAAAGAACCCAGCATCCTCAGATAGGCTCCCTGTAGCTATATGGTGAAGGTGTATGCCCCTGCCTTCCAGACAGAATGACGGGCCCAGGGATGTACACCTGTCCCAAGCTGGGCCGCTCACAGCACCTGCCCCTAGGCCACAGGTAATTAATTGGTCCCAGGGCATGTGACCCACCAAGAAAAATTGTGAAACTCTGAAATGGGCAAAAACTGATTGGATATCCTTTCAGTGGGCTGCTAGATGTGGCCTAGGGAACATTTTTGGGGTTATCTGATTCTACACAGGTCTGTGTCTTTCATTGTCGTTGATTATTATTCAGCTTTTTAAAGATTAAAGCTCACTGTGGAGAGATAATGTTGATGCCAGTTATTTCTGTTCATAGAAATGCAGTAATTTTGCCCTGCCAAGTTGCAATTGATTACCACCCCCTGTGGAAGAAGACAGTTTTACATCTATTAGCAAATTCATTTCTGCCTTCCTGATTGCATACACACACATATATACACAGATATGTCTTCTTTGGATTTTTTTTTAAAATAAATTTATTTATTTATTTATGTTTGGCTGCGTTGGGTCTTTGTTGCTGCACACAGGCTTTCTTTAGTTGTGTCGAGCAGGGGCTACTCTTCGTTGCGGTGCACGGGCTTCCCATTGTGGTGGCTTCTCTTGTTGTGGAGCATGGGCTCTAGGCGAGTGGGCTCAGTAGTTGTGGCTCCAGGGCTCTAGAGCGCAGGCTCAGTAGTTGTGGCACACGGGCTTAGTTGCTCCACGGCATGTGGGATCTTCCCGGACCAGGGCTCGAACCCGTGTCCCCGGCATTGGCAGGCGGATTCTTAACCACTGCGCCACCAGGGAAGCCTTGGATTCTTTTTTAAATTTGTTTTTTTTTCATCTTACTGATCTTTCATTAATTAATTAGTTAAATAAAATCTTTGGCCTGTATTGATTCCATATTTTTAGGAGAGTCACTATTTTACTCTTAAAAAATACTAATCCTTTGACAAACCCAAGCAGGACCAACTGGAATTTGGGAATGTTGGTTGCCATATTGTTCTGAGGCAGAAGTCAATCTACAGTTAGAAGGAAATAAAACCGGCATTTCAGGAGAGTCAGAGATGAGAGAGAGAAAATTTTGGAGGCTCTTGGCATCTGTGAGGTCTGGCTGTAGCCCCACTTCGCTGACTGCCTGAGTCTCACCATCAACTCGATTCTCATCTAACCGACTTCAAGTTGGGTTTCCACCAACTGCAACCAAAAGGGGGCTTGTTGATATAGCTCTCACACTGAGAGACTGATTTAAGAAGCCAGGTGGTGTTTTAAAAATCCACCTTGAGCTGCTTGAAAGTAATAGGCAAAGGAAGCAAAGCCAGGTCCCGCCACATAAGGAAAGGGCGAGGAGAAGGGGTGCTTCCGCTGGCATTGAAGGGGCAAAAATCACTCAGAGTCTGGGAATTCAAACCCTGGTGGCTGGCAAGTTTGAGGAGGGAGCTCAGAGCCAAGGGCAAGATGGTCACTGATGTCCTGAGGGCAAAGGCCTTAGAAGTGCAGCCCCAGCAGCTCTGCAGAAGCACGATGAAGTCCATCCTCTAGCTGTGCCTGAAGGATAGACCCCTCTCCTGGGGACTGGAATTCCTGGGTGAGAGGAACTCCCAGCCAGGACAGACCACAGCCAGCACAACTGCCCTGCCCAGGACGTAACCACGGGGGCTTTATTGACAACTAATCATTTATACCCAGTGTTTAAATATAAAATTAAAGAATGAAAGCCACTATGAGGAAAACAAGAGGAACACTGCCAGGCTCGTACCACCCTGTTGTTCTTAGAGCAACTGTGAATCTTTAAGAAGGTTCATCTTTTCCCCTTATAAAGACACCAAGTGGTTCATGTTTCCAAGTTACTTTTTTTTCTTTTTTTGGCCACGTGGCATGCGGGGATCTTAGTTCCCCAACCAGGGATGGAACCCGTGTCCCCTGGAAGTGGAAGTGTGGAGCTGGACAGCCAGGGAAGTCCCGTCCAAGTTACTTTTAAAAACACTTTTTCTTGTGCTTCAACATGCTGCCCCTAATGCTGTCATAATGGAAACCTGCAGTGTAACGACAAGCCAGTGGACCCCAAGTCCAAGAAACTTGGATTTGAACCCTGATTCTGCCATTAATCAGCCAAGTGACCTTAGCTGAGTCCTGTGATCTCCCCGAGCCTCAGTTTCTTCATCCAGAAGATGGGATGCCATGCAGTTATGATGAAGCACGCCAGGGCCCGGTGGGGACGAGGGTCTCCATGTAAAGTAGAGGAAGAATACTGGGGTCTCTGCAAGGAAACGGGGGTCTCTAAATACTCAGTCTTTTCCTGATAGTCCGCTCTCACTTCAAACTTCCAATCCTGGGGGGCAGGAAGGAGGATGCAATTCTTCAGACATATCCTTTTTGATATTTTAACTCAGTGTAAACTGACTTCAGTCTAGAACAGGACCAGCTGGAAATCTATTCCAAGGGCTGGTCCCACGCAGCTGTGAACAGGAAACAGCCCATGCGAGGTGATTTCAGAGGCGCCTTGGGAAGGCTGCCCCTGTCCCACTCCTGCTTCCGGAAAGTCCACCTTCCCGCTTCATCCCTCTGTTCTAAGCTCGCTCCGTCCCCACCCCAGTCAGGGACGAGGGCTCACCTGAAGCTGTAGCGGTCAATTACAGCTCAGAATGGATTCATTTCAGAAACAGCAGGAGCTTTAGAGCCAGACATCCAGGGAGAGGGTGCCAGCTTCACTCAGCAGCTCCGAGCCGAGGGCGAGTCTCAGCCACAGAAGGAAGAAACGGTTGCTGTGAGGGTTCAGTGAGTTACTGCACGTAAACGCCTGCCCTATCGTTGTTTCAATTATTATTATTTAGGTGCTGTTTCCCTGACTGAACCAGAGTGACAGGGGCAGAGGACAAAGACACCGTGCATAGGGAGAAAGGCCTAGAACACGGCGTCTGGCATTCTGGGGAGGTCTGGCCCTGCCAGGGCCACGCAACCTGGCATTCCGTGGGCCCTCTGGCTTAGGTCTCCCTCGTCGGGGGTCCCAGCCCGGTGTTTGTCACCTGCCCATGAGCCTTGAGGTGGGGGGCAGCCATGGCACAAGCCCTGTGAGGAGGTGCCCACTTCCCCTGGTGCACCCAAGCGATCTTCCTCCCCAGGGCCACCCCCCCCCCCAAGCTCCAGCTGCTGCTATGGCACCTCGTTCGCCGAGCCCGGCCACCCCACCCAGGAACTGAGCTGTGTGGGTTTGAATGACTCAAGAAGCAGGCTGAGCAGGGAATGAGCACCAGCTCAAAGGGAGATTCGACCTGAAAACAATTTATAACCATCCCGCCCCCCAGACTCAACACTCGTCACGAATGGAGGAATGGCATTTACTTGCTCTTACACCTGAGAGGTGACATCTTTGAGATACAGTCTCCACAGGAAAGTAGCCATTACCTGTGTGTCCTGGAACTACTTTCTCCTGTCGGGATGCCCTTCCCTGGTGCGTCCGTGGGATGCAGCTCCGAGGACCAGCTTCAGGTGCCTTCCCTGGGCTCGAGGGCTGCTGAACTCTGCTTCCATGACCCGCTACAAAGACCCAAGCATGTCCTCACCTGTCTGCCCCCCTCCAGGCCATGAGCTCTAGGCAGACAGACCCCACGCTCACACAGGTCGCGTGCTGAGAAAGGGCAGGTACAGAGCAAGCGCCCAACACACCTGTCTCTATCTTTTCTTTCCTCCATCCTTCTCTCTCTCTCTCTCTCTCTCTACCTCTTTCTCTCTCTTTCCTCCAAAGGAACAGATACCTACTAGCCACACCTGTGACTGAGGGATGAATACACGTGGACCAATGGAGAACAGCTGGGAGCCTGCGCCCTGCGCAGAGGTGGGCGGGGCTCCGGCTTCCCGCTCATCCCGGTTCGACCCCGGCCCTTTCGCCGACTAGCAGCACCAATTACAGCAAGTGTTCAATCTCTCCGAGCCTCAGTTTCTGTGTAGAATTGAGTATAACAGCATCTACCTGTGTTCGCGTGAGGATTAAATAAGATGCTGTGGGAAAAGGTGCAGCGACACGCGTGGGTCGTGTAACAGGCGTCTTCACGCTTCCGCTCACACCGCCTCCTACACTCACACCTGCTTCTGAGGATGATAGCATTATGGGTGCACATGGCATCAGGGCCACGACTTCCATGAGGAGGTCACGGCCTCCTTCTCCCAGGGGCTCTCTTCCCCCACCCCCCACCATCTAAGGCCCCTCCCTGTAAGCAGCATGTCGGGTGACAGTGGGCAGGTCATCTCAGCAGCCAAAGGTCCCCCAGAGCGGAGAGGGTCCTCACTGACCGTGGCAGGCCACAGCTCTCCTGGCCTCGGGGCCTCACTGTAAACTGAGGACATCAGATCAAATGGAGGCCAGTGTGTGCGTCAGGCTCTTGCGGACTGAGCAGGAATGTAAAGAGGTGACATCCTCAAGCCTGGGTCGGGGTGGCCCGGAGGAGGGCCCCCACTACACCATAGTGCTGACAGCGGGGTGGGAAATCAGGGCAAACTCACTTGTCTATAGGCTCCTCTCTTCCTTTTATCATGCAGCTATCCTAAGAAGAAGCCCTTCACACCTCTGCTTTCTATCCCCATGTTCGCGGATATTAATTGACCACTGAAGGACAGAAGGAGATTCTGGCCCAGGCTGAGGTTGGAACCTGTCTGGCTATGGTCAGAATCTGGCTTTCTCCTACGTTTTACCTGAATTGAACTTAACTCTCTCCCTGCCCCCAACTGCCACATCCCTGCTGACCAATCAGAGGTACCACCCTGGGAGACCTGTGGGTAGTGTCACACCCTGCTGTGACCACAGGACCTTCCTCCTGAAAACTCTGATCGAGATCAGGGTAAAACTAAAATAATAATCATGAGAGCTGTCTTTTGGGAAGAACCGCCCCAGGCAGCTCCTGAGCTTGAGAGCGTCTGAGTGTGGGCAGACGGCTGGGCTGTGGGCACGCAGTGGTTAACTCTGGGTGTCCAGTGAAATGTGCTCTGAGGGCGGCTGTGTAATGTTTAAGCGCCTGTTGATTTTCCATGTCTAGACACGCCACACCTCAGACAACACTGCTGGACTCTGTGACTTGGTGAGCTGCCCTCTTTCCCTCTCTCACATCATGTCTATCTTGCAGTCTCCCCCAGCCTGCGGTGATCTTCAGAAACCTCAAATCTGTGCAGGACGTCTCTGGGGTGCCCCATCCCACCACATGATATTGTCCGAATCTCTCACCTGAGTGTTCCAGGCCCTTCTCTGTCTGGTCGGTGTCAGCTCACAGCACATCCCCCTGCATCCTAGGGTCTTCTGCGTGGTTTGCAGTGCCCTTGCCTCGGCTCTGACCGTCCATCTGGTTTAGGAGGCCCTTCCGCTCAGCCTCATTCTGGAACGAGGGTGCCAGAATCAAAACCCTGTTCTTCCACTTCCAAGTCATGTGACCTTTGTCAAATGGTGTCACATTCTGTGCCCCAGTTTCCTCATCTATCAAATGATAGCTAACATCAGCATTTACCTGATAGGGTGATGGGGGTTAAATGACTTAAAAAGTGTTAAGTGCTTGGAACAGTTCTGGGCACAAACGTGAGGTATTGCTGTTGTTATTAGTCTCGACAACTGTTACCATGGTTCTTCTTCGTCAAGGACCAGCCCGAATCCCACCTCCTCCGAAACACCTTTACAGATGTCCTGGCCAGGCTCCCGACCATGGTTTGTCTCCCTCTCTCGGATCCCATGGTCTGTGAGCCTCTATTTTCGCCTCATCACCATCTGGCTGGTCCTCGGTTATTTTGGTGAATCTGACACCCTCAGACAGAGCTTCCTGAAGGCTGGAGCAAAGCTTATCCCCCAGCGCCTGGTGCAGAGCGGGCAGCCCCAGCAGGCAGCCCAGAGGGTAGAAACAAGCCAGGCTGAACCGGACAGGGCAGATTGCAGCTGCAGACATCTGGGCTCCTAGGAGTTAGGTGTCTGAGTACCTGACACATAAAGAAGGTGTCAGTGTCTCTAGGGTCTAGTGAAAGCACTCTACGGGACCACTAAGCAGAGCGCCAGATGCTCAGTAAGGCATGACGGGTATTTCCTTCTTCTCTTCTTCTCTCCCATTAAAACAGCCATGAGATTTGCAGCTTTTCCCTCTTTACTTTTTTTTTTTTTTTAACCAAATTCAGTGTCAAGCACAATGTATCTCAGGACTCTGAGTTGGCTCCCGGGCAATGTCTCAGGAGAGTGATGGGGGCTGGAGTTCATCTAAGGAACCCAACCCCCAAAGGGGGCAACTGAAGGGGCTTCCAAGGCCCAGACTGCAGGGGATCCAGGAGGCCTTTCCCCCAATACTTGAAGGCTGTCTATTCCTGGGTGTTGGAGGGGTGGCCAGGCCCAGTGGGAAGAAGTCTCGGGCAGGTTTGGGCTTTGTCCTTGTCTGGAATCTTCAGAAGTGACCCTGAGACAAGGCTCAATTTGAGCGACTCATTAGGGAAACGATCCCAGGAAACGGAAAGCCAGCGTGGACTGGAGAAGGGAGGCATGTTACCCAGTGCAGCACCACTGTGGGCGACGATGGGCATCCTGGACCCTGGAGCCTTGCAGAACACACGTCTGAGCTCTCCCAGCCGGGGAGGGAGTGGGGGTATTTATCCCACTCCTATCAGTCATTGGTTGGGGCCCAGGGAGCCTGGGGTGTTAATTTGCCTGCATTCCTGGAAGCTAGCCATGGGAATCAGCAGAGTGCAGTGCCCTGGTAAGACCTGCGGGCCGGGGACAGGACCGGAGACAGCTAGCAACTGCTCCAGGTCCCATGTGAATAAGACTGTCGAAGCCCTTAGGGTCGCTGTGAGGGAGTGAGCTCCCAGGGGCTAGAACTGTTCCCGCGACAGCAGACAGTCTGTTGCTTCGTGGAGACGTCCAGGTCTCTCCCGTCCTGATTCTCAAGACAGGTACATTCTGATTCAACATTCTGATTCTCAAGAGTAAGGTAAGCCCGCCTCTATTCCCCAACATCCACTCCCTGGATGTCATCTTCCTCCTCTGCCCTCTTTTTATCCCTTCTTTCACTTTTAGACACCATTCCTGCTGTTGGGTATCCTCTTCTAATAAGAATAAGACTATGAATATAGCAAATATCAGCACATACAGCTCTATGAGGTAGGTACAAAAATTGCCCCATTTTCACAGTTGAGGGCAGTCAGGCACAGAGGGTGAGTGACCAGCCCAAAGTCACACAGCATGTCCACCTGTAGAGCCTCAACTCCCGTGTGCTCATCTCTGATAGTCAAGCCACAGCACCTGGAAGTTTCCCCTTCCTCTGGGCTCCGTGTCGGGCCCTCCAGGCAGAGGAAGCAGAAGCTGAGCCTGACGGAAATCCAGGACCAAACAGTCATGTGGCTCATTCCCACCATCTCAGGACTTTGGGGCTTAGTCCTGATCTGAACTGCAATGGAAGCTTCTAGATTTTATTTCTTCTTTTCCAAAATCTACCATAGCTGGGAGATACACTCATGTTTTTACTTATTTTTGTACCAGCAAAAAGACAGAACGAATGAGGTAATAAGCAATTTGATGCATTCCATTTCACTGGCAGATGCTGCCGGCCCCCAGCAGAGGGAGAGGGTTGGTGGTCTTTCAGCACCTGCAGGATCTTGGGTGGTCGTGCTGAAAAGCCTTCCTTGCAATATTTTGTCAGAAGAAATCACGTGTTCTCCATGTTTGCCAGAAACACAATGTTGTCTGGACCACAATCTGAATGTTGTGTTTTTTGTTTTGTTTTGTTTTTTTGAGATGCTGAAAGTCGCCAAAGTGCAAAAATTCACCGTGTTAGGCTTAGGAAGAAAGGGACTTACTTCTTCGGGTCTAGTGTCCTGTTTTCTTCTGTGACTTTGCCTCAAACAGGAAGTGCCATCAACGGCCCCTCACTGCTGAGGTTCTTAATGAATCCATGGCTCAGTGAGGCAAATGGCTTGCTTCCCTCCTGAATGGGGAGGAAGTCTCAGAATTATGCTACCTGTCTAAGGTTTAATGGATACATTAAAAAATAGTCTCAAATATCAAATGAGCCAGAACAGTGCTGCCCAAAGGGAAGTATGTGGATGGGGTGATGTTACCCAAAATAAAAGCCCAAAGCAGAAACTAGCACCTTTGGAGAGGGTTAGAAAGAAGGAGATGGAAATGGTAAAAGGCTTAATATCTGTGTTCTTTTGCGGGTGAAAGACAAGAAGACTTGCTCAGGCTGGCTGAGGGGCAGCATGTGGGGAGGTTCTGGATGGGGGAATAAGGGGGATGAAACCTTGCAGACATCCAAAGTCGGGGGTACAACTCAACAAAAAAAGACAAACAGTCAGTTAACAAATGGGCAAAGAGTCTGATAGATGCTTCTCCAAAGAAGATCTACAAATGGCCAATAAGCACATGAAAAAATGCTCAACGTCATTAGTCATCGGGGAAATGTAAATCAAAGCACTAAGATGTATGCTATCATCAAAACAATGGAAAATAAGTGTTGGTGAGGATGTGGAGAAATGGGAACCCTCGCGTATTGCCGGTGGGAATTAAAATGGTGCAGAAAACAGTTTGGAGGTTCCACAAAAAGTTAAGCATACAGTTTCCGTGTGACCCAGCAATTCCACTCCTCGGCATAAACTTAAGAGAAATGAAAAAAACATATGTCCAAACAAAAACTTGTATACAAAGGTTTGTAGCCATGTTCTTCATAATAGCCAAAAAGTAAACACAATCAAAACGTACATCAGCAGATGCATGAATTAACAAAATGTGGTGGATCCATGCAGTGGAATATTATTCAGCTGTAAAAAGGAATAAAGTCCTGACATAAGCTACAGCAAGGATGAACCTTGAAAACAAAAGTGAAAAAAAATGAATAGTAAATGCAAAAAAATAATTGTTACTGAGTACGAAAAAAAGAAAAAGAACACAAATTGAAAAAAGCCACACAAAAGACCACATATCGTATGATGCCATCTATATGAAATGCTCAGAATAGGCAAATCCAGAAAATAGATGAGGGCCTCGGGGGAGGGAGGAATATGGAGCAAATACTTAATGGAGCGGAGTTTCTTTCTGAGGTGAAGAAGATGTTCTGGAATTGGATAGTAATAATGGTGGCATAATATGGTGATTGTGCTAAAAGCCACAGAATTGTATACTTTAAAATAGTTGAAATGGTGAATTTTACGTTATAAGAATTTTACCTCAATAATAATTAAAAAACAGGGGCTGTCTTCATGATTTATCATTTACAGGGCCCAGTGCAAAATGAAAAAACGAGGACGGATTTCAAGATGGCAGCAGCAGAGCGGTAATCCGAGCGTGGGGTCCCGTGTGACTGCACAGGTCACACCTGCAGAGGCAGAAGCAGGCACCCGTCCTGGGAGCTCCTGGGGCCTCTGCACAGGAGCCAGGATCCCAGTTCCTCACAACATGGCTACCTGGTGGTGCAGGTCTGCCCTTCTGGGGGCCCCTCCTGCTGCTGTTATGGCCCCAGCTCTGTCCCAGGGCTTGTCTCCCCTTGGCTCCTTTCACCATCATTTCCCACTGCTAACTGTGGATTCTCTTTACACAACCACATGCACATTCCTAAGAGAGGGATCTAATGGGCCAGCTCATTTGTGTGTGGCAATGTTCCCAGGGACTGTGTCATACATCGCTCGTACCTTCCTCACCTGTTGCTGACATGGGGATGGTACGGTCCAAAGCCTGAGGCTCCTGCAGCAGAGGGTGGAGTGGGACCATATCCCATAGACGATACAGGGACTCCATTGGAAATGTCTGCTGTTCCCAAGACATCACTCTAATGTTTAGTTTTATCCCCCTAAGAAAAGACACCCCCTTCTCTTGGATTCCAAGCATCTCTTTGCTGTGGTTCAATCTGGAAATCCAATCATATCCCCAGTGGATGGCAGGAGAATCACCATCAGAGCGACTACCTCCCTGGACCTGGTGCTCAATGACCAGCTCCCCAACCCATTTTCATCTCCAGTGCAAAGCATCTCTTCTCACATCCAGCTCTCCCAGTGCTGCCGTGGGGCTGAGTCTATGGTCTCTCCGAGGGGATCCAGCAGGATTAAGTGAGCTCTGGGGGCCCTGGGGAGGAAGCCAAGCCATCTGCCTTCCCTGGAGAGGCTGCAGGATGCAGTGAACAGAGCCCAAGCCCTCACTGTGACTCTTCCCTTTCCTCTGAGATCAACAGCTCTTCCTGGGCTGGCTTCCCTTTCTTCGCCATTTCTGCCCCCTGTCAGCTCCCACCCAACCCACCAAGCCTGGACCGTGGCCACCAGACACTTTCACTCTGTGACTGCCCATCTGGATGTTGACCACAGCCAACAAAGCCACAGCTGGGGAGAAGGCAGAGAACCTGAGATTTTACACCCCAATGGGACTTTGAAGACCATCCGGCCCTTTACTATAAAATATGTCCCCCTGTTTCACGCATTTTTTCCAGAGTAGAGATTTTGTTACTGATGCTTTGCTTTAGCAACTTCTGTAGGAGGTACTTTCATCCATAAACTGGCATTCCCTTTGTATCTATTACCTTTATGAACCGACATTTCAGAGATAACCTCAGGGCAGTAGAATCAGCAGTAGTCAAAGTGGAGCATTCTTTTCTTTAAATAAACATTTCTTAAAATAGAAATTTTGTCTTGTTGCAAAGTAATAAATATTCATTTCAGAGAAAAAAATAGAAAATGCTGAGAACCAAACAGTAGAAAATAAAAATGATCCACTTGAGATTACTGCTCTCGACATACATATGGTGTTTCTTTCTATGCATATATGTACTAAAAAAAAAAAGAATCAAGGCTTATAATGAATACATTGCTAATTTGTAACCTGCTTTTTAAGCTAACAATATACAATAACGTCTATGTCACTGAATATTCACCTATATATTATTCACATATTATGAATGTATGAATATATATTTATTCAGCTATATGACTCATATAGATATACATGTATTCTCCTATATATTATCTCTCTACTATACTTTTTAATAATCATACAATATTCAAGATAGTATTAAAGCAATCCTCTATTTTATCTACTTTTTTGCTTTGATGAACAATGCTGCTATGAATGTCCATGTAACTAAGTCTCTGTATATATTCATGATTATTTCCTTGGAATAAATTCCTGAAGATGGAATTACTGGGTCAAAGAATATGCAAAAATTAAGATTTTTGTCACTAAAATGCTTCCATAAAAGTTATACCCATTTATAGACTCAAGAGTAGTATATGAGAATGCCAATTTATCTGCACCTTTGCTCGTCAATTATTACCAACAGAAAAATAAGGCAAAATAAGGCTTCATTTAGCATATATCTGACTAATATGCAGTTGAACGTTTATTCACATATTGACCAGTTACCTTTCTTTTTTGTGATAACTTTCCATGTTCTTTTACCATTTTTTTACTGGAGTATTTTTCTCTTTTCTATTGATTTTTAACAGCTACTTACATATTATGGTTGTTGAAACTCTTACCAGCCATATATATGATAAATATATTTTCCAAGGTTGTCGATTGCCTTTGGTTGTATTTGTGACTGGTTTGGGAAGTAGAGCTGTTCTCTTTTTATGATCAAATCTATCAATTTATATTTTAACTTATGATCGAATATATCAATTTTATCTATCAATTATTTATTTTATTTTTGATAGTTTCTACTTTGGTATGGTAGGTTCCAGTCTTTTTCATCGATGGTTGTTTTTTTTAAAAGAGCTCTTGACTTATTTATTTATTTATTTATTTATTTATTTTGGCTGTGTTGGGTCTTCGTTTCTGTGCGAGGGCTTTCTCTAGTTGCGGCAAGTGGGGGCCACTCTTCATCGCAGTGCGCGGACCTTTCACTATCGCGGCCTCTCTTGTTGCGGGGCACAGGCTCCAGACGCGCCGGCTCAGTAGTTGTGGCTCACGGACCCAGTTGCTCCGCGGCATGTGGGATCTTCCCAGACCAGGGCTCAAACCTGTGTCCCCTGCATTGGCAGGCAGATTCTCAACCACTGCGCCACCAGGGAAGCCCCCGATGGTTGTTTTGAAGATAGTTGTGATCTTGGTGTGCTCGTGAGAGGAGGTAAGCTCAGGGTCTTTTTACTCTGCCATCTTGGCCACTTTCTTTTTATTTGTGATAGTTCCTACCATTGGCATCATGTTTTAAAGGTCTTTTTTCACCTTCACGATATATAGATCATAAACGATGCTTTCTCCTAGTACTTTAAGCGCTTTTTTTACACTTAATGTTTAACCCAACTTGAATTTATTTAGTTCTATGGTATGAGTTTACTTTGTTCTACCACTTATTTGAAACAAAAATAGCATATTTGGGGTTATGTGTCTTTTTCACCCCCTGGCTGTCAGGTATCTTCTGCTCTGACTGCATATCCAATTATCTGTTATTGTTTGAAAATCAGCTGTGGTTTAGGCAGCTGAATCCCCTTCCTCAGCAACCTCCTGGCCCCTGCTCCAGTCCTGATGTGAACCACGGCCCATGTTTGGAGCTACACCCAGATGGGCATGAAAGGGGAGAAGCTGCACGGTTTTGTTTTGTTTTTTTAACATCTTTATTGGAGTATAATTGCTTTACAATGGTGTGTTAGTTTCTGCTTTATAACAAAGTGAATCCGTTATACATATACATATGTTCCCACATCTCTTCCCTCTTACATCTCCCTCCCTCCCACCCTCCCTATCCCACCCTTTAGGTGGTCACAAAGCACAGAGCTGATCTCCCTGTGCTATGCGGCTGCTTCCCACTAGCTATCTACTTTACGTTTGGTAGTGTATATATGTCCATGCCACTCTCTCACTTTGTCACAGCTTACCCGTCCCCCTCCCCGAAGCTGCACGGTTTATTGCATACTATCTATGGGTTACCCCCAATGCTTTGGGTCATTTTGGGGTTTCAATCCTCAGACAACCCAGAAAAGTGTTATTATTCCATTTATGCAGAGGAAGCATTGGGCTCGGCAAGATCGCATAACTCACCACAACATCACTTCACGTAAAGGGCAGAACTGAAGTTCAAATCCAGTCCTCCTCGCTCTGAAACCCACGACTGCACAGCCCACCCAGTGCCCTCAGGGGGAGGGGAGCAGGCAGAGTCTCCACCTCGTGCGGAGACCCCCGGAAGGCTCCTTCCTGCCAGGAAGAAGGGGCCCATCTGACCCCAGAAACTGACACGGGCTGAGTGCTCCTCAAGCCAGAGACGGGCCCCGCAGAAGCAGGAAATGTCATCCGAAGGATGCAGTTTGCTCCTCAGACCTGATTTTCCTCTGCAGGAAAGGAAGACGTCTATAAATTCTGTATCATTGCAAGGTGACAGAGAGAAATGGCACTCCAGCGGGGAAGTGAGAAAGGATCTGGGAGGCCATCTGCTTGGTGATTTCGTATCTGTTTCATTCTCCCGGAGTCAGAAAGTTTCTACATTCACTTTGCAACCTTCTTGGCGAATCCTACCGAGGACACGTTCCTAATGTGAAATGTCTGCGCGTCCCCGTGGACCTGGCGATTAGCAGCCTCGATTATCTCTGATCTCACAGTGGTCCTTCCTCGTCCCCGAGGTGGAGCACACAACAGGGTCCCCTTGCACTGGGGCGGGTGAGCACAGGGGCTCGGAACAGGTGAGAGGCAGGAGCACCATACACCGTCGTGAAAGGTTGCCCTCAGAGCCGTGTCTGCGGCACCGCTGCACGTTTCCATGTTTCCGCAGTGAAGATGACCGAGGACCCCCACAAATAAAGAATGTCCTTCTCAAAAAAAGGGGGGCTTGTGGATTTCAAGTTAGTAAAATCCAGTGCTTTTCCTTTTGGTCATTCAGTCAGTCAACAAACACCTACCAACCTCTACTCTGGACCCGGCTGTGGTCAGAGACAAATATACATGACGTTTGTCCTCAAGCAGCTCACAGGCCGGTTACTCGTGTACACAGAGGTGCTGCCAAAGGCCAGGGGACAGGTAAGCAGGGGGGACTAGGGGTGGGTGGCAGAGGGCACCCGAGGCAGCCTGGGGAGATGGCCAGCAATCAGGGAAGGCTTCCTCAAGAGGTGGCCTGTAGGAACCCCCCAGTAACTGTGCAATGGGCCCGACTGAGGAAAGGCCCAGAAAGAGGAGGAAGGGCAGGCAGGGTGCGCGGAGAGCCCTGTGCATAAGAGCGAGGAGGCCAGTGGGGAGGGTGTGGTGAGCTCGAGAACAGCCTGGATCCGTGGGGCCGGAGCCCGGGGCCAAGAGAGGGAGCAGTGGAGGCGAGGCTCGTCTGGTCCCTGGGGGTGACCCTCAGGCGGGACTGAGGCCAAGTGCATCGGAGCACAGCGGGGAAAATCGAAGGTGCCCCAGTGGAGACAGGGCCTTGGGAGGGGCTGGGGAGGGTGGGAGGATACCTGACAGGAAGAATCAGGTCTGGCCAGCTCCTGAGGGAAGGAGGTGGACGTGGGGACATTGAGAGAGCCCAGCCTCCATCCCAGGGCAGTGGGTGTCTCCGCAAGGACGTCCTCGGACTCCCAGGAGGCTTGGACGGGCTCAGCGTGACTCCTCGGCCTGAATCCCTAGCCATCCTGCCCATTAGCCCTTTCCTGTAACCCTGCCTGCACCCTCCCTGCTTCCTCCATGTGGGGCGGCCCCTCCTCCCCACTCCCCAAAGCTCTGCTACTTCAGGGGTGGTGAGCAGGCTTTTCAAACTCTCTTTTTCATACCTTGAGAAAGATCATATATGCAGAGGAGAGAGAGGCATCACCTCCCAGATCCCCTCTACACTCTCCAAGTCACTCATTCAACCATTGTTGAGTGAACACCCATAAGCTTGACACCGGCAGCAAAACAGACACAGGCTGTGCCCTTGGGCAGTTCCTGGCCTACGTGTGGAGACAGAGAAGCACATGTGTCCGTGGCACCGTGGAGGAATATACACAACGCACCTGGGTCAGCAGAGGGAGTGGCCGTTTGGAGTCGGTGCAGGAGCCGTTCACGGGGAACTCATCACTAATCTTTCAGAAGACACTTAGAGGAGTGTCAGGCAGTCCAGGCAGGAGACGCTGCAGACCTAGAGGCACACGGGAACCCGGCGAGTTTGGGATCAGAGGGTGTCCTCTGAGCCCATGTCCAGGGCCTGAGGGGCGGGCAGCCAGCCAGCCAGGGGGCAGGTCCTGGGGAGCCTTGTTTGCCAACCTGTTGGCAATGGCTCTACAGCTGAGAGGACAGGTAGGGATTCGCCCTGGGAAAACTGAAGCCCAGAACATAACGTTTTCATGGTCAGTGGCTGACGGAGGTTGGGCGGGGCTAAGCGACGGTCCCACTGGGCAGTGGCAGAGACCCTGGCTACCTGTTCTCCCCAGGTGAGCCGCTGAAGGCGGAGGTGCAGGGGGGCTGCGAACAGGACCAGAGCTCTCTTGCTGACAGATTTTCCAGGGAGATTCTGAGCACAGATGGGAGGAGACAAGAAGTCTGGCAGCTAGAGCTAGGAGCGCAGTACATCCCTGCCTGTCGGTGGGAGGGAGAATGTGTCATGCAACAGGGATCCTTTTGGAAATTACAGGTGGCAGGAGAGGAAGGAAAACCACAGCCATCTCTACCCTGCCGGCTCTGAGATAAGCCCACGGAGGACGCTCCCTGGGC
The DNA here is from genome assembly GCF_965194825.1 of Balaenoptera physalus. NCBI lineage: Eukaryota > Metazoa > Chordata > Mammalia > Artiodactyla > Balaenopteridae > Balaenoptera > Balaenoptera physalus. Next base: position 90,386,373 of record NC_138894.1, read on the forward strand.
AACAAGCAGAGAGCAGCTTAGCAGAGCTCTGATTGGCAGGCGGGAGAGGCGGGTGAGGGGGTATCGTGAGGGAGCAGGATGGGGAGTAGGGCTTTTCTGCCACCTGAGTGCAGCCTCAGGACCCATCTGCCCAGGCCTTCTCTCCACCACCCCTGGCTGCTTGACCTCAAAGAGATTCTGGGTTCCGAGTTCTCCTGCTGACTGCCAAGCCCCGGCTGCTGCAGCTCAGGAAATGCTGTTTTGGTGATGTCACTCCTGCTTTTCAAATCCTTCAGTGACTCTCTTATTTGACCTCAAATAAGAGTCATTAGGTGTTCAAGGCCCTCTGTCTTAATCCGGGTTCCCCCAGCAGGCCCAGAAACATGGACTAAAATGCAGTAGCTTATTGGGACGGGGAAGGGAACACTCGTAAGAAAGGGGGATGAGACAGGGAGGGCAGAGGCTGGATCCTAACCCCCTGGGAAAACCCGCAAGTGGCAGAGACATCTGATCCGAGCGCAAGGGAGCTGGGGCACAAGTACACCCAGGAACGGAGGGCTGCTCCCACACAGGGTTAATCCCTGGAAGCTGCGACCTTCCCTCTGAGTGGTAAGTGCACCCCAACGGGCAGAGAGAGCCCGAGGCCAAGAGGGGCAGGTGTTGGCAGGGTGCCTTGAGCCCCTGCCCTGAAGCCTACAGGGGAGACGTGGTGGGGGAGCGCCAAGAAGAGTCGACACTCACGTGCTGTGGGGTGACATTTCTGTCCACAAACCCTGGTCCCCACTGAGAGTGGTCCCCCTCCCTCTGGACCAGATCCCACCACCCTCACCCCCAGGAAACCCACTATAATCTGTCCTGTCTTTGAACTGACATAGTACTTTTTGTACCATTTTTTGTCTTGTTATTTAATTAAAAGACAGACATTGAGGGACTTCCCTGGTGGTCCAGTGGTTAAGACTCCACGCTCCCAATGCAGGGGGCCTGGGTTTGATCCCTGGTCGGGGAACTAAGATCCCACATACCGCAACTAAGCCTGTGTGCTGCAACTACTGAGCCCGCGCACTCTAGAGCCCGCACGCTGCAACTAGAGAAGCCCGCACGCCCAACGCAGCCTAGATAAATAAATAAATAATAAATAAATAAACTTATAAAAAAAAAAAAAGACATGGAGGAGCAAGAGAGAGAGTATGGGCAGCCAGTCAACCAGATTTAGTTATGAATACTGGCTCCACCCCCTTTTAGCTGTGCAATCAAGTTACTCATCCACTTAGAGTCTCAGTTCCCTCACCTGTGAAATGGGGACAATCTTACCCGATTTGCATGATTGTTGCAAGGATGACAGGTGATGTATTCGAAGCCCTAAGCATCGCGTGGCACATGGTACACGCACACACGTACATCCTCAGGTGTTTTGTCTTCCTCAATAGGACACTCCTGTGGGGTGAGGACCACCCGTTTGGCTTCCTTAGACTTCCTTCTCGCCACCCCTAGAGCTTATAGTGCTGGGCACTGGGCGGGAACTTCGTGAACATTCGGCAGATACTCCCACACCTCTGTCTCTGGCTTCTCCCTCTCTCCTGTGCTCCAGGGCTGTAGGAAGCACAGCCCAGATGTACCACCAATATCTCTAGTCCAAGGTGACTGAGATGGAACTTGCATCCTCCTGCCTGTGGCTTCTCCTTCCGCCCCTGCCACACCACACCCACGCAGTTCCCCCTGACCATTTCTGGAGGCTACGCTGCTGCTGAAAGCTGTGTGTCCCGACCAGCACTGAGTGGCCAGCCATCGTGGGTATCAGAAGGACTGCTGGCTTGATTTCTAGAACCCTGATGTGCAGTATGGTGCTGTCATATGATACACTATTGTCAGGCCATCACTAAAAGTAATGTTCCTGAAGAATTTTCTATGACCCAAGAAAATACAGAGTTCAAAATAATGCCTCTAATATGTCAATTATGGACGTTTTTATACATAGGGATATATTATATACATATTCTGTTTATGCAAAATATATATAAGAATATTGTATAGATATTGATAATGTTCAAAGCCACCTGTGAACAGCAATTGTCTAGTTGGTCCTACTTTCTTCCTTGTATTTTTCTTTTATTAAATATGAATTACTTTTATAATCAGAAAAATAGGTTTTAAAAATATTTTTTCTCGGTGGTTCTCCAGATGGCACACAGGGGCAGGGCCGGGAGACGGGAGAGGGCCAGGCTGGGAGCAGGAGCCCTGAGTCAGGGTGCATGTGTGAACTCCCTTGTCAAGACTCCAGGAAAGGAGGGGGCTGTTGAGAGGGTCCCTAAGTCCTTCCAGCAACGTGGGTGGTCCCGTCTATACCAGGCCTGGAGGAGTCTTTACATAATTGAGCAATAGTCAGTGACCATCTGGATTTATATCCACCCAACACACATATAATCACATGTATATGCAACAGACAAACATTTCCTGATTGTCCATGAAAATACAGACTGGTCTGCCGCTCTGCTGTGCAAACCTTTCTCTGCCACCAGCACCGCTGTAGAGAGAGAAAGCCCCCAGCCCCGCGGCTGCTGGCTCGGGGCTCACAGCCACCCGCTCCAGGCACCTTCTCAGCATGGTCGCCCACCTCCTGCCTGGAGATGCTCAGAAAGGGGAGGGCTGGAGCGGACAGAGCGCTCACGTCCTCCTGGAGCTGCAGGGCGGCTGGGGGTGCTAGAGCAGGGACCAGGGGCAGGGACAGGACCTGGGCACTTTCCCAGCACAGAAGCCGGCTGCAATTCTACCTTGTTTGTGTGCCCTCACTTTCCGGAGGTGGACCCCACCTGGAGACGTCCTCCACCCTGCCTTCCCTCCCCACCCGGGTCTCCCTCTTTTGCGTGTGTTGCTTGCTCTTCTGAACCAGATTCTGTACCTTGGAGGGTGGGGACTGCAGGGTGTGTCCTCAACTCCCTTCCAAACAGTAGGCAAGTGGGCTTGTCGGGCTTCGTCGCCGATGCCCCGTGCTGCCAACGGATATGCGCTGTGTCGGTGGCCAGCCCCGGGCAGCTGCGAGCTCTTAGCAAGAGCCCAGGGCTGGAATCACGTGTGATGGTGTCCCGCCAGCTTCTTTCACTCGCTCTGGTCTTGGCTAAGCTACCTTCCACCTCTGAGCCTCGCTCCCCGTTTCCCTGTTTGTAAAATTCCCACCCTGCAGAGTGGCTGGGCGGCTAATGAGGAGGCAGGAATGCACCTGCCCCCAGGGGTGTTGATTAAGAGCGATTCTCCCCGCCTTTTTCCTTCAAACATCTAGGTCTGAAGCAGGCACCTGTGACCCTGCCATCCCTAAACTCACGTAACTGTGAGAAGGACTTCCTGAAGCAGTGGTTTTTCTCTTCCCACTTTCTGTGTGTGACGGTGGGATCCCACGGTTTTCCTTTGGGAAGATTTTGGGTTATTGAGACGGAAAGGCAGAGGCAGGAAGGCAATATCCAGCTCTGATACCCAGTGTAAGATTCTGAGTCAGCAGCAAGACAACACTACCGAAACCCAGGATTTGTCCAGAAAGAAAGACTTTCTCAACCCTAAGCTCTTACCAACACATCAAGAGCTAGACCTGGCCGATGATCTGGGAAGAGAAGTGGTAACTGGGAAGTTACTGTGCTGGGGTCCTGGGAGCAGACACATTCCCCTCTGGCCTGGAGCATCGTGAGCTAGAGGAGGGAGGAGGGAGAGGGGTGAGGTGTGCCCCCCTGCCCCACCCCCCTGCGCGTAGCTCAGGTGAGGGAGGTATGCAGACACCAAGGAAGCCGTGGGGACCCCTGTGCCCAGCAGAGTCCCCTGGCCCACACCCCTGGCCTGGGAGAGGAGCCACCTTCCTCTTGGTGTGCAGGAGCCAGAGTGTGACCCTGGGGACGGAGGGGTCCAGTTAAACAACAATGGAGCTGACTGACACCTGTGAGCTCTGCAGAGGATCCGGAAGCTCCCAGGCTCCCTGGGGAGGGGACACCCCGGTGCGAAGGAGGCCGGTGGATCAGAGAAGGCCAGAATGGAGAGGCTGCTGGGGCAAGACTGTGTGGCCAGAATCCAGTGGTCAGCATCGGGCACACTGGAAGGTCAAGCGGTCAGGCACAAAGCCAGGGCCTAGCAAGAGCTACCGGGACACCAACACCAGAAGAAGCAAGGGAGCCCTCCCCATCCCCACGAGGCCACGTGAGCCTGCACACACTCACACCCCCCCACTCACAGGCACACACTCGCAGACTCACTCGCAGATGCACATACACACTCACAGACACACACACACACACCCAAACACAGGCACACACTCGCAGACTCACACACACTCACACTCTCAGACACACACACTCACACTTTCAGACACACACTCACAGGCACACACTCGCAGATTCACTCACAGATGCACACACACTCACACTCGCAGACACACACACTCACACACACACACCCAAACACAGGCACAGACTCACACACTCGCAGACACACACACACTCACACTTTCAGACACACACACACACTCACAGGCACACACTCGCAGACTCACACTCTCAGACACACACTCACACACACACATGCACACTCTCAGACACACACACTCACACTCTCAGACACACACTCTCAGAGACACACACACTCACAGGCACAGGCACACACTCTCAGACACACACACTCACACTCACACACACCCCACTCACAGGCACACACTCTCAGACTCACTCGCAGACGCACACACACTCACACTCGCAGACACACACACAACACACACACTCACAGGCACACACTCGCAGACTCACACACTCACAGACACACTCGCACACACTCACACTCGCAGACACACACTCACACTCACACACACACACACAATTGCACCCATGCCCCCACGTCTCAGAGGAGGAGAAGGCTGGGAGAGGATAGCTGGAAATCTGAGAATTCACCCAAAGAGAACAAATGAAGAAATCAGGCCGGAAGAGGTGAGAACTGTTTATTGGCAAACTCGAGTTTCTTTCTCCTGCTGCCCTCAGGGCGGGGCTCCTGAGGAGGAAGATTCCATCACAGCGGGTGGGTTGAGTGCTGTACAATCTGCACTCCCCAGTCCCCCAGGTCTCCCCTCACTGCTGCGGCCTTTCTCCAGTTCAGTCCAGTTGCCGGCAGGGCCTACCTTTCACACCCCACTTACCCAGCAGCCACCACAGAAGACCCTGCCAGGAGCTGTCAGGGACAAAGGGACATGAGACAGAGCCTCCCCCACCCATCCCCCAGGAGCGCACAGTCCAGCATGGGAAGCAAGACTCCAGCTGGGCCGGGATGTTATGCGAGCAGCTGTGGGTCTGCCGTGAGAGGCGTGTGCTATAGAAGAGAGGGTCGTCCTATGCGGAGACATTTTTGTGGGACAGGAGAGTGAGGAAGGGCTTCCTGGAAGAGGGGGCACCTCTGAGAATTAGATGATGGAGTTAGAAGATGGAAAGAAGACACAGAGGGTGTCCCATGTATCCATCCACCCATCCACTTATCCATCCATCCGCTCACCCAACCATCCATCCGCCCAGCCAGCCAGCCAACCAGCCACCAGTGGCCCTCTGCCCACAGTACACCTGTTGCAGCAATGCTCGTGTATAGAGGAAAGAGCCGAGGCTGGGGCCAGGCAGGTGTGACTAGAAGCCTGGCATTGCCACTTACTACTGCGTAGCCTTGGGCATGTTTTCCCCGAGCTCCACTTTACTCACTTATGAAATGTGGACAGTTATGCCTTCCTAGATGAGATGTAACAAGGATCCCTCTGCCCCAGGCCCTCTGCATTCAGAGACCATTCCACTGAGGGTGGGCTGTAGACCGTGGAGTCATGGAGAGCCAGCTCTGGAAGCTGGAGCCCAGAGAGCAGATGCAAGTCGCCCGAAGTCCAATAGTGAGTTGATGCCAGGACCGGGAGCAGACCGAGTCCTCCCTGCATCTCTGCCTCCTCCCTGCCTCTATCCAGGTTCACCTGAGACAAGGTGCATCACTTCTCCGGCCCTGCCGACTCCTCCAGCCAGGACGGGCCCCACCACCTCTCCCCATCCGCTGTGTGGTCAGGACTGCCTCTTCCCTGCAGCCCCCCTTGCCCAGGGCCCTCCCTCCTTTGACAACGCATGAGAAGCCCCCCCACCCTGGTGAGGGTGCATTCCCTCTGGTTACCTGCCTCCACTTTTCAACCTCCACTCAATCCCCATCCCCAGCCTGGCAAAGGTCCCCGCCAGCCCCGCCACAGGCACCCCAACAAGTCCTCAAAGTCCTCATGTATCTCGTGTCCCTTCTGCACTTGACACTTCCCATGACCCCGCCCTCCTGGTCCTGCTCACACAGCTCTGATGGCTCCTCCTGGTCTCCGTGGCTGGTGCCCCTCTCCTTCTGGTCCCAGGAATCCCCTCTGCTCAGTCTTCCCACTCTTTCCGGGAAGGCCATCCATCGCTGGGGCTCCACTTACCATCCCCGGTCCCCGCAAGATGGAGTGAGTTCTGGGAGGTGGGAGACAGAGATGTCAGGTCACCCAAAATCACATGGAAACAAAACCCATACAGCTCTCCGTTATCCATCTTTCTGCTGAGCACCACCAGGAAGGTCAGCAGAGGTCTGTGACTTGTCTGTCCCCCTGGCAGACCTCGGACAGTCCCTCCCCCCCATCACTGGCATGGCCTCCTAAATGGTCTCCCTGCCTGCATCTCTGCCACTTTCCAGGGCATTGTCACCCTATCTTGAAAATTCTTCTTCTAACCAACAATCCGATCTTGCTGCTTCCTTGGTTTAGACTCCCCAGTCACTCCCTATGGCCTTGGGGATAGAGTTCATCCTGACAGGAGATCCTAGCTCCTTCATGACATGGTCCCTGCTGGTGCAACCCCATCTCAGGCCCCTTCCCCACACATGCTCCCTGTGCCCGGGCTGTCTTCTGCTTGCAGAGCCCTCGCTGTTCATCTCAAACATCCCCCATTCGTGAAGCACCCCAATATCCCCTCCCCACTCCCAGACATTGGCAAGGGTGCAACCATGCACAGCTGGACATGAAGTGGGGTGACTGAGGTGAAAATAGGATCGCTACCTGATGGACGAGGAAAATGAGTCTCAAAGAGATTGACGCACTTGGTGAGCAGCCGAGCCCTGGACCATTGGCTCCAGGATTTAAAATGGTCCAGAGAAATCCCGGGGGGCTGGTGTGTTTTTTTGCAGAAAATAGCTGGAAGGGCTGGCTCCAGTAATTACCATTTCTTCAGCTCTCTGAGGGGCTGCTATCTTTGGCAAACTAATTACTAATAAGGTTTGCTCAACGGCTAGGGTAATTGCTAGAGAAAACTGTCTTTAAGGACTTATTCTACCCAATTTGAGGCTTGATGTCACAAGCTAGTGTTCTGAGAAAACCATTCTGAGATGCAGAGGGTCAGTGCAGGGTGCCTCCTGGGCTGGGCAAGCCTCTTTGCGCCTGTCAAGCAGCCTCCTGTGGTCCATTCCTCCCTGGGGAGCCTATGTGGCCAGAGAGGGCTGAGGGGGGCATGAAAGTGGCCAGAGCCACCACCATCACCTCTAACAGGGCAGTTTTCCTCCCTTTGGGGCTGTTTCTGAATTTTCTTTTTCATGAGCCCTTCACCTAATAGCAAAAGAGGCATCCTGGTTTAAATCCCACATCTGCCACAAACCTTAACTTCTTGATATGTAAGATGAAGACAGTGATCCATGCCTTTGAGGCTGTGTGAGAACAAATAAGCCCGTGGATGCAAAGTAGTTGGCACCGTGCTGGGCACACAGTAGGCTCCCAATAAGGGTTTCCCCCTGTCATGGACTGAATATTTGCATCCCACCCCTGCAAATTCCTGTGTTGCGACCCTAACCCCAAAGTGATGGTATTTGGAGACAGGGACCTTTGGGAGGTAATTAGGGTTAGATGAGGTCATGAGGGTGGGGCCCTCATGATGGGGTTAGTGCCCTTATCAGAAGAGACATGAGAGAGCCCACTCTCTCTTTCCCCACTTGCACACATGCAGGAAAGACCATGAGAGCACATGGTGGGAAGGTGGCCATCCACAACCCATGAAAAGAGCCTGACACCAGACCCCAAGCCTGCTGGCACCTTATCTCAGACTTCCAGCCTCTAGAGCTGGGAGAAAACTAAATTTGTTGTTTAAGCCACTCAGTCTATGTTATGTTGTTGTGGAAGCTGTAGCTGACTAATGCACCTCCCTCCATCCCCCTTCCTTTGGGAGACAACAGCTCAGCTCTGCCCGCTTCTTTTCTCAGCTCACAGGTGGAGAGAATTGTATGCTCCCCTGTGTGTAAAACTGTACGTGCCTGAAGAAGGATCTAGAAGGTAGTTCACTGCAACATGAACCACAGCTAACTGTCTCTGTGTGGTTGGACTTTAATTTATACTTTTACTTTGTACCTTTATGAATTATTTTAAATTTTTATAATAAGCATGTATCATATTTATAATAAAAGAAAAGCTCAGAAAGTTCTTTTTGAGTGAGCTACCCAGAGCCTTCTCCCAGCGCCCCTGCTTCTTTGTGCTGAGGGGTCCATCACAGTCTACCCTGGGCTGGAGAAAGTCACCAGGGTAGGCTGGCGCTCCACCCGACAGCTCAAGAGGTGGAGAAAAAAGACACACGTGCAGGTGTCCAGAAGGTGATGGTTCCCAGCTGCCTGTGGGCAACCAGCCTCTATCATTTTTATTAAAACATGTTCTGCTCTCCTTGGTACATTAGAGTATTCAGAACTGAACGTCGGGCTGATGGATTGTGCCTTCTGCGTCGCTGGTCACAGGCAATCGGTGCAGCCATCACGTGTTTTTCTTGTCAAATGCTCAGAACCAGATGGAGATGACTTACTTTTTGTAATATGTTCCTATTTCTTCCCCCAAATCAGGTCCATTGATCTGTTTCAAACAGTTGGTGTAAATATTCTTTTTTAGTTGCTAGTGCAAATCATAAATACGTATTTGAGTTTTTTTTTTAAAAGACTCGGAAATATTTCTACGTCCCCAAAGCTCCCCTGATGGAAGAAAGGTCAACCGTCTTCCTGTCCAGCTTTGTCTCCCGTGGGGCTCAGAGCTGCAGACGGGCCAGACTCTGGGGCCATGCGCCCTCTGCTCTGGGCGACCTGGGAGGATTCCTTGTCCTCTGGACCTCAGTGTCCCCAAATGCAAGAAAAACAGTGAGCGGAATGAGCTCTCTGCCCACCCCTTGTCCAGAGCCTGAGCATCCATGGCTGTGGGGAAAGTCACTGGTGAGCCCTGCTCAGCCAAGAGACCTGGTGGGCAGACACGCACGGACCCTAATCAGGGAGGGTAGGGGCGTGCTGGTTCCCGTGTGGCTCCAGGGACAGACCTACAAGGTTGGAGAACTGCTGGCCTCTAATAAGCTATAGGACAACATTGTGCGTCCAGGTTCCCATCTGCAAAGCAAGGAGGGGTCAAAATAATACTGCCTCGGGGGTGTTGTCAGAACAGGAGTGATGGGGGTTGGAGAGGGAGGCGGCGCGGCGGGGGTGGGGGGTTGACGCATGTACACTCCCTGTCTGGGCTCACTGGTGTTAGCTGTTAGCGTCCTGGGAGGGGCCTGGGCCAGGGGCGGGGCTGCAGGAGGCCCACCTCCGCATCACCTCTGCCTGTCCTGTCTTGGTCACATGGCCAGTTCCTCCAATGTCTTTGCATCAGAGCCTTAAGATCCACCCCAACACTTCACCTTTCAAGACGCTGGAAAGGCAGTGCCTCCGGAGGATGTGCTGAGAGAGGGCAGCTCTCTCTGGCTTCTTCCCCTCAGCGCCACTCAGGACCCGAGCAATCTCAATCCCTGGTTCCCTCCCAGCCGGGTCAGAACCAGAGCCCCCGGCCCAGGCCCCCGCGTGGCCCTGCTCTGCCTCACTGCCTGTCCAGCCTGGAACTCTGCTCCTTCTCACCGCTGGCTTCCGGTCTTCGGCTCCACGTAGCGCCCTTAGCTTCCTGCCTGAGGCTGGGGGGCCTCTCGTTCCACCGGTGACTCATTAGTCAGGGGTAAGCGGAGTCCACAGACATTTCTGTTGGGCCTGCAATGTAGTCCAGGAGGGGAGAGGGCAGGGAAGGGGCCAGAAGGCAGGCGCGAAGTGACCGTCTATGGAGTGGCCACCTCCCCGGCCTCGGACGTGAGGCCTTGTTAACTCTAATTCACACCAACACCGGGAGAGGGGTGTTACTTCCCAGCTCAGGGAGATCAAGCAATCCCTCCAGCCTAACAGAATCAGTAACAGTGGGAACCGAGGTCGGCTGACTCTGATGGCCTTGTGCTTTCCTCCAGACTGGGTTTCATCCAGTAACCCAGAGAACGCTGGTTCAAAGAGCCGGGTACTCAGCCTCAGGGCACGGCTTTGTTTCGTAGCAGGAAGCTTTGTGGGTACACAGATCAGACAGCTGGCAATTTCTAGGACAGTCGTTATTTCAAACGATCTGTCTCATTGTCCTCATAATCTGTGAGGGTGTCTTGGAAATCCCAGTCTCTGTGTGCTCAGACGGCTTCTGGGTTCCCTTCTGCGCTCAGAAGTCACAGAGGTTTATCCCCAGCCCAGGGCCCCACCCTTTGGCTTAGGGCTCTGAGCATCTTGAGAGTCAGGGGTCTTTTTTGACACCCTCCCTTGGGATGAAGTGGCACCCCGCCCATGTGACGTTTCTCTCCCGCCTTCCTAAGGGCAGGGCTCTGGCCTCATTCATCTCAGAACCCCCAGAACAGGGCAGGGTTGCCCAAGGTGTGCTTCATTAGCATAAAACATGCTCCCATCACTCCAGAAACTACAAGGGTTTTAGGAGCGCTGGGTCAGAAACTGAGGGCACAGACCCAATATACATTTCTTAGTTTGTCACAGTCTCCATCCTCCTTGGAGGCCCTGTCCTCTCAAGGAGAGTCCATAAGGCTAAATGGCTGCTCTCTGGTCTCCGGGCTTAGTTCTATAAGTCACTGTTTGCTGATGATCGTCAGAGCCGGTGGATTGATGGGTCCCCCAGCCGAGCGGCCAGGAGCCCCGTCCTGACCCTGGTCCAGGCTCCCACTGCCCTAAGCCAGTGGTTCTCAAAGTGTGGCACCCAATAGCAGCGTCAGCATCGCCTGGAAAACTATTCAAAACGCAAATTCTCAGGCTCCACCGCACACTACTGAACCCGAGGCTCTGGGTGGGACCAGTGGCCGGTGTTTTAACACACCCTCAGGGGACTGTGACACAGGCTCACGTGTGAGGACGCTGCCCTACGCTGCCCCTTTGCACACATGGCCAGAGCACAATCTCCATCCCCAGAGGCGCTGAGGGGACCACACTCATCCAGGCGCTCTGGGCAGCCACGTGGCCCACGACACGTGACCTGAGACACGCCGGGCCTCCCCGGTATTCCTCTCCGGATGTCCCGTCATCTATAGAGAGGATGAGTAGCAAGGAGCAGACACTGGGTCTGGTTTTTCTTTCTTTCCAAAGAAAAACGGAAACCCGGACGATGGAAAGGGCTCCTACAACCCAGCCACTGAGTCCCCGTGAGGCTGGAGGGCGGAAGTGCATCCGCGTGTTGATCTCCTTTGGCCTAAACAGGTTGTGCGGGAGCGGAGGAGGCCCGGAGACAACTGCAGACTGCGGCGATGCGGCTATATTAAGATCAGTTACACTGTGCAGCAAACATTTGAATCCTTCCCAGAACCCTAACTGCTTGGATTTGAATATGCATGAGAAGCTGCCCAGAAATGACTAAAATACATACATACATATATGTAGTCAAAAAGCCAAGCAGCTCTGGGGTGAAGAGTAACAAAAGGCAATTTTCCACTCTGCTGAAAGGGTGTGGGTAGAGCACAGGCCTCGTGTTGCATTAATTGGTGAAGACTCATTCACAACCAAGGTGCAGATCCAGGGGCCCACAGGAGGCCTTTCATCCGCACTGCAAGCCTGCAAGGTAGGAAGTGCTCTCCCCATTTACAGGTAGGGAAGCCCATGCTGTCAGAGTTAAGCTCATACCGCTGGTCAGTGCTGCAGGGGGAGTTTGAGCTGTGTCTCCGGGCCCAAAGCCCCGCCCTTTCCATGCAGACTCTGTCTCAGACACTGAAAAGATCCCACTCTTATCCACTGTGGTCCTTCAGGTTCAGGCTTTACAAAAATCATATCGACTTCTGCTTCCTGAACTTATGCGCACAAGGAGTCAGATGGGACCATGAGCAGATGTTGGACAGGAGCAATCAGGAAAGAAAGATTTCTTGGAAATTCAGTGATAACTCCGAAAAAAATCAGACAACTAGAAGAATGATAAAACGGGCATAGGCGAACACCAAATCAATAATATAGACGATAAAACCAAGGAAATCTTCAAACACAGGGCAGAAAGGCAAGAGAAAACAAAATACACACACACAGAGCAAAGTTACTCTTAATACACATGAAAAATGGGTCCTCCATTTCTTTTTTTTAATTTTTATTTATTTATTTATTTTTGGCTGCGTTGGGTCTTCGTTGCTGCGTGCGGGCTGTCTCTAGTTGCGGCGAGCGGGGCGGTGCCCGGGCTTCTCATTGCGGTGGCTTCTCTTGTTGCGGAGCACGGGCTCTAGGTGCACGGGCTTCAGTAGTTGTGGCTTGCGGGCTGTAGAGCGCAGGCTCAGTAGTTGTGGCGCACGGGCTTAGTTGCTCTGCGGCCTGTGGGATCTTCCCTGACCAGGGGTCAAACCCGTGTCCCCTGCATTGGCAGGCAGACTCTCAACCACTGCGCCACCAGGGAAGTTCCTGAGCTCCCCCCACTTTGAAGTGAGGCTTCCCCAGGAGAAGCAGAAACAGTGAGGCCTGCAGGCAGGGCTGTGGAATCCGTCTCTTCCGCCAGGCCCTGCTTGGGCGAAGTCGGCTGTAAATCTCTCCCTGTTTACACTACCCAGAGCAGGCACTGGCTGCCCTCTCAGAAGACCCCCAGCGTTAGGCCTCGGAGCTCATCCAGGATGCCGTGGACACGGCCCGTGTCTGCATGGACTGGGCAGGGGGTCGGGAACGAGAGTGGGACTTGATGGAGGGAGGTCCCAGCTTCCCTGTAAACACCTAGGGGGCGCACACATCTCTGTGCCCGAAGGCATGATGCGAGGCACTGCTACAGAGGGAGGGCGTGGTCCCCACCGCCAAGAGACCAGAAAGCCCTTCACAAAATGTGAAGAAAAGAAGCTCTAGGTCTGGCCAGGAGCCAGGCTGCCCGTGGCACAGTGACATGCACATAGTGGGTGACAATAAGTTCATCCCATAATATTTTCTGTGGCCCCGCAGTGGACCAGGCACTGCTCTAGGTGCCAAGAGACACAGCTGTGACCCAGGTGCAAATCTAACCTCAGGGGACTCACAGTCCCGGTCACTGTCCCACACCAGCAGCACTGAGAAGGGGCCGAGGGAGGCTGGGAGAGCAAAGGCCTCCAGCCCCAGGGAGGGGCTCTGTCCTGGCCCAGCTACTCTGCCCCCCACCCCCGCCCCGTTAGAGGGAAATCGTGGACAAGTTGATGAAGCTCTCCAAGCCTCGGTTTTCTAGAAATGTGCGAAAGGGCCAATTCTCAGGAGAGACTGGTCCCTGCCTGTACACCCCCTTCCTGTGCTCCGGGCAGCCAGCTACGAAGGATGTTCGGGGCTCCTGCCTCCCACGTGCCATGCCTGTCTGCTCCAGGAGCAGAGCGTGCCTGGTGCTCCTGGGGACGGAAGGTAGATCTGCCTGCCGTCCCTGCCTTGGTTGGCTGTGAACCAGGTTCAGGGAAAGACAGGAAATTAGAGCAGGAAGGAACGGCTTCGGGGTGCGCCAACGGGCCTAGCATCTTCCGCCTTTCATCTAGAAGGCAGGCGTTGATTTGTTTTTGCATGCGTGCGCACGCGCGCGCGCGCGCGCGCACACACACACACACACACACACACACGTCCTACACTTTCACTGTGCGCTTTATGAGAAGCAGAATGAGATGGACCCCTCATTCTGAATGTGAACTTCAAGGCTTTAAAAGGCCAAGAGGTTTTAACACAGGTTTGAAAGGACGTCTGCTAAGTACTTTCAGGCAGTCAGCCCCGGGCTCTGCTACCACACCCTGCCAAACCACCTGTGTAAGTAATGGGGGCGCTGTTAGTGGGGCCGGTTTTCAGTCTAATTCCTAAAACGTCAGCGCCAACCCTTGGTTCAAACCTGTAGCCAGGAGTGGGTGAGGGTGGGTGAGGAGTGGACAGAGAGGGGAGGTGAGCACAGAGATGGGACCAGGGGTCTGATTCTGACTGCTGCCAACCCCGTGTGACTTTAGGCCGTCACGTGATCTGCCCCAGGGGCCGCTTCCCCGAGGACAGTGTGGGGCGGCTGACTCCACCGTCTCTCCTGCACGGTTTCTGCCCCCACGGGGCCAGCATGCCCCTCTCCAGACCCTGCAGGAGGCGACCTCACCTCTGAGAAGGGAAGATGGCATCACAGCCAGGTGTGGACGCAGGGGTAGAAGCCGACAGTGGAAAAGCGGGAGAAGGGCAGTAGGGATGCTGGGAGGCCCCCGTGCACAGGCGGGGAGCACAGACTCTCCAGCATGTGGGGTGGGAAGAGCCACCTGGTCCGGTGTGATGTTGGGGGCGGTGGGAGAGAAAGCTGGAGGGGTATTGGGAGCCGTGCCATGGAGGCCTTGAGGGCCCAGCTCAGCAGTCTGAACTTGGCCTTGGGCTGGGGAGACACGGAAGGGAGGGAGAGCCAGGTTCTGGCTCACACCTCCCACTCCCACTCAGGTGCAAGGTGTGGACAGCGGCCGGCGCTCCCGGGGGCTCCAGTTTACCTGCGATCTGGCTAGGCCTCCCTGGGGCCTGTGCTCCAAGGCCAGGGCAGATGCTCCCCACCAAATCTAGCAAAGAGCCAGACAAGTCGAATATGGCAGAGACAAGGCCCTTGGCTTCAAGCAACAGCTCCCAACCTCTTAGCCAACGTGTGCAGCAGCAGAAACCAGCTGGTGTGTTAATATTTGCACTTCCTCCCCAATCTGGGCTGCCACCATAGCAGGACAGGTCCCATTTTCCCAGCCAAGCCCTTGTCAACGGCATGATGTTTTGCATTTGGGGACAAGACGTGGCTGCTGGCAGCTCCCGTTCAGGGCGAGTCTTTTGCCCTGAAGGAACCCAGAGGCTAAGCTGGTTCCTTGGGATGGGACGCTGCCCTGCCAGGTGGTGGGCACCAGGTCCAAGCTGGAGTTCCACATGGACCTCTCTTTAGCTGTGTGACCACGGGCCACGGGTCTCACCCGAAGCCAGAGCAGTCATTCCCTTCCGGCTCGTTGTCGACAGAGGGAAATAAAGTCGTGGCTGCAGCAGCCAGCTCCAAGTATGGCTGAGAGCGTCAGAAACAATGAAATGGTGGAGCATCAAGTCTCCTAATTCTCGTTTCCATGTTTTTCCCCTTTGGATCCCCACAGCATCCCTACAGCTACGTCTCAGGCCGCTACAAGTGGAGAAAAGCATTTACAGGGAGCTTCCGCCTCAGATTACGGCTACGGCTGAAACCTCCTTGCAAATCTGCTGCCCGACGCAGTCCCACGAGCACAGTGCACGGAGCTGTCTTCTCACAGGCGGAAAGGTGGGAGGCCTCTCTGGAAACACCTGTCTCTCGTCTCCCGGGGAGATGTCAAGAGACTGGTGAGACATTGAATTATCCTCTTGTGGGGGACCAGGGAGGACCAGGCAGCCCCTTCCCAGACAGGGGGAGGCAGGGGCCCCTGCCTCGAAACCATTCCCCATGCTGGCCTGTCATCTGCTGAAATTGCCCCATTAGTGGTACCCCTCTAAATCAGGCAATGTGCACCCCGTACTGTAACCTCCGGCAATTGCTAGGCTCTTACCTGCCTCTGTCAGGTTTCCTCAGGGAGCGTGGGTGAAATAATTCCAGGTCTTGCCATTTTCACGGATTTTTTTTTTACCCATTTTCTGGGTATTTCATTTCGTTGTTGTGTGTGGTACCTCCAGACCCCAGATGGTAAGTTCTAATCTCCAGACACCTCCTACCATTGCCAAGATGGATCCCAAACTCAGCATGGCCTGAGCATCTGGTCCAAGGCTGCTTGCCCAAGAGAATGTTTTCCTTTTCCTTCTTTTTCTTTCCTTAAAAGCACCACCGCCAGAGCCAGTCCATCTGCAGAGATGCCTTCCCGGGGGATCAGATGATGGCATCCTGCACCTTATTAGGAAGCTCAGGGTAAACATTAAGTGGAGGCCGTGGGGCGTGTCACTGTCTGGCCCCACATGAGCGTGGCCTGCAGGCTCCGGGCTCAGCTCCTGCTTCTGCCACCAAGGAGCAGTATGGCCACCGGCCTGTTGCTTCTGCTCTCCGGGCCTCAGTTTCCCCATCTGTAAAACAGGCTGACTAGCTCACCGCATGATTTGTTTACACACACACACACACACACACACACACACACACACACACACACTCCCAATTCTCTATTTTCAAAATGAGTTAATTATGTGCTCCCAATGTTATGAGAAGCAGAACAAGCTGGGCCCCTCAATCTAGCTGTGACCTTCAGGACTTAATTAAACCCCTCTCACTCAGCTGTGCGTGCTCTGGAGCCACAGTTTTTCTGTCAGTACGATGCAGGGGGCTGGGGGCAGGGGAGGTTGGACTAGATGATGCCTATTTTCCTTTTAACTTGGATATTCTGTGATTCCAAGAACCATACCTTTCTTTCTCTCTCTCCCTCTTTCAATAGAAATTAACAGCTCACAAGAGGTTTGTCAGATCCTCCTGAGTCAGAGAAGAGGGTGTTAGGTGATGGTCCTAGGATGGGGGCAGAGGATGTGATAAGAGGAAAGGTCAGGAAAGGAGGGAGAGAAGCCATCTCCCAGAGCAGGAGCTGGGACCACAGAACCTCATGCAGGAAACCAGGAGTCGGGGCTTCTTGGGGGAAACAAGGAGGGGGGGCTGAGACCCCGAGGCTCCGTGGGATGGGCACGGACTTGCCTCCTCTGAGGTGGTCCCACACTCCATGTCTTTGCTCGTGCGGCTCCCCTGCTTCTGCTTCTCCCCACTCATCATTCAGGGCCTGACATAGTGCTTGTTTCCTGTAGCCCAGGGTTGGCACACTTTTAATGTAAAGGGCCGGTAATAAGCATTTTTGGCTCTGAGGGCCATGTGATCTCCACCACAGCTCTTCAACTTCGTCCTTGTCGCTCGAGAGCAGCCAGAGACAACCTGTGAGCAAAGGGCGTGACTCTATTCCTAAAGAATTTATTTGAATTTCAGGTACTTTTCACCTGTCACAAAATGTTATTCTTCCTTTGATTTTTTTTTTAATCATTAAAAAATGTAGAAACCATTCTTAACTTGTGGACTGTACAAACACGGGCAAGAGTCCACAGTTCGCCACCTCCTGCTCTGGCCTCTTGCTACGCAAAGTGCAGTCCACGGACCAGCAGTATCGGCCTCACCCGGCAGCTTGCTGGAAATGCAGAATCTCAGGGCGCCCCCCGCCCCCCGAGTGACTGATTCAAAATCTGCATGTTAGCAAAATCTCTGGCTGACCCCTGTGCACTTTAAAAAATACTGATGCCTGGGTGTCACCCGGGGATTCTAATGTAATAAGTGTGGACGCAGCCTGAACACTGAGATTTTGTAAAGCTCCGCAGCTGATTTTGTTGTGCCCCAGGAAGATCCCTAGGGAGAGAGGGCAGCCCCTCCACCTGGCTCCAAAACCTCTCTGGTCACTCATCCACGGCAAAGCATGTCACTCTATATGCGTGTCATGCTCTGAGCTCCTCTGGGACCAGGACCCTGTGTAAGCCTGATTCACGGAAGAGCTCAGACAAACTTCTCACCCTCTTGGGAGTCGGTCTCCTCCTAAGGGTGGATGAGATGGGCTCTGAGTGTTTTTGTAGCAATAAAGACACTCTCCCCGGGAAATTCCTTGGTGGTCCAGTGGTTAGGACTCAGCACTTTCACTGCCGAGGGCCTGGGTTCAATCCCTGGTCAGGGAACTAAGATCCCATAAGAAGTCACCGGGCGTGGAAAAAAAAAAAAAAGACACTGTCCCCTGACCCCAGGTGAATAGTAGGGAAGGTGCCTCACCTCCTGGGCTCTCTGCAACCCCGGACCTCTTCCCTGCTCTGGGCTCAGAGTTCTCAGGCCAGCACAGGCTTGGGGCTTCCCAATGACTCTGGGGGCAGGGGGACAAAGAGAGGCAATCCCACCCAACTCAGTCGCATTCAGCAGGCCCCACTGAGCCCCAGGGATGTCAAACAATCCCCTCTTCCCGAGCCTCTCCTCCATCCCACTGAGTCCCACAGCCCTGGGCCCACCTCTTCCTCTGCCTTCCATGGTCACCTGACCCAGTATTCCCTGGAGAAACGTGTGAGGGAGGGGTGCACAACATTGGCTCAGGGCCCCGCACCTCACAGGGACGGCTCTGACTCTCTCCTCCCTTCAAGGCGCCTACAATGTGGCAGCCTCCCACCCCCTGGAGTCCCCAACCCAACACGTCTGCAGCCCTAGTCTTGCAAATCCTGGAAAAGGCCCTGAGAAAGCATCCCTCTTTATACATATGGAAAACCAGGGCCCAGAGAAGGAAAGACCTGCCCAGGATGGTGCAGACCAGGGACTACCTCCCCTTCCCCTCCTCCTAGACCTCCCCCTCCCCTCAGAGGGCTCCTGCACCCGCTGCCCCAGGAGGGGAAGGAGGAACAGAGCTCTGGGGTGTGTGGAAGGTGGAAAGCCAGAAAGAGGGGCCTGCTGGGACCAACTCCGTGCCAAGGGGACTGCCTTTGACTAAGAACAGTGTGACAGTGCCCTGTGGCCACCGCTCCCCCATCTGCATACCAGCCCAGCCCTGGGGAGGCCAGAGTGGGAAGCTGTGCCCCTCACTCCTCTCCCAGCACACAGTAATGGAAACACCTGCCGTTTACTGAGTAGCTACTATGTGCCAGGCACTGTGCTAAGCACTGTGATTCCCTGAAGTAATTCTTCCATTTAATAAATGATCAGAATGAGGATCAGAGAGGTTAAGCAACAGGCCTAAGGTCACACAGCAAGTAAGGGAGTGGTAAGGGAGGGATGGTAGAGAACAGTGTTTAAGCTAGAAGGCATTTCAGAGATCACCTCCTCATTCCCTGGACTTCAAATCTAGGTCTGTCTGTGTCTGTTCCCCGGGGGCTCGCAGACTAGGCTGGCAGCGGGCCACCCGGA
The DNA here is from genome assembly GCF_965194825.1 of Balaenoptera physalus. Lineage (NCBI taxonomy): Eukaryota > Metazoa > Chordata > Mammalia > Artiodactyla > Balaenopteridae > Balaenoptera > Balaenoptera physalus. The sequence goes on from NC_138894.1 coordinate 90,405,499, forward strand.
GCGTGCTCAGGTTTGCCCATTCAGCTGATACCTCAGAAGTGCTGGTTCTAGGAGAAAGGATGAGCTGGAAGACAGGCACGTCCACCCCGAGGACGCTCAACCCCTCTCCTGGTCTGCAGACCCTCCCCTTATGGCCCAAGCACACGCCTCTGTCCCAAGACCTCCTCACATCAAAGAGAATGAATGTGCTTTGGGGGTCATCAGACCTGGGACTGAATCCCTGCTCTGTGTGCCCTGGGGCCTCAGTTTCTTCTTCTCTAAAGGGGGGGGGAGTTACCTAGCTAGCAGGGTTGCTGGAAGGAATGGAAAGAAGTTGTGAAAAGGGCCTTGCACAGGTGATTAAGAAACGGTAACCCCACTGCTTGGTGCTCTCCGTTCTGTGAATTCTTCCTCTCCTGGGAGTAAGCTTTTCCTCAGAAGGAAACAGGAGGCACAGAGCCTCCTGGATTGTGGCAAAGCTCCCTGGGCTGAACCTTATGTAGGAGCCCTTCTTTAACTAGCCCTCAGCTAAAAATAAACCCTCTGGGCTGCACACCTACCTCCCAGGAGGGGCTGAGTCACATCTGGGAGTGGGGGTGGGGTGCGGCGGGGGACAGGGCAGGGAGCGGCCAGCCTGTGACAGAACCTACAACACAGGCAGGCGCAGAGAGCAGGAGGCTTTATTGAAGGAGATACAGAACCGGGCGAGGGCGCCTGCCGTCAGCCAGACCACAGCCCTCATCACCCCAAACTGTCAGTGATCCCTGGACGCCCCTCCCCGCCCCCGTCCCCGCCCCCGGGACCCTGGACAGCCGGAAACACAAAGGGATCTTACCCGGCCTCATCAGAGGTGCCCAAGAGGGCCTTCAGAGTTCTGTTCTGGAGAGGGCTGGGGGACAAAGGACAGCCCCTCCCGGGCAGTCACTGGCAGGCCTGTCACACCCGTCCGTCCATCCATCCACCAGCCCAGTCCGTCTGTGCCCAGGTCGTCCCTCGTCACTTGCAGCTCTGGAGCCGGGTCCTGTGGTGCTTCTCCTCGGTCAGCAGGGGGATGAAGGTGTCGCTGTGGGAGATCTTCAGCCGGCTGCTCCAGCTCAGCCCCTCCTTCCCGGCGGGCTCTGGCGGGAGGTTGTCCAGGTCGCCGCGGGAGCCCCCTGTCTTGCCCTCGCCCACACTGCTGGAGTTGAGCTCCATCAACTCCAGCTCGTGCTTGGCTGCCGTTTCCAGGACTCGCTGCTTGTTGTAGTATCTGACAAAGTTGTTGATGATGGGGTGGATGGGCAGGGCAATGGCAATGACCCCACACAGGAAGCTGATGGCTGCATTGAGCTTGCCCAGGGTGGTCTTGGGGTAGATGTCACCATAGCCAACCGTGGTCATGGTGATGATGGCCCACCAGAAGGACTGGGGGATGCTCTTAAACAAGGTCTCCGGGTGGCTCTGCTCCATGGTGTAGCCCAGGGCCGAGAAGACGAAGATGCCCACGGCCAGGTACATGAGCAGCAGCCCCAGTTCCTTGAAGCTGCGCTTGAGGGCGTAGGTGAGGGTCTGCAGCCCCGAGGAGTGGCGCGCCAGCTTGAAGATGCGGGCGATGCGCATGATCCGCAGGGCCTGCACCGCCTGCTGCACGTTGGTCAGCTCCATCATGCGGGCGCCCAGGTGCGTGAGCGTGAAGCTCACGTAGAAGGGGAGGATGGCCAGCACGTCCACGATGTTCATGAAGGACAGGGCGAAGTGCAGCTTGTTGGGCGAGGAGAACAGGCGCAGCAGGTACTCCAGCGTGAACCAGCCGATGCACGCCGTCTCCACGTTCTCCAGCGTCGGATGCTCCACGCGGTTGCCCTCGGCGTCCAGCACCTGCAGCTCGGGGATGGTGCCCATGCACATGACCACCGACGAGACGAGGATGAGCAGGAAGGACAGGACGGCCACCACCCGCGCCGGACACGAGGACTCGGGCTTCTCCAGGAACTTCCAGACGCACTTCTGGCAGCGCTGCCAGCGGCCCTCGGCCGTGTCCACGCCCAGGTCGTCCAGAATGAGCTGCACGCGGCGCGCAATCTCCTCCAGCTCCTCGCGCTTCTCGCTCAGGTGGCTCTTGCAGCAGTCGTCCAGGAACTTGAGGTCCACCTTCCAGAAGTCCATCTCGTTCTTGAAGCAGATGGGGCAGATGCCCTTCTTCATGTGGACCTCCCCAAAATAGTACACCTCAATGACACACTTGAACGCGTCCGGGTCCCTGTCGAAGTAGAACTCGCGCTTGCCGGGGTCGTAGTCGTCGCACAGGGAGAAGATGGTGTCGTAGCCCCCGGCCAAGCAGTCGATGAGCTCCGCCAGCCGGGTCTCGGGGTACCGGCTGAGGAGGTCTCCGTACAGCACCCGCCGCACGCCTCCCACGTTGACGACGATCTCCATGTCGTCTCCCGCCCGGGAGCCCCGGCTGCCCGGCTCCGGGAGGCTGCGCTCCCCGGCCCCGTCCATTCTCCCGGCGAGGGCCCGCGCGGCCTCGGCTCTGCGCCCTGCCGCCGCCGCCGCCGGGGGTCCGGCGGGTGCCGCCGGTGCGCGGCCCTCGGGGAAGCCCGGCCGGCGCCCGCCTGCCTGGAAGCGCGGTCACAGCGGGCGGCAGCGGGCCGGGGCGCGCCGCGGGGGAGGCAGGCGCCTGGCGGCGCGGCTCCGGGCGGGCATCCGGGCGCTGGGGCGCGCCGGCGGGGGGCTCTCGCGGCCACCGGCCTCGCCCCGAGCGCTCACCCCGGCTCCCGGGTGGCGCGATCCGCCGCTTCGGCTCGGCCTCCGGCGGGAGTGGGGTCCCCTCGTGGGCGGCAGGCACCGTCCTCCGTCCCCGGGCGCGCGGGTCCCCGCGTGCGACCCCGGCGCGAGACGTGCCCCGCGGCCGCCGGCCCCACGCAGCCCGCCGAGGTGTGCGGAGAGCAACTTGGGCTTGCTGTGCCCGAGCCGTTTCCAAACACAATAGGAATTCCAGCCTGACGTCAGGAGCTTTTCAAACTGTACCCTCTTCTGGTGAAATTCTGCAAGGCACGCGCGGCAGCGGCAGGGGAACGGGTTAACCCTTGGGCAGACGGGCACAGCTGCGCGCCGGCCACCGCCGCTGCCGCGCGACTGCCCGCCGCTCCCGGCGCCGCAGGTCACCCAGGGGCCCGGGACCCCCGGGCTTGAAGGCGGCAGGCCGGCCGGCGCTGGCTGGAAAGTTTCTCTCTCCCTGCTGTGTCCAGAAGATCGATGGAGAGAGAGCACGGCCGCCTGTTGCTCCGCCGCAAAGCGTGCCCAAGAAAGCCCTTCAGACGCGGCTCCCGCGTCCGGGCCGGCCGATCCTGCCTGGTCCTGGCAGGTTCCCTAACTCCCCCAACGCCGCCCTGCCGTGGGCGGCACTTTAGCCTTCACCCGAGCTCTGTCCAGCGGGGACAGCCGGTCCAGCCCCGGGTAGCAGAGAAGGGACGGCCCAAGGTCACACCGTGAAATGGGAGTAGAGCCCCAGCGTGGCCTCCTCTTCATCCGGAGCTTCCCGCCGTCCTGGCTGATTGACACGCGCCGGTCAGCGGATTGAAATTCTGCCTCGAAGTCCTCGCTGTCCGCCGCTTCCCATTTCTCTGCAGACCAGCACCACCACCACCGGCCTCCAGAGCCTTGAGCCCCCAAGCTCCCACCTCCCCAGCCCCCGCTCTGCCCTTCCCACACAAGGCTCCACACCCTCCCCTGTCTTCCAGACCTGCAGCCACTGCCTGAGCCATTGCAACAGCTCCCAGCAGCGTCTTCTACACTGCGAACTACTCAGCATCATCTGTGACCCGGGGACTGTGTTAAAAAAAACATCCTCGAGAGAGGCATGACGAGGCAGAGCACAGAGGATTTTTAGGGCAGTGAAACTACTCTGTGTGATACTCTAATGGTGGATACCTGTCGTCACACATTTGTCCAAACCCGTGGAATGTACAACACCAAGAGTGAACACGGGTGTACACTATGGGCTCCGGATGATAATGATGTGTCAGTGGAGGTTCAATGATTGTAATGGAGGTATCGCTGGTGGGGGAGGCTGAAGGAATGGGGGGGACGGCCGGGAGTATGTGGGAACTCTCTGCACTCACCGTTCACTTTTGCTATGAACCCAAAACTGCTCTATGCCGCAACTAAGAAGTCCGCGTGCCACAACTAAAAAATGACCCCGCCTGATGCAACTAAAGATCTCGCATGCCGCAATGAGGACCCTGCATGCTGCAACTAAGACCCCCCCCCAAAAAAAAGAAAAGAAAAAAATACATATATTCTGTAGGCTGGGTCACTGACAGTACTCTTTTTCCTTAATGAGATGGTATAAAACTGAATATGTTAGAGTACATCACATGAAGATAGTTTGGAGAAACTTCTTTTTACAGATTTTATTTTGTTTCCATTTAAAATCAACCTCTGATGTGTTACTACAGAATAAGAAATTGAGATCCAGAAAGGTTGAGTAAAAATAACAGTTATTATAAGTGCACCCCGAGCCGAGCACTTTCTGAACGCGTGCACTTTTCTCATTCCATCTTCACAACATCTCTCTGAGGAAGCAAGATGTCAGGTAACCTACCAAGATCACTCAGCCAGCAGATGGCAAAGCTGGGGTCGGAACCCTGAGAGCCTGCTGTCCCAGCCTACATGCTTCGCCTCCCCTGTCCTGGTCACATAGCTGAAGAGGTGGAGCCGGGATTTGACCCCAGGCCAATTCTTCTGTCTGATATAGTGCAGCATGCGACCTCCTGCACACACCCCATATCCATCTTCCAGGCCTTACTCATATTACTTCACTTCTCAGTTGTCTTCGGTTGCTCCCTAGTACTTCCAGGGTCAAATTCAAATTGCATCTTAGTCTAAGCTTAATGGGCAATAGTTGGTTGGTTGTGCAATCGATTTATTGAGTACTGACCAGCATTTTTATTGAGATAGTATAGAATAGAAAACATCAGAATATGTCAGACATGGTAAACATAAGTATGGCTTAAATCTCTTCCAGCACGCTGTCGATTCAACAAATCCCAGACCGCTGCAGGGAAGAAAGCTAGTCGTGAGCGACAGTGGGAAAGGAGGGGGCTGCACATGCAAAATACAGCAGAGAAAATGCCCCCCAGTAGCCCAGGGCGGAGCAAGAGCCTGCTGACGACCGGGGCGTGAGAGAGGAACAGCTGTAAATCACAGGTCAAGGCAAGATGGAGGGCTGGTAACCAAAACAAGGCAGGGAGGAAGGCTCCTGCTGGAGACAAGAGACCAGCCTGAAGCCAGAAGGCAGAGGAGAAGGTGGGAGCGTAAACTCCTGCTCCGTGTGGAGCAAGCCAGCATCACGGAGTGAGGGGAGCTGGCTGGCACTCACTTGCCCCTCCAAACCTGCGTGCCCCATGCCCCAGACTCCTAGACTCCTTCTCAAACCCTTGAAAGCCTCAGAACCTTGGCGACTGCCATGCCTGAGCCCAGACGCCCTTCCCCTTCATCCCACCAAGCCTCCCTCATCCTCCTGGGCCGCCTGCACTCACCTGGCCAGAGCAGCCCCTACAGGTCAGGTCTGGGGCTTCTCTTCAGCCAGTGCTCTCCCCAGGCCGCCACTGCCTTCTCTGTGTGGACTGAGTCACGTCCCTCCAAAAGTCATATGTTGAAGCCATAACCCCCAACGCGACTGTATTTGGAGACTGGGATTTTAAGGAGATGATTAAGGTTAAAACAAGTGAGGCCCTAATCTAATAGGATCAGTGTCCTTATAAGAAGAGACACGAGAGATTTCTATCTCTCTCTGCACACACTCACAGAGGAAAGGCCATGTGAAGACATAGCAAGAAGGTGGCCATCTACGATCCAGGATCTGGTGATGCTGCCTCACCAGAAACCCTAGTAGGAACTTGATCTTGGACTTCCAGCTGCCAGGAGTATTTTGTTATGGCAGCCTGAGCAGACGAATACATCCCCCTTCTTCCCTCACACCTGCCAGGTCTCCCCTAGACCTCCCCCTCCTCAAGGCTCTGGATACAGCCCTTCATCATCTGAACCCTAGACCCTGTCTGAATTTTGTGACGGCTTAGACTGCGATACCATAGGTTTAAAAGAATCTAGTTGTGCCTTTTCATTGAAGGTCACTGATGTGTAGAAATTTGAGCCAGGAGCGTAGATCCATTGAGAATTTCCTGCAGGATTAAACCAGGGGGCAAAAGTCTGGACTTTTTGGCTAAAGATGGAAAGTTTCTTGCTGTGCTTTATTCAGTCTTGCATAGGACTCCTATTAGAACTGTACATTTCGTGATATCATGGGGGACTAGGGGAGCACAAAACCTTCTATTAGACACAAGATGAAGCAGCAGTTTGATTCATGTGGGTTTTTCATTTAAACAGGGAAGGGAAAAAAACACAGAATCTATTTAGGCATTATGGGGAGTAATTGTTTGAGTTGTATTTTTCTTTATTAAATAAGTATTTTTTTAGTTGTTCAACAATAACATTTCAGGCTACAGAATGCTTAATTTCCATGGCGCTAATTAAAACCAGCACATGTGTATCTAAGTGATTTGTCTAGACAACGAAAGAGGCAAGCTGCAATCTATTACCTTTTAAAGGAATAATCAGTTCTGTTCAGTTAAAATTTCTTTGTGTTTTGCTGAATTTAATAATGCCTTTCATTAAGATTCAGTTCTGTACTCTATCAAAAATTTACATTTCATTATTGCTGTGCACCCGGCTGAGGAGTTGATTGACCAGAAGGCTCAGCTCTCCTCCTCCTCCTGCCTGAATAAACTGTGCCAGGAAGGCAAGTGCAGGAGGCCAGGGGGGTGGGAGGGGGTGTTGGATGGAGAATGGGGTAGAGAAGAGAATGATGTAAAACGGACTCATCAGGAAATTTTTTTCTTTCTTTTTTCTTTTTTTTTTTTGCCCCAGCTCCTGAGCTTCTTTTTTTCTTTTCTATGCCTCAGTTTTTCCACCTGCAAAATGGAATTAGTGACCTTTCCTTCCTGAGTACAAGATCTTATGAGGAACAAATAAAATAATGGGGATGAATAGGCTTTACAGACTATAAGATGCTGAAAATGTGAACGAGGAAGGAGGGAAGGAGCAAGGAAGGGGAGTTTGACTTCCTGGGTCCAGTCCTGCTGTGGGCAGGTCCCTTTGGGTCTGAAGACCGCTTCCCCATCCCCCGGCTCTGTTCAGCTGTGACTTATCCAGCTCAGGTCGTGGGTGGGAAGACTGCATATGTGACAGAGCCGCTGCATGTCCCAGGTGTGTAGAAAGATGTCAAAGACTTTGGATGCACGATGCTGCCCTGGAGGCTGGGGTAGGACCACCTCTGGGCCTGAGATGAAGTTGCTTTGACTTTCTTAGGGAAAGAAAAATGCAGTGAGAACACAAAGGGGGACTCTCAGGCTTCAGGCCTCGCTGTGTGGAGTGGAGCAGTCACGGGGGGCGGGGGTGGGGGGGTGGCCGGGATGCTGTCTGCTTTTGCGCTTGCTTTTTAAAAGGAGTGTAAAAGGAGAAGAAAATTCTTTTAAAAACAAGTCCTTTAGCATTGTCCTTTTCTTTAACTGCAAAATTAATATATATTCATTGTAAAAATTCAAAAAACGTGAAAGCCTCGTATTTGCACACCCAGCTTCCCTATTTCCCAAAAGTCAGTGCTATACATAGGGTATTTGTTCTGCTACTGTGTAATGGAGTACCACAAATTCAGCAAACATTTGTTATCTCACAGTTTCCATGAGTAAGGAATCTGGCCAAGGCTTAACTGGGTCCTCTGCTCAAGACCTCACAAGGCTGCAGTTAAAGTGTTGGCTGGGGCTGGGGTCTCATCTGAGGTTCAGGACCCTCTTCCCTGAATCCTTCCCTGAACGCTTCTTCCTTTCATGTGGCAGAATTAATTTTTTTGCAACTATAGAACTCATGGAGGTTTAATCTTCTTTGAGGCCAGCATTAGAGCCTCTCTGATCTCAGTGAAGGCCTAAGTCTTCTTTTAAGAAGCCTACCTGAATAGGCCAGACCAGCCCGGAAGAATCTTCCCTTTGATTAACTTAAACATACACTATTATATTACTATTTAAATTAGCACCCCCAAAATGAAAAACTTAGGTATAAATCTGACAAATATTTGTTCAAGATCTATATGAGGATAACTATAAAGTGCTGATGAAAGAGATCAAAGAAGAACTAAGTAACTGGAAAGGTAGCTCATGTTCATGGATAGGAAGACTCATTTTGTCAAGATGTCAGCTCTTCCTAACTTGGTCTGTAAGTCAGTGCAAATCCCAATCAAAATCCCAGCAAGTGGCCTGAACAGAAACCTCACTAAAGAAGATATACAGATAGCAAGTAAATATACAAGAAAAGATGTTCCACAGCCCAGATCATTAGAGACTTGTGAATTAAAACCACGGTGAAATACCACTACACACCTAGAAGAACGACCGAAATCCAAAACACTGACACCACCAAACACTGACAAGGATGTGGAGCAATGTTCATTGCTGGTGGGAATGCAAAATGGTACAGCCACTTTGGAAGATAGTTTGTCCGTTTCTTACAAAATTGCTCCTTGGTATTTACCCAAGTGAGTTGAAAACTTATATCCACATGAAAACCTGCACACAGATGTTTATAGCAGATTTATTTATAACTGCCGAAACTTAGACTCAACCAAAGTGTCCTTCAATAGGTGAGTGGATGAATAAACTATGGTACATCCAGACAATGGAATATTATTCATTGCTAAAAAGAAATGAGCTCTCAAGCCATGAAAAGACATGGGAGAAACTCAAATGCATATTACTAAGTGAAAGAAGCCAATCTGAAAAGACTAATCCTGTACGATTCCAACTCTATGACATTCTGGAAAAAGACAAAATTATGGAGACAGTAAAGAAAATCAGTGGTTGCCAAGGGTTGGAGAGGAGGGGGATGAATCAGCAGAGCTCAGAGGTTTTCCAGGGCAGTGAATCTCTTGTGTATGATACTATAACGGTGGCTACATATCATTACACAGTAGTCCAAACCCATAGGGTGTATAACACCAAGAGTGAACCCTAATGTAAACTTTGGACTTTGAGTGATAATGATGTATCAGTGTATCAGGTTCATTTTTAGTAACAAACGTGCCCTCTAGTGAGGATCTTGACAGTGGGAGTCTGTGTCTGTGTAGGGGCAGGGGGTATGTGGGAACTCTCTATATTTTCCCCTCGATTTTGCTACAAGCCTAAAACTGCTCTAAAAAAATAAAGCGTATTAAATTTTTAAAAAGTAAATAGCTAGTGATTTTAAAACAAATCTATCTGGGTGTGCATGTCCAAGCCAGTGCTTTTCGCTGAACTTGGCTGCCGTGTAGGAAATATGATCTCCAGCACAGCGCAGGGGAAAGGGAACCTCAGGCACGGAGACAGCCTGCCTCTCCTTACACCCCCCTCTCCCACCGTGGAATTCATCAAAGGGCCACGGACCTCGGCTCAGCTCTTGACATTAACACGTATTCGAGCTGCTCAGGGCCCTGCCCTGGAAACATCTGACAAATGCTTGTCTCTTGGTGCCCCTGGCTCGATATCTGCTCCTGGCCAGAGACTGGGAAGGAAAGGGGACATTATGGGGTCAAATGAGGAGAGAAAGGGCATGATGTGGGAAGTGGAAAGTGGTGTGGGCTGAATGTGAACTGGGAACAGAGTGGGAAGAGGGATGGAGAGGGGCAGGGAAGGGGGATGGGAGTAAGGAGAAAAAATTCAGGAACATCTTCTCACGTTTTGAAGAAAATGTCATGACAGGCAGGACTTGATAATTACTGTCATTTGTGGGACGTTTCAGTACAAGAGAACCAAATAATCATGATGTCATGAGCTCAGTGCCTTCCTCCAAATCAGCATGCAGTCACCAAATGTGTATGGTTTGAGTGTCCTCTGGAGCTTCCTGTGCCTTAGTCACACCATGGGCTGCACACCAGGGCCCTTTGGGGAATAGAAAGTTCTTCTTCATGGGGTTATGACAAGCAAATAGGACCTCACGTGTGTACAGATGGACCCTGGGAGGTGCCAGGTTTCCAGAGAGCTTGGAGCCCCAGAACCTCAGAACTGGAAGGAAACTCAAATTGTTTAGGTCAACCTTCCATCCACTGTATCCCTCCAAGCAGGCGCTCAGTCTCGGCTTGGATGCCTCCAGTGGTGGGGGGCTCATGACCTGCAGGGAACAGGGCGGGTGTGGTGCAACAGGAAAACTCACAGGAAGAAAAGAGGCCTTTTTCCACTTCCTGATAGCGAAGTCATTCCACATCCCGAGACCATGAGGGCAGTATCTCTCTAGGTAAGAGGTTGGCTCTTTCGCAGAAAACTAAGCTTTGAGTCCCACCTCTGCCATCTGGTAGCTGTGTGAACTTGGACATGTCACTTTGCCTTCTGGAGTCTCAGCTGCCTCTTCTACAAAATAGAGAAAATGCCCGCTAGACTGCCAGTAGGTGGTCACGTAGAGCAATAAGAAAAGCACATTGTGAACCAGGAGTTGCTATCACCGCACCCGTCTTTCATAATATTGAGATTGAAATGGGACCTAAGAAATCAGATACAAACTGGTTTGCTTGCCAGTGCCAGTATATGAGTTCTCATGTCCTTGTCTATAAAAACGTGCTAACAGTCAGACAGAGAAAGTAGCAGGGAGAGGTCAGGAACTGGGGAGATGCTTGCGTCCAGATTTTGTTCACGTGCCTTCGTAAGTGCCCAACATAGCATCACTCACTGCGTTCACTCTCCAGCTCTTATTCCACACCCACCACCCTCGACCTCAAAGTGGTAGTAACTGTGGAGTCTGGATAGGATGACCCCACCCTTGGCCTCAAAGTGGAGTCCCAATCATTCTAACCCACTAACATCCCCCCCTTGACACATACATCTCCCTCGTCCCCATTATCGTTTCGGGGGAAAAAAAAGCGACCCAGCTCCAAACTGCTCAGCGTATTCCCCTGGCCATGGTGACGAAGACTGGGTGAGACCTAAGGTGCTCCAATCAAGGGGCAGCAAAAGATTTTTGTTTGATTGATGAGGCAAGAGAAGCTCCCCCTCCTTCTGGACATGGATGTGGACGCATGTTCCTCTGCAAGCTGTTGGCATTCACCTTGCAACCAAGAGGAGAGCCAGCCTTCAAATGAAACAGACACGGTCAATGGCAGAATGGAGACAGACACAAATGTCCTTGGACGGATGAAGTACTAGATCAAACTGATCCTGAAGCCTGCACCATCTGGATTTTCTAGTCCAGTGAGCCAATCCACTTCTTTATTGCTTAAACCACTTTGGGTTTGCGGAAGTGTGCCCAGAAGTGTGACAGAAGAAGTGCCCATGAATGCCATGTGGCCCACAGTTGGGACCACCTGAGATGCCCCATATCTATCTTCTCTGACTCTCTCCAAGGCCAAGGTTTGCTCCAGGATTCTGAGCAAAGTCTGAGAGCAGGACTGTTGTATATAATTTTGCATTCTGTGCCCAGAACCAAGGTTCCTGGCAGAGGAGCTGAAAGCCAGCCCATACTCCCCTCGCCAAGCCATGCTCCCCAGGGCAGGGCTGCCTCTGCCTAGGGGAGAGGGCACCATTTCTTTATTCAAAAGGGCCCTGTACACACCAAGCCTTGTGCCTGCGAGGATGGGTCCATCCAGGTGGGGAGTGGGAAACAGGTGGCGCCTTCTCCTAATTTGCATAAATGTTCCCTGTGGCCTAGTGGCAGCTGAGATGCTCTCATCTCTGGCTGACCCCCCTGCAGTCAACAGCACCCAGCACTCCCTCCCCGCCCAGAGTCCCTGACCTCGCTCGTCTGCACTGCTCTTATCACTAACTCGCTCTTTCAACAAGACTGGTGGAGGCCATCACCCCTTCCACATCTGGCTTGTCGCAGGAGGGAGATACAGGACCTGTGACAGCCGTGATGCCTGGTGGGCTCTGCTGGAAGTCCACTGGGGATAGAGGCCTGTGACCCGGGGAAAGGAAAGAGGGCGAGGTCAGCTGCTATGCAGCCCGGCAGAGCCCGGCCAGCCCTAAGGGGAGCTCTGGGGCGTATTTACCCAGCAGGATTGGGCGGGATGGCCAGACCGTGACGCCCCTTCTTGATCAGTCACTGATCGTGGGCGATCCTGCGATGCCCTCGGCTGAAGAGCTCCCTGTAGCCGCAGCAGGCCCAGGAGGGGTGGACAGCTGCGGATGAGCCCTGGCTGGTGGGGGACCAGGGCACTGCTCTTTTCACGGCGGATTCATCTCACCCCGTCTCTGAGCCAAGTAAGGGCAGCTGCACCGTGGCAGTTTCCTCTTAGCGTTTTCAGACTGCAGGTCTGTGCTTCCATTTAAGGAACGGCGAGCACCTACTTGGCACAGACTCTCTCCCATGTGAAACTGGGTGCAGGCCTCGGGAGGGGCTCACGCAGGGGCTGGTTTCCATCTGAGCTCTTTCCTGGAGCCAAGCGGGAGGGCGCGGCAGGTCTGTGCACCCACCTGGCGGCTGGTATTTCCGATAAGCCCTGAGATCAACTTCGCACTTTCAAAATGTCCACAGACTAATGGCAGCGAGGTGTTAGCAGTCCAAGGAAGGGTTTCCAAAACAGAGTCAAGACATTTGGAGACGGAATCGGTCCAGATCTGCTGCTCCGCTTGACCCACCCTCCTGCTCTGGGCCCTTTGCAGGGCTGCACCCAGGGCACCTGCTGGCCCCAGGGAGCCAAACTGGACGGCATCGCAGATGCTCAGCCCCCCAACCTGCAGCGGCGTGGCCCGCAACCGGCCTAGACCACAGGGTCTGGGCTCGTCCTCGACCCCAGTGGCGGCCGAGCCCACGCGGTTACGGCCAAACCAACCTGGCTCCTCCTGCCACTTCTGGGCTCAGATGAAGCACGGTGCCTGGTTCCGTTTTCCCCGGTGGTTGCCCACGGGCTCCACGAGACAACCCACAATTGTGGAGCAGTTAACTGTAACCAGGAGAGACGGGAGACCGGGAAGGGCTGGCTGATGAATTCCTTGCCCTTCCTAGAGATCCCCCACCCTGTGGGCTGTTCTTCGATGCAGTGGTTCAGCTTCTCCAGAAACAGCAAAGGGCCTTGAAATCAGCTCCATTTTTCTTAGGGACTTGGCCTGCCTGGGCTCGTACTGCTTTGTATTTGTTTCCTTCCTTTTTTGTCGCATTTCCTTTTCCTTCCACCCTTTTGCCTCCTGGCACTGCAACATCTCCCTCCCTCTCCCCAAAAATCTTGCCTCAGGGGTGGCTTCCTAGAGAATCTGGGCTAAAACAGAGCTATTCCGAAAGAGCTGAAGGCCTCATCACAGAAACGCCCATAGCCAAAGGGCAACATCGGTGCGTAATCTGGGACTTCATTTTATTGTCCGCCCATCCTCATGACATAATTGGAGACACAGGCTTGCTCCGCTCGATGTCCTGAGGCTGTGTTGCAATCAGTGACTGCACGGTTGTGTTACCCTCCCTAGTATGACGGGTTATAGGACCACCACTGGCATCACAGACCTCATTATTCATAGTGTGTTACGGGTTGAATTGTGCCCCCCGAAAAAATTTTGAAGTCCTAACCCTGTGAACGTGACTGTGAGAATTCCAACGTGTGTGGGTGTGGGTATGCGGTGGTGAGGTTCTCGCCATCAGTAAACAATTCCTTAACGCCAGCTGGGTGTCCTACAGTTCAACTCAGCTCTGACACTATCCCCTCAGAGAGAGACAGCATCCGATTCCACAGGTTAAGGGGCTCCATCAGGACTGCCATCCTCCCCACACACTTCGGGGACCAGTCCCAGGTCCAGATTATCACCTGTGCTTCTGACCAACTGGCTATAGATTGAAGGTTCCTATGACCCCCTCCTGGGGTTCGATTAATTTGCTAGAGTGGCTCACAGAACTCAGAGAAACATTGTACTTGATTATTGATGTATTATAAAGAGGAATTAACTCAGGAACAGCCAGACAGAAGAGATGCACAGGACGAGGTATGAGGGAAGGGGCTCAGAGCTGCCAAGCCCTCTCCAAGCACACCACTATCCCAGCATGTCCAACCTGGAAGCTCTCTGAGCTGTCTCCTTTGGGGTTTTTATGGAGATTCATTACAAAGGCATGATTGATTAGATCATTGGCCACTGATGATTTTAACTCAATCTCCAGCCCCTGTCTCCTCCCCTGAGGTCTGGGGGGCAGGACTGAAAGTTCCAGGCCTCTAATCTCTTGGTTGGTTGTCCTAGTCTCCAGTCCCTACCCTTAGGGATTTTCCAAAAGTCATCCCCTCATTAACATAACAAAAGCCACCTTTATTGTCCTCCTCGCTTAGGAAATTCCAAGGGTTTCATGAGCCCTATGCCAGGAACTGGTCAAAGACCAAATATATGTGACCTTATTTTGAAGGAAGGTCTTTGCAGATGTAATCAATTTAACATGAATTATGAGTTATACCAAACCCTAACCCAATCACTGGTGTCCTTACAAGGCTCATGTCACCATTCCCACCATCACCTCCCAATGCAGGAGGATGGGGAACTCTTCTCTGGAATAATGTATGGCATCTAATTCCAGTTCCTCTCTTTCTTCTGTCCAAGTGATTCAACCACTCTGAGTCGGTATGTAAGTCTATAAACTGGACATATCAGAGGGGAAAGTATATCGTAAGGATGTTGTCAGATGCATAGGAGATCATGAATGTGAAAATTCTCAAGACCCAAAAGGTATTGCACAGCGGTCCTCATTATAGCTATCATTATGGCCGTGGCAACCTATCTGTGCATGACCAACTTTGGCATCTCTCAAAATTGAAACAAAACCCTGGTGACATGTACAAGTATGTTCCATAGGACCACAACCTTCTCAGCAATTCATGTGCCACTCGATATTTAATTGATTGCAGAGCTCCCTAAAAATAATTTATCATAAACAGAGCTGCTAAATCTTTCCCTTGTTTTGCTTTGTGCGAAATAACTATGGCGATGAAAGTAACAAATAACCCCTTCTACCCACAGACAATTCTCTGACTCAAGAGGAGCAGAGTAAAATGTCATTCCCAGATTTGGCATGAATGTGTGTGGCTACGGGGCCATTATTGAACAAGTTTCCATAGCTCATCAGGCATCTGTCAGCACGCTTGCTGAAACCAAACATGTAAACTCACAGGCATTAGCCCAGATAAACACCACCTGCCTCTTCATTTTATAAGATGGCTCTTTAATCCCTCCAAGTTGGAAATGTTCTTCCTAGACACCGAATACTTCTTGAGGGACAGTTTTCGTAATGAGAGTAGAATCCCCCTCCCATCGCAGCCCATTGCTTTGACAGGTGTTAATTACACTCTTGATCAGAGAAACATCTGCAGGCTTCAGCCTGGGGGGAGGTGGTAATTTGCAGCTCGGCAGGCAGTGCATGGAAAATTGCTAGAGAGACTGACTTGCTGGCCACGTGGGAGCCATCGCTGGGGTTTCCCTTCACCGTGCCCCATACCCAGTGTCTCTGGAGGGGCAGGTTTCAGAAGGAATCCCCAGACTCGCCAGCTTTCCTCCTCTCCGTATGCTATTTTTCCTTCTCCTTCCGCAAAAAGTCAGGTATGCTGAATTGTCACACTGCACAATTCATGACTGGCCATTCTATATGTCTTTTCATAGGTTTGTGGCATTGTTATTTGGTGGCAATGCCAGCTCTGACTTCACATGCTGTCTTTATCTATCCCACTTAGATTTCTCCCCAGAAATATTTATGTGTTTGACTCCAGGGTGCTGTCCAGACCTTTAGACCTCCTGGCGATGTTGTTCAATGTACAGAATATAGACTGTATTATGGGCTTTTTTAATTTTGGAAAAAAAAATCTGATTCCAAAATACATCTGGCCCTGAGGGATTGCCCACTTGTACTCAGGTGACACTTGACAAGTGCCTTGACCCTCTCCGCCCAGACTCAGGCGAACACTTACCAGACAAACGAGATTTCCCGATGTCCCCACCTGTTAGCCGTTTCTACCCCAAGCATTGCTCCTTGAGAGCGAGGATGTGGTGGACACAGTTGGCTGCACCTCCCACTGGCTGTGTCACTACCCCAGGGGACTCAGCTTCCCACCTGTCAAGTAGGGCGTCTACTTCCTAACCTCTAGCCCTGTGTGCTCCTGGCTCTGAAACACCAGCTATGAACTATCTCAGTGTTATGGACCCAAATCATATGTTGAATCCTAACCCCCTGTGTGGCTGATTTGGAGATGGGGCGTGTAAGGAAGTAATTAAGGTTAAATTGGGCCTCAGGAGTGGGTCCCTGATGCAATGGGAATTGCGTCCTTACAAGAAGAGACACCCGAGAGAAGTGCTGTTCATTCCCTCTCTCTCCGTCTCTCTGTCTCTTAGTCTTTCTGTTTCTCTCTGTCTCTCCCTCCCCCCACCTCCTTCGTGTGTGCCCAGAGGAAAAACCAGGCGAGGACACAGCGAGAAGTGACCATCTGCAAGCCAGGAAGAGGGCCCTCATCAGAAACCAAATCAGCAGCACCTTCATCGCGGACTTTCTAGCCTCCAGAGCTGTGAAAATATAAATTTCTATTGTTTAAGCCACCCGGGGTTTTGTTATGGCAGCCCAGACTAACACAGATACTTACTCTAGTTTTACAGATAAGAAATAAGCTCAGAAAGGTGACATGGAGTCTTAAAGGATGAGTGAGAAACTAACAAGCAGTTAGGGGAAGGGAACACTTTTCATCCAGAAGTGCGAGGGCTTAGAGGTATAGAGAGAGGCGGGTACGTTCGGAGAGCAGGGTAGTGCCTGGGGGTGAGGACTTGGGGTGCCATCCTAAGGCAACCATATGCTTTGAATAAAAGACGGGGGCATATGGTTTGGCATGAATATGTAAATGGAGTCTAATTCTGGGAAATCCAAGTTTTGAGGGTGCAGCCTGTATGCCAGGAGTGGGTGGCACAAACTCAAAAGACCTCAAACCTGAGAATGTCAGTAGGATCCACCCCGTGAGCAATACCTGGGGCTCTTGTCACTTGAACACGTAAAGAACACGTATTATGAAGACAACCAAAGGGGTAGGTGAGAAACGCTGAACCACACGGTAGAATGAATAGAGCTTCCTAAGCCATCAACGCAGTGCACAAAATCAGCTTCTACTATTCACAGCTAATCTCTCCTCCGTGGTAACTGGGATACGCCACATCATTTTCCTCTTTCTTTCTATTGCTTTCTGTGCTAACCGCAAATCCAGTTCTTACTCTCAGGAAGATCTACAAGCAACATCCCAAGGTCCCAAGCCGGAAAATGATGAGAGAAGAGTTCTCAGCATCTTTGCCCTCACCTGTCTTCCACTGGCCGATTTTCTTGTTCTCACTGGCCCTGTCTTTTTCTGCCCTTGAATAAATGTCTGAAGGGACAACTTACCTCCCATGCGAATGGGCACCTTTATTTCTCTGGGCAGCCACAGTGAGAATCTTGAGTGGGGTTTAGAAGAAAATGACATCTGGGCTGTTTCCCTAGAAGCTTCTCCCCAGTACATAAAGTCCTCGAAATGATAATTGCTGACTTGGTCCTGTTATCAACCTCCCCCTCCACCCCCCAAGCAGCTGGGCTTAAAAATTATCTGCTGATTGCCTCCCTGTGTGTGTGTGGGGAGGGGGGGGGGTGTTGGTTTTTTAACTCTCCCAACCCCGGTAACAGTGCACATTTTTATGTATACAGGCACGTATACACACGCACATGCGCACGCATCTATTTATTTAATGCTATGTGCGAGACAGTGAAGGCCTCGTAGGAAATGATCACTGCCCTCAAGCAGGAAAAGTGTGTGTGCAAATCTGTGAAAAACTAATTTGCAAAGCAAGAGTTAAATAGTACCAGCACCAATGGAAGAGATAATCCCTCAGACAGAGATAGCTCCATCTTTAATAAAGCTGTCCCCCCACCCGACCTGGACGCTCATGACAGCTCCGAGAAGTGCTCAAGGCAAAGACGGCAGACCAGAGAGGGATGGAGGGGTTAAGCTACCGGGATTCTTAGCATGAAAGGAAGATTGGCCTTTCAAAGCCATCAGCAGGAACAAACGTTTCATTTGTAGTCCTGGCAGCCTGTCTGTACCAAATAAACAGCTTAAATAAATAGACCTTTATTTTGATAGTTTTAAAATGGGAGTGGTGTTGATTTACCCAGTGTCTGACTTTTGCAAAAATCACACCATTTGAGCTCTAGAGCACTCTATTCCCCGTCTCTGGGGTAAATTGACTTTTAAATGAACGTAGCTAAACAACCAAATCTCTGTCAACAGGATGAAGGCTGAGAAGTGCGCCTCCCTCCTACGTGGCCGTGTCAGTTTCTGAAGGCGTTTCTGTGACTGTTTTCAGACCATAGATCCTGAACCCTTTCCTATCCCAGCAGACATGAGAAAGCAAATGGGGACAGATCCTGGCTAGAGCAGACTCAAAGCCAAGAAGCCAGATTGGGCATCCTCTGATCCAGGACTCAAGGAATACCAAGAAAGCAATCCTTTTTCCTTTTCACTTACCTTTCACACAAAAAAGAGAGAGGATTGAGCGCTCAGAGTGGTGGTCCCAGCCTGTGCCTAGAGACTCTCGGGCGTAAAGGCTGCTGGCCGGACTCTCACAGGGAGGATGTTGGTCACTACATCCATCCATTGCCCATCCGTCATGGAGCCACCAAACATTTCACAAGCCCCTCCCACCACACGCTTCTTACTTTGCTGAATGCTCTCAAGGCGGAGGTAGAAATGAATCTGATGAGGTCCCTGCTGTCAAGGACCTCACGCATACACATGTGGGACATTGTTAATGTAACACCCGCAAAGCCGTCTCTTTAAAACTTATGACTCCAAAGCACGATGAAGTCAGACAGACCCAGGTGAAAGCCCAGCTCTGCCACTCACTAGCTTTGTCTTCTTGAGCCTCAGATTTCTCACTGGGAAACTTTCAAGTCAAGTAAATGAAACTGAAAACAATCCTCTGTGTGAAATCTCCGAGCACACAGTAGGTGCTCAGTAAATGTTAGCTCCCGTCCTTCTTCCCATTAGATGACTACTGCAAGCCTAATACCGGCCTATAAGACTGAAAGTGGAGATGGCAATATAACGGATCCTGATGGGAGTGGGAAAGACCTTTCCCCTTTACCCAAGAATTTCATTCTTCTACTATGTAAAAGATGTTGTTGGCCCCCTCCTGCCCAAAGCATTCAGCTTCTCTGCTCCCTCTGGCTTCTTAGCCACATAACCCCAGCACCTAGACACACAGTGGACATCAGCAAGGGTTCCATTAAACAAGGTCCCTCCAGGATTTTCCAAGTCAATAACAGCTTCTGCATCTTTCTGGTGGCTGTATTGCTGTGTTCCTTTCTCAGCAATCCCAATGTGTTTTTTAGGATATAGGCTCACTTGCTATAAAGATCCAAACATGAGAGAGAAATATATTTCCAACATGTAGACAGTTCAGGGAAGGTAGTGTTTTTTTATTGGGCACTTAATATACTCAAGGCCTCATGCTAACAGTAATATGTGGTATCTAATTTAATCCTCCTAACAAGAGACGATGTTGTGGACTGAATGTGCGTGTCCCTGCCAAATTCATGTGTTGAAGCTCCAACTCCTAGTGTGGCTATATTTGGAGATGGGGCTTTCAAGGAAGTAAATAAGATTAAAGAAAGTCATAAGGGTGGGGTCCTGATCCAATAGGGTTAGTGTCCTTATAAGAGGAGACACAGAGAGCTCACACTCTCTGCCATACGAAGACACAAGAGAAGGTGGCCACCTACAAGCCAGGAAGAGAACTCTCAGCAGAAACCAAATCAGCAGCACCTTGATCTTGGACTTCCAGTCTCCATAACTGTGAGAAAACAAATTTTTGTTGTTTTAGCCACCTGGTCTACAGTATTTTGTTTTGGCAGGCCAAGTAGACCTAAGATGGATGATAGTTATTCTAGTTTTACAGGTAATAAAAATAAACACAGGAAGGTGATTTGACTTGTGGGGGTCACACAGCAAAGCCAGGATTTGGGCCCAGATTTGCCACCCTCCCCAAGGCCACTGCTCCTTGTACTGTCCTCCAGCCACCTATTTTGATAGCCACATGTTTTGTGGTGAAAGTGTGGTTAGAATCCTGCAGTTTGATGTCTAGGGCAGCATATCCCAAAGAGAACCCTGGGGAGTCCTATCTCTGTAGGATGTACTATGATTCAGTTGTGTCCTCCAAATAAGACATGCTGAAGTCCTAACCCCCAGTACCTTAGAATGTGACCTTATTTAAAAATAGGTCTTTGCAGATTTAACCAAGTTAAAATGAGGTCATCAGGGTGGTCCCTAATCCAATATGACTAGTGTCCTTTTAAAAAGGGGAAACTTGGACAGAGACAGACACACCCAGAGGGAAGACAATGTGAAGAGATGCAGGGAGAACATTCTATGAAGATGGAGGACTGGAGTGATGCATTGACAAGCCAAGGAACACCTGAGGTTCCCAGAAGCTGGGAGAGAGGCTTGCAACACGTCCATCCCTAGCACCTTCAGAGACAGCATGGCCCTGTCAACACCTTGATCTGCTTTCCAGTCTTTTCTGCTGATGACGGGCAGGCAGTGGGAATTCGACTTTAACTTCACCCAGTCACTTCCAATTTTAAACTTTGACTCTTTTGCATATATACTCAAATTTAGATTCTGCCCCTTCCCCTTATCCTCCCTAGGATATCTATGTATGAGGGCAGCTCAAGCCCAGAGGGAGAAGGTGGATACCTGTCCTCCCTAGTCCCTAGCCATGCTGCCTAGTCCTTGAGCATCATGGCCTGGTGTCCATGGGCTCCTCCTGCAACCAGGCCACACACCACATAGCCTCCTCATCATTGCCCCACTCCCAGGCCTCTTCTGGTCTATGATCCTCACATCAGGTCTGCTGGGCACCAGGGAACTCTTAGTCATAAAGCTTTTAAAATATGTAGTTTTCTGTATGCTGAGAAGTACAAAACACTGATAAGAAAAATCAAAGAAGACCTAAATCAGTGGAGAGATATACCATGTTCATGGATCAGAAGCCTCAATATTATTAATAAGTCAGTTCTTCTAAAATTGATCTACTATAGATTCTGAGTGATAGTAATCCAATCCCAGCAGGCTCTTTTTGTAGAAATAAACCAAACATTTGTATGGAAATGCAAAAAAAAATTAAAATAATTTTGAAAAAGAAGAACAAAGTGGAAGGATTCACACTATTTGATTTTAAGACAATATAAAGTCACAGTAATCAAGACAGTGTGGTATCAATGAAAGAAAGACATATGGATCAATGGAACAAAACAGAGAATCCAGAAAGAGAACCAAACATGTATGGTCCATTGATGTTTTACTGAGGTGAAAAGATAATTTGTGGAGCAAGGTTAGTCTTTTCAACAAATGGTGCAAGAACAACTGGATATCCATACACAAAATTAAAAGAATCTCAACTCATACCTCACACCATATACAAACTTAACTCAAGATATCACTATATCATAGACCTAAATGTAAAACCAACAACTATAAAACACTGAGAAGAAAAGATAAAAGAAAATCCTTCTGACCTGAGAATTAGGCAAGGTTTTTTTAGATAAGACACAAAAAGTAGTAATCAAAACAGGAAAAAAATTGAACTTCTTCAAGATTAAAAACTGCTCTTTGAAAGACACTTAAGAAAATGAAAAAAAAAAACCATAAACTGAAAAAAAAAATTTTCAAAACATATACATGATTTTAACAAATCCAAAATATTCCTAAAATCTCAAAATTTACCAAAACAAGCCAATTTTTAAATCAGGCAAAATATTTGAACAGACACTTAAGAAGAAACATGGATGGTAAATAGCACATGAAAAGATGCTCAATGTCATTAGTCATTATGAAAATACAAATTAAAACTGTGAGAAACTACTTCACTCCTATAAAAATGACTAAAATTTATATATATATATAATATATATATATATAATATATATATATATATACATATACATACACACACACACACACACACACACACTTATATGGAGAGAGAGAGAATATTAAGTACTTAGAAAGATACAGAGCAATTGGGACTCACACACTGCTGGGGGGTAGTCACTTTGGAAAACAGTTTGGCAGTTTCTCAAAAAGTTCAACATACCCCTACCATATGATCTAGTCATTCCATATCTAAGTATTGATATTTTCCTAAGAGAAATGAAAGCATACGGCTGTAGAGTTGTACCTGAATGTGCATAGAAGCTGTATTCACAAGAGCTCCAAACTGGAAACAACCCAAATGTTCTTGAACGGGAGAATGGATAAATAAATTGTATTAGGTTCCTACCATGGACTCAGCTATAAAAAAACGAACTACTGACACATTCAACAACACAGATGAATCTTAAAAACATTATGTTAAGAGAAAGAAGTCAAACATGAAAAGCTACCGTATGACTTCATTTATAAGCCATTCAGAAAAAGGCAAAACTCTAAGGACAGAAATCCAGAGGTTGCCAGGGGATGAGGGTGGGAGGAGTGACTGACTTCAAAAGGGACAAGAGGGAACTTTTGAGGGTGAAGGAAATATTCTGTCTGGATCGTGATGATGTTTACACAACTATATACGTTTGGCAAATCTCACAAAACTGTAAACCTAAATTTTATGATATGTCAATTACATCTTACTAAACCTGACTTCACATTTTTTATCATTAATTCCATACTCAGAGATTGTTCTCTCTTTTTAAGCAAAAGTTTATCATTAAAAGAGAAAAGAAGCACTATTTATGCTAATTTCTTCTGATTAGTACATGACTAAATACCATGTTTTTGTATAGAGAGAGCTATAAATAAAGAGCTACATCTCACTCACATGGTACATTCTGTACATCGCACCTGACAGGAAACTTTTAGAGTCACTGCTTCTAGAATAGTCCCTGCACAGAATCAAGGTGAGGAAAGTGGTCATAAGTGTTAATTCTCACCCACGTGCCCCTCACCACAGCAGGGGGAGGAAGGCACGGTCACCGTTATTACTGTTTCCATTACATAAACAGAAAGATGCAAGAATGCAAAGATGAAGTTAGACTTTGCTAAAGGTCACATGGCAGGTTGGTGGCAAACCCTGCACTGGAATCCACATCTTTTTACTGCAGAGAAAATTGTAAATTTTCCTTAATCTTCTCCCCAGAAATAACAAAGTGAAAAAGTGTGGGGGTGGGAGCTATAGACAGAGGTCTAAGCCCAGCTGAGGGGAAATGGATGAGCAGTGAGAAAACCTGTTTACAGGCCAGTGGGCTATTTTGGGTGCTTTCCACAGACCAGCTCAGTCGACGTGACAACGCCACCCACATCTCAGCCCGGAGCCCGTGAGGTGGCGCGGGCCCAGGGGTGACAGGAGCTGGGACACGCCACCTGCTGTGCTTCTGCAGCCTCTTTGCTCTGATGGGCCCTGAAGTGGAAAAAGCTCCTCTGGGGACAGACGACCTGGACCTGAATCCTGCTCCAGCCCACATTCCCTGTGGGGTCCTCAGGGCCCGGGACGGCAGGCAGGCCTGGAGAACCTTCCCGTGTGGATAAGCTGACTCCTGTGTCCCCACCCTGCGGACCTTCCCTTTCCCCACAGGGGGGACCAGAACGCCACTGTCGGCCCCAGGAGGCCTCTCCTATGTCACCCCACCCCTTGGTTGGCTCCACCTTGTTCATCCTAGGCAGGATTTCCCCTAGTGAGCTGCTCTCTCCACCAGCTCTGAGGGGTCATTAAGGGGCATTTTCAAAAGAGTTCTGAGGAAAAAAAATAAGTTCAGTGGGAAATTCTGGGCTAAACAAAAGAGTTATGGGTTGAATTGTCCCCAAAAGATGCATTGAGATCCCAACCCCCAGTGCCTCAGAATGTGACCTTATTTGGAAATAGGCTTTTTGACGCAATTAGTTTAAGGTGAGGTCATTCTGGAGCAGGGTAGGGCCTTAATCCAATCTGACTGGTGTCCTTATAAGAAGAGGAGAGAGGCTCACACAGGGAGAAGACGACCATGAGGCAGAGACTGAAGGGCTGCCGCTACCGAAGACCACCAAGGATGCCAGCAACACCAGAAGCTGGAAGAGGCGGGAAGGGTCCTCCCCTGTGGGTTTCACAGGGAGCGCAGCCCTGCTGACACCTTGATCTGGGACTTCCAGCCTCCAGAACTGGGAGAGAAGATATTTCTGCTGTTCTAAACCACGCAGTTTGTGGTACTTTGTTACGGCAGCTTGGGGAAACTAGTACACCAAGTTCAAAATAATTCTGTACTTCTCAATGACTTTACTAAGCTGACCTGCAAGAATGTCTAAAAAGGAGGAAATAAGCCTCATTTTCTCAATGGATTTTTATCACAGAACTCTCTGGGAAAGGGGGATCTTCAGGACTCACCTGTGGTCCTCCAGGGAGATGACGTAGAATGAGGGACCAGGGGGCCCACACAGCCAGGGTGCCCCTCCAGGCAAGATGGCTCCCTCCCACAGGTCCACTGCCAGTCCCCACAGAGAGCCCTGCTCCTGGTCAGTGAAAGAAGGAAGGAAGGAGTGAGCGCTCCTGATTGGCAGTGGTGTCATCCTACTGATGGATGCCTAACCCTCCACCTCCAGGGGCTCACCCCAAAGGGAGGCACCACAGGACATTTGCTCGCCTCTCTGGCCTCACCTCCCATCCTCCTTACCCCTTGCACACCAGAGCTTTAGTTATACCACACTAAAATGCACCATGCTTTCTCTCCTCTGGGCCTTTGCACGTGCTGCCCCCTGCTACTAGAATGACCCCCCTCCCACCCCAACCCACCTTCTGTCTCTGGGTGGGTTACCACTCATTCTTTGAGGCCAAGTTCAGGGCCTAGGGAAGCCCTATCCCAGCACCTTGCAGAGGGCCCTACCGCAGTCCTTACCCCTGGTCTCCAGCCAGGGGTGGCTGCAGCCAGAGTGGGACCCAGTGCAGAGAGATGGGCCTCAGTGTCCTCAGGTCCAGTTCAGTGTGGCCGCCTGGCTCTGACCTTGGGCCCTCACTTTACCTCTCCAACTTTCTGTTTTCTCATGTATAAACAATACTCTTTGTCAGACTTTCATGAAAATAAAATAACATATGAAAGGTGCCAGGCGTTTAATCAGATAAATAAGAGAGCACTGCTTTTATTTTGATGTTTGTCCAGGGCATGTCTTGCCAGCTGGACTGTGGACCACTTGAGGGCAGGACAGTGTGTGTCTTTCCTATTCGAGTCCCAGCCCCTGGCACAGGCCGAATCACAGAAGCCGGTGTTCCCAACCCAACCAGAAAGCAATCACCGCCGGGGCACAGCAGGCTGCCGGCTATGTTGTCAGCCCTTCCTCCTCCTGTTTCACAACCTGCCCCCAGGACGCAGGTGCACCAGCAGCATTGCCGGCCTGGCCGCTCCTGAACCACCCTTTACACCTTTCCCCGTGGCCCAGAGCCTGGCGGCTGCGGAGCACAGAATGATGGTGAGTCCCGGGGCATGAATCAGCACTCGGGGGTCAACCCCAGCTCTCCACGTGACATCCACACCCACTTCTCACCCATCAGCAGAGCAGAGCAGGCAGCACTTCCTGTCTCAGAAAGTCCTTGTCATTTACCAAAGCAAGTTGAAAACTGCTATAGTAGATCCCACTGAAAGGACGTGCCGGGGAAGGAGGTGAGTCGAGAAGCTGCACTAACCACTTCAGGGCTCCACTCTGTGTGGGAAGAGGTGCCCTCCTCTTACACCCTGTAACTCTTTCCATTTTCCAAATTTATGTAACATACGGATAAAAAAACAGACAAAAATGTGCATTCATTAAACAGATATTTGAGCATCTTTTAGTCACCAAGCTCTGCGGAAATCATAGGGACAAAAAGTTTAAAATCCTACACTTAAGAAATATATTAGTTAAGGTACAAGCTAGATGGCTAGAACAAAAATTCTCCAAATACAAGGCCCAAACCATATAGGAGTTTATTTTTCTCTGTTATAAAACTTCAGAGATGAATTCTACTCCTCAGGGTCATTCAGGGAACCAGGTTCCTTCTGTGTTTTTTCTGACTGTGGTATAACTTACTTCTAATAAAGCACAGAACTCTTAAGAGGGCAGCTCATTTAATTTTTATATGTGTATACACCTGTGTAACCAGCACCCAGATCAAGATACAGAACATTTCCAGCACCTAAGGCCCTCCTGTCTTACTGCTTTGTCACACTCTAGGGTGTTATCGTCATACTGTGGTCAAAATTCACTCAGATCGTCACCTGCACGTTCCAGCCCAGAGGACAGGCAGTAGGAGTATGGGGTGGGGTTGGGGGGAGGCACACAATCTCCTAATAAAAATGTGATCTGGAAATTGTACACATCACTTCTGTGCATACTCCATTGGCTACTTCTTAGTCATATGGTCACATGGGCTGCAAGAGAAGCTGGGGGAAATTGCCTTTATTCGGGTAGCCGCGTGTGCCAAAAAAAAACCCTCATGAGGTTCTGTTACTAAGAGGAAGAAATGGAGAATGGATCCCAGGTGTGGAGTAGGCAGATAAATAGCCAGACAGCACACATACCTGGTCCTCTGGAGGCTGTTTATTGAGGGGCCTCATGGAGCAGTAGTAGGGCATCAGAATCTGGGGGAGGGAGGGACAGTGGCCCTTGGGCTCTGAGGCTTTTCAGCTGCACAGTTAGAGGGGTGCTGGCTCCCCCCCAGCCGGATCAGAGACTGGGATCCAACATCAGTGTGTCACGGTGGGATTTTGGCTCCATCTCAGCATCCATGGTTAGGACACCACCAGCCCCTCCCATGTCATTATCAGGGGATGGGGTGGAAGCCCTACCATTACAGCTTTTATGACATGGCCACCTCAGGAATCTACCAGAATTGATTGCCTCAAGCTCTTGGCTTTTGCTAGTCTCCATGAGTTTTGCAGGAGATTAACTTACAGAAAATCAATCTAGGACAAATTTACTCCTACCTGTAAAGAGGACAATTAGCGGTGAGGGTCACAATAGGCTCACACTCTAATAGAAGCTGTCAACCAGCTAAAGCAAATTCAGCGTGATAGAAGCTCTAATGGAAGTCTAGGAGTGCTCTGTATGGAAGGCTGTCAGTGCAGAGAGAAAACACTTAAAGTGCGTCATAAGGAAAGAGGGGGCTTTTTGGTGCACAGGGGAAAGGACATGCATGGCATGGGAATAGCACGGGCAAGGCAGCAAGAGGTGTGACGGTGGGTATAATAAGTCCCTTAACAAACACACAAAAAAGCAAAGATTAACTGTACATAGGGGAAGAAACACAATAAAAAGAACCTTATGGTAACATAAGTTTATTATAGTAAGCATTAAATTTACCCGGCTCTAACTTTCCTGGAAGTCAAAGCATACAGGAAATTCACCAGATTATATAACTTTCAGTGCCTGATCTAAGTAAGTACACAAGCTTGTCAAGAATTATATCTTCCAAAAGTGCTACCTGGCATATACTTGGTTTTAACCTTAAAAGGAATTCAAAATTATAAGCAAGATGGGTAGAATGTGTCCACTGTGATATTTTAGGAAGTCTATGCAACCTACGTATGTTAGGGGTAGCAATAAATAATATAATTCTAAACAGCATCCAGCATAGAACCATATTACAGATAACTAGATGCTTAACCACACCTTAACTCTGCTAACATGGAAATTATTTAGGGTTTAGTCTAAACTGCTGTGTCAGAGGCCCCCAAATACAGGGACTTAAATAGACATGTGTTTCTCTTTCACATAACAGTCTGAATGCGGGCAGTGGGCCAAGACTGGCAGGTATCTCTGCTCAGTGAAGTCACTTAGGGACCCAAATTCCTTGTCTTGTGCTTCGCCATCCCCGAGGCCGTCATCACTGCCCACGTGGTGAACCCTGGCCCCTCAGAACCCCCTCAACATCCCAGCCCAGGAAAGGTGGAAAGAGTGAGCAGGGCAAGCAGCTTACATACTTAAAAAAGTAAGTTGATCTTCTAGATAATACAAACTATTAATATAAAAATAATAATCTGGTTTCAGAATCATAATAATTTGGAAATGGCATGCACCACTTCCTTTCCCATCCTATTGGCCGAAAGTTAATCATATGGACACAGTCAGCTGCAAGGGAAGCTAGGAAATGTGGTCTGTGCTTAGGGTTAGGGTTAGGCTTAAGGTTGACGTATGCCTGCTTAAAACTCAGGGGCTCCTGTTGCCAAAAGAAAGAAAGGCCGTTCGCAGCCTCTGCCCCAGCGTCTAAATACAGGTGTTCACAGAGATAAAGTAACCGAATAGCAAAGGAGTAGGGAGCTCACTAAGGCAGTGAGCTCACCAGACCCAAGGCTTTCTATTTCTTTCAAAGAAAAAAATCTGTTTGTTGCTGACCCTCAGTTATGGGTAAGGAGAAGAGAGTATTAGAACAATTCAGGGAGGCCTCCATAAACTCTCCAAGCAACGGTTCAAATTTCTACTCCATTGAGCGCTCTGCCAATATAAAGGCCAACTTAAGCAGGTAGTCAAGGTGACAAACTTATGTCCCCTTTTCTCGCTTTTGCCAAATCTGGGTGATGCCAAATCTGGCCTCACACCACCTGACCCATCCCTTGCATTCTGCAGACTATGAGACCCTCGGCACCACCAAGAGGGTAGAAACTTGCAATCGTTGTGCATAGGTAGTATAAGCAACCGAGGCTCCTTGGTTCCCGGGAACGTGTTTGTTATAGATGGAATGCTCTTCCCCACCGTGAGCAGGACCGGGGGTTAAGGAGTGGCTCGATGACTCACGGAGACCCTCAGTGGCTGCCCCGAGGACACAAAAACAGGAGACAATGGAGAGGGCTAGCGGAGCTGCAAGCGGAGCTGGCATGTGATGAGGCGCCGCGGACTTAGGGCAGGAATGCCGCACTCTCCCACCCGGGGCCCCTCCCCTGGAAGGGATGAGCCCGAGGGACCTGAGGGTGGCCCCTCTGGAGGACACCGTCTGTGCCGCAGCAGGCCCCCGCCAGGTGGGTCTGGACCCAAGACCAGAGACACAAGCCTTTGTGATAATCTGGTTCACGTCTCCCTTCTCCCCAAAGACTCTAAGTTCCGTAAGAGCAGGGGCCATGCCTGTCTTTTGCACTGTTATGTCCCTAGTGCCTGGCACATAGTAAATGCTCAATAAATCTTTGTGGACTGACATCCTCCCAACTCAGGCCTCACCTGGAGCCACGGTGCAAGAACATTTATTGGGTATCTGCTACCTGCTGAGAACTGAATTAGGTATTTCACCATGTGGTATCTTAGTTCATCTTAACAACCTCGACAGGTATTATTATCCTCATTGGGATGGAACAGAGCCTGGGGCCCCTCCTAGACACTGTGTTCTCGTCTCAGGATTACAGGCTTCCAGAATGGGGAGCAGAGGCAGCTCTAAAGATAGCTCAGCTTCTTCAACGTGCAGTCAGTCCCTTGCCTAATCCTTACACAAGCCCTGGGAGGTATGATCCCATTTTCCACATTTTAAAGAAGAGGAAACAGGCTTGGAAGGATTAATAACTTGCCCAAGCCCCTCAGCTACAGGCACCAGAGCTGGGTTTGAACCCAGATCATTCTGACTCCTAAGCCCCAGCTCCTTCCACTTACGTGGACTCAACACTTGTCCTTTGCTGTGGACTGAATTGTGTCCCTCCCCCAGAATTCATGTGTGGAAGCCCATGTAACCGTACTGGAGATGGGGCCTTCAAGGAGGTGATGAAAGTTAAATGAGGTCATAGGGTGGGCCCTGACCAGATAGGACCAGTGCCCTAATAAGAAGAGGAAGAGACACAGGCACCCTCTCTCCATCATGTGAGTACACAGCAGGAGATGGCCATCTGCAAGCCAGGAAAAGGGTCCTCACCAGAAACTGACCATGCTGGCACCCTGATCTCAGATTTTCAACCTCCAGTACTATGAGAAAATAATTTCTGGTGTTTAAACCAGCCAGTTTAGGGTATTTTGTCATGGCAGCCTGAGCAGACTAATACAAGATTTTTCTAACACCAAATAGCTCAGAGTTCAATGGAGCAGCCTCATAAGGATTCCCTTCCTCATTGTTCAATATTTTAGGGGAAAAAATTGCTTTACTATCTCCCAAGGACATCATAGAGTGTATAAAAGAACTGGGAATTGCTGTAGCGCCGGGCCTGCTGGTTAACTTCCTCATAAAGAATTTATGGGGCACAAGTACTCCCCAGGAGCTTCCAGAAACTCTTAAAGCAATTCTTCCCAGTCTGAAGATCCTGCCTTGTAAACGCCTGGCCCTCATCACTCCTCTCCAGGGGGCAACTGCCCTTTCCCTCTGGAAGGCATCTGTTCTACCAAGAATCCCTCATACCTTCCCAGTTAACACAGAGCGTTCAGAACACCGAGGAAGAGGATTGGCATCTCCCCCATTTCCCAGAGAGGGAAGATGGAGTTCAATGGGGGGCAGGTCCCCAGACTTACTGAGTAACAGTTCTTGAACTCCATCCAGGGTCTTCCGACATGAAAACCACAGCTCCCATGTCAAAGTACAATGTAAGAAAGTACATCTGAATAAACTGTGTTAAATACGTGAATCGATTCTCAGGCAAACAGTTACATTCAACATGACAACTAAATAATTAGAGCTATTTGAACACCATGTCAGTCAGAGAGAGAAGTAACACAAAGATAAAGAGGAGGAGAGAGGGGAGGGAAGAAGGAGGAGGTGGAAAAGCGGAGATGTGCATTTTCCTCTCTCTGTTCATCTGAGGCTCCTTCAGTCCCCCTTCCAACTCAGTCCGTCCGGCAGCTGTTGACGGAGGCCACGGGCCAGGCACGGGGCGAGGAAGGGCTGAGACTCAGAAATGACTCCATCGAAGCCCCCTTGAGGCTTATTACACTCTGTCACGTCTCCACTAAATTGTGCCGAGCAAAGCAGCCTCTGGGAGTAGGAGGGTCTTTCCTCTGGGCTAAGCCAGGGGTCTGTCACCATCAACACGTGACATGAGAGTTCAGGGTCCTCCAGTGCTCTGATCGCACCCCCTTGGGGACACAGCAGGTTTGCTAGCAAACTCCAAGTTAGGGCTTCCACTAACTTCCTATGTCTCATTTATGCCTCCTAACATCCTTAAGAAGAAGGTATTGTAACCAGCTCTTTTTTACAGAAAAGGAAAATAAGGCTCAGAGAGGCTAATTAACTTGCCCAAGGTCAAGTATCTAGTGAGTGACCAAGCCAGGTTTGAACTCAGATCTTCCGGCTCCAAATCCATTGCTCCTGCCACCCTTCCAAGTTGCCTCCGGTCCTGTGTCCGATCCCTCATTTATACATGCATACGTAGGTCTAACTTGGCACTTAGAGTCCAGACAAATTTGGAGCTGGGCACAACTCACATTCACCCTGACTCTGAGTGTGTGAGCGATGCGTACCCTTGGAAGGAAACTATTTGCACCTGTTTCTGAGGGGGATCTAAAACCAGGGAAGTAATGCCTGAGAATGAGCCTTGTAAATTTCGGAGCCACCCAAATGTGGGTTGATGCCAAGGTCAAGGTCCCTCGCTGTGTGTCTGCCAGCAGGAAACAAGACTGGGAGCCCAAGTTCAAACCACAAGGCCTCCTTGAGCTCTTACCAGACCCTTCCCTGGGGGAGAGTCCCCCACCCTGGTCCCTTCCACATCCCACCATATCCAAAAGCCTCCACTTCTCCATCAACAAAAACATAACTTAAAATACATTTGATGATTCACAGCACAGAATAGAAAGGCACCCCAGTGTCCTAGCGGGTACTGGCTCTGCCAAAGCAAATCCTCATGGCTTTCCGCAGCATCACACGCTTCTTCAAAAGCGAAAAATGATTTTAGCCTTCTCGGTAGATGTTGAACCAGAAATGGAGTTTCAGATCTACATTTTGAAGTGTTTCATAAAGCATTCCTCTGGAAATAGAAATGAGTTTGCTTTTTACCACAATGCATGAACTAGCTCGTTTCTGAGCTCTTTGAGTGATCCAATTTTTTTCGTGGATGTGGTACAAGGGGGTAATGCATGAGATTTATATGTAATTCTCTTACAAATGTTTTTCCCCCAATATCTAATTATCCCATTCAAACCCAAGTACATTGTCTTCTAAATTTCTAAGTGGTTTAATAATAGAATTGCTTCATTAACTCTGATACATGCTCAGGAATCAAGCAAAAAAATTACAGAAGAGATAGAAAAACAAGCAGCTGTAGACACGTGCACATCTGGGTTCTAAACACTCATGGACCTGGCAGCTGAGGTTGTGCTATTGAAAAGCCATTACTGGGAGTCCTTTGGTTGCCAAGGTCTTAAAAGGATTGTCCTACTGTCTCTGCCTCTCCCCTTCCTTACAGAGGCCATCCTTGGGAGGCCATCCGGTCACTCCCATCCATTCTCTCCTGCTTTCTTCCCATCGTGAAGCAAACTGGGGCTCCACTCTCCTGCGTAATAAATGCACAGAACTGGGAAGACGTCTTGGAGCCCTCCCTCCTGCCCCTACATCCAGTCCGTGACTATGACCCATTTAGATTTCTTTTCCATCTCATGCATAGAGGCCCAGGGTGATGGGGATCACTGTGTCTCTCCACTTTGTTTGCAATGAGAAAATAAGAACCCGGAGAGGAGAAATGACTTGACTAAGGTGACATCCACTACGGGGCCAAACCAGGACTAGGACCCAGGCACTTCAGCTCCGCACCTCCTTCACTCCCCGGTAGCCCTCACGTGGATGCCCGCAGCCTCCCGACTGGTCTCCCTCTTTCACAACTCCCTCAACTCACCTGTCCCACCACAGCCTCGACAATGATGTCTCAGCCTCCCACTGGAGCCCCTTCAAAGTCTTCCCAGGCCAAATAAAGTCCCCGATCTTTCACCTGGCATTTGGGGACCTGAGGATTCACACTCGCTCTACCCTTCCCACTACTTCGGACACAAACTTCCAAATGGGTGACCCTCCAGCCCACCCTGCTTTGGGCCACCCCCGGTCTCATCCCCTTGCAACTCAAACAACCAGTCAGCATCCTGCCCTCCCCCCCGCCCTCGGTGGCCCCTCCCCGGCCAAGTCGCCCCGACAGCACAGTGCTGGACACCCCTCACAGCACCTGTGGCCCTCTGCTACCTGGCAGAGCCCTCTGTGGGCGTGCGTCCCCTCCGCGGGGCTGCCAGAGTGGGGGCCACATCCTAACTATTTTTGTATAACGCTCCCTTTGAGCCCAAAGCTTAGCACAAACCAGACATTTAACTATCAGGCACTTAATAAAGGTGAATAAAGTGCCAGTCCTTTTAAAGAGTGAAAGCTTTCTGCATATTAACTTCCTCCAAATTGGCATTATGATCATTGTCTATACTGTGAAGGATTTCCAACTGAAAGAGTTTCCGACACAAGCCTACCCTCCGAAGGTGTTGAGTAAGACAATACTTGTGCTTCAACGGTAAGAGCCAAGCTGAGGACCCAAGCTAAGACCTTTTGCAGAGAGTCACCAGGGAGTCCCCCATGAAAGGGGGTACAGATACCTCCCACTAGGGATCCCCAAGTCAGGAGAAGCAGCCCTGCCCCCAGTGACTTCCCCACCAGCTCTTCTACTATGTAGAAACTGGACTGGGGGTGGGGGAAGTTGAGGTACAAACGTCCAGGACCAGGGGGCTCACAGCCTAGCAGAACTGGAAGGACACATCTGAAGAGAGCCCAACTGCAGAGCAGGAGCCCGTAGGTGCAGTCAAAGGGATGCAAGATGATCCCTTTGACTGCACCTAGATGAACAAGATGCTACCAGATGGAGGGGGCATGGCTTCGAGAAGAGGAGACCTCTCAGAGCCAGACCAAGGGCTCTCCACCCTTCCACTCGGCCATCACCAGCAACGTACCTCCTCGTGACCATCAAATAGTCTCCATCCCATGCAAAGGGACGCAGGCCTAGAGGAGGGGCATTGCCTCCTGGTAATTTCTTTCCTTAGAGAACTACCGCCCCGCAGACTTATCCCACCTCCACTGGCCGAGGCTGGGTCACGTTCTGCATTTCAACAATCACTAGCAAGGGGGATAGAATTATCACCACAACTAATCAACCTCAACTTCCTGGGAGATCCAGGGAAGCATGGAGGCCCCCCACCTGAACAAAATTGGGGTTCAGTTGACGAGGAAGAAGGGGTGTAGTGGCAGTATCAGCTACAAAAGTAGAACCTCAGCCCAACATACTCAAACCTTCCCAGCTGACTCGATCTCACAACCCTCTCCTGCAGGGTAACAGGACTTCAGCCAGGAGAGGCAGCATGTGGGCCATCAATGGCCTCAGAAAAATCTGGACTTTCCATTCAGTTCTGAAACCTGAAAGTCATCTGGCATTGGGCAAGTCACTTAACCTCTCCGAGAATGTTTTGTCATCTGAAAAATGGGGATTACCCAGCTATGGTAAAGATCTGCTGAGGAATGGTTTGCGTGCTCTGTAAAATCTTATTCCATGTAAAGGGGACTCCTTGCCTCTCCTCAAAACAGTGTAAAAGATGATTGTGATACAGGATGCAGTTGGCTGGCTGGCACCAATGGTGGCTATTTTGGGAGGAGTGGTTACCAAGAAACACGAGGCTCTGGTAACCTTGACAACCATAGGTAAGACAGCATGATGGTACATCGACTTTCTGGATTCCATTCTTATCTCCTCCTCACGAAGCTTGGTATCTGGTGATTCGTCTGTCAGATGAAGCATCTGCCAGGGCCGAGCAGGGCCTAGCATCAGCCTGGCTAGGCTACTCTTAGACAAGATGGTCCAGACGGGCTCTGGAAGGACACAGACAACTCCTTGCTTCTAAGGTCTTTGTGGAAAGTGCCCGTTTTCCGCCTCGCTCCTTGTGGTCCTTGACGCCATCCCATCCTCACTCCAGAAGTCCAGGCTGCACCAAACACTGTGTGTGGGAGCAGGGATTGTACAGAGTAGACTCTGGTTAGCAATTACAAGCTCAGACAGCAGCTATAAGGTGCAGGCAGGGCTGCCCAAGAAGAGCAACAGTGACACTCCCTTGTAAACTCAAAGCGTTTGAACCGCTGCTTTCATTGAGTAGATATAGAAGATATTAGTAGATATAAATAGACATAGAAGCATATTTATAACCAGTGTGTAGCGTGTAAAGACTACCAGGGCTACAAGCGCCCACATACCCACAACCCACCTTAAGAACCAGAATGTGGCTGGCACCTTGGCCCCCACATGTGCCCTTCCCCATCACGTCCCTGCCCCCAACATCTGGGTACCTCTGTCATGAATTGTCTGTTTACATTTCCTTGCTGTGCTTCATAGTTACCGTGTTTGTATCCCTGAAAATGTACTTAGTTTTGCATATTTTTGAACTTTACATAAATGGAATGATATAGATTAATATAGACTCATTCTTTTCCCACCGCTTTATTTCTTTTTTTGGATCCACCATAAATTCCTGAGACTCACCCTTCTTTTTTTTTTTTTAAGATTTTTTTTCCCTTTTTAAATTAATTAATTAATTAATTTTATTTTTGGCTGCATTGGGTCTTCGTTGCTGCGCGGGCTTTCTCTACCCGTGGCGAGCGAGGGCTCCTCTTCGTTGCGGTCCGCAAGCTTCTCATTGCGGTGGCTTCTCTTGTTGCGGAGCATGGCTGTAGGCACGTGGGCTTCAGTAGTTGTGGCACACAGGCTTAGTTGCTCCGCGGCACGTGAGATCTTCCCGGGCCAGGGCTCGAACCCGTGCCCCCTGCACTGGCAGGTGGATTCTTAACCACTGTGCCACCAGGGGAGTCCCGAGACTCACCCTTCTTGAGACACACTTATTTGTAGTGCATTTGTTGTCACTGCAGTATAGTGTTCTATTGCATAAATACACCAGGAACTTATTTATCCCTTCTCCTGACAATGAAAACTTAGGTTGTTTCCAATTTTATGCCACTAGGAACAATGCTGCCATGAGCATTCTTGATAAGATTTAGTCTAGAACATGGACCTAGGGGGATGACTCTGCTGGGTCCTAAGGTATAGGCATCTTTAGCTTTGCTAGGTAATGCCAACTTGTTTTCCAAAGTACTTGTGCCAATTTACATTCCCACCAGAAATGGACAGATTCATGAATTCTCTTCAAATCTCTTTAATAAACAAAATTTTTTATTTTTAATGTTATCCGATTTATCCATCTTTACCTTTATGATCTGTACATTAAGTCCCCTACATATGAACAAGTTCTGTTCCAAGAGTGCATTCGTAAGTTCAGTCTGTTCATAAGTCCAACAAAGTTAGCCTAGGTACCAAACTAACACAATCAGCTATATAGTACCATACTGTAATAGGTTTATAATACTTCTCACACAAATAATACATAAAAACAAACACAAAAAATAAAGAAAATATTTTTAACCTTACAGTACAGTACCTTGTAAAGTACAGTAATACAGCACAACAGCTGGCATACAGGGGCTGGCATCGAGTGAACAGGCGAGAAGAGTCACTGACTGGAGGAGGGAGAGGAGGTGGGAGATGGTAGAGCTGAGGGATCGTCAGCAATAGGAGACGGAGGGCAAGCTGCACTTTCACTCATACCTGACACTGATGGCACAGGTTCTGGTTCCTTGCTGGATTCAATTCTATCTATCCTCTTGAAAAAATGATCCATTGATGTCTGGGTAGTAGGATGTTCACATCTTTGAAAGTTCTCTACTTGAAGGTTCGTATGTAGGGAACTTACTGTGCTTTTTTGTATCTTGTAGCTTGTTACTTCACTTTAGGTCATAAAGATAAATACCATATTATCTTCCTAAAATTTTATAATTTTGACTTTCATAGCTAGGTCTTTAATCTGCCTGGAATTGATTTTTGTAAATGGTGTGACAAAGGATCCCATTTCATTTTTATTCTATATTGCTATTTTTTTGCTGAGCACCATTAATGAAAAGTACATTTCCCCCACTAATCTACACTGCCCTGTTTCGTCATAAATCAAGTTTCAATGCACATCTGTTTCTGGGCCTGCATTTTGCTCCATTGGTTTATTTTTATATCCCTGTGCCAATGCCACATCATCTTAATTACTACAACTTTGTATAAGTACTGTTATGTCGTAAGGCTAGTCCCCATCTTGTTCTTCTGGGGTATTTTAGTTATACTTGGCCAATTGCTCTTCTGTATATATTCTGGAATCAACTTGT
This sequence comes from Balaenoptera physalus, assembly GCF_965194825.1. Taxonomy (NCBI): domain Eukaryota; kingdom Metazoa; phylum Chordata; class Mammalia; order Artiodactyla; family Balaenopteridae; genus Balaenoptera; species Balaenoptera physalus. The sequence continues at coordinate 90,442,587 of NC_138894.1, forward strand.
CAAGGTCCACACACACACACACACACACACACACACACACACACACACACACACACAAAATGGTTGGGGCTTTGAGTAGCATAGAATTGAATGTGTAGATTAGTTCACAAAAAATTAGCATCTATATGATTTTGACCATTTTGTATCAATAAACATGATACATATTCCCATTTCTTTTTTAATGCTTTTCAGTAAAAATTGTATCATTTTTCTCAACCTTGGCATTACACACTTTTAAATTTATTTCTATGCACTTATTATTATTTATACTCTAAGTGCTATTTTTAATATCATTCTCTTTAATAGACTGTTGGAATATTAAAGTGCATTTGACTTTGTCCTGCCTTTCCTCTACAAACTGTATGCCTGGTTGATGAGGACAAGTTGATGAGGAAAAGGTTATTTTTACACCCGTATTCTAGCTAATAATTGAGGGAATTATAGAATTAAACTATCACCATTTCACAATTCCTAATGGATTAATGGATATAAGTAATGATCATCAATAGCTACTAACATCCCCCCAAAATAGATAACCAGTCATTATGTGCTTCTTCATTGAAGAGTACAAGAATACCCTATGAATGAAAAAAAAAAATGAAAAAGAAAAAAATAAACAAACAAAAATATAAAACCTTAAAAAAAAAAAAAGAATACCCTATGAAGTAGCCTTGTCTAAAAAAATTCAGTCTAAAACTGATCAAGCCTTTAGATCCAATTAATAATTTACAGGAAAAACAGAGTATAGAAGAACATGTTAAACACCATGGGCATGCAATAGGCAAAATCCACAACAAACAACCCAGTTTGTTCAACAAATAAATTGCAAGGAAAAATAAGAAACCACAGAGACGTATCTATAGACTACAAGAGACCCAAGAGACACATTAACAAATCACAGCGTATGAGTCGAACAAACTGTATGCATGAGAATTGGAGAAATTTGAACTCTGAGTACATAATAAGGATTCATTGTTAACATCTGTTTTTAAGTGTGATAATGGTATTATGATTATATTTTTAGACTGTATCTTTTAAAGATACATACTGAAGTACTTATGGGTAAAATTGTAAGCTGTCTGGGATTTGCTTCAAAAATAATCCAGGATAGAGGAGTGGGTGGGGATGGATGAACAGGACTGGTCATGAGTTCATAAATCGTTCAAGCTGGTGATATGCACATAAGAGCTTAATAAGCTATTTTCTCCACTTCCGTACATTTTAAAAATTTTCCATAGTATAAAGCTTTTTTAAAAAAGCTAAAAGAAAATAATGTCATTTATCCATTGGATACAATTTTCTATATATTGATATATATGTTACATCAAGCTTTCTAAATGTATTTTTTTCAAATTTTCTACGTACAAACTGAATTTTTTATCTGCTTTCCCTATCAGTTAATGAGAGAGGTACAGTTAAATCTTCCAATTTGATGGTAGATTCGTCAACTTCCTCTTATAGTTCTTTTCTTAAACCAACTTTTGCTTTATATATTTTAAGGCGATATTACTAGGTAAATACAAGTTTAGAGTTATAATATCTTTCTGATGAATTCTTTTATTAATATGCAATAATCCTCTTTATCTCCAAATTCCTTAACCTCTATTAGATTCCTTAACCTGCCTGCAATTAGATTATATTGTATACCTGCAACTTACATAATATTGTACATCAACTATACTTCAATAAGAATAATCAAAAAAAGAAAAACAAAAATCTAGTACACTAAAAAATGCATACTTAATAAAACCCGAAGATAATAATTTTATCTTCCTTCCAAACAAAAGAACCTTATAATCATATGCTAAATTTTCTAGTATATTTGTTTTACCTCATTTCTTTAATCTTGCAAATTAGTAATTATTATTATTATTGTTGTTGTTGTTTTGGTATAATCAAAGGCTGCTTGGATTTACATACTTACCAACTTCTTTGCCCTCCATCTCTTTTTACATTTCAGATCTTCCATCTAGAACGAGCCCTCTGCTTTTAGAATTTCCTTTAGTGAGATCGTGTTTGTGATAAACTCTCCATTTTTGTCTTGAAATGTCTGTATTTTACCCTTATTCTTGTAAAATAATGTTTCTGCATATAACACTCTAGATTTCCAGTTATATTTCCCAGTTATATATTACAGATATATAGTGCCCTTCGAAAGTACACTCTCTTCTGGCTTCCACTGTTGCTATTAAGAAGTTAGCCGTACTGCCTTTCTACAAATAGTACTGAGAGTGAAAAATGAAACCCCCTACACCTCCAGAAAAGGAAGTTAAAACAAAGCCAAGAAAGCAATACAGAAAAGGTATCCATAGCCACTAACAACAACAAAAAATGATGAAAGGAATGAAGGAGAACTTGTTCCATGTCACCCACATTCGGGCAGCCCAAGACACTGCAACTCTGAGGTATCCAAGTACCCTGAAAAAAATGCACCCTGAATAATCAGCTTGACCCATATGCTGTCATCAGGTTTCCCCGGCCACAGAGTCCGCCATGAAGATGGAGAACAGCTGCACACCGGTGTTCTCCATGGACGTCAAGGCCAACAAGCATCAGATCAGATGAGCTGTGAAGAGGCTCTCTGATGCTGGTGTGGCCAAGGCCGTGCCCTCACCTGGCCTGACGGAGAGAAGGCGGCACTGGCCTTGACTTTGGCTTTGGGTGCGGCCAACGAGATTGGGGGATTATGTAAACAGGGCAGAGCTGGTGAGTTCTCAATAGAATAAGCTTTTCCACCATCCACAGAAGGAAGGAGGAGGAGGAGACAGAAAAGGAGGAGAAAGAGAAGAAATCTCTTAGTATAAATTGTCATTCCTTTGAAAGCAATCTGACTCTCCTCTTGTTGCCTTTAATGTCTTCTTGTCTTTGGTGTCTTATAGATTCAGTTTGACATGATACCAGCTCTTTTTTATTCTTTACAACAGCCCGTTGAGGCAGGCAAGACAGTTACTTGGGAAAAGCCCAAACGGACTTTGTGGCCAGCCCAATATCACTTGAAAGATGCAGAAGCTAAGGCTGAGAGGTCAAGGGTCACAAGGGAGAGATAGACTAGAAGGTACTTTCAACCATGAAATGTCCTGCTCTTTATAATAAAGGATGAAGAAGTGGCTAAGTTAGATGTAGGCTCTGTCAGAACTAGAAGCAGAGACCTCAAAGAATGTCAGATATCTCACTGAGGGAGTCAGGCTGGCCCTTAGGACTGCACATTTGTGACAGGAAGGTCGTGAAAGTAGAGAGGCTAGTTCTCAGCTTCTCAGACCCAGAAGCTCCAGCCTCCTGATCTCCCAACTGCTAACACCCAAGCTCTTGAGAGGCTGATTGGGATGATAAGAAAGGATCTCCGAGAATTAATTTGCAGCTCAAAATAGAATGACCAGAGGGCTCGGACAGTCCAGAGCAGTGATCTCCCAATTTCTTTAATGTGCCACCCACCAGTAAAATGTTTAGAGTATGCATCCTCAATAAATGCGCATTTATCTTTTATAAATTGTTAAGTAGTGACTAAGACAAAACTACCACATTATGTACACTGTAACAAGTAAACTGAAAATAGAATGGGGTTGGAGGTGGTGGGATGAATTGGGAGATTGGGATTGACATACATGCACTAATATGTATAAAACAGATAACTAATAAGAGCCTGCTGTATAAAAAAAAATTAAATATTAAAAAAAAAGAAAATAGAATGTCAGAAAAGGATGAAATATAAATATAAACGGAAGTTCTAATATTTGTCCCCAGTCTCCAGTGAATCATCTTGTCTCTCAAAGCAGCAATAACAAAACAATAACAGCAAGGTTCCTGCTGAAAACCTTATGAGCTACAAATGTTTTCTTTACATCTGAGGAAACCAAGGATAAGTAAGGTCACAACCTTGATCTGCATCACACCAAGTGGGGGACACAGCCAGGACTTGAACTTGGGTCTGCCTGGCTTCAAATCCTGAGTATGATCTTTTCCCCCATTGTCTTTGCCCCAGTTTCAGGGGCGAGTTAGCTAAGACAGGGACCTTAGCAGGAATGGAATCACCAGTGGTCTCACAGTCAGTAAGTACAAGCTGAAACAGCCATGACTTCAATACCATATTTAATTTTTGTAAATACTTGGCTTCCTGACTGCATATGAATAAAAATGCCCATTACACTAACCAGATACCCAGAATTAGAAAATAAGCCATTTTTAAACCACCAAAACATCTAGCGGTATATAATTATTCACTGCCTACAGACTTTATATTTTTAAAAGAGTCGCAAAGAGCAGGAATGATGAAGCTGGCATTATTACTCCATCATTAGATCACCATGGTGTTTTAGTCACGTGATTAACAAATTTCCCTCCTGATTGAAATTGAAATGCCAATCAGGATTAGCTGGATTTCAGCGTCAGTCATGGGAAAGTATAAAATGGAAGTGGCGGTTTTGATTACACAAGCCTAGAAACTGGCAGGGTGCAGCCTCAGACACTGGCCTGCTGTCCTGGACAATCTACCAGGTAACAGTGTGAGCTCCCTTTGATGCCACTGATTTGATGCAGTTGGAAGGAAATTCCTGTCAAGATGGCAAACTGTCACTGCCTAAAATGCACCCTCCCCTAAAATCGACCTGGAGAAATGACAAAGCAAGAGAAGCACGGGTCAGAGGAGCAAACACCAAGAACAATGAGATCAGAAGGTTCAGAAAACCAAAGAACGGCTTAAGCAATGGCCGGCATCAAAGGTGCCTCCCAAACATCACCCACACAACCTGCTGAGATGACCAAGCTTTGCCCACCATGGCCAAGGGAAGCATCACCCTCCAAAGGTCTGGCAGCGTCTCAGTGAGGGCAGGACACCGTCAGAACTAACTGAGAATTGGAAGCTGGTTTCAGGCGGGTCTTCCGAATGGGGAAAGCTTGACTAGGACCACGCAGGGGCCATGACTCTGATTCTGAGGCCAAGGGTTCAACGAATCTGCGGGCACAAACCGGCTCCTGATGTTTTCCATTGAAAAGTTGATAGTCTTTCTGGAAATTTCTATAAGAACAACCAAGCAATTACCTGGAAAAATAAAGTTAGTGAAGACAGAGAAATAGCAGAGGCTCATACTAGTGTAGGCAGTAGGTGCGGTCCAGGCTTAGTATGGGTAGACTTCTCTGTTCTTACTGGTTGGAGTGGGGCTGGCGCTGGGGTGCTGGAAGACCCCCAGAGGTGGCAGTGAGAGGGAAGGTTAGGGCACTTTTAAGTTCCGCTCTGGCCGCCATTCTGCCGTCCTTAGAACAGTCATTGTGGGCCCATCAGGCTAGGCCCCTGCTCCTCGTCTCTGTGAAATAAGCAGAGCACTACGTGATCCTTGCTGGGGTGAAGATATGAGAAAAACAGGTGAGGACAGATCCCCAACCTCAGGCATCACCCCCAAGCGCCTACAGCACGGGGACCTGGGGAGACTGGCTCTTTCCAAAGCTGCTGAGGGTCAGAGATACAACCCCGACCAGAGCTTCAGGGAGGGAAACAAAAAATGGGAGTGATTCTCTGGGATCTGGACCTCAACACCCTGGGTTCTATAGGTAAGGGAGAATTCTTTTTCCTTCTCTCCTCCTAGGTTCTCCAGCTGCCCCTCTGAACCGGACAGATTGACAAAGAGGAAAACCAACGTAAATTTATTAGCTTGTGCATCACGCATACACATGGGAGTACCCAGAAGTGATCAACTCAAAGGGGGTTAGAATTTGGGGTCTCTTCATCTAATTTAGTAGGGGAAAGGGATGGGGAGAAAGGACATTTTGGGAAAAGCAAATGACTTTTTGGAAAGATAAATGGGCCTTTAGGGGAATAGATGGAGATATGACTGTTTGTGACAGTGTCTGGATGCGTGGTGCAGACTCCGAGAAAAAAAAATCCCGGAGGGGATTTATGACAGTTGAGTTCTTTTTGGAGACTCTGCTTTCAGGCAGATAAGGGATTTCAGGAACTCAAATGCCTTCAGCTCAAAATAATTCTTATGTCAACATGGCAGATTTGGTGTGGCAAATCCTGATCCCTTAGGTTCCATCCCTCCCCTCCCATTAGACTCTGGGACTGACACAGGCCTGGTCTTTGACATTCCTATGGGGCCCTGAACCCACAGGCCAAAGTAGCCAGATTCCTGAGAAGGACAGCCATTCTGAAATAAAGACGGCCAAATAAACATCATTTACTCCCTGAAGCAGAATGACTGAAAGAGGAGGACAAAAAAATTTTAAGAGCATAATAATAAAAATACTTAAGATAAAGGAAGAATTGGCAAAACCATCTGTAAGAATAAGAAAACAGGGACTTCCCTGGTGGCTCAGTGGTTAAGAATCCGCCTGCCAACGCAGGAGACACGGGTTCGAGCCCTGGTCCGGGAAGATCCCACATGCCGCAGAGCAACTAAGCCTGTGTGCCACAGCTACTGAGCCTGTGCTCTAGAGCCCACGAGCCACAACTACTGAAGCCCACGAGCCACAACTACTGAGCCCATGAGCCACAGCTACTGAGCCCCTGTGCCACAACTACTGAAGCCCACGCACCTAGAGCCCGTGCTCCACAATAAGAGAAGCCACCGCAATAGGAAGCCCGTGCACCGCAACAGAGTAGCCCCACTCGCCACAACTAGAGAAAGCCTGCGTGCAGCAATGAAGACCCAACGCAGACAAAAACGAATAATAAATAAATTAATTAATTAAAAAAAAAGAATAAGAAAACATTTTTTTTAAACAAGAGGAAGGGCAAAGAACTTGAGACATTTCACCAAAGAAGATAACACAAACGGCCAATGAGCACATGAGAAGAGGCTCAACACCATTAGTCATTAAGGAAATGCAAATCAAAACCACAATGAGGTACCACTTCACACTCATTAGGATGGCTATTATGAGGGGGGGAAAAAACAGAAAATAACAAAAGTTGAGGAGGTTATGAAGAAACTGGAACCCTTGCTGATGGAAATGGGGCAGCTACTATGGAAAACGGCACAGCGGTTCCTCAAAAAGTTAATCATAGAATCACCATTTGACCCAGCAAATGAGTATAAACCCGAAAGAACTGGAATCCAGGACTTGAACAGATATTTGTACACCCACCGTCATAGCAGCATTGTTCACAGCAGCCAAAAGGTGGAAGCAACCCCAGTGTCTACTGACAGATGAATGAATAAACAAAACGTGGTATATACATACAACAGAATATTATTCAGACTTAAAAAGGAAGGAAAGGAGGGATAAATTAGGAATATGGGATTAACAGATACAAACTACATAAAATAGATAAGCAACAAGGATTTACGGTGTAGTATAGGGAACTATATTCAATATCGTGTAATAACCTATAATGGAAAATAATCTGAAAAAATATATATAACTGAATCACTTTGCTACACACCTGAAACTAACGCAATACTGTAAATCAACTATATTTCAACTACAAAAAAGATAACTAAAAAAAAAAAAGGAAGGAAATTCCAGCACATGTTATAACATGGTTGCCAGAGGAGAGAGGAAATGGGGAGTTATTTCTTCAGTTTGGGATGATGAAAAAGTTCTGGTGGCGGTGGTGATGGTGGCACAAGAATGTACTTAATGTTACTGAACTGTACACTTAAAGTGGTTACAATGGTAAATTTTATGTTATGCGTATTTTACTATGATTTTTTTAAAGCTTCCATCCACTTATCTCCATGGAGACAAGACTCTACTCTCCCTGTAATCTAGCATCCCTAGGAAGCAGCAGTGTCCCTGGCGGCTCTGCTCTAGGCCCTCAGACCCTGGGGGATGGGGGAAAGGGAAGGGGCAAAGGGAACTTTGGGAAGTGATGAAAATGTTAAATATCTGATTTTGGTGATGGTGACATGAGTGTCTAAATGTGTCTAGGGACTTCCCTGGCGGTCCAGTGGTTAAGACTCCACGCTTCCACTGCAGGGGGCGCAGGGTTCGATCCCTGGTCGGGGAACTATGCCGCAGGCCGTGTGGCACGGCCAAAAATACATAAATAAAGAAGACAGAAAAAAAATTTGTCTAAATTCATCGAAAGGTACTTGTAGGTGCATTATTTGTAGGTTAATTATACCTTAATAAAGTTAAATTTTAAAATGGGGATGGAGGAAACAAGATTGGCCAAATGTGGTTAATTGTTAACAAGGGTGGTGGGTACATGGAAAATTATTGTTCTATTCTGTCTACTTTCATTTGTATTTGAAAATTACCATAATAAAAGTTTTTAAAAATCGAAAGACCCGTCATCCAACTGCCCTTATTCCACCATCCACAAAGACACTCCCCAGTGGGACTGAAAAGTAAGGGCCACAACTCCCGACATTTACACATTATTTACAAAACATGTTTCACAAACTTTAACTCATTATTCTCACAAGAATCCAGGGCAGCCATAAATCATCATCCCATTTCCATGTGGGAGCTCAAAGGGACCCGTGGGAAATGACTTTCCCAAGATCTCACAGGCCGGGCAGCGGGGCTGGGACCGGCGCCCGGGGCTCCTGACCAGAGCAGGTGTTTCTCGCACCGCACCTGCTGCACGGCCAGGGCCCCAGGCACAGCCCCCAGGCAGCAACTTCCACCTCTGTCAGGCTCTCCCGGGAAAGTGCAAAAAGAGCCTCCAGCAGGGCAGTTCTAACCCAGGTCAGCAAGTGGGGCTGGAGTTAGCTGCCTGTTCGTTTCCATGGTTACGTCTTACTCTGCTCCCCTTGAGCCCCAAACAGGAGGCTAACACAACAGGAGGGAAACCTCCCAGCAGGGTCGGAAGTGCTCCCTGACTGTGCACAGAACATGTCGGTTGTCTCCAGCTTCTGGGAAAGACTCTACTCGGAAACAGTCACCAACGTGCAAAAGGAACACCATTTCCTGGCATCCTGAGCCTCAAGCCACGTGTCCAGAGGTGCCGCTCTTTAAGGAAGAGACCAACCGCACGCCGGCCCTCTCTCCACACCTGTCTCATAAAGCGGTTTCGAGGATAAAATGAGTAATGCCTCTAATGTGCCTAAAAGCATAGCTGGCTCACAGTAACCCCCGATATTTTCATTAATATTACGATTTCGAACATCTTCACAGAACTTAAAGTGTTTTAGTTTCTCCTTTAAAGTAGAATTGCAGATCTTTTGTCTTGGTTCTCCAGAATCGGCTTCATCCGGAACACAGATGAGAACCATGCTAAGTGAAAGCCCCAGAGCATCCCCAGAAGCTACCAAGAAGTTGCCCTTAACCTTTGGCCTTTATGCTTCCCTGAGAATCAGAAACTTTAGCTTACATCCCAGGTCCACATTGTTGGCGCCGTGACCCCAGTCGGGCGAGTGGGTGAGCCTGATGAGGCCTCAGCTCGTGCGCGTGGAGGTGAGCCCCCCACGGGGCCAGCAGCAGAGCTCTGGGCTCGGATGTGCTGTGGCTCGTGCAGGGCGGGGGTGCCCAGATCAGGGCAGGCGGGCTTGCTCGGGGAGGCGTGTACGCAGGCGTACCGGCAGATGCAGGAGGCCTCGGGCCGCGGGAGGGCTGACCCGGTCATCAGCTGGAGCCAGCCTGGCCTCACGCCCAGAGAGCAGCTGGGGCTCAAGGCCTGAAGAGCTTCTGGCTCCAGTAGGAGGGGCTGCCCGGAGGCCCAGGTGCAGCAGGAAGGTTGTCACACAGCCAGAGGCACCTGGCAGGCCACCAGGCCCCTCGCCTGGGGCTTCACTGGGCCCACTCACTGCCTCTCCATTCCTGGGCGACTTCCTGAGACCAGCATCCAGGCTTCGAGGGTCCATCTCCAAGCCCTCTGGTCACCTGCTCTCACCACCAGGCCTGCCTCAACCTCCTTTAGCACCCCACCAGCCTTACCACACCACCACCGCTGCCCACACCCCAAAGTCTTGCTTTTTCACGGTACACCTTAGTGGTGCAACTGAAATATTGGTTCCTCCTCCTTCCAGGACAGGGAGAGCTTAATTTCCTGACTGTGTTATAAGGCAGGGGATAATTACATCCCATTCTTCTAGCACAGAAAAGATAAGATTTTTTTGTTTCCTATTAAAACAGGCTGAATATTTATATTCTGCCATAATTTCAATGCATCACCTTCTAAGGAGTGAGCTGTGGCCCCTGCCTTGAGATTCTGATCAACCAGCAGCAAGGAGTCAAGGAGAGCGCCCTCTGGTGAGGGAACTAGGGGACAGTTAGGGTGGCAGCAAGCAGTGCCAAAAGATGTCCGGATAGCAGCCTGGGGGCGGGACTACTGTGTCCTAGGACAGTCACTGGAGAATCAGGGTTTGGGCTGGGCGGAGATGGGACTGCAGAAAGACTGGAGCATCGTAAGAGCAAGCTGGCAGGAGAGGGGACATCCGGGTGGTCTGGAACCAGCTGGTGCTTCAGGGCCATTTCCCAGGAGCCCTTTGACTGGTCTGAGGGGGCTGGCTTGGAGGACTTGGAAAAAGGCAGGGATAGAAGGGCTACGGTAGTCCTAGGGAGCAGGATTCCCATCAACTGAGGGAGTCAGTCAGTGCTCCCTCGAGGCTCTGAATTCAAGCAATGATACCCAAAATTGGGACAGACCCAGAGCGCCCTGACAGGGAACGTGTAAACGCAAGGCACCCTCCTGGCCAGCAGCAAGCTGCTGCCCAAGTCCGCTGGTAGTGTAAGTGGAGTCTGGGATTTGGGGCACAGAGCAGCTGATGGACGATGGATGGAACACTCTTGTCGATGGTGGGCAGCTCAGAGAATCCTTTCTTCTCTGTATCCTCAGGGCACAGCTAGGCACCCTCTAGGAGTCTGCTGATTGGAGCAGACTTCTGGCAGTCTGTCTTTGACGCCTGCTCACCTCAAAACAGGCCTTGCCTTCTCTTTTAGTTCCTGCCTCTCAGAGGTCTGGCCTGAGTCCCCACCTGCCAAGCCCGGACAGGAGCTAGCTGTGTGTTTACGTGCTTGCTTGCTTGTGTTTCTTCCTTGCCTCCTTCCAAAAAGGATCTGAGATAACTTTCCACGATATGAACGAGATGGAAAGTGGATACGTGTAAAACTCAGGGTGTTGGATAACAGTTGGTCAGTTTCTTACAAACTAAATATATTCTTACCATATAATCCAGCAATCACAATCCTTGGTATTTACCCAGATGAGTTGGAAACATCCCCACACTAAAACCTGCACGCGGATGTTTATAGAAGCTTTACTCATAATTGCCAAAGGTTGAAAGCAAACAATATCCTTCAGTGGGTAAATGGACAAGCTGGGGTATATCCAGGCAATGGAATATTATTCAGCACTAAAAAGAAATAAGCTATCAAGCCATAAACAGACATGGCAGAAACTTAAATGCATATTACTAAGTGAAAGAAGCCAATCTGAAAAGGCTACATATTGTGTGATTCCAACTACATATATGACATCCTGGAAAAAGCAAAACTATGGAGACAGTAAAAAGATAAGTGGTTGCTAGGGCTTGGGGGGAGGGAGGGATAAGCAGGAGGAGAACAGAGGATTTTTAGGGTAGTGAAAACTACGCTGTATGATGCTATAATGTTAGAGACACGTCACTATTCATTTGTTAAAATTCATAGAATCCACCACAGCAAGAATAAACTGTAAACTATGGACTCTGGGTGATGAGGTGTGTGATGTGTGTTCATCATTTGTAACCAATGTACCCTCTGCGGTGGGATGCTGATAGAGGGGAGGCTGTGCATGTGTGGGGCAGGGGGTGTATGACAAACCTCTGTACCCTCCTCTCAGTTCTGCTTTGAACCTAAAACTGCTCTAAAAACAAAAATCGATTTTTTTAAAATCTGGGCAATGAAAAATACTAGTAAAGTGGAAAGGTAATGCCTGGGACATCCCTGGTGGCACAGTGATTACGAATCCGTCTGCCAGTGCAGGGGACATGGGTTCGAGCCCTGGCCCAGGAAGATCCCACATGCCGCGGAGCAACTAAGCCCATGCGCCACAGCTACTGAGCCTGCACCCTGGAACCCTCGAGCCACAACTACTGAGCCCGTGAGCCACAACTACTGAAGCCCGTGCGCCTAGAGCCCGTGCTCTGCAACGAGAAGCCACTGCAACGAGAAGCCACCGCAACGAGAAGCCCGCGCACCGCAACGAAGAGTAGCCCCCACTCGCCGCAACTAGAGAAAGCCCCCGCACAGCAACAAAGACCCAACGCAGTCAAATAATAAACAAATAAATAAAAATAAATAATAAGGAAAAAAAAGAAAGATAATGCCTGAAGGAAAGTTAATGGGTACATATTCAGTTACATATTCTGGTACATATTCTGTTTCCCTTCCCAGTCCTGTCCCCTTCAGTTACAAAATCAGGGCAAAGATTCCTAAGAGCAGAAATTGAGAAACCCAAGCAGTTAACATGTTTACTATACCAGGTAAAATAAAACAACTAGTCCTATATGCATCTGCATTTACAGATCTCAAAAATACAGAAGGTTGAGAAGAAAAGCAAGTTCGAAACATTGTTAACAAGAGAACAATAAAATATCTAAACACATTCTGTGAGGCTGCATGTTGCCTATGGAAGCACGCGGGATAAATTATGAAATCATGGCATGGGTGCATGCCAAATACATGACAGCAGTCGCCTCTCAGGAGCGCTGAAGGGGACAGGACTGAGAAGGGAAACAGAAGGGGCTTCAAATATTACCTGCAGTGTTTTATTTCAATAAAACAAGCAAACGAAAATGTCTGAAGTTAAATATCTGTTCCTTTAGGGTGTCAGAAATGTGAGAGTTATTATCCTTTGCACTTTGTATTTTTAAGAATTCAAAATAACTATTGCTAACTTCATCATAAAAAACTTTACCACATTCAAAATGGTAAGATCAAGCAAGCCAGTCAGAAGGCGGCTTTTCCTGGGGAAAATGTGTCTCCAGGCGCTCATAAACAGGGCACGTGGGATGCAGTCAGCAAGGGCCTCGATGACCAAGTGCTTTCAGTAAGCTCGGTGGCCAGTCCTTCCACATCCCTCGGGACAAACCAAAGGCATAAGAACAAAAGAACTAGAGAGAAAGGACCTGAGCTTGACCCCACCTGAGGCCATTTTAAATTATTTTATATGATACTTAAGAGAACCAGAGGGGCGGCCCTGACATCCATCCTCAAGGATCTGCAGGAACAGTGGCGACACTTCCTTAAAGTTCTCCGGGCCCGCAGGGCTGAGCTGCTCCACCTCCATCAATGGTCTCACTGCACACCCAGGCTCAGAGGCTGCCTTCTGTAACCATGAGGGACAAGGGGACTGCCAGCGACAGGATGATGACACGGCAGTTCACCCTGATTTGCCCAGGAAACGTCCCCTCTCTCTTGCCTAAAGAAAGCCCTTGTCCCCGTCATGTTGTTCTTTGTTCGACAGCAATTGCTAGGTCCACCCCGTGCCAGGCACAAGGCCAGGGACACTACCTTCCTAGACTTTGGGTCCCGGCATTGCCGAAACACTGTACTTGTAGGTGGCCCATGACACGCCACGCCAGCCCACACCTGCGTGTTTTGCAGAGGCTGCTTCAGTGGTCGGAAACATCCTTCCACAACTCCCACCAGGCTGACTCCTTCTCATGTTACATGACCCAGCTCAGGCATCACCGCCTCCAGGAAGTCTCCAGGGATTGCCTAGTGCTGGATTAGGTGCCCCTCATTCTGGTTTCTTCCCTCTAGTTTGTTGCATTTCCTCCAAGGAACCTGTTTACTAGGTTATTTCCTCCACTCAGCTGGACCTCAGGGGAAGAGGCCAGACCTTACTCATCCTGGCATCTCCTGAGCCTGGCACACAGCAGCCCTTAGTACTTACCCATAGAAGGGAACTCCATGAACAGACGCCTGCGCCCAGCCCTGCCTCGGAGAGCAGCTCACTGTCTATCTGTTGGGAGATGGTGTTAATAGAACAAATATCAGACATCGGGTGGGCTAAGTGCTCTCCCTGAGGTGTGCGAGGTGCCCAGAGGCAGAGGGGAACGGCAGCCTTGGCGGTCTAATACCCCTCCCCCATTTTCTGCTCATCAGTAAAAGCTGCTGAAAGTGAGCTTTGGGTCGCATCAGCCACCACTGCCGCGGGAGGATCCACAGGGGGAGGGAAAGAAGGGCACCGCCAGTGTCTCAGGAGAGCTTATAGTCCCACAGAGAATTCTTAAGAACACTTAGTGACGTTTAACTCCCTAGGTGACAGAGTCCAACTCGCAGATCATTTCCCTGCTGGGACCCTACTCTTATCCTGTTCCCCCCCTCAGGTTAACTTTGCATTCAGGGAGGTGACCCTGGCAAAGCACTTAAGTTCTATTAGCCTGTAATAGCCTAATAAATGCCTGTCATCCACTACCTGGAAATTTAGAGGAAAGTTGGGGTAATTTTTACCAATCTCTAAGTACCTCTAAGTAGGAAATTGGCTGACAAACCCATGCAGACATTCTAGAACGTCGTGTTCTTGTGTAATTTGGTCTCACTTTCTAGAACACTTATCCCTGTTGAGAACACGCTGTTGCTAGGTTACGACCAGTGAGTAAACACCCTGACTTTCTATTATTGTTTCATAGAATCCCAGCCCCTGTCACTTTATTAAAACGGCTCTGCTAAGGGCGCCCGTGATCTCCTAATCGGTCTCTCTAATGGACACTTTCTAGTCCCTCCCTTGCCAGACCTGTGGCCCACGAACTTGGGTATTTATCTCTGTGGCCTCTGGAACATTCCTTGGGCCTCTTTGCTCCTTCCCCTGTGCCCCTCCCCGCAGCCTGCCCCTTAAATGCGGCTGATCCCCAAGCTCCTCCACCACGGCCGGAATAGGGTGAACTGCAATTCTCAAGAGTGCAGGGCCTATGCCCGAGGTGGAGGGCCTCCTGCAATCTGCATCCCAGGCCCCCGGCTGGCCTCTTCCCTCTGATGCTGTCTCCCCAGGTACACTGGTCCAGGCCGCCCCATAAGCACAGGCCTACTGGGGCTTCTCCCCGAGCTTTTCCCCAGCCTCAGGCCCACGTGTCCACCTTCCTTCTGACGTCTCCACCAGGATGTCCTCGGCTCCCACAAAGCAACCTCCCTCACCTTCCCAGGAGATTGCATCCCCCATCTCAGTGAATAAGGTCACCTTTCTCCTTCAGTTACCCAAGGTAGGGAAGTGAAAGTCATCCCCCCACCAAAAAAAACCCACATCTCTATCACCTGGGCACGATGACTTCATGTATTTCTCCAAATCGCCCCCACTGTGACTGCCTTACATCAGACCCTCATCTCTCTCTCCTGGACTGCTGCAAAATTCACCTGGTCACTCTCCTTGCCTCCACCTGGATAACCCATCTCGCCCAGCCATCCAAGACTCAGTGCATTCCTGCCGTAATGAATAGCCTCATGCACAGCAATTTGCGCGTAGAATGAATTCCCCTCCAATGGAGGACAATTTGGCAATATTTGACAAAAATTTAAATGCAGACGCCCTTTGACTTAGCAATCCCACCTCAGGGAATTCATGCTCCGCACACATTCCTATGTATGAGGATATTAATTGCAGCCTTGTTTGTAATAGCGAGACACTGGAAACAACCTCAATGCCCATTCATGGGGTAAATGTTGAGTACAGCATGCTGGGTCCGTGGAACATTTTATAGCCAACGGAAAGACCATGGCAGCCCTATATGTGCTAATACAGGATGACTCACAGTGCAAAGAGTAGAACAGTGTTGTATCATGTGCTACCGCTGTGCTCAAAGGGGGGTATATCCATATACACTCATATTTGGATTCTGTCTGGAATAAAACACCAAAAAGGGACAGTGATTGCTTTTGAGATGAAGACTCGGGGATAAAGGCCAGGGGAGACTTGTCACTACATACTTTTTGCACCGTCAAAAATTCTTTACGCTGACCATGTTTTACCTTTTCAAATAAAAATACGTTCAACCCGTCTTGCACGCTGCAGTCAGCAACCTTTGCAAAGTGCAAATCTGATCACGTCACGCTCCCGCTTCAAACTCTTCAGGGGCTCTCCACGATGGGGTATCTGGGAGGGTCACAGTTGATACTTGTCCTAGAGTAATTAACATCTGTAAGGTATTTTTAGCACCTTTTCACTCTCAAAAGTGTCCTGAGTGGACGATACATTATATCCTTTCTCCATCGGTGACACTAAAGATATAGTCTACCCTCCATAACTGCAGTTGCACCTCTTCCTCATCTGGCCCATCTCCCCAGCCCCACCCGACAGTGGCCCCTGGGGTGCTTTTTAAACTCCAGAAACTATTTACTGAACGATTTACTGGTCCCCTGCACACAGGCTATTTTTAGCCCCCTTTGTACCCTCTACTGGGGAAACCTAGGTCCCCACCCAGCCCCAGGCACAGCCAGCCACTCGGCCCCCCAGACTCGGCCCCAGGCACCGCCTCCTGTCACTGCACTGTTCTGAAAGCCACACAGAGCCCGAAGCCTCCAGCACAACATGAAGCTTTTACGTTCCTGATTTCTCTGCTATTCTTGAGGGCTGCAACTGTGTCCTGTTTGAAATCGAAGAAAACGGTAAAGCACTGAATTCCAGCCCAGCTCCAGAGTCAGAAACACTTGATTTGAATCAGGAGTCTGCCACTTAGCTCTACATCCTTGGACCAGTTACTTCAACTCCCTGAGTTTTCCTTTCTTCACCTGTTTTTCCACTCAACCTCCAATTTTTTTTTTGAGATCTAGGAATGTGGATGCATGTAGTGCTAGTTGGTTTATTTCACCTGGTGTACTAAACACGTTAATTGAGCGAGTTTCTCTGTTTTCGCTCTTAGGAATCTCTGCCCTGACTAACTGAATATACACACAATAACTTTCCTGCGGGCATTGATCGAGTTTCTCTGTTTTCACTCTTAGGAATCTCTGCCCTGACTAACTGAATATACACACATTAACTTTCGTGCGGGCATTCTCTTTCTACTTTACCTATTTTTCTTTGCCCGGATTTTTTCATGTATCCACTTTTCATCTCATTTGTATTTGGGTACGCTGTCTCAAGCCCTTCTGGGGATGAGCAGGAAGGACACATAAGCAAGAAAGCACACTAACAACACCAGGCCAGAGCCCCCCCGGGGGAAGACCCAGAAGAAAAGGGGAGCCTGTCATGAGGTGAACAAGCATCAAACAACAGACAGCCAGAAACTGCTAGAATGGAGTCTCCCCACAGCGCTGCTGAGTGGCCCATGAACATACTTGAGCCTCAGTTTCCTCATCTGTAAAATGGGGACAACAAGGGTGCCTACTTCACAGAGTTGTTGTAAAGATGAAATAATTCAGGGAGTTCCCTGGCGGCTTAGTGGTTAGGATTCGGAGCTTTCACTGCAGGGAGCACAGGTTCGATGCCCGGTGGGGGAACTAAGATCCCACATGCCGTGTTGTGCGGCCAAAATAATAATAATAATAATTCATGAAAGACCTTACTACAGTGCCTGGCACATAGTAGGGACAATAAATGTTGGCAACACATGAACTGATACAGGATGTGGAAGCACTCTCAGAGCTCACCTAGAGACATCCAGCCCCCCTCACTCAGGACTCAGAAAGAAGTTACTGGAGCTGTCCTACCATGCTCGCAGGCTTTCCCCATGGAACTCTGACTCCCTCTAGGAAGATCACCTTCCTGCCTGGAAGACAGGACAACTGACCCGAGCTGGCATGTAGCCGGGTCCTGTCCGCATCGGACAAGCTTGTCCTCACTCGTGCCTGCTATCAAGAACCCAAAGGAGGGGCTTCCCTGGTGGCGCAGTGGTTGAGAATCTGCCTGCCAATGCAGAGGACACGGGTTTGAGCCCTGGTCTGGGAAGATCCCACATGCCGCGGAGCAGCTGGGCCCGTGAGCCACAACTACTGAGCCTGCGCGTCTGGAGCCTGTGCTCCGCAACAAGAGAGGCCGTGACAGTGAGAGGCCCGCGCACCGCGATGAAGAGTGGCCCCCGCTTGCCACAACTAGAGAAAGCCCTCGCACAGAAACGAAGACCCAACACAGTCAAAAATAAATAAATAAATATATAATAAAAATAAGTAAATTAAAAAAAAAAAAAAGAACCCAAAGGAGAAGGCATTCTGCAGGAAGAGGTGCTCAGGGATGTCAGAGGTTTTCTCTTCAAAAGAGAAAACCTGCCATTTTTAGAAGGCAGAAAGATTTTTAAGTGGTAGTTGAGAGAGTCCATTGAAAACCAAATTGTGCCCTCTTAGCGATGAGATATCTGCTCTTACATAGCCTGTGTGCACAGGGTCACAGGCTTTCGCAGACCTGATCAAGGCCGGGTTCTAATACTGGCGCTTCTGAGGCCAGTGCATCCCTGGGGCCTGGGGGTACAGAAGGCAGTGTTTCCATGGCCAGGGCCCATGTGGTCAGCAGACGGCTAAGTGGTCAAAGAAGGACGAAGTGAGGGCGAGCACTGAGCTCTGGGAGCAGAATCCAGCAGGGACTGCAGATCTCATGAGGGATGCACTAGAAAGAACGCAAGAGGCAGATGAATACCTCTTACTAGCAGCGGGACTTCAAACGTGGTATTTAACGTCTCTGAGCCTCTTATTTACTTACCTGTGCAGCAGGGGTGATGATAACCGTGTAGATTAAGAATACGGATGACAACGGGGTGGCACAGATTACAGTTACGTAGTACTGGGTTTCATCCCTCTCACAATACTTTTTAAATGCAGTCTTGCAACATCACAGAACTTTGAAAAATTGTGCGGGAGACACACTCTTACCCCTCACACAGCCCACCGTCTTTCTGGCTCCTAACTGTGTCAGTTGTCACTTTATTATCTCTCAGCTCCAAATTCACCCTGTTTGCCCACCTTGGGGATACGGGAGCTGGACCCTGGAGACATTTCCCCTTGCCAGCTGGTGCAAGGTTAGGCTCTGTCCCTAGAGGGCGCTGGAGGGACACTGCAAGGCCACGCGGGGGGAAAGGGCTTCTCTCCCGGCTCCCAGGCCGCCAGGAGGACTGGTGTGCGGCAGTCGTGGAGGCATTCCTTCTCCAGCAAACCTCGCCGCCACCCAGCAAGCCGCTTTCACTTTCGAGGACTAGCTCCAGCCTGCTCTCCCAGCCCAACAGCTTGGCCCTGGAGACCACTCTGGTCCCCATTCTGGCAGGTTTTGTGTTCCTGCAGGGGCCACGCCCTCTCCTAAAGGTCCCCATCTTGGGGACTCCAAGTCCATAGTCCCTTCCTTGTCTACTCCCCATCGGCCCCAGCGGGGGCAGCTGCTCCCCGCACCTGCTATTCCTGTGTGTGTGTGCCTTCGAGGACTCTTTTGCCCTTTTAGTGGTTGACCACATGGATTAGTGTCCTAGGGCTGCCATAACCAACTGGTGGCTTTAAACAACAGAAATGTATTCTCTCACGGTTCTGGAGACTAGAAGTCCAAAAGCAAGGTGTCCACCAGGGCTCAGTCCTTCTCGAGGCTCTGCGAGGACAGCCACCCAACACCTGTCTCGGCTTCTGGGGTTGCCAGCCATCCTCCGCATCCCTTGGCTTACAGCTGCATCACTCCATTCTCGGCCTCTGTCGTCAGATGGCGTTCTCCTGTGCATCTGCGTCCAAATTTCCCTCCTCCTATAAGGACACGAGCCATATTGGATTAGGGACCATCCTAATGACCTCATCTTAACTTGATTACATCTGCAAAGACCCTATTTCCAAATAAGGTCAGGCTCACAAGTACCATAGATTACGGCTTCAACACATCTTCTGGGGGGAGATACAATCCAACCGATAACACCCCCTTTTGCTAGCTGATCATTCTTTTTATGACATTTCCCCCGTGCAAATTACTGCTGTGGTCTCTGCTTCCTGACTCATTCAAGTCACCGTGCCTCTCATCTCTACCCCTCCAGCACCCTGACCCGCTCACTGCCTCTGCGCTCACCTGCTTGCAGCCCCATCCAGAAGGCAGCACACAAGACCATGTCACTTTGTTGCTTACAACCCTCCAGAGACTTCTTAGCCAGGATAAAATCCATGTTCTACCCCAGCTTTCTTTTTTTCTTTTTTTTTCTTTTTTTTTTGTTCTGCCCTCACTCATTCTATACCTACAGCTCCCTGCTCACTCACCATGCGCCAAGCCCACTGACCTAGTTTTAGGCCTCGAACCTGCCAACGCCATTCCCATCTCGGGGTCTTAGCTGTGCTGCTCCTTCGGCTGGGCCTGCTGTCACCCCCCCAAGACTTCGCCCACTGCCTCCTGGTTGTTCAGGCCTCTGCTCAGCATCTGCTCCAAGGAGAGGCCCCTTCTGAGCAGCTGGACCGTCCTCCTGGTCACCCTCTGCCACGTGGCCTCATTTGATAATCTTTCCCACATATATCTGTACCTAAGATCACTGTATTTGTTTGTTCTGTGTCTGTAAAATGTAAACCCCTGGGACGAGGACTCTGGCTTTGTCCTTGCCTACTGTCTCCAGCACCAAGTATGTGCCCAGCACACAGTAGGTGCTCAATAAATATCTGATGACTGACTACTGACATTTTAGAGTTTATTAGGACTGGAGTCTGAAGAATACTGTTATTACTCACCCAGTGTTTTCAAAAATCAGACTTTTACAAATAACAACAACCTAAGAGAAACTTTGCATTTTCTGTTTCCTTCTTAAAACTCAGCACCTTTGTCCTCTCTCCTCTGTGTTCTGGAAAATGCCGTATGGTCAGACCTGCAGCTGACTGAGGTCATATTCTGCTTTAGTGACTTTAGTGACCCTGTGTGACTTCCAGGCAGACAAGGCCCATCCTGCCAAGCAGAACTTCCACACAGGCCTGTCTAGAAGCAAGGCCAGAAACTAGAAGGTTCTCCGAGTACAGGTGCTGGTTTCTGAGAAGCAGCACTTTCAAGTACAGAGAAGATGGACAGTCGGTTGTGGCTAGGGCTTTGTTTCCCAATTTGTCACCTCTGTGTCCTTAGGGCCACACCTTTCACCCACGTCAATTATAGATCTCCTCCTGGAAATAAGTCCATATTCATCATCTGGGTCGGGTCAGAAGACCCTGCTTTGAGGGAAATGTACCCTGTCGAGAGATCACCTACAATCTTGCAGTGTTCCAACTGTGATAAATTTACTGCTAATTAAGCTGTTTTCTAATACAAGCCAACATAATCATTAAGAGAACAATCTTGATGGAATTAGCATTTGCTTAAACTCCTGGGAACTGTTCACAAGATACAAACCTACAAATGATTAAAGCAAATTGCCTGGAGGCTGCTTCCTCGGTTGGCGGGCTCCACCCAGATCAGCCTCCTGTATGAAACCTGAGAGGCTTCCAAATGGAGCTGTCTTGCCGGGAGGCTCGGCATGTGTGTCAGATCCCAGCAGACATGAATCCCAAGGAGATTCCATTCCTGCCTTCTCCACTTTGGGAGCTCAGGAGAAGCACATCCAAGTGGTGGGAGAGTGGCCAGTTCCGGGCAAAAGAGCCTCCGTGTGGACCTCGGCGCCCACCGTCACAGGAACTTTCTGAGCCTCTATTTTTCCTTTGTGAAATGGGGGTTCTAATCCCTACCTTCCTGGAGCATAAGGATTAGCGGTACGATAGGCAAAGTGCCTGGCACAGCGTGGGCTGCCGTCAGTGGCGCTGCTAGATCGGCATCTTTAGGGCCCGCGTAGGGGAGGGATCGAGGCCGCAGCCCAGCGGCCGCCCCGCTGTCCAGTCAGAACCCCCGCAGCCCCTTGCTCCTCACAACCCCATTCCTGGAACACAAGGTGGGCAGGGCAACCTGTTTGTTCTCAGCCTCCTCCCTGGCACCCAGAACCTGTGTGCGCGCTCTGGGACCTCCATAAACACCTGGAGAATGAACACGTGAGTGAACGAATGAGCAGCAGCTCCCAACACTAACCACCATCTTCGCTAACATGCCTCTCACCTCGAGAATTTTCTAGAGGGTCTCAGATGTCATCCCTGGGCCCCTCCGTTCCTGAGATCCATGCCAGTCTATCCAAGTGGTCCCCTTAGCTCTCCAGAGAAGCCCCGGTACAGTCTCTACCTCTCCAAACCCCTAGAGGTGATGACGTCCATGCCGGTAGAGCAGGTCTGGGCTCCCGGCAAAGACGGTCCATGACCTCTTGCCCTTCGGTCAGCATCCTTCAGGGTCTCAGGTGAAACTCAGAATAAAAGTCTAATTTTAAACATCCCTTTGCACAGATATAGAAATAGTATGAAATAAAACGCAAAATGCACGTGATTTCTGAGACAAAATGCAAGACTTCAAGGATATTCCTTGTTTGTCCTGCTCCAGCTCGGGCAGCTCTGCCCACACCTGTGCGTGCCTGTGACGTCAGGAAGCAGCAGGGGCTGCACGAACTTGCCCACCAGGCTGCCGGTTCAAATCCCAGGTCCGATACCCGGTAGCTGGGAGTCCTTGGGCAAGTTATGTAACCTCCCTGTGCCTGGGCTTCTGTGCCTATAAGATGAGGATAATAATTGTACCTGCCTCACCAGGTTGTCATGAGGGCTAAATGAGTCTGTATTTGTAAGACACTTCCAAGTGTTCCTTAAATCTTCATCTGTGCTTTCTGTCCCAACCTCACCCTGGCTTCATCTTATTTTTTCCTCTCCTCGTTTTATTTCTCTCCGATTACCGACTTTTCAAAAATCTTGTCATATTGAATTATCTTTACACACTGCCTCAAATACTTTGGGGAGCTAAGCAGGGCATAAATAAATAATATACGCTCTGTTCTCCTCTCTCTGCTGCGCTCCTCAGATATCTAGTAAGTCTTTATGAGAATGTCAGTCCTGGAGAGGGGGTTGTACCCAGCATGGGGGAGGGGGCAGCGTGCTGGTGGCAGAGCTAATGGAATAGGAGAGGGGGTGGGAGAGTGGTGACAGTCAGAACGGAAGCAAGGGGCAGAGCCAGGTCCTTAGCAGGCTGCCTCCAGAAGATTCTCCTTCTCAGCACCAAACCCAGGCAGGTTCGGTGTTCTACTGTTTAAGAGAGGCAGGGTCTCCTTGTTGTAAGGGGGACATATCATTATTAACCATTATTAATTTTTAAAGATGGGGAAACAGAGCCTCAGAGAGATGCTATCCTCTCTCCGTGCACACAGCTTGCTAGAGTGGGTGAAGGAGCAGGGCCTGGTGGGCTAGTTAGTCCCAGGTGGGTTTCCCTGGCCCTGCCTGCTACACCGAGGGCTTCTGTGCAAGACACACGTCCCTTCCTTGTTATATAGAGTAAGCCGTT
Source organism: Balaenoptera physalus (assembly GCF_965194825.1). NCBI lineage: Eukaryota > Metazoa > Chordata > Mammalia > Artiodactyla > Balaenopteridae > Balaenoptera > Balaenoptera physalus. The sequence continues at coordinate 90,465,709 of NC_138894.1, forward strand.
TCTTTCTTTTTTTAATCCCCATAGAACACAAGTGGGAATAAAAAGGCACAATACTGAGAAAATGTGCTGGAATTAGATAGTGGTGATAGCTGTACAACCTTGTGAATATTAAAAAAACAAAACAAAAAAACACTGAATTGGACTCTTTTAAATGGTGGATTTTATGTCATGTGAGCTATATCTTAATTTTTTAAAAGCCTAAAAAAAATTTGTTTGAAATCGCAGAGCCCCAAGGCCCCAGTTCTATTCTAGACAAGCATGCTGCAGGCCTGATGTCAAGATAGTGTCCACAGCTGCAGTTGTAGGACGAGACAGCCTTAAAGGAGTGTGACCATCTGTAATTGAACTACAGGAGCCTTAGCTGATATCTGCTCCCTGGGAGAGAGACCCTCAAAAAAAGAGGGCTAGCTCCCCACTTCCATTCCATTAGTGACCAAAGTAATTTTAATTTATCAAAGAGACATATCAATGAGTTTAATGGTTTATTGAGTTCTTGGTGCTGGGGAAGAGCTAAGGTATTTGGGTACCAAAAAAGATGTAACTTTACCTCCCTGAAGGCAGCAGATGGAGGTGTGTCTTCAGCTGAGCTGGGTAAATGTGTCCTTCTTTCAGGCTCTAATTTGAGTCCCTGGGATACAGGATGACCCAAACACTGGTGAGAGTGGCCGCATCACCCCCCCTCAGAGGGCCCACAGCGCCTGCCCCAGTCCCCTTGGAGGGGATTCTGGTTTGTGGGACAGAAAGCTGACCCTCCAGCCAGGGTCTCCACTCCCCGGGGCAGAGCCGCTGGTCCTATTCAGAGTGGGCTGTTGAATTCGGTGTGGTTGACTGGGCCGGATGTGGTGACATAAATGCCTGGAGGGAAGGGGAACCCGGGCTTGGCCCCAGGTGATGCCGAGGTGCAGGTGAGGGGTAGAGAGAGGAGGAGGGGTGTGGACTGAGGGCTCGCCCTGAGCATCCTTTACCTCTGAGATGAGGGTTTGGGTTTTAGGGCCTCAGAAGTTCCTTCTACAGTAAAAGAAGACGATTTCTCCATCCCCACACACAGAAGTTTCCGGTTCAAGAATCTGGAGACTCCTCCTGAGTCTAGGCTAACTTCTCATCCAGCTGCCATGGTCCTAGATTGAAAGTTTTTTTAAAGAGACAGGCCTTTCTCTTCCAGCCCTGAGGGCAAGGTGAGGCCAACAGTGAGGGGCGTCTCCTCACCTCCAGGGTTGACACATCCAGCAGACAGCTCTCCAGGGTGTTAGTTCCTGGGGCCCTGTAACAAAGTACCACAGACTGAGGGGCTTAAACAACAGAGGCTGATGGTCTTGCGCTTCTGGAGCTAGAAGTCCAAGATCAAAGTGTCGGCAGGGTTGGTTGCTTCTGAGGGTCCCTCTTTATAAGGACACCAGTCATACTGAATTAGGAGCTCGCCTCCTCCAGGATGACCTCATCTTAACTAATTACATCTGCAATGACTCTACTTCCTAATAAGGTCACATTCTGATGCGCTGGGGGTTAGGACTTCAACCCATGAATTTGGTGGGGGGGGACATAATTCAACCCGTAACACCTGCTTGTGGGTTTCTGTTCTCAGCCCCCAAGTGTGCAGGCTGGAGAGCAGAGCCAGGCCCTGAGGTCCCCTCTGCCATCACTGTGGGTCTCTCCAATCAGTCTCACCTCTGAGGTAAACAGGACCAGAGGGGGACACCTGTTCTGTTCCCTTCGTGAGGAAAAGTCATGCTTACAAGTATCCATATTACTTATAAGGGCTTCACTGGTGGCACTGTGGTTAAGAATCCGCCTGCCAATGCAGGGGACACAGGTTCGAGCCCTGGTCCGGGAAGATCCCACATGCCGCGGAGCAACTAAGCCCGTTCGCCACAACTACTGAGCCTGCGCTCTGGAGCCCGTGAGCCACAACTACTGAGCCCACGCACCGCAACTACTGAAGCCTGCGCGCCTAGAGCCCGTGCTCTGCAACAAGAGAAGCTGCCGCAATGAGAAGCCCGCGCACCGCAACGAAGAGTAGCCCCCGCTTGCTGCAACTAGAGAAAGCCCGCCTGCAGCAACGAAGACCCAGCGCGGCCAAAAATATAAATAAATTTATTATTTAAAAAAATATATTACTTATAAGATGGGGGTGTCGCCTCTTTCCAAATGCCAGATTTGAGATGCTCCCTCTGTGCGAGAATTCGACCAGGCAAGGCAGGAGGCAAGACTTTGCTTCAGCTACTGCTGTCACTGTCCACACTGACAAATGGCCACTGTCACCTCATGCGGAACTCGAAGAAGTTCTGTCACAGAGAACCAGCCAAAACAGGAGGAAACAGGCCGAGGATCGAGTAACGCATTTCCCTCACCTGGGTTAATAGGATCATCTCAGGCTGGAACAGCACTTTACAGTTTCCAGGCAAGGTTGCAGCCCTTACTTAACTTGAGGGCTGAGGCTACGGTCCCGAGGAACGGTGACACTCGAGGGTGGAATCCAGGCCAGCGCTCTGCACCAATGTCCTCCCGGGTCCAAGTCAAACTTTGTTTAGGCTTAGTCCAAAACAAAATGGTTTGTTCACGAAAACAATGGCTTGATTTCGCTCCCCCAGAAAGGGATTCCAACGCACTTAGGAGCCCTACTTCCGGTTCCCCGCCCGCCTCCCGGCCTCCCGGGCCGCGGCGCTGCCCCCCGCCCGTCCGCAGCGCCACCTGCTGGGCGACGCCGGCCGCGCGGCTCCCCTCCCGCCGCTTCCGCCCCGGCCTGAGCCGCGGGCATCGAGAGCGCGGAGGACGCGGGGCTGCAAGAAACAAGCCCAGGAACGAAGCCCAGAAGGTGATGGGTGGGAACGTGGAGTCGCATTGGTTCACTGCGGGCCTGTAAGGTCAGGAACACGGGCCCTGGAGTCCGACGGTCTTGGATGTGCCGCCCGCCGCCCTCCCTTTCCAGCCCTGTGACCCTGAACCTTTCTTTGCTTGTCACGTCTAAAAGAAAAATAACGCGTCTCGGCTCACAGACTGCTTGTGCGGGCCGTAGGACCTCAGGCCTGCAGGTAAAATGTGAAGTGGCGGCTGACCCAGAATAAGTGCTCGAGAAACACAGAAGTATTGTTAATTTCATAAACACATGCTATAAAATCAGTTCATTCGACAGACATTTTTTGAGTGGCCGCTGTGTGCCGGCTGCTCAATGTCCAAAGGGAAGGGAAGAGCCTACCTCTCTGTGTTTATGAAACGAAGGACCCGGCAGACTCCCCTAGGCCACAGGAGCCCTGGTCTTTCATCCGGTCAAAACCTGTTCGCTCAGCACCTGGACTGTCCAGGCCCAAGGAGAGCACATCCCTCAGAGCCCCAGTCCGGAGGGGCCAGGGGCCAGTGGATGCCTGGGGCAGTACCACAGGGTGGTGCCTGCCAGAGGTCTGTGCCCGGACCCCCAGGAGGGAGGGAAGCCTTTCGGAGGAGGAGGCATACAAATCTAGAAGGTTCCAGAATGTTCTCTTTCCACTGAGAGTCTTTTTCTCTCCAAAGCACACAGCTGCGGGCAGCACCCGTGGCCCACATAGAAACAGAGCTTCCCTTTGATCCAGCTTGAGATTTTTATCTTTTTCATCTCTGCTCAGAAGTGGAGCCCGAATGGAAATGGAATTGCTCCCTCCTTTTGAAACCATGCAGCTGCCGCCGCCAGAAAAAAAAATTAAAATGCACTGGGGATTTTTCTTCAGCTCTGCATTGTGCTTACTGTATAAGCTGTTGGGATTCCGCAACAGTATTGAGAAAATTCATAATGCCGGGTTTAGATCTTCTTCAGACATTTGGGGGTTGCAGGAGGATGAGGAATTTATTTTAGAATTCTGTGTCTCTGTGGCATCATCAAAAGATAAGTGAAATACAGAGAAGCACTGGCGAGGGCTGGGAGAAAGGAACATTCTCTACCACGAGTGCCCGCGGCTTCTGATAACCAGACGGGGGCGGCCGCTCCAGGATCCTGGTACCCAGACTTCCGCTCCGAGACACTTTGTAGCTTCTAGCCCTGAGGACATGGTGTAACCTTTCCAGCCTTGATTTCTTTATCCACTTATTATCCTGGAGGGCCTGCTGTGCATCAGCACTCTGCCCAGGGAATGCTCACGGGCCTGAGTCACTGCCTTACCCTGCAGAAGCTCCAGACCGCCGTCACCGTGAGAAGGATGCATCACAATTCAAGGGGTCTGTGCTAAGTACACGGGCATTCGGGAAACTTCTGAGAAGGGGCTCAGGAAAGTTCTGAGCAGACTGCAGTCACCATTTACTTGACAGAAGTCAGGGAATGAGTCCTCCAAGGGCTCGTGAGGTCCCAGGGCCTTTGCCCTTGTCTGTGACATGTATTTCGCACCTGCAGGACTGATTGAAAACCCCCAGTGCGGTGGGATGCATGCAAGCTTGGAGAAATAACAGCAAAGAAGCCTTGAGAGACTGCCTCCCGGACATCCTGATCCCAGGAATCCCAAAGAGGGACAAGGTGGTGGCAGCTGTGTGGCGCACGGCAGTGGGGGGGGGGGGGGGGGAGTGGGCGGTAGGTGGGGAGGAGACCCTGAAACTCCCTCAGGCAGGAACCAGTCCGGACCAGATTGGGTCTGGAGGCCAAACTGACATCCGCCCCTCCTGTGAAGCTGGCCTGACCGCCGGGGCTGGGCTGGGTGGGCTGCAACCTCAGGTGTGCTCCCAAGGCTGCTTATTGAACCTGGTCAGCACCTGGTGACACATCCCGTCCAGGCTATGAAGAGGGCTGGCAGGGATCTAGCCCTGCCCTGTGTACAGGGCTGGCACATAAAACACCGTATTTGCAGCTGGAAGTGAGAGACTGTGGCCACGCTGCCGGAAGAGGCTTTCAGTCCAGAAGGAATTGGTCACCTTCTCCCCAGGCAGCGTGACTGGTGCAGCATATTCTCAGCACTCAGAGTGACTCTGCAGTGGTGGGAGAGCCCTTGCACATCAGCCAGGCCAGGGGTTTTCACCAGTCAAGAGGGTGCCCTTTACATAGACTACAATATAAACGGGGCCCCTGGAATTGGGCAGAGCTGTGGCCCCGGCCACAAGGTTCAAGGGAAGGCTGGGGGGGCGGGGCAGAGGGGGGTCACAGAGCCAATCAACTCGAAGCCTCTGTCCCCTCCTCATACTCCTCCTACTGCAGTAAATTCATCTATGGCTCCAAGTATTAAGTTGAAACTAACCCAGACGAACTGTTAAGTGAAAGGAATCGCAGAAAGAAAGAAATGGTCGAGGGATTCTTTCAGCAGGGGCCTGAAGCAGAGCGGAGGTCCCCGCACTTCCCCAATGGCCCTCCGAGTTTAACAGGTGGGAAGGACCACCTCGTGGCTCAGGGACAGGGAGAGGCTGGTTGACGCCTGTGCAGGACAGGGTCCTTAGTGACCAGAAGAAGGGAGCTGAGAGGTTAGCTGGGGAGAAATGAGATACTCTCCCGAAGGGCTGCTCTAAGTGGTTCATGCCCGGAGGAGGCCACCCCAGCCCATCCATTTACCTCTTGAAAAATCGGCCGAGGTAACACTGGGGACTGCACCGGAGTTCTAGTCTGCTCTGTGAAGTCTGTCTCTAAACTGAGGCTACTTCCTTGGACTATTTTCTCCATTTAACTGAATTTAGGTATCTTTCACAAATTTCTTTGCCTCCCTGGGCTGGATTTGGGATTTCAGAGTGAGCTCATGGATGCTCCTTCCAGAAAACAATCTGGAATAATCTAGTCTCTTAGGATGTGCTCCCTTGGCCTGCAAAGGAGGACATGGATGGCACGGCACAGCACGGGCACTTAGCGCCACCTGGTGATCCTTCTAATTATACTGGGGCGCCTCAGACAGGCGGCAGGTGAAGGCATTTGGACTTGATAGTGTAACCACTGGGCCACTGAAGTTTGATTTGTGTCACAGTTTCACCCGGCTTCTAATTCTCACAGGAATCCACAGCCAGGCTTTCGAGGTTACCTCCAAGTGAGATTCAACATTTAGTCACAAGGATGTACTGGCAGGGTAGAAAAAATGAAACATTCATTAAACTGCTTTGGACTTGTGTCATCAAGTCACACCACTTGGGATGTACTAGATAGTATTAATTTTTTTTAATTCTACAAATTATCTTGTGACGAGCCCTCCTGGATAGCATTACATTTTTTAAATTTAAGGCATTGATTCTGTTAAAAGTAAACATGTAAAATCCATCATAACCTTATAACCCTGCTTTGACAAGTCTTTGGGTTTAGTGTGTCCAGGAATAAAATAAGGAAGGGGCCTGGGCCTCTCTCAACCTCTGGAAGTCTCTGGAAAGCTCTGGAAAGTTCTGGGGAAGGATGGAATGGAAGAGAACCAGAAGAAGGTGAAGCAAGGAAGCACTTGTAATAGTTCAGGCCTGAGATGCTGGAACCTGAGCTGGGCTAGGATCTGTGTGGATGGAGAGGAGAGATGCTGCTTAGCTTTCAGGTTTGGCAGGATTTGGTGATTGATTCTGCGAAAGGAATAAAATGGTTTACAATTCCCTGCCTGCTAATGAGGGCAGATCCTGGTAACCACAGGACCTTTTGTTTGGAGAGCAGAAAGTCAACACCCTTGGTGTTAACGGCTTTTGGCAAAGTTCCCGGCAGTATCAGGCAGGGGAGGTGGGGGAATGAGAACTTGAAGAAACAGGACAGGGCCAAACTGCTCAACCAGGAAAGGGAGCAGGGATGTGAAACGTGGACATTCCAGAGGCTTCAGGAGCCAGTGGTCCTGGGGACCACCCCGGGGAGGGTCTCCACAGGACAGGGCCCTGGGTATCACGGGGCCCAGAAGACCCCTGGAGAGATTTGGTTCAGTCAGATGAGAGGCTTCAGGGAATTCTGAGACCTGCTGAGGTCAGCGCAGTAATGGGAACGGCCTGGGGACCCAGGCCCAGGACAGGGGAGGGAGGCGTCCAGGATGAACCCCCAGTTTCTCTCTCTGATGACCTGGCCCCTGAAGACCGAATTCTTGAGGAGGAGCCAGCTTGTTGGGGAGGTGATACAATCAGATGTCCCCAGATCACACCAACCTGTGGGTTTGAATGGACTTGTCCTATTATAACAGCAGAGTGCTGAGAATTCTCCCTGAGAATTTCCCCAGGGAGCTGCCGGCGCTGGGGGGACACTACCTGACCCGCAGAGCCAGAGCAGGAGGTCATTTTGCCTTTGTGCTCGTCCCTGAAGGAGGGATCTCCCAGGAGCATGCTTGTGCCCCCAGTTCTCAGAGGTCCCCATAAGAATCAGACCAGGGGAAAAACAGAGCAAGGCTGGGCCATACCCAGCATCGCCCTCCCCGGCAGTAACCACGTGTAAACGTGGCATTTCGCCTGTCCCCTCTCCTCCCAGGATGCCATCTGGATGTACGGGGGAGCCTCCTGTGTCCTGTGCAAGCGGGGGAGGGAGACGGAGCCTCAGTGATTTCTGCTGGGGGTGGGGAACCAGCACCTGCCCGTCCCAGCCCAGATTAGAGCAGGCTAACCGAAGACCCTGGAGTATTCTAAGGTCAGCCTCAGACAAGTCCCGGGCAAGCAGGGCATAAAAACAGTCCATGACCGATACTAGAGATCCAGCTGGAGATCAGGGAGATTTGGGGAGATTCAGAAAGGGGGGCCCTTGTCTCTGTCCTCAGGAAGCTCTCCTGAGACTTGCTAGAACAGCAATACCTAATAACTAAGGCTCAAACTCTGAAGTGACCACCATATTTTTCGGTTTTAGCTTTGCCTAGAAGCCCCACAAATTGTTTAGGAAGGTAAAGCCAGGCCAGAACATTAACCAAATGCCACTGGGTCGATATCCAAGCCTCCTGTTTGACTTGTTACAGGCCATAGAGGGTGGAGCTATTGCCCTGCCATGAAAGGCCTCCTTAGAGGAAAGACTCCCGGATGAGGAGCATATGCCCAGCTATCTCTGTTTGCTGAACTACGTTGAAAATCACTGATTATTGCCCTCAGCTAGGATTCTCACGGCCACAGAAACACTTACAATGCTGCAGAGGGAAAGCACTGACTTCTCCAGAAAGGCTTCTGCTTTCTGGATGTTTGCTTAACATCAGTTCAGATATTGCTGAGTAGGAGGTGATGCCCAGGTGCACAGCCAGAGGCCTCCCCTCAGGGGAATTGGGGACCTGGCCTTCCCTGATGCCTCTTTCTCTTCTCTCTGCCGCTTCCCAGGTATCATGCATTTATTCAGCACTCATTTATTGGGGACTCGCCTTGCAAGGGGTACTCTGTGCAGCCCCATGAGGAGTGATAGTTGATTGACTAAATCTTGCCCTCCACTTCTTACAGGGCAACGGTAGAGACGGAGGGAGCAAGACGAGGTGAGTTGGGGATGCGCTGATACTTCCAACTAAGAGGAAAGGCCAGGGGGAGTAGGCAGATTTCATCAAGGCTGTAAAGGATGGGCAATATTTCATCAACAGAAAAGTGAGAAAAGGGCATTCCAATCTGTGAATACATTTCCAACTCTGAATAAAATAAATCTCTGAAGGCTTTTTCAGAACATGGCCCTGAAATGCTTTGCCACTCTTCTCATTCAGAGATGGGTCCAGTCTCCTCCCCTTGGATCTGGGCCCTATGACTGCTCAACTAATGTCAGTTTCCTGGTCCAGGCCTTAAAGTGGCAGCTTCCTCTTCCTAACTCTTAAGATACTCACTCTTGAACCCAGCTTCCAGACCAGAAAGGAACCCCCAACTAGCCCATGCGAAAAGACACAGGGAGAGGCACCTGTAGGTGTTCTGGCCAAGAGCCCCGGCGGAGGTCCCAGCCAACAGCCAGGGTCAAGGTCCAGACACTGAGTGAGGCTGCAGGTGCTTCCAGCTCCCAGCCCCCGAGGCACCCTGGCTGCGGCCGTGCAAAGAACTGGCCTCTGGTAAAATGAGAATAGTGATTTCCAACCTGCAAGGTTTGTGTGAGGATTAAATGGAACAAAATATGTGATGTATCCCATCACCAGGGACAAATCAGCAGCAACAAATTTAGGGTCGGTGGCTTCCTGCAATATGACATGGGCTGGGGGCAGGAGGGACTGCAGAGAAACTGGGAAAACTCTCATCAAAGGGAGAAATAAGATTACGGTATGATTTTGGAGAAGAGTAGAGTTTAGGTAAAACTTAAGTGAAGCAGTGTATCAATAGGCTCAAAGCAAAACAGGATTTTGTATAAAAGGATCACCATCAGACCAGGGCTACAGAGTGGACTCAGGGTCCTATTTCCATAGAAACTACGAAGTTGAGATAAATATGTTCAATTGTGCCCAGAAAGCCCTGGGTTGGAAATAGAGGCGACTTCTCACTGTCACAATGACTCCGACCCTCCAGGCAAGACAGGGATGTTCTATACTTGCTGTATTGATCTCAGAACAGCAAAGCTTCTGATAATCTGTGCCTTTAGGGAACTGGATTTTTCAGCACTGCAGCCTTTTGTTGATTAACCAGCTTTTGCAGGTTCACATACGTGAATGCCAGGCACACTGCCTACATACAGTGAACGTTCAATAATGGTTTCCCCGTTTCCCCACCTTACCTCCTCTTCTCTCTCACTTTTCAGCCTAAGCTGCTTCTCTGGCCCAACCCCTGTGAGGGAAAAACCCCATAGGTGTCCAACCACCATGGCCATTGCGCCCGATAGGCAGAGGAAACTCCCCACGTGAGAGCCTCCATCTGATTCATGATAGCCCAAAGGCGTAAGCATCTCCAGCGCCCACAGATGGATGAAACGATAAATAAACTGTGGTCTATACATGTGACGGAATACTACTCAGCCTTGAAAAGGACAGAAATTGCAATATAGGCTATAATATGGATGGATCTTGAGGATGTTATGTTAAGTGAAATAAGCCAGACACAAAAGAACAAATGTATGTGTGATTCCACTTACATGAGATACCTAGAGTAATCAGATTCTGGGGCAAAATAGAAGGGTGGTTGCCAAGGGCTGGAGGAGAGGGGAATGGGCACAGACTTTCAGTTTGGGAAGATGAAAAAGTTCCAGAGATGGATGGCGGTGATGGTACAACAATGTGAATGTACCTAATGCCATTGATCCATACACCTAAAAGTGGTTAAAATGGTTAATTTTATGTTGTTTATATTTTACTACAGTTTTTAAAAAGCTTCTCCCCATTTTTCCTTACTGAGAACAAGACCCTGCTCTGCTATATTCTGAGCCTCAGAATGAATGAGAGGGACTTCCCTGGGGGCGCAGTGGTTAAGAATCCACCTGCCAATGCAGGGAACACGGGTTCAAGCCCTGGTCTGGGAAGATCCCTCATGCCACGGAGCAACTAACCCCATGCACCATAACTACTGAGCCCACGTGCCACAACTACTGAAGCCCGCGTGCCTAGAGCCTATGCTCAGCAACAAAGAGAAGCCACCACAATGAGAAGCCCACACACTGCAACGAAGCCCCAAAGCAGCCAAAAATAAATAAATAATTTTAAATAAATAAATACATAAATAAATAACAATTTTTAAAAAAGAATGAATGAGAAATTCAGACAGGAGCATCCCTAGGGAGAAGCCAGTGTACCCTGGAGGGGTCTGCCCCAGTCCTCTCCATTCTTACATTAGTCAAAGCAAAACTAAACTGTGTGACAAATTATTTCAAAATACAGTGGCCTAGAGCTGTAGGGTCTCCTTTGTCTCTAAAATAGCAGCTGCATGGCACTGGTCTTCACAGTCCTTCTGGACTCAGGTTCCTTGCCATCACTCTTCCACACTCCAAGGGCACTGCGGTGGTCTGCATGGTGGAAGCTGAGGTGCCCCACGGCTAAGTAGCAGCTGGCGAAGAGGGAAGGGAGTGCCAGGCTAAGTCGTTGAGACATCACCTGCCCTTTCATTCCGTTGGCAAAGGGCGTGGGCAAGTACAGGGCAGCCGGGCAGCCACGTACCCAGCTACAATTCTACCATGATGAAGGGAGAAGAGGACAGATTTTGGTGCTACACTAGCGGTCTCTACCAAGAGTGACTCTGAAACAAGAGTCACCCTCAACACTGGTGCTTGAGGAGAGTTCTTTGCTCCAATCCAGAAGGATGACGAGGATGTCTAGAACTCGGAATTAGTGCCTGGAGACCCTTGGACCCAAATGGAGGAGGTTTGCCGCCATAACTCTATCCATTCTATCATAACCGTGTCACCATCAGCTGTTAAGGGTGAGGCAAGTGGCTTGTTGCTAATAATAAAGTACACATGTCTGCAAACCGTTTACTATTTTATGTAGAGAGTAACCAGGTTAGCCTTTTAATGGCATCAGTGTCACTCGAGAAAAACCACATGGGCCTCCTGAGTGGGGGGGAAAGGCAGAGTGAGGCCCAGCAGCCTGGAGCTGTGTGACGTGTGTTTGCATACGTGAGTTTTACCCCTCAGGAACATCGGCAGGGCACTCCCAGCGTGAAGGGCTGGAAAGGCAAAGAAGTCTAAGAATAGGCAGCAAGATATAGGGGAAAGAGCATGAATCTGAGACTCAAGGAACTTGGGTTCTAGTCTTTGATCTGCCATTAACTAAGTCAAATGAGCGCATATCCCGAAAGCCTGTAATGTGCCAAGCACATGTGCAGAAATGTCCTTGGGAAGATCACGTGACGTCTCTCCCTGTTGGTCACTTCCACACCTGCCCCCATAAAATTAAAGGTTGAATTCAGTATCTGCTGAAACCTTCCTCAACTCTATGATATCCGATTCTGTGACATAAAACCTCACCCCCTGTGATCTCGGGGAGCGAAATGAATGGGACAAGAAGAAGAATTCACAGAGAAAAACCTCAGTCGCTGACACAGTCACCCTGCCAAGAATGCAGCTTGAATCTAATCACAAGAAAACAGCAGATAAGCCCAAATGGGGAAGGCTGTATCAAAATAAAGTGGGTCAGAGGGACTGTATCCTTTCAAAACATCGATGCCATAAAAGGCAAAGAAAAATCGTAGAAATACTCCAGATTAAAAGAGGTTCAAGAGGGACTTCCCTGGTGGTGCAGTGGTTAAGAATCCGCCTGCCAGTGCAGGGGACACGGGTTCGAGCCCTGGTCCGGGAAGATCCCACATGCCACAGAGCAACTAAGTCTGTGCACCGCAACTACTGAGCCTGAACTCTAGAGCCCACGAGCCACAACTACTGAGCCCACGTGCCACAACTACTGAAGCCCACGTGCCTAGAGCCCGTGCTCCGCAACAAGAGAAGCCACCGCAGTGAGAAGCCCATGCACCACAACGAAGAGTAGCCCCCGCTCGCCACAACTAGAGAAAGCCCAGCCAAAAAATTAATTGATTAATTATTTTTTTTAGAAAAAGGTTCAAGAGACATCACAACTTAATTAAACACCTGACCTTAGACTGGATCCCATTGGGGGGGGTGATTTTTTTTTAAAAAGGAGACATTAATGGGTCAACTAACAAAATGATATATTAGATGAAGTATTGTATCGATGTTAAATTGACTGAAGTTGATATCAGTTATTTGGCTGTGTAAGAGAATAACCACACACACACACAACACACACATACAAAGAGAACAACTTATAAAGCAAATTGGATAAAAGGTTAATAACAGGTGACTTTGGGAAAAGGGTATACGGGAACCTTTGTACTATTTTTATTCTTTATATATATATATTTAAATTTATTTATTTCACTTATTTTTAAGTTTTGGCTGCGTTGGGTCTTTGTTGCTACACGCGGGCTTTCTCTAGTTGTGGTGAGCAGGGGCTACTCTTCGTTGCGGTGCACAGGCTTCTTATTGCGGTGGTTTCTCTTGTTGTGGAGCACGGGCTCTAGGTGCACGGGCTTCAGTAGCTGTGGTGCGCGGGCTCAGTAGTTGTAGCGCGCAGGCTCAGTAGTTGCGGGCTAAGCACGGGCTTAGTTGCTCTGCGGCATGTGGGATCTTCCCGGACCAGGGCTTGAACCCGTGTCCCCTGCATTGGCAGGTGGATTCTTAACCACTGCGCCACCAGGGAAGCCCTTATTTTTATTCTTGCAACTTGTCTGTGAGTTTGAAGTTTTTTCCAAAGAAAAAGTTAATTTAAAATTTCTTTCTCAGTCCTTAAATATCTACCCAACTCTGGTCAGTATCAGAAATTCCCGCGCTTGGAAATATGTTCCTTTGATAACTTTAGAGGTGAGTTGTAGCGAGCACTCTCATAGACTGCGGGGAGAACTGTGAGCTGATTGAGGATCTGTCTGGAAGACAGTTTACCGATATAAATCAAGAGCCTTAAAATGATCATGGATGAGTGAACAGTTGTGAGATACAGCAAATACAGTAAAATATTATTGTAGAACTTGGGTGGGTGTGTGAGTGTTCCCTGGGAAATGCTTTTGACATTTCTGTATGTTTGAAATTTTTAATAATAAAACATTGGGAGGTGGAAGGGCTCATGATTCACTAAGGGTGAAGCCTGAGGAAATAGTCTGCTGATGCAATTTAAAAACCTGTGTTGCAGAATGCTTGTGATGGACACCAATGACCTCTCTTTTCCTGGAAGCTGCCCTTCTCTCTCAGTCATGAGAGAGGGTCTCCGTAGCCACGCTCCGTTCCTCTGGGCACTGTTGACTTAACTGGGCATTTAACCCACTCCTATCAGGTTTCTGTCTCCAGAAAGTTGGAATTTGGCTTATAAATTTGTGTTCATTCTTGGCTGGTCTGTTAAATGGGAAAAATGTCAGAATTTAAGAGTTATACTGTGGCTGTTATGGGATGAATTGTATCGCCTCAAAAATATGTTGCAGTTCAAACCAAGGACCTCAGAAATTATCTTATTTAGAAATAGGGTCTTTGCTGGTGTAATTAGTTAAGATGAGGTCATGCTGGAGTAAGGTGAGCCCTTAATCCAACACGACTGGTGTCCTTTTAAGAAGAGGAGAAGAGACACAGACAGACAGGGAGAGCTCATGTGACGATGGAGGCAGAGGCTGGAGCGATGCATCCCCAAGCCCGGGGACACGAAGGACTGCAGAAAACTTCAGAACTGGAAGATGCGAGGAGGGCTCCCCCTACAGGTCTCAGAGGGGGCACTGCCTTGCTGACTCCTTGATTTCAGACTTCGAGCCTCAGAACTGTGAAAAGATAAATTTCTCTTGTCTTAAATTTCTGGTCCTTTGTTATGGCGGCCCCCGGTGACTAGCGCAGTGGCCGTCCTCCGCCATGTGGACTGAATAGAAGAAGGAAGCAGACGCGTTAAGATATAGGGGAGGAGTGAGCTAGCGTCTCAGTCGAGGACATTCACTTTCTGCTTCCAGTCTCTTCCTGAAGACAGGCTACATCCCTCCCTCGGCTCTGAGACCCGCGCCTGCCCTTCACTTACAGAGCCCGTATTCTATTTCAGCCAGCTTGAGTCGCATGTTGCTTGTAACCAAGTTCTAATAACGAGAACCATGGTCAGTGCAGCCTCACTTATAACAGCAAAACAACAAGGGGAGCGGGGGGAGACCAACAGAATGGCTGACAACAGAGAACCAGTTAAATACATGGTGGTACGTTCATAAGAAAGGCTATTAAGCAGTCCATCAAAAATCACATTATTGAAGCTCATACACTCCTGCATTTTACACCTTTTTTCTTTAAACATTTTTTCTTTACACATTTTCCCCTTAAATGTGCTGCTGCCTCTGAATTACAGTGAGGTCCTTTTCCTCTGGGCGTAGAAAGTCATTCTTTTCGTCCCCAGATGTAGGAATTTAATTCCCCTCATTTCCCTTCACTCTAAGTTCAAGGCCACTGCCCTTTTTTGCCCCCTGGGAGCACCTGCGGCCACCACATTCTCCACAAGGAGAGGATGATGGAGTTTGTCACCTTCCAGGTGCAGAGCTGACACTATGTGTCTGGATAGCAATGGTGCTGAGACGGGCCCTTTTTAAGAAAGATGGCCCTCCATGACCCTTGTGCTCTCCGTTCCAATCTACCTGGTCCTCTTGGAGAAACAGAGGCAAGGTCATCACTCCCTGCTAAATATCGCAGAGCCCTGGCTGTCCTCCTGGGATGTGGAACGGACACAAGGCTCCCCACAGACACGCGCCCCTCCATGGAGCCTGCTGTACCTGCAGGCTTCCAAAAACGCACCGGCATGAGGGTTGCTCATTTCTTTTTTATTAAAATAAAACACATACTAGAGCCCTAATTATGCCAGGTACTGTCCCAGATGCTGTCACTGGCCCCCAGGAGCACTCAGCTGGCAGAGGGGCCAGACGAGAAAATGGCACATTATACTGTTCTGATCCAGAGAAGCCTTCTGGGGCCCAGAAGAATAACTTCTCTTTGTGTTTGTTTGATTATGGTGGTAAAATACACACAAAATAAAATTTACCATTTTAAGTACACTATTCAGTGGCATTAAGTACATTCACATTGTTGTGCAACCATCACCACCATCCATCTCCAGAAACTTTTCATCTCCCCAAACAGAAACTCTGTACCCGTTAAACAATCCCCATTACTCTGTCCTCTGGAAACTTCTGTTCTGCTTTTTCGTCTTTATGAATTTGACTAATCTAAGTACTTCATTGAAGTGGAATCATATAGCTTGTCTTTTTGTGTCTGGCTTATTTAATACATATAACTATTATACAGGTGTTAGCATAAGTGCTTTCAAGATTCATCCATATTATAGTGTGTATCAGAATTTTGTTCCTTTAGAAGGCTGAATAACACTCCATTGCATGGATATATCACATTTTATGTATCCATTCAACCATCCATGGACACTTGGGTCATTTCCGCCTTTTGACTACTGAGAATAATGCTGTAGTGAACAGTGGCATACGCTGTTTAAGAACATTGGCGTGTCTGTTTAAGTCTGTTTTCAATTCTTTGGGGTACATACCTAGGAGTGGAATTGCTGGGTCATATGGTAACTCTATGTTTAACTTTTTGAGGAACTGTCATACTGTTTTCCATAGCAGCTGCACCATTTTACATCCCTGCCAGAAGTGCACAAGGATTCCAATTTCTCCATGTTTTTGCCAACACTTGTCATTTTCTGGGTGTTTTTTGTTTTTTTTTTTTTCACAATAGCCATCCTAACAGATGTGAAGAGTAATGTCTGTGCTGAATTTGGAAGAATGGATAGAACTAATTAAGCAACAGTGGGGGGAGAAGAATGCCCACAGCAGAGCCAGCAGTGTGTGGGATGTCAGGACTTCATGAGAGTTCCAGGGACTGTGAGTAGAGTGGACAACTGGGGAGACCAGGGGGAGGCTGGGGCTCCAGGGAGAAACCAGACGTGGAGGGCCGTGGGGGCTGGGCCCAGGCAACGAGACACTCCCTAGAGCATCCGGAGCCCCAGGATAGCGTGGAGTGCGGTGCAAGGCCTAGAGGCATGCAAGCTCGGCGGGGATCTCCTGGTCCTCTTGTCACCTGTGGACCTTCAGGCACGATATTCCACCTACCCGACTTCCATGTCCTCCACTGAAAGTGGGGACACAGTTGTGATTTCATCACAGGATGGCTGCCAGGCTGTAACGAGACAATCCAAGTAAAAGAGTCACACAGCCTCTGACCCAGGGCACTCACTCCCTGAATGATAGCCACTATTATCAAGGGGAGCGAATTATCCTCATAGTAAAATGATGATGGTGCAGACATTTGAGGAAGGCACTGAGCATAACATGGTGTCAGCCCCAGCCGGGCCACCTGGAAGATAAGAGAGGACTAAGCCTCCCTCCTCAGCAAGCTCACGACCCCTGGCAGGAGGCTCTGAGCCAGGCCTCCTTACTGCACTTTGGAGCTGCAGAAGCCGGGTGAGAATCTGTGGTGGACTTTATAAATTTTCTGCCAAATGTTCCACTTACCCTCCCCACTTCCCTATGGGAAAATGATCCTTCACTGTTACCAAGTGAATTGTGTCGCCTCAAAATTCATATGTTGAAAAAAAAAAAAAAAAATTCATATGTTGAAGCCCTGGCCCTCAATGTGACTGTATTCGGAGATGCGGTCTTTAAGGAGGTAATTAAGGTTAAATGAAGTCATAAGGGTGGGGTCCTAAGCCAGTAGGACTGGTGTCCTTATGAGAGGGAGAGACACACGGAGGAAAGGCCCCCTGAGGACACAGACAGAAGACAACCTTTCTACAAGCCAAGGAGAGAGGCCTCAGAAGAAACCAACCCTGTGGCACTCGATCTTGGACTTCCAGCCTCCAGAATTGTGAGACTATAAATTCCTGTTGTTTAAGCCACTCAGTCTATGGTATTTTGTTATGGCAGCTCTAGAAAACTAATACAATCCCTCCTAGTTAAACTCATGTGCCCTGCTTGGTCCAATAAATGTGAAATGTGTGACTTCCAGACAGAAGATTTAAGAGCTTGTGTGTTGTTGTGTCAGGGACTCCTTTGACCTCAGCAACATTCCTGGTAGAGGCTACTCCAACACCTGGGTCCCAGAGTGAAGCTGATGTAGAGCAGAGCTGTAGACAACCCATGAGAGACAGGAAGGATGACTGAGAAATAAGCCTTTATTGTTTTAAGCCACTGACATGAGGGTTGTTTGTTACTGCAGCACCACCTAGCCCATCCTGACTGTTGTAGATGCTAAGATCCATAGCTCTGTGAGCTTGCATGATTTTTTTCACCTCTCTGAGCCTCTTCTTATATATAAAAGAGGCATGATAATACCTGCCTTGTAGGGTCATTATTCCTTCACTCAACACATATTCACTGAGGGCTGCTGGGTGTCAGCCCTGGGCCAGGCATGGTGGTACAGCAGAAGCAGCAAAGACACATAACCTGCCTTCACGGACTTCACAAATAAGACAAAAGGAAGTGAACAAATAAATAATTACAAACTGTGATAACCTCTTATGGTAGGCAGGATGAGGGACCCCCTAAAATGTCCATGTCCCAACCCCCAGAACTGGTGAATACGCTACATGACGTGGCAAAGGGGAATTCAGTTTGCTGATGGAATTAAGTGCTGCTGATCAGCTGACCCTAAAACAGGGAGATTGTCCTGGATTATCCGGATGGGCCCTGTAATCACAAGGGTCCTTAAAAGTGGGAGATGGGGACAGGAGAGAGGGAACAGAGAGAAGTGACATGAGAAGGACATGGCCTGACGTTGTTGGTTTTAAAGATGGAAGATGGTGTGGATTTTAAAGGTGTGGTCAGGAAGGGCCTCTGAAGACTTGAAGTGTAAGCGGATCCATGAAGGATGAAAAGGTGGGAAGAGTCGTTTGGGGGCAGATTTCATAAGTTAATGAAGGTCGTGAATTTAACCTCATGCTTGACTCCTAGGAAGCAACCGATGTATAGTGACTATGATTACAAGACATGTATGTGTACAGTTTTCAGAAAAAATCCAGCAGCTGAGAGAGAAGGCCATGCACTTTCCTGCCCCTGTGCCTTTGCTCATGCCATGCCCTCTGCCTGGAACACCTTTCTCTTCTTTCCCTGACTGGTAAGACCCTCCACGGGTATATATGTATGTATAACTGAATCGTCTTGCTGTACACCAGAAACTAACACAACATTGTAAATCAACTGTACTTTAGTAAAAAAAAAAAAAAAAAAGAAAGAAAGAAAAGAAAAAAAAAAAAAAGACCCTCCCCCGGTGTCACAGGAGGCAAAGTCAGATGGTATTCCAGTTCCTTCCTCAGGGCTTTCATTTCATTCACTTCTGAGCAAATGTAACACACACATGAGAATGTCCCCTAGAGGTACTTATTCTCATCCAGCCCCACGGCCTTCCTCTCCTCTCCTTTAAGGATGGAAAGGGTGCTACAGGAACTTGGGATTGACGGACAAGGGCAGACAAGCAATAATGACAATAACTGAGGTGCGGGGCTGGAAATTATAAGGAAATGAAAGGAAAAGAAATGTCCAGTTTATTCATCAACATCCCCACCCCTGCTTAAAAAAATTCTGGAGCAAGCACATACGAAGTTATCACCTATTACTTATTTATTATTATAATAATTATTATTAGCTATATGAAGCATGGTGGGAATTTGAGTTACTATTTCTGCTCATTGTACTAGAAAAAAATCAGGGTTTCTGGACAGTCCTCTCTTGCTCCTTAAATCATCTGTTTTATTCTTTTCTGGTCGGTGATCGAGCCTTTGAGGATAGAACAAGAAGAGGAGCCTTCTGTACTTCAACAATATTGCAACAATATTGCCTTTCTGTCTTTTCCGGGAACAGTGGCCCAGGGCCGATGTTTGATCAGCTCAGCCTCCAGCCAAAGTCAGCAGGACTTTTTGAAATTGTCTCCAATCTTTGTCACCCAACGCTGAACGCTCCATGCTTATTTGCTGAGCGCCCAAAGAGCCACACAGAATGTGGGCTCAAAGTTCTAGAATTCAAGAAATTTAGTTATGTAAAATGCTTTGATCTTTTGTTCTTAAAACTCACAGTGTTGATAAAAGTGAAGCTGTTGAGACTGGTCCCAGTCAACCTGCAACGGAGGGCTGGTCAGGTTTCTCCACGCACCACGCACTTCTCCACTTCTGTGCCTTTGGTCATGAACCTGCCCTCGCCTGGAACATCACCTTGCCACACCAGGAACCCTCTTCCACATCAGACTCCCTCAAGCAGAGCAAAGTGCTGGCTTATTCCATGATCCCAGACGACTTACTGTTTATACCTTGTATATACCTTCACTGTAGCTTTTTATTGACCTGCCTCCCTCATTGGACTGTGAGCTCCTTCGGGCGGGGAGCACCTCTTCATCACGTTAACATCCCCAGGACCTGCCACCGTGCCTGAAATAAGGGGATATTCAGTAAATATTTGTCGAGTGAATGAGTGAAGGAAGGAATGAGTGAAAGAGTGAGTGAACAGTGAATTTTCCTTTGTTTACACCTGTAACCAAAGCCTTCTTTGTACTTTAGCTTTTAGATTCAAAGCCCTAAGAAGAGCCAGAGGGACTTCCCTGGTGGTACAGTGGTGGGGAATCCACCTCCCAAAGAAGGGGACATGGGCTTGACTCCTGGTCCGGGACGATCCCACATGCCTCTGAGCAACTAAGCCCATGCGCCACAACTACTGAAGCCCGCGCGCCTAGAGCCCGTGCTCCGCAACAAGAGAAGCCACCGCAATGAGAAGCCCACACACCACAACGAAGAGTAGCCCCCGCTCGCCGCAACTAGAGAAAGCCCACGCGCAGCAACAGAGACCCAACACAGCCAAAAATTAATTAATTAATTAATTTAAAAAAAAAAAAGAAGAGCCAGAATGTCCTAGATGATAGCAAAGTGTACTGATAAACCTACCTTTTGATGGCTGAACCAGTGTTCTCTATATTCCCACACTTGGCCTTCAGTGCATAGCTGAGGGAAGCACCAACATACCTCACGCCATAGACTAACTGACTCTTTTTGTCTTAATGTACCACAATTCTCTTTGGTCCTGAGTAGTACTTATTAAGTGACCCCAGGCCTACTAAACAGTTTGTGGTTGTGAGATATATTGTTGGAGCTGAGATTTAAACTGTAATATAAACATACACTCGGGGCTTCCCTGGTGGCACAGTGGTTGAGAATCTGCCTGCTAATGCAGGGGACACGGGTTCGAGCCCTGGTCTGGGAGGATCCCGCGTGCCGCGGAGCGACTGGGCCCGTGAGCCACAACTACTGAGCCTGCGCGTCTGGAGCCTGTGCTCCACAACAAGAGAGGCCGCGATGGTGAGAGGCCCGCGCACCGCGATGAAGAGTGGCCCCCGCTTGCCACAGCTAGAGAAAGCCCTCGCACAGAAACGAAGACCCAACACAGCCATAAATAAATAAAAATAAATAAATTTTAAAAAAAAAGAAAAAACATACACTCAGCAACACCTTGAAAATACCTTGGGGCATTGACAGGGAAATGTGTGTCTGGTCTTTTAAATACCTCACTCTGTCAACCTGCCGATGTGATGTGGAAACGACCCAAGCGTCCATCAGGAGAAGAACATGTACACTGTGGGCTGTTTATACCATGGGGTACAACCAGGGTTAGGACTCGGCACTTTCACTGCTATGGCCCAGGTTCAATCCCTGGTTGGGGAACTGAGATTCTGCAAGCTGCAAGGCACGGCCAAAAAAACAAAACAACAAAAAACAGCGGGGTACAACGAGCCACGCCATGGATGAAGCTTACGAAGATAACGCTAGCTGAAAGAAGCCAGACACAAAACAGTGCGTGCTGATTGACCACGCTTGTATAAAGTGCCAAAACAGACAAGACTCACCTGTGATGATAATTCATGGTATTAGTTACCTTTTGGAGGGGGTATTAGGGGTTTTTCTGGGGTGCTGATTACATGGGATGTTTGCTTTACAAAAATGTCAAGGAACTCTTACCCTTGAAGATTTGTGCTCTTTTTTTAGCATATGTTTGTATTAGCCTGCTCAGAGTAACACAGACTGGGAGGCTAAAACAGCAGATGTTTATTGTCTCACACTTCTGGACACTGGAAGTCCAAAATCAAGGTGCTGGCAGGTTGCTTTCTCCTGAGGCCTCTCTCCTTGGCTTGTAGACGGCCGCCTTCTCACTGTGTCCTCACGTGGCCTCGTATGCATCTCTGGTATCTCTCCCTCTTCCTATGAGAACGCCAGTCCTATCGGGTTACAGCCCTGCCCCTATGACCTCACTTAACCTGAATTACCTCTCTAAAGATCCTATCTCCAAATTTAGTCATTTGGAGATTAAGGCTTTGCCATTATGGATTTGGGGGAGACACAATCCAGTCCATAACAAGGTTATATTTTAATAAAATGTTTACTTAAAGCAAAACAAAAGGCACAAACACAAACAAAAGAGTCCTTGGACTCCGAATCTTCCACAGGCAAGAGGCAGGCTTTGAAGGCTGGGCAGCCCCCTAGGAGATCAGGCTTCCTACCTCCCCCTTCAGATGTGAGTAGAAGACTAATCACCAGGAGAAGGCTCTGAGGACGGAGGGGGCCAGAGTTCCTCCCAGAGAGCAGAACTGGAACCTAATCAAGGAACCACCTTTCTCCAGTGTGGGAGCCTTACAATGTCCACCCATTAGGGTTTCAGAATTGCCCCAAACCAGGGACTTCTGTGTGTCTCCTATTCTCCTTTCTGAAAGGGAGCATTTATGATGATTATCCTGTCCTGTCCCAACAACATTCATTGGGAGTTTGGGGGTGGGGAGGATCCTCTTCTTTTTAGTTCATGAGCTCTACACCATGAGGACTCACATCCTGACACGGGGGATCAACACCTCACCCAGACACCCAGGACTTTGAGCTGGGTGCAGTGATGGACGCCCCTCCCCCTTGGGGAGGGACTAAGCATGCTTCACGCGTGGAGGAAGAGTAACGTGTATACACGGAGGTCCGAGGGTAGACTCCCGCAGAGATTGTCTTGATCCTAACCAATCCACCTTCTCTTCTTGGACACAGAGGACTATTTCCCAGACTCCTTTGTAGTTACGTTGGGGTCACATGGCTGGCTTCCAGCCAATGGAATGTGAGTGGAAGGATGCCACCAGGCCTGGCCAAAAGTACCTGCACAATCCTCCTCGTTCTCTCTTTGCTCTTTGGTCAGTCGGATGCAGAAGAGCCAATCAAGGACTCCAAGGAGGTTCTAGAACTGTGCTGTCCAATAGTTGCATGTGGCTGTCAATCACTTGAAACATGGCCCATCTAACATTAGATGTGGTGTAAGCGTAAAATATACACTGGGTTTCAAAGACTTAGTATGAAAAAAAGAATGTAAATAGCTCATTAATCATGTTTGTATGATTACATGTTGAAATGATAACGTTTGGGATATTTGGGGTTAAATTATATTATTAAAATTAATCTCGTTTTTTTACTTTTTCAATGTGGTTACTAGAAATTTTTTAAATTCTGTGTGTGGTCGTGGCTCACATTATATTTCTGTTGGGCAGCCCTGTTCTAGAACAGGGTTTCTCCACTTTGTCTTGCATTATCACCCCCCCTAAGGAGACTTTTAGACATCTCTTCTCCTAATTTCTTCTCTCCTATGAAGTCTGAAACATATAGATATACTGTTTATCTGTTTAAAAAAAATCAGGCATCTACATCGCTCAGTCTATATATGATCTTAATGTCTCACCATGTCACACAGCCCCCAGCACCACCCCTTCATCTGGCTTTTGTTGCCAGCTTCCTTTTCATGGTGTCAGTTCATCCCACTGTGCCCTCTTCACTCCCTTTGCTCTATGTGCCTTGAATGACTTTCTCCTCCTTCCAGACTCAGCTCTAGTGCCGCTTCCTCCAGGAAGCCCTACCAGTCTCCACTACCCCCAGACCCCATAAATGCTTTGGCCAGAATCAGAGCTGTTTTATGCATTAAGCACTACAGAGAAACAAACCATTAGTAATACAAAAAGAAAATGCTCGAGTCCGCTCTAAACGTCAGAGAGGAAATCACAGTGGAAAGATATTGAAGTCTTAGCCTGCTGTGCTTAAAATATTTCACTTTTGCACATTTTACAAAACACATGACCGTGTGAACTCATTGCTAGGGCCCCTCCCGGGTGAGGAAGTAAACCCTGTAAGTTAGGAGTTCTGAAGCTTAAGCCCCACAGGGTTTCTACAGAGAACTGAGTGCCTGTCTGTGAAAAGCTTTGCAGTCTTGTGCCCTGGTCGTGGGAACTTTTAAAGTAATTCAACAAAATAAATACTTGTTGAATTATGTTATATACAGTATGTGTTTAGCAAGTGTTTTATGACTGAATACTCGTTCGGCACAGGAAAAACTAATATGTCATTTGATAAGGTCGTAGATGCACTGAGGGCCCAAAGAAACTTACCCTCCCTAGGGACAAAGAGGATAAGGGTCGGGGCTGGGGGCGAACAAGGGATGAATGCGGGTTGGAAACGGACTCGTTATAAACAAGTGGGAAAAGAGAGAATCCTAAAGATCCGAAAGGTAAACCAAGTACTGTACTCCTGGAGAGAAAAGGACGTAAAGCCCAGGAGCGACCGTAGGGACGTGAGGAACACGCCGGACGGAGGGGCTGGCCTGCCCCGCCCCCAGCTAGTCCCTCCTTCCGTCGCTCTCCCCGCCCCCTCAAAACCCAAACCGGTAACCTCTACCCGGCTGCCTCCCATTGGCTATGCAAATGAAAGAAGTCTGTCGGGACCAATAAGCCGCGGCCACGGCTTGGGAGCGTCTTCCGGCCCGCCCCTGCCGCACCGCCCCGCGTTTGACTAGCGGGCCGAGGACTGGCCGTGGGGCGGCGCGGGTGCGGTACGGCGGAGGGGAGGCGGTGGCTGGACTACGCGGTGGCTGGACTACGCGGTGGCGCCGGCCCTCGGCATGGCTCGCCTGGTGCTTGGTAGGCGCAGGCCTCTTCGTCCGGGGGGGTGGCGGGGCACCCTGGGAGACCGGGAACCCCCATGGCGGGCCGCGGACGGGGGAGCGAGCGGATGCGTGGCCTTGGCCGGGCCCGCGCTGGCGCGGAGGGTCGCTGGCCCGGCCCACGCGGAGGACGCAGTAGGGGGAGCCCCTGGGGCGGTGGGGGAGCTCCGGGGACTGGGGCTGGTCTTGGCCGAAGCCCCCTGCGCGGGCCCTCGGGCAGAAGTGCGGGACGCGTGGGGAGGTGAGGGCGCCCTTGGCGGGGGCGACCTCTTCCCACCCGGGAGGAGCGTGTGCGCGAGCGCGGCCGGAGGCGGGAGCCCCGAGTCCGGGCTCGAAACCAGGGCGCTTGGGACAGCTCCGAGCCTGGGGCCGAGTGGCCGGTGCCGGGCTCCGGTGACGGGGCGGAGTGGAGCGGGCCGGCTGTGAGCGAAGGCCGGGAGCTGCCTTTGAGCCCTGAGACCGGCTATGGCTGATCCCTGGCCGAGGTTGGGTACTGGGGGGCCACCTAGAAGGGGGACCTTGTTCTGGGCCTCGCGTGTGTGCGGGAGAGTCACGGGCTCCTCACACCGAAAGTTGTCCTCACCACCTGTTTTATGGAGTTCCCGCTTCTAAAAAACCTGAAATATCAAAACCCGGTCCTGAAATAAATCAGGATAGTTTCCTTAAACGGCAACAGTACCTTCCTAAAGCGGGTCTTATGATGCAAGAGCACTTTAAATGCGGTTGCACTTTTAACAACTAAATTGAACCCAGACTTTCTGGACTTAGGTAAATGTCAGTTTTAGAGACTACAGTAGTGAGGTTGAGGATCCCGTTCCTTCCTGGGCTCCCCTTGGTCCCAGCCAAGGTGCTCCGACAGTGGAAACCTGAACACTGTGGATCCAGATAGCGGGGTTTGAGTCCCATCCCTCCGTCCCCCGCATCTGCTAGCTGTGTGACTGGGGGCTAGTTACTTAACCACTCTGGGCTAGTACTCCATAGGGTTGTTCTCAGGATTAAGGAGTTTATATATGTCTAAAGAGAGTAAACAAGGTAGAAATATTTGCCGTAATACCGTAGAGAGAATAGATGAGGGGAAAAGAACTTAGTTTCTGTTTAGTTGCCTGCAAGTGAATTCAGACAGGGCTGTGAAAGAGTGTATGATTCTTACAGTTAATTCATTATTATAATAAATGTAGTCAGCCTTTTGGGGCGCCCTCTCGGTTTCTAGATGAGTGCTTGGGGACCATGTACTCTTGCTAGCAGGTGTGGGACAGAGATGTTAGTGATGTGGATTTATAACATCCTTAATTACCTCGGAGGAATCATGGGAGGCCACAGATGGCAAAATCATCTGCTCACATAGATTCTAGACCCTTGGATGTTCCAGTTTCCCGTCGGTGCTCGTTATCAGCGAGTGGAATGGCCATGTGAATTTTAGAAACAGAACAGTATTGGTCAGCCTTGACCTACTTTATCATCTTAAGTGGGCTGAGGGGTTTTGTAGGGGTAGTTACTGACTACTTCTCTGCTGTTGGAATTTGTACATCTTCTAATGCTTTTCTGAGTAGCATGTTTGATTTCCTTCTAACCCTACTAGGTCTTAACTGCCTTTTAAGGAACTTAGGTCTTGAACCTTTACCAAGACATTTCCACTGACAGCCATTTATAAGGAGGGAATGCTCCTGTGAGAACCAGGCCACTTTATAGACAAGAAAACTCCAGCCCCATTACTAGGGGGGAAGAAAAAGCTCAAGTTCATGTTATACTGAGTGTCATTAGGCATGACCATCTTCGTACAGAAAGGAGGCACATTCCTGAGGTAGACAGTCCTGGTTCATCCTTTGATGACTCCGGCCTGCTTGCACAGCATGAGGAGAGTACATTCTTTATTGCTGGCCCTGATTGGCATGAGGAGGGAAAGAAGGTAATTCTCCTGCCACAGGCCATAGAGTGCCCCTCCTGGGGTTATACTCCTGTAGGCTCCAGTCCTTTGGTTAAAATTTGGGGTGGCATAGCAAGGTACTCTTTCTAATTATGTGGCCTTAGGCAAGTTACCTTTTCTGGTCTCCATGTCCTGTGCTAAAAACGGGCATGATGATACACACCACATCGAGTAAATGAGCTAATGGTACACAGTGTTGTATAAGTGTTGTTCTTAGTTAAGATGTCAGTTTTTGGAGGGTAGTTGGACAGATACATATATCAAAATGTTAGCCGTACCCCACTCCCCTTGTAAGCTTTTCTCCTAAAGAAATAATCATATTTATTTGAGGAGGGAAGAAGTATTAGAATTTTTAGCATTGGCCTGTTAATAGAAAAAAATGGGAACCATCAAACTATGTCAGTAGTGGATTAGGAACGTGATACAGCCATTAAAAATGGTTTCATGGGGGGTAATGGGTAATCCGTAATTACTTATGTAGAAAATGTAACTTATTTTGAGTGAAAAAAGGTTACAGAAGGGAATGTGTGTAGTAAGATCACATTTATATAAATTTTTAGGCCTCTGTATAGTGTAGAGATATGTTAGTTAAGAGTACCCACCAAAATATTAATAGTTCATTCTGGTGGGGCTGTTGATAGTTTTTCTTTTTTTGCTTTTCTCGTTTTTGAAACTTTCACAAGGAGCTCAGTATATTGAAAAACTAACAATTCATACAGATTTTTTTTTTTAAAGAAGATAAACGTCTTTAAACGTAGTACATCTCCATAGAGGATTTTCTAAGACCAGTCTTACTCTCAAGCTTACTCAGAATTAGGACTGTCTCTGCTTAGGTTCTTGATTTACTTGCTTTATTAAATACGTCAAACTCTGTAAACTTTCCTGCAGCAGTGAAGAGATTAAGCAGCGCCATCCAGTAGAAATGTAATGCCAGATTTGTACGTAATTTTAAATTTTCCAGTAGCCACATTTAAAAAGACAAAAAGAAGTAGGTGAGATTAATTTTAATATATGTTTATTTATCCAGTATATCTAAAATATCATCTCAAGAGGAAATCAATATCAGAAACATTAATGAGATAATTTACTTTTTTCCCCTACCAAGGCTTTGCGATTCGGTGTGCTTTTTACACCTACAGCGCACCTCAGTTTGGGGTAGCCATGTGTGGCCAGCGGCTGCCATGTTGCACAGCAGTTATCAAGGGAGCCTCACTTCGTTTGGCTTGACCTCCATCCACACTCACCCTTTCCCACCTCTTGAAATGGAAGAGGAGGTCATTCGGTTGCGAGCTACCCCCCCCCCCCCCCCCCCCCCGTCACTGACTCTGGGTTCCCTCCCCGCCTCCTAATTCAGGCGTTTTGTTACGTTATTCCCTGTACTTTAGCCTCTCCCACTCCGCATATTTCTTCACTATGTGCTCAGCTCACTCCCATCTTTAAAAAGAAAGCTTCCTTCTATCCCCCATTTGCTTACTGTCTCCTGCTCTTTCTAAGAAACTTGTTTAAAGAGTTATTGTATGATTTTCACCGGCTTGTCCCTTCCTGCTCTCTCCAGCCTTGTGCAGCCTGACTGCTGCTTGCTTTCACTACTGTACCTCAACTGCCCGGGACCCCGGTGACCTCTCTGTCATTACATCCAGTGGACAGTTTGCAGTCGTTCCTGCTTAACCTCCCAGTAGCCTTTGTTACTGTCGCTCATTCCGTCTTTCCCCTGGTTTATGTGAAACCACTCTCCTGATAATTCTCCATCCACTGTCCACATTGCAGCCAGAATACTCTTTGTAGAAAGCAAATCTGATCATACCCCCTGCATGATAACCCTTTAGTGGCTTCACATCACCCTTAGTAAGGTCCACAGTTAAGTTCCTGCAATACTAGTCACGTCTATCATTCAAATGCAGTGTTCTCGAACAGTGTAATTGTTATTCATGCCCGTGGCATACTGAACATTTTTATCTTGAACACTAAAAAGACAACATGGTTTAATGGGTAGAGCTTGGAAGTAGAAGTCAGGGAGCTGCTCTACCAGTTATATGTGTGACCACAGATGGGCCACTTGCTCTCTATCTGCCCTTGTTTCCTTAATTACAAAATAGGGATGATTCCCACGTTCTCGTTAGTAGTGCTGTGAAAAATCAAGTGGATCCAATGCATTTGAAAGTGATTTAAAAATTCAAAGTGCCTTGTAAGTATAAGGTGGAGGATTTAGCAGTAGGACAATTAACACCAGTACACACTTATTCCAGAAGAAGTTTACCATTGGGTTGTTCAAAAAGTTCCATTTGAAATCTTCCAAATTCTCTTTACAAAGTAAGCATGTGAAACTGTGACTAAGATGGCATATACACACATGCTTTCTTAGAAGACAGGTGAGTCTCTTATAATTCTTTGCATCAGGAGATTACAAGAAGGAAATTATATGGTCATCTTCACAGATGCTGAAAAGAAAGTAATAGAAATTTCTTTAATATCATTAAGTTTATCTGTTTCAACCCAAAAGCTAGCAAATGGGAAAATATACCTATTAAAGTAAAAAGCGTTCTGTTGTTTAGCATTATTCTGGAGATATTAGACAATGCAGTTAGAAAACAAATTATATATTTTATAAAATTTCGTATATAACATATATAATTTATGTTGTGTGTCTGTGTATACATACACAGACAATTTAAAGGAGGTAAAATTCTGATACTACCAATTCAGAAAACTTGGGTTTTTAAAATATTAGTTCAGAACTTGTTTTTCTATGTAATTGTTATAATCTGCATTTAAGTTCCCAGAGTAGCAACAAAAACACACTTGGTCCACAGTGTGGCTAAACTATGCTATTAATAATACAGACTCTCTATCCTTCCTTTATAACATTGTTCAAATGAACATTCTTTCGGAGCTCATCCTGCAACACTGTGAGTGCCTGATGATGTGCCATGGATAGTGTTAGTAGAAAGAAAAATATTTAAAAAACAATCATTGCCCTTAAGAGAGTCACAGTCTAGTAGGGGAGGCAAATAATTATTTTTCCCATCAATAAGCTTTAATAAAGATAGCGTGCTAATACTGCAACTGAATAACACAAGAAATACCATGTGGGTTATCCAAGGTCGCAGAGTTAGATGTAACTTCCCCATTTTCCAGTGCCCTTGCCCATAAAACGGTGATAATAGTACTGCCTCATAGAGTGTGGTTGTACAGAATGAAGGTGTTAGTATAGGAAAAGCACTAAGAAGAGTATTTAAATCTGGTCCCAAGGCAGCTCAAGAGATGAGGGTGTGGGCTGTCTGTTCCCTTGTTCAGCAGTGCACCAGGGGGGAGTAAAATTCCAGGGGCTCCAGCAGCAGCCAGGCTGGGGCTGGGAGCTGGGGAGAAGGGGGTTAGGAGAGAGGTGACCCAGGCTGTCCTCTGTGAAGGGCCTTGGTCAGTTGAAAAGGACTTTGGTGGCACAGGTTTCCTGTCAGAGCCTGAACCCTGATGTTGATGGTGTGCTTTTTGTTGTTACTCCAGGTCTGATGGGCTGTACCCTCTTTATAGCAGTTAACGGTCTGTATTCGTCTAGTGATGATGTAATCGAATTAACTCCATCAAACTTCAACCGAGAAGTTATTCAGAGTGATAGTTTGTGGCTTGTAGAATTCTATGCTCCATGGTAAGTATTATAAAATAGTTGTCAGTTATTTATGGTACTTTATAAAATTAAGAAAAATACTACATAAAAATGTAATTTTGGGCTTCCCTGGTGGCGCAGTGGTTGAGAATCTGCCTGCCAATGCAGGGGACATGGGTTCGAGCCCTGGTCTGGGAAGATCCCACATGCCGCGGAGCAGCTGGGCCCGTGAGCCACAATTACTGAGCCTGCGCGTCTGGAGCCGTGCTCCGTTACAAGAGAGGCGGCGATAGTGAGAGGCCCGCGCACCGCGATGAAGAGTGGCCCCCGCTTGCCACAACTAGAGAAAGCCCATGCACAGAAACGAAGACCCAACACAGCCAAAAAATAAATAAATAAATAAGCAAATCATTAAAAAAAAAAAAATGTAATTTTATTCAGCCATCTCGTTTACCTAGTTTACTGATTGTTTAAAAGAGGTAGAGGACACATCCATGTAATACTAATAAGAATAGATCTCATAATGGCAAAATATAAATAAAAGAGGTAGAGAAGAGGGAAACTGTTGATTGAGTCTGTTAAAGGGTGCAGAGATTGAGCCAGTGACAAAAAAAATGGTAGAAGTAGCTAATAGTTGCAAGAAAGAAGGAAGGAAAAAACCCGTATGATTTTAGGAAGATACATCTTTATGATGAGGTAAGTGGGGTGAAGATGGAAGGGAAATTGATTTTATGCAGAGAGAATATCGGGCAAAGGAAAGGGAACAACCAGTGGTTGACTCCATTTTGTTTCTTGAAGAGGGTTGCTTCCAAAAATATGTAATTAGAAAATTTGGTTTGATTTAAAAGCTCTTCTCTTGCCTTACATCTATTTCTGGGGGGAAAAAAAACAAACTTGTAATTACCATTGAAATTAATAGTGCCCAGTTTCATACAGCTGACCCTTGAGCAGCATAGGTGTGAACCGCGCAAGTCCACTTACATGTGGATTTTTTTTTTTTTTCCCAACAAATTTGTACTACAGTGTTACACAGTCCGCTGTTGGGTGAATCCATGGATACAGAGGGCTGACTGTAAAGTTACATGCGGATTTTCCACTGCAGAGGGTCAGCACTTCTAACCCCCATGTTATTCAAGGGTCATCTGTGCAGTCAAAATACAGTATTGTTTATGTGGTTAAAACCTTCAATGAAAACAAAACAAAAAACCAACAAATACACATGTATAAAATAAAGGCTATAGGATCACAAAGGAAACCTAAAATATTGGAATAACATTATTAAAATATCAAAATAAATCTTGATATGATTTTGTAGTACTCATTTACTGGAACGTAAATACCAACATCTAACAGCTAGCTACCATAATTCTGAACAGTGATGAACATAAATGATGTTTAAGGATACCTGCAACAACTATAGTGGTGATGAGAAAATAGCTGTGATTTTTATTTGTGACAGAGTCACAAGTACTAACCAACTATGATATGTTGTTAATGTTTATAACTGAAGGAAATCCTAAATTTCAATTACAGGTTAATGAAAATAGAGGATTTTTTTTTTCCCCATCAAAGTTCACAGAGCCCCTCAATTTTTATCCACCAGTCCTTTGGGGATTCATAGACCCCCAGGTGAAGAACCCTTGAGTTACAGGGTGTGCTGCTATATTTATATTTGTGGCATTTTGATGTCTTTACATTGCTTCACATTGGAATTGAAGGGGGTGTATATACTCTGACAATCTCTGATTTGACTCCTTATTTCATTAGAATAAATTGAAATTAAAGAGGCACAAAGTCCTGTAAAGTTTTGACTCCTGGACTTCTAAGTAGCTCACCTAAATAGCAAAACATACTGTATATGTAGTATCAGCATTTCAGGACGTTTTGCTGAAAGATCCTGACTTTTAAAATATTGGATTGGACTTCCCTGGTGGCCCAGTGGTTAAGAATCCACTTGCCAACGCAGGTGACACGGGTTCGAGCCCTGGTCTGGGAAGATCCCACATGCTGCGGAGCAACTAAGCCCGTGCGCCACAACTACTGAAGCCTGCACGCCTGGAGCCTGTGCTCCGCAACAAGAGAGGCCACGGCGGTGAGAAGCCTGTGCACCACAACGAAGAGCAGCCCCCGTTTGCCACAACTAGAGAAAGCCCGTGCGCAGCAATGAAGACCAATGCAGCCAAAAATAAATAAATAAAATAAAATATTGGATTAAGCTTAAGGCCCTATGAAAGGTGATGTTACATGGTGATTAAGAATGTGGGATCTGGAGCCAGGAAGACCTGTCAGGCAGCTTTGTCACTGGGTGGTATTGGGAGGGTTTCTTAACTTCTCAGGCTCTGTTTCATCATCTGTAAGATGAAAATGACAAAGCCTGCTTGCAGGGTGGTTGTGCTGATTAAATGAAATCCTGTACGAAGAGAGCTCATCGTGGTGCAGGCACGTGGCATTGGCTCATTAGGTCCTTAGAGACCTAATTAGAAGAAAATTTACTTTGTTTAAAAAAGGAAAAAGTCACCTATATAGATAAACTAGCTATGCTGTCTTCATACAATGGGTATTATACAATGATGAAAATAATACAGCTACCTATAACCTCGATGACTGATATAAACATAACAGATATCTGTATAATGTTTAAAAGCAGTTTTCTGTGTGTGTTATATTTCACGATAATTCTTTTCAAGTACTGGTACCTAAAAGATTAAGATTATTTTTCCTTGTGTTCATGTGTCTCTGTCTCTGTCACTCATTCGTGTTCTTTTTTCACCACCTTGCGGTATCAAGTGCTTTTCACTTGTTAGCCATACTAAATTGGGACTGCATGTGCATTTTTACCTCTACAAGCTGCTTGTGGGAGCCAAAGAACATGGAGATTTAGGCACTGGAGATCTGGGCTCTAAAACAGTTGCCTCATCTATAAAATGAAAAGTTTGGACTAGACCAGGGACTATCAAACCTTAATAGATTTAAGAATCACTAGTAGAACTTACTAAAATAGAGGTTCCTGAACCCCTTCTCTAGGAACTCTGGTTTCTTGGGGCCCAAGAACCTGCACTTTGCTAAGCCGTACAACTGGGACCACACGTGAGGCACATTTGACCAGATAAACACTGAAGTTTCCACTCAGGGAGAGAGTTATGAATGATAGTGTTTGTTTAAACTCTTTAAATACAGTTTAACTCAGCAGTAATTTGGAAGCTTTTTTTTTATGACATGAAAGAGGATCATAGTAAAATCAGGACAGTGAGTTCCTTCAGGTCACCGATCATGTTTATAGTGCTGTTCTCCCTGCAGGTCCCCACCCTCGGTGCATGTCACTCAGTAGACTGTTGGTGAATGTTTCTTGAATTGGGAATCAAAGACTTAACTGTTGCCTTCTTTGTGTTTTCACCCCCTGAAAGGTGTGGCCACTGCCAAAGGTTAACACCAGAATGGAAGAAAGTAGCAACTGCATTAAAAGTGAGTTTCTGAGATGTCCACATTCACCTGTGTATGTTAAAATAAGTTTAATTAAGCAAATGGGCTTAACGTACAATAGGAAGTTAATTTGCATATTGAAGCCCAATACTCTTGTTCTGGTGCCAAAATTATGTAGGGAGCAAAGGGATACTGTACATTCTAATTTTTATCTTGTCTACTTTTGTTAATTCTGTTTCCCAGTTAAATGGCATAAGTATGCTTAGTCGTGCTAATTCTGGGAGCTGCACAGTTTCCTCACAGGCTGACTTGCATGTTGCCCAGCTTTCCATTTAGGAATGGTTTCCCAGGCTAAAGTTCTCATTGATTGTTGGCAAATGGAACCTGGCCCTTTATTATCTTGTCTCTGAGTCTACATCATCAGATGATGGGTTCTTGTGGAATCTGCCCTGGTTGAAAGAAAAATAGATATTTCTTTTATGTTTCCACAGGATGTTGTAAAAGTTGGTGCAGTTGACGCAGATAAACATCAGTCCCTGGG
Organism: Balaenoptera physalus; assembly: GCF_965194825.1. Classification (NCBI taxonomy): domain Eukaryota; kingdom Metazoa; phylum Chordata; class Mammalia; order Artiodactyla; family Balaenopteridae; genus Balaenoptera; species Balaenoptera physalus. Next base: position 90,499,450 of record NC_138894.1, read on the forward strand.
AGGTCAATATGGTGTGCAGGGATTTCCTACCATTAAGATTTTTGGATCTAATAAAAACCAACCAGAAGATTATCAGGGTAAGGACTTTTCCTGATTACTTCATTCCATTGGTTGGAATTTTAGTTTGAGCAGGTAGGTAGAAAATAGAGAACCTGGGATTCCATAACCTGTTGGCCCTGCTACCTGCAAGTTTCTCACCCTCTTCGTGCCTGGATTTCCTTATCTGTCAAATGGTGTAGAATAATTCCTACCTCTTCTGGGTTGCTCTAAAGATTAAATACGTGTCAAACAGGTGAAAGTTTTTTTATTATTGTTTGTACTAGGTTAGGCCCACACGGGCTTAGCAATGGTAGAGTAATGATTTTTTGTGCTTCCCTTTTTTTCATTACAGTTTTTAAAAAATACTAGTTACTGGATATTTTATAGTTACTTAATATTTAATAAGTTTCTGTAATTACTTAATATTTGAAAAGATCTGCAAATGTTTTCTTGCTCTCATTGCTCGTCCCTTCACTGTGGGGCAGGTCTAGCATATCAGCGTGGAAAAAGAAGAGTCCTGTAATTTGAAAGTCAGTTTAAACTATTGCTATTACTGTGGAGTATTTTGCCCATGAATCTTTATGCCTTGTAAACATGTATAGCCTCTGAATATTAAAGCTATTATTTAGTCTTTTAAACTGTTGATAATAAAGAAGTACCACAGCTTCTCCATTTTATAGATAGTGGTAAATTGTATCTGCTGTGAGTCACTGAGGCAAGTGGGGAGAGGATTTTGGCTCAGACTCCCTGTTCTTTCACAGAATCGCCTGTTACTTAAGATGTCACAAACAGAGCATCATATTTAAGACAGCCAGAATTGCTAAGTTGAGCCATATCCAGGGTCCAATAAAAGTATTGGGCGTAATGTATTTAAAGTTTAAATTATGGCTCATTTGATCTTTTTTTAAAAAAGATTTTGTTACAAGGGGCATATAAGTGACTAAACTTAGAGTCTAAAATCTTAGGTTTTGCTTTATGTGAGAAGAACAAGTTTTCAGGGTTGGAGGGGGAGGAGAATCAGCATCACGATAAAAACAAAGTGACTATTGTCTTATCTGTACTTGGTGTCCTGCATTGCATCCAGTGGATTGAGAAAACATTCTCAGAAAAGGGAATGTGAAGGGAGCAGAGAAACTATAGAGTGAGCTTTGAAGACAACCTGGCCTGGGTTTAACTGCTGGCTAAACAGAATACCTAATCTCTCTGGATCTGCTTCTTGGTTGTAAAATGAGGATGTGAAAACCTATTTTAGGCTACTGGAAGTTTCACTGAAATAGTACGTGTAAAGCATGTAACTTGGTAAATGTCGGTGTAGTTGGTACCTCACCAAGATGGGGGTCAAAATACTTGGAGATGAGGCCTTAGACACATCATTTCTCCTAGACTTCCCAGCTCTAAAGTTCCATAAAATGATCAGTTTCATCTTTCTGACTAACCACCTGCTTTTCTGCTTTGGAATATAATTTGTTCATTTTGCTAACTTGTAAAAATGGAATGTTTAGAGCAGGGGTTAGCATTTGGCCTGCTGCTTGTTTTTGTAAATGAAGTTTTTCAAAACACAGTCACACTTGTTCATTCATATGGTCTATGCCTACTTTCACACTAAAACAGCAGAATTGAGTAGCTGCAACAGTGTGGCCTGCAGAGACGACAATAATTACTGCTTGGTCTTTTGCAGGAACAGTTTGCTCACCCTTGGTCTAGAGTTGAGAAAACCCTCTCTGTCTTTTTCCCTAGTGTATTTCTTTTTTTTTTTTTTTTCACTTTTTTTAAAAAATTTATTTAATTTATTTATTTGGCTGCGTTGGGTCTTCGTTGCGGTGCACAGGCTTCTCATTGCGGTGGCTTCTCTTGTTACGGAGCCCGGGCTCTAGGCGCACGGGCTTCAGTAGTTGTGGCACGTGGGCTCAGTAGTTGTGGCTCGTGGGCTCTAGAGCACAGGCTCAGTAGTTGTGGCGCACGGGCTTAGTTGCTCCGTGGCATGTGGGATCTTCCTGGACCAGAGATCAAACCCGTGTCCCCTGCATTGGCAAGTGGATTCTTAACCACTCTGCCACCAGGGAAGTCCCCCTAGTGTTTTTCTTGATTTGGTATATTTCCAGGTGGAGATTGGTGGTGGAAGGGGCACTGGTTCGGAAAGTGGAGGTGTCTGCAGTAGATAAGGAGCAGGAGGCTGTTTTTATGTTGAGGTCTTGCCTTTCTGTCTTAGGAAGTGACATACTTGGTAATCTCAGCCAGGATGTAGTACAGGATGATCTGAACACACTGCGAATGCCTCTGTTCTGTATTTTCTTTCTAACGTCAAGTCTGAAGCGTTCTCAGAAGTTTCTATCTCTTCCTGGGCAGTTTGATTAGAAAACTATTTTTAAGAAAGGAGAAGAAAGAAGAAACTTTCTAAAAACATTTTGTTAGTTTTGCCTTTAAACTCTGAAGACAGTCTCAAGGCATATATTATCCATAGTCTTCTGAGTCAGTTAATAGTCCCCTGACTTCTTCTTGAGCACATAGTTTTTGGTAAACTTCCAAAGGCTATTGTCACTATCTTTAATACGGGGCTTGTTATTTCCTATATTAGGAGTAAGTTCAGCCACAGAACCTAAAAGCCCAAAATAAGTGTTTTAAGCAAGGTAGAAAACAGTGGATTGCTTTCTAGTTTCTTAGCTTCGAACCCCTCGTATCCTACTTATTATCTCATAGAAATAGTTTTTCCATTTGCCTCATTTGGTGCTTTGTGTTTAGAAATTTCCCCTGCTCTCTTAACTAGATAACCTTCTTTTTCATCTGTGTACATGTTATACATTCAGTAAACGTTTGTGAACTGTTCTCAATAGTAGATGGTATTTATGGGTGGACAGAATGTCCTCGTTCACACTAATAACCTAACACTGAACAAGAGGAATTAGTTTTCCCAGTGTAAAGTGTAGCAGGAAATACATTCTGGAAGAAACTGGCTCTGTCTTAAAGATACACGTGGTGTTAGGTCTGTTTGAACATCAGATGAAGCTGGCAGGTATGTAAAGGTTCAAGTCTTCAGGTAGCATCAGATGTAGGCTCCCAGCCCGCCCACCCCCGCTCACCTGATGGCCTGTGTCTTCCCGTAGGTGGCAGAACTGGTGAAGCCATCGTAGACTCTGCTCTCAGTGCTCTGCGCCAGCTCGTAAAGGACCGCCTTGGGGGCAGGAGTGGTGGATATAGTTCTGGAAAACAAGTAAGGCTGTGTATAATGTCAGTTTTTAATGTGGCATGATTTTGAAGCCTGACTGTAAACTCCACGTAGAAGATAATTATTTCTTAAAATGTTTTAAATTGGTGGACTTCCAGTTAAAAAATCATAGGAGGTTGAGTCAAGCGACTCCAAAAGGGAGTCAGACACCCAGCCTACTGGTGTGGCCCTTCAGAATCGCCGTAGCCAGTCCTAGGGCATCCGCCACAGCCGCAGGCCAGGAACCATGCCCCGAGATGGCTTCCTTGGCCCAGGGCCGAAGTACAAGAGTTTGGCCTACAGTGGGAGAAAGAGCCCTAGGCCGTGGGAGTTGGAATCTGGCTTCCGTGGCGTTTGTAGTTCCAAAGTGGAGAGAGGGAGACCAGCTCTCCTCCAGGTCAACTTTGGGCAAACGTGGATGAAATTTGGATGACCTCTTGGCCCGTGTCTGTGGCAATCAGGCTGAAATCCCTGGGCATCTTTACATAAGTGGATAGGGAAGAAGATTCCTGTTCTCTGGATTGGTATTATAGATTCCCGTGTATGAAGTGTGATGTTTAACCATGATGTAGTTATGTTCTTGCGAAAAGGCGTTGAACTCTTCTGGTAACGCACAGGCACACCTCGTTGTATTGCACTTCTCAGATCATTGCATTGTTTACAAAGTGAAGGTTTGTGGCAACCTTGCGTCGAGCAAGCCTCTTGGTGCCATTTTTCCAACAGCATTTGCTCACTGTGTCACATTTTGGTGATTCTTGCAATATTTCAAAGTTTTTCATTATATTTATGGTGATCTTGATCGGTGATCTTTTGATGTTACTATTACAAAAAGATTATGACTTGCTAAAGGCTCAGATAAGGGTTAGCATTTTTCAGCACTGAAGTATTTTTTAATTATTGTATGGTCATTGTCTTTTAGATATAATGCTATTGCACACTTTAATAGACTACAGTATAGTGTAAACATAACCTTTATGTGCACCAGGAAACCAAAACATTCATGTGAGTTGCTTTATTGCGATGCTCACTTTATTGCAGTGGTCTGGAACCAAGCCCGCAGTATCTCCAAGGTCTGCCTGCATGTGTAGACACAGCCCTTCACTCTTAGGAGACCAGTAAGACTAGCTTCTTTATGCAGACTCAGAGCTTACCAGAGATTTCATGATTTTGCCTTTTATTTCAAACTTAGACATTTAATGAGCACAGTTGTCTCTCCTACCCCCGTGGCTTTTGGCCCAGGCAACAGAAAGCATTATATCGATTCTGACTGCTTTGTAGGTTTAGTACTGAAGAAAATTCTTTGAAAAGATAAAAGGATTAAATGTTATTTTTAGCTTTCTTAAATGGTAGGGACTTTATGAAGAGGTACTAACTGGATATCCTGGGATGAACCAGCACTGTTCTGAATTAGAATAGTGTTATTAAGGTGGTTCTTTGAGCCATGTTGAGGTTTCTCTTAATGAAGATAGCAGGGGTGGAGTTCAGATACATGTTACATGTTACACTGAGTGTACTGGTAATTGTTTGAAAGTAAATACTGTTTGCCAAGTAAAAAGAATAATATTAAGGAATGTCCCCAATCTGAGTAAAATAGTTTTCAGTTGAAAGAAGAATTCAAAACTTTAAGTTGTAGAAATGATTATTGTTATACATATATTTAGAATAGGATTAGTGTTCTTTTTGGCCAAATTGTAACTTAAGATTTAATGTCACAAATGACAGGGTAGAAGTGACAGTTCAAGTAAGAAGGACGTGATTGAGCTGACAGACGACACCTTTGATAAGAGTGTTCTTGACAGTGAAGATGTTTGGATGGTTGAGTTTTATGCCCCTTGGTGTGGACACTGCAAAAAGTAAGTGCTTTGTACCAGGTACTTTTTTAAGTCAGGTGCTTTTAGTCTGTCCACGTGGCTCACTTTGAAAGAGCTGAACCAGGTCATAGGTAACCTCCAGGATCTTCTCCCCAAAAGCTCCGGCTCTGAATGAATGTTAAACATCGGCATTAGGGCCGAGGGTTTCCTCTGTCATATTTTCAGTGATTAACAGGGAGCTGGCATCCAGATTTGGGGAGGCGTGGTGGACAAAGGACCAGGAAATGAATGTGAAGGGGGCATCATGCCTTTCGTAAAGCTACACACAGAGTGTTTCCCAAGTGTGATTTAACCAGATTGGGCAGAAATGCACACACCAGTTAAAGGATTTGTGCTTACAGTTAAAATACACTTTTAAAGTGCAGGTATTTTTCTACAGTCTAGAGCCAGAATGGGCTGCGGCAGCTACAGAGGTAAAAGAGCAAACGAAAGGAAAAGTGAAACTCGCAGCTGTGGACGCCACCGTTAACCAGGTTCTAGCCAGCCGATACGAGGTGCGTGTGCTTACCAGGCTGATGTCTTTGTGAGACGCCCTGTGTTTTCACCTGCTACACCGTCTAGTACTCCTGGGCTCTCTAGGAGGGGGAGGGGGGAGGCTAGCCGTTTTGTAATGACGAAATTAAATCATTTCACTGTTGTAACAAGTAAATCTGGCACTCAAGACTGTTGGGGGTTTTTTAGTCTTGTTTGTTTTGTTTTCAGTATCGCACTACCTGTGTGTTTAATGTGAGCCCGAGCTTTCGCAAGTTATTTGTACAGCTTTTGAAGTTGGTTCATTTGTTCTAGAGCACATAGACTGTGTTAAGTATATATTCAGGGTTTGAATAAGGTTCAGCTAAGCCTGGCAGTGAGTCTGTTAAAACCCCTTGATTAACAGACCTCTGTGTGCTGTCCCTTACACGTCGATGCAGGCTAGGGAATATTTTTGTTACATTAAATTACCTATAAGGTAGTTTTAGAAACCATAAAGATCTTATTTCTTATGAAATGGTAATTTGATTTGTACTGTGATATTTTTTAATAGATTAGGGGATTTCCTACAATCAAGATATTTCAGAAAGGCGAGTCTCCTGTGGATTATGACGGGGGGCGGACGAGATCCGACATCGTTTCCCGGGCCCTTGATTTGTTTTCTGATAACGCCCCGCCTCCTCAGCTCCTTGAGGTAATTACACCTCTTCAGTCACTTGTATGTAGTAAGGGAAGCTTCTCCGCCTGATGATAGAGGACACTAAGGCAGTAATAGCTTGCTGTCTTTTCAAATAAGCTCTTTCTCTTCTCTTTTAAAATGCTCTCTTTAGAGTGTTTTTGTACTTTCAGATGGGGAAAACTTGTCTGAAAATGGCTGCCTTTCATAAGTTTTAGTACCAAAATAATCGCAGTGTGAGCAAAAGTGTACCTTAGCGTCTTAAAAATAGAACGAATCCATTCTTTCATTTATCGTTCTCAAAACAGTAGTTAACATTTATTGAGCACCTGACCATGTGACAAGCACCGTTCTGGTACTTTTATGTGGATTTTTCTCATTTAATTCTCGTATGAACACTTAGAGGTAGATACTGTTTTTAATCTCCATTTTAAATATGGGGACACAGAGAGCCTCAAATTCATGTAAATATATAATACACGTAAATGTGTCTTTTTTATCTGTCTAAACGACTAAATGTCATAGCCATGCCCAGGCGTTCTGACCGTGAGTATATACAAATGCCTCACCACCGCCGCGGATAGATGGCCGAGGGATAAAAGCGGAAATCTTCACAGAACCTTCTCGTGGTGTTTCTGTAACGCACACAGAAGTGTTATTTGGGAAGAGCCTCATCTGGCTCTTGAAGTGCTTTGCTCTGAACGAGAGTGCCTGTGCTCGCGCAGGCTTACCTCTGGGTTTTGTGTCACGTGGCCTTCCAACCCCCTTGTCTTCTGGGCCCCCAGATCCTCAACGAGGACATCGCCAAGAGGACGTGCGAGGAGCACCAGCTCTGTGTCGTGGCCGTGCTGCCCCATATCCTCGACACAGGTGAGGCGCGCCGCTTCCCACGCGCTGTTGTCTGTTCCGTGCTCTGCGAACACTTAATTCACAGATGGATTTCACCCATTCCTTTATTTTTACCTTAAAATTTTTTTGTCCGTTTACATCAGGAGCTGCAGGCAGAAATTCTTATTTGGAAGTTCTTCTGAAGTTGGCAGACAAATACAAAAAGAAAATCTGGGGGTAAGTTATCAAACTGTCTCAGTGTCGTCGGGTGGGAGGGTGTAGAGCTGCTTGGAAGCGGCTCCCTCTGTGTTTTCTGTAGGCTCCATTCCTGTGCTCACTTGGGCATGTTTTTTTATTTAGGATATAAAAACACTGACCACCTAGGAGGAAGTGAAGTCATGCAGGACTCTTATTTATAACACACTTATTTGTGCCCCAGCACACTTTTTCTTAGAGGAATCGTGTTCTGATGGTGGCTGGGTTCTAGGCTAGCAGGCAAAACACCATTAGTGACAGAGCTCCATTCTAGCACAGCCTTGAAGGCTAGGTAAAGAAAGCAGAAGCAGAGGTGTGTTTCTTTACCCTCTTCTGAGTGAGGGCCGGACGCAGGCAAATGTTTAAAACAAAGCTTGTCTCTATTTCCATTGTTATTAGTAATCTTTTTGCTCCATGCCGTCCGTATCCGCTGCTGTCCCAGGTACCACATGTCCCTGCTGTCCCTCTCGCAGTGGCCTCACACCGCCTGCGTTAGTCCAGCAAATGTTTACTGTGTGCCTGCAGAAGGCTGCGTGCCCAAGTTCCGTATTCTTCTCCCTTGTACGAGTGGAGGGAAGAGTTTTTTTGGTTTGTTTTTTGAGGGTTTTCTCCTTTTTTTTTTTTTTTTGGCCTCGCTGCGGGGCATGCGGGGTCTTACCCTGACCAGGGATCGGACGGCACAGGAAGTCCCAAGGGAAGAGATGTGGTTGAGCATTTTTATATGTATTAAATAATGGCATATCCTTAACTTTTAAAAAGAAGTTGTTACACTGCTAAAGAATGTGCTTAATAACCCAAACGATGTTGGTAGGATTTCAGGTGACAGAGAAAATTCATCAGGTTTGTTGGACGGTATTTTGGGGACTGAGGGAAAAAACAGTCCTAGAGATAGACCAGTCCCCAGGGGGACTTCTGGGGTTAGGGTCTAGGGAACATAGGAGAGGAACTGTAGTTACTTCAGAGCGCATCTAGAACACATTTTAAAAACTAATCTTTAATTTTTCATTTATTTTTTCACCTATTCCATTCAAAAGATGTGTAATCTTTTGTTCTTTAATTGTTAGTCAGGTTCTGACTAACTCAGAAGGGATCTTTGCCCTAGAAACCAATCTGCTTTTCTAGGTGGCTGTGGACAGAAGCCGGAGCACAGTCTGAACTTGAGAATGCGCTGGGGATCGGAGGGTTTGGGTACCCTGCCATGGCAGCTATTAACGCACGCAAGATGAAATTTGCTCTTCTGAAGGGATCGTTCAGTGAGCAAGGCATTAATGAGTTTCTCAGGTAATTTCTTGCTTCTTTGAGTTGTTTTTGTTTTGTCTGTTTGTTTGGTTCTATTGTGGTAATTGGTTCCAAACTAGATTTATATAGACTAGGCAATAAATGGAGTAGTTTTGTATTTCACATTTCGGAGAATTAACGTTTATAAATTAGAGCTTTGCAGTCACGTTCCTGTGCCACGGAAGTCTTCTACTTAGTGAGTGATACTAGCACATTCCTCCTCTCGGGCCACCTTGCCTTCTGTGCACTTGGCATTGGGCTTGTCCTCACTCTCATAAAGGTCTCATATGGGCTGCAAGCAGTCCCGTCTCACCCACTCCCGCCCTAGGATGCTTTGTACCCCTGACTTCAGGGGATAGAGTTTCCACCCCTGGGCATTGGATTTAGAATGTAGTTATTTGAAAATGAGTGCGCTTACTGAAGTGACTCCAAAACGTGCAAACAATATGATAGGTTCTCAAACTCAAAACCCAATTTACAAAGCTCACTAAGCTGCCCTGCTGTTCAACTCATCCTAAAACTGACTTAGTCATCATTTAGGCAAATACAAAATGTTAACCCGTACTTTTTCTCAGATTTGTGGTAATTTGATTAATGCCTCTTCCCCATTAACTGTGAGTTCCACAAAGGTTGAATCTTTTACACAAAACTTTACCCCTAGTCACCACTGTAGAGCCTGGCTGGTAATAAGCTCTTGTAAATATTTATGAATGAACGCTTGACTTCTTGTCTCTGGAACAGTTTCAGTTAGGAAAGGCATCCCTACCCTCAGGGACATTAGCAGGAAGACCGCTCATCAAGTGTGCCTCATCCTTTTTCAACAGCTAATTCCAATCTAGAAAACCTTAGAGGAGTGTAGGAGAGTAGTAAGTAACCTTGAGATTAAGCCTCTGGACTCACGTAAAGTACAGAGGAGGTAAATGCTTCCAGGAACAATAGCATGTTGTAAACTTGAGACAGTGACTTGTGCTTGAGATCGTACAGGTCACTGGTTCTCAAACTTTGTGTCTTGGAGTTAACAGAAAACCTCAGATTACCAGTGGAGAAAAGTCTGCGGTAATGAATAGGAAGGAAACAAAATGTGGCAGTACGCTTGTTTCTAGCCACATGTGAGTCTTCTTTTCTAAGAAGACGGAACTTGTACGGAGCGTGTCACTGGTGAGGAGACTCCTTCCAGCTGGCCGGGGTGGGGCCTGGCGGAGAGCTGGCGGGTGCACCTGCTTGGTGGCGAGAGGCACCAGCGTGCGTCCTTGAAAAACCACACACCTGCCACGTTCTGCGTGGCTATTGGGAAACCAAGGACAAACACCATCAGTGCGTATACACAGGTTGTCAGACAACCCATAGAAGTTAATGGTAACAGTGAAGCTAAACTAACAATTTATAAATGTAGGGGCGGCAATTGAACACTATGGTCAACCCAAGGTGACATTAGTGGTTTCTGCATCTTTCCTTAAGAATGTCATGTTATGGGAGTTCCCTGGTGGTCTAGTGGTTAAGATTCCGGGCTTTCACTGCCATGACCTGGGTTCAGTCCCTGGGCGGGGAACTGAGATCCTGCAAGCTGCATGGTGTGGCCAAAAAAAAAAAAAAAAAAAAAAAGTCATGTTATGTTCTGTTGGAGTAGCAGCCAGAAAAGGTAAGTATATAATTGTGCATTATGCCCCCAGAAGTGAAAAAGGGCTTGAGTCATATATTGGCTTGGCCAGAAAGTTCATTCACGTTTTTCCGTAAGATGTCAAGCGAACTTTCTGGCCAACCCAGTATATGCGTTTGTGGCCGTTCAGTTTGAAGGCGGTGGCCATGCTTCTCCAGGCTTTCTTAGTTAGAAGAGAGATCTGTTAGCATTTAGCCTAAAAGGAAGATGGAGCCAGAGGGCAAGTGTGTAACTGAGCAATTAAAAAACCTTTTTTGTTTTTTTTTTAAATGATGATTGAACGCTCTGCCCTCAAGGTTTTGTTCCTTTTTGAAGGTTTGACATCTTTCCTCTAGTCTGTTTGCTTCTGCCGCTGACATTATTAAGTAGGAAGCTAGAGGCTGATGTACGGAGATAATAAATAACCTGATTAAGGACACAAAACTAGTAAGAAGTAGAACCGCTGACTTTTTATTACATACATGGGTTTGTATTTCCCACATACACCAGAGCTGGGATTGTCCTGTGCCTTTCCCTAGTCAATTGAGCCATTCTGGCGGAGGTAGTAGCCTGTGTGTGACACAGGTCTGACTTATTGTGCTGAGTACCTCTGTTCTACCCATACAGCACAGTTCATGGAATGGTGGTGAAGTGGGTTTTTACATATTTATAATCCTGTTCTTTGAATGTCACTGGTATGTGTACATCAAGGTTGCTCACCGTGGGCACTCTCAGCCGTCTGGGCCAGGTAGTTGTTTGTCCTGTGCCTTATAGGATGTTTAGTAGCATCCCTGGCCTCTACCCCCGGATGCCAGCAGCATACACACACTCACACACACACACACACTCACACACACACACACACTCTCACACACACACACACTCAGTGATTTTTGAGTTGGGACAATCAAAAATGTCTTCAGACGTTGCCAAATGTCCCCTGGGGGCAAAATTGCCCTCAATTTCAGAACCACTGATAGACATTGTAAAACATGCGAAGTAGCCAAAAGCAATGGATAAAATTACCCAGTTTTCCCACCATGCAAAGTAACTATTGTCAGACACATACAGGAAACTTGATATCCTGTTTGTTTTTCTTTTACCCATATTCTTTTTTTTTAATCAAAGTATAATTAATTGACAAATGTGTTAGTTTCAAATGTACAGCAGAGTGATTGTTATGCATATACTTATCTATATATCTATATATGTATTCTTTTCCTAATTCTTTTTTCCGTCATAGGTTATTACAAGATATTGCGTATAGTTCCCTGTGCTATACAGTAGGACCTTGTTGTGTATCTATTTTATATATAGTGGTGTGTAAATGTTAATCCCAAACTCCTAATTCGAAGCACCCTTCACCGAGGATATTTGGAGGCTCCTTTTATAAAGAAGCCTTGCTCACAGTCTGGTGATCGCCTCTACATCCTTCCAGGGAAATGTTTATCAATACCTGCCAAAGTCAAAACCTAACACACAGTTTCATGGTACAACTCTTCTGTCTGAAAGCTTGACATGTGTGACAATTGCCACCATCACCTATAGATCATTGAGGGGGCCTGTGGTGTCTGTGGGCTGGTTCTAAGTGCCTCTGCTTCCTGTTAGAAATCTGAGAAAAGGATTTCAGTTTTAAGGTACCATCTTTCAAAAAGCCTTTCTAAAGTTAGTGTGGAATTTTGTTAATCAGGTGTTAGTGTTGGTCTAGACCATGTTCTGGGTCAACTTTGATCGTTTTTACATACTTAAGTTGTATTTTAGCAAGATATGTTTGCTATTTTTTTTAAATTTTTGGTAGTACCTGGCTTTCCCTACTGCCAAGGCCTTAGTCAGGAATGTCATTATATTGTTACCTGGTTACATTGTTGTCCCTGATTGAAAAGATAATACTGTTCATGAAGTGCTTTTCCGGGAGAGAGAGGTGAGAACTGCCTCTATGCAAACATAGTAGGGAGTAGGGAAATCGGTATTTTTGAAAAGTTGTTTCTTCATCCGCATCAGCAGTCCATTGTTAACACCCGTGCTCTGCTCATTTTCCCCTAAGGGAGCTGTCTTTCGGGCGTGGATCTACAGCACCCGTAGGAGGTGGGGCTTTCCCTGCCATCAGCACCAGAGAGCCCTGGGACGGCAAGGACGGCGAGGTGAGTCCCGGGACCGAGCTGTGTGTGAACAGGACTCGCTGTCGGGGCTTTGGTCCAGCCCCTTACTTTCCCAATCCCTGTGCATCTTTGCTGCTTGTAAACAAGACCTTTCCATCAGACCTAAGCCTTGATGTGAGCATAAACCTGAAGAATCAACCTCATGGGCCTTTCGGGGTGTTCTTTGTCTCAAGACCCTTCATCCCATCCTCCCTGTTACAAAGTGCTACATGGCATAGGATATTCGTGACAGAGACAACCGAGATAAATTTCAGTGAGGTTGCTTTCCTGACTATTACCTGTAAAGTGAACATTTAACGTAGAATTCATTAACTTTGAGAGAAGTACAAAATTATAGCTTTGAAATTAGCATTTATTCCGGTACACTTCTGCCCACCCCCCTCAAAAGGACCAGTTAAATAGCTGTTAGTTTTCTATCTATATAATAATAGGCAAAGTTAAAAGCAGGAGCTGGACTGGGGAGAAACTTGTGACCAGAGCACCTCTGGAAATTTAGTGCTCTGTAAGATGAGATGTCAGACTTTCAGGGTCGCCCCGTCTGTGGTTCTGCATAGACCCTGCAGGGCCTGATGGTGGTTTTCTGTTTTACAGCTTCCCGTGGAAGACGACATTGACCTGAGTGACGTGGAGCTCGATGACCTGGAGAAAGATGAGTTATGAGAGGCGCCGCACAGACTCCGGTTTTCTTTTCTTGGGAGCGAATTTTCCAGCAGTGAAGGAACATTCTTTCCAATCAGATGAATCTGCCAGTGGCCTTTTTAACCAAGAAGTAACACTGATTGGTCATTTGAAAACACTGCAGCAGTGAACTTTTGCGTCTCAAGAAAACAATGAAAAATTCTGTGAATTGTCGTAGCCGGTGAATTGGGTTGTATTCTGTCAGATAATACTTTGAAGAAAACTGATGGGCTGTTGAAGCATCTTTCCCTCCCTCTGACTGCTGCTTGAATGTTCTTGGAGGCTGTTTCTTACAAGTTTTTTAATGTGATCCTTTCATTTGAATATTAATGGCTTTTTTCCATTAAAGAATAAAACTATTTTGGACAATGCCAATAAATGTATGAAATTAGTGTCCACATCGTAAGTTCAGTAAATTAGTCTTATGAAGGGATGACCTTGATGTCTCTCCTCCCTATAAACCTGTGGTTCACATGACACCATCTGGATGCCTGCCACCACAGATTTTACACGTGTCCTGCAAGGCTGAGTTTCAAGTGTAAGTGTGAAACGTAAAGCGAGCTTATATAGAAGGATGGAAAACAGTGGTTTGTCAAGTGAGAACTGCATTCCACGCCCACTATTTTGTCTTTGGGCCATCACCAGCGACTACTAGGGTATACAGCTGGTTACACAGTTAGCCCAAGGTTTTGAATACGCTATTATTAAACCCTCACAAAATGTCCATTAAGATGTGAAATAAGCGGCAGGTGAGCAATTTATAGGAAGTCCCCATTTATGTAAAACATTCAGAAAAGTGAAGTTTTGCATTATGTTAGAATGTAAATGAAGAGACAATTCAAAGGATTGAGAACATTTCTTTATTGTAACTTAAAAAAAATAAATACAACTGTAACTAATTTTTGTGAGCAATTTCTCTAAAAATTTAAATTCTGTAGGATACTTGAACTCTTCTCTGGCTAAAGGAAAGAAGCGTCTGTGGTAATTTGCACAAATATGCCAGTTCAGCGGTGCCGGCTCATGTTTCTAGTCAAGAAGACCAAGGTCGATGTGGAAATAGACATAAGGAAAGTAGTCTTGGTTGCTGAGTTGCAATCCAGGGATCTCCACGGATGCCTACAAAAGACATGGTCATGTTCTAAGTGCATAAACTCGTTTCTTGTTTTACTTTTCTGTTTGAGGAAAGCTCTCTGGGCATTGACTGTATTTTCTGCCCCCCAGTCTGCCCCCTACCCCAAACACACACACAGCCTCTTGTTAAACTTTCACCTTTGTGCAGTGTAGATTTTCCTAACAGTCTGGCAGGTACCGCTTTTGGAAAGTACCTCCCATGTGGAGAGGCTGACCTTACTGTGGAAAGGCAGCCCTTTCTGGATAATATACCTACATCCAATATACTTGTGGCTGCGACTTCATCCAGATGTCTGAAGACGGAGTTCAGAACCTCTCTTAAACGTTTGGTGGATGACTTCTTATGAGGCTGGAGGAGAACCGCCTGGAAGTTCACTGGCAATCCATACCTGTTCAAAGTGTAGAGGAGTTACTGCAAATATGGGTAAAATGAACCTGACGCTGTAGTAAGAATGAAAAACGAGGCAACATAGCTCAGGAAAAGAAAACTCGAGTGGAATGTCTGGGGTCAGAAGTGAGACTAATTGCTAGATCTTTGTGCATGGAAAAATCTCTAGAATATGCTCACCCACTTCTGATATAGTGACAGTTTTTTGACTATAAAGAGCCAAGGGGTCTCCGGGGTGTGTGTGATCATCAGGTGGTGAGGGGTCAAGTTGAAGGGAGGCTGTTTTGACTAAATATTCTGACTCCAGAGCCTTTGTCTAAAACCCAGCTTAGCTGACATACTTTTCTCCACTGAAAAAACCAGCACACGCACACACACGCAAATCTAGTTTATCAAGATTGTGAATTCCTTTTGCTGAGTTTTGGGTGGACAGAAAGGATTTTAAATGGACTCTGTATGCACGAGTACCTTTGAAACCACTTGCTGGCAGCTATTCCTGTGGTGGTATCTCAAAACACTTAAAATATTTACACTGAGTACTACATAAACGGTAAACATGCATTTTGTGATTCTCAGTGTTTTTAAAATAAATAATATATACTACCCGGGAGCAAACGCTTGGATGTTCAATACTTACCACCTGTGCTTCACGCCCGAGCCCAGCATGTGAAAGCTGGCCTTAAGATGCCCTTTTACTGCCTGACCTGTTAGTATTACTTAGTTTTAATTTCACAGTCAATGCCCATAAACTAGCCCCTGGCTTTCCCGTCCTCATTTCTGGCTGCTAATGGTGCAAAGTGTTCACTAAAGTCCTGAGGTCTCCTAGTAGATCTGCAGAAAGGTGAAGTAATACGTGAAAGGGCCATTTGTAATTGCTTCACTGTAACCAAGCATAAGACGTACCTAGTCCCGTTGCCTTAGAACACTGGCTGAGCGGGGCCCTGCCAAACCCAAGAGGCAAGGGCCACAGAGGCCGGCAGATGCTGGCAGGGCTGGCGGGGGCACTTGGGCTAGATGGTGGGTGAGAGGATGGCCCAGCTGACCGCCCTCATTCCTTCTTTGTTCCTTGTCACCAAAGCTCTGGTCACCCAGAGGACAATGAGCAGAGGGTCGTCGTGCTTCCGGAGCCCCCATCGCCCGGACGAGCAGCTACCCTCGCCCTGCCTTCCCTCCTGAACTTCCTCCCCGAGCTCCCAGTGCCCTGGAAGCCCACCCCACACCCTCGACCTCACCAGCGCAGCTCTACCCGCTTACTACAGGGAAGTCTGCAGCATTCTCAAAGGGCGATGGTCACCAATCTCGCAGCCCAGGCAACATGTATGCCAGGAGATGGCATTCCAGCTCCCAGATGCAGCTGCTAGACCATCACTCTGCTACCCAGACACAGAACCTGCCTCTGCCACCCTCCGATCTGGGCATCCCACCGCATTCATCACCAGGTTGCTCTGGAAGGATAACCTCCTGAACAAGGACCCCGTCTTTGAGCTCTCCTCCCGAGCAGCCTGTGAGCTCCTTGCAGGCAGAGGTCCGCGTCTGTCTTGCTCACTCACGTATCCCCAGTGCACGGCGGATAACAGGCACCCCATCCGTCCTGGCTGAATGAATGCTCCCCGCCCCCTCGTCCAGCCTCCGCGCCCTGGACCCCTTTCTCAGCCCACCCCCCTCTTGGTCTCAGGGTTTGCACATTCTTCCCAGACCCTTCCAGTCCTTTCCCTGCTAGCCCTCCCTCCAGGTCAGTATAAGTGACCACCTCCTCATCCTGCTCAGAACGTGCCTTCCAGGAACGGCGGGTCGGCTCTCCCTGCTCCTTTCTCCTCCAGGCCATCCCCCTGCTGCCCCCTCCCAGACGCCTCAGTAGAGGAGCCTCCTTCCCCTGCGGCCCCCCCGGTGGGGAGCCCTCCACCTGCACCCTCCGAGCTGAGAATACTGCAGCCACCACCCTCCCCTGTAACATGGCACCATCGTGCCGTTTAAAATAAAAATTCCCTCAACTCCCTCCCGCTCTCACCGCACATCCGAGAGCACCCAATGTCCCGTGTCACCCAAGCACCCTTCAGCCACTACGCTCAAGCTGCCCACACCAGTGACCTCCCAGCGGCCCCATCCCGGAGGCAGCCAAAGCCTTCGCCTTCTGTTCCCTGACTCACCCATCTCTCCCTCCTCCGGCCTCTGACATCCACACAGGCTTCTCTGCTTCCACTCCTTAAATGCTGGTACATTCCCTCTAAGCGACTCTCTGTAGGTGAACCCATCCACACACAGCAATCATCACTGGTGATTCCCTAATATCCATTCCCCACTAGACCTCTCCCAAGATCCAGACTAATGACCCAGCTACCGGCTTCTCCGGTCTCACCATGGCCCCACCACTCACCCAGGGCCCGTTTCCATTCTCACCTTGGGTGATTTGAGCCCCTGATTCACTTCACCCTGAGAATGAACCAGCACTTCCTCAGTTGAGGGCCGGTCCACTTCTCTTTGATTCAGGCCACAAACGTGGGGCACTTCCTCTCTGTCTGACTCTGGGCTGGGTGACAGGCAGAGAGGCCAAGTCACCCCAGCCTTCCCCTCCAGCTCTCAGGGTAGGGAAAAAGGACAAAACCAGCTCTGAGAAAAGACACAGCAACAAGTGCGAACCGGGGGAAAAGACCTATGCGGGGTCGGAGGATCAAGAAACAGGCCAACTTTACCCGTCTGCTCTAATCAACTTGTTAGTTTAACATCTATTTTCTTAGCTTATGCTCTCTCCGTACGATGGAATATGAAAAAGCCATTAAGAAGGAGCGAGTATCTCTATGCATACTGATAAGACTATAATGCAAAGCAGATGAAAAAAGCAAGTTGCAGAACATTAAGTATAAATGATGACATTTAGGGGATGAGAAGAGTCTTGAAACCATTAACTGGGATGATCTATGGGCAGTGGGATGGCGAGGAACTTACTTTCCACAGTACATTATTTCTGAACTTGAATTTTTTTTTTTTACAGTGTTCATGTATTACAACTATTCAGGAGAAATAAAAAGTACAGTTTTTTAAAATGTCATACATTGATAGTTTTGAAAAGAATTATTTTTGCATATACTCAGTTTTACCAAGCTTAAACAAGATATTAGGGACATCCATCTCGATCTCTCACTTGAGCAAAATGGGCATCCTGTAAGGATGGGCAGGCTTTGCCACACTGGGCCTGAGAACCACTGATTTTCAAGGTGAGCAGGGACAGACTGGGGCCCGTCTATCCTGTCGATGGCTGGAACACTCTGGGTTATCTTGAGTGTGCCCTTCAGCCCAGTGCCACAATCCTTGCCATTACAGGGGTCTGAGACGGTTGAGAGGATGAGAAGCCACCATCAGACCCGGTGTGTATTTGGACAAAACCACACTGGCAGCCACGTGCAGGATGAACGGGAGGCAGGGGACCAAGCAGCAACTGGGGCGGGAGATGGTGGAAGAGAAGGCAAAGGCAGGATGGAGGGGTGTCAGGGGTGCGAGAGGTGCAGGGAGGGGGGAAGGACGTGAGGATGAGGGAGCGGAGGTGTCCAAGCGGGCCCTGAAGTTTGGGGAAGGACCTGAGGCCACTGGTAGAAACGGGCATCAGGAGGAAGGGAGCGGGAGGGAAGGTGAGTCAGGAATCCAGGGAAGCCGGTCGGGAAGTGAACGGCAGCAGAGACCTAGGAAGCCTGGGCAGCAGAGAGAGAGAGCAGGGCAGTCAGCCTGGCGGAAGGGGCCCAGCAAGACCAACCAGAGGGGCCGAGGGGCACTGGAGCCTGCAGGCCAGAGCAGGCCAAGCTTTGGGAGAAGGGGGCAGCGGCCGTGAGCAGTGTTGCCAAGATCCCCCATAGTTCAGGACACAGGATGTGTTCAAACACGGTAGAAAACAGGCTTCAACAAATATTTCCTGTTTGATTCCATTTTTGTAAACATTTTGTAAAAATTATGCATATCTGCGGAATCAAAAAGGAAATGATACAAATGAACCTATTTACAAAACAGAAACAGACTCACAGACTTAGAGGATGAATTTATGGTTACCAGGGGGGAAGGGTGGGAGGAAGGGATAGTTAGGGAGTTTGGGATTGACATGTACACACCGCTATATTTTAAAGGGATAACCAACAAGGACCTACTGTATAGCACAGGGAACTCTGCTCGATGCTATGTGGCAGCCTGGATGGGAGGGGAGTTGGGGGGAGAATGGATACGTGTATATGTATGGTTGAGTCCCTTTGCTGTGCACCTGAAACTATCATCACAACATCGTTAATCGGCTATAGTCCAATATAAAATAAAAAGTTTTAAAAAGTTATGCATATCTGCAAATTTAAAGAAACAAACCCCCAAAATCTGAAGGATGCTAGCACACCAGCATGTTAGCAGTGTTTCCTCTGGGTGCTTTTTATTCACTCTTTGGGATTACCTATAGTTTCTACAAAATAGTGAACCTATTTTGCATTTGTTTTAAAAAAAAAAAAAAGGTAAAATAAGTTTAGCTGTTGTTGGTTCGGTTTGGTTTGGGTTTTACTTTTTGTGCTGCCTTGAGGGTTAGGCCTCAAAGGTCAAGGATGGAGACGGTCGGTGCTGGTGTTTCTTCCAGGAGCCACTGGCCCCTGGTGGGCTGCACAGCGGGGGTGGGCGGAGCAGGACACCAGCCCCATGACTGGCAGGAAAGGGACAGAGCACCGGAGAGCAGGGGCCCTCAGGACTCAGGGAAGGTTTATTTGACTGAGGAAACCCTAAGCCTGTTGCCAAGAGCCAGGAGTTGCAGAGGAAGAGGGCAGGAAAGCCAGGGCGTGTCCCAGAGGAGGCTGGAGGGGCCAGAAGGGGGTGGCAGAGCCCAGGTGGCCCCAGAGCTGGCTACGCCCGACCTCCCACCGCAGGACAGCCCAGGGCGGCATCTCGTCCACGCACCTGAGCACAGACTCCACAAACACCCTCAGTGCCTTGATGTGGATCCAGGCAATAAAGGCTTCGCTGAAGTTCACCTTGAGCCATCGCAGCAGCGGGCCCTGCAGGGACAGGAGTGCGGTGACCCCTCCCGGCCACTCCACCCGACGCCCGGCCAACAAAGGACGTGGGTTTTGACAGAGCAAGCCCCGAGCCGAGAAGAAACGCCCAGGGGCCAGCAGAAGCAGCAAGTCGGTCGGACGAGGCCAGGGTGAGGCCCAGGCCCACGTTCTCCAGGGCACCTGGCGCTGGGGCAGCTCAGCGGGCCAACCAGCCGGCACACGCATGGGGCCATCACCAACCGGGCCGCGGGGGGCCAGGCGGCCCCTGACCTCGGGGCTTTCAGCAAGCAGCCAGAAAGCTTCTGGCTGACACTGCACCGCCAAGGAGCCCCCCTTCTCGAAGGCTCCACCCCAAGTCCCGGCATCATCCACCAGCCGCCACTTCCAGGGCGTTCCTCACAGCCCCGCTGCACGTGGCCACAGCCGCCATCGCTAATGCTGGTATGGCTGGTCCTCCTGGGATGCCCACAAAGGTCAGGGGTGGGTCAGGGGCGGGCACCCAGGGGAAGAGAGCTGAGCTGCCCGACCACCATCCCCCAGCCAGGACCTGCCCCATCACCAGCTCCAGCCACCGCCAGCCAGGACAAAGGCACCCTGGCCAGCAAGCACCAATCATTGCTGGGGGAGGGGGAGGGGGAGGGGCAGCTCCCAAGAGACCCTGCAGATTAGGAGGAAGGCATGATTCTGGAATCCCTGAATTTAAGACCTCAAAAGCCATAGTAGATAACAGGAAACGCAAGGATTTGTTTTCTCCAAAGATGCCTGCGCGGGCGAGGACATGCGAGCCGGGGAACCCCAGGGCTCCCGGGGGGTTGCTTACCTCACCCTCGCCCTCACTCTCTCTCTCTCTGTCGTTCTGCCCCGCAGCGGGCCTATCAGGGTTCCCTAGCGGGGTTACCTTAACCTTGTGGTCCCGGAAGGTGGATGATCCCTTTTTAAGAGCAACACAGGAAGTTTGCTAAAGGCACAGAAATGATTTATTAATCTTTCAGCAAACATGCATCACAAACAAACAGAAATCACTCTCACGGCCTGAAAAGCATCTGAGGGCAGGCTCAGGCGTGCCAGTCCACCCTCGGGACTTGCGTGCTGGTTGGACTGGAGGTGCGCCGGTGCCGTTGGCACGCCCCCTCCAGTGCGGGGGTGTTAACGTCCTCGGGTTCCAGATTCCAGGGGCAGAGCCCACAGCCCCTCCCTCGGCCTGGCCTGGCCTCGGCCAGGAGCTCCCCCTCCCTGGAACGTCTGTGGAACCAGCTCCACCTTCCGGGCTGTCTGGGCTGAGTCAGGGTGTCTCTCCCAAGTCCAGCTCACAGTAGCCTCCTTGGCCGTCAGGATGCACTTAAGCATGTTACACGCAGAAAACTGGTCAGGTGTGCTGTTAGGACACATTCGACCCTTTATCATCTTTCTCTGCAGACAGGTGCAAAAAGCGGGAAAATCCCATCCTGTGCTCTCAAAGGGAACTGACACCCAGGACCTAGGTAATGAAAGGACGGACGCAAGATGCTGGTCCTATGCACCTCCAAAAAGGCTAAAGGGGGAAAGAGATTCTTAAGAAGCCAGGGTAGGGCTGACCCCAGCTGACCCCTGCTCGCTGGCGCCCAGCAAAAGCCTCGCAGGGAACTACAAGTTTCCAAGTTAGTTTGTCCTTCGGAGCTCCGCTTCCCCTCCACAGAGACCGGGCAGGGCTCCCCAGGACAACCAGGGAGCGGAAATCTACACCACGCGAAAACATGCCAGCGAGCAACCTGAGACAGAGGCGCAGGCGTTGGGCTCGGGTGTATCACCTTGATCCCCAGGGGGTCTGTGCCAGCGCGGAGGTGGGTGCCAAAGGCTCGCCCTGGTCACCTGTGAAAGGTGCCACCATCTAGCTCCCTCCAGAGACACCGTGGGGGGCTCGGGCCAGGAGTAAAGCAAGCGGGGAAAGGGCTCAGCTACAGAGAAGGCTGGAACCTTCTTGGGATATTAGGGTTCTGGGCGAGCTCAGGTGCAGGAGGAAACCCTTCGGATCTCAGCTCTTGCTGGTGAGCACCGTTCCTGCCTGGTGAGTCGGGTCCGAGGCCGGGCGCATAGGGCTCCAGCTCAGTCCTTAGTCTCAGGAAGGGCCCCGGAGCCTTGGCCCAAGCCCGACAGATTGTGGATCTAAGAAGCGTGTGTTCCCTTGGCGTGCACACACATGTCCACACACTATGTGTGTGTGTGTGCGTGCGCGTGCCTTTCTCCTCGGGGAGAGAAGGGCTGAAATCCCTCACAGGCAGTTTTATATGATCAGTTCCCATTTCCTCCTCAGAGGGGGATGGGTCCATCCAGTGGGGCTCTGGGGACCCCATTTCCGGGGCCCCGTGGCTGGTTCTCACTCCTGACGGGGCCAGGTGTCTGCAGTCCCTGTGCAAAGGCCATGGACCCAGGAAGGTCAGGCGGGAGGCACAGAATCCCCCAGCCCGAGGCAGGAGGAGGCCCGGGGCACAGGCACAGCCCCACGGGGGGCACTGGCTCTTCACCCAAACACACACTCACAGCTTCATGTTTACACACCAACTTTCCTCACCCCTCCCTTCCTCTCTACTCTAGAGGCTGAACTGGAAGTTTCTCTGAGAACCCTCCCTGGGGGGACTGTAGGGCAGGGGACCTGAAAACATCCCCCCCTGGCTCAGCCCCGCTCTGAGCTGCAGGATGCTGAGTCCCGAAGGTGCCCATTTTACAGAGCGACTCTCTCAAGGCTACACCATTCACATTGCAAAAATGAAAATCTGTTTTTCTCTCTTGAGCTCAGCTGCCCTCACATATGAGAAGGTCCTGAGTGGCTGTGGCTGGAAGTCTCTAGGGTAAGCACCCACTCTTTGCTGAAAGCCTCGGGGAGGTACACACAGGTGCTGGTGACGGGGGTGTCACAGCACACCTGGACATCGCACGGACCAGGGCTTTGGGTGGCGGCTGGCTGCACTGTCCAAGGCGGCGGCCCTGCCACTCTCAGCACAGGCGGCCCTGCCCAGAGCCCTGACAGCCTTGCTCGACCCCAGGGGGCAGGTGGGTCCTGTCCCAGGGCCAGTGCTCATTCACCTCTCAGAGCCTTTCTCCTCCACAGAATGGAGCTGAGAGTTCCTTCCCGGAGGGCAGTGCCGGGCTCGGTGAGATCTCCTACAGCAGGGCTCACAGCTCATGTGTCACCTCCAGGTTACCGGCGCTTGTCACCCTCCCCCAGACCCTGTCTGGCAGCCCCAGGAGTGTGCACGGGGCAAGTAGGGACGTCGGGCGTGGGGTGTTGGGACTAGGCGGGGCCCTTCTGCTCCAGGCCTTGGGTGCGCGGGCGGGGACCACCCAACGCCTTCAAGAAAATCCTCCGGGCCTGTATCATAGACTCACGTATTGTTGCTTCTTATCCGACAGCAATCTGGTCATCTCTTCCCTTTCCCTTTTAATTTCTTTTTCATCATAGTAAAATTCACGGACAGTGAACCTTAAGATAAGCAAACGAGAGGCTTTCGCTAAGAAGCTTCCAGTCAGAGCAGAGACCCGCCGCCAGTGGAGACAAACCAAACCCGGGGAAACCCACCAAGGCCAGCCCTTACTTATTCTCTTTGGCTTTGGTTTTGAAATCGTCAATCACTTTTCGAAACAGAGTCACGGTGAAGAGGCCGCCCTCGTTGTCCTCAGCTATCAGCCTGTGGGAGAGAAGCGTTTGTTCACTGGACCCACCAGCAGGCCCCGGAGCTGGGCCGAAGGAGCCTGTCCTCTCCCCGGAGGGGTGGCTCGCTGCAGGGGGAGCCTGGTGGCCCTGGCGGCAGCGAGGGTGGAGGAAGCGAGGGCGTCCCTTCCTGGTGCCTAACTTCTGGCTGCGTGTGTCAGCTGCCGGCGCCTTCCCGGCGTCTCCTGCTACTTCCACTTGCCCTCCAGGCTAGGGCTCCGGGGTGACCTAAACGCCGGAGACTTGCTCGGATCTGGGGTGGGCTCCAGGCCATGAACCGGCCGAGAGCAAGCCGCACGCAGGGCTTAGTCACCTGGCGTGCCGAGCGGGGCGCGCCGCCTCTCACGCGCTGTGGTTGTAACGAAGCAGAGGGCAAAGTTCCAGCTGGTGGAAACCATCCCACGATGGGCATTTCACGTCCGACGTCACAATGTTCTAATTAGACGTGGTCTCCCTGGCACACCTTGACGTAGGACCACTGCGGTTGCTGTCCTCAGTATGGGGGTCACTGGGGCCCGTGGTCTGAGCGTCTTTGAGTCCCGCTGGCCAGATGACCTGACAATGGGAGCCCTTGGGCCCAAGCAGGGTCTCGGGTCACCTTTCCTGCTTCTCCGAGCCCACACCCCTAGGGGCTGACCCCGGTTCCAGAAACCTTTCCAGAGTAATCTCAGCAGACTCTCAGGTGCCCCCTGACAATGAAGGGCCTGCGGGTTCTGGTCTGAGAAGTCAAGCCACCTCCTGAAGCAGCCTCTCCTGGCAGGAGTTCCCAGCACTTGGCCATGGAGAGCCAGCATTGGAGAGCAGTGAACGCTCCTGCCAAGCAGGCCAGCGTCGAGGGCCAGCTCCTCTGCCGGCCTGTACGCCCTCCTCCTCCTTCTGCCCCGGCAGCCTCCCCTGGTGACCTCGGGCTGTGACTGTCCTGCGCCCTGCACCCTTCAGTTTAGCTCCTGATTGCTATCTCCCGTGAGTCTGTGACCCTGGGAGAGCCAGCAGGCGTCCCAGGCCAGAGGCCTCTGGGCTGGGATGGGAGTGGGCAGGGCTGCCCAAGACTCACTGAGAAATCATTTAAAGTGCAAGCTATTTCAGGCACGGGAGAAGGTACAGAGAATAAATACCCTTGTATCCTCCACCCAGCTTAAGACATAAAACAATTTTCATACAATAGAAGCCCCACATGCCCTCCCCAACCTCATTCTAATCCCACCTCTAGGTCACCGCTGTGCTGAGTTTGGCGTTTCTCATCCTCAAACACCCATAATTCCGTGCACCTGCATTTCCCAAGTCACATACAGTTTAGTCTTGTCTATTTTTAGATTTTAAATAAATGGCTTCGTGCTGTGTGTCCCCTTCTGCAACTTGCTTTCCGCTTAACATGACAGAGTGAGATTTATCCTTGCTCGTGCCCGTAACGCTAAACTGTTGATTTTCCCAGCTGTGTGGTATTCATGGTTCAAATATGTTCCTCTGTCCCTTCTGCTGTCACTTTTCCAGCCCTCAATGGCCGCTCCTGCTCTGACCCCAGCAGGCCACACGTCGAGACTCTTTTCCTCCCCTGCTTGTGCTCTGCGGCCATCACAGCCAGGCTCTTGCTTGACCCTCAGGTGGGGAAGAATCCAGGCCAAGCTGAGAATGCAGAGCAGAGCACAGCGCAGGCCCTGCATGCCCTGAGGGCCACAAGGTAGTCAGGGAGGGCTTCCCGGAGGAGGGGGCAAGGAAGCAGGGTTCTGAAAGATGGAGGGAGTCTGGCATGTGGCTGAGTGTGTGGCTATGAAGGCACAAGTGTGGAGGGCTGAAGGCCCTTGTGCCCTTGGGGCATGTTTGGTGGCTAGGTGTCCCAGAGCACCCACACATGCCCCACACCCACCCCAGGCCCTGGGGCCAAGCCGAGGTCTCACTTACTTCGTCGACCGTGGGACCACCATGTCCGAGAGGGATTCGTAGGTTTTTTGCCATTGTGCATAGCTTGGTCTGTGAGAATACAGAATCGTTCAGTGATTTTTTTGCAGTAAAGATCGTGGGGTGTCCTGAGAGTCCAGGAAGCTGCATGGCCCTTTCCCTGAGGGACTGAGAGGAGCAGGGCTAGGGGCCAGACAGCGCCCCAAACATCCCCGGAGGCCCTGCCATGGGCTTTGGGACCCCTGTCCCCAGCCCCATCTGGGGCTTAGCCTCCCCATGAGGCCCCAGGCACCATGGAGGGGCCATGAGAAGGACTCAGAGGAGATGCCTGCTGGGAGCGCTAATCTTGGCCCTGTGCGAGCCTGGGCAAACCAGTTGACCTCTCTGGCCGCAGGACCAGGGACTAGTAACAGCCCCCGCCCGACCCCAGGCTTGTTGTGAGGGAAACGAGCTCCAGTGTGTGGCATCGGGCACACAGCAGATGCCCAAGAAATGACCACCTCTGTCACCATTACCGCCACAAGCACTGTCACCTGCTCCCCTGACCACCCCACAGCTGCCATTTAGGGCTCCAGGATCTGGCCCTGCGGGACTCCCGCTTCATCTCTGCTGGGCGGGACGAGTTTCCTTCTGTGATCACCAACCCAGATGGAGACCCCACACCACTCACCTTCCTGGTCCACTTACTTGGGAACAATGACCAGAAGTGTGACCAGATACTCAGAATCCAACACAAAGTCTTCTTTGCTCACAATGTCGCTCAGTGTCCGAGTGAAGAGGTTCCCCCTGCATCCACGTGGGACAAAGGGGTTGTGACCAGCAGAAAAGCACACAGAGGCATCCCACAGACCCCCGGCACGTTCGCGACACGCAGGTGTTGGGACAGCAGGGGCAGCAGGGGACAGCAAGGCTCAGGACGCTTCCTGGGGAGGGGGAGGGGCCCTGGGCTAAGTGTCCCCCGGCTCTGTGTCTGGGCGCCCAGAACTGCTGTGCCTGGCAGGA
This sequence comes from Balaenoptera physalus, assembly GCF_965194825.1. Taxonomy (NCBI): domain Eukaryota; kingdom Metazoa; phylum Chordata; class Mammalia; order Artiodactyla; family Balaenopteridae; genus Balaenoptera; species Balaenoptera physalus. The sequence continues at coordinate 90,525,654 of NC_138894.1, forward strand.
CCCCAGGTCCTACCACCAGTCACCCGAGCTGAATCCAACACCTCGGTCAGCTGCACTGCCCCGGAGCAAGCCACCGGCTGTTGGGAGGGGATCGCTGGCGACAGGCAGTTTATGTTACCCAAGTGGAACACAGCGGTCGGCTCACGCCACCACCTGGGCCACTCCGGGCAGAGACAGGCCCAGAAGAGGGCTCCATTTCACTTGACACACCTTACAGGTCCAGCAGCCAGGGGACATTCACCTGAAATAGCTTTGTACGTGTGTCCAGTGGAACCTGTCTCATCAAGGTCATGGTATTTTTAGCACAGGGATCAAGGCTATTGTATCAGCAAATGGGCCAAAACACAACTACTGAGACGGTCTGTAGCGTCAGCATGTAGGCCATGAGGTTAAATACCCAAGTGCCCGTTGCTTCCCAAGGAAAGAGTTCTCGAGCCCTTAGTCAAGACCGAAGCTTTAGGTAAAAAGCCGTCCCACAGGGCTCTCCAGACTGCACCGCCCGGAACCCACACGCCCTCTTCCCCATGCCGACCAGCCATCACTGATAAGGCCCTTAGGGTCCCTCTCCAAAGGCACCCTGCGGTGCCCGTCTGTCCCAGACTCCTTACGTTACCAGAACTTATCTGTCCGGTTTACACCTGTACCCCTTGTGCAAAGCAGACTTTCCATAAATATTTGTTGAGTGAATAACTGTGAGCTCTCCAAGCGCAGAAAGGATATTTTATTCTGCTTTGTATCTTTAGGGCCTAGCATAAGGCCTGAGTATAGTGGGTACTTAATAAACACTGATCCGAAGAAGAAAAAGAGAAACATCAGAGGGAGGTAGAGACTGTCTGGCCCTCTTCACCCTCCCCTGCTTCACTCCGTGTATGTTCAATCAACCACTGTTACTGTTGGCCCTCCCTGCCCAGCACGTAACTCCTGAAGAGGCAGGAGTGCCTCTGTGTCTGTCTGTCCGTCTGGCTGGCTGGCTGGCTGTCTCTCTCTCTCAGACACAGACACCCAGCTCACCCAGTGATCTGAAAGGCCCGTGCTTGGACGCTGCCCTGGCCAGGCCCTGAGGCCGCGAGGAGCGCGGAACCCGAATACTCACGTGGATTTCTTCTCCAGGTTCTCCAGATTTGTCTTCAGAACGCTGTAGGCGGCCGTTCGGGACTTCAGGTCCGTCTCAATCTGTGCCAGTTGCTATTTGGAAAAGCAAAAGAGTTTAAAGAGTTGGTTGAACTTTTCAAAATTGCCGCAAATTGCTCCTGGTGCACTTAAGGAAAACACTGCACCCTGCCCGTTTGCCGGGATGGCTTACGTTTTTCTCGCCTCTGCTCTCCCAGGCCTTCCAGCATTTGACCCTACAGTGAGCTCACCCCGGGAGGCAGGGAAGGGATTATTAACGTCCCCACTTTGCCAACAGTGGGCTCGAGATATAAATGGCTTTTCTAGGATCACTCAGCAAGCTGAGTCTTGTCCCGATTTCAAGCCCATCTCGTACTCTCAGGGCCCCCAGGGCCCCAACTCCACGTGCTCTCAGGCTCTGCTAGAGGTCAGCTCGGGCTGACCCCCATCCCGGCTTCTCGGGGGACCCGCTGTAGCCCAGCCCTGACCAGCACCCAGGTCTCCAGGCTCAGCTGTGCCCCACTGCAGCCCCTTCCTGTTCTGTGTAGGTAGGAAGGCTCTTTTCAGTTTGGAGGCAGGTCACCAGCCTGACGTTAGGGAGATCCCCCTGTTCTGGAAGTTTCAGGAGCACGTCCGGGATGCCCTCCTGCGGTGGGCAGGGAAATGAGACAACTGAGGCCCAAGGCTCAGCTCTCCAGGTGCCTGGCCTCAGGTGCCCCACCTGCTCAGCCGGGGTGATAACTCACCCACAGCAGTGAGAAAAATGCTCACCGGGCCCAATTCAACGGAAGCGCTCACAGCACAGCAGCTGTTACGACGATCACTGCAAATCAGTATCTCGAGGTCACTGAAGCCAGCGGCTCAGAGACAGCGGCGAACCCCTCTTGCACGTGGGAACTGTGGGGATTTTCTGGCTCACACTTTAACAGCAGGGTCCACGAACACAGAACTGGTCCGACAAAGCACGGCACCCACACCACGGACTACTGTTCCAGCGACACGGTGGCTGAGGGCTGGCCCCGCGGCTCTTGGGAGACTGTGCCCGTTTCCTCCAGGCCACGCCGGGAGGAGACACACTCAGGGGCGCCTCACTGGTGGCCCGCCCTCGGCTGCGGAGGGGACATTTACATCGCACCAACAGACACAACAGACCAGCACACCACTGCTGCTATGGGAATATCTCAGGAATCACTACACAGAAAAAGGAGGCGATCTGTAGGATATGAGCAATTCTGAGTTGAAATATATATACTTTTAATATAGATGAGAGGATCCACTTTAAACTTGTAAACATTTGTTCCCTTTAGGGAGATTAAAGGGAGTGGCAGGGCTTCCCTGGTGGCGCAGTGGTTGAGAATCTGCCTGCCAATGCGGGGGACACGGGTTCGAGGCCTGGTCTGGGAAGATCCCACATGCCGCGGAGCAACTAGGCCCGTGAGCCACAATTACTGAGCCTGCGCGTCTGGAGCCTGTGCTCCGCAACAGGAGAGGCCGCGATGATGAGAGGCCCGCACACCACGATGAAGAGTGGCCCCCGCTTGCCACAACTAGAGAAAGCCCTCGCACAGAAACGAAGACCCAACACAGCCAAAAATAAATAAATAAATAAATAAAAATAAAAATTAAAAAAAAAGGGAGTGGCAGTTGGAGGGGAGGGGACGTGTAGGTGATGTGTGGGGGCCTTTAACGCTTTCATCTTTCCATTTTGATTGTTTGATTTTTAAAATAAGATTTATAATTTTTTTTTTTTTTTTTACAATTTTTAGAACCTTTTTACCTTGAAATGATTATCGATTCACAGGAAATTGCAAGAATAGTACACAGAGATCCCATGTACCCGTCTCACCCATTGGTAACATCTCACATAACAATACAACAGCGTAACCAGGAAATTGACATGGCTACAAGCCACAGATCTTGATTTTTAAAATAAGATTTATACATTTGAATTTTTTTAAAAGGAAAAAGAAATCAAACAAAAAATCCTGTGTCATCTTTATTCTTCTGATTTTACCACAAGCCAATGAAAAACTACAGAGTTGTGTTTAGAAACCAGCAAAACAATGAGAGGAACTAGGACTTGGGAACCCGTCAGGCCCGAATTTGAATGCCAGTTCCAGCTCTGGCTGTGTGACGTGGTGTCAGCTCCTGAACCTCTCTGAGCTCAGTGCCATGGAATTACCGTGAGCTGCTACAGTCTTCAGAGCAGGTCACCCAGAAAGGTGAGCCCTTTCTTCAACAGACTGAGCCCCTCAAGGGCAGGCTGGGTCTGGGTCCTCTCTGCAATTCTGGGCAGCGCGGCCGGCACAAGGCAGTGCTTCGAGAACATTCCAGAACCAAACGTTCCCAGTCCTGCTCCTTCTGGCATGCGGCTGGCATGCACTTCCCACCACTGAGGGCAGGTGCGCCAGGCAGAGCCTTGAGACCCCGTGAACCTCCCTGCACAGCACCCAGGGATGCTTCAGGTGGTGGAGACGCCAGCGGCCGGTGCCCGAGTGGGCTGGCAGGGAGCAGGCCCCCGCCGAGCACCGTGCACATGCGTGCGGTAGGCAAAGAAACTGCTATGTTGTGCCGGTGAGATTCAGGAGCCTTTCTGAAACCACACTGCGACCCAGCCCGTGGAGACGGACACAGCCAGGGGCTGCGTCCCCATCCTCGCTCCTCTTCATTAGGGGAGGCAGGTGGGCTCAGTTCCCAGCTGTCGGGAGGGTCTGGGGCCCAGCCCTGTGAGTGTCAGCACAGGGCGCCTCCCAGGTGGGGAGACCTGTTCGGACACCTAGAAGACACTGGTCACTTTCGGAGAAGGGAGTTCCTCTGACTAGGACGTCTCTAGTTAACAGATTCAGATCTCCCACTGCGGGGAACAGGCCTGAGCCAGCGCTGAGGGCAGCGCTCGAGTGCTCCTGGGGCAGGACGGGGTGAGGGAGCCAATATCCGGAGCCTCTGCCCGGCTGGCCTCAAAGAGCTGACTCCTGGCAGTGGAGCCAACCCAGGGCTTCCTTGGGAAGTGATGCCAGGCATACAGCCCAACCAAGACCTGCATCCCCATCCCAGGGCAATACTTCAACACCTGCAGGTGCTGAGGGACGCCACGCAACCTCTCAGCCAGCTTCCCCATCTGAAAGCAGAGGAAGGCGACACCTGCCCCATAGGGGTGACGTGGGAAGTACAAGCCCAGCATGGTTCCAGGCACACAGGGAGCGCTTTCCAAACCACTGCCCTCCTCCCCACCCTGCTTTCCTGCCAAAGTCACTCTTTGGGTCCCCCGGACTAGAGAGAAGCCAGGTACTGTCCTCTACAACTGCTCTGCCCCCCCCCATCAGCTGACGCCCCGATGCACTCTGGGACCCCTCCTCACTGCCTGCATCCCCGGGACAGCCATGCCGGCGAGCGCTGTCCCCAGTGGACGTTTGGCACAGCCCTGGCCATGCTGCCTGGCTCGGCCTGGCCTCACCAGAGCAGGGCGGGGAGCGGCCAGTCCCACAAACTACTGTGTGCTTCCAGCTTGGGGGTGGAGGGGCACAGCACCCTCCTGGATGCCACACCTGGCCCAGGTGCTCTGGGAGCCCCTCCTCGAAGGGCCTTCCAGAATCACTGCTCAGTCACCCCAGGAGGGGCTGGGACCTCTGTGACGTAAAGGGTGCCCGATGAGCCGCACTCAGATTCCGGAGCCTTCTGGTCCCACCCGTGCTCCCAGAGACACAGGCCGGGCGCCAGCCTGCCAGCAGGAGATGCACAGGACTGCAAGGTGGGCAGGGGGGGGCGTCCCAGCAGTCCATCGCCTTCACCTGACCCGCCCAGACACACCTGGGCGCTTCTGTCGCCCTGAGACAACAGGAAGGCTTTGCTCCCGGTCTGGCTGAGATGCTCCCCAGCCACCCAGCCACAGGAGACGTGACGCATTAGGGGCTCTGTGCCTCCTGGAGGGAGCGGAGGGACAGTGGCCATAACCATCGGGCTAAATCTCAGACTCTCCACCAGCGCCCGCCCGCAGGGGGACCAACAGGAGTCAACACGCCGCAAGACACCCGCGGTGTCCCCAGAGGGCTCCGCCTTGGTGCTTTTATCAACGAAGCAGAAGCTGGAGGCCCCGCTCACCGGGACAGTGCAATCATGGCGGCAGCACTCACTGGCCTCCCCAATGTCACCGGGGGTGGGACCCCAAGAGTTGCCTCCCAGGAGTTAGGGCTCTTAAGCCAAACTCTCCACGGAAGCAGATAGTTTTTGTTAAGTAAACAATCACCGTCGGGGTGGGGAGAGTCAGGGTGGGGCTGACCTCTCCATCAGCATCTTTCAAAGGGGAGCGCGGTGAACGGGCAGCGGGGTCTGGGGTCAGAACACCAGGGGCTCAGAGCCCCCGTCGAGGGGAGTGTCCTGTAGGACGAAGCCACCCTGCCCAGTGGCAGATTTGGAAGAGGTGTAGGGAGGACCGGTGGTCACCAACCTGTTTCCAGGGCTGCCCTGAAACCCAAAGGCGTCTGACCTTGCCCGGCGCATGGAAGGCCACAGCTCAGGGCCCAGTCAGGGCTGGCGGGAGCCAGAGGGGAAGGGACCCCACCCAGGGCCACTGGGCAGGGCGAGAACCCACCCAGCCTCCCGCCTCTGGAAAGTCCCTCCTGGCTTCGCCAGGGTGCAAACGCCGTGTAGCTTCACCCCAGATGGTCAGTGACGCCGGTCACAGCAGTGTGACGTCCCCCAAGAGAAGGCCCTTCTCTTACCTTTGCCAGAGTGTCTGCTATGCTCACCAGCGGCTGCTTCGCAGGATACTTGGCCATGTCCCATTCGAAGTGGGTCACAAAGGACGTTAAGTCAGCTGGAAGAACATAAACACGTTGCAACAGACAGCGGACTTCCCGTCTCTCCTGAGACCCAGGCAGGCCAAGCGTCCCCACTGAAACCAAGGAGGCAATGAGAGAAACGGGAGGACAGACTCAGGGCGCCCTCCCCCTCCGGGAGAGCAGATGCTCCCCACGGGAGCAGAGGCCCAGGCGACCGCGGGTGGCCCTACCGTCAGGATGCTGCAGAGGTGCGCTCCCGCACCCGAACTCGAACTCAGACGGCTGCCCCAGAGCCCCGCGTGTGAGAGGCCCTGCTCTCCCAGGGGGTGGCCACGAAGTCGGAGGTATTCTGCGGCACCAGACGAATCCCCTGCCTTTTCCAGATGGTTCGACCACACTCCCAGCTGAGTTATAAGTTCGAGGTACCCCAGAGGTACCCCAGAGAGCCCCAAGCCAACCCCCGAAGGCCCCACAGCCACCATGGGTGCCACCTGCCCTGCAGATGACCATCTCCCTGCCTCTCCCCCGTCCCGGGGCTAGACATAGGCCAGGTCCTCACACGCGTCTGTTTCAACGAAGGCATTTTCAACGTTAGCGAAATACTGGAGTTAGTGAAGGTGGTTTTTACCACCTGGTACGGACATGCATTTGTCAGGGTATGTTCTTTACATAAAAGTGTATAGTGAGTGGAACAAATCAGTGTTTTCTCAAATTTTCTTTTCTCTCTTAATTTCTCCAAAAGCAAGCCTAAACCTGCGTGCTCAGGGTGTTTGTGACTGTCTCTCACCAGCCGCGGGTGGAGGAAGGGGCTGGGAGGTCAGCCAGAGGCGCTTGGGGGCCCTGGGGCGTGTCAGTAACCAAACCTCTTTGCACCTCAGCCTCCTGACCTGAGAAATGGGAGCGCGAAGGGGTGTCCGCGCACCTCCTGAGGGCCCTCTCTCCTCAGGTGAGCTCCAGGCACAGTGAAAGGGTGCGACCCGGGGGCCAGCTGCAGGCTACACCCCGGTCCATTACCCCTTCAGTGCAGGACGCGCTAAGGGGGCCCCCAGGATTCCATGAACCCCAGCAAGATGGGCCTTGCTATCCTGGGCTCTCACCCCAGGTTATGTGGACGCCGGCCCTTCACGCCGGGACTGGTCACTGCCCCCTCAGCATTCAGTCGCCGTGACTGAAGGCCAGCTCACTGCCGTGCTGGGGACAGCAGACCGTAGCCCCCTCGCCTTCGAGGTGCTCCCTGTTTGCTCGGGACACGAGTCGAACGTGACACAACGGTGAGCAGCGTAACACAAGGCTGGCAGGGGCTGAGGAAGGAGGGGGAGAGCCCTGTCCTGGGGGGGCTCCGAGGGCTTCATGGGGACCCCGTATTCACGCAGGGACGGAATGGGACAGAGTCTGCCACGTGGCCAGTGAAGGAGGACGCTGGGCGCCAGGCGGGGTGCAATGGTGAGCATCGCGTGCGGGGCATGAGGTCCCCCGGGTCAAGCTGACGGAGCAGGGAGTGTGGACGGAGGGGGAACAGGAAGGCCAGGCCGGGTCAGGAAGGTCACGTCTGCACCTTCTCCTGTGGCGCTACAGACACCACGCCCACTCCCTGAGGCCCTCACACGCGCCCGGAGTGGGACACGCGTCACTCCAACCTCAACAGCACTGCGGAGAGGTCACCAAGAGGTCAGGACCCAGCCGGGCGAGGACACCGGTGCCCCGAGGAGCCTTCTCCGGGGCTTTGAGGGAGAGAGAAGGGAAAGCTAAGAGGGGCCCCTGCCCGGGGAGCAGAGGCAGGGGGCCAACAACAGCACGCAGGGGCAGTTACCCACGGGGCACGAAGGAGGGTCGGGGCACAGCGGGGCTTCCAGGCTGGGTGATGGGTGCAAGGAGGGCATGTTCCCTCCGCCAGGCAGTGGGGAGGCGGCAGCCTGGGACAGAGCAGAGGCGAGCGGAGCCGGGCTCAGCTTGGGACCAGCTAAGTCGGATATCCGGGTCAGTTACGTTCCCACACGGCAGGTGGAAATGAAGTGGGGCTTGGAGGAGGGAAGGGGCCTGCGGGAGGGAGGTCAGCAGGATGATAATGCCGGTGATGACCATTACAGTAGCTGACGCCGGCTGGTGCTCTACCCTGGCCTGACGCATGAGTTATTTCAGTTCATTTACCCTTCAACCCTGTCCAATATTATTATTATCTCCGTTTCAGAGATGAGGAAACTCTGGCACAGAGTAAGTCGTGTAACGTCCACCAGAAAAGGAGACAAGGAACATAGAGGCCAGGGAGGGCCACGCTCCTTCCCCGCCCCAGCCTCGGGCAGGCGCGGCCACACTCTGGGGGGACAGGGAAGCCGCCGTTGTCGGCACCTTCGCAAGAACCACACTCCGATACCTCTGGTCTCCTGACTTAGAGGGTCCTTCAGATTCCAGCGGCATTGGGATTGACAAGAGGGCCTCTGAGGCAACAAGGGTGGGGCCCTGACCCAGGTGGACCAGTGCCCTTATAAGGAGACACCAAAGAGCCCCCCCGTCCCCCGTGCTCCCACTAAGCAAGGGTCGTGTGAACACACAGGGAAGGGAGCAGGTTCTCACCAGGAACCATACCTGCCATCACCTTGACCTTGAATTTCCAGCCTCCAGAGCTGTGAGAGATAAACATCTGTGGTTTAAGCCTCCAGTCTGCAGTATTTTGATATGGCAGCCTGAGCTAATACAGATTTTGGTATTGATTTGGTATTAATATGGATTTGGGGATTGCTACACTAGGGCAGGGAAATGACTTTGTAGGAAGGATCCAGGCCTCGGAGGAACTGAATTGAGGTCTGGATGATGGCAGAGGTGCAGTCAGAGGCAGAACTGACCGTCACAAAGGACTCCTCGTGTGCCAGCAGTCACCCGGATCCTGCTACTGGACCCTACTGTGGGCCAGGCCCTGGGCAAGCACAACGGTCACACACCTCCCATGCGGTCACATGCTGCCCGGTGGGAGCCATTGCCCAACACACAGGCCAGGGAACAGCCCGCCCTAGGTAGGTGCCAGGCAGATGTGTGCTCTAGAGACTCCTGCCTCTGCCACCCCCAGACCCCATGGGCACACCACCACCCAAGCTAAGCCACCCCCGACGCCTCACTCTCTCTCTCACTGCTGCTCTTGTCCTAAACATCAGTCTGGAGACCAACTCCTGAAAGCCTGCCCAACCCTCCCTCCCCCTGCTGGCCTGAGCCCTGGGATGCTCGCCAGCCCCATCACGCTAATGATGCGGCACGATCGCCCTTGATTCCCTGGCTCTTTCAGCCTCCTTGAGGGCAGGTGATAATCGCTGTGTCCCCAGAGCCTGTGACAGTGCCCAGCAGGGAGCAAGTGCTTCATATGAGAATCTGCCTAATAACCCTGATTATTGTACTAACACTATCCGGGTTGCTTAGAAGAGGTACATTTCAGACAAGGTCTCGTGTCCATGCATTTTCACAAACTCCAGGCTTTTACGGCACTCAGACCGAAGAGAACGCGTCCCCCTTTTCCACTAGAATGCCTGTAATTCCTTTAAGACTCAGCGCCCCTCCTCGTGGAGACTCCTAAGCACTTGGTCTCCATCACAGCGCGTCAGGCCCTGTGGGTCGGATCCCCCGGCCACGAGCTCCTGGAGGACAACCATCTCTGGATGCCCAGCACCCAGCACAGTGCCTGGTACTCGACGGCCAGGCACGAGCGTCTGATGAATGAGGAGGTGAGATAAGGAGACGGTGAAGGTCTCCCCGCAGAAGCCTCCAGAAACCTCTGGCTTGTGACTGTGACTCCTTCCTCCTCCTCCTCCTCCTCCGACACCTCCTCTTCCAGGTGGGGAGCACCAACCCCAGCTCCAGGCACTGCCCCTCCCCCCAGCCCCAGCTCACGCATCCAAGGGCCTAGCCCTCTCCGCCTGAGGACGGTCCTCAGCCTTAGAAAGCGGCAGCCCTGGGCCCTCCTGGGCAGCCAGTCCCACAGCCTCGTCTCCGCCTGCTCCGGAAATGACAGGCTCGCCTCCCCTCCCCTCTCCCTAGCTGAAGTCCGGAAGCCTGGTCTCGAGGGAGCAGCGTGGGGCTTGGATCAAGGGCCCGTGAGGTCAGACCAGGGCCCAGGCAGGCTCACTTTGAATCAAAACACGCTGTACACAGGCGGCTGCCCTTGAGCAACAACGATGTCATCTAAGAACCAAAACAAGGCCTTCCCGGCAGCAGCAGAAACAATGACCTGTGACCACACAGGCAGCGGCCTGCTGCCCGGGCAGCCAGATGGGCCTTCGGATGGCGATGGCTCTGGCTCTGCGCACTCAGCCTCTGCTGCAATCAGACGCATCTGTGTCCTTCCACGCTCCAAGCGCAGCAAGAGGCAGAGAACCAACAAGAACAAAAGGTGCCCGGGCAGAGCAGAGAGCCGTAAAGGGATTAACTCCATTGACAGGTGAGAAAACCAAGACCCAGGGAGGTGACCTGCCAAGGTCACAAAGGACCAAGTCTGACCGTTCCAAGGCCAGTGCTGCCGGCCCTCCAGGAAACAACAGCCCAGAAGACTTGGGTGCACCCTCAGCGACATCACATTAAAATCCCACCTGCTGGGGGCAACACTGAGTTTCTCCAGTTAATTCTCTCAATCACTAGTTCCCTGGTGCTCTGCAGAAGAAAAATATTTCCCCATCCGGATAATATCAGGAAAGCCTGAGCCAAACTGTTTCAAAGGTCTCTTGACTGCAGTAGTTTTCAGAGCCTTTACTACACTACCGTGCACGATGAATGTTCAGGAGCCGGCCATGAGCACTGCCCTAGCGTCCTTGACCTTTGTTTGCACAGGGCTGGGGTACGGGACCAGCTTTGGAGGCTTTAGTCTGGAAGTTGTGGGCACCCAACTCCCAGGAGGCCTAGAGATAATGAAACACATACGAACAAATGAAGCTGAATTCCCCCCTCCTGAGAGGAGAAGCAGCAGCTCTTAGAGTCGTGCCATTTGCACTGGGAATGGATACGATGTAATAACAACATTTAATTTTAATTGAGGTGAATTTTGAGTAGAATGTAAGCATTTTGATCATTATTGTAATGTGAGCTCAAATCCTAGAATCCTCAAGACCAGGTTTTTATGTAGAAAAGTAGCTCTAGGCCCTAAGTCTGTGCTTCAGTCTAGGGCCCTATGAGTTACCTGCTGGGAAGTAAGATCAGTTCATCAGTTGAACAAAATAATTTGTTTGATTAGCCTCGGCAAGAAATCTCAGTGTAACTAACAGATTGCATTTGGGAAGGCATTTTGGTGACTTCTCCTCTGTAAAGATTTGTATTCGTCCTAAGAGGATTTGCTGGCTTCAATTCCACCAGTCTGAGCAGGCTGGAGAAAAACCAAAGCAAACGACACCTTCTAACAGGGAAACCAGAAATGGCCTGTTTGGGCATAGGGACTCTCCCAGGAGGGGCCTGAGAGAAGAAGGCTCCCTGTATGCGGGAACCCCATCAAGGCCATACAAAGCTAAGCCTGGCATTTAAGTCGTCAGGGTCCACAAATCAGCCAGCCCCCAAAAACAGGCAGGAGGACGCTAGGGACAGCCATCAAGGCAAGAAGCGAACCACAAGCCAAAAGATGCCCAAGTTGATCTTGAACTCCAGGGTCAAGGCATTCACCACTCCAGGAGGCATGCAATGTTGCTGTTCGAGGCAAGGGAGATGCAAGGAAGAGGGGGGAGGGAAAAAACAGTCGCCATCTGTGTTATTTGGATATCGTGACCACGCTACGAGATTGTCACTTGAGAAATCCATCGTCACCTGATCACCGTATCCCTACAACCAGACTGAGATTCCACCTTCCCGGGGACATGCGGGTGGCACACTGAGCACACACACAACAAACAACGCACAACCTACTCTTCAAACATTTCATTTTTTCCTTCAAACCTGCAACGTAATAAGGTGGAGTTATTAGACTGCATTAACATACAAAACGAAGTTCAGATTTGGGAGTACGAACATTTCCATTTATCAGTTAAAACAAGCAAATAAAAAGCTTTCGAATGTTCCCAGGAGGGAATTCCCTGGCGGTTCAGTGGTTAGGACTCCATGCTTCCACTGTAGGGGGCACAAGTTCGATCCCTGGTCGGGGAGTTAAGACCCCACATGCCACACGGTGGCCGAAAAAAAAGAAATGTTCCCAGAAGGGAAAAAACTTTAATTTATATGTAATAAATGATATAAATAAATATTAAATATAGAATATATGTTCTCATTTTCAGTATACTTATGCATAGAGTAATAGGTTTAATTATCTCTACAGATGCTGAAACACCTAATTCTAAGGTTTCCAAAGCCTCAAAGTTTTTGTCTTGCACATTTTAAGTGCCCTCAAATTGTCTGTATATTAATTCATGGACCAAAACATCCTTGGAATCTAAAGATTTATCCTGTTCGCATAGGGGAGACAGAATGCCAAATGCAAACATGCTACCCAAAGTGTTTTTGGTCAATCTCTCCTCTACCTCCTGGGAACAACTAAAGAATTCAGTCTGAGGCATTCCCAGCAATGAAGGCATTTTTCAGCCTCGTTTGGGGAAAGGGATAAATCGGTTGGGGGGTGGGGATGGAATACTCCCTGCGGGATAAAGTGGAGGCTGATAGACAAGGTGGGTGAGCCAACCAACCATTAAACCTCATTGAACCCATTTTCATTTCAAGTTTCATTGAGGAGTTCAGCTACAGGTAAGAAATGCCAGATGCTTTAGAAATGAGACAGCAGGATTATAAGCTTGTAAAGGCGCACGTCATCCAAACAGCGGTGCCGATGTGTCAGTTGGGAGCTTCCGTGGTACCTGTATCATTTCAGCCGCTACTGTGTGGCCACATCTGAGGCCACTGATGGACCAGAATGAGCTGGGAAAGCACCGTCATAAACGCACTTCAGGAACCTACCTCCATTGGCCAGAAGGTTCTCCTGGACCTTCCCCTTTGCATCTTCCATCACTTCCACCACACTCTGGGCCATTCGCTTTATGAGGCTTTGGGGAAAGAACAAAAAGCCAGTTAGAGTAGGAAACTGCCCTCAGAATACTCTCACACTCTGCTGGCGGGAAAAGGACCAGGGTCACCCTTTGGGAGAACAATCCAGCAATATGCATGAAGAGACGTAAAATGCTAACCAGTATTTAAACCAGTGTTTCCACTTCTGGGAAACTATCTTAAGGAAACAGGACAAACAGAAAAAGCTTTCTGAATAAAAAGATGTTCTTTGCAGTAACGTTGCTGACAGCGAAAAACTGGAAGCCACTGGAAGGTCTGACAATAGCGGATTGTTTAAGTGAAGGACGGTATACCCAGCTGAGGGGTTATTAGCAGCCACTGAAAATAGGTTTACAAAGAATTTCTAATACCGTGGAACAAGGCGTGCATTATAATGTTACATGGAAAAAAAACAAGATACAGACTTGTACAGACAGTATGGCTGCAGCTATGTGAAAATGTTGTTCCTACTTTACATATTTTCTATTCTAATCCAGTGTTGCTTTTATAATTAGAAAATTAAAACTTTCTAAGTCTTCAGAAAACATACTGAAGGCTCAAGAAAGTATGAGAAAGGAAAGGAAAGTATGAGATTTGAGGCAGAAGGGCTCAAGTTCACTGTGGCTCTGCCAAATGTATGACTCTGGCCAAATTTATTTAATCTCTTTGAGCCTCAGTTCTCTTCTCTGTAAAATGGGATGATACCCATTTTGCGGGATTGTTATAAATATTAATAGAACTAATCAGGCAGGAGTGTCTGGTGGCAAAGAGTGTCCACTCCTGGAGGCCCATCAGTTAGAAGTCCAGCTGGCAGCAGGCCAACCAGGATCAAAGTCTAAAAGCTCTGATGACCTACATCTTTGCCTCAGGCCCTCTCTCCTCATTCTCCTGGCTCCCAGGAGGGGGCAGGTGTTTGCAGGGAGGAGGATGAGGTCACTGAATTCCAAATGCAGAACACGGTTTTCTGCTGATGCAGGCACTGGCCATGTGGCCACTCAGAGCTTGGAGCCGAGGGGCCTAGGGCCCAACACAGAAAACTGAGGCAGAGGGCACTGAAAGGCCCCAGATTAAAGAAAGAGAGGGAGAGAGGGAAAGACAGAGAGGGAAGGAAAAAATGACGGAGTAGGCAGGGAGAGCAACTTGTTTTCATATCTAACTAATGTATGTTCATGACCATAAACTGAAAAACACAAGTATAAAGTAATTAACAAAAAATGAAGGGGCTTTCCTGGTGGTGCAGTGGTTGGGAATCTGCCTGCCAATGCAGGGGCACGGGTTCGAGCCCTGGTCTGGGAAGATCCCACATGCCATGGAGCAACCGAGCCCATGTGCCACAACTACTGAGCCTGCGCGTCTGGAGCCTGTGCTCCGCAACAGGAGAGGCCGTGACAGTGAGAGGCCCGCGCACCGCGATGAAGAGTGGCCCCCGCTCGCCGCAACTAGAGAAAGCCCGCGCGCAGCAACGAAGACCCAACGCAGCCAAAATTAAATATAATTAATTAATTAATTAATTATTTTAAAAAAATGAACAACCACACTCTCCCACCCAAAAGGAAACACGTGCTTTGCATTTTGGCCTATTTCCAAATACTTAACACTTCCACAGTTTATATTAAGTTGAGGTTTTCTTTTGTTTACCAAGTTCTCTATCACTGTTATTGAATCATCACAAAAATTCTCGAAGAGGTTATCATCCCATTTTACAGCTGGGAGACTGTGGCCCAGAGGAGTAATTTGCCTCCCAACTACCCAGTCTGTCTGTGGACCCCAAGGTTCTGGGCCACCTGGGCTCAAATCTCCACAAATGTGTTGGCATTTCTTAGGATAGTAGTTCTGCATCTTACTAATGATAACTGGGGCAAGTTACCTAGCTAATCTCATTCCGTTTCCTTGGCAAAATGGGGGTGATGCTCTTCATCTCACAGAGTTTGGTGCAATGCATATCAAGAACCAGGCCCCCGGGAGTTTGTGGTAGGTACCTTCAGATGAGCTCTCGGCAGCCTGATGGAGGCGTCTGGGCTCTCTGCCCTCTGGCTCCCCAGTAGATTCGATAGGAGATGGTGAGGCCAGGTGTAGGGGGTGCAAATCTGGTTCCCTCCCAGTTCCAGTAACCTATCTCTCCTCATCTCCTATAGCCTAGGGGTGTGGTAACCTCTCTGCCTCTACCTGGGTTCCTGTACCATTCCTTGTGCTTCTCAAAAGCCCTCATACAACTATATGCTCCTTTATGAATAGACCTTTCTCAAATCATCCTAATTGGAGTATGTCTTCTGTTATTTGTTAGAACCCTGACCCTATAAATTCATTCGTTCATTCACTCATTCATTTAGCAAATTCCAGACATTAATCCACTGTGTGCCAAGCACTGATTAGAGTGCTGTGAACCTAGATGCTATGCACAAAACAGCCCCTGCTCTCAGAGAGCTTCTTTCTAATGCTGTCAAGGGCTCCTCTTTATCATTATTATAGCGACACATGCAGGTTGCTGTCTCTTATTACCATATCCTCTGTCATCTTTTGAGTAATTTCTTTACATGAAGGAATTAGTAACTGCAGCCCCAATGGCAATGCCTGAAGCACAGCAGCTGTTCAGGAAATGTTTGCTGAATGAATAAACGAATGTCATAGCACCTAAATAACACACATGCTTCCTTCCTAATTGACCTAAAAGCAGAACTCCCTTGTCATTCTGTTAATGACTCTTTGCTGTTCCCAATTCTAGCCTCCAAGAAATGTTTAACTATAACAAGCATGGCGGCACACCTGCCCCTAGGTGTGTACACCACCATGGAACATCTCAGAATAGCACGGTCTGACGAAACTTA
This sequence comes from Balaenoptera physalus, assembly GCF_965194825.1. NCBI lineage: Eukaryota > Metazoa > Chordata > Mammalia > Artiodactyla > Balaenopteridae > Balaenoptera > Balaenoptera physalus. The sequence goes on from NC_138894.1 coordinate 90,541,357, forward strand.
ATTGCTGGAAAAATTGCTTGTTGCACGTAACAAAACTTCCCTGACTTACTGTGATCATTAACTACAGTCATCCGTGAATTGTGGTATGACAAAATCAGAACATTTTTCTCATTGAAAGGAATCTAAGAGTCTAGATACTGTTTTAAATTTACTTTTTTCACTTTACAGTTCATTGTGAAAACCTTTACACGTCACGGTAGAGCTTCCTCATTCCTTTCATTGACTGCATAGCATTTCATTGCAAGGTTGTATCATAACTAATTCTCTCGATTGAACATTTAGGTTGTTTACGCTTTGAATGATTTTGCAACAAAACGCATATTTTGCCCATTTGTGCAGGCACGTATGTAGGATAAATTGCAGAAGAGTAACTACTGGAATACAGGGTGGGAGCATTTGCAATTTTAACAGATAAGGCCAAATTATCCGCCAAGTATACAGAGCCAGTGCACCCTCCCACCAACAATGGATGAGAGTGCCTGCCTCCTAAATCCTTGCCAACATGACGGACTATGGAGCTTTTTAATCCCTGCCAATCCGATAGCTGAAAAGTTCTATCTCACTGCTGCTCCGACTTGCATCTGTTTGATCATCGATGAGGCTGGACATCTTTTGATAGGTTTATTAGACTCTACCGATGGCTATTTTCATCTGGTAATAGGGTGTTCATATCTTTCACTGGTTTCTCGTCATTTTTTTTAAAAAAACATCGATTTGTAAGGGCTCTTAGGTGTTTTGGGGACTCAATTCTTGAGACGCTCTTTTGAGCTAGGTAACACCCCCACTTCGAAGATGAAAAAATTAAGACTTAAAGAGCTAAAAGTCACCCTACACTGAGTTATAAGTGTCAGAGCAGAAGTTGAGCCCAGATCTACATGACTTCAAAGCCATGCTCTTCAGTGCTTGGTCTAAACTAAACTCTGGCTCTCTCCTCTAACACAAAAGTTTATACTAACCTACAAGGTAAGATATAGAAATCATATTTTTAATTAAAAAAGCAAATTGCAGATGGTGTGTAACCTTGATTGGGGTTTGGTTACACTGAGGCTCCCAACAAAATTCATCAACCTGTTCATTCAAGATGTACACATTTCACTGTGTGTACATTTTACCTCATTAAAAAAAATTTTTTGATGGCCAACAGGCACATGAAAACATGCTCAATATCACTAATTATTTGAGAATTGCAAATCAAAACTACAATGAGTTATCACTCACACTGGTCAGAATGACCATCATGAAAAAGTCTACAAATAATAAATGCTGGAGAGGGTGTGGAGAAAAAGGAAACTTCCTACACTGTTGGTGGGAATGTAAATTGATACAGTCACTGTGCAGAACAGTATGGAGGTTCCTTAAAAGACTAAAAATAGAGTTACCATATGATCTAGCAATCCCTCTCCTGGGCATATATCCAAATAAAACTCTAGTTAGAAAAGATACATGCACCCCAATGTTCATAGCAGCACTGTGTACAATAGCCAAAACATGGAAACAAACCCAAATGTCCATCAACAGATGACTGAATAAAGAAGATGTGGTACATATATACAATGGAATATTACTCAGCCATGAAAAAGAATGAAATAATGCCTTTTGCAGCAACATGGATGGACCTAGAGATTATCATATAAAGTGAAGTAAGTCAGATAAAGATTTATATGTGAAATCTAAAAAAATGATACAAATGAACTTATTTATGAAACAGAAACCGACTCACAGACATAGAAAACAAACATGGTTACCAAAGGGGACAACGGGGGGGGAGGAGAAAGATAAATTAGGAGTTTGGGATTAATATATACTTACTACTATACATAAAATAGATAAACAACATGGACCTACTGTATAACACAGGGAACTATATTCAATATCTTATTGGATAACATATAATCACCATTATAATAACCTATAATGGAAAGGAATCTGAAAAAGAATATATATATATATATATAAAACTGAATCACTTTGCTGTACACCTGAAACTAACACAACATTGTAAATTAACATTCAATTTTTAAAAATTGTAAAAGAAAAAATTTTTTTTACAACAGATACTACCTTTTTTTTTTTTTTTTTTTTTTTTGGCCACACAGCATGTGGGATCTTAGTTTCCTGACCAAGGATCAAACCCATGCCCCCTGCATTGGAAGTGCAGAGTCTTAACCACTGGACCACCAGGGAAGTCCAACAGATACTATCTTAATCAAGTGACCAAAGTTCAAATCACCAGTAATGGGAAAGATGAACAACATGTTTCTCCTGATATGATGCACTGAGAAGAACATCACTTCACTTCTGGGATATTCCTGCCAAAAGTACGTAACCTGAATCTAATCATGAGGAAACGTCAGATGAGTTCAAATTAAGGAGCAGTTTACAAAATAACTGACCTGTGCTCGTCAAAGAACTCAATGTCATAAAAGTCAAAGAAAGTCTGAATAACTGTTCCAGTTTAAATGAGGTTAATGAGACATGACAATTGTGAAAAACATCTCAATGTTTACCATTATCTAAGAAAAATATGAGATTTTCTTTTGTTATAAAGGACACTATTGAGATAACTGGTGATATCCAACTAAAATCAGTAGACTAAATAATATGACTGTATTCCTGATTTTGATCATTGTAGTAGGGGATAATGTTAGTGACGGTCCTTGTTTTTAGAAAATATATATTAAAGTATCTAGAAGTAACGGGACATCACATCTGCAACTCACTGCCAGGAGACTTCAGAAAAAGTGAGTGAGAGAAGATAAACGTGGTAAAGGGAATATGGAAATTCTTTGAATAGCCTAGCAACTTTGCTGGAACTTTGAAATTAGCTCAGAATAAAACATCAAAAAATATTTAAGCATGTACAGTATATAATCCCACTTTAAAAAATTATATGTCAGTGTACATCTAAATGAGAATCCTGAAAGAAAAGACACCAAACTGTTAACACTGGTTACCTTTGTGTGTACAAGAACAGCACTTTTCCCTTTCCATGTACTTCTGTAATGTCGTGAAACCGAAAAGAAATTCTGGAGCTGGAAAGTACAATAACTGAAATAAAAAATTCACTGGCGGGATTTAAAGGCAGTTTTGAGCAGGAAGAAGAAAGACTCGGCGAATTGAGGACAGGACATTGGAAATTATTGAGTCTGAGGAACAGAAATAAAGAGATAGAAGAAAAGTGAACAGAGCCTAAGGAACCTGTGGGACACCATCAAGTAGACCAACATATGCATTGTGGTAGTCCCAGAAAAAGAAGAGAAAGGAGCAGAGAGAATATTTGAAGAAATAAGGATAAAGCTGAAGGACTTATACTTCTTGATTTCAAAACTTACTACAAACCTACAGTAATCAAAACAGTGTGGTACTAGCATAGACATACATATAGACCAATGGAATAGAACAGAGACCCCAGAAATAAACTCTCACATATATGATCAAACAATTTTTCACAAAGGTGCCAACAGCATTCAATGGGGAAAGGACAATTATTTCAACAAACAGTGCTGGGAAAACTGAATACCCACATGTAAAAGAATGAAGTTAATTTAAACCCTTACCTAACACCATATATAAAAATTAACTCAAAATGGATCAAAGACCTAAATGTAAGACCTGAAACCATAAAATGCTTGGAGTAAACCACAAGGCAAAAACTTAATGATATTGGATTAGGCAATGATTTCTTCAATATGACACCGAAAGCACAGGCAAAAAAAGAAAAAAAAATACAAGTTGGACTTGATGAAAAATTTTAAACTTAGTGCATCAAAAACATTATCAACAGAATAAAAAGGCATCTCACAGCATGAGAGAAAAAAATTGCAAACCATCTGATAAGGGATTAATATTCAGAATATATAGAGAATCCCTAAAAATCACAACATAAAAACAAACAACTTCATTCAAAAATGGGCATAGGACTTGAATAGACATTTCTCCAAAGGAGATATACAAATGGCCAACAAGCACTGAAAAGGGCTCAAAATCACCAGTCAACACTGATGGTGAGGAGGCCTGGTAAAATGCTTGGCAGAGTAACAAAAAATCACCCGTAAACATCAGGATAAAAGCTTAACCTCACTTGCTGTGATAAAGCATTTTTCACTTACCAGATGGGCACAGTAAAAAGATTTATAATTTCAGCACTGGCAAATACTCTAGGAAACGGGAATACCAATGTCCTGTTGACATGGCGTGTCAAATGAACAGCTTTACAAGACAGTTATTTTCAGAATATCAATCAAACGTTTTTAACACACAGATATTTTTGCCCAGCAATTCTACTTCTAGGAATTGGCCCTTCTGATACACTGGCTCCTGCGCAAAAAACCGTATACTCAAGGATGTGGGCTGTGGCGTGGTCTGTAATTGCAGAAGACAGGAAGTCATCTCAATAGGGGAATAGTTATCAATATCAATAGTTATCAATAGGGGACCCAGCTGATATAATGGATCACCAAGGAATCTCTAAAAAACAATGAGGCAGAGGGACTTCCCTGGCGGTCCATTGATTAAGACTCAGCACTCCCACTGCAGGGGGAGCGGGTTCGATCCCTGATTGGGGAACTGAGATCCCGCATGCCACGTCGCATGGCCAAAAAATTAAAAACAAACTAACAAACAAAAAGCAATGAGGGAGGTCTCTCACAGATTGCCATGAAAGGTTGTACATCACGGAATAAAAGGAAAAAAGGCAAATAATAAACAGTATCTATAGTTATGACCACATTTTTGTAAAAAGCAAAAGACATAAAAACTCAAACTTGTATTATGTATAGAAAAGTCTATACAGATTCGCAATAAATTGCGGAAATGGTGTCCTTTGGGGAGTGGGACTGCAGAGGTGGAATTTGGACTTAAAAAAACCAGCATGATTATGTATTAATAATAAAATGACCAATAATGGTCTTGCAAATACACAAAGCAAGAAGCTAATAAAGGAATAAGTCAAAAGCATGCTACCTGGGCACAGCCCGTTAAGATTTCTTTCAAATGAACTGCTGATACCCTGGCAGTCATCTGGGGAGCCCCCAGGGGAGAATGAGTAAGATGGGGGCGGGGGAGGCATCACCCGGGTGTGAGGCGGGGCAGGTAGGGAACTGAGAAGGGAGGAGGCCTTCAGGAGCTGAGCAGGCAGAATCCGGAGACCTGGAATGGCAGGGATAAGAGTCAGGAAAGACGGAGATGCCTGTGGCCCAGTAGGTGACAGAAACACCCTGTCCTCCCTTTCTACAAATACTCTGGGGCACCTTGAGCACTGCTGATTTCTGCACCCTGGGCTCCAAGGGGGCCCCGAATTCCTGCTGCCCCTTGGGGTATATGATGGCTCCAGAGCTAAGAGCACAGCTAGGCAGGTGTTCCTGAGATCTCTGTGTCTACCGCCTCTCCTCCTGCAATCTCATCTGGCCGTCTGGCGTGCAGGGCCTCAGGGCTTTTCCAGGCCCAGGTCTGTGGGTGGGAAGGAGCAGTCGGGGCAGGAAGCCTGCCCCGCACTAGGTGGAAGCGGAGGAGGGGGCTGATCCCCGCTCACCTGAGTCCACCTACCCCAGGGCTCAAGCACAGAGGAGGTGCTTCCTAAATGGTGTCTCCACGCAAAACTGTGCGCAGCAAATCATCCCTGTGGGCCACACTTCCATCAGGGCGCTCCGCCTCAGCTGGGCGATCTGTACCCACCTGCCTCTCCCCCTGCTCTGTGGGAAGGGCTGGGTCTCCTATACCCAGTTCTCTCATAAAGAGATCACGGCTCTCAGGTTCCGAGGTCCTGAGCGCAAGTCTATGGGACATGAAAGAGGGCATCCCCCCTCCCCTGGGATTTCTGGATAATTCAGGCAGAGCAGACTAAGGTGGGTCTGGTTTTCAGAAAGGACCCCAAGCCTTGGGGGGAGGGCCAACAGGTGACAGGGAGGGAAGAGGGAGTTTCCATAGGGTCTGAAGCAAGGGTAACAGTGGCTCCATCAAGTGAGCTGCCCTCGGTCCTCAGAAGGGCCCTTGGCACAGATACATCTGAATCCTCAGGACAAAGGAGGAGGAGAAGCCCCCAGGAGCTGAGGAAACAGATTCAGGGAGGCCAAGAAAATCCCCCTGGCCCTGGCCCTTTGCTGGTGGCCGCAGCCTCAGCTAGTACCAGTCCTGTACCCCTGCCTCTAAAGCAAGTCTCCATCCTCCACACCAGCTGCTGGCAGCGCACCTGGGATTGACGTGCCCCGCTATGGGGGACCCAAACCCAAGTCCCTCTCTCAGCGCTAACTGGCCTCAGAGTCAAGGTAAAGGTGCCACCACAGGCCCAGCCTCCCTCTGCAGCCACACGGCGGCCCTGAGCAGTCAGGTCCAGAAGCTTCCACACAGGTAGGCAGTCTGCTCCCCACCGCTCCTCTGGTGACTCAGGAGCCCCTGGGCACCTCACCCACTCCTTTGTCTCTCTGCTTCCTCCTCAGCCAAGGGACATGTCCCGCAGCAAAGTCATCAGGAAAATGTGAGGAGAGCAATTCAGTGACTTTCGTTTTAGAAAAACAAGATGCAGTGAGGTCCCTGGGAAGTCCCTGCTCTGGGGACTCTGGCCCCATTTACAGCTTACTTTGAATTCTGCCCTGGATTCTCAGAAACTCTGTTTCAGAAATAGACAAATATTTCCACCTTTAGAGGAATGCCACTCAGTTAAGTCATCCCGCCCCCTGCCACCGTCACTCAGAACAGAATTGGTTCTGGCCAGGTTGGCTTTGTGCAGCTTAACTTGCCCATAACACAGCATAGAAATTCTTGGTCCTCTCCAAAAAGCCAACCTGCCGGGACTTCCCTGGCGGTCCAGTGGTTAGGACTCTGTGCTTCCACTGCAGGGGGCACGGGTTCGATCCCTGGTTGGAGAACTAAGAACCCACATGCCGCTGCCAAGATTAAAAAAAAAAAAAGCCAACCTACCCTCAGAGAAAATTTGCCCCCTAGTGGAACGTGGAGGAGAGGAAGGCTACTTGTTCTGAAGTGGTACTGAAATGCTCCGGGGTCTTTTAGGAATAACCGGGCAGTTAGCTCCCTAAGCATCAGCACACATTTGTCTACGCTCTGGAGAGTTTGCCAAAAGTCAACCCACCAAGCAGCCCGGTCACCACGCCCAACGGCAGGGGCCCCAGGGCTCACAGGTGAAGGGTGCCACCAGAGTGGTACCACCCGCAGCCTTCCCAGGGGATGGAGGGGTCAAGGCCAGAAATGGCAGATCACAAAATGGGATGACAGGTGACTCAGGAACACCCGAAAGTGTGCTTGCTCGTGCTGGTGATCCAAGAAACCCGCATTCACACAATCATACATCATTTCCATTTTGCCAGGGACACGGACAACGTTTTTCAAAGGCACTGAATCGATGGGGGTCTGATGAAACAGCACGTTCTTGTGACCTCGTTGGAAAACAACTTACCAATGTGTACAAGCAACTTTAAATATTTCTACATCCTTTGAACCTGTAATTTCACTTTCGGAAGTGCAACTTTAGGAGGTAACCACAAATGAAGACAAAGATTTATGCTGAGATGCTAATTAGGGTGTTAATTATAGTAGAATCATCTGTGTTTTATTGCCATAAAAAATAAAACGAAACAAGCCCAGCCCCACCATTAAAAAATCTTTAACATTACTTTAGAGCCATGGAAGTATGACCATAACATAATTTGCCCACCCAGAATCATCACATGGGGTCACAGCTGGAAGGGCCTTCAGGGACCAAGGCAAGGTGGGGACTTGCCTGAGGTCACACAGCTCCTTGGGAGCTGACGAGGACAAAAACAAGGCCTCTAGGACAGCTTGACGCTCCTTGGGAGGGGACGGCCATGGGTACAAATCATCCTTTGGGGATGATGGCGACATTCTGGAATTAGGCAGTGGCAATGGCTGGGCTACTTTGTAAATATACTAGAGACAAATGAATTTTATACATTAAGGGGATGAATACTACAGTGTTGAATTATATCTCAATTTTATAAAAAAATGTCTCAGCCTTTTTCTTGGCTTCGAGGGTGGAGACCCAGCGTGGAGAATGCCAAGGTCTGGTTTGGTCATTTATGCTGGATGTCGCCACCTCCCCCAAAGTTCCTTGGCTCTACCCCCTTTTTTCCCATCACCACTATATTTTACAGTTACCAGAAATCTGTCCAAGCCCTGCCCTGGGTCGCTGTCCCAGGCAGGTCATGCCATCTTTGTCCAGGTTTCCTTCAACAGCCTCCTGTGTGCTTTCCTTGCCCCTCCCAATCTGGCCTCCTCCTGCCCCTCCCTCCCATGGCAGCCAGAGGGATCTCTAAAAATACACATTTTAGCATGCCATCGTATTGCTTCAACTCTAGCACTGGTTTCCCAAGAAGTTCAAATATTGACGTTCCAACTCCTCAGCAGAGTTTACAAGGAACACCCCTCCCTGTCCGGCCTCCTCTTTCTCCACCCTCTTCTCCTCCCTTGCCCTTCCCAGGCCAGCCTTCTGAAGCTACCTGGACGCTACTCACCCTTTATAACAGCCCAAGTGCCCCCTCTTCAAGGCAAGTCAACCCTAACAAATGTTGTACAACTGAGAGTCGGAGAACATCTCCACCCACAACACGTTGCTTCCTCTGCTGCACACCTGAAACTAACACAGCATTGTAAATCAACTGTACCCCAATTTAAAAAAAAAAAAGCAACTACCATTAAAAAAAAAATTGTTGCTTCCCGCACTCAGCAAAAACATACTGTATCCGTTATGCGCCAGGCGATGTTATGGGAAACAGCAGTGAACAAACACACCACAGTTGTTGCCTCCAGGGGGCTTTACACCAGGACCCTCCCTCCATCACATAAATTATCACTCTGCTAAGGTGCTGGTTTCCTCATCTGGTCACCACTAAACAAACAGATCTCTGAAAACTCATTAATTGAACTATCATCAGCTCAAGCGAAAATATAGTGGCTCCTAGAAAACACACAGACGCCCAGCAAATCCTGGCTGGCTAGCTGGATAAGTGCCTTAGGATGTGAAGCAAGAAATCAGTCCAATGCTCCTCAGAGCCCCCATGGTCCCCAGTCTCTCCTGCTTCACTCACGTGCCACCGATAGGATCCAGACGTTTGCTTTACTCTGCTGCCTCATCTCCCAGAATGTGAACTTTTCAAAGAATGGGCATTTCTTTAAAAAAATAAATCAGTATTCCTGAGAATTCCTGGCGGTCCAGTGATTAGGACTCCGCGCTTCCATTGCAGGGGGACAGGGTTCAATCCCTGGTCAGGGAACTAAGATCCCGCGGGCCGCAGCGCGGCCAAAAAAAAAAAATCAGTATCCCTTATGTCTACAAAATAGCAATACTCAATGCAGCTGTAATATCAAGCTTAGTCCATGGCAAGGGGGCCATGCCCTGGGACCCCATGCTTTAGAGGGTCCTAATCTGGCCCTCATCCAAGCCACTACCATCCCACAGGGTCAGGAAGCAATGCAAAGGTTTGAGGGTCAAAGGGGAGGTATGCACTCACACTTTGGGTACCAAGAGCCTAGCTGCCTCAAGGAATAGGTATTTACCCAAGAGAAATGAAAACTATGTCAATACAAAAAACGGTACATGGATATTCATAACAACTTAAATAGTCCAAAACTGGAAACCATCTAAATGTCCTCCAATGGGTGAATAAATTGTGGCTTACCCATAAAATGGAATATTACTCGGCAGTAAAAAAAAAAAAAAAAAAAAAGACTATTAATATACACACCACAACATCGATAAATCTCAAATAATGATACAGGATGGAAAAACCAAACCAAAAAAATAGAGTACATACTATATCATTCCATTTATATAAAAGTACTAGGACTTCCCTGGTGGCGCAGTGGTTGAGAATCTGCCTGCCAATGCAGGGGACATGGGTTTGAGCCCTGGTCTGGGAAGATCCCACATGCCGCGGAGCAACTAAGCCCGTGCACCACAACTACTGGGCCAGCGCTCTAGAGCCTGCAAGCCACAACTACTGAAGCCTGAAAGCCACAACTACTGAAGCCCACACGCCTAGAGCCTGTGCTCCACAACAGGAGAAGCCACTGCAATGAGAAGCCTGCACACTGCAATGAAGAGAAGCCCCCCACTCCACACAACTTAGAGAAAGCCCGCACACAGCCACGAAGACGCAACGCAGCCAAAAATAAATAAATAAATAAATTTATATTAAAAAAAAGAGTTCTTAAAACACATGCAGACTCTTATAGTGACAGAAAGCAGATTAGTGTTGAATAAGTGGCACAAGGAACTTCTGGGGGTAACAGATGTGTTCTATCTTGACTGTGGTGATGGTTTCACTGATGTATATATGTCAAAACTCATCATTCGAAATGTACACTTTAAAAATTTGCCATTTGTTGTATGTCATTTACGTCTAAATAAAGCCGTTTAAAAAAAAAAAAGCCAACACTACACTGACGTACCATTTCTTACCTATCAGGTTCATAAAAACCCCCAAATTTGACAGCATACTTGATTAGAAAGATTGTAGGAAAATGGGGACTCCTTAATTTCATTGCTAGTGGAAATGCAAAATGGTCAGAGAAATCTGACAACATCCATTAAAACTACAAAGGCATATGACCCTGGGATCCAGCAATTTGCTTCTGAGAATTCATCCTGCAGATACACCTGCACAATTATATGTGCAAAGGAATGATGCTGGAGCAAGATTACACCCTGCAGCACTGTTGGTAACGGCCTCCTTCCCCATAAAAGTAAACAAGCCAAGTGTCCACCTCTAGGGCTGGTTAATAAACTATGATACCTCCCCCATGTGGAATGCAAGGTAGCTTAAAACCCAGACGGCTCTCTATGTACTGACAGGAAAAATCTCCCAGGATATATTAAGTGAAAAAGAAGCAAGATGCTAAACATGTGGATTACTACTTTGTATTTGAAAAGGGGAGAAATAAGAATCTGTGTTGGAATTTGCCTGTATTTGCATAAAGAAGGACCAGAAATGTATCCAAGCGATTCATACAAGCAGCTTCCTAAGTGGGGGCTGAGGAGGGAGTTGGATGGGGAGAGCATAAGGGAAACTTCTCATGTGGAGCCTTTTATATTGTTTTTATCTTTGATGCATGTGAATGTATTACCTGTTCACAAACAAACAAACAAAAAACCACACACATACACACACACAAAAAAAAACAAATAAAAAAACTTTGTTATAAGCTTTTAAGTATAAATTTAGAATCCCTGGCCTTAAGACATAACTTCTAGAAGTATGTTAGGATCCAACGGGCTAATAGCTGTGTAAGTGCTATTACTAACACCGGTCCTCAAAGTCGGAAGCCCACCTGCCTCAGGATCACCCAGAGGTCCCATTTAAAATGCAGATTCCTAGGCCCTACCCCGACCGGACCCAATCAGCATCCCTGGAGGTGGTGCCCCAGGACCTGTACATTTTTTAAGCTCCCCAGGAGATGGTACAGGTGCTAGAAGAGGAGACCCACTACTGTGAGATGGACGTGTACCAGAAAATATTCAGTAATTCAGCACACACTCTGAGCCAGGCACTGCTCTAGGAGCTGCGCCCAGAAATACCGTCCCTGCTTCTACAAGACACACACAAAGACAAACAAGGACAGTGTTAAACAGGGGAGTGTGGAAGGCAGAGAACTAAAATAGGGTGCCCTAGAGGGGCTCGGCTGGCTGCGAGCCCCCAGAAGGCCTCTGGAGGGGGTGACATTCCAACTGAGATGCGATGACGACAGGGAGCCCACCCTTCAAAGGGGAGGTGGCAGGTGGGGGGCCTGGGCCAGGAGTTTGGTGCAAAAGTACAGAACGAGAAGAAGGTGGTTTGGATGAAGGCAGAGGAGTGGACGGAAACGGGACAGGTTTGGGAGGCGGAGGCCACGGGGCTCGGTCCTCACTGGGGTCTCAAGTGGAGGGTCAGGAAGGAGGGGCCCAGACTGTTTGCTCGGTACCTGGGCCCCGGGAGCCTTTGACTGAGGTGGGAAAGACCACGTAAGAGGAGAATGGAAATATATAAGCTGTCCGTTGAGCATGTTATTAACTTCGGACATAAAGCCAATGCCAAAAAAGAACCATTTAAAGCTGCCCCTTAAGCCTCTGAAAATAAGTCTAAGTGGCTGCCATCTACGTAAGGCGTGAAGAGTGCTGTGTGGACAGGACTGGGCTGAGGTCTGGAGAACAGTGGAGCCGTGGCTCCCAGGAGCTGATCCAGGTCTAAAATGGAAGGGGGGGCTTCCCTGGTGGTCCAGTGGTAAAGAATCCGTCTTCCAATTCAGGGGATGGGGGTTTGATCCCTGGTCGGGGAGATAAGACCCCACACACCGCAGGGCAACTCAGCCTGCGCACCACAACTACTGAGCTCGTACGTCTCAACTAGAGAAGAGAAAACCCGCACACCACAGCTACAGAGAAGCCCACAGGGCGCAACAAAGACCTGACGCAGCCAAAAAAATAAAGAAAATAAATAAATAAAAAGGAAGGGCCTGATACTAAATTTAACCTCCAAAGAATCACTCTGTGAGTTTCACAATGTTGCCTGAGGCTGGCGCTGGCCGGTTGCCTCCTGCACAGAAATCAACACCCCCTCCTTCCCTGCAGGTGGGACTTCTGCCTTGGTGAAAACTGCTGGCAGCTGGTTGGGGGCTGTCAAAGCAGAGACTAGCCCAGCAGGGCTTGAAGGAGGGGATGAAGGCAGGGCGGGCGGAAGAGAAGTTAACCGCCATCTGCCAGGAAGGGAGAGAAGCAGGGGGACCAGTGAAGGCCTGACACACATCAGCTATGACCCTGCACAGTGAGTGACTTAACTCTGAGAACATCAATGTTCTCATCTAGAACGTGGGGATATTCACCCAGCTCCTGGCACTGTGGTGAAGATCGCATGAGGAAATAGAGAAATGGAAGGCGCCTAATACAGTGCCTAGCATACAACGGGCAATCAAAGAATGGCCCCTAGCAAAACAGGAACGTGACAACCAGCACATGGTGTGGACTCAAGACAGGGAACAATATAACAGAGACTCTAGAGACCATCAAGGGGCAACCCTCAGTGGAGTCATAACTGTCACAGACCTTTATGATCCAGCAGTAAGAGCAGCAAAGTGCATCAAGATTAGAAACATGGACCCAGCAGATATGAAAATCATTGATGCTGTGGGTCCAACAGACAATATATCAACTCTATACAATGAAAACAAGAGACCACACCCATCTCAGGCACCCATGTAACACTTAGAAAAAGCAGCAAAGAAAATTTCGAATTCCCAAAGGTAGAAATAGCACTTATTTTATTCTCTAACAACAAAGCAATAAAATTAGAAGTGAAAAACGAAACAACAAAAAATCTCAACAGTCCAGAAATTTTAAAAAGCATTTAAAAACTTGCAGAACATCTAGAAAAAAATGATAATGAAAATTCCAAAAGTTACATAATATGCCGAGAAAAATCCATTACCTTAAACATTACAGAATGAAACAAAAAAGAACATAAATGAACGCAGCACGTAACACAGTTATGTTTCACAGAAAAGAGCAGGAAAATGAACACAAGCAAAGCAAGAGGAAGGAAACTAAGATAAATGTAGAAATGTGAAAATTAGAAATCAGAAAAGTGTAAAATTGATTTTAAAAAATTGAGAAAAAAAGCTGCTTCTCTTAAAATAGGTGAAACTGCTGGGTAGCCTAATCAAAGAAAACACACACACACACACACACACACACACACACACACACACACAATGAGAAATTAGAAGAGACAATTATAAAACTCACAACAATATCGAACTCAATGTGAATAACTTGGAAAAGTTGATGGTAATAAATTATTTTCTAGGAAAATGAAATTTACCAAAATCCATACACCTCTTCTCCCAAAGAGAAAACCAAGAGAATACTGGAAAGTTTTGTGAATAGAACTACTCCCAAAAATGCAGCAAGCCCCAATACGTCACAATGACATATTTTAAACTGTCCAGAAACGGATCAACCCAGTACCATTTAAAGCAGCTGTTCTCAGCTCGGTGCTTTGTGACCACCTAGAGGGGTGGGATAGGGAAGGTGGGAGGGAGACGCAAGAGGGAGGGGATATGGGGATGTATGTATACATATAGCTGATTCACTTTGTTATACAGCAGAAACTAACACAACGTTGTAAAGCAATTATACTCCAATTAAGATGTTAAAAAGAAAAAACTAAACTAAAATGAAGCAGCTGTTCTCAATCACGGTGCCAGGACAAACAGCAGCATTAGCATCGCCTGAGAACTTGCAGAAATGCAGATTCTCAGGCCCCACGTCAGACCTACTGCATCAGAAATTCTGGAGGGGGCCCAGAAACCTGTTTTACCAAATCTTCCAGATGACTTGACTCACACACTTTGAGAGCCCCTGTTTGACCGTGCCATGCCAAGGGCGGTCTGCTGCAGCCCCAGTATCACTGGGAGCCTGGGAAAATGCAGAATCCCAGGCTCAGCCCAGACATACTGAGTCAGACTCTGCATTTTGTCAAGACCCCCAGGAGACTCACGTGTGTGTTTGAGAAGCACTGTCTAGAGCTCTAGCCCAGTGCTGTGCAATGGAAATAGAACTGGACCACACATACAAAAATTTCTAGTAGCCACATTTTAAAAAGTAAAACAACTAAATTAATTTTAATAACATATTTTATGTAAGTAACCCAATATCCCAAATATTATTATTTTAACAGGTAACCAACATAAAAATATATTAATGAGATATTTTACATCCTTTTTTTTTTGTACGTACAAGTTCTTCAAAATCTGATGGGTATTTTAAACTTCACACATCTCGATTCAAACTAGCCATATCTCAAGTGCTTAGAAGTCCCATGTGGTCAGTTGATGTCATTTTGAACAGTGTAGAGAGAATGGAGAAAAAAGGAAAGCTTCCAAATTCTTCTTACAAAGCCACCACTTTTCTTACGCTAATAGGCTTTTTAATCGTGTGCTGTCACACAATAGACCAATTTTAATACTGCGGTTAAGAATGAGGACTGTGGCAGAAACTAACACACCATTGTAAAGCAATTCTACCCAAAAAAGATGTTAAAAAAAAAATCAAAGGGTTACATTTCAGGAGACAAAGCTTGAGCTGGAATAAAGGAATGAGATTCAAAAAGGAAAAAAAAAAAAAGGAATGAGGACTCTGCAGCCAGACTCCCTGGCCTCTAACTTTAGCTTCATCAGTTATTGAAATCCCTGGGCTGTTCACAGAGTAGGCATTCAATAAATGTTAACTATCATTATGTTATGATAACATTATGATGTTAGTATTATTGTTATTCATGATTACTGATGCAAAATCTTACAACATTAGCAAACAGAGTTCAACATCCCAAGTAGGTTTTCTCCTTGGAATGCAAGGATGATTCAATAATTATGATATCTATTAATAAATATACCATATTAAGGTCAAGGAAAAAAAAAAGAAACGACATAGGACCAATTCATTTTATGCCACAAAAGGAATTTGAAAAAAATTACAATACTTATTCCAGATAAACTCTTAGTAAAACAGAAACAGATACTTTCTTAGCATGATAATAGTATATTTAAAAACAAGAGCTCAATGATAGTTAATGGTGAGCTACTAAAATTATCCAAATTAAAGGCAGGAACAAGAATACGATGTCCACTACCATCACTGACAAATTAAACATTTTTCTGGGCTACTACCCTCTGCAATTAAGCAAGAAAACAAAATGAGAGAAAAGCAGGAAAAACTGTCATTTACAGACAATATGATCACATGCCTAAAAACCTTAGAAAATAAGCTGAAAAATCATTAGAAACAAGGAAATTCCTAAGTTGTCACATCATTAAGTTAATGTGAAAAATCCCTATTTACAAACAATAAGCATTTAAAGAAAAGATCTCATGTACAATAGCAACAAAATAAAAACTGTAACACTTGGGAAAAAATAAGATACTTTGCAGAACTTTCTGAATAGACCATTAAAGCTTTACCAGAGGAACAAAGAAAAAGAACTAAGTCAATTGAAAGATGAACTGTGCTCATGGAAACACTCAAAGTTTTAAGAATGTTAATCTCCGCTAATTTCAGTGCAATCCGAAATGAATCATGAATAGGATCTTTGCAAATCTGTTTGTGCTAAGTAGATAACTCGAAATTAAATGTGTAAATATTGGGTTGGATCATGAATGTGCATGCGTGTGTGTGTGTGTATGTGTGTGTGTGTTTCATTTCGTCTTTTTTCACCAGGGAAGGAACCACACAAAACCCTAATAATGGCTACCTATGGGGAGAGCGACTGGGGTGAAAGTGGAACTTTCAATTTTCTTTTTGTACCTTTTTATACCATTTGATTTTTTTTAATGTGTAAATATATTATTTTTAAAGTGTCAACAATAATTATCTGAACAATGAATAAAACACAAGTAAAACACTTTTCAAGATCTGTATTAAAAAACACTACTAAGCGTCCTGTTGGTGCTGGTGGGAGCCACTGAGAGGAAGGGTAGGCACAGATGGACACTGGGTGAATTAGTGAATCTGGTTCAAGGGTCTATTCCCCCTCCACTGCCCCAGCCCACCCAGCTCTTTCTAGGAACTTCTCTCTGGGCATGTTTCCTCATCTGGAACATGAAGGAGTTCGATTAGATAGATTTCTAAGGACCCGTTCAGCTCTAATATTCCAGGATTCTTTCTTCCGTTCATTCATTCAGCTGGTCTTCTGGAGCTTACAGTCTAGCTGGGAAGACAGACAGTCATCAAACGATCCCACAAGAAAATGTACGAGGCCACCATGGAGGGTGTTATGAAGAAGGGGGTGCCCTCAGTTATCCTAGGAGAGGGTCAATCAGCAAGTCTGAAGGCAGGGGGTGGGGGTGAGAGGAGAGTCTGGGGGAGCTGAACAGGATTAGCAGGCGATAACAGGGGCGAGTGGGGTATAGGGAAAGTCAGTCATTCCAGAGAGCAGGAGGTCAGCGCACACACAGCGGGACTGCCAAGCAGCCCTGAGGACTCAGCAGCACACAGCGTCAACAGGCGTTCGACTGATACTTCCCCAGTGAATCTAAACTGCGTCAATGCAGGTAATCTCATCCTGATATTCTTGCAGTGACAGAGAAGGGAAGCTTGGGTAATTTTTTTTAATTATATTTTTGCTTCTCTTTAGAATGCCCTTAGAAGAACCGACTTCCTAAGACTTGCATCACTAAGCAGACAGCCACACTGGCATATGGAATCTTTGATCAGCCAACCCTCAGTCAACTTCACGGAGCCACGTGGATAAAGAAAAGCCACCAGCTATTCCGCAAGCCAGGTAATGCACTCAGGGGCAGCTGACAGTCACCAAAGTACCAGAGAAACTCATGAGGTGCCTCTGACAGCCCAAGCGCCAGTGAAATGTAATATTTTAACCAGCACTGCAAAACAGGCTAAGATACTGGGAAGGACTCAAATGTAGAAGGGAAAAAAAAAAGGGAGGGAGGGCTCTTCTAAAGGTAAAATCATTTGGTTTCTCAAAAGTTCGTTAATTACAGTGCAAATACAGAGTAAATTACCAAAGACAGCATGGGGGAATAAATCAAAAACAAAAGGAACGCTCCAGTAAGCAAAAGCTGCCTTCCAGCTACGTGGAAAAACACTCTAGTGCACCGAGTAAATAAATAATAAAAGGATGTGGAAACAATACACCTTGAAAACTCCTGATCCTTCTCTGTTCTCCTGGCCAGTAGCAGTGCTGACAAGTTTATGCTGCCCCAGTTACATACCCAGCTAGCATTTATTTATCCAATAACACCTGCGTACTTTTAACTGAAGCTGACCTCTGTATTTTATTAGTGTATCCCATTATTCTACCCCAAGCTCCAGCATTAACCCCCAAACAAAAGTTATCTGACCCCTAGACTAGATAAATGCTAGAAATAAGAATTTCAGGGTGTTCAGACCACACCGCTTTTCTTCTCCCCCTGAGAGGAAGGCTCTTGGGAATATACACCCACAAGGAAAAAATAAAACAATGCACAGTGATTTTCATTCTTCCATACCGCACCCTGTTTAAAAAAAAACAAAAAGTCTTTAATTCATTCAGGTGTTATCTGTTTCACAATTACAGCCTTAATTTAGCTTACTCATGCATTTTCTTAAACACAAGTAACTTGTGCAACCTATAGGTACCGGACAAAACACAAATGCTTACTGAAAAAAACAAAGAAACAAACAAAAAAGGAAAGTGGAAGTGATAATAATCCAAGATCACAGAATTTTATTAGAGGTAGAGGGGGCTTTGGTGAATAAGAAAGAGGTTAAGGACTTGCACCAGGGAAGAAAATTGGTAGCAAAGAAAGGTATAGAAAAATGAAAATGCTGGCTAGCTGTCATTTCTGCAGCAGGCCTGAGAACAATTCACACTTTTTTTTTTTTTTTTTAACAATTCACTTCCCTGAAGCCAGCACTGCTGCACCTCACTGCATAGCCTCGTCCTGTGGTTTGTCAGGGCTGCCAAGGAAAGGCATCTCCAGCCCAGGACAGTGGGCTGGCCTCCACGGTATCTGTTAGACCCACCTCCCCATGGGGCAGAGCAGCCTAAGAAAGGAGCTGATATTTAGGGATCAAGCCACTTTTTCTTGGATGTTAGTTTCTCATAGAACACTTCCTGGGATTTGCTCATTCTTGATTCAACATGATTTCACTCCCCTTCATTCTTCCCTGAAAGCACAGAGATGATCGCTACTGTCCCATTTCACAGGTGAGAAAGGTGAAGGTTAGTTTTCTTTCTCGAGGACTGTGAGCTGCAAACTGCTTGGTGATTAGGATTGCCTCTATGTGGTTAGTCCAACATCCCACATTGAGCAAAATGTTACTAACAAAGGATTCTTTTTATTCTTAGGCGATGGGTGGCTGAACAGCAACTGGAACACAGAAAACTTAATTTCTAGCCCATGGCACCAAGCTGCAGATTAGGAACCTCAGAGTATGATCGCTAGAACTCCTAATTACACAATTTCCACAAAAATGCATCAGAAAAGGCAGCACCATGCACATCACCATTCCACTGAGAAGGTAAAAAGCACATGTCCACAGGCCCTGAAAATAGGAAACCCTCTACAGAGGCTCAGGCAGTCAAACCCTGGTCGCCCCTGGTCATGCAGATTGGTAGGTATATGCCTTGGCCCCTGAAGACTCTTTCCTCACCTATCTCACCTGTATTTTTCTTAAAACCAAGTGAAAACACTTGTTAAACAAGTTTCATCTTCACCAAGACAAGGAAGTATTAAAATCTACCTAAAAGGTAAATTATGGCAAATCCATATGGTATAACATTACAGTGGACTAGTTAACGGTTAGATCCAAAGAACAAGATATGAAGGGAAAAGCAAGTTACAAAATATGTGTAATATGGGGACTTCCCTGGTGGCACAGTGTTTGAGAATCCGCCTGCCAATGCAGGGGACGTGGGTTCTAGCCCTGGTCCGGGAAGATCCCACATGCCGCAGAGCAACTAACCCCGTGCGCCACAACTGCCGAGCCTGCGCTCTAGAGCCCGCGAGCCACAACTACTGAAGCCCGCGTGCCTAGAGCCCGTGCTCCAAAACAAGAGAAGTCACTGCAATGAGAAGCCCGCGCACCGCAAGGAAGAGTAGCACCCGCTCGTCGCAACTGGAGAAAGCCTGCACGCAGCAACAAAGATCCAACACAGCCAAATAAATAAATTAATTACATTTTAAAAAAAAGATTAAAAAAATTTTTTTAAATGTTTAAAATGCAATTACGGACTGACATGAAACTATCTCTAAGAAATGTGATTAAGGGGAAAAAGCAAGGTGCAGAATATATGCTATCATTTGTATAAAATTATTTTTAAGAATATGTTCATATTTATTTGTACATGTACAGGCTGTCTCTGGAAGGCTCTCCTAAAAATTATAATAACATTGCCTTAAAAGAGGGAAAATGAGGGGACAGGAAACTGAAAAATAGGTGGGAAGAAAAACAATTTTCACTGGATAGCTTTCCTTTGTACTCTGAATTTTTTACTACATGCATATGTTCCTACAAAAACAAAACCAAACAAAAAACTTAAAAAGCCTTGGGGGGAAAACTGCACCAACTGTTTTTCTAAGTGTTTCAGTACCTCATGCCATCTTATGCCGTAGCCCTCTTCATTTTGAAGGCAGCCCCCTAAGAAAAACTCTGCCTCAGCAAACAAAACTACGCAAGGGACCCCATGTGCAGCTATGGACCTGGCACCCTCACGGAGACCTGCCCTGGCTCTTCCTGTGACTCCAGGACCGGGTTTAGGCAAGTATGGCCTCACCCAAAGCAAGAGCACTGTGTCCTCTGACAACAATGTCAAATTCTCACTTGTATGTAGTAAATAAGAAATATTTTACCTTTCAGCAAAGATATCGAGTTTCCCCAACTCATCAGAGAGGCCAACAAGGGAATCCAAGGTCCCCACCTAGAAAGATCGGAGAGAAGTTAGATGCTCAGGCTTTGTAGCTGGCGGGGGTGGGGGGGGCATGGAGTTTCAACTATAGTGCAGGGAATTCTTCTATCTTGACTCAGTTGTCCTTGGTCAATGGTGAAACTGGAAACTGAGAAGAGTTCTCAAGGGAAATCGGTGGATTTTGGATGATGATTATTATTACTATTATTATTTTTTTGGCCAACAGGATAAACTGTCATTTCTGCCGTAGAAAGGAGTGACTATGTGTCGTGGTCTACCCTCAGCTTATTTTCGTCTAAGCATGGCAATCCGCTCTACAGGGGATTAATCCCCACAGCCAAGGAAGCAATGAAACAGAAAGCAAGTCAAGGAAGTCATCATTTCTGAAAGCCTTTCTTCTCCAAGGTAGTCCAGACAATCCCTATCTCTGGTCCTCTCTGCCGTTACTAACAATGATCTTGCTGTGGCAAGGGCAGCTTTTCCTCCTGCTCCCATTCATTCATGAAAGTCCTTTTCTTTACAGATTACTTATGACGAGCTGTTTCTTGTGGAAATTATTACTGTGTCCAAAATTGTATTTAAAGGTCTACTCACAGAATCAGAAGGAAGAAGTTTGTTATCACATTATCAACCACCCATCAGATGCTGAAAAGTAATCAGGGAACTATGAAGTCTGGATATTCCTAGTAAGTGTTGTTTCTTTTCAGACAACTTAATTTTAAGCAACATTTGGCAGAAGTCATGTCTTTTTTTAATCTTTGTACCCTCGGGTCTGGCACAGCGCTTCACACGTAGTAAGCAGTGAGTGGATGCTTAATTTACTAACCTTCACAGTATCTGACCCTGGACAAACAATGGCAGGTTTGAAAAATCAGCAAGATGTGGGTTCAGAACCCAGTGTTGCCACTTACCAGCTCCACAACCCCGGTCTCCTTTCTCAGCCCATCCTGATCTATAAAGTGGGAGTTGTGAGGATTCAGGAAGATGCGCTAAAAGAGCCTGGCCCCCAGCATACCGCTCCATAAACACTAGCAAATGTAGTAGCATCATTAACGACTATGCAAAAAAGCCAGAGGGGCGAACTGAGGTTTGAAAGAGGATTACACCTCAGTTTACTAGAAGAGCCACCTCTGGGCGTTTAGCACCATCCCTCCAGAATCCATGACATATTTGTAGGGCAGAGAGACTGCCTTAGGCTTCTTCCCCTTGGAGGAAGCATGGCAAAAAGTTCATTCTTTTTGAAGTAAGAAGATTGCACATATCTTGCTCCTCTTCCATGTTTGTTTCATTTTAAAATCTCTTTCTGGGACTTCCCTGGTGCTCCAGTGGCTAAGACTCCGCGTTCCCAATGCAGTGGGCCTGGGTTCGATCCCTGGTCAGAGAACTAGATCCCACATGCCACAGCTAGGAGTTTGCATGCCACAGCTATGAGTTCGCATGCTGCAACTAAAGATCCCGCGTGCTGCAACTAAGATCCGGCGCAGCCACATAAATATTTTAAAAATAAATAAATAAAATAAAATCTCTTTCTGCCATCTGCCCAGTTGTCACTAAATCTCCTTCCTTCTCTCTCCACCAGAACCAGAGGGATGCTGGATTGCCTGCCCTGCTCCCAGTTCAAGAACACAATCAAGGATGAACCTCTTGGACTTTCCTGGTGTCGCAGCGGTTAAGAACCTACCTGCCAATGCAGGGGACACGGGTTCGAGCCCTGGTCCGGGAAGATCCCACATGCCACGGAGCAACTAAGCCCATGTACCACAACTTCTGAGCCTGCGCTTTAGAGCCCGAGAGCCACAACTACTGAGCCTGCGTGCCACAACTACTGAAGCCTGTGCGCCTAGAGCCTGTGCTCCACAACAAGAGAAGCCACTGCAATGAGAAGCCCGAGCACTGCAATGAAGAGTAGCCCCCGCTCGCTGCAACTAGAGAAAGCCCACGAGCAGCCAAAAATTTTTTAAAAAAAGGATGAACCTCTCCAAGCCTGCACATTTAAAGTATATTGTTGGTCTTCTTAAATGTTGAAGATAAAACAGGAAGAATCTGAGAACTCAATGAGGACCCAAGTGTGTTTAAGACACTCTTTCCACTTTTTGAAGACACTGCTAGCCGCACCCTTGTCTCCCTCTCATTCTGTCCTGTGGCTCTAAGTCCACAAGCATCACAGTTAATTTGGGGCTATTCGTGAAGTCCCATCCAGACCAGTCCCCCCGTCCAGCTTCACAGGCAGGCTGATCCTCAGCACTGGTGCCGTTCGTTGCCCTGTTGTTTTCTCCTTGGCTTTCCAGAAGACACCCACCCCACCCCAGCCCATCACCTCCTTCCTCCTCCTGGGGTATTTTACCTTGAAATCAGGAATCGTGAATTTGGTGTTATAAGACAGGTTTGACTTGGAGGTTACTGTATTCATCCTCTCCAGCGCTTGTAAATTTTCCTTATCTCCAGGGGCAGAAATTAACCAAAACTCGGACATGTTTCCAGTCTTCTTTTATCCAGTTACTGACCAGAACCACAGCAACATACACAGACAGAAACAGGAGAGAAGTGTCAAATATCTCTACCTGTTCACCATGCCCTTCCCTCAGAATTAATCCTCTCCACTCTTCCCATTTCTCGTTCCTTCGCCCTTTGACCTTCCAGTTCAGATTCTACAGTTCCAAGGACAGCCATCTGCCCAAAGCTTATCTCCACTTGGAAAGCCCTCAGGTCTTCGTAAAGACTCCCAAGGACCCTCCTCCCCAGGGTGGTTCTGACTGGTTTTGAGGAGAGAAGGAGGAGGGGAGTGTGACTGCTGTCCCTCCTACTTCAGCGAAAAACCCATTCCTGGCATCATAAAATGGGGGCCAGTAAGCTGGACTTGGGCACCTTCTGGACTGTTTCTCTCCCTTCCAGGCTGCATCTCCAGGGATGTAGGATTGGGGGGTTAGAGGGATGGTGAGGCAGGAACCAGACAAGGAGGCACTTCCACAATGGGCAGGTCGGGCAAAGCCAGATCTTAACTGACCAACCTTGAGATTGGAGCTAGCTTTACAACGACTTCAGAAGAACCCCTTTCTTTATAAAATAAGGAGGGGAGAGGGAAGGTAAGGGGGCTATTAGAGTCGTTTTTCCACAAGACTAGGTGTCTATTCTGCAGAGGTGGGTAACGCGCTGGGTCCGGCTGGGACTTTCTGTCCAGCTTCTAAAGTCGATTAGCCATGCTTATTCAAACGTGTACACACCCACACCTCTCTCCCCTCGGCCTGTTTCTCCCTTCCATCGCTTCCCAAAACGTCTCCGGGTGGCTACGAAAAAACCAGGATAATAGCCAGAGACCCAGCGTGCAAGCTCTCCTTGTTGACCCCCGTCTCACGCCACTCCAAGGCAATCTTAGTCCCTCCTAACCCTGCGCACGCCGAACGCAGTTCCTTTTGCACTCGACCGCTGACGGCCTGGGGACAAACTGGCCCTGCGCAGAACCTGGGGAGATGCCACCTGCCCGGCCCCCGGGAGGGCGCAGCAGAGACGCCGGTTCCCCGGTTCCCACGGAGAAGGCTCGGCCCTGGACGGCGCCCCTGGGCCGAGGCGAAGCGGGGACCAAAGCGACGCGGGCGGCTCGAGCTGGGCCCCCGGTTGCGACGCGCGACCTCTCCCCACGCCGCCTCGGGCCCCCGACCCGCCGCGCGTCCTTACCGGGAGCCCGCGGGCCTCGCGGGCTGGGGGCGGGCTGGCGCGGGCCCGGAGCGCACGGCCGGCTCCCGGGAGGCAGCGGCTTCTGCGCGACGCCCCGCCCCGAGCTTTTATCCGAGCCGGAGGCGGCCGCCCCGCTGGACATTTGCATACCGGGCCGCCCGCCTCCAGCCGCCGCCGGGCAGGGGGCGCCCGCCGGGCCCCTTCGGCCGCTGTGCCACGCGAGAGGCAGGCGGATCCAGCCCTTCGCGACTTGGCCAAGATCCCCGAGCCCCGACCGGCTGGGCTGGGTCCCGGCGGGATTCTGGGGAGCATCGGACGGGGCCCCCAACCCCACGACGGAGCAGAGCGGACGACCGAGAGAAGCGGGGGAGGCGAAGCACTCGGCACCCGGACACCGCCGCCTCGAGTCTCTCCACCTCCACCCCATCCCCAGCCAGTGACAGGGAACAGGGTCTCAAGGGGAATCACCGAGAGACAGAACTGACCTGTGGAAAGTGACGCAACAGGTTCACATATGTTTTGGAACACACACCTGGGCAGAGGAATTATCTTCCTGTTGACGTGGGCGTGAGCTTGTCCTTGGTTGCCAAGGAAACTCTCCACTGCAGGATACGCCCACCTCACCTTACCCTCTTCCTAATCACCTTGACTTACTATCTGGCACCACGGTGTGAGTTTATGATCCGTGCTGTTTGGAAGAGAGGGAAACCCCAGAAATTAACATGTGAGTGTTAAAAAAAAAAAAGATACCTCTAAGAATTCATTTTCTCTGGAGTCAAGGAGGAAACTTTAGTGCATCCTTCTCCGTGGATGGTATTTTCAGTGATTTCTGGGAAAGATTAAAATCTCAGAATTATTCTTTAGGGGGCAGGGGGTGTTGAAGAAGTTTTGGTTGCTACCCTGAGAATGGGGTCCCCCTTACTGTATGAAACTAGCCAGATGGGCAACCTATTATCAGGAATGCTTTTAGATCTTTGGAAAGAGGTGTAAGGTGCCCTGTGCTGGGATGGGAGGCCCCAGATGCAGGACAGAAAGGTGACTTTTAAGGTCACAGCAGGATCGCTCTGCAATCCTACTGTGGATTTGGGATTGGCAGATTGGAACTCCCTGCACCTGCGCTCTGCCTCATCACGATTGGGACACTCAAGTGCATTAGTCAGTCCTTGCAATATCTTCCTGAGGGAGGGCACCTGAAACTGAGGGATGAGGAAATCCAGTGTGTGCAGGAAGGCTAAGTGGCAATTCCAGGGAAGTAGCGGCCCGGTCAGACATTGACGTGGGGTCTCCAATTTTGGACTTCATCTGGAAATGCCATTCTTTCCAGCCAGGGAAAACAGGATCCTAGAGCTGGGAGCAGACCTCTTTTATGAACAAGAGTGGCGATGCCCACAGATGTTGCTTGAATTGTCAGGTGTCACGCAACTGATAAATGGCAGAGCTATGAGTGGAACTCAGGCCTCTGATCCAAATCCTGTGTCCTTCCCACTGCTCCCAGCAAGCCTGCAGGCCTGGGTCCTAACTCTAAGAACCTGTGCTTTCCAT
Source organism: Balaenoptera physalus (assembly GCF_965194825.1). Classification (NCBI taxonomy): domain Eukaryota; kingdom Metazoa; phylum Chordata; class Mammalia; order Artiodactyla; family Balaenopteridae; genus Balaenoptera; species Balaenoptera physalus. The sequence goes on from NC_138894.1 coordinate 90,566,976, forward strand.
TTCAGTCCACGTTTTTCTAGCCTTCCTTGTTCAGAAACCTGGCTTCCCAGAGACTGGGCAACACGTTTAGAAGCGTCCCCAACTTTGCTTATGAAACCTCTTCTTTCTATAAATATGGTTTCCTCTTACAAGCATTTTTCATGAAATAAGACTCCGACACAAAATAACTCCTGGACATCTGATTAAGAAAAGAATAAGAACTGTAGTGTTCCTTGTCTTACTTAAAAATCTACAGTCTTTCTGGTCTTTCACCTCTTAAGTTTCTTCTTAAGTATTGGAATTTACAATAGCTCATATCTACCGCTTTAGGGGTCGATATCAGCTATCCTACCCTTAAGTCTGCTTGACTTTTTTTCAAATAACCTCTTTTTTTCCCACTTATAAGTAATTCTATGCATCTTATAAAAATTTGCAGAACATAGAAGAGTATAAAGAAGAAAGTAAAAATCACCTGTACTTCCACGATCTGAAAATAACCACTGTTAACATTCAAATTGCCTTTGTTATTTTTTAATGTATATTCATATGTACAAATATGGACTTCTGGCATGACTGAGATTACATGCTATACATAAAGTTTGGCATCCTGCTATGGATTGCTTTTTTTTTTTTTTTTTTGGCTGCATTGGGTCTTTGTTGCTGCGCGCGGGCTTTCTCTAGTTGCGGCAAGCGGGGGCTACTCTTCATTGCAGTGCGCGGGCTTCTCATTAAGGTGGCTTCTCTTGTTACGGAGCACGGGCTCTAGGCGCATGGGCTTCAGTAGTTGTGGCATGCGGGCTCAGTAGTTGTGGCTCGCAGGCTCTAGAGCGCAGGCTCAGTAGCTGTGGCGCACGGGCTTAGCTGCTCTGCGGCATGTGGGATCTTCCCGGACCAAGGCTCGAACCCGTGTCTCTTGCATTGGCAGGCAGATTCTTAACCACTGCACCACCAGGGAAGCCCCTGGATTGCTTTTTAAAGATCAAAAAAAAAAATTATCATTCTATTTTATCAGTAAAGGATAATCCAATGTCATCAGCAATTTACCACAGCTCAGAACTTGAGTCAGATACATTTGATTTCAAAGGCAAATAAAGAGATCTTGTTGGACAACTTACACCTTGAAGAAAAAAAAAGAGAGAGAGGGAGAGACAAAAACAACACTGTCTTGCCCCAGGGCTTTTTGACTTGCAGTTTTCAAAGAGAGTATATGTACTTATCAGTTTTGAACTGATGTGTTATTCTCTTTATTTCCCTATAAAGTGAGACCAATCTTTAAAACAAAGAAAGAGGGAGGCATCAACCAAAAGTTGTGGAGCTCGATCCTTTAGGCTATTAGGAGAATATAAAGCAGCATTCCCACCCCATATAGAACAAAAGCGGTTTCCTTCCATGTATCAGCCTGAAGCAGCATTTAAGGCCCATATTCAGTGTCTCCACCCCTCCCAGAGTCTCTGAAAGCTGCAGCTAAGTTTAAATGCCTTGACCACCACTTATAAAATACCCCCAGGTTATGAAAAAAACGTTCGTTCATGGACACAATCCTGTAAGAACCCAGGTCATAAAGAATGCTATTTCTTCCTGGAAATATAGGCTGAGGAGGAAATGCCATCAGCCCTGAATCATCTCTAGCTTATTATGAATTTGGCTTCAGCTAGATATTCCAGAAATATTTGTGCCGCCGGCACTGGCTGTGCACTGAGCCAGCTGAAGTCTGTGCAAGATGGGACAGTCCCATCAGGTTTGGGAAGCAGAAGGACGAGGCTGGCCTAGTTGGTCTGTTGTCCACCGGCCTCTCCCAGGTGGTACCCTTTCAGACCTCTTCACTACTTCATGGAGACAGCCCTTTCCAAAGATGCTGTCCCCAAATTAGCGCAGACACATAATTCCACCTACGATCAGCTCAGGTGGATTTTTCTAGGCTTTGCTGAGAAGGACCCAAGGAAGTTTTTCTGGAGGGACAGGTCTCTAGTAGAGAGAAATGTAAGCCGAATTGTCCCTTGAGTGTCCACCTGGTGTTGTAGAAACAGATTAGGCTTTAGAATCAGATAATCGGATTAGCTGCTTAACCTTGCTGAGCTGCAGGGTTCCTATCTGAAAAAAGGAGGGCAATTATGCTCAACTTTCAGGCCTGTTCTGAGGATAAGAGAGAATAGCATCTGAGGCACCAAAGTCAGAGCCTGGGAACCAGCTGTGCTCAGTAAAGGTTCCTTTCCCCTCTCACTCCCTCTCCTTTCTTAGACGGTCTTTATGGTTTTACACTTTACGTTTGGTACATTATTATAATCCCTTGTTATCGCCCGGTATCTTTCTCCAAGGGTCCAAAGTACTTTGATCTACATTTTGTCATCTGGCCAATACCCTTGTGATTTAAGGACAGTGTCCTGATGGTGTTCATTTTTTTCTTGGAGAAAATAAGACGGAGGAATTCTCATGATTCATTTGCTCAAGTGCATAGAGATAAGGAGAAGGCTTCTCTGTTCATTTCATTTAACAAGTTTTTTTGTTTGTTTTTGGGTTTTTTTGTTTGTTTTCTTTTGGTTTTTTTTTTTTTTTTTTCCAGTATCTTCCAGCCTCTGGAGTTTGCAAAAATAAATCAGAGTTTTCAGACTTGTGGTAGAGCAAAGCAAATATGGTTAACAGAATTATGAGCAGTCCCAACTCACGAAGGTTTGAATATAAAACACTGAGCAGGATGTGATACACGCATAAAAATTAGATATAAACATTCAGGAAATGCCATGATCCTCATTTCACAGATGCGGAAACAAGCCCATTAAGTGAGCTGATTGAGAGCACAGTTAATGGTAGGCCTCAGATTTGAACTTCATTCTTCTCAATATTGCACAACAATATCTAAACTACTGCTCTACTACCTGGTCCAAAGAACCAGCTACTGGCACACTACGTGGAGTTAAATTCCTGGCTTTCCCACTCATCAGCCAAGTGAACTTGCAGTTACTTGGGTTCAGAGGGCTGTAAAATGGGGATAATAATAGTTCCTGTTTAATAAGGTTTTTCTGGGCTTCCCTAGTGGCGCAGTGGTTAAGAATCCACCTGCCAATGCAGGAGACACGGGTTCGATCCCTGGTCCGGGAAGATCCCACATGCCGCGGAGCAACTAAGCCCGTGCGCCACAACTACTGAGCCCGCGCGCCTAGAGCACGTACTCCGCAACAAGAGAAGCCATCGCAATGAGAAGCCCACGCACCGCAATGAAGAGTAGCCCCCACCTGCATCAGCTGGAGAAAGCCTGCGCGCAGCCATGAAGACCCAATGCAGCCAAAAATAAAAAAATAAAGTAAGATTTTTCTGGGGATTAAATGATATGGCACAGCGACCGGTCCCTATTAAGTCATCAGTCAAAGTATGCTCTGAGTATCAGCCACCTTAAAAACTTCACTCTTCTCTGCTTCTTTTTCTCCTTTTGTTTCTCATTTCTAAGTTCCTTTTTCCCCTCCCAGGGTTCTTTTGGAAGATACTGATCCTGCCCAGTTATAAACACGTGACCTGTCTGTCACTCATGCATTCAGCTCTTCAAACATGTCTTTGATGTAGTTAAGCTGGGAAGAAGGAGAGGGCAGCAAGTGCTTGGCGAGGAGTCTCCAGCAAAGAGAACCCATAGGCGCTTCGAGCTCTGCTTTGGAGTTGAGAGGATCTGACCTCAAGTCTCAAGTTCTGTCGTGTATCAGCTGTGCCCTTTCCAAATACAAGCTCCCATAGTCCAGTTTCCTCACCAATAAAATGGGGAAGTCAAGGTCTTGTTAGAGAATTACAATAAAAGTGGAATGAGATAAGGCATGCAAGATGTCCAAACGTGCCTGATGCTCGCTCGTACTCGTCTTTTCACCCTAGATTATAGCCTCCGGGAAGGCAGGGACCACACCTACTTCATTCACTGTCAAGTTCTTAGTGCTGAATAGATGTGAATACTTTTTGGATCACCTGAAGCAAGGAACCTAAAAGCTGGAGACTGCCTGGCAGATCCCGGGAAGCTGAGTGAGAATTCTTTCGCTCTTCTAGACCTATTCTGTTTTAGAAGTTTTAAGCAGTTTCAAAAGGTCATGAAGATATAAGACTGTATGTAAGGATTGGCTATGTATGTTAAATGTGTGTGACACCCATGGTCATTCAATTATGTTTATAGGGCTGAAAATTGGAGACAATATCTATGCCGGACAAAAGGGATTGGACAAGTTACTAATGGTATAATCATGCTGTTGTTAAAAATGTTTTAGAGGAATATTAAATGACGTATGAAATAATCATAAAATTTTAAGTGGAAAATCCAAAATTAAGGTACCAGTGTTGTAAGAAATCATGTATAAATAGAATAAGTACATAGTATATATCTATTTTAAAAGGGAACACAAATACATCAAGAAGTTGCTGGAAAGTGGGATTACAGATGTTCTCTTTTCCTTTGACCTTTACAGTTTCAGCTTTTTCATAATACAAGTGACTCTTAAAGTAAAAACAAAATACCTAATAATATTAAAATTGACAACCATCCAGAGAACCAGATGCCAATTACTAAAGAGCAATAATGTCTCTACATTTTCCACATCCTATTCCTGGCTCTGAAATCTTCCATTCTGTCACTGCTTCTACCCAACTCTTTTTTTTTTTTCTTAATTTATGTATTTATTTGGCAGCACCGAGTCTTAGTTGCAGCATGCAGGATCTTTAGTTGTGGCATGTGGGTTCTAGTTCCCTGACCAGGGATCAAACCCCGCCCCCAGCATTGGGAGTGCGAAGTCTTAACCACTGACCACCAGGGAAGTCCTGCTTCTGCCCAACTCTTAAGCTCAAAAAGAGAGACTGCTTTCTTTTTCTTTGTTTCTTTCTCCTTGACCTAATATTCACTTCTGCATCTGAATATTCCCATCCTTTGTTCTTGGAAATGCAGAACTTTATTGATATTTTGCTCCAGGAGGCCAAGTGTTTAAAGCAAAGTTATAGAACTTTTTATCAGCTACATAGTCGTGTTTGAAATTATTCAAACTTGCATTATGATTAGTTATTTATTTGTCTCCTTACTGCTAAATTTTAAGTGCCTTGAATTACCTTTACCTGCCTGGATTAATTTTTTGTCTTCCGCCTCTTCAAGGGACCTAGATCAGGCCTGGCATATAGCAAACATTCAAAGGTTTAGATATTGAATTAAGCAAATATTTGTTGCAACCAAAAAGGGCTCTTCTAGCTTTATTACAACCTGTACAACCTTTTAAAAACATGAAGTAGAATGTTTTCTTGTGTTCTATACCACTTTTCCGTCCTTCTTTTAAGTAGCTGCCTAATAACCCATCCAAAGTATGCCCTACGCGTTCTACCTCCAAAATGTATCTTGAAGAACCTACTGTATAGCACAGGGAACTCTACTCATACTCTATAGTGGGCTATATGAGAAAATAATCTAAAAAAAGAATGGATATATGTATATGTATAACTGATGCACTTTGCTGTACACCTGAAACTAACACAACATTGTAATTCAATTATACTCCAATAAAAGTTTTAAAAATAAATAAATTAAAGAAAAAACAAACAAAATGTATCTTGGGGGCTTCCCTGGTGGCGCAGTGGTTAAGAATCCACCTCCCAATGCAGTGGACACGGGTTCGAGCCCTGGTCTGGGAAGATCCCACATGCCGCAGAGCAACTAAGCCCGTGCGCCACAACTACTGAGCCTGCGCTCTAGAGCCTGCGAGCCACAACTACTGAGCCCGTGTGCCACAACTACTGAAGCCCGCGTGCCTAGAGCCCGTGCTCCGCAGCAGGAGAAGCCACTGCAATGAGAAGCCCGCGCACCACAACGAAGACTAGCCCCCGCTCACCGCAACGAGAGAAAAGCCCGCATGCAAAAATAAATAAATAAATAATGTATCTTGAATCTGCCCACTTTTTCTTCTTTCTTTTGACTCTTCTAGGTCATTATCACATTTACTTCCATCTCCTGTAGTGGGTGGAATAGTATTCTCCCCGCCTCCCCACACCCCCAGTCTCAGAAAGGACCTTATTTGGAAAAAGGGTCTTTGCAGATGTAATTAGTTAAGGATATCCAGATGACATCCTAGTGGATGTATTAGAAGAGGAGAAGACACAGGGACACATGAGGAAGAAGACCACGTGGAGACAGGCAGAGATTGGACTGATGCAGCTGCAAGTCAGGGGACGCCCAGGACTGCTGGGAGCCCCCAGAAGCTAGGAAGGGGCAAGGAAGGATTCCTCGCTAGAGCCTTCGGAGTGAGCATGGCCCTGCTGGTACCTGGATTTCGAGCTTCTAGGCTCCAGAGCTGTGAAAAGAACACATCTCTTGCTGAAGCCTCCCAGTTTGTGGTACTTGGCTAAGGCAGCCCTAGGAAACTAATACGTCTGCCTACAACCCAGAGTGGTAGTTTGCAACACATATCAGATCAGCTCACTCATCTGCTTAAAATCCTCCAGTCATTTCCCTTTGCTCTTAAATAAACCCCAAAGCCCCCATCGTGGCCTACAGATTGGTCCTAACTTCAGTTGGTTTAGACATACCACCCACCACCTCGCTTTTTATAGTGACCTATGGACCCCAAGCCACTCCCTCTCATTCCTCAAAGATTTTAGTTCCTCACTCACTGTCACTCCATCTCTACTCATGTCTTTTTTTTTTAATTGAAGTATAGTTGATTTACAGTATTGTGTTAGTTTCAGGTATACAGCACAGCAATTCAGTTATATATATATATATGTATATATGTATGTATATATATATATTCTTCTTCAGATTCTTTCCCTTTATAGGTTATTACAAAATATTGAGTATAGTTCCATGTGCTATACAGTAGGTCCTTGGTCCTATTCATGTCTTAATGCTTGGTGACGGCACCATATACCAAAATGATTCTGGCCACCCCGTGGTCTCTCATTTCCTTGAACCCTTCTTCTTTTCTTTTTTGAAAATATTTATTTATTTATTTGGCTGCACCAGGTCTTAGTTGCGGGACGCGAGATCTTTGTTGCCATGTGCGGGATCTAGTTCCCTGACCAGGAATCGAACCCGGGCCCCCTGCATTGGTAGCGCAGAGTCTTACCCACTGGATCACCAGGGACGTCCCAAACTCTCCTTCTTCAGTGATGGTGTCCATCTGCCCTTTACTCCATGGTCTTACCTGGACTCTACCATTACCACCGACTGCGACCCCTCACTGGTCCCAATGCCCTGCATCCCACCCTCTGACCACCGTAAGGGTAAATAACAAAAAGATTGAACTTTCCCTGTTGCCCAAAGAGAAAGACATCTTTCCCTCCCTCCTTTTCCTTCCTTTTATTAGATCATTTGCCGGAGAAAAGAATATTTTTAAACCCTACATCTGTCCCTTTGATATGTATATAAATCTTCTAAAAAGTTCTGGTCAACATTACAACCCAGAGATGTTCTTCTTAAAGGCCTAGGAGCCACCTCTTTGAAATGTAAACATCAAGGAAGATACCTTCCTGTTACTGCTTGTCATAGAAATTTGAGAAGTTTTCTTTTTCCTCCAGATAAAGGCAGGTAACTAACACAGGTACCTACCCCATTTACCAGGTGAATTATTTTTGCCCCAACACGGACCACTCCCATTTTTCCTCCTCATTTCCCTAGTACCCACTGGGACCAAAATCCATCGACCCTGCCATTGTCTATCTGTCTGTCACACCGTCATGCCCTCACTTCCCTCCTTAAACTTCATGGCCCATCATTTTGTCTACTTCCTTGCCCCTCCCTTCAGCCCTCTTGTCCTTTACTTGCTTGGTTTTACTTGATGGTCAAAAATCCAACCCTCCACCTGCCTCACCTGGGTCACGCACCCACTGGCTGGAGGAAAACATAAGACTATACTGATTGGTCTTGAAGGAAACTAGAATATCTCACCCCAAAATAGGCCACTTTGGCATATCGATTATTTTGAGTTAAAGGCACTCAAGAAACATCAGGGGCAAGGAGGACATTGACCCTGTGTTTCTTGCTAAAAGCAGGAGATAAAGCTCCCACGTGTCTGCCCTGTCCTGGGGGGGAAGGAAGACATTCTTATCACCAGAGGCGGGAGACTGGAAGCCGAGAAATCTGTACCAACAACCTTATTAAACTAACCTTTATCTTCCTAGTTACTTCTTCACCACTTACCACCCCTCGTCCAAACCCCTTTGTCTTGTCAATTTGTCACAAATTCATTGTGTCTTTGTCTGAAAGATATAAAAGCTTCCTGCTCTGGTCAAAAAAATTATATGCTCTTCTGTTAATTTGTTCTGTGTCAGTTTAATTCCTAGGACCGGCCAGAGACCCAGATAGGGTGGAGGAGAGTTTTTCCTCCCCTGCAATTCTACTTTAAATTTATGACCAGGAACCTAAGTTGAGCCCTTGGTAGAGTCCAGTACTTTATGTTATTTCCCCAGTTCATTCTCTCTCCCACTCTCCCAGACAAGTATTTTAAACTCTCTTCTCTCCTGTATGTCTATTTCCTCTTATGCCATCTCTACCCTCAGCAGAGGACTTTGTTAATTCTCTAAGAAAACTAAAACAATCCAAAGAAAACCACCACAAGCCCCCATCATCATATACAAAAAATAACTCGAAATGGGTCATAGACTTAAATGAAAGAGCTGAAACTATAACATTCTTAGAAGAAAACAAAGGAGTAAAGCTTTGTGATTGAGTTGGGAAAAAATCCATTTCTTAGATATGATACCAAAATCGCAAACAACAAAAGAAAAATAAATTGAACTTCATCAAAACAAAACCTTTTGCATTTCAAAGGACATCATCAAGAAGGTGAAAAGACAACTCACAGAATGGGAGGAAAATATTTGCAAATCGTATATCTGATAAGGGACTTGTATCCAGAATTTATAAAGAACACTTACTACTCAGTGATAAAAAGAGAAATAACCTAATTAAAAAATGAGCAACGGATCCGAACAGACATTCTCCAAAGAAGATATACAGATGACCAATAAGTATATGAAAAGGTTCTCAATATCATTAGTCATTAGAGAAATACAAATAAAAGCCACAATGAGATGCCACTTCACACTCACCAAGATAGCTATAATTTTAAAAAGGACAAGTGTTGATGAGGATGTAGACAAGTTGGAACCCTCATACATTGTTGGTGGGAATAGAAAACGGTGCAGCCACTTTGGAAAACAGTTCGGCAATTTCTTTCTTTCTTTCTTATCTTTATTTATTTATTTATTTATTCATTCATTCATTTATTTATTCATTCATTTATTTATTTATTTATGGCTGCTTTGGGTCTTTGTTGCTGCATATGGGCTTTCTTTAGTTGCGGTGAGCGGGGGCTACTCTTCATTGTGGTGCGCAGGCTTCTCATTGCGGTGGCTTCTCTTGTTGCGGAGCACGGGCTCTAGGCACGTGGGCTTCAGTAGTTGTGGTGCGTGGGCTTCAATAGTTGCGGCACACGGGCTTAGTTGCTCCGTGGCATGTGGGATCTTCCTGGACCAGGGCTCAAACCTGTGTCCCCTGCATTGGCAGGTGGATTCTTAACCTTTGTGCCACCAGGGAAGCCCCGGCAATTTCTTAAATGTTAAACAGAGTTCCCAGGTGACCCAGCAATTCCACACCCAGGTATATACTGAAGAAATTAAAACTATATACACAAAAACTTGGACACAAATGTGAATAACAACATTATTCATAATAGCCAAAATGTGGAAACAACCCAAATGTCCTTCAGCTGATGAGTAGATAAATAAAATGAGGCATAGCCACACAATGGAATATTATTTGGCAATGAAAAGGAGTGGGGGGAGTTCCTTGGTGGTCTAGTGGTTAAGATTCTGGGCTTTCACTGCCATGGCCTGGGTTCAATCCCGGGTCAGGGAACTGAGATCCCACAAGCCACCCAGCACTGCCAAAAAAAAAAAACCCTAAACAAACAAACAAAAAGAAGTGGGGCAGTGACGCATGCTTCAATATGATGAACCTTGAAAACATTGAAGCCAGTCACTGAAGACCATATATTATATGATTCACCTTATGTGAAATATCCAAAACAGGCCAATCCATGGAGGCAGAAAGCAGATTAGTAGTTTCCTAGTGTTTGAGAGAGAGCAGGGAATGAGGAAGAATTGGAGGAAAATAGAAAGTGGTTACTAGCGGGTATGGAGTTTCTTTGAGGGATGATGAAAATGTAAAATTGATTGTGGTGATGATCGCACAACTCTATGAATACACTACAAAACGGGGAATTGTAATTTAATGAGTGAATTGTATGGTATGTGAATTATTTCTCAATAAAGTTGTTAAAAAATAGAAATCAACCACAAATACCATTTACCAAAAAGGTAACCGAAAACAAACAAGGCCGCTCAAGCATGACCTGCTGGTGAAATCTTTCCAGATCCTTGTTTGGATTCCCACGGCCTGACAACTCCCAACTCTGTCTCACGGCTTTCAGCGTGGGAGTCTGCAGTCCATCTGTCCTCGTCGCTGGGCTGGGGCTACTGGAGGCCAAGGGTCATACTTCACGCTTCTCTGCGTCACCACGTGCCCGGCACAAGGAAGGCTGCCGGTAAATGTTTGTTTAATGAGTGAATTCTCATAATCATCTTGATAAATATTGTGACATTTAATAAATATGTCAATTAGATATTTAATTGTTTGATAAATGTTCATAGCCATGAACCTTTGATTCATCAACATCTGATAAACATTGTTGAGTCTGTGGTTCTGAGAACCGTGCTGTACTTAATAACTTCAGAGGTCAAGTGTGTCAGATTCTCCGAATACTTGACCTCTATTTTGATCTCAGCACTGGGCAGCCAGCGTTTTAGGGAGCGAGCCACTGGGTAGGTGGCTGGAGTGGCCGGGCTTTGCCCTGAATCCACCAGCCCAGCTGCCCATCCCCTCTCTGATGCTCAGCCTGCAGCCGGCTCTGGAGGTGATCCAGGCCCTCTAGGCCCTGCCTCTGAATCACCTCTGGGCCCCTGTTGCAGACATAGTGTCCCACACGGACGCGGTCCTCAGGAAGGCTTGCTCTGTGGGCTATCCTACCTGAACTGGTCCTAGAGACCTGCGCTTAGCCAGCGGGCCAGCAGGAAGAAGTTTGCAGGCAGAGACAGGAGAGCACAGGTGACAGTGGTGGAGGAAGTGGCCGATCCTGTCCTCCTTGTCCTTTCATTCCACTGAGAGCCTGAGGCCAGCCGAGGGGAAAGCCCACGCCCCTTGGAGGACAGCGTAGGTGGTTCCCTGGCTGCAGATGAGGCTCCTGCCCAGCATTTTCTTAAAGAGCCTTTAAAATTCCCAGTTAGAACTGCTGGTAGCCCCTGTGAAAACGTATACTGATCTGTACTACATCCTTCTCTCTCTGTGGATATATTTGGCGAGAGTGACGCAATGATGGTACCCATTTGGAAAAGGAGCGCTGCAACCCTAGGGAATTTTGACTAAGAGTGTTTAAAGGAACAATGGTTCTCAACACACATGACTGCCACGAGGAGCAGCACGAATTTTCAGCAAGTCTCTGCTTTCTGGAAGCCTGCTGACATACTAAGCAGGGCGTTCCAGGTGTCAGTGAACTCGGGGGTGAAATCTCTCGGCAGAGCGCTGTGGGTCCAGGTTGGGGGTGACCCTGAGCCGTGTGTCTGTGAGTTCGGGAGGCCCTTGGGGACCCTCATTTCTTTGACCAGCTCATCCATCACACGTGAGCACTTCCTGCTTTTCTGTGCCCTGCTCTCCTCACTCCGGTTCCCCCCAGGATGCTCTGAGTCCTCCCCCGATCTCAGAGCCTCCGGGCTCCCTGGAGGCATCATCGGGGCAAACACACTTGCTGTATGTCAACCTTCCTCCTTCCTGCTGAGCCCTCCCCCGAGGACATCCATGGGGAGACCGATGCTGCCAGACCAGATGCCTCCGTGTCCGTGAAGACGCCCCTCCTGCCAAGGGTCCAGCAGACCACCGCACTCTCCCCCTCCTAGGAAGGGACCTGCGTGCATGGTGGTAGGTCCTTGGAGATGACAAGGTCCGTCAGGGAGAGACCCCTGTCTGCCTGGTTCCCTGTGAGGGAAATCAACAATGAGTATTTCCTGAATGAATGAATGAATGGATGGATGGATGGATGGATGGATGAAGATGAATGAGTGAAATGTCATCATCTGGTCCCTCCCCCCTCCTCTGTGAGGCCGGGCATCTGACTTTGGTGCGGTATTTCTCTCCAGCTCGAATGGAATGGTTTGAGTGTCCCTGTGGACAACGTCCATCCCGGCCTCTAAGCTCCTCCACTCCAAGGCCCTTCCCTTTTGTCCTTTCAGCTGCCCACTCCTGTGGCAGCACCCTGCACCTTGTCATCACATGAAACTGCCCCACCTCTGAAAGCTTAAATAGCAATATCCCACTCTCACGCCCAACTCCCACTGCACTGCCCTCAGCGCGCCCACACACGTACATACACACACACACACATGCACACACGCATGCTCTGCCTTCCCCTGCTCTGTCACCTCCTCCCAATCTGGCTTCTTTTCCTGCCGGGCCTGACTGACTGAACTTCCATCTCATCAGCACCTTTGATTCTCTCGTGCCCTACTCTTCCCGTGAATCATCCTCAGCTCATTTCAGCAAAACCCTTGATGCTGAGTCTTCCCCACCTGCATCTGGGCAGCTCAGCAGTGCCAGAGAGGCCCCACTGAGCTGCCCAGCACCGCTCTTGCCCTCCTTTCCCAGCTGTCCCTTCCCTTTGGTCACTCACCCGTTCATGCTTTCAGCGAATACGCTTTGATCTCCAACCACGGGCCAGGACTGTTCAAGGTTCCTGGGGCTGAGTGGTCAAAGCCAGGTCAGGTGCCTGCTCTCAGAGACCTCCTCTGCTGCTGGGGGGACACGGTAAATAGATAAATGACCGTCACGGTGATTCAGCGGGGTCAGCCTCACTGTTCTGCTGCAGTTACTACCTGGGGCTTTGCAGCCTTCATTCTGAAGGTGACCTTGCCCCCTACTTCAAGAAAAGTGATACCCTCGGATGTCATATCATTTCTAATTCTGCCAATCTATGAATTTACCACCCTATGTACCTCTCACCCTGCAGCTGCCTTGTTCTTCTTGTTTAGAGAACGCGACAGGTCCTCCTGTTCGAGGCCAGTGTCCCCCACCCCCGTGCTCATCCCCGAAGCCCCCCTCTACTTGCCCCATCACTTATCTCCTGGCTATCCTTCATCGTCACACCGTCATTCCACGATCCTTCCCCTCAGCATGCAAACAAGCTCAATCGTCTTCTTTGTTTTTAAATTTTTTAAAATTTTGTCCCTGCCAAGCGGCTTGCGGGATCTTAGTTCCCTGACCAGGAATTAAACTGGGCCACCACAGTGAAAGCACTGAGTCCTAACCACTGGACCGCCAGGGACCTCCCTCAATCATCTTCTGTCTTTAAACCGCCCTCCTTGGGCCCTGAGCCCCACTCCACACACCCCGCCTCCCCAATCTCTCTCCTTCCTTCTAAACTTCCAGCACTGTGTTCACATCCTGACTGCCAGGCACACCCAAGTTCCCCTGCTGTTGAAGGACCTACTGTGTGCTTGAACTTATGCTCATTGCTGGGGTAACCACGGGAGCCATGACAGGCAAGGCTCCAGCCTCAGGCAGCTTACATTCTGGTGTGGAAAGCAGGTCACATGCAAGTAAACAGGTAAATAAGAATGAGAAATTTACATATTTTTTTAAAGTTCTATGAAGAAGATAAAAAGGGGTAGTGAGACTGAGAGTAACGGGGAAAACCCACTTCAAATAGGGTGTTCTCCCTGGAGAAAGGACAGGGCCTGAAAGTTTCGAATCGCCCAGATTCGTGAGGGGTGGGGACAGGAAGAGCCACGCCTGGTGGGAGGAGACCCCCGGCTCTGCTGGGGACGGTGTGTGTAGGTGGGAGCCATTCCCACCTCAAGCCGCTACCATCTGTCCTCGCCGCTTCCTCGAAAACAATCCTCCCTCCATTCTTAAGCCCAGGGAACAGGCGCAGTCACGTTTGTTAGTGCTCCCTGCTCCAGGTAACCTCGTTTAACGCTCTCCTCTGGAATCACCCCTTGCTGGGACTTGCACGAGTCCATCCTCTCCTGTGGTCACTCATTTCCTGACTCTTTCCTGCGTGCCCTTTCTCTGACCTCCCTTTATTTTTGTTGTCCCCAAAACTCCATTCTTTGCCCGCTCCTTTCTCTCCCTACACCGGAGGTTTATGACTTTTGGGGATCACAGATCCCTTTGATTCTCTGTTGATCTCTCCTCCTAGAAAAAATAACTGCACATTACACAATACATAGGATTCTTTTCATATGATATTATCAAGGAGTTTTTGGGCCCCTCTAGACTCTCGGACTCCAGATCTAGAAGCCTTATCTATACTCTTTCCCAGAGAGATTTTATCCATTCCCGCAGGACTATCTATTCTTTATAATTTTAAACATTGAAGTGTAGTGGAAAGTGAGGGCTGAATAGGCAGAACACAGAAGATTTTTAGGATAGAGAAACTACTTTGTATAATACTATTATAATGATGGATACATGTCATTATACATTTTGTCCAAACCCACAGAATACCAAGAATGAACACCAAGGATGAAACCTAATGTAAACTACAAACTAGGTGGTAATGATGTGTCAATGTAGGTTCACGGATTGTAACAAATATAACACTCTGGTGGGGGACTTGATAATGGGGGCGGCTGTGCACGTGGGAATTCTGTACTTTCCGTTCAGTGTGGTCGTGAACGTAAAACTGCTCTAAAAATTAATGTCTATTATTTTAAAAGAGGAACTATAATGTATACAGAAAAGAGAACAAATTACAGGTATACAGCTCGATGAATCACAGGTGGGAACACCCATGGAGCCATGACCCAAGTCAAGAAGTAGAGCATTAGTTTAAAAAAAAAAAGAAAGAAAAGAAAAAAGAGTATTAGTAATGCACCAGAAGCCCCCTTTGCCCTCTGCCATTTGGTATTTCCTCGCACTCTCCAAAGGAAACTACCAGCCCGAGCTCTAATGCCATTGAGTAGTTTTGCCTGTTATAAATAGAATCATACACTATCTACTCTTCCGTGTCTGGCTTCTTGATGCCTGCGTTACGCTTGTGAGGTTCGATGTTCTTGGGTGTAACGATGATTTGTTCATTTTAATTGGTGTGTGATATTCACTGCCAGGTGTACCATGGTGTATTTTGGTGGACTTCTCTTTCAAGTTTGGGGCTTTTAGGAATCATGCCGCTGTGAACATTCTTGTACATGTCTTTCGGTGAACACGTTGTACGTACTCCTGTTGAATATATATCTGGGAGTGAAATTGTTGGGTCCTGGAGTTTACATATATTTAACTTATGTAGATAATTCTAGTTTTCCAAAGTGATTGCATGCAGTAAGCCAAACACCCCACCAGCAATGTGTTAAAGTTCCTGTCATTCCACATCCTCATCAATACTTGGTGTTGTCAGAATTTAAAATTTTAGCCGTCCAGATGCGTGTGTAATGACAGCTCATTGTGGTTTTAACTCACATTTCCCTGATGACTAATTATGTAGAGGACACTTTCATGTGTTTGTTGGTCATTAATATACTCATATATTTTGTATTGGGTTGTTGTTTTTTCACTGTTGAGTTGTAGGAGTTCTTTATACATCCTGGATACCAGGCCACTGTCTGATATACGTTTTGCGAATATTTTCTACCAGCCTGAATCTTGCTTATTCATCTTCTTAACTGTCTTTTTTTTTAAAATTAATTAATTAATTTATTTATTTTTGGCTGCATTGGGTCTTTGTTGCTGCACGCGGGTTTTCTCTAGTTGCGGTGAGCAGGGGCTACTCTTCGTTGCATGTGTAGGCTTCTCATTGTGGTGGCTTCTCTTGTTGCGGAGCACGGGCTCTAGGTGTGCAGGCTTCAGTAGCTGCGACGTGTGGGCTCAGTAGTTGCTCTGCGGCATGTGGGATCTTCCCGGACCAGGGCTTGAACCCATTTCCCCGGGGTTGGCAGGCAGATTCCTAATCACTGTGCCAGCAGGGAAGTCCCTTAACTGTGTCTTCTGATGATCAGAAATTTCTAATTTTGATGTCTAACTTATCAATTTTCTTTTATGATTATGGATTTTTGTGACCTAAAAAACCTTTGCTTATCTCCCAAGTCACAAGATATTCTCCTATGTTTCCTTTTTAAATCTTTATTGTTTTAACTTTGGTGTTTAGGTCTATGATCTATTTTTTTTTTAGCAGTTTTTTTCTTTTTAAATTTTATTTATTTATTTATTTATTTTTGGCTGTGTTGGGTCTTCGTTTCTGTGTGAGGGCTTTCTCTAGTTGCGGCAAGCGGGGGCCACTCTTCATCGCGGTGCGCGGGCCTTTCACTATCGCGGCCTCTCTTGTTGCGGAGCACAGGCTCCAGACGCGCAGGCTCAGTAGTTGTGGCTCACGGGCCTTGTTGCTCCGCGGCATGTGGGATCTTCCCAGACCAGGGCCTGAACCCGTGTGCCCTGCATTGGCAGGCAGACTCTCAACAACTGCGCCACCAGGGAAGCCCTATGATCTATTTTGAATTCATATTTCCTGTATGGCATGAGGTTGAATCCAGGGCCTATGTTTCCCTATATGGATATCCAGTTATTCCAGCACCATTTGTTTTTTATTTTATTTATTTATTGATTTATTTAACATCTTTATTGGAGTATAATTGCTTTACAATGGTGTGTTAGTTTCTGCTGTATAACAAAGTGAATCAGCTATACATATACATATATCCAGCACCATTTGTTGAACAGAATTTCCTCTCCTCATCGGATTGCTTTGGTACCTTTGTTGAAAATCAAATGATTACACACATTAGAATCTATTTCTGGGCTCTCTATTCTTTTCCATGATGTGTTTGTTGATTCTTCCTCCAGAAGCATATTATCTTAATTACTGTAACTTTACAGTAGGCCTTGAAATCACGTAGTGTACCTCCTCTAACTTTGGGGGTTTTTTCAAGTGTTTTGAAAAAACCTTTTGTATTGCTGCACATTTTAGAATCAGCTTGTCAATTTCTACCAAAAAAAAAGAAAAGCCTGCTGAAATTTTGATTGGGATTGCATTGAATCTATAGATTAATGTGGTGAGAATGGACATCTTATTATTTTTTTTAATGTGATTTTTCAGGCTTTATTTATTTATTTATTATTTATTTATTTTGGCCGTGTTGGGTCTTCATTGCTGCACGCAGGCTTTCTCTAGTTGTGGCGAGTGGGGGTCTGCTCTTCGTTGCAGTGTGAGGGCTTCTCATTGCAGTGGCTTCTCTTCCTGCGGAGCACGGGCTCTAGGCGCAAGGGGTTCAGTAGTTATGGCATGCGGGCTCAGTAGTTGTGGCACGCGGGCTCAGTAGTTGTGGCTTGCGGGCTCTAGGGCGCGGGCTCTAGGGCGCAAGCTCAGTAGTTGCGGCATATGGGCTTAGTTGCTCCGCAGCATGTGGGATCTTCCCGGACCAGGGCTCAAACACAAGTCCCCTGCATTGGCAGGTGGATTCTTAACCACTGTGCCACCAGGGAAGCCCGAGAATGACATCTTAATGACAAATCTCATCTTGAATTATTTATGTATCTCCCCATCCTCCCACTTCCCCACCCCACACCAAGACCTGCTCTTGTGTTATCTACTGTCATACCTGACCCTGAAACTGGGAGGCACCCTTAACTTTGCCCTCTCCCTTAGCCCTAACAGTGATCATGAAGGCCTACTGATTTTTCTCCTCTTTGTCCCTAGCGCTTCCATGCTAGTGCAGGCCTTCCTCATTACTCACCCAGATAATTGCAATCTCTGCTTAACTACCTGGACCCTGCAAATGTAGCTCATGCACCAGCCTGAGAGAGACTGCTTTTGCAAATCTGACCCCACTACTCTGGCTTGAAACCCATTAGCTCCAGGATGAGTCCCAGTTGCCTTAACTTGAAATGTACCAGTTCATGATCTGGCTCTTTCTCACCTTTTCAGCTACATTTCCTGATATTCGCTGTCCCTTCCTTTTTCCGAAAGCCTCCCCACCCCCCCAAATGAGTTGGGACCCCTCCTTGATGCATCAGTCTTGCCCTGTACACAGGTCTGGGCACATAACGCAGGTCCCTTGCTCAAAGATTATTAAGAATTTCAAGACGACAACAGCAGAGTTTTAAACCAGGTGCGAGTGAGGGTCTTATGAGCATGGGGCCCTGTGGGATTGCACAGGGCCTTTGCACTTCCCACACTTGTCATTGTCTCTGTTTCTGTGGAGCAGGAAGCCCTAGAACTCTGAAGGACCCAGGCAAGTCATCCATGAAGTGAGCTGCTTTCTTCCAAAATCAATGGCTTTTGTCCTTTGTTATAACCTGGTCACTTCGAATGCCCTCAGAAGGTAGAACATTGACTACTATTACAGTCCAGCTGCTCAGCCCTGAAAACTGAGTCAACAAATGATTATGTTCAGTGAGACCTGCTGTGATCGGGGCATTGAGAGCCCTGATGGAATGAATTTGCTTGTGGTTGTGATGTCAGCCAGTAATCCCACCACATAGGTGGAGGTTGTGATAAACTTTCAAGCACAGACGTCACCGGTTTCTGTGTAGTATAATTAGCCTGTGCTCATTCTCAGTAAGTATCTGTTCTTATTCAAAGGATTCTATACATTCAACTCTCCAAAAGAGCTCCTTCAAATAGACTGGAAATGCACGCCCATGTGTATTTGGTATCATTTATGCAAAGTGTTAGTGTGTGATTGAAGGAGAAAACGTGCAGTGAGGTAGCATCCCACCGTCTGGGGTGAGGTGTGGGGTGTTTATTGCAATCTGGTTTGGGGCCCAGGTCCTAGTGAGGGTCTTCATGGTCAAGTGTAAGAGGGCTTCCAATCTGTCTTACTGCCAACTTCTCTGGCTTGATTTCTCCCACCCTAGAACTCCTTGGCAGTGTGGACTACATCCTATGCAGACTTTTATTCCTAATATGCACAAGGTCTGGCAATAGGTCCAGTAAATGTTTGGCTAATGAATGGAAGATAAAGGGAGAAAAAAAGAGGGAAGGAAACAGAATGGGGATTTCAGCGTTGGATTATATTATCTTGTGGAAGTAAGATAACTTATATTATCCCTACCAACACCACCTAGAGCAGACAAGCAAAGAAAACACAGCTTTACTTAATCTAAGGTTCAGCTTAACTTTGTCCAAAATGTAGATAATAACTCATTCTGGTGCATTTAAGACAGTTAAATGTCCATATTAATAATACTAATGAAAACAATAATAAATTTATATTAATAACATTTATGAAAGTTATTTTCTTAATAACGTGCATATAGCTTTAACCATTTTTTAATTTAGTTATTCATTTATTTATTCAACAGACATTGAGTGCCTATTATGTTATAATAGTGTTATAATACTATAATAGTGTTATAACTAGGGAATAGATTTTCATGATCAAACATTCTATAGCTTATTTCACCATTGGCCATTTGTGGATTTAACATAATAAAAAAGTAAATCTTTTTTTTAATATAAATTAATTTATTTTATTTTATTTATTTTTGGCTGAGTCGGGTCTTCGTTGCTGCGTTCAGGCTTTCTCTAGTTGCGGTGAGCGGGGGCTACTCTTCGTTGCGGTGCGTGGGCTTCTCATTGCGGTGGCTTCTCGTGTTGCGGAGCACGGGCTCTAGGCGTGCGGGCTCAGTAGTTGTGGTGCATGGACTTAGTTGCTCCACAGCATGTGGGATCTTCCCGGACCAGGGCTCGAACCCGTGTCCCCTGCATTGGCAGGTGGTTTCTTAACCACTGCGCCACCAGGGAAGCCCAAAAGTAAACCTTTTTAACAGTAAAACTATTTTTTTTTAACAGTAAAACTATTAACTGTCTATTCCTTTCTCTTTCTTGCTAAAGTCACATAAAATGGACAGAAGGCATAACACAAGGCTGTGTAAAAATACAGGGCAGCACCAATGTGCAAACTGCACATGCATACCTGAAAATGTTAACATTGTCTCATATACATTCTGGAATCTGTGTGCCAATTCAGCCCACAGAGAAAGACTTACATGGTATTGTCTTATTTTTATATAATAATGTCATCTACAAAGCATTTTCACCTGTGTAATTTCACTTGAAATCTGCCTTCTAAAAACTTACAACCTAAGGCAGACATATTGACAAATGTCTGAACACATAGTAGTAACTCAATAGATATTCGCTGAATGAGTGTATGAATGAATATGGTTACAGGACACATGATTAAGAGTTAAGTATTAAAATAACACAAAAACTTTATAGTAAGTCCTAAAGGCATTTCAATTCAATTCAAACATGGCACTTACACATGGTAGTAGCTGAATACATGGGTGCTTAACTAAATTTAATTTCTCACATCTTTGCTATACTCCAGGAGTCTATCGCATGGAGGGAGGAGTGATTCTCTTTTTCCCTCGGTGGGAAAGACAACCTGTACATGATGATGGTGATGAGGATGACGATGATGATGTTGATGGTGACGACCATGCAAGTCACGTGTAGTTAGGCAGAATTCTAAGATGACCCAATGTCCTTCACCTTTGCATAGTTCCCTCCTCTGTAAGTATGATAGGCTATTATGTTACATCACGTGGCAAAAAAGATCTTGCAGATATAATTAAGGTTACTAATCAGTTGATCTTAAGACAGGGCCACCTACTCACATGAGCCCTTTAGAAGAGTCTTCTCTGCTGGATGCAGAGGGGAAGTCACTGAGAGCCACTGTGGCCAGCCTGAAGGACCACAAGCACCCACACTGTGAGCCCCCCACGGGGGTCGCGGGGAAGGACCTGAGAACGGCTTCTGGGAGCTGGGAGTGGCCCCCGGCCGACAGCCAGCAAGGAAACAAGGGATCTCAGCCCTACAACGGAAGAAAACTGAATTCTGTCAACAACAAGAATGATCTGGGAAGCTGATTTCTCCCCAGAGCCTCCAGACCAGCCAGCCTGGCCGACAACACCTTAGTTTCTGCCAGAGAACCAGCCATGCCACGCCATAATTCTGACCTACAGAACTGTGGGTCAATATTTACGCTGTTTTAAGCCACCAAGTTTGTGGGAATTTGCTATTAGCAATAGAAAACTAATCCAGTTGTTAATGGTATTTTTAAGGTGTGGAAAATTCCTCTGCAGGTTATGCGGAACCCGAAGCAATGATTCAGAGTAACAGGGAAGTGGGTGAGCTCGGCATCCTGGGCTGGGAAGGGCGTGGCTAGCTATCAGTGTTCTGAAATGGGGTCTGACAGGCGAGAAGAAGACCACGCGATCAGCAAGAGTCTGGAAGACAGAAACGTTATCTTTGGGGATCGCTTATAGTAACATCTTCCTCTTTCATTCATTCAACAAATATTTATATTTGTTCTTTTCTCAGTGTTGCATATAATTACACATATGTATAGCAGTCAGATGGATAAGGTCCCTGTTCTCACGGGGCTTACATGCTAGTGAGCATGGAGGAACCAGAGTATAAAACACTTCAAGTGTCAAAGAGTAAAGTCATTTCAGGTAATAAATGCAAGAAAGACAATAAAGCACATGGATGTGATGGACGCAGCTGGGCGGGGGCAGGGCTGCTATGGGTCAGAGAAGGCATTTGGGGGTGGGGGGTGACATTTGAAATGAGATCCGGATGCTGCAAAGTAGCAGCCGTGGAAATGCTGAGGACAGAGCATTCTGGACAGAGAGAACAGCAAGTGCAAAGCCCCTGAGGCCAGAAAAGCAAGAAAACAGTGTGGCCAAGTCACTGGGGAGGGAGAGGTAGGCTAAACACAGGTGGTGGAGGATCTTGTTAGGCATCAGGAAGGAGTTTGGATTTAAATGTGAGTGCACTGGATTCTAAGCAGGGGAGCGAAACCATCTGATGCACTATTTTAAAAAGGCTGCTCTGAGGGCTGAGGGTCAGGGGACGAGTGAAAGCAGGGAGACCAGCTGGCAGCTTGGGGAGCCAGGCCGTGGGTGGCAGTGACAGTGTAGAAATCCGGAAAATCTTCTTTGGAGATAAAGCAGATAGACTTCCCAGTGGATTTGACTTGGAGAGTGAACCACTTGGTGAATATAATCAGTTGGTTAAAAGATTATTGTTGAAATAGAAAAAAAAAAAAAACAACAAAATGTTATTTTGCAAATACAACTGTAAGCCCCAGTTTAAGAAACACTGCAGTGAGATTATACACAATGTATGATGAGAATCTAGGTATTTAAGGCCCCCTGGAGATGAAGGAGGATGAACGGGAGTTACTGAGGTACACAGAGGGTGGGATTAATAGTAGTCGGAAGAGCAGGTGCAAAGACTCGAAGGAGGTGTGAGAGAGGGTCTCGTATTTTTCACGCTGTGAGTAATTCAGCTTGGAGAGTCTAGGGAGTGAGCAGGGGTGTGAGAGGAGCTGGGGAGGGGGCAGCATCAGGTATGGTGGCTGGGAAAGTCGGAAGGGGCCAGCAAAGGTGTTCAGATGTGTTCTTCTAGGCTTGGGGAGAACTAGAGTTTTGAGTTAGACTGTTGATGTGATCAGGTTTGCCCATTAGAGACATGACTTTCTCTCCTGTGAGAGACAGATTTGGGGCAGGGAGACCAGAATAAAAGGATTGCGGTGGCCAGGTGGGAGAGGATGAAATTTGAATTCCTCTGGCAGTGGGAACAGAGAAGAATGAATTTGACATCTGAAAGGGAGAATCAAAAGGATTTGGAGTTGGATTGGCTGTGGACGTAAAGAATTGGGAGAGGAATCTTGAATGTTTACTTGAAGGTCTCTGGGTTGGCAACTAATAACACAGCAGTTAAGATTATTTGGAGTCTACAACTTTATTTTTTTCTTAGACAGTTTTTAATGTTTTTGTTCCCAGAAGTAAATAATAATAACTAATAAATAGTGCTTACCATGTTAGGAACAGTTCTAAGCGTTTCATATGTACCATATTTTATTGAATCTAAAAGCCCATTAACTATAAGATGCACCATTATCCCATGTACCATTAGAAGAAAAATACTGTCAATTAAATATGCATGACACACAAGACACACCTGATTTCAGGGATGATAAAAATAGGTATCCTGGACTCAAGTGAATTATAACACACACTCATTTTATCTTTATAACAACCCTCTGAGGTAGGTTCTATTATTATCCTCATCGTTCAAATGAGGAAACAGAAGCAGAGAGATTACATGAACTTGTTCTATCCAGCCTCTATCCAGGTAGCCAGTGGTAGGGCCAGGATTTGGACCCATGCAGTCTGGCTTTGAAGACTGTACTCTTAGCTCCAAGCACAGGCATTGGATAAAGCACCACATTCAAGTTCATCACAGTCTAGGGACTGAATATTTGTGTTAGAGATGAAACTAGAAACACCCGAGAAGCAGCACCTGCTTTGTAGTTCCACCCTCAGTGGAAAACAACCCTAGAATACAGAGGATTGAACCCTCAGGCCAGTGACTGCGGGAGGGCACCACCCTGGCACCGGGGACCAAGAACGCCTTGTTCTACCTGGCAGAAAACACCATGTTCCTTGCAGTGTGGTTCCCGACTCTCTGACATTTCTTTTTTTTTTTGCATTTTTTTTTAAATTTATTTATTTATGCCTGTGTTGGGTCTTCGTTTCTGTGCGAGGGCTTTCTCTAGTTGCGGCGAGCAGAGGCCACTCTTCATCGCGGTGCACGGGCCTCTCACTATCGCGGCCTCTCTTGTTGCGGAGCACAGGCTCCAGACGCGCAGGCTCAGTAATTGTGGCTCACGGGCCCAGTTGCTCCGCGGCATGTGGGATCTTCCCAGACCAGGGCTCGAACCCATGTCCCCCGCATTGGCAGGCAGACTCTCAACCACTGCGCCACCAGGGAAGCCCTGACATTTCTTGTTGGAGAAGGAAGATGTATAAATGCGCATGTTTGAAACAATCATTTGGCAGAGAGCTGTGCTGTTTTCAATATTCCAAAGGCCAAAATGTATGGGACAAAGAATTAGGACTCTGGGTCAGGATGTGGAGTGATTAATTGACTCATTTTTATCAAGAAGTATTTACTGAGAGTGTGCTATTTACCAGGCACTGGGTTAGGTTCAGGGAACCCAGAGATGAATTAAGGCCCAGACTTTCATCAAGTCTAGGTGGAAAGGGTGGTCAGACAAGTACATTACAAACCACAAAGGTAATTGCCATGGATTTACTTCAAATCTTTCAAAATAATCCGAGGATGAGGAAGTGGTGAGGGTATAGCTGAAACATAATGGTTCATGTGTGAATTGTTGAAGCTGGGTTTTATGTACATGAGTTCAATACACTATTATACTTCTAAATATGTTTAAAAATTTCCTAGAGTAATGAAAATGAGGGAGAAAGAAAATAACAGGGTGAAGAACATGTTCAAAAGGAGTCCATCCCCCATGGAAACAACCTAAGTGTCCACTAACAGTTGAATGGATAAAGAAACTGTGGTATATGTATACGATGGAATATTACTCAGCCATAAAAAGGAATGAAATTTTGCCATTTGCAGCAACATGGACGGATTTGGAGGGCATAATGCTAAGTGAAATAAGTCAGACAGAGAAAGATACTGTATGATATCACTTATATGTATTATTTGTGTTCTAAAAAAGACAACAAACTTGTGAATATAACAAAAGAAGCAGATTCACCGATATAGAGAACAAACTAGTGGTTATCAGTTGTGGGGGGCAATACAGGGGTGGGGGAGTGGGAGGTACAAACTGTCGGGTGTAAGATAGGCACAAGGATGTACTGTACAACCCGGGGAATATAGCCAATATTTTGTAATAACTGTAAATGGAAAGTAACCTTTAAAAATTGTATAGAAATCAAAAATTTTTTAAATTTTAAAAAAGGAGCCCATCCCAAATTTAACAAAAAAGGAAGCTTTTTGGGCTCTATTTAAAAAAATGATATTTTAATTAGCCTTGAGAGATTGTCACTTAAGGAAACCAGAGTGTCTGAAGGAAACTGCCAAGAACAGGCATCTAGTATAGCATGGCATCCATGTTCATTGTCTGTAGGATGTGTTAAATTACTGTGCATTTTAATAATAAAAATCTGCAAAAAAAAATAAAGTTATTTATTCAGTACAGTGAAAGCATGGGAGAATGAGAAAAATATTCAAAAGGTGAGTTTTGAGGAGATGGTGGCCTCTGGATATAAGGACAAGGGGAGGGCTTCAAATGAGCATCAGCCAAGATTCAAAAGCAGAGTAATGAAATGGATATCCATGAGGCAGATGGCAAATCTAGGGGTCAGTCAGCGGGAAATCGGATTGACTAAGGTAAAGTGAAATGGCCTAGGACTCTTTATTATCAAAGTGAGGAGTAGGCTATATCTATATATCTTATACCTAACACATGTCACTTAATAAGTGACAGACATGCTTGTGGTTTACACTCAATGGGTCTTTACAATACATTCTTGAAAATAATAAAGGTAGGGACTTCCCTGGTGGCGCAGTGGTTAAGAATCCACCTGCCAGTGCAGGGGACACGGGTTTGAGCCCTGGTCCGGGAAGATCCCACATGTTGCGGAGCAACTAAGCCCCTGCACCACAACTACTGAGCCTGCGCTCTAGAGCCTGTGAGCCACAACTACTGAGCCCGAGTGCCACAACTACTGAAGTCTGCACGCCTAGAGCCCGTGCTCTGCAACAAGAGAAGCCACCCAATGAGAAGCCCGGGAACCGCAACGAAGAGTAGCCCCCGCTCACCGCAACTAGAGAAAAGCCCGCGCGCAGCAACAAAGACCCAAGGCAGACAAAAATAAAAATAAATAAATAAAAATTTATTAAAAACAAATGATAAAGGTAGTATTTTTGTGTGTGTGAAAGTATTCAAAGTGTCTTGGAAATCATCCTGCATATTTTGGAAAATAAGAAGTTTCCATTTTTTTTTAAAAATTGAGGTATAGCTGAGTACAATATTAGTTTCAGGTGTACAACATAGTGATTCAATATTTTTATAATTATACTCCATTTAAAGTTATTATAAAATATTGGCTATATTCACTGTGCTGTACAATATATCCTTGTAGCTTGTTCATTTTATACACAGTAGTTTGTACCTCTGAATCCCCTACCCCTATCGTGTCCCTTCCCCCTTCCCTCTCCCCACCGGTAACCACTAGTTTGCTCTCTAGATCTGTCAGTCTGTTTCTGTTAACGTTTTCTATTTTTACAACTTGCTTAAAAGGCCTATTTTATTACCACTCTGAAGCCCATGATCTTTCTCTCCCTTGGGACACCGCCTCCCCAAGGAGGATGGCAGTCCTGCATATTTTCTCAAAAAAAGTCTCAGGCGGAAGGCAGAATTTGGACTGGAACTTTAAGGCAGAATAAGGACAGTTACAATAGGAACAAAATTGTTAAGCTCAGAAGTCCTTACTCTGCCATGAACAATATAGCTTGTGCTCAAAGTGACCCACCTCAGTTACATGAAAGTGAAGTGAGTACTACTCTCCAGTTTCAAAAGGACCCTTTTGCACAGTTAACCGACACTTTCTGCTGAAGTTTCATCTAACCACTCCAAGAATTCTTAAGTCCTCAGATCTAGGCAACAGTCTCTAAGTAACTGGATGATCAACAGAGAAAGTTTGTGAACTTTCTGAAAACAATACTTAAGTGAGGGTCTGTCTGTCAATACTGTCACACACCCATCTCAAAAAACATCAGGTTCAAATCCATTTCTTCCCTGATCACCTCTTCTTTTACCTTTTTTCCCCTCTTCTTACTACGCTTTTTCTTTTCTTTCCTTATGTAGTGAGATTGCCAGGAAGGAAGAAAATTTTCTCTACCTTTCTAGGTTCTTTTGGCTGGTCTAAGAATTAAATTGACATCAGATTAATATGTGAAAATCAAACAGAAGTGTTATAACATGTATACATGGGAGAGACCCAGGAAAACTGAGTAAGGCACCAAAATGCTGGAAACCCTCATCTTAAATACCATCTTCAGCTAAAGACAAAAAAGATTGTTTGGGGCACTGGTTTGAGATTTCAAAGGCGAGGAAGGCAACTGACAAGGAGATTAAAAAGCAAATGTTTGGTAAACAAATGCTTGCTGGGTATCACAGAGACAATGGGACACAGAGAGGAATTTTAACAGACTTTGCTAGGTTCCTCCTTGTCTACCACACCCAGTTCACACTCTAGTTACCCATGGCGACAGCGCCCTTCCTAGAACAGGTCCTCTATCTACATTCTTCTAGACAGTGAAGGGGAAGGTCAAAGTTTCTTCCTGTGTCTTTTGGGCCTTGATTGGTTTCAGCTTGAAATAATACGCATGCCAAAGAGACATTTTGGGGTGGAAAATTTTGCTCCCCTGCAGGATAACTGTCAATTCCAGATGAAAATATTTTTTTAATATCATTTTTAAAAAGCTTTTATTTCTAATGTAATATTGCAGAAACACTGGTGAGAAAAGAACTCACTTCCACTCTGAATTCGCTCCCAGGTCGCATTCTCTCCCTGGATTCCCTGACCGGACCCCCAAAGCCTCAGTCAGCCCAGACAGCCTCGCCCTCCCGGGTACCTCGACCCTTCGGCCTGAGCAGCGACCCTAAGAGCTTCCTGCTCCTCCCTGCTGAGAAAAGGGAAAGCAGTTCTTCGCCCTCCCCATATTAAGGTCGCTCCCAGCCCCGCCGCCTCCCAGACCTCACGAGTTACTCTTCCCTAACTCCGCCACTTTTCCACTTCCGGGACCGGCGCTTTTTTTCCGGCGCCCGGAAGTGCGTCATCACCCAGCGCCGGCGCCCCGGCCCCACGCCGCCCAGGCGCCCCCGGAGGCCCTGAGATTCGGGTTCTTGCGCGTACTGCAGCGTCCTGGACTGGAACGGGGGTCGCTGCTCCTCGGCGCCGCGATGCAGGTCTCCAGCCTCAACGAAGTGAAGATTTACAGTCTCAGCTGCGGCAAGTCCCTTCCCGAGGTGAGTCACGTCGGGTCCTCCTCTTCGCGGGGCAGCCGCCCCTCTCCTCCTCCCTGTCCCTGGTAGTTTCCGCTGGGCCCGGGCCGGCCCCAGACTAGGGGAGGCCCAGAGCCCAGGGACGGTGCCTGGGGGAGCTGGTCGGTGGTGGGAGACGAGGGCAGTGCTGTTACTGCGCCAGAACCTGGGCCGAGGGGTGATCGGGATTGATGAGTTGGCTTGAACTTTTTTGAGGTAAAGTTCTCTAGAACAGAGGAACTGTCCCTTTGGGCTTGTATAATGTTCACAGCCGCTGCCACACCGAGGAGGAAAACGTGGACAAATTGGTTGACAGGTATTTCTCCCCCATTTTAATGCCCGCTCATCAGCTTTTCGTTGAATTCCTGTTATATGCCAAGTTCTAGAAATGCAGCAGTGAAGAGAAATGCAGACTTTGCGTCAGCAGCATTTATGATGTGGACGGCAGTATTTTTGAACCTTGCGGAACTTAACTTGATTTCGTTGAGTTTTAGGACATCAGAATTGGAAAGCGTTTGGAAAGTCAGCCATTCTCTTCCAATCTTTTCATGTTGAAAATATGCAAAAGATCCAGCGAGGGGAAGGGTGACTTGTCCAGAGCCATCCGCCTAGGCTCTGTAGCTTGGATGTTATTTCTCATAAGTGCTGGTCAGGCTGCTGTCGAAGCACTGCCAGTGAGAAGAAACTTTTGGCAGAAGCTCTTCCATTTTGAGACTGCTTGTTAGACAGTTGTTTTAAAACACGCCCCCTTTCTACATGGCTCTGTGGCTCCGAGCCCTGCCCTTGGAAATCAGAATAAGTGTAACTCTTCCTTGTGTCCGACCCTGAAAGGTTTGGAGCCAGTGATTAGATTCTTCTCAGAATTCAGGTTAAATAACTCCTCGTTCTCCAGCTGTTTGTCACACAGCATGATCCTTCTCATTTTGTTCTTTGGTTCTGCACATTTGCTGAGACGTGAGTACCTGCAGGCAGCCCTGTTCTAAGTGTTGGGATACGTGATGAACCGGTCAGATAAGGTTCCCTGTTGGGGAAAAGGATAAGTAAGCAAATAGGACAACTTCAGATACTGAAAAGTGCTTTGAGTGCTGAGTGTCTATAAGAGAGCACTTGTGGATGAATTGTTTAGAGAAAGTGGTTTGGACTCAAGCCCTCAGGGAAGGCCCCTCTACAAGGGGGTAACATTTGAACAGGAACTTGGATGATGAAAAGGATCGAGTCTTGTGAAGATGGGGGAAAGGAAGAGTTTTCCGTACTGAGGGAACAGAAAGTGTCAGTGACCCACAATGGAAGGCACTTGGCACGTTGGAGAAACAGGAGAAGCACAGGTTGTGGCTGTGGAATGCTGAGTGGGGCAAGAGAGTGGGGACAGCTGAGGCTGGAGAGGTGGGCCTTGTAGGCCAAGGCAGGAAGTTAGGGTTTTATTCTTAGTGCTGTTGGAAGCTCTTGCTGGGTTTCAGACTGGCTGCTCTCTGGTAAATTACTGCAGCTGGGGAGGGTGTGAGTGGGGATGAGTTAGGTGGTCCACCTGAGAGATGGGTGGCTCGGGCTAGGATGGTAGCAGAGGAGATGCTAAGACTGGGTGGGGTAAAGGAGGTGTTTTGGAGGTAGGCTAATGGGTTGGATAGTCGTAGGGAGTTGAGGCGAAGGAAAGAATCAAGAGAGAACTTTTAGGGTTTGGATCTGAATAACTGGGTACACGGTGTTGCTGATAACTGAAATGGAGAATTGAGCACATTGGGGGTCGGGGGACGGTAGTGAGCAAAAGGTATTAAAAGTTTTATTTTTGGTACTGAAGGTTTGATGTTCTAATAAACATCAGGTGGAAATGCTGAGTAAACAGGTATGTGTATCCTGTTAGGGAATCTCTCTGAATCTTCTTTTAAAGTAATTCTGACTTATCAACAAATTGCCTGTTTTGCTTTACCTACTTCAAATGTAAGATCAAGCAGGGGTTTTTTTTTTTTTTCTTTTCTTTTCTTTTGTTTTTTTTTCAACAATGGCGGGGTGCCTGTCCAGTGAGAGAATTAGGTCATCAGCATTCCCAGAGCTCTTTTGCTGGGTTTCTGGTTAAATTATTTGGCATTGGTAAAGTGACATTCTCTATCAGCTGTGATTTTATGGAGCACAAAGAGGATGCCTGGTATCAGTGACAACTTTCAGTTCTTTGGTGAACTTCTAAAACTTAGACTGATCCATTCCCGCCCCGCGCTGACTCTGTCTTGCGTGCTCTCCTGTAGTGCTGTCAGTTTGTACAGAAACTCCAGAGTGAACTGTTTTTCATCATTTTTCAACTGTTTTCCATCATCACTGTTGTAAGGAATTTCTGGCTCTTTTAGGTCCCAGGCTCCCATTTAGGAGGCAATCTCAGTCCCCTCCTCTTTGCCCCAAGCTCATGATGTGTGAGACCAGCTATTGAATGAACTGCCCCCTTTTTTAGCATAACTCCCTGAGAAGAGGAAATCGAATCGCCTATTAAAGGAGAAGCCCTTTGTTTTGCTTCTATTAGGTTGATGTAGAAGAATGTATCGAGTGCCCGGAAATATAGTTTAACATCACCTTTTTTTTTTTTTAAAGAAATACACGTTCTTTTATTTATTTATTTATTTATTTATGGCTGTGTTGGGTGTTTCTGTGCAAGGGCTTTCTCTAGTTGTGGCAAGTGGGGACCACTCTTCATCGCGGTGCGCGGGCCTCTCACCATCGCAGCCTCTCTTGTTGCGGAGCACAGGCTCCAGACGCGCAGGCTCAGTAGTTGTGGCTCACGGGCCTAGTTGCTCCGTGGCATGTGGGATCTTCCCAGACCAGGGCTCGAACCCGTGTCCCCTGCATTGGCAGGCAGATTCTCAACCACTGCGCCACCAGGGAAGCCCTAACATCACCTTTAATTGAAACATTTCTGCCTAAAATGAAATCAGAGCAGTGTAATCACGAAGTCTAGCACAGACCTGTAAATCAGTGCCCTAAAGACAAAGGCAGGATGAGAGCTCTGGCTCAGACTCAGGCCCTTCAAAGAGTGACACCTGTTCCAGTGTCGACACTGCCTCAGGCGTCACACTTAGGGTCTTCAGGAGTGGGACTACATGACCAGAGAGTCCTAAAGATTATAATGTCCTGTGTCTGACATGGGCTGTACATTGGGTTTGTGCTTTTAGAAGTGACATCTGTTAATTTTTCTCTTGCTGTTCTTTGATTTCCTGAGGGTATGGCTTCTCAACCTCGTCATTATTGACGTGTTGGGCTGGACAGCGCTTGCTGTACAGGCTGCCCTGTGCCTTGTAGGAGCTTTGGCAGCATCCCTGACCTCTACCCACTAGTTGCCAGGAGCGCCCACCCCTTCCCATTGTGGCAGCCAAGTGCGCTTTAAGAATTGCCAGATGCCCTTTGGAGGCAAAATTGGCCCTGGTTGTGAACCACTGCTTTAAGGTAATCGTAGTGATTAGTGCTTCATCATTGGCACCTGTTCATGCAATGGACCTATGCTGCAAGCTAAAATAAGGTACAGGAATTACAGAACAAAATCTGGTGTCAGCGAATGGGACTTTTAAAAGTATCATTTCTTTATTATCAAGTGTCAGCTGTTTGGTCAGTTATTTATCTAGGTTTATGTTTTGTAAAAAATATATTTCTTTAAGAAACTTTCTCCATTTAATGTTTGCTTTGTACAATTTCACCTAAATGAAGTTCCATATGTTAGTTACAACCCATAACATTTGAGGCTCACTCCTTTCCCGTAGGCTGATTAGATGAGCTAGTTTTCTCTTGTGTAAAATATGGAAGTTCTAAAAATTTACTGTCTAGTTTATGTAAATATATAACAGAAAAAAATCCATGTAACAGGATGTTAACAGTAGGGTTACAGAGTATTTTCATTTTCATTTTCTATGTGACATATTCCTGTAAAGTTTCAATTTTTTAATATGAGCATGTATTATTTTTGTAAGCAGAGAAACAATTCAAGTAAATATGTTTTAAAATAAAGTCTCTTTTTTTCTTTAAGTGGCTTTCTGACAGGAAAAAGAGAGCACTTCAGAAGAAAGATGTCGGTGAGTATTATTTTTTTCATTTCAGTTACATTCGTGATCCACGTTATAATGCTTTTCTCATTTATTGTTATCATATTTAAGTGAAGGTTTACAAAAACACAGTGGAATTCATGCAGTGGAAAATAAACTTCCTGCCCTTTTCCTTCTTTTTTTTTTTTTTTTAAATTTTTATTTATTTATTTATTTATTTATGGCTCTGTTGGGTTTTTTTGTTGCTGCGTGCGGGTTTTCTCTAGTTGCGGCGAGCGGGGGCTACTCTTCCTTGCGGTGCGCGGGCTTCTCATTGCGGTGGCTTCTCTTGTGGCGGAGCATGGGCTCTAGGCGTGCGGGCTTCAGCAGTTGTGGCACGCGGGCTCAGTAGTTGTGGCGCATGGGGTTAGTTGCTCCGCGGCAGGTGGGATCTTCCCGGACCAGGGCTTGAACCCGTGTCCCCTGCATTGGCAGGTGGATTCTTAACCACTGCGCCACCAGGGAAGCCCCCTTTTCCTTCTTAAGGAAACCTTTGCTGTGCTTGA
Source organism: Balaenoptera physalus (assembly GCF_965194825.1). Taxonomy (NCBI): domain Eukaryota; kingdom Metazoa; phylum Chordata; class Mammalia; order Artiodactyla; family Balaenopteridae; genus Balaenoptera; species Balaenoptera physalus. The sequence continues at coordinate 90,599,437 of NC_138894.1, forward strand.
TACAGTCCCGTGGGTATGGGGTTTGATTTTACCTACTTAAGCACTAGTAAGTTAGCTTGTTACTGTTTCCTGGATGATAGCAGAAGACGTAAGACTCCTGGGTCAGAGACAAGGGCTCCATTACTCAGGCGGCACAGCAGATAGCATGAGCACCAGCATGCTTCTGTCACCCCCCTGCCCAAGTTCACAGGGGCACTCAGTGTGGCCCAGATGGGTGCACTGCATGCAGTGGGTTCGTGTTGCAGCTGAGGAACACTGAACTTGAGAAGTCCACTGCCTTCACAGCAAGCAGTAAACAAGCCTGCTCTTTGTCTAGAGGTAACTCACCTGTGGAGGTTCCCAGCTGCATAAATAATGCTGAGAAATGGCTCAGGTAAAGGAGTGGCCAGGGCCTCACAGTCTCGCCATACCCAGCAAGCCCAATAGGATGCAAGCAGTGCTAGAAGGACTAGCTCTCCTAACGCTTCCATAATCACTTTGTTTTCCTGTGTATCGTATCTTTTTCCATTTGTTAAATCCATTTGTCAGTTTTTGAGATACAGAGACAATGAACATTTTCTTTCTGAACAAAGTAATTTTACATACAGGACATATGAACATGAACATATGATCATTGTAGAAGATTTTGATTCTTTAAGTTATGACAGCAGGGAAGATAGGTTTGTAAGATCAGTTTTTAACTTAAATCATTTTGGACAAATTTTCATTAAATTTTTTCTGTTACAACTTGTCATAGTTGAAAGATGATTAACTTCCCACATATTTTGTTCAAGTTATTTTCTGAAAATCAGAGACCTAAGATATTGAAAAGGTTTCTGGATGTGAGATAAATACCTCAAAGCAAGCATCTTGGAAAAGTAGGCTTTATATAAAATTAGAAAATTACAACTTTAAATCAAAGGAAAAGAATAATTGCTGCTTTCGCAATGCTTACTGATGTTGATTTCTTCTGATTCTCTCATTACACTCCAGTGTTCTAGCGTGTAAGAAAACAGATTCAGATTACTTAGAGGAAAAAATTGTTCATTGACTCCTTTCCAGCCCATCTCAAAACTGTCATGTGTCTTCCAAATTGAGTGGGCCACTCCTGCTCAGTTGGTTGGTTTAGTGAACAAGGCAGTAATGTGCCAGAGAGTCATACACGGTCCTTACAGTGAGCACATTGTTACAATAGCAGCCAGCAAGAACCCACACTTTCTTGTTGCAGGAAACCAGTTTCTGTGAGAGTACGTTTAAGTGTTTTGACCCAGAAAGATTGCTCTAAGGCTTCCGCTAGCCTGGATCTTCTTGGCCGCAGATCAGTGCTGCCACAAAGAGGCAAAAGTCAGCTTGGTAGCAGCTTCTTATATAAACTTAAGATTTTAAAGGTTTAGACTTGTTATTATTTAGGAGAAAAAATGGTAAAGATTTTTGTCTTAGCCATGATCCATGATTGAATAACAATAGTGGTTTAATGTTTATTCTGTTCCCCCTTTATCCCGGGCTTGAAACTGGATGTTTGATGCACTATTATGGACATTTTTTTTCCAATTAACGATGACACTTTTTCCTTTTTGAAACATAAAAATAAAATACTTAGTTTAGAAAAATAAGGTATGAGCTAAGAGAAAAGCTTGCTGTGTCATGGGCGGGGCTGTGTCCGTGCGCCTTCCCGAGGCTGGGAAGCACTGGGGCGTTGCCGTTGGTAGTGACCACTCTGAACACTGTCTTCCTGGACACAGAGTAAGCACGTGGCGGTTAAACCAGTTATTTATCTTCTTTCTTTGTAGATGTCCGTAGGAGAATTGAACTTATTCAGGATTTTGAAATGCCTACTGTTTGTACCACTATTAAGGTATCAAAAGATGGACAGTATATTTTAGCAACCGGTAAGTATCTTTTTGGTTATGATTTACATATACTTCGTAGCAGGAAATGCTGTGGTGGGAAAGGTCACTTTTTAAAAATTACCCTGACATTTTATTATTAACAAATTTCAAACATATAGAAATATTGAAAAAACTGTATAGTGAACAGCCTGTCACCTAGATTCTTCAATAGTTTGCTGTATTTGCTTCATCACATATCTGTCTATCCATCTTTCTGCCATCCATCAATCCATCCTGTTTTTTGATGCATTTTAGAGTAAGTTGCAGGTATTAGTATACTTCACCCCTAAATACCTCAGTGTGTACATCATTAACTAGAGTTCAGTATTCGTTTATGGCTTTTTTTTTAAAGATAAATTTGTATAAGTACATTGATGACTTTGGACAAATGCATACGCCTGTGTAGCCCAAACCCCTACCAAGATACAAAACATTCTTTCATCCAGAGCATTCCGTTATGCCCCTCACAGTCAGTCCCTGCTCCCACCCATGTGTAGCGAGCTTCTGCTGTGATTTATTTTTTCACCACAGACAAGTGTAGCCTGTTTTAAATGGACTTCATGTAAGTGCAGTCATACACTATGTACTTTTTTTGTGTAAGACTTATTTCATCTAGGACTTCATATTTCAGATTCATTCATGTCATTATATGTGTCAGTAATGTGTTCTTTTTTTATTAGCACATGGTATTTCCTTATAGGAATATGCCACACTTTGTTAATTTATTCTTCCTTTGGTGGACACCTGGGCTATTTTCATTCTTCGACTGTTACTGGTAAAGCATTATGAACCATCTTGTACAAGTCTGTTTTGAGGACATTGCTGGGTCATAGGGTAGCTATATATTTAGTTTGATAAGAAACTGCCAGATGGTTTTCCAAAGTAGTCAGATCATTCTGTACTCCCACCAACAATGAATGATAGGAAAGGTCATTTTTATCATAATGATTTTCTCTATCATATACTAGTATTTTTTATGTCACTAAGATTTTATGTTAGCAGTATTCATCAGTATCAAAAAGTCATCAAATATAGGGAACTTTTAATGTATTATAAGTTAGAACAGCATTACCCAACCTGTTTTTGGTTGTGATTTTGCTGCATATATCCTGGGTATTGTCCACTTACATTTTTTTTGTTGGCTTAACATTATCCATCTATATCTCTTTTCCAACCACTTTCTTATTTGACAACTTTTATACATCCATGTGCTAGTCTCTTTTTTTCTGTGTCAATGGTTGTCTCATTACTAACACTATCCACATTTTTTAGCGTCCAGTTTTATGTTCAGAATCTAGATTATAATTATAGATTATATATAACATATATATTGTATATAGAGTATGTGTGTGTATATATACTATACTATATACTATTTTTAAATGAGATCTTGGGCTTTGATCCATGCCAGAAAACATAGGACTACTTCATTCCTTTCTTTTAAAAATATCCTTAGTGGTTTTAAAAGTCAGTCTTTTTCTTTTCATGATAAACTTATAAAAAATGCAAACATTATAGAAATACATAAGATAAAATGTGAAAGGCCCTAAGATGACACTAAAATATACAAAATATCACTGTGCTTATTCCTCCATCTTCTTTCTGTACAGAGTACTAACATTGTCATTGTTGAGTTTTACAAAAGCCAGATCACTGTATAAGCGCCACTCTGCAGCCCTCACTGCACCTGCTCTACTCACTCTCCCTTTCACTTTGTAATATGTTTTGGCAGCTTTCCATGTCAGGAGTTACAGGTCTGCGTCATCCTCTTTATAACCTCTATAATGATTTACCATCATTTATTTAATCGTTTCCCTATCAGTGGACATTTAATTTGCTTTCAATTTTTGGCCATCAGTAAATAATGCTGCAGTGAACATTCTTCATGTCTTTGGTACACTTATGGGTGTGTTTCTGTAGAATAAATTTGTATAAGTTGAAATACAGATATAAGGTGTATGAGCATCACATATTTTACAGATATTGCCAGATTGTCCTCCAAAGAATTTGTAACAATTTATACTTATCACCAAAGTATGAGAGAACTTTTTTTGAACAGCATCCTCAATGCAGATACTAACCATTTTTTCATCTTTGCCGTTTGATAGACAAAAACTAATTTTTTTTGAATTTGTTTTTTGAATTTTTGAATTTTATTTTATTTTTTTATACAGCAGGTTCTTATTATTTATCTATTTTATAAATATTGACAAAAACTAATTTTTTAAAAATCTACTTTGTTAGATTATTTGTGAAGTTGATTAGCTATTTGTATTTCATACACAGGTTTATACATTTTCTGTGTCTTGCTTGTTTATATCCTTTGTTCATTTTTCCCTTGGGATGTTGGAGAGGGCTGCTTTTTGTTTTTAATACGTTTATTGGCGTATAATTGCTTTACAGTGTTGTGTTAGTTTCTGCTGTACAACAAAGTGAACCAGCCATATGCATACACATGTCCCCATATGCCCTCCCTCTTGAGCCTCCCTCCCACCCTCCTTATCCCACGCCTCTAGATTGTCACAAAGCATCAAGCTGATCTCCCTGTGCTATGCACCAGCTTCCCACTAGCCATCCATTTTAGGAGAGGGCTGCTTTTAAGTTCTTTTTGTTTGATGTACTTATAATGAATCTTAGTTACCTCTAAACAAAAAGTGTACTCAACATATCTGCAGGATATTGATAATGAAAAGTATGTCCTTTAGGTTTTACATCACATTAAATTTTTTTATAGGAACATATAAACCTCGAGTTCGATGTTATGACACCTATCAATTATCCTTGAAGTTTGAAAGGTGTTTAGATTCAGAAGGTAAGAGGTTATATTTGAAATCACAAAAATAGTTTTTATATTTGGCTGCTTTTCTGCTTTTTAAAATGGGCATGGGTTGTGTATCAGTTTTCTGTGCTGTGTAACAAATTGCAATAAACGTGGCAGCTTAAAAAAGATTCATTTATTAGCTCATAGCTCTGTAGGTAAAGTCCGTCCAGGCTTTCCTGTGTTCTGTGCTCAGGGCTGACCTCAAGGTGTCAGCCAGGTGGGACTCTTCCAGGGGCCCTGGGCAAGACCCCTTTTCAAACATACAGGATGTTGGCAGAATGCAGTTTGTTTTGGTTGTAGGGCTAGGGACCCCTTTGCTGCTGGCTGTCAGCCTGGGGCCGTGCTCAGCTTCTAGAGACCCCTGCATTCCTCCTCACCTGGTCCCCTCCTCCTTCAAGCCAGCAGCAGCTCATTGGATCCTTCTTGTGCTCTGAATCTCTCTGACCGTCCCTTCTGCCGCCAGCTGGAGAAAACTCTGCTTTGAAAGGGCTCGTGTGATTATAAATCTCTCCTTTGCCATAGAACGTGATGTAATCACAAGAGCGGTGTCTCCTTACGTTGACAGCGTCCACCCGCACTCTCCGGAGGAGGGGACTGTCCCAGGGGGAAGGTCAGTGGGGTCATTCTTAGAATTCTGCCTGGCACAGGGCGCAGGTTGAAATGGGAGAGTTCAGGTATTTTTGTCAGGTGGCCCCATGTTTGAGATTGAGGGAAAAGAAGTTAATGGGATATGTATTCTCTTAACTTGTTTCACTGTCTTCTTTTTAAAAAACAGGACAAACTCCATGTGCCGCTAATAATAACTGTTTTCATTCTTTATTTTCATTTAGCAGGTATACTGTGAATGAGTAAAAAGTTACTGTTACCTTTTTTAAAGCAAAAAGTTTTGAGTTTTTAATGTTTGTTGTTTTACTTTGAACATCTCAGAAAAACTGTGACAAAATTTAGAAGTCATTATGTTTTGTAAATTTATTATTTAATTTGCTTCAGTTCTGTAGAAAATCTAGCTGATCTGTATAAAGAAACTATAACGCTTTTAATTTTCCATTTGGTGTTTTGGGGGGCAATATAACATGGAAACTTTGTTCTTGTGTTACGTAGGTGCAAAAAAAAGGAAGAAAAACCCAGCATTTGTATATAGTATTTGTGTTGCATTAGAATCTTTGCATCAAGTTTGTATTTTTGTTAAAAAAGTGGACTGATAATTGTATTTTTCCTACTATTTCTTATTTTTCAGTTGTCACCTTTGAAACTTTGTCTGATGACTATTCAAAGGTATGCTTTATAGTATTGGTTTTTACTGCCTGTCCTCAAGAAGTGAATGAGTGGGATTTGTTTTTACGATAAGTGTTTTTATGATGTTTCCATTGTTAAATTTAAAATGGCTGTATAGTAAAATAAAACCTATTGTTTTCTATTAATATATATTTAGTTTGTCACATGTATGTGACAACCGGGATAGAGATAGCCTTTGGCCAGTCTAATATCGAAATAAGTTTTCCATAGCATGTATGAATGAAACCTTTTCTGTATTTTTAAGAATTGATAGCAGTCATCTTTTTAGATCATCTTATGTTCTAGATGTGTGATTTTCATTATTGCATTTATTATTTTCATTTTCTTATTCATATGTGAAAAGTACAGTAGCAGTGTTGTACGTTTAATTCTCTTAACCCTGCAAATAAGTGGTTGTGCATATACTGAAACAGTTCAAGACACAGCTAATATATTTCTGTTTCCTTTTCTTTCTTTTTTGGTGCCATTAGTGCATCTTTCAACTCTTGTAGTAATTTTCAACAGTTACAAGATTGTCAGTAAAAGTGCCTTATTCAATTTAAAATGAAAAACTTTTACAGATGTCATCATGAAGGAAAATTGAATTTTCAGAGCTGACATGCTTTCTATGTTGTCTTCAGTTCTGGAAACCATGGAGTACAGTTTATCCTTTTGCCTGTGGTAGCCGTTTATCATGTTTTGGGACTTGTAATTTTATAGTATATTTTCTCTAGATATTGATAAATTTGCTTTTAAATACCATCTGCAGATTTTTAAGATACCTTTGTAATACGTTAAATTTATACAAGGAGTCTGTCAAACTCTGATAATAGTGAGATTATTAAAATGTGTTCTTAAGTAAAATAGGAAATGACTCACTGAGGTTACTGAGCAGTGCTCTTCATTACAAAGTGCTGGTGCCAGATAAATGAAGGGCATTTGTGTTAAGTCTTTCAGTTAGAAGGTAAAGTTTGCCAAAAAACCTATCTAAGATGCAGGAAGGCATTAAGTAACTAATGGAGAGGTTTGATTCTTAAACACATTTCTTAACCATGATGGCGAGTTGTGTTTATACACATGGGTTTACAGAGAGCAAGAAGGAGGATGAGAGAGATCAGAGATTTTCTTGCTTTGCCGGTTTCAGTGATGATGATGAAATAAATACTTTAACCTAAGCAAACTGATTTTCTTGTTTCATTTTCAGATTGTCTTCTTGCATAATGATAGATACATCGAATTTCATTCACAATCAGGTTTCTACTACAAAACCAGAATACCAAAGTTTGGGAGAGATTTTTCTTACCATTATCCATCCTGTGACTTGTACTTTGTTGGCGCAAGGTATTGGGATCTAATCACCCTTTGTTTTCTCCTTTCCACCTCCCCAGGCAACTTCTGTTCTTAAAATTGAGGAGAGGGATTAAAAGAAGAATAAGACATTATCCCTGCCTTATAGTTGCTCAAAGAGTGTAGTTCCAAAGTGACTGGCTCATTTAGGAATTACATCCTTGACTTCTGTTAGCATGGTGCTCTAAATCTAGACAGACATGGGTGACCCAGTAGTGCAGCAGTGGTGTGAAGTCAGTATCTTAGCCCCATTGCATGCATTTTAAAACTTTTATTCTTAAATGCTGCCTTCTTTATGATTATAAAAATAATACATATCCATTTTAGAAAATTGGGAATATATAAAAAAGAATAAAGAAGAAAAAAAAATCACCCATAATTATGCCACTCAGAGGAAACCCTTATTAGTATTTTATTGTTATTTCATTGTAGTCTTATATACATACACTTATAGATACATTCTGGATCTTGTATTCTCTGTGTTATTTGTAAATAATATTCTACTTAATGACTTCATAATATTTCCTTGGCACATGGGTAGTTTAAATCACTTTTATGCGTGAACAAACTTACAAGTAAGGTGGTTATCTTTTAGGTTTAGAATACATTTTTGTATCAGTTTTACAAAGGGAAGTGATGCTTTATGACAGATACATGTTTCTAAAAATTATATTTACCTGAAGAAACGTTCATTGTAGTTTACTGGATTTTTTACTTTATTCATTGTTTGGCAGCTCTGAAGTTTATAGATTAAACTTGGAACAAGGACGGTTCCTGAATCCTCTACAGACTGATGCTGCGTGAGTGTTTTGTTATAAGAATCCTGCTGTATTTATTTTGGCGTGGAGATGAAGCCAGACGCCCAATTAGTTGTCACATGACATGTTGTTGCATTTAAGCAGAGCTCTGGGCAACTTAGGTAAAAGAGTAACACTAAATTTTTTCTCACACAAAAAATTCACTAAAAGACCTAGTGATGTCGTAAAATTAAAAAAAAATTTTTTTTAATATATGTGAAGAGTTTTTAACTCACTCCAGAAATTCAGTTACTGTTTTTTGCTGTGTTCTTTAAATTTTCATTCATGATTTAGTTTTGTGATATTTTCTTTTATAGAGAAATTTTGAAATAACTTGGAGTACTATTTTTTAATTTTATTTTTTTATGCTTTTGCTGGCAGACATTTAAGATTTTTTCACATTTTCTTTTCATCATATGTTATGGTCTGTACTTTTGTTTTATTCATAGAGAAATCCTTTAGGAATGAATCTGTCATAATAGGATTAATACTGAGTAATAGCAACAACAGCAGTAGTGAAAGCACTTACTATGTGCCAAACATTATTCAGGATTTTATATATATTCACTCATTTGAAACTTATAACAAATTTTTACAGTATAGGTACCGTGTTATCTCCATTTTACAGATAGGGCAGCTGAGACTCAGAGAGGGTAAGTAGCTTGTTTAAGTTCACACAGCTAGTATAGAGTGGAAGCTGGATTACTTCTCACCTATGTATATAATGAGCTTGTTGGATTTTCCTTATTGCTTTGAAAGGGATTTTTAAAGGTTGGAAGAACAGGTAGTGGTAAAAACCAGGTAAACTCTGGGTTTCTTTTTTTTTTTTTCCACCTTGATTTGAAATACTCTTCTTTTTTTTTTTTTTTTTTTTATTTATGGCTGTGTTGGGTCTTCATTTCTGTGCGAGGGCTTTCTCTAGTTGCGGCAAGTGGGGGCCACTCTTCATCGCGGTGCGCGGGCCTCTCACCATCGCGGCTTCTCTTGTTGCGGAGCACAGGCTCCAGATGCGCAGGCTCAGCAATTGTGGCTCACGGGCCTAGTCGCTCTGCGGCATGTGCGATCTTCCCAGACTAGGGCTCGAACCCGTGTCCCCTGCCTTGGCAGGCAGATTCTCAACCACTGCGCCACCAGGGAAGCCCCCTCTTATTTTCTTTAAAAAGAAATTATAGTAATGTCATGATGCATCCTTGAATAATAAAAAGTTATCTGCTCTTTAGTAGCAGAATTTCCTGTTTATAATAACAACTTTTATTTATTGAGTGTCTCGTAAACTCTAGACGCTGTGCTGAACATGTAGTTTTTTCATTTAATCCTCACAACAACCATATGAGGTTGGTGAATACCATTTTGCAGAAAAAGAAAATGAGCCTAGATCAGTGTACTCAACAAGCTGGTCAAGTCTCAGGATTGGTGTAGTGATAGCCTGTGTTCTTTTTGCTTTGGGAGAAAATATATTGGGAAATGTGTTCTCGCGATGGTGGAATAGTGTTTTTGAAGAATGCCCTTCCTTGTCTCGTCCCCTGGCAGATAAAGTGTCACCCTGGGGTCTGAAACTGCGGGGACTGTGTACAATGCACTGGCCTCTTTGATGCCTCGGTGCTTCGCATATGCAGATGAGCGAGAGAATCTGCTGCCACCTTCTGCACAGCATTGGGTTTACTGTTTGTTTACAAAGTTTACTGAGTGTCTGTCGTCCCCGCCCTTCGCAAAAGTAGATGCTAAAACTCTGTCCCTTATCGCTTTACTATTTTAGGGAGAATAATGTTTGTGACGTAAATTCAGTGCATGGCTTATTTGCCGCAGGAACAATAGAGGTAAGCGTACGTTGACTTTATTTTTCAGAACATTTGCTCTGTATTTGATAACGAATGGAGTTTTATTTAAAGACAGCGTTGCTTGGTCCCTAAGAGCAGGGTGCTGATGAAGCCACAAGCCACTGGTTTGCTCTTCGTACGGACCATGGGTCACGTTCCACAGAGATACAGCTGCGCCGTTGCTGCAGACTGTGCCCCTCGTGCGCTGATTTGGTCTGCGAGGGCCGTCCTCGTTGGGGGTGAGACTTGAAGCTGCTGCTGAATTGCCAGCTGCAGTGTGATTGCCACTCTTGTTCTTAACAGGAGGCAGTCCCAGCTCTCTGCTGCTTGTCAGTTTTATGACTGACTTGCCCTGAGGCTTGTTTTTCTTGTCAGTGAAATGGAGATGATAATACTTACCTTGGCAACTATATAGAGGTGCTGTGCTGGTGAGAATCACATGAAAGAACCTATTTGAAAACATTATAAACTGGAAAGGTATATAGGGTTGTGAATTGGACATCCTCTATAGTAGCATTCAATAAATGCACAACATTTTCATTTTAAACTACAGCACCTTTGAATCAGTGTCCTTCATGATTACCAGAAGTTTTTCTAGACTTGCATTTTTAATTACAATATTGTTAAATACTCATAATTTAAAAAAAGGTAAAAATGTCAAAAACGTATTATTAAAAAAGTACCCTTCTGTGCCTTCCAGTTACCAAATCCTCGTACACCCGAGGTAACTCTTTAATGGCTTGCAGTATTCTCCTCTTTTTTTTTTGTTTTTCTATGTATGTGCGGGTATGTATATGTGTTAGTAACATGGTTTTAAAACTTTTTCACAAAATTGAAATTATACCATGGTTCTTCATTTGCTTTTTTTTTTTTTTAATGGTATATAATGTACGTCTTTATACTTTGGTACTTGTAATTACTTATAAAGCTAAAGTAATTTTTTAAAAATTAATTTATTTATTTTTGGCTGCGTTGGGTCTTTGTTGCTGCACGCGGGCTTTCTCTAGTTGCGGCGAGCAGGGGCTACTCTTCGTTGCGGTGCGTGGGCTTCTCATTGCAGTGGCTTCTCTTGTTATGAAACACGGGCTCTAGGCGCATGGGCTTCAGTAGCTGTGGCTTGCAGGCTCTAGTGCGCAGGCTCAATAGTTGTGGCGCACGGGCTTAGTTGCTCCGCGGCATGTGGGATCTTCCCGGACCAGGGCTCGAACCTGAGTCTCCTGCATTGGCAGGTGGATTCTTAACCACTGCGCCACCAGGGAAGCCCCTAAAGTGATTTTTTTAAACTGATGGATAGGATTCCATTGTTTGAATGTACTGTAGTTTATTAAACCAATCCATCTGGATGAAATTTAGGTTTCTTTACTGAAATTATTTTTATGTTAAAAGATTAAGATTCAAAATGGAACACATGAGGTTGATTTAATGGAAACATATAAAACTATGTTGACAGTGTTATAATACTATTAAGCCTAAGTCAGGCCAATGAAGCATTATCTTGCTAATTACTTTTCTTGAGATTACCAAGGGGAAGTTTTAAAATAATTTTCTTGAAAAAATTGTTTATTTGAATAGAGTCCTTACAGAGCAAGCTAGGCTAGAAATCAGGAAGCGTGCTCTGTAAGAGAAGTTATGTATTAGAGCAGGCTGCTCTTTCACCAGCTGTTTTAAGACCAGCCCTGAGACTTGTTGAAGGGAGAGCAGAACCCCCCAGGCCAAGGGCTGGGTTCCTGAAATTCCTTGGGTACCTTGATTACTGGGGGCTTGAAATTTGATATGCATAGTCAGACCAGACTTTAAAATTCATTTTACATTAATTTTTTTAAAAAATAAATTTATTTCTTTCTTTATTTTTGGCTGCGTTGGGTCTTTGTTGCTACACGCGGGCTTTCTCTAGCTGCAGCGAGCGGGGGCTACTCTTCATTGCGGCAAGCAGGCTTCTCTTTGCAGTGGCTTCTCTTTGTTGTGGAGCATGGGCTCTAGGCGCTTGGGCTTCAGTAGTTGTGGCATGTGGGTTCAGTAGTTGTGGCTCGCGGGCTCTAGAGCGCAGGCTCAGGAGTTGTGGCACACGGGCTTAGTTGCTCCGTGGCATGTGGGATCTTCCCGGACCAGGGCTCGAACCCGTGTCCCCTGCGTTGGCAGGCGGATTCTTAATCACTGCGCCACCAGGGAAGTCCTGATTTTTATATTATATGTTGGATTTTGATTTCTTTTGTGATAGTTATTGTAGTACATATATTAAACATTTATCATTGATACAATAATATTTACAAATTTGTGTTTTCCCAGTTATACCAAAATGTCTTGCATAACTCCTCTCCCCTCGACCACACCAACCAAATCAGGGTCCATTCGAGGATGATGCATCACATTTTGCACTTGTTTTTCTTAACCATCCTTCTTTTCTTCTTTTAAATTATAAAATAAATGCAGCTAATGATAAAACATTTAACAGTACTAAAAAGGGTATAAGTAAAAAGTTTGAAAAAGTTAAATTCTTATTCCCCACGAGATAATCAGTGTTAATGAGGCTTTTTTTTTGGTATTTGTCTAAAAATTTTCTAGTATTTAAAATGACTGTGTTTTGTTTGTTTAGGGCCGAGTGGAGTGTTGGGACCCGAGGACGCGTGGCAGGGTTGGCCTGTTAGATTGCGCCTTAAGTAGCGTCACAGCTGATTCAGAGTAAGTGGGAGTGAAGTCGCAGTTTAAATACTCATCAGCTTCTGATTTAAACAAACGTATCAACACTAAATTAAAATCAGTTGCTAAAGGATGACACTCTTAAAACATGTTTATCTGAGGTTGTGGTTTTGTGATTGTTTTATGTAAAAATCCTTTCCTGTGAAAGCTCACTAAGTGGGGAAGCCAGATGGAATTCCTTGTTTATTTAGTTGCCGTGGAATTTTGTTAAAACAAATACACTGCAGGAATTTCTATTTCCCATTCTGTAGGATATGGTGGTGGAACCAGGAGTCCACCACTCCATTTAACAAACAAAAATATGTGCTTTGAATTCTAAGGTAGAGGGAAGCAATGTTTTTGATATTTTCTTGTTCCTATTTGGCCATTCCTACACTTAAAATAATTGGAAAAGTAAATCACAGTTGGGGGATGAAAACCTCTAAAGCTTGAATTAAGTAATACCTATAAGCCCCCTGTCCTTTTCCCACTCACAAGAGTACTTACTGTTACACTGCTTGGTACATATGTTTTCAGACATTTTTTTTTTTTTTGGCCTTGACTCATGGCTTGCGGGATCTTACTGCACCAATCAGGGATCGAACCCGGGCCCCCCCGGCAGTGAAAGTTCCGAGTCCTAACCACTGGACCGCCAGGGAATTCCCTTCAGACATTTTTCTGTGCTCATATTAACACATGCAGATTATCACCCTGTCAGATCCTTGACATGGGATTAGTTGCTGTAATCAGCTCGGGAACGCCCTTTCTCTGGGGTCTTGTTATTCATGGAAATGTCATTTTACCTTGTCTTTTCAGTTGGTCAGACATTTATCTACAGTCATGTCACATGGGAGGTGGAGTGTTAGATGGGTGGGCTAAGAGAGACTAACTCTAAATTTATTGTAGAATTTTGTGTGATTTGCATTTTTCTGGAGGAGAGAAGAAGAAATATAGTTCTTTCTTTTGAAAAAATCAGCTTTGTAAAGCATTGTTGACCTAGGAAAAAAAGCTAAGAATCACTGAATGGAAAGATGTCTGTTTCTAATGTATACATTTTTTCCTCTGTCATAAGTAAAGAAAAAATTTTTTCCATCTTTTAATTATGACATTGAAAGTGAGTATAGGAAATTTTTTTCCTGAGTATTGTTACTGAGTTTTATTAAAGTAATACTAATGAATAACTTCATTAGTCATGGTATGGAATATAGTATATTAAACAATCTAAAAATGGAAAACTCATTCTACATTTGATTTTTCGTTTTGTTTTGGAATTACTTAGACATTTTTATTGTGAAATGTACACATACAGAAAAACTCATAAAACATTAATGTGCAGATTACTGAATTATGAGTCTCTACATTTGTTAATAGAGTAAAGCAACGGAAAATGCTTATTAGTATTCATCAAATAGGTATGAAAGAAAATGAATCAGAAACTTGTTTATTTTTAGAAAGTAGAAAATCAGGTTTAAGTGAAAGATATTTACTCACTCTCTAGGAAGCAAAGAGGTTAATCTTCTCTTACCCTTAAGCATTAACTTGTGTTTGAATTAGAATAAAGAGATTTGTGTACAAACTCTGTCATTAATTGTTTCATCTTGAAAAGTCATTTAAGAAAACAGGCCAGCAGGAGTTATTTGCAGTATGTCTTAAGGTTATTTCTACTTTAATGACTACAATAGAAGTACCATTATACAAAATTTAAGGAAGGGATGTTAAAAAATAATCTTAACTGTGGTCCCTAGAAACATGGGAGTATTTTTTCTTTTTTTAATAGAATATTGATTCACAAACATTTTTGGTGGCCTCTTTTGTCCTTAGGGGTGAGGCATTTTTCAGCTATCATGATGGAGGTTATTTTATTGATTAAAAATTTTTTTTTTATTTTGTAAAGATGATTTGTACTTAGTGTAAAAAGATACTAAGCAGTTTCAAAAATGCACAAAAGAAAGTAAAAATGACTTCTGCATATATACAGGCAGGTCTAATTTAAGTAACAGACCACTCTTCGTGCATGAAGGATGCTTATAGTTTTTCACTAGTACACATCTATTTACAGTTTTATGATTATTTCCTGAGGGAGAATATCAAGAGCTTGAACAGCATACATGTTCTTAAGGCTTTTGGTACCCATTGCTAAATTGCCTGACAGAAAAGATAACATCAGTTTAAAGGTCTACCTACGTGTACAGAGTGCACATTCTCCCACCTTCCATAGCCCAAGGTGTTAATTCCGTTATAATAATACTAAGATGTCAGAAAGAGCCCGGGATATCGAATCAAAATACAGCTTGGTAGAAATAATCGCTAACAGTACTTTCTATTTGCCAGGTAGTGTTCTAAGTTCTCTATGTATATTAACTTATTTAATAAAACAACAACAGTCTTTGATGCAGGTACTGTTTTGTATTTATTTTACAGATGAGGAAGTGATAGCCTTTAAAAATTATGTGGCAGAAGCATATTTATTTCTAGGGAAAGATGTTCTAAATATGCTGTTAAGTGGAAAAGCAAATCATACAGTTCCCTATAGAGTTTTATCACATTTTCATAAGAAAAACAATGAACTTATGTGTACAGTCATAGGGATGAAATCTGGATATGTTACAGAGTGTTAAAAGTAGCTCTGCCTGCTGATTCAGCTTCAGGTGATTTTATTTATTAATTTTTTTATGCTTAGCTTTATTTTTTTCCTACACAAACATTATAAGCCGTCACCCTCTGTTATTTGACATAGGTAGAGTTCTGGAAGGTGGAGCCAACACAGTCAGAGAAAGAAATACGTGTTAAATTTTGGCTAGCGGAGGACAGGCTTTTGTTCTTTGCAGATGATGTGATTGTCTGCCTAAGAAACCCAGTAGAACTAACTGAAAAACTATAAGCACTAATATGAGAGTTAAGTAAATTGGTTACAAAATAAATGTACAAAATCAGTGGCTTTGATGTTTATCAGCAATATCCAGTTAGAAAGATACAATGAAAAGCAGTTCTCATTTATAACAAAATAATTTATAACAAAAAAATTGTAAAATACTGAGGGATAAGCTTAATAAGTGACTATCTGAAGAAAGGGACAAAATTTTATTAAGAAACAAAAAAGTTTGAATAGGGCTCCCCTGGTGGCACAGTGGTTAAGAATCCGCCTGCCAATGCAGGGGACACGGGTTCGAGCCCTGGTCCAGGAAGATCCCACATGCCGCGGAGCAACTCAGCCCATGCACCGCAACTACTGAGCCTGTGCTCTAGAGCCTGCGAGCCACAACTACTGAGCCCGTGAGCCACAACTACTGAAGCCTACGCGCCTAGAGCCCGTGCTCCACAACGGGAGAAGCCACCGCAGTGAGAAGCCTGCGCACTGCAACGAAGAGTAGTCCCAGCTCGCTGCAACTAGAGAAAGCCCGCGTGCAGCAACAAAGACCCAACACAGCCAAAAATAAATAAAATAAATTTAAAAAAAAAAGAAATACAAAAAAAAAAAGAAGTTTGAATAAATGAGGAAAAATAATGCCACCGCACTGAGAAATGATTCCAGAGTTCATCTTGAAGAGTAAATGACTGAAAGTGATGCAGACGAGAGGCCTCCAGGTTTCCCTGGATGCTTCAGTGTAGTTGCAGGCTGAGGCTTTAGGTGGCATAAGAGACCTGAGGATGCCAAGAGTCAGCAGCCTGGACTGAAGGTCCTGGGCCAAGGTCATGGAGACAGTAGGTATTGAAATCAGGACTGTGGCCCGCTTCTGACTCGTCTTCTAGGACCCTTTGCCCCTCAGAGCATTGTTCTTGGTTACTGAGTGAGAAGCATACTCTAGATTCAGAGCCATAAACGTCCATCATTTTGTTACGTTTACAGGTTCTGGGTCCCTGTTTGGGGACTAGTCTTTATTTCAGCTTGACATCACTAACTTTAAAAATGAAAATGGGTATACCCATGCCCGAATATAAAACTGTTTTCTCTTAAGCGAAAAAGGGCATGTTACTGTAAATACCTTATCCTGGCTTAATCAAAATGAAAGATATTGTCATACTGATCTTTTTCAATTGGTTTTATATTTTCAGAAACTTTTTTTGCTTGTAGCTACTTTGAAAATATTTCTTACAGTTCTTAAAGAACATAATCTATAGATTTTTAAAGGTAGATTACATTTATAAGTAAAGGTTATTTTTCATTTTGATTAAGAAAGTTTGGATACAATTAACTTTTAAACAGAAGACTAAGAAATGTGATTGTCCCCATTAGAATTGAAGTGAAGATTAAGAATGAATTTGTTATTTGGAAGGAGATTTGGCCATATATGCACGAAACACAAATGTTTTGCCTTTCAGGATAAACAGTTTACCAACGATCTCTGCTTTGAAATTTAATGGTGCCTTGACCATGGCAGTTGGAACATCCACAGGGCAGGTAAATATGTTTAAGTTGGAAACTTCACACTTAAGTTACTACTTCAGGGGTGTGTATGTATCATGGGAAACATCCACATGTCTGTTCACTGTGGGAACAGAAAATGAAGCATTATTGTTTTGGCCAGAGTGGAGAGGGTACTCAGAATGCTGTGTTCCTTCAGTACCTTGAGAAATTCTGGTTCTGGCCTGAATGGTTGTTGTGAGAGGCTCTCGAGCTGAAGCTGCAGTGGGGTATGCCTCAGGTGTCCTCCTGACTGTGGTTTAGAACAGCATTTTCTAGAGTGTGTGGAGTAGAGTTCCGTGGTCATACAAGTTTGGAATTCTCCAGATTTCTACTCTTTGAGGTTTATAGTGCATTTAAATATGTATCGAAGGCTCGGAGAATTCCTGTAGACAAAAAATGTGTTGAGTAAGTATTTCCAAAATGTATTTGCCCAAGGAACCTTTTCTTTCACCCAGCACTATCACCCATATCCCGTGCAGTGAGTGGTCAGTGGGACGTACCTCAGCAAACGCTAGTCTGAGGGGTACAAATGAAATAGCTTCAGAGATTTAATTTCATCTTTTCTCTCTTTCCTTCAAGGCAGAGCCCCCACACTTGTAAGTCTGTTCTCACCTCAGCACAGGTGTGAGCCCTACTTCCAGTAGAGTTACTGCCTCTGTCATCTGTCACCTGGCACTAAGATCCAGCTTCACCAGGCCCCTTGCCTATCAAGACAGGGCTCAGAAGAGACCCCCCCCTCCCCCCGAAAGTCATAACCCTGCCGCCGCCATCTGACTTGAATCTACCAGGACTGTCTTCATTATGCTTCTTGTTCTTGTTTCTGTCAGCCGCTGTGACAGTGCCTGGTACACAGTAGGCCCTCAGTGTATATATTTGTTGAATTCATAAATGACACAAATTCTTGTGGATTTTCCTTCTGGTTCCTTCCTTAATATAGCTAAGTAGTTCTCAATCTCAGTGTGCTTAAAAACTACTCTCAGGCTTGAATTCATAAAACCATATACTGGAAGGGTAATTTAAGAGATTTTTCTGGAGTACTTTTGCTGGCTGACTTTAGAATCTTTGTACCCTGAGTGAGGGGTGTTCATTGTGTTGATAAAAAAGGTAATGAAGTAAATGGCAGCTGTTATTCTAAGTTGTAAAAGTTTCAAGATAAAATATTTAGTTTGTTTAAACAGAAATAACTTTTTTTTTTTTTTTTTAGGTTTTATTGTATGATCTTCGGTCTGATAAGCCATTGCTAGTTAAGGATCACCAATATGGGCTGCCCATTAAATCAGTTCATTTCCAGGATTCATTAGATTTGATTTTGTCTGCTGACTCTCGAATTATCAAAATGTGGAATAAGAACTCAGTACGTATTTTTTGTTGTTAACATTACTTACTTATTTGCCTATTTTCCATTTAATGTTTCTTTTCTTTCTGTTGCCTTTTTTGAGCAGTGTCGGTTCTTGAGAAAGAAATATCAATACTAAGCATCCGTTTGGGCACTTCATTGGAAGTCAGTTACTTCGGGACAGATAATATTCATATTCAAAGTAGTCAAGATTGTTTTCTTCCTGTTAAGAAGTTTTCCTCATTTGCTGGAACGGGCATGCAATTTTACATGTTCAGTTAGGTAGAGAGTAAATCATTGTTTAAAAAAAAGATTGATCCATGAGAAACCCCCTAGATTCTGAGGCTGTCTTACAACCTTAGGAAGATTTTTATGAGCTACTGCTAATCTTTCCGTATCAGTATTATTATACGTCTCAATTTCATACCCTTTCCCCATGTCAAACAATTGGATTTTAGATATGATACCTTTACAATAATTTCTTATAGTGTTTTTCTTAAAAACAATATTTTCTTCAGAATATTTGATGTTCTCTGTCCTTCTGGATGTCAGTTAAAAGGTAACAAAACCCTGTGTTGCTGGTTTTATTCTGCTTTCTGCTTTTGCTTCTTCATTTTAAAACCTAAGTATTTTGAGAGAGTAGTAAAAGGTTAGCTCATCAACTGGGAAAAAATTCATTCAGTGTAGCAATTGCTTTTAAGAGTCTTTGCGTTTATTGATTTCAAATTTAGCATCTTTAGTCAAAAAGTGTTACTTTAAAAAAAAAAAATTCATTTTTGAGATGAAGCGGGTGGAGGGCCCAGCAGCCTCAGCATTAGTTGCCGGAGGGCAAGCGTCAGTCTTTCCTGTGAGGGCTGCACGAGCTTAGGGCAGAGGTGCTACCAGCAGCTCCGTCACGGTTCAGCTACTTACTGGTCAGATTCCCTGCCTGCTCGGACCATTACTTTTGTTTTCCATTTTCATTTTGTCAACTCTCAAAGTATTGACCTTACTTAGCTCCCTTTCTTTTTTTCTCTGGATCAGCTGTGGAGGTTCGGAGTTATCCTTGGGGTGTGTCCTGTCTCTCAAGCCCTGTTACCTTTGCAGCTCCTGAGACTCTGTTAGGGAGAAGAGGAAGGGCTTCCGGCTTTTCTCAATTCCTGGAAGAATTACCCTGACGATTGCCCGGGAGCTGACTATGCTGCTTTGAGTTGGAGGGTTTTGAGGGCTTTCTTAGGAAGTTTCGTGGTGTCTTAGGCCGGAATTTTCTCTGCTCTTTTCTGATAATCCAAACTAGTTTACTTTGACACAGTATTTCTTTTTAATACTACAAATGCAAACATTTTATTTTTGAAAGGTCATAACATACTGGTAAAGTAGACGTTTTCCTTGACCTGGCTTCCATCCTACCTCATGGTAAACTTACCAGTTTGGATGTATCCTCCCAGGCCCTCTAACTGCTGCATAGTTTTCCCCTACATGGATTTCTATGAACTGTGGCCCCTTTTCTTTTTTGTTCCATGCTATTATTATTCCCATTTCACCTTCCTTTTTCCTTCCCTCTTTCCATTTTTTGTTTCAGTGGGCACTTGAGACGAAAGGGAGGTAGCTGTGTGAGTTCCATTGTCTGTCTTGAATTAGAACCTGGCTGCTGTCTTTCACTGAGTGCAAAATTAGTTTTTTAACTACTGCCCCCACTTTGCCGTGGAGCCTCTAATGATGGGTTAATAAATGCAAGAGCTGGCAGACATTTTCAACAGCAGTTCTTGAAATCACATTGTAGTTGCTACAGTAAGTTTTATTTTGGCGTTGTTGCCAATGACTAAATACGCCCTCTTGACCAACACCCAAATTACTTGGTTCTGCTTGACTTGCTTTCCTTGTTTATCTTTCTCATCACCTTTTTCCACTCCCATATACTTACTTTCTGTCTCTTTTCTTTTACTTAACTTCTTTTAATTTTTAAAACTATAGTATATTTCCCCCCACATTAAAAAAAAAATTTTACCCTTTGCTATGTAATAACTAACACTTTATGTATTTATAGGATTTTGTTTTGTAAGTTATTTTATATTCATCATCTTACTTGATCCCCCTCAAGTCCTCGTGACGCAGCTATGGCAGATACCATCCTCTTTCTGCCATGTTGACCGTCTCTTCATCTTTGGTTTCTTTGAGGACAAGTTTACCTAGGGTGTGTTTTCCAGGTTATGAGAATTTTTTAAAGTTGATGTACAACTTTATTTTAGACTTTACCCTTTCCTGTTTAGACATTATCTTTAAAAGTTTGTGTTTATTTTCCCAAGAAAGTCACCTCTCCTCCCGAGCCTCAGTTTCTTCCTCTCTAAAATGAGAGGATTTGATAGATTGATAAAACAGATTCTCTAAGATTTGTTTGAACTTAAATTCTGTGATTTCAGTTAGGTGATTTTATTTTTTCACATCAGCAGAGTGTAGTGGAGTTATGTCTCCAGGTTATTTTCTATATATCACATTGCCAAAAGTTATCTTCCTTTAACTATCTTAATAATTCCTTTTTGCTTACTCTTTCAGGGAAAAATATTTACTTCCTTGGAGCCAGAACATGACATTAATGATGTTTGCCTCTATCCCAACTCAGGTATGCAGTATGTAGCAACGGGCCATTCTGCGAGATGAATCTAGGTTATGCTTTATAGGGTTTTAAACTCATTTTATTTCTTAAGACAGGGTTTGGCTTGGTTGGGACAATTCTTGGATATTGTATTTACTTGAAAAATTACGAGCAGGAAGTGGCGTGGATGATTGAGAAAATGACCCTCTCAGTGACTCAGTCCTCAGCCAGCCTAGCTATCAGTAGAAACTAGTAGCAGTCTGTAGGTCGGTGGCAGGTGAGGTGCTATTTTAGTGTGCACTTTAGCTGTTTTATGTGATTAGTAATCGTGTGTAGAAATTGAGGTTAGGGATTTGGAGGAGGCTGGAGCTCCCTGATGGTGATACACAGGCTCATAAAGCCATGGGTTTGGTATATTCTGTGTTGCAGGCTGTTCAGTAAATAACCTGGCAGATTTCAAGATTTAACAACCCCTTCAAGGCAAATCTGTGAAGAATTCTGGAAAATGAGAATACTTCCCACTCTCAAGCAGGGTTGTATTCTGAGGACGGACGTACACAGATAATTTTGACGGGGGGATACAAGGCAAAGCAGGAAGAGTTCTGTTATGCATGTACAGATGGCAGGAGAGAGAGAGAGAGAGCACGTGCAGCTGAAGCAGTGAGAGGAGAACGTAGAGGAGATCTTTGTTTGCATTGAGCCTGGGGTGCTGGGTGGAGTTGGGAGGTGAGGTGATCCCCATGAGGGGACAGTGTAAGAAGGGCAGGAAGGATGGGCGGGGGCACAGCACGGTGCACGGAGGGGCTCTGGGAGGAAGGGGGTGGGAAGCAGGTGGTGCCCGGGTGGTGTGGGCCCAGGAGTGACCTGCTGAGTGGCTGGGCGCTGTCTGTGGTCAGGACCTACGCAGGCCCTGCTTCCCGAGGTGGTTCTGTCCACCAGGTGAAAGGTAGATCAGTTTTGAACTAAGATGAGTAGGAAGTGATACTTGGAGCCGAGATTGGGAGCACAGGAGAGAGAGCAAATTTGGAGAGAGAGACTATGTTTTCTTCTTTGAGCCTTTGAATATGAGGAGGCAGGGGGACAGTGGCAGTGTCTGGCAGGGGGTCTCCAGCCTGGCCGCCCCCAGGATCGCCTGGGAGCATCTTAAAAGTACGGCTTGCTTGGCCCTACACACATCAGGGGTACTGACTCGGCGTCTGGGGGAGAGCTCTGAAATGAGTTACTTTTCACATGCTTCCCAAGTGGTTGTGAAGCCCCACCCTGATCTGCAGCCTCACCCTGGGAGCCACGTCCCACGCACAGTGAATAGTGTGGTCTCGAGGAAAGCAGGTCTGCAGACGCAAAATTCTTTATTTTTTTAATTGATTAATTAATTAATTTATTTTTGGCTGCGTTGGGTCTTCATTGCTGCGTGTGGGCTTTCTCTAGTTACGGCGAGCTGGGGCTGCTCTTGGTTGCGGTGCGTGGGCTTCTCATTGCGGTGGCTTCTCTTGTTGCGGAGCACGGGCTCTAGGCACACAGGCTTCAGTAGTTGCAGCACGTGGGCTCAGTAGTTGGGGCACGGGGGCTCAGTAGTTGGGGCACGGGGGCACTAGAGCGCGTAGGCTTCAGTAGTTGGGGCGCATGGGCTCAGTAGTTGCAACATGCAAGCTCTAGGGTGCGTGGGCTTAGTTGCTCTGCGGCATGTGGGATCTTCCCGGACCAGGGCTCGAACCCGTGTCCCCTGCATTGGCAGGCAGATTCTTAGCCACTGCGCCACCAGGGAAGTCCCAGGCTGTTAGATTCTGTATGGGTCTTTTCTAGTGTAGCTACACATAGCGTTCCCTGTAAGCCATTTTGTTTTCTGTTAAGGTGTAAAGTTTAATAATTCAAACATTAGGAATTACTTTGCTGTGCCATTTGGTGGGAAATACTTTACCTTGGTTCTTTGATTCCTGATTAACAGAGAGAAACCTTTCTTCTTGACTTCCTTATTATTATTATAATAAATAGTGCATCAAAACTACGTTTTATCTATGTGTCTGAAGCTTAAAACTTTTCCCCTTAAAAATGATGGCAAACTTTGTATAGACCTGAGCACTTCATGGTGGGAACTGCTCAGTCACTTAGCTAGTACAGCCTGAGTGTTTTGCAGATGGGGAAGCTGGTCTTTCTGATACTTAAGGTGCCCCGTCTGGGATGGTCAGGGGCCACAGGCCACAAGCTGACTCCGAGGGTGCCTGGCTGCCGGTCTGGCTCTTCTGCCATTCGCAGTGTTCTGAGCACCTCACCCATTTCAAAACGTTAAACAAGTAGAAAAGGGAGCTTTTCTTTTCCCCATGTGTTTACATTTTTCATTGTGTTTATTTTTAGGAATGCTTTTTACTGCCAATGAAACCCCCAAGATGGGCATCTATTACATTCCGGTAAGTGATACAGAAAGGAGTTATGATAAAAATAGGACAAGAAAAGATGCTGTATTTTTAAGCTGGCTGTGTCGAGGGACTTGGGTCTGCATGTGGCTGTGTAAATTAGACACAGTGGCTCACTTGTCAATTCCCTGTGCTTCCTGGAACCGGTAAAATAATGCTTAACCACTGTTTATGGGAAACTACTTATAATATCCCATTAAAATAGTAGAAATTCGTCTTTATTCTTCAGATCTACATTTGTTTTTTGTTTAAAAGCGTTCCAGAATCTTAAACTTTCAGCTATTAGTGATCAGGAGATCTAATCCTCTAAAATAAAAGTCTAGTTCTCTTCCAGTCATCTCTTTGTAGTTTGTGTCTTTTAAAAATGAGTTTACATAAAAGAAACTATCTTAGATTGCCATGATCAGTGATGACATGCAGTTTGCAATCTTGTGCCGTTTTTTCTTCCTTAAAGAATTCTTCTGTTACGTTTGCCAGAAGCTTCCCTCCCTTTACCTAAACAGAAAAGCATATAGTACAAAGTTGGCATTAGATTGTGGTTAGCAAACATCTCCTTTTCTGAGATTTGGGGAGGAGCATGAGGGGTGTTGAAGATCAGATCTTTAGGGCAGTGAGCTCTCTATAATCACTGTCAGCCTCCAGTTATGAAAGTTCTTTATACTGATGATGGTTTTTTGAAATAGCTCAACCATGCGTGTATTTCAAAAAAAAAAAGTATTCTGTTGATGTTGACTTTCTGTGGTTTCAGGAACCTGATATGTTGTTGAAAGCACTTTGAGATGTTTCTTTTGATTGATAGTGAAATGAAGACTATTCAAACAGCAGCTTTTCCGTTTTCCTAAATTGTCATTTGTTCCTTTTCTCCCCGGAGTCTCACAGATACTGCTTCCATATTCCTGTTAGTTCATATATCTTTGTCTTCATCTGATCAATAAGTGATTGTATCAACTGTGTGGCAGGCACAGTGCTATAGGTTGGCAGTGTAACAGTGTATAGGGTACTGCCCCTTTCTTCAAGGAGTTCATTATTAGGGAATAAAACAAGAAAGTAGACAATTTCCAGTCAGTGTGATGAATGCTATAACAGAAGTAAGGAACCCAGCATGGGGCTGGAAACTGGTGGGAAGTGTGGAGGATACTCGGAGAAACCTTCCCAGAGGAATTGATATCCAGGGAGAGACCAGAAGGCTGGTTCTGTCTCCTGGATGAAGAGGGTGGGGTTCAGAATGGGGGAAGGATCTTGGAAGTAAAGGGAACATTGTGTGCTAAGATCAGGGAGAAGATAACACACGTGGCCAAGCACTAGCGCTTGAGACTTGGCGGTAGCTCAGGCCGAAAAGGTGCTCCGCAGCCAGGCTATGATGGTCTTGTAGGCCAGGCGTGACGGTGCAGGGCAGGCACTCCTGGAAAAGTTGTGAGCGGGAGAGTGCTGTGGTCAGATTTGCATTTTTGAAGGATTATTTTGGCTGCCGTCAGGAGAATGGACTAGGTAGGATCCAGTCCGGAAGCAGCAAGAACAGGCTATCGGAACCCACAGGCGAGGTGATGGTCCCTGTGTTACCTTGGCCAGGCCTCCCTTTTTAGTAGTTGGAGCTTTGGGGGTCCTGGGGTAATTTGAAAGAAGTCTGATCTGGTGGGCGGTGATTTCAGAGGTTTGTTATCCATGAATAGCCAGGTGGTGTGTCCGGAGGTGTCCACTGATGAAGACTTGTGTCGATCACGAGAAGAGCCTTCCCTTGGTCCAGCGTTAATAGTCTTCTCACAGCGTCAGCCCCTCTGGGAACGTCAGGAGAGGCAGACTAAATCAGCTTGCCCCTCCCTTTACTTCTCCTGGCCGAGGTCTC
Organism: Balaenoptera physalus; assembly: GCF_965194825.1. NCBI lineage: Eukaryota > Metazoa > Chordata > Mammalia > Artiodactyla > Balaenopteridae > Balaenoptera > Balaenoptera physalus. The sequence goes on from NC_138894.1 coordinate 90,624,605, forward strand.
TTTCCGTCTTCCTCTCAGGAGTGCTTACTGTGTTTTGATTGTCAGCAGCTGCCTATAAGGCGTAGATGTCTTGAATGGACGAGCCCTTCCTCCCGTCAGAAGTGTATAGAATCCACCAGAATCTGAGATAGAGCGTGGAGGCCGCATTGGGGGTCTGCTCAACTGGTGAGCAGCCGTGGGCTGAGAGCCCCTTGGTGTGGAGCCGGGGAGGGCAGTTCTGGGTACTTTTGTGGGAAGGCTGTCTTACCAGCTTGTGCTAAGATGGTGGCAGTGGGGACAGAATTGGAAAGATTGTCAAGGTTGTAAGACAGGCTTGGTCATTGATTGGATGTGAGGAGGAAAGGAGAGGAAAGAACCAAAGATGACAGCTGCTTTCTGCTTGGTAAACATGCAGACGAGGACGTCCCTCCCTGAATCCAGGAGGAGAAAGGGGATGATAGACTCTTAGAACTGGAGGAGACCCTTAGTCCCTTCTGCTTCTCTGGGTCTGTTTCTCAGAGTGGGCTTTTTTGTTCCAAGTTCTGGGAACTTTAATTTGCACATGTGAGAGGGGCTAGATGCTGGCCAGGTGGTGAGAAACGGCCTTCTTGACAAATGTTAGCTTATCTTATAAGGTCTTTTTAGTTTCACCTCTGCAGCTCAGATTTAACTTGAGCGCTGCGAGAAAGAATCCAGAGGCTGCTCCCAGGCGACTGTGCGTGTGCGGACAGTGAGAGCAGAGTTGTTCTTGCCCAGCTAAGCATTGTGCTGCAGCTGGTGCCGCAGTGTTCCTTCCTGACCTGCCTTTCTGCCCTGCTGCCTTGCACGGAGTGAGGTTTTAGAGTGCCGCTTGTCTTTACTTGGAACCTCTTCTTTGTGACACTCCTTCAAAGCAGAGAGAGCCCAGGGGTCTGAAAGCCTGCCATCTTTCATAAGATTTTATCAAACTCACCAAGCTGATATTTGGCACAAAGGTTTATTTGAGGCCTATAGAAACAGAGAAGTGTGTGTTTAATATATAATTCATGCCAAATATGGGAGGTTTGGACTGTGATTTGTATCAACATCTTATAAACCAGGTATGAAAACTCTTTTTCCCTGCTTTGGGGCTGTGCTAAAAATGAAGACAGCTTAATGTTCTTTTAGCTTATTAATTTTTGCCTTTCTACCTGATACCATCTTTCTTGAATACTTGAAGTCTTTTTAGATTAAATGCAATTACTGATTTATATACTCTCTGCTACTTACATATCCCAGCAGCCAACTAGTCTTTTATGACCAAATGGATTTTCTCCAGCCCTTTCCCCGTTTTCTCAGTACTCTTTTTTCCCCTCTCAGAGACCAGGATCTGTTATTTTGTTTGTTTTTTAAATTCCAGGGCCTAATTCAACTGCAGCTTTCAGGACTAATGCCAGGAATAGTTTTTCAAGTTTGGTTTCCTCTGAAATGTAATTTAATCGTAGGTTAGTTCTTCATAATTAACACCTTTGGCAACTGTATAGACTCCAGAGGGAATCCAAGTCCTGTGGCACCCAGCCCAAAACCTGCCAGTGTGCTGAGTACTGTTTCTGTTGGAAATGCTCCTTGGGCTCCAAGCCCCCGTGGGTCAGTGAGCTCCAGAGACCACTCATGACGGGATAGTTGATAGCTTGCATGTTTGATAATGTGTATGGATGCGTAAACTTGGGAAAAAGAGAATTATTATTTGTTTAGGAAGCTATTTGAATTAGAAGAATAAAAGTCAGTTGATTAAGGATGTATGGTTTGGTTTTTTTTTTTTTTTTCCTGAACATGTAAATTTAAGCCACTATAATGATTATATGCAATGTCACTGAACCCATCTTTCAGTATTGGCAGTTAGGTGTTTTATTTTAAAACATTTTCTTAGGGAAAAAAATACTTGTTTTTATTGAGATGTTTTTATTCTTTATAATGAATCAAAAAACTGCATTAAATGTTTTAACATTTACTATTTCATTTAAAATTATATTTTAAATTTGGAAAGTACTTTTGGAGCCAGAGTACCTGCAAATAGGGCAGAGTTAAAAACATAAAGGGTTATATTTAACTTGCACCAGTTCTTCTGTTTCTTTTAAGAAAATAGCACTTGAACTTATCCAGCATAATGCATGAAACCTCTGGAACTCTATCTTTGCAAAGAGAGATGACTACGTATTAAGAAGCATAAAATCTCAAGAACGCTTGCTTCACTTAGTTGTAACACACACGCACATATCCTCCCAAAGGCATGTAAAGCCAAAGGAAGTGCAAAAAAATTAGTGAAGTTTAGCCAAATTTTGTGAAATGTAATAAAAGATTCAGTCTAGTGAATGTCTTTAAGTCTCTTCACTTAAGTGAGTTATCACTCACCAACCCAAAAGGTCTTCAGAAGAGCCATGGCCTCCAGATACCATCTCTGGGTTCACTTGCTCCTGTTCAGAGGGGTTTAGTCTGATTTAGATCAAACACCTGTGCTTCAGCCCTCCAGGAGACAAGAGGTCAGTGAGTGCGGCCTGGTTTGGGGGTGGTCGGAGAGGTGCTTTTGAAATACATTTGTAGTGTTTGGAAGTCAGTTTTAGAGAAGTGGCATGAAAAATTTTGTAGTAGGTATATGGATATTTGCATTTGGGCAGATTTTGTTTTTGTTGCTCAGTAAAGAGTTAAAAATGGGTATCATAATCGTTTCACTGGTGTTTTTTTCTCTATGGGCTTTCGTGACTAAAACAAAAAAATTTAGATATGAACAATTTTGACTGTTCTGTCTGTGGTGAATTGAACTTGTTAGTCTACTTCTAAACTCAGCCACTATATTAGATTGTCCATTATCGAGGTATTTCTGTGGCCTCCCTCAGAGATGGCCTCTTTTTTCAAGGCCAGTATTTCAAATATTACTGTTTGGGTATGTTTTGGCATAATTTTCCAGAAGGCTTAAGAACATAGTTATATAGTGCTTTGTAACAATTATTCCTCACCTTCACCATAGATAACACATTTTTATCAGCTGTCCAAATTGTAAATATGTTATTTTAGCTTAACATTAGATTTGACAGTGTCTTACAGATATTTTATGTCTCCTTTTTATATAACTACTATCTTCTCCATTTTAATTTTAAAGTTTAGGGTTAGAGACTTGGTCTTTTTTTTTTAATGTTTATTTATTTAATTTATTTATTTTGGTTGCACAGGGTCTTAGTTGCAGCACACGAGATCGTTAGTTGTGGCATGTTGCCTTCTTAGTTGCAGTATGCGAACTCTTGGTTGTGGCACGCGTGCGGGATCTAGTTCCCCGACCAGGGATTGAACCCCGACCCCCTGCACTGGGAGTGTGGCGCCTTACCCACCGGACCACCAGGGAAGTCCCTTGGTCTTCTTTTTGTCTGGTGATCACATCACACACCTGGGGGCAAAATGGTGACTGACAACGTTTGTCCCACAATCTCTAGAAACGATGCAAACAGCAGAGAGAATTTTGGCCAACAGAGAAGGTTCTGCTTTTCCTGGAGAGTTGGATGCGCTTTCTCCTTTGAAGTACATCTCGTATGCAGATCACTTAACTTTATCTCTAGCTAACGTTGGACACAGTTGACCAGGCTGTGCCTAACTTCTAGAACACCACATTCTCTTGGTTCTCCTCCCGTCGCCCACTTGGCCCTTCCAGTTGGCCTCCTTTGGTGGCTTGTCCTGCTGGCATGGCCCAGTGCTTGGGCCTCGCCTCTCTCCCCTTGACCCAGATGTTAGTGAGCCCTGGGGCTTAGTCCTTGCCTCTTTGTTTATTCTCCCCCAGGGAGCTCATCTGTCCCCAGGCTCTGTAAGGCACCTGCGTGCTGCTGACTTCCAGACTTCTGTCTCCAGCCTTTCCTTCCTCTCGGAGCTGCAGAGTTACATATCCACTGGGCTACTGGGCTTCTCCGCCTGGACGTCTACTTGGTGCACTGTATTAAGGTGCCCGCAGAAGAAGTCTTGATCCCAGCTCTCCACCCACCCCACCCCTGCCCGTCTCCCATTGCAGCAGAGGCACCGTTGTCTCCTCAGTTTCTAGGCCCAGAGCGCAGGCACCACCATGTTTCCTCCCCCTCTCTTCACGCCTCCTCGTCCAGTCCATCCGAATGTCACATCAACTCTTTTTCCAACATTGGTTCAAATTTTGAACCAGCCATTTTTCAGTACTTCCGCTCCTACCACTCATCTGGGTTATCTTAGTGGCCTCTTAACTGATCTTTCTTCTTTCACTTTTGTCTCTCTTGCATTCTGTTTTCCATACAACAGCCAGGTTGATTTAAAATACAAAAATAAAAACAAAAATCAGAGTCTGTCATTCTTCCTAAACCTTCCAAAGGCTTATCATTTTGCATAGCGTAGCATCTTAACTCCTATTGTAACTTAAAATGTCCCACCAACAGAAAAAGGCTAAAACACCAGAGTCTCCATTTTCTCTCACCCATTAGAGACTAGATCTCTGTAAACCATTCATCCATTTACAGAGATCACCAGATGGTTAGAGCATAAGACCAAATCCTCAGTCACTGCTGCCAGCAAGGGGGAGTAACTTATAGGCCATAAATTAACCAAAACCCAAACACAAAATTAGTAGAGAGGAAAATTAAAGTTAGAAAAACAGAGTCACCGAAGTTCTGCTGCCCCTTTGGATTCATATGGAGCCAAGAAGAAAAGCTGTGCGTGGCTGTGCTTCTCTGGTGATGAAGTTTCCCTGACACTGTCAGGTGAATCCATTGTGCATCTTGGTGAGACCTCTAAAACCGTTAAAGGATAATTTTCAGAAAAATGTGAAGTCATGACTTTCACATAGATATCAAATGAATACGTGTTGAAAATTTCATTTAACTTACTAATTAAATAAGGGAATCAGGCACATGTCATCAAAGGTGAAGTCTAAAATAGCACAGATTTACGTGGAATAAAGTGATATTGAATTGGGAATGTGCAAATAAATGGATAGGCCTTTCTGAAGTTACGGAGGGTTATCTGTCCAGGACAGAATGCATTTGCGTGACTGTAGACAATTATCTTGCATTGCTGTCAGTTACTTGCAATTTACAGAGTTGTAAAAATACACCCCATGGCATCAGAATCAGATAATCTCTAGACCAGGAGTTTGGCAAACTAAACACCTAAGCACCAGCTGCCTGTTTTTGTCAATAAAGTTTTACTGGAACACAGTGCACGCATTCATTTATTACGTGTTGTCTATGGCAGCTTTCTGACTAAAAAGGCATAGTTGTGTAGTTACGACAGAAAGACCCTGTGGTCTGCAAGCCCTAAAATCTCTACCTGGTCGTTTAAGGAAAAGTTTGTGGCCCCCACTCTAGAGTATGCGTAGCTTTCCATTGAACACAAAATCTTCCTATATTTATTTACTTATTTGTAAATTTATATAAATAATAAATATATGAATAAATTTATAAATAATAAATGTATATCTTTCCTCATTATAATGTAAAACATGGACACAGGGATATTGTTTTGCTCTTTTCTCTGTTATATTCCCAGCACCTAAAGCAGTGTCTACTACACTGTAGACATTCAATTAATATGTGCTGAAAATTAATAAAACAAATACATATGAGAGTAATCTGATGACCGTAATTTGAAGAATCTTGGATAATGTTTTGACAATGGCTGGTTTGCAATGATTTTTAGCTGTTATGATACCAAATTCGAATTTAACATCTGCCCTTTTCTCCTACCATTAGTGAAATTAAAAAGTGGAGAACATGACTCATAAGTGTTAGACATAATTTTTTTTTTTTAAAGATGATTTCCTTAGAGAGTTTTGACTTTTTTAAAAAAGTTAATTAATTAATTAATTTATTATTATTATTTTTTTTATATTTATTTTTGGCTGTGTTGGGTCTTCGTTTCTGTGCGAGGGCTTTCTCTAGTTGCGGCAAGTGGGGGCCGCTCTTCATTGCGGTGCGCGGGCCTCTCACTATCGCGGCCTCTCTTGTTGCCGAGCACAGGCTCCAGACGCGCAGGCTCAGTAATTGTGGCTCACGGGCCTAGTTGTTCCGCGGCATGTGGGATCCTCCCAGACCAGGGCTCAAACCCGTGTCCCCTGCATTGGCAGGCGGATTCTCAACCACTGCGCCACCAGGGAAGCCCCTAGACATAATTTTTATACAGTAGGGTAAGGATCAGTTCCTTTGCTCTGACAGTATGTTCTAATCAGCAGAATCAGAGAATCTTGGGGCGGTGCAGTCATTGTGTTTGGGAATGCTGACAGATTTCTAAAAGAAATGCCTTGTCCAAAAGATTTAATAGTGGTGCTGTTAAGATGAACTCTTTCCTAGAAAAACACAAAAGGAGAATGTGAAAGTAAGGGCATTTAGCTTTTGTTGTACCTTTTTTGAAATTTGTGGAAAAGTTGGCTTTGCATCTAGGATAGGGTGGACTTGCGTGTTTTACAGATTGGCAGCAATGCCGCTGTTTTTCTTCCTGTGCGTCAGCTGGAGCTGGTGGAGGTGCTGCGCGTGCTGCTCCCTAAGATGTGGCTTTGAATCTGGACCATTGATGCGTTTCGGTTGGAAGCCGAGGCCCAAGGCATTTATGTTTACTGATTTGATACCAGGGATTCCCCAGATGAGCTCTCTTCAGCCCACCAGTGTATGTTGAAATAGCCCTGAATATATTAGTGTCCATGTAGAGTCCTAAAAGTGACGGATCACGTTTTCCTCTAAGATGCTTGTTTAAGCAGAGAGCTGTTAGATGTAGTGACAGAAGTAATTTTGTTAGAAATTCCTTCTTTGTTGTTGTTTTGGTTTTTTTAGTTTTTTTTAGATTTAGAAATTCCTATTTTCTAGTGCCAGTTGCAACATATTCTCTTGGTTTAGGGAGGCAGTACCAGATGCAAAGAAAACTGTCCTCGGGGGAATTTGCCAACATACAAGGGATGTACAAAACAGAACGTAAACTGGACAAGTAATTGCTGAAATGGCTTTCCACAATAAAGGGTTTTCCAACGTGCTGCAAAGGAACAGGGGAAGCTTTTGAAGTACAGAACATTAGAGCAGGAAGGGAACTTTGAGGTCATCTAGTCTAGCCCCTTAATTTATAGGCGGAATCAAGTCATTTATTCAAGGTCAAATGACAAGTTGGTCACAGAGCTGAATCTAGAAGGCATTTCCTTTTTTTTTTTTTTTTTAAACATCTTTATTGGAGTATAGTTGCTTTACAATGGTGTGTTAGTTTCTGCTTTATAACAAAGTGAATCATAGAAGGCATTTCTTCATTCCATATTACTTATGGAACGAATTTCAAAATTAGTCTGACCTGAGTTTGAATACCAGCTTTGCTACTTGTAAATATGGTGACTTTGAATAAGTTACTTATCTTGTCTCAGCCTTGGTTTCTTGAGCTACAGAGGAAGAATGATGTTGTAAGGCAGCTATGTACAGTAGATACTTAGTCATTTATCATGGTGCTTGGTGCCTGATAGATGTTCAGCTGATTGTTACTGTTATACTTTTTTTGCAGTGAGTAAAATTTGATGGGTCCAGTGTGAAAGAGTATTTACATTTAGCATTATATGGACATGGGCTTTTATGTAGCTTTTAGGAGGAATGTGATACTGAGGAAAATAAAGATACACTGAAAAGGTCGTGACAGAATCATAGGTGTGAGTGAGGAAAATGACTTCAGAAATATGACTTGAGATTGTTCGGGCTGTTACAGATCATATAAAATAGAGGTTGAGAAAGAACTATTGAATGCCATTGGTTTTGCCGTTAGTTATTGAAACAGAAAGCAGTGATGAAATCTGGTTGCTCAAATTAAAAATCTGATTTTTAAAAGTGAAGTCCATTTCCCCACGTTATATAAACAGAGCACACTCTTTATAGAAAACATCAAATAAAGACGAGTAGAAACATCACTCTTCCATCATCCAAAGGCAAACACATTTTAACATTTGGCTCTATTTTTTCCATTGTTTTAATCTGAAGCGTTGATATGGTTTAATATCTTGCCTTTTTCCCACTTAATTAATGTTTCCCCAAATTATCATAAACTCTTGGAGATCATTAAAAAGTGGGTTTTGTGTGTGAATATAAAAATAATATATAGTTTTAAAAAAATGTTTAAATAGATGAAAAAACCAACTATAGTCTCACCGAGTCAGAGGCATTTTGCTAATACTTCTGTTACATTTTCTTTGCATTTGGGAACATCTTGGTGGCTATTGATTACATTTTCACCTAAATCCTATAATTACGCTCACTTAGCTTACGGAAATTTAAATAGAAGTCTTTCAAGGTGTGGGTGCTGGGGAGTGATGTGACTCCATCCATCTCACGCTGCAGGCATGTGTCTAGGACTGAATTTAAGGTGGAAGATCGTTTATCAGCTAAAAGAAATCAGCCCTAATTCTCTAAAGCATCCACTGAATGTAGTCGGTCACCTTCTCATCTATGCATTTAGGTAGGTGCTAGTTACGTATCATTCTTGGGAGACTTGAGAAAACAGTCATTTTCTGTGTTATGTGGTTGAGATGAGGACCGCCATTCAAAAAGGGCTGCTTGAATGTTTTCTTCAAAAGATTTTTGTTCCCAGTACCTCTCATAGCATTGCCACACTGAGTGTGATTCTGGTAATTTAAGATAAGGGGTTTTTGGTATGACCAGGCTCCTGGCTGTAGGTCACTGTATCTGGTCCTGGTCCAACACCTGAGGCATAGGTGCTCTTTTAGACATACTGAAGGACATCCCAAAGGGATTTTTCAAGTTTGATTACACTTTATTTAGTCTTAGCTGCTTGACTTTAGAACCTGGTCTCTATGTAAGAGGTTAAACCAGTGAAATTCAGAAATTTTAAATGCAATGGACAGAGTAGGAGAAAGGGAAAGATTTTAAAAATACAGTTAGCAAGTTCAGAATGAGTGAGATAGGGCTTAGCAGCAGCATTTGTGAAAAAGGGATCCAGGGGTTTTGTTCACCTCTAAATCAAAGGAATAAATTAAGCAGAATGTTGGCAGTGATTCCACATGTGAATGGGGGTGGGGAAGGACTAGGGGATACAATGAAAGGGCCATCTTGGGGCTGTTAACGTGAATGTTCATTGAGAAATATTTCACAGATTGAGGATTAGAGAAAACTCAGAAAAGAATTCAGGAATTGTGTTATCAGGCACCATCTAGAGAAGGCATGTTTTTAGGATTTAGGAAAAGAATAAGTTCATAAAAGAAAGTCACCCTTTGTGAGGTTAAAAAAAAAAAATGATCGGGCATTAGACTAAGGAAGAAAATTTTCATTATTGAGAGTGTGGGAAGAGCAATCAGAATACAGGAGGGACTGAAGGACTGACCTTTCAGAGCTTCTAAAAGGAAGAAAAAGACAAATTTGAATGAAAAACATGATCCATTTTAATTTGAGTTCAAAGATGTGTATTTTTTAGATGTCTTGATTAATAATAATGCAGATGGGACATATGCTTTATTTAGTTCTCTAAAAAAAGCATTTAAAAGATAAAGCCAAGCCCATAAGAAAGATCTGGAGGGATAAGACATATCTTATGGAAGGTGATAGACCTACTTTTATGGGGAAAAAAATGTGAGGCACTTAAAGTCAGAACAGCAAGTTAGTGGAAAAGTTAGATTCCAAACACCATGTATTTTCATTACCTTCTTCTAATTAACAAAAAAAGGAGAGGGATGAAAAGCAGATACATTTCTTTTTAGTGAGCTTCCTTTCTAACCCAAGCTCACAGCAGATCTACTGTAACTGAATTTTATCTCATGCATGAAATCGCTTTATAAGGTGTTGTGTTCTGTTTGTAATTTTTCAGTTATATATTCATAATTGTGAAATGGGAAGTAGGGCATAAATGTCAGGTGGCTAATAAAGTATTCTGATCTAATACAAACAAGTTGTTTGTGTCTTTACAAAGGGGAAATGTGGACTTCCTATTTTAATCTAAACACTTTCAGGCAGTAACATAGTATCTGTGGCATTTTTCTCAACAAAGGAAATCCTCTCCATTTCCCATCACATTTTATTGGGTCACAAGAATAGCAGACATACAGAAAGCGTTAATGTGTGACACTCAGGAAGTAATTTTCTGAGCATCCTGTCACATTTTCAAAAGTTAATTTCAGTTCCGGCAAGGTAAAAATGAATGTAATTTCCATATGGAAATATTTGACGCACGTATGACATTTATCTTATTATGTTAATATGTTAGATGATATTTATTTTTGCTTAAATGGTTAAACATCTGGCATGCCCGTTTTCTTGAAAGTAAATAACAACTTCCTATTCAGATGCTAGGTTTTTAGTTCTGAATCAAATATTGACCAAAGATCTTATCTCCCAGCCCTGGTGATTACATGCTTACCAGGTTGGTCTCTTTACCATTCTTGTTTTGGACAAGATAGAGTTGGAAGTAAATCTAGTGTTCTTTTGTCCTGTTGGTGTGGTCACCTCGGTGGTGGTGGTAGAATGTAGTGCTCACAACCAGGGATTGATTTTAGTTTCTGAGTTTGCCTGACTGCTTGAATCCTTTGGCACTTTCTTTGATTAATATGCCCATTACCTACTATGTTTTTTTTTGTTGTGTTTTGGGTTTTTTTCCTTAAAAATAGAAAGCAAGTTATACAAATAGGCCAGAAATTTGGGCTACGTTCTTTTAAAAGGCCCAGCTAATACAGAAAATAAGAAGAAAGTTCTAAGACTTAGACTTTCTTTACTTTGATTTAGTGTTCTCTCAAATCCCAGGCAAGTTTGTCTTCTAATGCACATGTGCTCAGATGTAAGCACCCTGAGGGCAGGACTTTTGTGTGTTTTACTTTTTGCTGTGTCCTTGGTGCCCAGAACAGTGTCTGGTACTTTGTGGGCTCTTGCTGAATACGTGCCAATTTGAAGGAATGACTATTACTGACACTTCATTTAAAAAATTTTATTCTGGAAATATTTCAAATATATGTAAAAGTAAAGAGCAATATAAAGAGCCCCCATCTATCCATCTCCTTGCTTCAGTATCATGTTCTTTCCCCCCATGCTTTTTTGGGGGGCGGTGGTGGGATTGACTCGTATTATTAGCAGTTTAAATTGCTGTAGAAAGAAGTTGTTGAAAATTGTTAAATGGAGATGAATAATTGATCTGCACCTTGGCACAAATCTTTAGTTAGGTTGTGTATTTACCTTCTTGAGGAACAGAACATTATTCTTGGTTGGAAACAAATAATGTGTAAATGATAATAGTGAGACATATTGAAAGGAAGTTTAGATCTGTTTATGTTTCTTTCATATTTGCACATGGTTGTATCATTCATTCATTCATTCAGTCATTTATTTGTATGACTTTATTTTTTTTAGAGCAGTTTTCAAAACGTTCACAGCAAAATCGTGTGGAAAGTGCAGAGTTTCCACATACCCACCCCCCACACACACACAGTATACACCGCCTTCTCCGCTGTCAGTGTCCTGCACCAGAGGTGGGGCACATTTGTTGTAGTCGATGAACTGACGTTGACACATCATTATCACCCAAAGTCATTAGGGCTCACCCTTGGTGTTGTCTATTCTGTGGGTTTTGACAAATGCATAATGACATGTATCCACCGTTATATATCATACAGAATGGTTTCACTGCCCGAAAAATCCTCTGCGCTCCACCTATTAATCCCTCCCTCTTCCCCCAAGCCCCTGCCAACCACTGGTCTTTTTACTATCTATGTGGTTTTGCCTTTTCCAGATGTCACATAGTTGGAATCATACAGTATTTAGCCTTTTTAGATTGGCTTCTTTCACTTAGTAATATACCTTTAAGATCCCTCCATGTCTTTTTGTGGCCTGATAGCTCATTTCTTTTTATTACTGAATACTCTTCCATTGTATGGATGTACCACAGTCTGTTTATTCATTTACCTGTTGAACTTGTTGCTTCAAGTTTTGGCAGTTATAAATAAAGCTGCCTTAAGCATTCATGTGCATGTTTTTGTGTGGACATAAGTTTTCAACTCTGTTGGGTAAATAGCAAGGAGTGTGATTGCTGCATTGTCTGATAAAAGTATGTTTAGTTTTGTAAGAAACTGCCAGACTGTTCCAAAGTGTCTGCACCATTCTGCATTCCCACCAGCACTGAATGAGCATTGCTCTTGCTCCAGATCCTTGTCAGCGTTTGGTGCTGTCGGTGTTTTGGACTTTAGCTGTTCTAATGGTGTGTAGTGGTATCTCATTGTTTTAATTTGTAAGTACATTTATTTTTATATTGGTCACTGAAGGAAATCCAACCCTTTGTTTTTTGTCTTTGTGGGCTTGACTAGATAGTCTATGTTGACTAGTTTCTAGTTTGAGTTTTTGGGGGAGTAAGGGTCATTGGACAGATCCTTAGTAGGCACCTTTCATGCACCTGCACTAAGGCCTGGGATATCAAAGACATTTTATTTGTTGCCTTGGAGCTTATAGTTTTTTTGTTTTGTTTTGTTTTTTTTAAAATATGTGGTTAGCTTGGATTCTGTCTTTTTTTTTTTTTTTTTTAATTTTATTTTTGGCTGTGTTGGGTCTTCATTTCTGTGCGAGGGCTTTCTCCAGTTGCGGCGAGCGGGGGCCACTCTTCATCGCGGTGCGCGGGCCTCTCACCGTCGCAGCCTCTCCTGTTGCGGAGCACAGGCTCCAGACGCGCAGGCTCAGTAGTTGTGGCTCACAGGCCCAGCCGCTCCGCGGCATGTGGGATCTTCCCGGACCGGGGCGCGAACCCGTGTCCCCTGCACTGGCAGGCGGATTCCCAACCACTGCGCCACCAGGGAAGCCCGAGCTTATAGTTTTGTAAAGGAACAAACATCACAGTTGTAGGAGCGCACTAGGAAGCCATCTTCCCATAGGTGGGAGAGTCAGAGGGAGTACAGACATTTGAATGGAATCTTGAAGGACACGTAGGAATTAACCAACAAAGAGGTAGAAAGAAAGGTGGTGGAATCAGGGAGATCTTTCTACACACGGGGAGTTGAAACTAGATGCTAGAGCCTCAGATCTGTTCTGTGTGCCTGGGAGGAGCTTAGGTTTTCCAGGGGCAGGGAGGGGCAAGAAATAAATAAAACTGGAGAGATGTAAGGGCCTTAAATCTAAACCTTTTGTACTATGTTAGAGCTTTTGCTTTTGATTTGAAGTGGAGCGGCATGCCTTTGAAGGGTTTTATTCAGGGGAGCGCGATGAGATGTGGGTGTAAGATTATTCTGCCTATAGGGAGTGGGTGGCTTTGGAAGCAGGGGCTAGGACAGATTGTAATTGACCGGGAAAAGTCCTGAGAGTGCCCTCTGAGGCAGTGGCAGTGGCTGGTGAAGGAAGAGACAGATAGAAGAGGCAGTAAGGAGGTAATACCTCCTTAGGGCTTGGTGATCATTGGGAGTGGAGACTAAGAGGGAGATGGGGAACTGAATGAATGATGGTACCATTCACAAAGATAAAAGCTACAGATGATGGAGTAGATGCTAAATTGAGTTTTGGAAGTGTTGAGATGACTTGACATTTTCTCTCCCAGGTGTATGATTTAAAACTCCGAAGCTTCAGATAATGGCAAACTACTTCCTGGGAGGGAGTTTTGATCTTTTGGTTTTTTGGTTTATCTCTATGGAAAGGATCAAAAGTTGTGAGTGAGTTAAGTTCTTGAATTTTGTGGAGAGAAAAAGGATCTTTTGTCTTTCTTAAAGGTCTCTTCTCAGTCAATATCACAAATACCAATCCAGATGTTCGCTGAGGGTCTCAATCCTGAATTATAGGCTCTGAAACAATTGATGTTACAGTTTGATGTTGTAGGGGGCTTGTTAATCATTTGGTAACTCTGTCTGTGTCTGTGCCTCTGTCCCTTTGGAGATGTTGTTTATTACTTTAGGAAAAATGCTCAATTTTTTAAAAAAAAAATCAAACATTGTAAAAATATATAACCAAGGAAGAAAAAGTCCTTCATAACCGCCCCTCCCACTACCAGTCTTAACAAGACGGTGCATACTCTTTGCAGAGTCAAGTCAGTTCTCTCTTCCTCCATGCCCCCCCCCCAAACTCTCTCCCTCCATGCCTCCCCCCAAACCCCCCAAACACTAGCATGTGCGTTTTAGCAGAATTGGGATCTCATGATGCATACAGTTTCGAAAGGGCTTTTTGTCACTTAACGATACGTTATTCTGATCGGATCAGATAAATATAAAGCAAACCCATTCTTTTTAATAGTTGTACAGTATTTCATTATATAGATATGTCATAATTTATTTGTCTAGTTTCCTATTAATGGATATTCACCACTCATTTCTTTCCGTTCTCTAAACCAGTGCTGTTTAGTAGAACTTCTCTGATGGAAATGCTCTAAGATCTGCTCTGTCCAACGTGGCAGCCACTAGCCACGTGTGATTATTAAGCATTTGAAATGTGCTTGGTGTGCCTAAGGAACTGAATTTTAAATTTTATTCCATCTTAGTTCATTTAAGTAGCCACATGTGGCTAGTGGCTACTGTATTGGACAGCGCAGCTCTAAACTATGTTAGAGTCAAGTTAGGCCATCAAGGTGCTTGCTTGGATCACATTACTTGGGCTTTCATAAATTGCAGTTTAATGGTGTTTCTTTGATGTTTAACAGTCATATAAAGTTTCTCTTGTAAACCTCTTTTAAAGAAGTATTGTTCAGTGTTAGAGTTCCTTAGAGGGAGATCTATGAAATGCTTCTCGAGTTTAGTTCCAAAAGAGAGTTTCTCTTTCCAGACATATCAGTATGCTTCCTTTATCCAGTAAGTGATCTCTCTCTACCTCATTTTGCATCTCTTTTGCCTTGGTTGCCATGGATTCCAAAGTTCAATTTTTGGTTCTGCTGCAGCAGGTAATCTTTTCCCTTTCATCACTCCCCCCACCAAACTATATAGCTTTCCTTTCATTCTGAGTTTAAAGATTTCATTATGTGTATGGTTTTCCTTGTAAAGCACTTCTCTTTTTGAAAATGATTAAATTTACATGAAGTTTTTGGTATCTATCCTAAGACTTCACTAAAAAAAGATAGATACAATATATACACTACTTCCCTCCCACAACCCTGCACACACATACATCATATATCTTAATAGGGCCATTAATATCGTCATGTGTATGAATCCTGTTTATCATCCCAGTGGGAAATAGATGTATTTAAAATCTGAAATAGACATTCTACCCGGGTTGTAGAAAATTACGTGCTTTATGGTTGGTTACATTTTATTCAATTATGAGTCCAAATTGGGTTCTTTTACCTTCTTGTTTTGCCAGTATCATGCTCTACTTTGGCTTTCTTTGGGAATATATGGAAATCTTCTTTTGCTTGAATTTAAAGTGTATTCTTCAGGATTTCCTAGTTCCATGTGTGGCACCCTGTAGATAAACATTAACTGCTAAATGGTGGCAAAATATTTTTTGACCCTTCTAGAGTAGCACTGTTGAAGTGTATAACCTTCATTTAAAAACATTTTACTCTTCCTTTGTTTCTGCCAAGTTTCCATCCCTAGATATTTTTAAATATTAGGATACCCTTAGTTTTTACATAGACTTAAGAATTGGAAAGCGTAAGAATATGCCGAAAAATTATTAATAAATTCCTTTGCCTGTGAGGAAGTAGGATAGAACCAGGAAACTGCTGATGTGGTAACCAGGATAACACACTGAAACCATCTGTGTAACTCTTGGCAGGAATAAAATGACAAAACAAGATCTTGGAGAGTGCACATTACCAGGTGTGTGATCAAAAAGATAAAGACATTCTCAAATGATAAAATTGGCCTAGTGCCTTTAGCACCCATGGGACTGTTGTGTGTACGCATATGTGCAGACATAGCTGTCAAGGTTGAGCATTTTTAGTGTAGTTAGGAAACTGGGACAGGAAAAGGCTGGAAGTAGAGGACTTTGACACTGCTTGGAGTCATTGGAACGGTAAACTCTGGATGTGAACTTGGGGAAACTGCATGGGATTTCAAGTGTGACATGATGATAAACATCCAGTGGTGATTTGCAGCAGAGGTGCAGAGCCAGGCTCTTCAGGAAAGAATAAAGGGGAGACATTAAAAGAAATATGTTTGTCCTATTTAACTAACAGTGGACTTTGAAAAAGACAGGGACCATATTAAGATTTTTTTTTTCTTTTTTCTTGAGAATTGAAGGAAGATGGAAGCTGAGGACTTTTTCATGCTATTTAATGCACTGTTAGTAATTTTCAGGAAAAGCAGACGAATGTAAAGCTTTTCATTCCAACTCAAATTAGACTTACTTAGGTTAAGTATAATACAGCTTTGAATACTTACAAGAGAACTTTAAGAGATTTGGTTTATGAAGGAATTTCATGGTTTTGAACAAGATTTTTGCTCTGTTAAATTGCAGTGGTTTGAGAGTAATTCTCTTTCCCCTTTTCCTCAATTTAGCAGGACTATTTGGTGTAAGCTTGCATGTTCTGAATGTTTACTAAGCTTGCATGTTCTGAATGTTGCCAAGCTCACAGTCAGTAGATCTCCAGTGGATATATGTGTTTAGTTTTCAGTACATTGTTACTTTGGTTTCCCAGAAGCTTTCTTGGCATTACAATACCTCAAATTTAAAAGTTTAAAAAAGGAAAGGAGTGGTATGAATATCTGTTTTCAGATACATTTGTCTTTTCACAGTTTGACAATGATGTGTCTAGGTGTGGATCTCTTTGAATTTGTCCTACTTGGAGTTGAGCTTCTTGGATGTGCCGTTTAATAGTTTTTACCAAATTTGAGAAGTTTTTGGCCATTATTTCTTCAGATACTCTTTCTGCCCCTTTGTCTCTTTTCTTCTGGGACTCCCATTATGTGTATGTTGGTCTGTTTGACGTCCCACAGGTGTCTGAGGCTCTGTTCAGTTTTCTTTCTGTTTCTCAAACTGGATAATCTCAATTTACCTGTCTTCAAATTGGCTGATTCTTTCTTCTGCTGATTTATATCTGTTGAGCCCCTCTAGTGAATTTATTTCAATCATTGTATTATTCAACTCCAAGACTTTTATTTAGTTCTTTTCTATAATTTCCCTCTCCTTATTGATATTCTCTATTTCATGAGACATGTGTTCTCATACATTTCATTAGTTCTTTAGACACGGGTCTGTTTCTTTAGTTCTTTGTGCATATCTATAATAGCTGATTCAAAGTCTTTGTCTGGTAAGTCTAAAGTATGAGCTTCCTCAAAAGACAGGTTCTGTTGACTGCTTTTTATCCCCTGTGTATAGGCCGTGCTTTCTTTGCACGTCTTGTAATTTTTTGTTGAAAACTAGGTGTTTTAAATAATATAATTTGGGAGTTATGGAACTCAGATGATCCCCACCCTGAGTTCATTGTTGTTGCCGTTTTGTTTGTTTAGTGACTGCTGGATTAAGTCTGTAAAATCTGATAGCTTTGCTCTGTGTGGCCACCAAAGTCTCTGCTTAGTTGACTTAATTCAGCTAATGACAGAGCTTTCCTGGAACCAGTTAAGTCTCCCATCCTTTTTAAAGGGATCCTTGTAAACATATGTCAGATCATGTCACACCTCTGCTCAGAACCCTCCAGTGACTTCCATCTCACTGAAGGAAAAGGTAAAGTCCTGCAGTGGCCTGCAAGACCCTACCTGATCTAGCCCTCTCCTGTCTCCCTCTGTTCAAACCATACTGGGTTGGTCTCTTTGCTGATCCCCAAACATGCCAAGCAGTTCTGATCTCAGGACCTTTGCATATGCCAGATATTCTCATGGTTTACTCTCTCGTGTCCTCTAGGTCTGTATTCAGTTGTCACTTCAACATGGGCTTCCCTGTCCACCCCTGCTCCCCCTCCCCTGTGTTCTCCATCACCCTTCACTGCTTGATTTTCTCCATAGCTCTTATCACTGTCTGTCATACTCTATACTGTCTTTCCTTTGTTTGTTTATTGTTTCCCTTTCCAGAACGAAAGCTCTTTAAAGGTAGAGATTCTTGATTGTTTTGTTCACTGCTGTATCTACAGTGAAGAGAAAAATGCTTGACAATAACTTTGTTGAATAAATGAATCTATTCTTATTTAAGAATGAGACACTAGGGACTTCCCTGGTGGCGCAGTGGTTAAGAATCTGCCTGCCAGTGCGGGGGACTCGGGTTTGATCCCTGGTCTGGGAAGATCCCTCATGCCGCAGAGCAGCTAAGCCTGTGTGCCACAACTACTGAGCCTGCGCTGTAGAGCCCGTGAGCCACAACTACTGAAGCCCACACGCCCTAGAGCCCGTGTGCAGCAACTATTGAAGCCTGTGTGCTCTAGGGCGCCCGCATGCCGCAACTCCTGAGCCCATGTGCCACAGCTACTGAAGCCCGTGCACCTAGAGCCCGTGCTCCACAACAAGAGAAGCCACTGCAATGAGAAGCCCGTGCACCGCAACGAAGAGTAGCCCCCGCTCACCACAACTAGAGAAAGCCCGTGTGCAGCAACAAAGACCCCACACAGCCAAAAAAAAGAAAAGAATGAAATACTAAATGCTGATTGGAAGCTTTTTGTATGCCGTGGTCTTGTCTTCTGGTAATTTTCATGCTAACTCTTCAGCTAATGACCAAAGGCATACCTTGGAGAAATTACAGGTTTGGCTCCAGACCACTACAATAAAGCAAATGTCACAATAAAGTTAGTCACATATTTTTTGGTTTCCCAGTGCATATAAAAGTTATGTTTACACTATACTGTAGTCTATTAAGTATGCAATCGCATTATGTCTAAAAAACTATGTACATATCTTAATTTAAAAATACTTTATTGCTAAAAAATGCTAACCGTCATCCATCTGACAACACAGGGTTGCCACACACCTTCAATTTGTAAGGAACACAATATGTGCGAAGTGCAATAAAATGAGGTCTGTGCCTGTATTGGAGGATTCCCAGATATCAACATCTGGAAGTCTGTCTTTGGGGATATTACATTTTCTATAGAGAATCCCCCAGTTTCTCACCAGGAGTGTTAGGGGTTTAGGCTGGCAGGAATGGAAGCACAGCAACATGTGTTTGGCTTCTGGCATTCTGGGATCTGCGAAAGGAGCTGAGGGTCGCACACTGATACGGAGGCTGCCAGTTAGTTTGCTAATTTCAGCTCCCACAGCTCAAGTCACCTGTGCCAGGTATCTACTCACGTGGAGCAGCTTTCCTTCACTTTCTCCAAAAAATCATCCTCTGGTTTCCTAAGGGGTGGTGGGACTTTAGATATTCATCAACTCCATCATCTCCCCTCTGTTTGGGCCCATCTTCCCGGATACATGGAGCCTGGAAGTGCTGGGCCTCAAGGACTCTAAGGAAAGAATCTAGTCTCCTCTTCGATACTTACCTCTGGAAGCACCCAACATTTTTTTTTTTTTTTTTTTTTTTTTTTTTGGTTGCATTGGGTCTTCATTGCTGTGCACGGGCTTTCTCTAGTTGTGGCGAGCGGGGGCTACTCTTCATTGTGGTGCGTGGGCTTCTCATTGCGGTGGCTTCTCTTGTTGCAGAGCCACGGGCTCTAGGCACACGGGCTTCAGTAGTTGTGGCACATGGGCTCAGTAGCTGTGGCTCACGGGCTTTAGCGTGCAGTCTCAGTAGTTGTGGCGCACGGGCCTAGTCGCTCTGCGGTATGTGGGATCTTCCCGGACCAGGGCTCGAACCCGTGTCCCCTGCATTGGCAGGCAGATTCTTAACCACTGCACCACCACGGAAGCCCGTACCCAACATTTATACTGTGTTAAATCCTTTAACCACTATATTTTCTTCTTCTGTTCTTTTTGTCCTTGAAGGTAATACCTTTTATACTGGTTTACTATCATTTTAAGTAGGCTTGGGAGGGAAAGGAGATAAAAATATACAGTTAGTGCGCCATTTAATTGTTTGCTTGGGGTGTCCTATCTCCCCTAACCCTTGAGTATAGGTGCTCCATCTCATGCTTATTTGTACTCATAGGGCATTGCATAGATTAACTATTGGTTTGTCGGCTGATACAGATAGAATGGCATAGGTGATCTTTTTCTTTTTCACCTGGCCTTATTTTATTATCATTTTATTTCAGTGCCTACACTGCTTTTCAAAAAGTGAATTGAAAAAAAATTGAAATCATGGCAGATAATAATTTTTCTCCTTTTTAAAATAAATATTTTAAAATGTTGAAATTAAATTGCTCTTTTGCTGATCTGATTTTTAGGAATGAGAGAACAAAGCACTACAAGTAGAGTACCTTTAAATGACTCATAATTACTCACGCAAATACATGTAAACTTGGATACGCAATTAGGCAGCTCATTATGTTGCAAATGCAGTTACATGCTTAAATTCATGGCCACTCCCTTGGCTCACCCAGCTGTCTCTCCTCTCTTAGGCTTATTTATGACTGGTTATTAAGAAGCCCCAGCTGTCAGAATTTGAAAATACATGCTGGTACTAGTGGTGCTGTTCAACTAATAATAGAGGGAAAGTTTGAAAAGGAAGTTTGCCTTTGAGTTTATGTATTGCAGAGTTGGTCATCTTAGTTGGCAAAATCCCGTTCTCCTTCTGGAGATGCAGGCTATACATTTAGAAAAATTATGATTAATCATAATAGTGGTTAATGATAGTCACATTATAGTATACCCCCATCATCTCTGATCTGCAATTCTGAAATCCAAAAAGCCCTGAATTTTTTTTTTTATAACTGATCAGTGGCAAAACCTGAATCGCTTCATTAGGACTCAAATCTGACATGCAATGATGAGGCTCTTTCTCGTCTGTTTATCCAGATCGCCGGTGCGAAGATGTATAGGTTTTGCCGCAGAGAACTATTAATGTGTTTGCTTATGGGTCACTGGCCCAGACCCCACTGAAGGCTTTACGTAAAAGCAGTATACATACTGTGTTACCTTTTGAAAATGCAGAAGATTCTAAGGTTTCAAATGCTTTATGGCCCCAGTAGTTTCTTCTTCTTCTTCTTTTTTTTTCTAATATTTATTTATTTATTTGGCTTCGTTGGGTCTTAGTTGCGGCACCATGGGCTCTTCATTGTGGCGTGCGGGATCTTTCGTTGCAGCGCATGGGCTTCTCTCGTTGTGGAGTGCCGGGTTCCAGCACGTGCGGGCTCAGTAGTTGCGGTGCTTAGGCTTAGTTGCCCCGCGGCATGTGGGATCTTAGTTCCCCGACCAGGGATCAAACCACATCCCCTGCACTGGAAGGTGGATTCTTTTTTTTTTTTTTTTAACTTTTTTTTTTTTAATTTTACTTATTTATTTATGGCTGTGTTGGGTCTTCGTTTCTGTGCTAGGGCTTTCTCTAGTTGCGGCGAGCGGGGGCCACTCTTCATCGTGGTGCGCGGGCCCCTCACCATTGCGGCCTTTTCTGTTGCGGAGCACAGGCTCCAGACGCGCAGGCTCAGTAATTGTGGCTCACGGGCCCAGTTGCTCCGCGGCATGTGGGATCTTCCCAGACCAGGGCTCGAACCCGTGTCCCCTACATTGGCAGGCGGATTCTCAACCACTGCGCCACCAGGGAAGTCCCTGGAAGGTGGATTCTTAACCACTGGACAACCAGGGAAGTCCCTGGCCCCGTTAATTTCTGATAAAGAGTTGTGGCCTTATAGTGAGAGTAACAGATTTCAGATTAGATGTGGGTTAAAATTCTAATGGGGAAACTTTAACTGATACATGTTAGAACACTTGGATATATTACATACAGTTAAAGTTTCCCATTTTTGTTCAAAGTTATTGTGAAAAAAGAAAAAAGTTATTTATTGTATGTTGATACAGTACTACCAAATGGAGTAATTAAGAATTTTCTTAGTTACTAAAGTTTTTAAAATTGTTTTTAAATCATTAGTTTAAAAGTGAAGGGACTTCCCTGGTGGCACGGTGGTTGAGAATCCGCCTGCCAATGCAGGGGACATGGGTTCGAGCCCTGGTCCGGGAAGATCCCTCAGGGCAACTAAGCCCGTGTGCCACAACTACTGAGCCTGCACTGTAGTGCCCACGAGCCACAAGTACTGAGCCCATGTGCCACAACTACTGAAGCCCGTGCACCTAGAGCCCGTGCTCCGCAACAAGAGAAGCCACCGCTGAGAAGCCTGCGCACCACAACGAAGAGCAGGCCCTGCTCATCGCAACTAGAGAAAACCTGTGAGCAGCAACAAAGATCCAATGCAGCCAAAAATAAATTTAAAAAAAATAAATTTATTTTAAAAAGTCAAGATAACAATTTCATATTTAATTGCTGTGCTGTATTATCAATGATTTTCATATAAATAGGAAATACTAAGTAGCATTATAAGTAAATGGGAAAAATTATGGCATCTATATTGAATTAGTACAGTTTGGTTCTTTGTCTCTAATGATATTAATAATACTTTGTTGTTATTTTAATCACCCTTGATCTGTTAAAACCATCCATCCAGTAATCCTCAATCCTTATTTCTGCCTTAACCCAGCTTTAGGATGTGGCACAGTGGTTTTTCAAAAGAATGGGGGATGGGGTACCCTTTTCTGTCAACTCCCTAAGAATCTTAATATTCATTGTCTTTCCTCCCCACTCTTAGTCATTTTTGTCCATTACCAGAATACAGGAGAATTTTGAGGTTTTAAATTAAGCATATGTAATTAACATCTTAAAAGTAGATTGTAATCATACAGGCGGATGAGCTTGGGCATGTGGCATGTATTTTCATGTACCTTAAAATTGGTTCTTTTGCCCAAACGGATTAGAGCAAGTAGATACTCGGCTGCATTTCAGTCAAGGCCTTCCCAAAGCACACTGATAAAGATTCTTTCCTATTTTGGAGGACCAAGTATTTCTGTTTGAATTGATTGAT
This sequence comes from Balaenoptera physalus, assembly GCF_965194825.1. NCBI lineage: Eukaryota > Metazoa > Chordata > Mammalia > Artiodactyla > Balaenopteridae > Balaenoptera > Balaenoptera physalus. Next base: position 90,647,333 of record NC_138894.1, read on the forward strand.
GTGATTGTCATTAAAGTTGCTGAGGGACCCATGGAACCCTTTATAGCGGTTTGATGAGTCCGTTTCCAGTTCTCTACTTTTACTGACCTATGACTTTAGGAAATTCTTATAAATAAACAGTGGAAAGTCATTAACAGATAAACTGAAGTTTAAAATAGAACAGTCTTCACCAAGTTTCTGAAACAAAACTCTTCTGGTGCATAAAAATGTAGATAATCAAGCAGTAATCAGTTTTGACTGCAGTATAGAATATAGCAATATAATGACACTACGGAAAACCTAGAAACTTTTGACGTAGTAGTAATAGTACACCAGTTGTTAAAAAAGATGCTTTCTTCAAGTTGTAAAGCCTGAAATTTAAGAATAAATTAATATATTTTTATGTATTAGTTGAAGGATTAACATATTTTATGAATAAAGACAGCAAGAATTTTTACACATGAATTAATATTGTGGTCGTTATAGGTACATCAGAGCCGTGCATGTGCTTAAGCCCTCCTTATTAGTTAAGCCAACCACTGTTTTTGCAACTTAGTGGTAGACCTTTGAGGAAAGCTCTAATGTGGATAAAACCTTCAGTGAATACCAGTTAAATCAGTAATTTGAACTTTGTTATGGTTATTCTGATGTTTTTTTCTCTGAGTAGGAAGTAGGGAAACGTGATTAATAATCAACCCATTAGACTTCGTTTTGTTTTTGATGGAAATATTTCCTCCTGTAAAATTTAATGGCCATGAATTTGATTGCAGAGATTATTTTCCATAACCAGAGCTGTCCCTAGAGAGGCAATTTGAAACAGTTTCATTAGAATCCAGATAACTATCAAAAAGAGTGTTCTGGAACATTATAAAAAAGGACCATGTGAAAGTAAGTTCAGATCTGGTCTGATATTTTAATATTCCTACCCCTCATCCCCCAAGAAAAGTCAGTAAACACAGTGTAATCTTTTCATTGTCTTTGAAGCCCATGTTTATGACTGAAACTACTTTATTATGAGGTCCTTTGGTACCAGTGCCCCCTCGCATAGGAGGCAAAATAAATCTGACTTTCACTAAAAAGTGTTCTTATATCCAGTAGTTTTATGGTGAGGTATTTGAATGTTTTTATCTGAGTAAGGACAACTAGACAATTTAAAAAATACTTTTGCCAAACTAGACCCTTTAAGTCTTCATGCCTTGTGGAGTGGAATTCATGAATGCATTCATACATGTTTTATGTGTGACTAGATTTATTTATGAAACACTTAACTGAACACCTACTACTTGGCAGGCAATGTTCTAGGTACTGGAAATTAAGCACTTAAAACAGATGAAGTTTAAACCCTCCCATGAGAACAATTTCTTGAGGATCTTATATTCTAGAAAAGTGCTAAGAGTTAGTGTACTTTCTTCCTCTCTAAAAGAGGAGACGATTGCTGTCCTAGGTTGTACACCAGTACATGGTCGAGCTTTGCTTTTGCATATTTGTGACTGATGGGAAGCAGATACCCTGTAGTTGCAGGTGCCTAAACTCTCACTCTCAGAAGGTGCCCCGTGGTTTTCCTAGCTTGCTCACGTGTTCATTCTAACCGGAAGTCCTTTCAAATATACTTACTGAGTGTCCCAACCCGGCCTGTTTCATCTAGCCCTTGCCCGTCTTCCACGTGGATTCAGCACAATCTCAGTTCATTGCTTTAAACGGCTGAGTGTGTGCTCATGTGCATGTGTGTGTGCATGCACAAACCATCTGCTGCAGTTAGGTTTCTAACTCCTTGGGGAATAAGAGCATAGTCGGGGACTTTGGTTTAGCACAGTGCTTTATATATAGTAGCAATTAATATCAATATTTGTTGACTTCAAGCTACTGTCCTAAAATTGCTTAAAACCACAGCAGTTTCTTTAAAATGGTCTACATCGAATTTTTTTTAAAAATACCTTTCATTTCTTGAAGGTTTGTCTTTTATGGTCAGTCAAACCACTTAGCGTATCAAGACCTTTACCTCTGTTTTTAAAAATTGTACAGATTATGCAAGTAAGAAAATACTCCATGGGACTTTTTAATGCTCATTAAGAGTTGTTTTTCATGTTCGTGAGCCCCGTAGCCTTTGGCAGGAGTGGTGGGATCACCCCCTCTAATCAGGCAAAATAATAGAATGAATTAGTATGGCTATGTCTTACATTTCCTTTCTTTTTGTTTAATGGTTGAAGAGGCTATTGGGGGCTGTCTTCCTTTGTTATAACTCTCTTCCTCCTACCTTCCCTCCTCCAAAAAGTTTAAGCTAGATTTAATAATTTCCATTATGAGTTTTGTTTTTTTTCTCTGTATGATTGATTACTGTCAAAATACACAGGCAAGAAGTCATTGGAAGTTTCATTTTGTAAGAGCCCAGAGTTCTCTCTTCTGAAAGCCTCCACCACGAGGGAGGGTTTCGGTAGCTTGGCTCTCCCGCTGAGTGTTATTTCCTTTGGGATAAGCGTTGACCTCAGTGCGTGAGACGTCTGCTGGGAAAGATTTGTACCAGGGGCAAAAGAGTAAGAAGCAATCACGGTATTTTATGGAAGTAATTGGGTAACAAATTGAAGTATTCATATTTTATTACTTGGTTATAAATTCTGTTCAATCCTTTGTTCCTCAGCCTTTTATTGGGACTGATTGTGGATCCTGGCAGCCCATTTTAGGTTTAATCTAAAGAATTCTGTATACAGAATTTTAATTTTTAATCAATGAAGTGGACCATACAAGATAGAATGTAATTATCAAGTAATTAGTTGAAAACCTTTAAAAAGGATAATTCTCATTTTGGACTTTTGTCATGAGTGGCAAACAAAAAGTCTGGTATGCCAAGTATGCTTTTGTAGATTCTAGTACTGTTTTGAATGAAAGAGATAATAGAATTATAGATGGATGTTATTATTACTACCTGAGTTATTATTTCTATTTTCATAGTTATCACGTAAGGATATTCATTAATATTGTTGTGTCCCAGACTGAGATTTTTCCCTTATAGGTCTAAGTTCTCCCTACTTTGTTTTTTTCTCTTCCGTTATAGACTTGATTATGCATATTGCAGTTGTTTCTCAGTACTTATGATAGAATCAAGGATTTTTAAATTATATAAATATAATATGAAATCTGGTTGTAAAACAACTCTTAGTTGACATGATTAGAATGCACATTTGCTAACCTTCTAATCAACGCCAACAGGTTTTGGGTCCTGCTCCCAGGTGGTGTTCCTTCTTAGACAACTTGACAGAAGAATTGGAAGAGAATCCAGAAAGCACAGTTTATGATGATTACAAATTTGTCACCAAGAAAGACCTTGAAAATTTAGGTAAAAAAAATTATGATGAAATGTTTATAAGATTATTTCTACTTGTTTTTGTTTTGAGTTTTGAACATTAGAAGTGATAGAGTCACATTTATCTGATTTTCCAAATCTCTTTCTGGCAAATCAGACATTAAACTTAGTATATATAATCTCTGCTTAGAAAAAGATTCAGATAAATTCAACCTACTGAAGCTTTTTTGTATCTTAAATGAGGAATAATTTTTTTAACCTACCACCTATGTATGTGAAAAATATCAGTCAAGGGAGCAGTGACTTTCAAGTACTATTTGAATATAATAAGATTTTGAGAAATCTCAGAGACTGCACGGAAACGATTTTTGTCCCCCTGTAGGTTTGCTTATTAAAAGACCTAATCCAAAACTTAGAACCCATAGATTGAATCCTCAAATATGTAGAACCTTAACAGTTACTTAGGTTTAAAGAATACAAACCAAGAAATGCTTCTTAATAATGGCCAACATTTAAAATAGGGCTTACATGTGCCAGGCGGTATTCTGAATGTTTTATATACAACTCATTTAATCCTCACAGCTATGGAGTGGATACTATTATGATTTCATTTTATAGGTAAAGAAACTGAGGCCAGAAAGATTTTTTTTTTTTTCCCAGAAAGATTAAAGCAACTTGCCAAAGGCTTCAGTGGTTGGTAAATGTGAGGGTTAGAGTTTAAACTTAGAGTCCATGCTCTTAACCTCAGCCATACTGACCCCTCTGAAGAACATGTTTATCTTAGTTGACTAGTACTGGTTTGTAGGATAACAAGAGTAGGTTTTGCTAATCTTGTCCTATTGTTGGGAAAAGGCTACATAGCAAATTACTGAGAATGGGGAAACTTAGAGGATCCATTCTCCACAAGCCTAGGCAGCTTAGTTGTCTTTAGAACAAATAGATGTACTATAGCAGTTAAATGCTAAAAGAAGATAGAATCGTATAACAAACAGATTAGAAGAGAGATTCTTAAACTCTATTTTGAAACTATATCTTTTAGCACAGTTAATCCAGGCAGAATTATTTTCTACTAGCTACCACCAAAATAATTCTTTAAATTTTAATGTGTTTAAAAAGAAAAGAGTTGTATTTAGCCTTTTAAAAATATGACTTATGGATGAAATAGGGTGAACTGAGTCTTCCTACTGAAGTGCCTCCTTAAATACCTCCAATGTAATTTTTACAGTATGCTTCTGTCATACTCACCTACCTTCTTAAATTGGAGACTAAAAAGTCATTGCTATTTTGTGGATTTTTAAAAACTGTGTTTAGTATATTTTGGATGTTTTTTCAGTCTCTTCACTGTGTTTATTTTGGGTGAGGAAGGCAGTGATAAAGGTTTAGATACGTTTTGTTAAAATGCATTCATACTGCCTATTTTTAATACTATGGAAATAGATATAATATTCAACAAAATAAGTTATACTAGAAATCATCTTCATGTAAATTAGTAATATCTTTTAATATTAAATGAGCCATTGGTTATAATTTTTCAACAGATTTTACCATCATATATAAAACCTTTAAAATAATTTATGTTAAAGTAAAAATAAGGCCATGTAACTAACTTCCCTTATTTCTTAAGGTTATAGCATTGAATACTTGCAAGTTCTGACATTTCCCAGTTATAGCCTTTAGCAGGTCCTATACCATGGTGTTTCCCAAAACGTGTTTCATGGGCCACTGTGTATGCAGTGCTGGGTGGGTGGCATTGTGGCTGATATCATGGGCATTAGAGATGGGCTGACATGGGCTCACATCCCACCTCTACCACATAACAGCTCTATGACTTGGCCAATTTACTTAACCTCATTGTGCCTTGGTTTCCTCATCTATAAAATGGCAGTAGTAATGGTGCCTACCCGTAGGGTTGCTTGGAGAATGAATCAGATAATGCTTGAAAAGTACTCAGCACAGTTTCGAAACATAATACATAAATGTTACCTATCATTTTAAGAGATTTGTGGCAAATAAGTTTGAGAAATGTTAGGTTAAGCCAAGATAAATCAGTTTCTCTACTTATGGACTTCTTTGAGCCTTTAATGCCATCATACACTATAAATATCCAGGAGGGGGAGGAAAATATGAAACAGTTCCCAAACTTAACTTGATCGTAGAACCTCTTCTTCCTCAAAGATCTCTTGGGACTAGTGTTCTGTGGAGCTAATGATGGGAAAAGCTGCTGCTCCTGCCAGATTCTCTGTGTAGAATTGTTTTAACATGAAAAGCTTTCTCCTGGAATGGGAATAATGCTGGGCCGTAAATATAAATTTTATACACCTAATAGAGGAAACAAAAAATTATGAACCCACATGTGCAGGTACCTAAATGCAGATTGTTATGCATTGGACATTTCATTAAGGTTCAGCCCTCCCTCCGTCCGAACCCCCCTACCACCTTTTAAGTTTCTACTGTGCAAATCCAAACCCTGTGGTTTTATTAACCTAATGAATTCTAGGAAAGTATTTTTCTGACCAAGTCTTATTACTTTATGAGATTATCCTAAATTTAATTTTGCCTTTTGATGTTGTTCTGTAATGTGTACTGTTTTGTACATCTATGTGATTTTGCCTAGTAAGTGATTTTTAGGTCTGGAGGGATGTTAATTTCTAAAATTTGGAAATCAGGGTAATGTTTTCCTTGGAAACATAGTCACTTAGTATTATACCAACTAAAGCTGCCATTTATGTGAGTATATCATAGGTGGTCTTATTCTGAAGATAAATATTCTCATAACCTTTCTCTGTGTAAATATTTGCAATTAATAAATAATTTCTGTGACATAGGCAGAGCATCCTTTTCTGACCACCAGCACCACTAATTGTAAATGAAATCTAAATCTAGGAAACCCTGTGAAAGATACTATACTGTTCAAAGCTTCCAAACACTGATTGGCATTGAACTTTTAATTCATTCATGATGAAGTATGTCTGTATATAATATATATGTTGGTATAAATTTGCCAAAAGCAGTTCTTTTGGGGGAAAAACATGCCCTTTCTACATTATTGTTGTGACAGTGTCCTTTGTTTTTGGAAATTATGGGCCATAACAGTGGTCTCCCCCCAACCCTGGCACTGTTCCTACTTGGCAGTTTGAAAGTTGACAACCTAGTGTTGATCTCAGCATTTTTTGTTTGTTTGGGCTTTTTTTTTTTTGCCGCGCTGCACGGCATGTGGGATCTTAGTTCCCCGATCAGGGATCGAACCTGTGCCCCTGCAGTGGAAGCGTGGAGTCTTAACCAGTGGACCGCCAGGGAAGTGCCCTCAGTATTATTTTTAAAGTTAAACTAGCTCATGGAATCCAAAAATCTGAGAACCACTTGTATAGGGAACCCTTCTTTACTTATCTGTCATAGTTCATAAAGACCTTGCCATCATTTTTATGCTTAGTATTACATTAAAAATAAGTAAGGATGATATTGCTGAAGCAGAGTAAAATTTTCTTTGCAATTATTGAAGAAGATCAGTAATTCTGATCCTTAAATTTTTACTCAGAAGTGAACTTATAATCAAATTGTCATGAAAAATCGTTGAATTTTAATCAAGATTTCATAAAAATCTGCCCTCTTCTGATTAACTTTCCCCAGGGCTCACCCATCTTATTGGATCACCTTTTCTCCGGGCGTATATGCATGGATTTTTCATGGATATAAGACTCTACCACAAGGTAACTACAAAACTACAGTTATTTTAGGTGACTGATGAGCGCTCTGTAGCCATTTCTTCTCTACTTACTTGCATTTTTATAAAACATACTTAAGATTTGTAAGCAATCTGTCTGTTCTTTGGCATGATAGTCATGCTGTATATGAGACATGCTGCTAAATACAATTCTCTTATTTTTAATTTTTTTCCACTTTGAAAAGGTGAAATTGATGGTAAATCCATTTGCTTTTGAAGAATATAGGAAAGATAAGATCCGACAGAAGATAGAAGAAACACGAGCACAGAGAGTCCAATTAAAGGTAAATATTGTAGTCATCATTGAATGTACTAGAGAAGGGTACTTCACTTTTATTTTATTTATTACTCAAAGAAACCTGCCATCCATTTCTTAGTTTTTCCATCCTTAGTTTACATCTTTTACTGGTATTTTTGGTATATTTTATTTGTTGTGAGGGTGGACACTCTTTACAGTTTTATCATTATAGACTCTATGGTAATGGTAGTGTGGCAGATCACGCCAGGTGAGCTGATAGTGTCCGTCCTACCAGGAAGATATGATGCTGTTTTCAAACAGGGATTTAGAGTTTGGAGCGATGGCGCTTTGCTAATCCCCATTTCTTCCTGACATTTGGGAGTGTCTTAGGCTAGCTGCTTGGATCATGGGAAATGGTCATTAGACTATGCCAGGGCCCAGACAGGAATCAGGCCACACTAGTTCTATTAACAGAGGGAATTTAATGTAAAGAATTGTTACCCAGGTATTAGAGAACTGAAAAGGCAGAAATACTGAGGTATTGATAAGAGAGGCCGTGGCTTCAGGGAGCAGCTGACACTCCAGGGCTGGGCGGCAGGAGAGAGGCAGGTCTGCGAGCCGGGACTCAGACCTCCGTGGAGGGCTGACAGCTGGCCGTGGGGTCCTCGAGGTCGGGTGAGGCCGTTCCCGGGAGCGGGGGAGAACCACAGAGTGGCCTCCCCGCTCTGCTGGAGCCACCGGTTGTTGCCAGGACAAAGCAGCGTTGGCGGGTGATGTCACGCCAGCGGCAAGCAGAGGGGAAGCGCAAACCCCATCTCCTTCTGCCTTCCCGTCCCGACTGAGATCAGCCACCAAGTGATACAATCATTTCCAACTGGACATTGTTTAAAGCACATGCACACACTTTCAGTGCAAAAGACTAGTGACAGGTCTTTCCTTTTTCCAGATTATTTGTTAAGTTTTTAAAAGCAGTGAGTGTGTGTGTATATTGGCCAGGTCAGGCTAGGACACGGAGTCCTCTGTCCCTGCTCTTCGCTTTAACCTTTAAAGCTAAATTGTAGGTATTTCAGTACAGCTTTTTTTTTTTCACCTCTACTAGAAATTGCCAAAAGTTAACAAAGAGCTGGCACTTAAATTAATTGAGGAAGAGGAGGAAAAGCAAAAATCTACATGGAAAAAGAAGGTTAAGGTAAGATTTTATAAGGCAGAGAAAATATTGATAAATTGTCTCTCCATTTTCTTGACAGTAACTTGTATCTTTTTTCTTTTTACTTTAAAAATGCATTTAGTTTTCTATTTTCCCTGCTTTTAAGATAGTATGTGCTCAATATGGGAAGTTTGTAAAATAGAATATAAAGAAGAAAGTCACCCATATAATTCTATCCAGACAAAGGCATCATTAATATTTTAGTGAATTTCCTTCCTGTCTTATTTCTCTTAAAATTATAAACTATAATAGCAGGATACTATTGTATATATAAAATATTTATCCTGGTTCTATAAAATAACACACATAGCTTCCCATTTTTATTAAAAGTTCTTTCATAAATATTTTTGAGAGCTGCATATTTTATCTTGTGATGTATTTTAAATAATCCTTTTATTGTTAAATATTGAGTTTGCTTATTGTTTTTCTCTGTACTAACTAGGTTTGTTTATAACTTCACAAGTAACCAGTTTTCATTTAGACTTCCCATCATTGGGACTGTGCACTCCTATGAATACTGCTCTCCACATTCCGTTCCTAATGTAAAAGAGGGAAAGATCGGTCATAAACTAAGTAAGGGTCAATGCTTCATTTAGCTGATGTTGTCAAGACAGGAGGAGGTTTTTCTAATGTTCCCGGATATGCGAAGGCTTCCTCATTCCTCCCCAGTGCTGTTTTCTCACCTGTTTAGATCAGGCAGGCAGATGACCAAGCTGGGCTGTCCTCTGGAATGAGGTGTAAACATCCGATCTCTCCTGCAAGCCTGCAGGACCTGCCTGAGTAGATAGATGGCCGAACCTCGTATCTGGGCCGGCTGTGTTGAGCTCTCAGGAGGGGATTGTTTGCTTGTTTATTCTTTCTCGGTTCTCTCTCTAGTTTTTAGCCAGGTGAGTGAACGGGAGATAAGTGAGCTCTTCATGTGTTTATTTTTGTACCACTCTCTTCAGTGACGTCAGGGGACTGCAACTAAAGGGTCTTGTGTCTGGCCCCCTTGCTAACTAGTTGTGTCATCATGGGTGACCCTCAGCTTCACTGAGTCATAGCTTGTTCTTCTATAAGATGCAAGAGTAGGACCAGCGAGGGGCGTTCTTGGCGCTATGATTTCTAAATGGGTTCACTCTCACTGTTCCCTCTGTCGTCCTTGGCCTCCTCATCCTTTCTGCATCCTCTTATCCTGGTCTGTTAGCTTCTTTTAATATGCTGTTTTTTCCCTTTTTATTCCAATTCTTTTTAATTTATTTTTTATTGGGGTATAGTTGTTTTACAGTGTCGTGTTAGTTTCTGCTGTACATCGAAATGGAGTTCCCTGTGCTATACAGCAGGTTCTCATTAGTTATCTATTTTATACATATTAGTGTATATGCATTGATCCCAATCTCCCAGTTCATCCCACCCCCCCACACACAAGTAAATACATAGATGGCTTTTACGTTTCTATTTTCATTACATGAATAGTATACCAATGTTGAAGCAATGACTTAAACTTATTATATGAATTTATACATCTATATGCTATGGCTGTGCACCTTCCTAATTTACATCAGTGTATTAAGTATATATGTATATCTTAAAATGTTTAAAATGTAAGTGCTTCCTGCTACCTTGACTTTCTCCTCAGAGTATTAACATTGATTTATTTTCTTCCTTTCTTTCTTTCTTTCTTTAATGAATTTATTTATTTGTATTTTTGGCTGTGTTGGATCTTCGTTGCTGTGTGCGGGCTTTCTCTAGTTGCGGTGAGCGGGGGCTACTCTTCGTTGCAGTGTGTGGGCTTCTCATTGCGGTGGCTTCTCTTGTTGCAGAGCACGGGCTCTAGGTGTGCGGGCTTCAGTAGTTGCGGCACACAAGCTCAGTAGTTGTGGCTCGTGGGCTCTAGAGCGCAGGCTCAGTAGTTGTGGCGTGTGGGCTTAGTTGCTCCACGGCATGTGGGATCTTCCCGGACCAGGGATTGAACCCATGTCCCCTGTATTGGCAGGCAGATTCTTAACCACTGCGCCACCAGGGAAGTCCCCACATTGATTGTCTTGTTAGCCCAGCCTGAGGATGGTTAGGGAGGTAACCTTTCAGCTTTATATGTCATTCTGCAAGCTTAATGGAAGTGATCTTTGGATTTACATGCCCTGAAGTTTCAGTAAGGAGGGAGTGGAGCTAATTTAGGCTGCAGATGTATTCTTTTCTATGTTTTATGCTTATGAGGCTTTATTACATTTAATGTTATAGAGAGTAGGACACTTAAAATTTAATTTTGATACTTTGTGCAGCACGGTATACACAGTTCCGGAGCCTTTTTAAAGGCCTTATGATTGTGGAGATGTGGGGGAAGCGTCCTTTTCTCACCATCCCCCCTCTGCTTCACAGACTTTTGTTGAGGTAGGGACGGCTGGAAGAGATGTAGAACACAGGCGGCCCTTGCTGTGCACGTTAGTGCAGGGTGGTAACAACGAGCCTGGGAGCTGAAAACATGCAAAGTGATCTGTAGAGTCAATGGGAAAATCATGGTTGTCTGTGCCTTTAAAACAGTTTTAGTCAAAACATTTATAGGGTTACCCTGTAAAGAGTCATCAGACTGTGTGCTATTTCTACTGCAGGTGCAAGGAGGAAGAACCTTGGAAATTCTTATCTTCTTCCATCAAGCAGTTCCCCTTCAGCTGTTGGAAGCTGGAAGCACGGTGTTTGTAGCTGTGTGAACTATAGAATCCCGCTAGAAGGTGGTGTTTGTAAAACGTGCTCCTCGTCTGCTCTTAGTGGCTTGCTGACCCAAGTCAGGCTCCGTTATCAGAGCTCAGTTTCTTTCCAGAAATACTTAAATATAGTCATCTAAAAATCTGAGACTGTTATTAGACAGTTTGTGTGATTCGTTGTTTAACAGTTTTATCTAATTAAATGACCTGGGGAATTCCCTGGTGTCCAGTGGTTAGGACTTGGCGCTTTCACTGCTAGGGCCTGGGTTCGACCCCTGGTCAGGGAACTAAGATCCCACAGGCCGCGTGGTGTGGTTCCCCCACCCCTGCCCCCCAAAAAAAGACCTTAAAAACGGTTCCTGAATTAAGGAAAGACTCCTTCATTATAATTGTAAAGAATACTTGAAAGAATTGTGAAATCCATCAGCAGTTCATTAGTCTTGTCTGGTCTTTGAATTCAGCTCTTTAAGCCCTCAGGAGCTTTAATAGCTCTGGTAACTTCTGATGTGAAAGTCAGTGTGGTGCGGTTATGTTCTGCTTTGGCTCCAGCTGAAATTTCACGGAGGCCAACGGTGAAATACGTTTCCAGATATCGCTACCACTGATAACATAATTAAAGTCTAATAAGATGTTTACCTTTCAGTTGATGTTGCATCTGCAATGGCAAGTGACCCACCGCATAATAATGTCAAGAAACATTATCTGGACCTTATCCAAACTTAGAAATTTGGTAGTGTTAATTGGTGGTATTTAGTATTAGAAATTTGGTATTAATTAATTTGGTGGTATTAATTCTAATTAAGAATTAATTCATTTGTTCTTTCAGCTTTATTCTTTCAATCCAGGAACTTAGGTTCTTCAGCACTTGGAAATTTTCTTAAAAAAAAATTTTAAGTAGTCTTTCCCTGCTGTGATTCATGGTCACTTGTTCAAATTTAAGAGTGAAAGATTTGAAAAACTGAGGGGAGACTCTGAGGTGGAGACAGGGCTCCTCAGTCCTGTGTGCTGACCTGGCCAAGCTGTTTATCTGGGGAAGCGCCAAATGGCAGGGTCTTCCGCCTTTCCCTCGGCTGCTCCGAGTCTCCTGACTGGAGGGTGGTGGCCTGGCTGCCAACATTCCGAGGACTGAGAACTCCCATCAGGAGGGCTTGGGGCGGTGGGGTGGGTGGCACCTCAGCCCCTCGCCTGCACCCCCTGGTGCCAGGTGCTCCCCTGGCCTCCCCGCGCTGTGGGCCCGGCTGGCCACGCCCTCCCCTGCAGAGAAGCCTTCCTTCAGCTGGAGACCGCGGGGGCTAGACCTTCCTTTCTTGCTTCTGCAGCCTCGTTGCTCCTGTTTCCTTTCCTGTCCTTCTCAACGTTAAGGGTCTGTGTCTTTTTAAAGCCCCTTTTCTGTTGTTTTAGTGGGGTTTTAGCAGAGATTAGAAGATGCTCATGTTCGAACCACCATCTTTACTCAGAAGTCTGCATCACCTTAATTTCATAGATATCATAGCATTGAAAGAATTAATCTGTTTTAAATGTTAAGTATTTCTCATATATGTCACTGTGTTGGGACAAAATATTGATAATAAGCATCCTACTCAGATCTACACATAATACACTTCTTTGAGGCAGGGCTGTGGTATAAACAATACTTTAAGATGTTTCCTAAATTCCAGTGGCAAGTGTTTGGCATATGCACATGTGTATTTGTAGGGCAGCTCGCTAGCCAGACGCTCGTGAACTGCTACAGCACATCACTAACTACATCTCATCCTACTTTTTTTTTTTTTTTTTAAGACAGCTGTGAAAACAAACAATTAGACTAGGAAACTCTCTGATGGAAATATTTTTACAGCTGGGTTAGAAGAGTTTTTATTTTATATTTGTTCTTCTAAGGCATACTTGTCTTTAGGCAATGCAACTTATTTGTTTTAAATTAAGGGAAAAAGAGAATACTAGCCAACATATCCTTTTCTAACATGTTTCTCAGTTATTTGTTAAATGTGATTATTTAATAATACAGTAAGATGAAAAAGAAAAGATTTCCCTTGGGATTTATATATATATATATATATATATATATATATATATATATATATATATATATATATACATGAAACCTGAAAATGTATAACAGGCCAATAGCTATTCATGTGGTCTTTGGCAGTATTACGTATCCTGTGTTTACAGGTAACTCCAAAATTTATCTGGTTTATCCCCCTCTTCTCTCCTGAGTCCTGGTGCCTTGATTTTAGGCACCTAATGGTGTCCATCAATCCAGATGATGTTCTCCTTGAGCCATAGACTGAGTTAACCAGTCTTAAATGGAACGTAATTTCTTTGTTTAACTTTTCTCATGCACTGGATTTTTTTTTAAGACAATTTTTACTTTAGAACAGTTTTACGTTCACAGCAAAATCAAGAGGAGGGTACAGAGATTTCCCATACACCCCTGCCCCGACACATGCGTAATCCCCCCTCCCCCCATTAATATCTCCCACCAGAGGGAACATTTGTTACAATCGATGGACCTGCATTGATACATCATAATCACCCGGAAGCCCACAGTTTACATTAGGGTTTACTCTTGGTGGTGTTCATTCCACGGTTTTGGACAAGTGTATAATGACATGTATCCACTATTAGAACATCAGAATATTTTCACATCCCCTCAGATCCTCTATGCTCTACTTATTCATCCCTTCCTACTGAGCCCTGGCGACCACTGATCTTTTTACTGTCTCCATTGTTTTACCTTTTCTACAGTGTCATATAGTTGGGATCGTAGCCTTTTCATATTGGCTTCTTTCTCCTTAATAATATGCATTTAGGGTCCCTCCATGTCTTTTTGTGGCTGAAAACCTTCTTTCTTTTTTTTTTTTTTTTTTAAGCATATAGTTGAGTTTTTTCCTTTTTTTTTTTTTTTTTTAATTTATTTATTTATTTTTGGCTGTGTTGGGTCTTTGTTTCTGTGTGAGGGCTTTCTCTAGTTGTGGCAAGCAGGGGCCACTCTTCATCACGGTGCGCGGGCCTCTCACTGTCGCGGCCTCTCTTGTTGCGGAGCACAGGCTCCAGACGCGCAGGCTCAGTAGTTGTGGCTCACGGGCTTAGTTGCTCCGCGGCGTGTGGGATCTTCCCAGACCAGGGCTTGAACCCGTGTCCCCTGCATTGGCAGGCAGATTCTTAACCACTGCGCCACCAGGGAAGCCCCCTTCTTTCTTTTTAGCGCTAAATAATACTCAGTTGTTTGAGTGTACCACGGTGTACTTACTGTTTAGCTACTGGGGGATGTCTTGGTTTCTTGGTATGTAATTTCTTGTCCTTTATTCCACCCTGTGCCTCCTTTTCTGATCATCTCCACTGATGGATCCTGACTTGCTGTATCTCCAGCTTTCTAGTCACTTAAGCCAGACACTTGAGAGACATTTTTAACCCTCTTTTTCAGTCTTCCTCCTCCCATCTCATCTGTAGCTGTATCTATCAATTCGAACTTAGAAGTGTATCTCACTATCATCCTTTCCTAAAACACCCTTAGATTCCAGTTGCCCTAACTCAGGCCCTGTCTCTTTTCCCAGTTTCCTCAAGAGGCCTCTTCGTATGACTCTGGTTTCTCCCTCAACAGCCCATCATGTAGCACGCTGCTGCAGAATCGCAAAGCAGGCTTCTTTTTGTCATCTGAGATTGTTTTTTTTTTTAATTTATTTTTTTAATTTATTTATTATTTTTGGCTGCATTGGGTCTTTGTTGCTGCGCGTGGGCTTTCTCTAGTTGCGGCGAGCGGGGACTACTCTTTGTTGCGGTGCGTGGGCTTCTCATTGCGGTGGCTTCTCTTGTTGTGGAGCACGGGCTCTAGACGCGTGGGCTTCAGTAGTTGTGGCTCATGGGCTCTAGAGCACAGGCTCAGTAGTTGTGGCGCACGGGCTTAGTTGCTCCACGGCATTTGGGACCTTCCCAGACCAGGGCTTGAACCCGTGTCCCCTGCATTGGCAGGCGGATTCTTAACCATTGCGCCACCAGGGAAGCCCTGTCATCTGAGATTCTTGACGCACTCTTCTGTCTGTATCTTTCTCCTCCTTATCCTCTTCCTCCCTAATAGTTTCCCCTTACCTGCAGAATAAGGTCACGGTATTTAAAATCCTTTACAATCTGGCCTG
This sequence comes from Balaenoptera physalus, assembly GCF_965194825.1. NCBI lineage: Eukaryota > Metazoa > Chordata > Mammalia > Artiodactyla > Balaenopteridae > Balaenoptera > Balaenoptera physalus. Next base: position 90,662,593 of record NC_138894.1, read on the forward strand.
ATCAAGAATTGCTTTTTCAAATTTTGCCATTATTGTTGCATTATCTATTGCATTAGACTGTTCACCACTCCTCAGTGGTCTGGAAATGTTCTTCCCAAATTTCTATCTGTTGAAAACTACCCATCTTTTAAGCTTCCTCCCCGATGCATATCCCCTGTGAACCCTTCTGAGGTGTACCTTGTTGGAATTACTTTTTACCTCTCTGCTCCTAGAGCACTTTCAACTCTGTTTAGCATCCTTTTTAAGGTGCCTTGTAGCATAGAGGTTTGTTTGCTTTTTGCTCATTAGGTTGTGAATGCCTTGGGATCAGGAGCTAGAACTTACCTATCTTTGTTTCTTCCTTGAATCTAAATCTGTCTTGGAAATGATACTTAGTCAGGGAAGACTTTGATATATCTCAAATATATATTCAGTATATCATAGAATTTTAGTAAGGGTTTGTCAGATTTTAGGTACATACAGGTAATAAACAACCCAAGTTCCTTAATGTCTCATGGTTTACCAATTTTTTGTGTAGCTCAGTTATACAACATTCTGAGCTCAACTACTTACAACCTTATTTACTCCCAATAGTGGAGAAGCAGCCAGTAAAATAAAGTCTGTTAAGTAGAGCCATAGTTTACCACAAACAGGTTCATTTTTTCCAGCCTGTGCTTAGGCTGTTTACTTTACAAACCATGTTAAGTAGGTTAATGTATCTGGTTTCCAAACCTATTGCAGATAAGGAACAATAGGAGAGCCCTGAGTGTATAAGATTATCATCTGTTTAAGTGAACAGATAAGTTTACAGTACATTCTAGAAAATGTTTCTGTTCAGAGTGGTATAAATAAAAGGGAATGCAGTGTCAGTCCTGAGCTGTCCAAAATGGGTCTCAATAGTAAAGTTTTATTATGTCAAAATCGCAGTCTCACATTATATCCTTTGAGAACAATTAAATGGCCTAGGAGAAAAAGATCGACGAGGCTGTCCTGTGAGGGAAGGAAATATCCCTTAGGTTTCCGAATAACTCAGAGTCAGTAAACTTACACCACCAGCTCCCCACCTTGTTAATTCTTGACTTATTATTGATGCATACTTCCTCTCCCAGTTTTACAATATGAAGTTGAAAGTCTCACTAATTTTCATTCAGTATAGTAGCTATGCTTAAAAAGCCATGTTTCAAAAACATGTATTTTCTTGAAAAATGTTTTTGCATCCAAAAATGTTAATTGAAGAAAATTCTTTCTAATGTATTAAGCATAAGGTTAGGCCAAAAGACTCAGTCTTAGCTCATTGTGTGCAACGGCCAACTAATACATATTTTCTGTGAAATAGGTGAATAGAATTTGATTGTGGGTAAGAGATAAGCAATTAGAAAGTTCTGGAAACTGATTCTTTTAGCAATTTCATAATAATAAGTTGTGCTTTATGTAGCTTATTAATTTATTATTGAGTAAAATGTTTTTAAGCCATCTTTCTGGTCAGATTTTATTCCAATATTAACTTAAAATTTTGACATTCTTTTTCTTATAGAGCCTTCCTAATATTCTCACCGATGATCGATTTAAAGTTATGTTTGAGAACCCTGACTTCCAAGTAGACGAAGAGAGTGAAGAATTTAGGCTTTTGAATCCACTTGTTTCCAAACTTTGTGAAAAAAGGAAGAAGAAACTAAGACTCTTCGAGCAACAGGAACTTCATGAAAAAGTAATGTACTCTTTATCATTTAGAATTTGCTCCTGTTTGTTTAAAATAAAGTTTTCTGTGTAAGTTGAAAGAGTCTTTGAACAAACTTGAGCTGTAATTTGACCTTCAGCTTAGGAATATATCTTATTTAATGAAAGATGTTTTTTCTGATGCATGCGATGTCACGTACTCTGATGGGCTAATGCTGTTTAAGAGAAAATAGTGGGTCAGTGTTTTTGGTGGGGGGAGAGGAGCTGCTTCTTACTATTTTTATTTTCAGGAAGAGGAGGAAGAACCGGAAGGAAAACCAAGTGATGCAGAAAGTTCTGAGAGTTCGGATGATGAAAAAGCCTGGGTTGCAGAGGTCAGGAAACAGCGCCGGCTTCTCCAACAGGAGGAAAAAGTGAAGCGGCAGGAACGGCTCAGGGAGGACCGGCAGACGGTCCTCAAGCCCCAGTTTTATGAGATCAAAGCAGGCGAAGAATTCAGAAGCTTCAGAGATTCTGCCACAAAGCAGAAGCTGATGAAGTGAGTAGTACAGCCTTCAGTGATGGTTCGTCGAGTTGTCCCAGCCTTGCTTTTCTCCTTGCCCTAAAGGTGGCATTTGGATCTTTGGAGTTAATGTGAGGGAAGCACCACAAGGCCTGAGGGGAAATACACTGGTCTTTACTGTGATTATTTTTAACAACTTTTTGAGGTATAGTTTACATACAATAAGGTGCAGGGTGTGGCCCCATGAGTATTAGTAAATATATACATTGGATCACTTTTATACTGCAGAAGCCACTCTCTTAAATTATGGTGGTAATTAAGAGGTAACAACTTCTTTAACAGAAAGTTATTTTTAAAAGTTAGAATTTCAGTTATGTTTACCGTCATCGTAGTTTACCTGATTATTAAAAAGGTCACTTGGAAAATTTGCCAGGAATTTTAAGTCTCTTGTAGGAAAACTGAGAGATCAGAAAGAGTGGTATTCTAGAATAGTCGAATACATAGAGACAGAAAGTAGAATGGTGGTTGCCAGCGGTTGAGGGGTGGGGAGACATTGCTTAATGAGATACAGAGTTTCAATTTGGAATGATAAGAAAGTTCTAGAAATGGGCAGTGGTAATGGTTGCACAATAGTGTGACTATCCACTGAACTGTTCACTGAAAAATGGTTAACATGGTGAGTTTTATGTTATATATATTTTACCACAATAAAAAAATCAACCTTAAAAGAAGTGGTATTATTTGAACAGTTTCAGTTGTCAGGTGTCTAAGTAAGGAACTAGCTGGGTACGTAAGCCCAAAGCGTGTATAAGCTCTAAGTCACCCAGGTCTCTGCTTTGAGAATTTCTAGGCTGAGTATTGATATACAGGATTTGGATGTGATAGCCAGTCAGAGTAGAGTACCTTGTGAGAAGAGCCTAAAGGTCTGGGGGGCCAAGGCAAGGGGAGGAGGAGGAGGACCCGAGCAAGACCGGCGAGGCGTTGGGTCAGGGGCAATACCAGCGCTGTGCCCCGTGCTTTTCTAGCTCCCACCTTCCCGTTTTGAAAAATGTGGTTTTTCAGGCAGAAGAAGGGGGAAAAGGTGGGGAGGATATTGATAGACAGGCTGACTTGTCTCTGGAATGGAGATATGCCTATTCATCTTTATTTCAGCAGTTTCTGGCAAATATCTGGGAAACCAAATGTTGAGCAAACCCTTCAACTTAGATCCAGGAGCACCTAGAAATTCTGGTTCTGACTAACAAAAGAGACGTTGGTAGACAAAGAATCTAGTGATAGGCTTAATATCTTTTGAAGAAATTTTCTTTACCTGCCAACCTCACTTTTTTTTTTATAACAACTTTCTTGAAATATAGTTTATATAACATAGAGGTCACGTACTTAAAGTGTATAAGTCGTTGGTTTTTAGCCTATTCACAGGGTTCTGCAGCCACCACCGCAGTCAGTTTTAAAACATTTTCATCGCCCCCAAACAAAATTCCTTACCCCATTGGTATTCACCCCCATTTACCCCACCCCATCCCCGGCATCCACTAATCTATTCTCTACCTCTATAGATTTGCCTATTCTGACATTTCTTTTTTTCCTTAATGTTTATTTATTTATTATTTGGCTGCGTCTGGTCTTAGTTGGGGCACGCGGGCTTCTCTCCAGTTGAGGCGCATGGGCTCCAGAGCACGGGGGCTCAGTAGTTGCGGCGCACAGGCTTAGTTGCCCTGCGGCATGTGGGATCTTAGTTCCCCGACCAGGGATCGAACCGACGTCCCCTGCACTGGAAGGCAGATTCTTAACCACTGGACCACCAGGGAAGTCCCTGACATTTCATACAAATGGAATCACACAGTACATGGCATTTTGTCCAACTGCTTCTACTTGGCATAATGTTTTACATGTTCATCCATGTTGTAGTATGTGTCAGTACTTCATTAGTTTTTATTGCCAAATAATATTCCAGGGTAGGGATATACCACATTTTATTTATCCATTTATCAGTTGAAGGATATTTGTGTTGTTTCCAGTTTTTGCCTATCACAAATAATGCTACTATGAACATTTGTGTATGTGTTTGCATAGGCATGTGTTTTCATTTCTCCTGGCTGCGTACCTAGGAGTGGGATTGTTGGTCCCGTGGTAACGTTATGTCTAACCTTCTGAGAAACTGCCACACTGTTTTCCAAAGAGGCTTCTTCATTTTACATCCCATCAGCAGTACGTGCGACCTCGCTTTTTACGTAGCTGCCATTCTTAGATTTTTATTCGGAGTCCTACTCGGAAGCAGAGGGAAGACTGCTTGTTTTCAGTATTCTGATTCCGTGGAGTGAATTTCTTTGTTAGATTATCTGCTGTTTTTGTCTTGGATTATTTACCCCTAGCTCCTGGATCAGTACCTAGACCCGAGTAGGCACTTGATAAATCCTTGTGAGAGTGTGAATCTTCTATGCCTTGCCTACGTGTCAGGCAACTCTGGAAGTTACCCTTTCAAGATCTGCTGAAAAAGAACTCATTTACCTGAAACCCAGGAAAATCTGGGAGCAGTTGTTTTCAGGATAACCATGGTAACAGGAAGCCACGATTTCGGGGTGGGAGACATGACTAAACTTGCTGACATTCTTGTTTTGCCTGTGGGTTGTAGTAGGATATTAATGTAAAAAACAAAAGGGATGAAAATTTAGTATTTAATGATAAATAATAGCTAAGTTAATGCACTACAGTTACACGTTCTTACTAAGTTAAACGTCAATAAGTTAAACAATTTTTTTGAGAAGAGGAGCTATATGAGTGATAATACTTACACAAGCTTAAAAGCCAAATCCAGTTGCTTAAAGTAATAACCCATTGGTATGAATAGCCTGCAGTTTGCTGGCATTTTGGCACATACTGCTTATTGAATTCTGGTCTTGACTGGATTATTCTGGCAAATTCTGAACTTGTAATATTTTAATGTTATTTAATGAAGCATTGAACCATTTATCCTTCAGACAGCTATAGTGATTCCTTATGTTTATTCTGTGAGTTACCACAAGGCAATCAACAAAACACAACATCAGAAGCAAGTGTATTATGTTTAAAAGTTCACTTGGACTTGCCCAACCTTAAAAGCATTTCTATAAAGGGAACAGTGAAGAGTGAATCCCGACTGGGTACTTGAGTGAGTCCTTTGCTTGACGTAGTAACAGGGCTTTAGGTAAATGCATATGTCTGTCAGCACCTTTTCATATGCCTTCCAGTATGCTGCGCTTTGTTTGTGTGTCTGTTCATCCACCTGTCAGCCTCTCCACCCACCCATTCATCAGTCAAGCATTCATCGGGTGCCTCATGTGAGCAAAGTGCTGTTCTAGGCCCGGGGGATGGAAAGGAAAAGCACAGCTCACATGCCCGTAGCATTCCCATTCTCGCTGACACTGTGAGCTGTCCAGAGGCCTGGGGAACGTGTACAAGGGAGAAAGAGGGTCAGTTTTTAGAGATTTGAGGACGTCTTTATTAGAGGTCATATTAAAACTGGTCCCTTGACAGAAAAAGATGAGCACAGAAAGCAGGGTGGGAAAGCTGGCATTCTCGCCGAGGGCGTGGCGTGGAGAGAGGACTGCTGCGTGGGAGTGAGGGAAGCGCTCTCGTTGTGCAGCGGGAGCGCAGAGTGAGTGGCAGGGGCACAGCTGATGAGCCGGCCGGAGAGGCGTGTTGGGCCCCGACCCAGGTCCTGGTGGGCCAGGGAAGGGTTTGGGCTCAGATTAACGTGATCAGATCTGCTCAGCCCCTCCTCCCAACGATGGAAATACTTACACAGGAAAAGCAGTACATGTTTGTTGTAGAAAATAAACATAAAAACATAAGCGAAAAAGTCCCTATTTCCCAGAGGCTGTTACGAAATACCGCAGTTTTAGAGAGAAAATGCAGGGAGAAACGGCCTGTGAGGTCAGCTCACAAGCTGTACAGTAGTCTCAGCGGGAAGTGACGAAAGCCTGAAGCGTGGGGTGGAGAGGAGCGTGAGTATTCGTAAGCGTGTCTAAGAAGAAGACACACGTTTGGTTACTAATTTAGTATCAGAGGAGTCAGGGGTGATGCTGAAATGTCTAGCAACGTTGCCGCCGAGATACGGGATACAGAATGAAAAACAAATTTAAGGCTGAAGTATTGAGCTGGATGTTCAGCACATTAAGTCCGCAAGACCCAAATGTCCTCTTGGTAACATGCAGCTGACAAATGGAAATGTAGGAGGTGGGCCAGAGACATTGGTATAAGAGATACCAGCTTCATTGTGGGACTGAAACTGTGGTATAAAAAAGACTTCCCACAATTATGTAGAGGGAGATGAGGGCTAAGAGTGGAGCCCTTGGGAACAACAAGTATTTTTCTTGCGTCTATGATGAAAACCGTACACCTCTCTGACAACATACAAGTGCAGGCAAAGTAACACATATGACTTTAGAGGTGTCGGGAATATATCGCTAGGCTGGGGCTGAGAATTCTGATTTAGAGGGCTGGTAAAGGAGAATATGGGCAGTAAACATTACTAAGGAGCTGCCCAAGAGGCGGGAGGAAAACGAAAGAGCCAAGCATGGAGAGAATTTCACCGAGAGGGGCGTGGCACAAATGTCAGGGGGAGCAGGGGAGTCCCCGGAATGGAGGTTGGAGAAAGGCCGTAGGAAGAGTGTCTTATTGCGATGAATTTCTCAGGATTGATGAATGAATGGGAGATAAAAGAATATTGTGAACAATTAGCATAGATGGTTCTTTCAAGACATTGGCAGTGAAAGGAAGGAATTCAGAGCCAGTAACTTGGTAGCAAAGGGTTTTGAGGCTTGAGAGATGTGACTTATCAGTACACAGAGAGGAAGGGGAGAGTGAAGAAATGAGAGACTGGACTGAACTGGCAGAGCTGAATTAGGTGAGCAGTCAGGAGTGAATGGGGCCAGGAGCACCAGTACATCTTCAGAGACAAGGGAGAGAAGTCAGGACGAGTGGAGATGATTGTGTTTCTAGGTAGAAAGATTGGGAGTTCACGCCGGCTGGTCTCCGTTAGGAATCTGGGCACATCAGCCTCTTCAGTTACCTGGGGCAGCCTTGGTCTGCGGCGCATGATGTAAATATTGGAGGTGTCTGTTGGTAAACCCCAGAGAAAGAGTCCTTGGGATAACTTTCTAAATTTCAGTAGTTGAGGATAGCCCCTCTTCTTGGGTAATGAGTACTACATGCTAGGTGGCCCTTTCAGCCCAATTTATGAGAGCATTCTTTGAAGCACCTACCCTGTGTTAGGTCCTGGAAATTCAAAGATTTTTAAGACACTTTTTGCCTTTGACGACCTCATCTTCTTCACCAGCTACTTCAGTAGCTCTTGGTGAGCTGCCTATCATGTCTGCAACCTTATCCACTTTAAATTAAATAACTATGGCCAGTTTTTACCCTTCAGCTAATTTTCTTCACTGATTGTGGATAAGAACTAAAAGAATGCAGTCTCATTTTTAATATAAACATTTTTGAAATCTAATTTTGAAAGCAGTTTAATTCCAAACCTTCACTTTAAAAAAAAGAGAATCTTTTATTACTCCAGTAATATGTGCTCCAGTAATACACGAGCATATTATCATTGTAATACTTAGGAGCATAGGATGAAAGGTGAAAGTCCCTTCTTCCCCACACTCCCTTCCTGAGGTCCTGCTCTGGGCGCCTTCTTAGATTTCAGTCACTCCCGTGTATGCACACACTCACATGTACAGTTGTAGCTTTTCTGCCTTTGACATGAAAGGATCACACTAACCTTGTTGCTGTTTCACGTGCTCTTTTCATTGAACAATAAGTTTTGAAATTTTTTCATTGTAAATACATGGAGGTCTGCCTTATGGCTGCATAAATATTTCGTAAGATGGATGGGCCGTGCTATCTAATTTTGGATGTTGAGGTTGTTTCTTGTTTTTCTCTTCCTTTTTCACAGTTATAAATATGTACACATGTACAAGAATTTCTTTAGACTGCCTTACCTAGTGATGGAGTTTGCTGGACCAAAAGAGGTGTGCGATCAATTTGGCCAGATCGGCCTCCAGAAGGGCTTTGGGCCCTTTGCCCTCTTGCCAGGATGCCTGTTTCCCCACACTCGCAACAATAGTGGATATTAGGGATCTTCTAAAATTTTAACTGAGCTGCAAGTTGAGATAACCGATTTCATGGTTGCTTGAACTTACATCTGCTGAGATAGAGGCTTTGAAGCCACCGTATGCAAACTGAAAGCACTGAAATAGTTTCCAGTAACCTTTACAGTGTATGTAAATATTTGTCAAAGTTATATATTTAAAACGAAGTACTTAAATTTTAAATACTTCTGTTTCTCCATTCTCTTCTTACTCCCTTTGATGTAGACTGTGTGGGGTGATTCCTTTCTCTTAAGCTCATTTCACTCTTCTCTATGCTGTACTAAAGCAGGTGCCTTTAGGTATGTCTTCCACTCCCCTACCTCCCTTTCCTCACAGAGTGATTTAAAAACTCTGTGAAGGAGCATTATTTTTAATTAGTTTTAATTAAGGAAGTAGATACTAGTGTGTGTGTGTTTTTAAAGCCTCAAAGAAGTAAATCATTTAGCTGTCCTGGGACATCTAATAAATATATAATTTGATATTTTTCCCCTCGTAGTTTATGCCCATTTTTCTGCATTCTTTTAATGCAGCCGTACTGATCGTTTACGTTCTTCCCCCCCCCATACCCTCTCCATCCCGTACTGAGTCATTCCTGTCCCTTTCCACCTTCTGCAGCCCATGGCTGTCTTCTTAGCAGTCCCCGCAGATGTGGGGGAGTTTTGATCATCTTGTGACCGGCAGGGGGGTACTTTTTCCCTAAACCTCTTAACTTTACCGTCAGTTACAAAGCAGCCGGAGGCCTGCGACCCAAAGCCTAGACAGGAAGAGGAGCAGGACGGGGAGGGCCGGCCAGTGCTGGGCGAACGTGAGGAGGATGGGCAGGGGGGTTTCTGCGTTTTCTTCTTCGGTTACAGTAGACAGTTTTCAGGGGCCTGACTGCGTCTTCAGTCACCTCTGAGCGAATTCACACTTCGGGAATTCAGGCTTCGGGACTGGTGGTTCACGGCCGCTTTCCGCGAGCCGACTTTAAAGGGGGGGGAGTGGGACCTGCTTTACTGCAGGAGCCTCTGCCCTCGGCCCCTGCGTCTGATCCTCTGCCACGGCTCCTCCTAAAGCTCAGGTCTCTCCAAGGAGCCGAGGCAGAACAAGTTGCTGCAGGTGCCCGGCCAGGTACACGGAGAGGAGACCAGAGCTTCTCTGCCCTATCTGCAGGAAATAGGTCATCCTGAAAAGAGTAGTAATTTCCCACAATTTACTTGAAAAGTCTTTTTCTTCCCAAATTAGTGTTCTCTGTGTACCACCTTGTCTCAGTGGCTCCATACTTATTCAGAATTCCTGTTACCTTTAAAATCTCAGCACTTGTAGCTCTGAAAGGAAAGAACAAAAGTGCAATGAAGGGCTGGAGGAATTTGCAGAGCTGCCATGAGTCACAGGCGCGCTGGAGTCAGTTTACACGTCACCTTTGAGTTCTGCTTAAGTGAAAAAAAGGCGAAACCAAACCTTAATTTCTCATTCAGTTTGTCATGTGGAAGCTTGTCATTTAGAATACTTAGTGGACACATTTCCTGAACAAACCTTTATAAATCAGGCATGGTCTGACACACGCCTGGAAACCAGAAATTCTTCAGGTGGAATCCTGGTTTTAGGCTTGAATCCGTCTGTGGCCTGGGGCAAGTCATAGAACATCTTGCCTCCCTTTGTGCCATCTATAGAGGATAAGCGCTTCTGTCTCAGGGATGTTGAAAGGATTAATTAGTTAGTCTGTTAAGAACTTTGAAGATGAAAAGTACTTTAAAAGTGCTTCTTAATAACATTATTGCTTAGAAAACAGTGCCACTTTTATGCCTAACCACGTTTATGTCTCAAATCATGTAAAGAAGGTATGTTTAGTACTAACTAGTAGTCATAAACTAGAGGTAGGGCTTTCAAAGGTGTAAACATCAAACATTGGCTTCAGAATTTCAAAGGAGCATCACTTTGTCTAATGGATCATTTAGGAGTTGTGTTCTCCTCAGTAATTAGTTACGAAGATCATATTTCAGGAAAAAGAAGACCCTTTCATACAGTGCACACCCCCCCTTTTAAATTCAACCAAGTTTTTTCATATTAACTTTTAAAAAGGGTGCATTCAGTTTTAAGTTGGTGCAAGGAGGATTGGAAAGGGAAGTATATTTACTTTTTTTTTGAGGAAGGAACCGAATAGAAGAGAAAACCGTATTCTTGTTTTTTGTTCCCTCTCTTCTCCCCTCCTAGTTTCATCCCAGGGATATGAGGGTGTTGCTTTTTAGCCTTTTCTAGAAGGGCTAGAGCTAACTTTAAAACTTACTCAAAATGTCTATCTTTAGGCTTAATTCTGTTTTTTCCCTCTAAACCAACTTAACAATGATCTGATTTTATAATAATACATTATTTTAAGAACATTCAATGAAGTGTTATATAACTGGTACAAAATTCAAATTTAACGTCTTGATTGTTGTAGATGGCAGTGAGTTGCCGGGCACAGCAAACCATAGCAGGGACAAAGATGATAAAAAGAGACCTTAGAAACATGATCAAGAAATGAAATGAAATTGAAATTTGGGCAAATTGTGTCAGAAAGGGTAATTCAGGTAAGAAATTGAAAGGAAAACACCTGGAGAAGTAGCAGTGAATAGGGCTGGATCAGATAGAATTTACCCTCAGTGTAACTGCTTTTGTTTTCTCTGTGTAATCAGACGAGTATTCATGTTTCAGGTTGCTCATACTGTGGGTGATGAGTGTGGTCCGTGAGCTAAGACCGAGTGAAGGAAAAATCAGAATTCTCATAGCACTTCTCTGGGGCTTGACCTGGAGAGCTTCCTTTGCAGAAGGTGAATGAGTTGCTGAGATGCTCACATACCTAACTCATGCGTGGATTACATATAAAATGCTTTAGCAGCGTAAGTGCCGCTGACCATTACAGTAAATTACAGGCTTCAGAAATATTGCTCCTTTGCATTTTGGCTTCAGAAATGTGATTTAGTAAGATAAGTAGCAAGCATTGAAATATGTGGAACCACCACTTGAAATACTAAATTAGTGGGTGTCTGGGGCAGCCACTGTTTCTGCTAGGGATCTGCTGAGTCTGAATAACGACGGTTTGAGTGCCCGCAATTCTCTCCATTGATAGTATTAAACGAATGCCATTTTCTGTCTTCACCAAATTTGTAAAAGATCATTCTTCGTGTGATCAATTACAATTAAAACTTGTTTCAAATGGTAAATCAAAACAAAATGCTAATTAATATGTCATTCTCTTAAATTTCCTGCAGTAAAACCCTTGAAGACCGGTTGAAACTCGAAGCGAAAAATGGGACATTGAGCGTATCGGACACCACGGTTGGCAGCAAACAGTTGACATTTACATTAAAGAAGGTAAGTTGCTTTTTAATGTTCTTTTTTAATTTACAGAAGAAAAATAGGCCTCCAGTAGTGTTGTGCATGTGTGACCTCAGAGCTGCCTTCCCAAGCTCTTCCCCTGTTGAGGAGCCGTGTTCTGTTCAGGCATTTTTCCTGCCGCCAGCACGCGTCCTGGGCTGCAAGCGCACTGCTTGGCCTCGGCACAGCTGGCGTGTTTCTGCTGTCCTGAGGGAGACAGGGCCTCCGTGACCCCAGGCTTGGTGCTGTTGGTGAGGAGCTGCCGTGTGGTTTCTGGGTGGCTGGACCACGGGAGTGGGGCCTTCTAAAGCAGAAGTCGTGACCTCCTGCGGTATAGTGGACTGGTTCAGACTCACGTGGACTGAAAGGAGATCAAGAACTGGTGAGTTCCGATATGTTCGTGGCAGTAGGATCAGCTTGTCCAGCGTAGATAGTTTCTGTCAGTAGTAGGTTATTCTAAACTGACTTATAACAGTCAGTTCGTTAGCCGGCTTTGATGATGCCTGGCGCCCACTGAAGGAGGAATAAGCTGCTTTAAACACTTGCTAGTAACTCGTGAATGAGGCTGTTGCCGAGTCTCGGCTCCCCGCGCACGGATGCCGAGTACAAATACAGAGACAGAGATTCGGAAGATAAGAAGTAGCAAGGCTTTTTATTTTCTTTGCCAGGCAAAGGGAAGACACAATAGGCTAGCGCCTCAAGAACTGTGCCCCCGCTTCCTGGGGAGTTACAGGGATTCTTATAGGGGAGTTCGCAGTCCGAAGTGAGTGATAAGGATCAAAATGGTGAAGGTCTTACATTCTTCTTCTTCTTGCATTATTTCAAAACAGTCCCCACTGGAGTCAGGCAACCAGGTAATTGGGTCCGGCAGCCCGGTAATTGGGTCCGTTAGTCTCTGGGTTATGGGTCTGTGACCTCCTTTCTGAAGTGCAAACAGCTACAAGGGGTGATTTGCTACAAGAGATTACAGGGGGAGCAAATACCAGGTGCAGAATGTAAATTACACAGGATTAGGGGTGACAGGTTAGCTTTGTGAAGGACAAATCTAACTACAGACACTACAGATTAGTAACAGTTAAAATGAAACTAGGATTGATTAACTCTTTCAGGCCAGGTTATGTTTCTTCTCTAGCCTGTTCACTGTTCCCTTTATTTTTCTTTGTTCTCAGGAGAGGGAAAACTTTATTTCTATTTTTGCTACATGGTTTTGCTTTTCAAATTTTTTTTCTCATTTAGTCCATCTTCCTTAATATACATTGTCACCAAGAGGGAAAGAGTAACAAAGACTCTGCCTCTGATTCTTCTTTAAAACTGAGTTATGATTCACATATCATAAAATTCATCCTTTTAAAGTGTACAGTGCAGAGGTTTTAGTATATTCACCAAGTTGGGTGTTCATTACCGCTGTCTAAATCTGGACCATCCTCATCGCCCCAAAAGGAAACCCCTTGTGCAGTCACCCCATACTCACATCTCCCCTGCCTATGGATTTGCCTGTTCTAGACACTGTATATAAATATAATCATACAACATGTCTTCTTTTGCGACCAGCTTCTTTCACCTTAGCATGTTTTAAAGATTAATCCATGTTGTAGCATGTGTAAGAACTTTATTCCTTTTTATGACTGATATTTCATTGTGTGGATATACGACATTTTGCTTATCCTTTAATCTGTTGATGGACATTTGGGTTGGGTTTTTTGTTGTTGTTATGAATAATGCTGTTGTGAAAATTCAGGCATATGTTTTTGCATGGACTCATGTTTTTGTTTCTCTTGGATATATACCTAGGAATGGAGTTGCTGAGCCATATGATAACTGTTTAACTTTTTGAGGAACGGCTAGACTGTTTTCCAAAGCGATGGCACCATTCTACATTCCCACCAGCAATGTATGAGGGTTCCATTTTATCCCCATCCTTGCCAACGCTTGTTATTCTTCGTCTTTTTTATTGTAGTCATCCTAGTGGGTGTGAAGTGGTATCTCATTGTGGTTTTGATTTACATTTTCCTGGTGACTAATGAGGGTAGAGCATCTTTTCATGTGCTTATTGGCCATTTGTATATTTTCTTTGGAGAAATGTCGGTTCACACCCTCTCCCATTCATCTCTTATTCTTTGACAGTTCTCTTGGTGTCGTCAGGAGGCTTGCCAAATGATAAGGACATTTTTTTTCTTAGTTACCATCCATTATCTCATATAGATACAATAAAAAGAAAAAGCAAAAAAGGAAGAAAAATTGTTTTTTCCTTGTGATGAGAACTCTTAGGATTTACTGTTTTAACAGCTTTCACGTATATAATACAGCAGCGTTAGCAGTAGTCATCACACTGTACGTTACATCCCTAGGACTCAGTTATCTTGTAACTGGAAGTTTGTATCTTTTGACCACCTTTCTCCAAGTCCCCCCTTCTCCCACCTCCCCTCAGAACGTCTTTATTCTAAGTGTAAGAAGCTTTTCAGTTAAATCTGTCTCCATTTAGAGCAAATTTGCACTCTTACACTTCTCATTTAAATAAGCCAAAACTGGCTGTGTGTTCAGACGAGCTCATTGTGCCTATACCTGGTTTCTTAGAAATCCTCTGTGTACCATCAGACATTTCCCGATTCCCTCTGAAGTCCAGGAGGCCGAGGGGGCGTCAGGCGCACGGCAGCTGTGGGAGGACCTCAGGCTCGCGGCCGCCCCGGCCCTGCGCTCCCTCTGTGGCTCGGAGTGAGCTTCAGGGAGGAGGCGTGCACGCTCCTTTCCCACTTTTTCCCCTTAATTGGAAGGTACTGAGTTGAATATCAGTTTGTAATTCATGGTAAAGTGAAAATAAGATGGCTCTGATTTTCTTGGGGTTTTTTTTTCCCTGAAAACAAAAGAAGCACTAAGTAAAAAATACTTAAAACAGCCTCGTGGTTGAGTCTAGCAGAGGCTTGGAAACTATTTTTGGGAATGCGTCAATTGGTGTTTGGCTTATGCCTGTTTTACCATTCGACTAACAGAATTTGAACTATTAAGTCTTAGTTTGATTTAAGAATATTTAGGGAATTGTTTGTATATTTGTTTATACATATCTTTTTATACTAGGGGTACGATACAGTCAGGTAAGATCTCGAGTTTTCCCAGTTTTTTCATATGTGAATCAAATTGAGGGAGAAAACCTATGCTTTGATATTATTTAAAATTGTGAGGTGGCAAAACTGGGATTAGGTCCCAAATCGTGTTTCAGATGTCCTGTAGCTCAGTTCCTCAGGGGCCCTGGGCTGCTGCTAGTGCGAGGGTGTGGGTTCGCGCTCACCCTCCCCTGTCCCTGTGACTGGACTGCTGTGGATGTGGGGAAGGAGTCGGGACAGGAACAAGGAGGGGAGTGAGCTAGTTGGCTCTTCAGTCATAGCGCATCGGTCACATGATGGCGACGTCTTCCAAGTACAGCCGCTTTTCAGAAAGGGGCTGATGAGAGGTTTTTCTGGACAGGGGTTTGTCTGCAGGACGATCGCTCTTGCTTATGAGCTCCTGCGTAGGCTCCTGCCTTGTGGAGACCAGTGGGCAGGGCCTCGTGGAAAGGGGCTTTGCCACCAGACACATAAGGGAAATCTACGACTGCTGTCTGTATTAGAGACGCATAACAGCACCTGACTTAAAAGCCCCACCCAGAACACCCTGTTCATCTTTATTTTATTTTCCCAAAGTTACTTGGACAAGAAGCACTTTTTTTAGGGATACTTTTTTTAAAAAATTAATTAATTTATTTATTTTTGGCTGCATTGGGTCTTTGTTGCTGCGCGCGGGCTTTCTCTAGTTGCGGCGAGCAGGGGCTACTCTTTGTTGCGGTGCGTGGGCTTCTCATCGCGGTGGCTTCTCTTGTTGTGCGGAGCACGGGCTCTAGGCGCACAGGCTTCAGTAGTTGCGGCACGCAGGGTCACTAGTTGTGACTCGTGGGCTCTAGAGCTCAGGCTCAGTAGTCGTGGCGCACAGGCTTAGTTGCTCCGCGGCATGTGGGATCTTCCCGGACCAGGGCTCGAACCCGTGTCCCCTGCACTGGCAGGTGGATTCTTAACCACTGTGCCATCAGGGAGGCCCTAGGGATACTTTTTAACATGAAAAAACAAATTGACTGACTTTACAGGGGTCTTGATGACACCGTTATTTGGTCTGCTAGGGAGTATGCGGTTTCCCTCGGGGTTTCTGACTTTTCCGTTAATAAATGTGTATCAAATACCTGCTCTGTGCCACATGCTGGGGATACACAGAACAAGACAGACTTGGTCTTTGCCCCCGCAGTCCTCAGGCTGTAGAGGGGGCTACACATACAGTCACGTCACTGTAATGTGGGACGTGCTCCCAGGGAGGCCCGGGGCTGTGAGTGTCAGGGGCCTGGCCTGGACCGTGGAGTGCGGGGCGGATGAGTGAGGGACAGGCTGGGTCCTAGAGTCAGGTCAGAGCCTGGGTGGGGCAGGCAGGCTTCCAGGCGCGCTCGGGGATCTGAAGGCGCCTACGCGTGTGAAACAGCCATCTTGGGGAGGGAACTGTGGCTTCGGGTGTAACTGGAAAGACGTGTAGGGCTGTCCTGTGGGGCCTCGTGAGTAGGTCATGTTCAATTTTAACCTCAATCCTAAGAGCTGTGGAAAGTTATTGAAAAGGTCTAGTTAGCAGAAGACTACATACTGTTTTTATTTTTAAAAAGTCCTGTGGCTGGAGGCTCCTCCCCTGCAGTGAGGGGCCCGTGGGGTGCGGACAGCACCCCGGGCTGGGACGGGGCCAAGGTAGAGCCAAGGGGAGGAGTACACAGGGCAGGCTTTATTTTGAAAAGGCTTTGCAAAAATGGTAATAATCAGAAAAAGAACTTAAATAATTATTCGGAATCTCTGAGAGTCTCCTAGAATAGGGGCGATTCAGCTCCTTTTGGTCTTATGAATTGCTTTCCTTTCTCACAATTCCCTCACCTTCCAACTCTTTAAAATATTGAATGATACCAGCTGGAAGTGAACACAGAGACTCTCTTCAAGACTAAAATACAAATGAGTATTTTCAGGTGCATGGAAAATACAGGTCACAGGCAGGCAGGCTGCGTACGTAGGTGTCTATAAGGCAGTGTTTTTCAACCTTTAAAAATTTGTCCCTGCTACTGCTTTCACAGTTACCTTCTGTCAGTTCCACCTGCTAAGAATTTTTTTTTGAGCTTCACGGTTAGGAGTTTGTATTATCCAAACCACCAAAAGTGTTTTTAAAACTATGTAGCTCTTACCTTCATCACGGATTCTGCGTTGAAACTCCTCTCTTTTAAGAATTTCTGCTAAACATAGTGAAACTGTTTGGAGGAGGTCTGGCTCTCGCCTGAGTGTTGAGAACGGTGCCTTTCAGGCAGCCCGCCTAGAACCCACGCACCCACTCCAGCCATGAACTTGTGACTGATGTGTCTGCCGAGCTTTTATCAGCATTTAATGGTAGATCTCTGCCTTTCAAGGGGAGTGTGACTTTTTGGAAATAGCCAAAAACTCTTTGGAACCGGCTCTGGAGACTGAATGCTTAATCATGGGTGGGTTATTATACGCTTTCAGGACACAGAAGTATTTTTGTGTCTGTAAGACAGTGTGAGTAAACTAATGAATGGCTCTGGCTTGTAAACGAAAGACAGTTCTACACGAGAAGTCGTGGACATCTTGACAGCAATGGCGTCTCTTAAAGTTGGCTCTCCTGGGAGGGGCCGTGTTGTGTGGGGAGTTGGAAAGCCAGCCTCAGACTGCGTGGTTTAGACCCGTGTGTCAAGGCCGTTCTCTTACCCAGGGGTTTAGGATTTCAGGTTTCACAGTGACGGTAAATGTTGGCTCTCGTCCTGCTGTGCCTGCCGGAGCAGGGCAGTGACTGGTGGTTGTGCTGTTGGCGTTCTGAGGGTCACAAAAAAGGGGTGTTGGCCTTTCCTTTCTCTTTCTCTCTCCTCATTTAATTTTCTCTTTTAGTCAGAACAGCAGAAGCAGCAGCAGGAGGCTGAGAAACTGCACCGACAAGAGAGGAAGGCCCTCCGCCGTTCGGCCGGTCACCTGAGGTCCAGGCCCCGGAGAGGACGGCCGTTCCACTGAGTCTGGAACTGATCCCACGTGTGACTCGGAGGAGCTCGCCTCCCCCACTTGACCGTCGTTAGAGGGTGTTGTCTGCGCCGGGGACGCGCGCTTCCACAGCCCCGCGGAAACCCTCGCCGCGTCTGCGGGGGTCAGCATCTGGCAGCGGGTCCCAGGCCTCTGGTCAGACCGCGGGGCTGGGCCCGCTGGCCGTGCGGTGCCCCCAGGGCGCTTCTGTGCCTTGTGGCTCCCCGAGAACATTGCCCCTTTCCCCTGGTTTTAATCAAGTAAACGAGGTGGTGGTTTTTGAATATTGTGAAACGTGCACCGTGACATGAGAGGTTCTCTTGTGCTGAAAACCAGGACTGACGGTCTTCCAGAAACGTTCTTGCACTGCCTGCCGCCATCCATGAATCAGCCACCCCGAGATGCCATTCCTGTCTTGCCTGACTTGCGAGCGTCGGTCATGTTTATGTTTATAAGGATATGCTGGTAGCTGTGTTGCTTGTTTATGTGTTAGTTTGGGATTTTTTAAAACATTTTTATACCAAGAGAATATAAAGTAATGGTAATAACACTCTAAAACAAGAAGTGGAAGCTACTGGATATTCTTTTAACTTGGCACAAGATTAAATACAGATTTTTTTTTTTATTCTGTTTCTTAAGTGTAATTAGAGACGTACTGGCTGGAGAAAATGTTTATAAAAATAAATGCTTTCATTTGAACAGCTTCTTGGAGAGAGACCCATTCCTTGAGTTAATTTGAAAAATAACTTTGGTTTCCTTAGTTTTTTGTGTATGAATGTGATTTTGGAGGTGCGTTTCTTTATGTACAACTGGGAGAGTGACTCTTTGGATTGTAGATGATAGACTCGAACTTGAAATGCTGTGAGCAAAAAGGCAAAGGCGTTAATTAACACAGCCAGGCTGTAGAGCCTTACTGCCTCGGGACACCTGGATCCAGGCCTTCCAAACTCAGGCCGGTCGGCCCTCCTTTCTTTTCTCCCTCCTGTTTCAACATTACTCCTGTCTCCTCAGGTCTCCCGTCTTCTCTTCCTACACCCCCTCCCCGTTGTAGCTCCGCTTCTGTGCAGACTGGCCTGCTCCCCCAGGCAGGGGACAGCGTGGGGCACACTGTTACCTCTGTGGTCTGAGAGAGAGGGTACGTTTCCAGAAAAAAGGCGTGTGTGTGTGTGTGTGTGTGTGTGTGTGTGTGTGTGTGGGCAGACACGGTCACCAGAAAGAGACTCTGGTTACGTGGGCAGCCAACCCAACTTGTGTTGTGATACCAGAGGGTCCCCCACCTGTTTGGTACTTTCCTTTCTCAGCTGGTCCCCTAAGCTATTCACGGGGCTTCAGCTTTCTGTGGCTTGCTTTTCTGTTTCCCACGCTGCTGTCTTCAGGAGCTGGGAGTTTGAGAAGAAGTTAGAGAAGGACACTGCCAGCTGGAGTTTTTCTCCAGGGGTTGAGGGTTGTTCTCCAGACCTGTTTCCTGGGGTCAGGCGCTTCCGTACATACACCTGGCCTTCCCGGGCCCCCCTTTTCCTTCTTTCTTCGGGGTCCTCCGTGTGATGCGGGGAGCCAGTACACCATGTGCCAGATTCCAGAAGCAGTGCTGCAGCTGGCAGAGGGGCCTCATTCGCCCTGTGAAGCTAGGGCTCGTCTGAGTCCGGAGCATTGCCAGGGCCAGGAGGATGGTGTGGACCCATTCTGGACGCTTGGGACGCTGGCAACGGGGCCGGCCTGACCCAGGGTGGAGTCCCAGGCCTGTTGCTACCAGTTCTGTGCCCACTGACCGTAACTTCTCTGAGTCTCGTTTCCTCCTGTAAGTGGGCCTGATGCTTCATTTCGGTGCGGAGTGAACGCGGCCCGTACGTGCACGAGCACCTCGCACGGGTTCAGGAGCGCTCGACGAAGTGCTCGCTCAGCAGCCACCCCCCACCCCTGCACACGCGCCCCTCTGAACTCAACATACTTTTTTTTTTTTTAATATTTTATTTATTTATTTTTGGCTGTGTCGGGTCTTAGTTGTGGCATGCGGGCTTAGTTGCTCCGTGGCACGTGGGATCTTAGTTCCCTGGCCAGGGATTGAACCCGCGTCCCCTGCAGTGGAAGGTGGATTCTTAACCACTGGACCAACCAGGGAGGTCCCTCACATATTCTTTAATATCAAGATTTTCCTAGAGCGAGGTGCCCCTCAGCTTTTGTTCTGGGGGATTCCTGTGAAAGGGCAGATGGAGGGCCTGAGCTGAAGCTGTGAGGGACATTCGAGAAAAACTTGCTGGATAGATAGAAAGCTGCAGAGCACATCCTCCAGGCCCCGCTGTTCCCCTAGCGACCCCTTAAACAGCCCCACCTCTTCAGGGTGGCGATTCCTGAAGCACCTGCTGCAATGCCCCCATTTCTTTGAAGTCTTCTGTTTTAAAAATGTTAAACATGAGTTTCGTGCTCCATAATTTCCCTGTGTTTCTGATAGCTTCCTCAGCAGCCCGATACTGTGGCGTGCTTCTCTAGGGCAGGGCGTTCCTGAGCCAGTAGGAGACGCCCAGCCTAAAGCTGGGGGCGTGGGTTTTACCTCAGGACCACCCTGCGGTTACTGAGTCATGACTTCTCTAAGCCTGCCTGTGCCAGATCCCCTTCGTTCTCTGATACCCTCAACCTGACGCCTAATATGGTTTTTTTTTGGCTCCGACTATTAACAGAAAGGTGTTTGCAGCAGCTGGGGCAGTGGTTACTTCTGGAGAGAGGGAAAGTGGTTGAAGGGGGACGTGATGGGGCAGCTGGCGCCTGGCTGGGCCTAGTCCTTCACCTAGGTGCTCAGCTACCCTCATGACTTGTACGCTTCCCTGTGTCATGTGATACTTCAGTTAAAGTCATAAGAGACAGAATTATTTCACCAAAGTCACATGTACCCAGGATAACAAATTCCCCACTAATCCGTAACTACTAACAGTAGAAGGTATATCTTTCCAAATATTTTTCTGTTGTATGAACAACTGTATACTATTACCGTACCTACCACGATGCCAACGTGTCGTGCTATTTGTGATGTTCCTCACACTGTAACGTGCTGTTCAAGTACCATTCATGGACGTCTTACTACGCCTGCAACTGAAATGATTAAAGTTCCTAAGACAATTGTACGGGTTTCCACCTCATGAAAGACCTGCCTCACTTATCCTCCAGCTGCCGTGAGAAGAATGGGCAGAAGTGCTGAAGCCCTTGGGTGAGCTGGGGGGGGCCTGGACGGGGCGGAGGCGGTGGTGGGACCTGATTTGTTTTGAAGGTGCGTTGGCAGGATTTGGGCTGGGCTGGCGGCGCGGCATGAGGGGCAGAGGAGGCTGCGGCCCCAGTGCTGGGCACCCCCCCGGCCCCGGCAAGGATGGAGCTGTCACTGACTCGCCCGGAGGACAGAACCGGTGTGGGGCTGCGGGGGTGAGGACGGATTCCACTCGGACCAGATCCGATCAGGTCCCTTCTCCTCTGAGAACCCTGCAGGGGCTACCCTCAGAGCAGACACCCAGATCCTCAGAGCCTCCACGGCATGGTGTGGTCAGGCCCTTCTGCGCCCCCTTCAGTTACTCCTCGTCGCCATGTGATGCTGTTTCTGGAACACGCGGAGTGTCTCTTAAGCCGGGGCCTCCACAGCTGCCATTTCCTCTGCCTGGAACGCTCTCTCGTCGGCCCACGGCATGTCTGTCTCACCTTTCAGGTCACGACCACTCTGTGTAGAATTGTCCCACCCCTGCTCCCAGCACCGATACCCACCTCAATGTGCTTTAAGAGAAGAAAAACAAACAAACTTATTACTATGGAAAATTTCAAACACAAACCAAAGTCGAGAACAGTTTAATGAGCTTCCGTGTACGCATTCATCATCCAGCTTCAGTAATTAACCACAGAAGCTCATCCTGTTTCCTCTTTACTCCTGGCCACTGGCCCTTTGTTTTGAAGTGTTTTGATCCCAGACATCGTATCATTTTACAAGAAATATTCGTAGCTCTTTACTTGTTTATTGTTTATCCCATCCTCCACCCCACACCAGAATGTGACTTCCATAAGGATAGGGAGATAGTGTTTTCTTTTCTCTTCTGGTCTGTTTTGTTTACTGCTGTATATCCAGCACCTAGTACAATGCCTCGTTACATAGTAGCTACTTAATAAGTATTTATCAAATGAATAGTTGAGTCAAGTTAGATGAGGACGGAAATAAGTATTTATCAAATGAATAGTTGCGTCAAGTTAGATGAGGACGGCAGATTTTGGATTGAATAGCAGAGGGGTGATTCTCACTTGACAAGAGCTTTTACAGAGCTGAAGGGCCTAATTGGATAGTTCAGGAAAGAAGAGGAAAAAAGGAATCAGAAGAAGTGACTATAGACAGCAGTTGGCAGGAGTTTGGGAATACAGGAGAACAGAAAATGTGAGATCAAGAGAGAGTTTTCTTTAAAACGGGAGAAATCCAGCATGACTGCACACCACTGGAAATAAGCCAGGAAAAGGAAACAGTGACGTCAGAGAGACAGGGGACAGTTATTGGAGTGATATCCATTAGTAGGTATAGCAGTTGCTATTGCCGTGTAATTGCCCCAAAACATAGTGGCTTAAAGTAACAGTTATCCAACAGCCTCAGTGGACCGGGAATTCAGGAGCAGCTTTGCTGGGTGGTTCTGACTCCTGGTCTCTCGTGAAGATACACTCAAGACGTCAGCCAAGGCCACAGTCGTCTAAAGTCTTGACTGGGCCCAGAAGATCCCTCTTCCAAGCTCAGACACACGGCTGTCGGCAGGAGGCCTCGGTTCCGTGCCCCATGGGCCTCTCCATAGGGCTGCTCGAGTGTCCTCCCTCCCCAAGAGCACGGGATCCCAGACAGCAAGAGAGACCAAGACAGAAGCCACTGTGCTTTTTATGACCTGGTGTCAGGGGTGGCACGTCATCACTCACCCTTTCTTTGATTTGTTACAAGTGAGTCACTAAGTACAGCCCACTCACAGTGGGAGAGGAATTGGGTACCATCTTTCGAGTGGAGGGAGTATCCCGTAGGGTTGCCAGATAAAATACAGGGCACCCAATTACATGTAAATTTCAGATAAACATAACTTATTCGTATAGCTATGTCCCAAATATTGCATGGGGCATACTTATATTAAAAAAAATCATTCACCTGAAAATCAAATGTGATGGATGATCTGTATTTTTATTTGCTAGATTTGGCAACCCTAGAAAGAATCTGTAGACAAATTTTAGCACCCACACACTAGCCTGAGAGGGAATGGGATAGAGTGCACAGAGACACCGACCTCACACAGACACACAGGCAGAGGCCACTGGGGTTCAGATAGGCGACAGAGAGGCAGGTGGACGTTCTCTTCTAATAGCTTCTGTTTTCTCATTGGGCCAAGGTGAGCTTCTTCCCCCGCTCACCGTGTCTTGAACTTCTGTGCTTACACACCAAGCTCACCCTTGATTCAGAACCCTTTGTTCTGGCTGAATCTCTTAATCCCCAGGAACTGTCCATCCCGTTCCTTTCTCTCCTTCCTGCCCCTCCACCCACCGTGAGCATCTTTGTAGAACACCAATTGCTTCCTCAGAGTAATAAAACACAGGACATAAGAGTTGAGAAGTCTGGGTTCTGCTTTTGCTTTTCCTCGGATTTTATTGCCTCTCTGAGTTTCCAGAATCTTACCTCAGTGTTTTTCAAATTTTTTTTTTTTTACCGTGTCCCACAGTAAGAAATACATTTGACACTGTGACCCAGAACACGTGTATCAAAAGTGTTACAAACTGTACCTCCCAGTATATAAAGCAGGCTGGCATTTTTCTGTTCTGTCCTATTACATTTCCTTTACCCCACCATCCTCCCCCAAATAGGTTCACACCTATTAAATTGATTACATGACCCAGTAATGATGGCTCCAGCCCCGAGTTGGAAATTGCCACCTACCCTGACAGATGGATTTGTCTTCATGCTCCAGGAGCATGTTGGCAAAACCCCCTAAAATTTGTCCCGCAAACCTGTAATTGTTGCTATAACTTCTAATAGTGATAAATTGTGTAGTGAGACTTTTTTTTTTTTTTTAAGATTTATTTTTATTGATTGATTGCTATGTTGGGTCTTCGTTTCTGCGCTAGGGCTTTCTCTAGTTGCGGCAAGCGGGGGCCACTCTTCATCGCGGTGCGCGGGCCTCTCACTACCGCGGCCTCTCCCGTTGCGGAGCACAGGCTCCAGACGCGCAGGCTCAGTAGTTGTGGCTCACGGGCCCAGTTGCTCCGCGGCATGTGGGATCTTCCCAGACCAGGGCGCGAACCCGTGTCCCCTGCATTGGCAGGCAGATTCTCAACCACTGCGCCACCAGGGAAGCCCTGTAGTGAGACATTTTGCTGGAGCTTCCATGAGAATTTTTTTTTTGACTGAATGCACAAGATGAGTATTTCAGTGACTTTTCTTTTTTTCAAAGCTCTATCTTCAGCACAAATTAAATGCAAAATAGATTTTATAGAAGAACAGTTTGGGTGGTTTTATAAGAAAATTTAAAAGATTTTATGGTTGTTAAGTAAACTTTCGATGCATTAAAAATCTGATTGTTTTTTGATTGATTTTGGTTTTGAAATGATTTTTAAACCTCACATTACCTATGTAGCCATGAAGTTGAAACAAAATCCTGGAGTTTATGCTGTCATTGTTTTTAAGCAAATGTAGATGATGGTAGTTACATAACCATTTTACCCTTTGTAAAAGACCTGCCTCCATATTTCTTATCTGATAGAAAACTCATCTCTCATTTGCACTGAGAATACTAAAGGTAATGTATTTTAATCCAAGAAAAGTCCAAAGTAAATTAACATGTTGGGTCTTGAAGTGACTGAATTCTACTCAAAACTTTGAAAGAGGACAGCAAAGTATTAGAAAAAGTATATGTATAAATAAATACTGTAAGTAGATACTTGATTATTTCCTCGACATCCCTGTGCAAGTTGGCATAAATTATTTTCTTCTCTTTGGGAAAATATGGAGTTGCCTTATATTTGGAGTGTCCTTATATTTAGGCCTATATAAGTGGCTTGATTTAGGATACCACACACCTTTTTGAAGTAGGGGAAATTCCAGTCCTAATCATTTTTATTCCTGAAATTCATGTTTTATCCACATGTAAATTTTCCAAAATTAGTGCAATAAAAAGTCTGTGACATTTGAATGAATTCTCTTGGGAATTAGGGTGCCACCTCCTACTCAAGGCATGTAACCTTGACCATGAACACATCCTGGGTGAATGGAAATGCATTAGAAGATGTTCTGTCCTTGCCCTTAAAGATAGGATGGGCCTGGAGCCAGGTTTCAGGAAGGACACAGCTCAGGGTGTTTGTGGGGCATCCTGCTGCCCAGCTGTCCTGCAGGGGCTGGAAATCACCCATACACTCCCAGTCTTCCTGTCTACGCACGCGCACACGCACGCACACACACACACACGCACGCGCGCGCACACACACACACGCGCGCGCGCACACACACGCACGCACGCGCACACACACACACGTGCACACACGCACGCGCGCGCGCGCGCACACACACACACACACACACACACACATCTTAATTGAGGAGGAAGTTGTTATTCTCTGACGGTGCTGGGTTCCAGACTCTGAGACTATTTTGTAAACCCCGATGGAACTTCAAAGTTATAGGGCCACAAGCTTTCCTGTTGGGTGGGAGGGAGGCCAACTGTATTTTTCTAGTAGCCTTGGGTTTCTTTCAGACTCAGGACAGAGTCATGAATCCTAGACTCTCGGGATTTGACGGGACCGACCTTCCAGTTCAGCTGGCCACACACCTGCCCAATTGGATTTCCCCTGTCCTGTCCCTTTGAACTCACCATCCAGTCTCTGCTGACATACCCAGCTGACAAATGGCCTTCCTCCTGGTTCAGATGCTCCAACTGTGAGTTAAAACTGGGGGAGTTGAGACCTCCCTCCCCCAACCCTTCCTCCCGTCCCTGCTGGGTCTGCCTCCTAGGTCTCTGCAGGGCAAGCTGAATGTCTCCGGGCGGCCCCGCCCAGCCCTCCTGCCCTCCCCCCATTCCTGTACTGAAGCCCTGCAGATGGGGAGGCTCATCTCCTGCGTTTGCCAGATCTGAGACCCACTTCTCCTGCCCTGCTTGGCTCCTTTGCGCGTTGGGCGCTGTCTGGTCCGTGGCTGATCCTCGTGCACTGCACAGGTGCGGACGTGCCCCGGGATTTCCTCCTCCTCTCACAAGACCACCCCTTGCACCTTTCATCCGTGTGCCCTCTGGTGCCTCGGGTCACCTCGCCCAAAGCACCCAGCATCGACCCCTTGCCCCCACCAACCCTCAGCCCAAGTACTTGTTCCTCTGCCTCGTGGCTCATCCAGTCACCTGAGTCAAAAATCATGGTTCGTATCAGTATCGATGGGTTACACCGTGCAAGTGACCAAGCAAAGGGCCGTGTTCTCGTGGGGCTTCCATTTCCACGGGGGGACGGACACTATCTCACAAACGTCGTGAGGGTGAAGAGGGCCACGAGGGCTGGGTCAGCGGCAGGTGGGACAGGGGACAGAGCCCGTCTCTGAGCCAGCGAGGCTGGGTCAGGATAGGCCTTGTTGAGAAGGTGAGATCTGAGAAAAGGCTTGAAGGAGGGGAGGAAGGGTGGCCAGGCTGCTGGGGGAGGAACATTTTGGGCAGAGATACTGAAAAGCCCCCAGAAATCTTGAGAAACAGAGTTTCTGATTCAGCGGGTCTGAGATGGGGCCAGAAACTTCGGGTTTCTAACACAGCAGCTGCCGCCGCAGCTGAGCTGGGTCCCCTTTGAGAGCCACCGAGCAGAGGCCCCAGGGCAGGCTTCTGCCTGGAGGTTGAAGGAAGAGCCTGTTGGCCAGTGTAGTGTCAGACTCTTGGCATGGAGGCAGGAGCGGCTTGGTGTCAGCTGTGTGCCCCTGCCGCCCCACCAGCCCTGGGAACATCTGGCCAAGTGTGCGGGATGACGCGGGCTCTGCAGGCTGTGAGCCCAGGCGGCGCGATGCTGGAGGAACAGCACCTCTGGCCCCCAGACCCCTGACGGGCCGGCCTCCTCTCTCCCCTCCCCGCGCCCCTAAGTCCCCTGGCTGGGCAGCCTTTTCTGCACAAGGATGGCAGCAGAATCTGGGGTCCCCCAGCCACACTGTGGGAAACTCTGAGCCTTTCATGATGAAGGGCTTCAAAACCCAGAATGGAGCCTGATGAGCAGAGAAAACAGACGGAAACAAGAGGAGACCTGGGTCTGGCCCAGACTTGCTCGTGGTTAAGCGGCGAAGTCACTTAACCCGTCCGTGCCTTGGTGTCTGCTTCTATAAAATGGGTTTAATAGTATCTGTCCCCTAAAGACTTCAGAGGGTGGAGCTTAATGAATGAGGTCCATTAAACTCCTCAGAAGAAAGGTGTAACTAAATATAAAGCACTATTGTAATTAGCTCTGGTTCTTTAACTAGGTCACATCTTGTTTTAAGAGGGTTACCATGACAACAGCTTTGTTTGAAAAACACACATAAAAAAGGCGTGGCTGTAAATCTCACAATAATAAGTGAACTTTATTTTGCTGGTTTCTACTGCAGTTAAGAACCATATAGCTCCCTACCTATGGTCTTCCGTGGACGGTCAGCGACTGCTAGCTCCTGTGTCTGTGGCCAGGACTGCGTGACTATTTCTCCTGTGCACACAGCAGGCGCTTAATAAATGATTCTGAGCTGATGAAGTCCACAGGCTCTGGCTGCTTGATGGCCGCATAAAATGGAGATATCGTCACGCTATAACAACACTGACTGTATTAGTCAGGGTTCCCCAGAGACGAGAACAAATAGGAGTAAAGATATAAAGAGATATAAATCTCTTTTTTTAAATTTATTTAATTTATTTATTTTTGGCTGCGCTGGGTCTTCGTTGCTGCGCGCGGGCTTTTCTCTAGTTGCGGCGAGCGGGGGCTGCTCTTCGTTGCAGTGCGTGGGCTTCTCATTGCGATGGCTTCTCTTGTCGTGGAGTATGGGCTCTAGGCATGCGGGCTTCAGTAGTTGTGGCTCACGGGCTCACTAGTTGTGGCTCGTGGGCTCTAGAGCACAGGTTCAGTAGTTGTGGTGCACGGGCTTAGTTGCTCAGCGGCATGTGGGATCTTCCCAGACCAGGGCTCGAACCCGTGTCCCCTGTATTGGCAGGAGGATTCTCAACCACTGCACCACCAGGGAATCTCTCTATAAAGAGATTTACTCTAAGCAATTGGCCCACGTGATTATGGAGGCTGACATGTCCCAAGATGTGCAGCCAGCAAGCTGGAGACCCAAGAGGAGCTAATTTTTTTAGTCTGAGTCCAAAGGCCAGAAAAGACCGATGTCCTCACTCGGTCAGGCAGGAGGAGTTCCCTCTAGCTTTGACTTCCTGTTCTATTCAGGCCTTCAGCTGCCCGGATGAGGCCCACGCACCCTGGGGAGGGCCACCTTCTTCGCTCGGCCTACACATTCGAGCGCTCATCTCACCTAGAGACACCCTCTCAGGCACACCCAGGGTAACGTTTGACTGAATGTCAGCGCACCGCGGCCCAGCCAAGTTGGCACATGAAATTAACCATCCCACTGATATTTGCCACCCGCTTACTATGTGCCAGCCTTGGAACCCCACACACACCGAGTTGTCGGCCCAGACTTGTTGAATGAATCAAGAATCAGTGAACAGAAAGGATGCGGGAAGCTCGCTGGATTCAACTGAATTCGGCACAGATACTGGGTATCATTTCAGGGCAACAGCAAATGTTGAGGACCAGCCAGGAGGCTTGGAGCAGACATTAATAACATACTAACAATCCAGATTGGAAGATGAGGCTGAAAAGGTCAAGGAGGATGGCAGAAATCACGCCTCAATTCATGAACAATGAGGAACGTGTTGAGGTTTGGGTCTGAGGTGAGCAGAGGGCCAGGGTACGTCCCAGCTCTAAGAATCAGGTCCAGTGCCGGCTGGGTTTTCCTTCTCTCCTTGAACAAGAAATGTGCCGTCTGTCCATGAACTTCAAGTGACAAAGCAGATAATCCCCTCCAAGCCCAGAAGGCCTCCTTGCAACTCAGCAGGTCCCCGAGCTTCTGGAACTGCGATCCCAGGACTGTTCAGTGGGCCTGACCCATGTTCGCTGCTCCTGCACCCGGCCCTCTGAGGCGAGGGGCTGCAGGCCCCGCCGCAGGGCCATCAGGAGCTCGGGCGGGGCGGGGGGCTTGGAGCCTGGTGTGCGTGGCCACTTAACCTCCCCACCCCCTGCCCCATCCATCCCGCCGGAAGAGGGGATCCGGAATCCCTGGCAGAACTTGGAGTTACAGACCCATGAGGAGGGCAAAGACTTTACACCCACACTTCAGGTAAACTGCCTGGATGCAATGCTCGTAGGGACACACCACGAATGGTCAGAAAGGAATGGACTGGGGAGAATCAGGCTTTGAAAGAGAAAATAATGAAGCTGACAGAGGAACACGGAGGAAAGACAGGAGGGGATAACACAGGTGGGGGACTCACGTGGGCTGGGTGCTGATCTCGAATCCGGCTGTGCTGGGAAGTTGCCTTACGGAGCCCTGACACCAACCAGCCTGTGAGGGCGGCTGTAGTAGGAAAACTGAGGGTCCAGCGGGGACAGAACACTGGCTGGTAAGTGGCAGAGCCAGGGCTGGAAGGACCTGAGGCTAACGGCCCAGCCCTTGCCGAGGTTGGACTGAAGACTTGGCCCCGGAGCTGGGACAGGCGGGCTGGACTGAACAGGAGGAGGAAGGCGGACAGAACTGACTGTAGCCAGCAGAAACCCAGGAGGGCTTCCCAGCAGAGGCTCCGTGCCGATAAGATGCAGCAACAAGATGCTATGAGAGGGCTCAATTGACAAATGGAGGAGGGTGTGAATGGGAGGCGGACAAGCGGAAGGAGTTCCCCTCCCTAATTAGAGTTCCTGGTTGGCGGGGCCGGGTGGACAGGGCAGCTCTCGGTAATGGTAGGTGGCTCCAGACCTGTGGACCTCTCTTCAGCCACTGGGGGCTTTCCTCCTGCCAGAGGGGCGATGGAGCATGGATCTTTGAAGAGTCATTTAAGAAACGTCTGCTGGAAAATAATTACTTTCCCTCGGGTTTTGGCCCAGCAGGTATGGGCCATCGCCTTTCATGTAGTTGAGTGCAGCCACATGTGAAGGAAAACCAGCGTGTTCTTCATCGTGGAGAGCTGAGTGGCAGGCACAACGTGAAAAACTCAGCACTGGGGGCTAAGACCCGCCAGCTCACCCTTAGCCTGGGGAGCCCCAAGGGGCCGCACCATCTAAGGGTGCTATCCACGTCTCCTCACTCTCTGTTCGTCCTCATCTCTTATTATTACTTTCTAAAGGTTCGCTATTCTGTTCACAGGGCCATCCATCGTCTCTACCCTTAACCCTCCAATTAACTCTCCCAGCCCTGACAGGCCCCAGGAGATGGGCTGTGTCAGCCCCACGCAGCCCCGTCTCAGCCGATGCTGGTAAAGGGTGAGGGGCTGGGACAGAATACACTGCACGTCTCTACCCTGTTCTGGCTCCTGTCGTACCCTCTGGTGACAGAGGTGACGTCGGGCAAGGCCGGGGACGTGGGGCTGAGCGTGCCCGTACAAAATAGGCCGTCAGACTGGGCTGCACCTCTGTGAACTTTGTGGGTTGAGAGTTCCTCCCTGCTACTCGTAACCATAGCAACAACTTCTTCGACAGGGACCACACCCACCCTTGGCCTCCCACCTGCAGATCTCCGGGTATCAAAGGCTCAGAGGAAACAGCCGGGTTCGCCGGTTACCACATCTAGAAACTTGGAAACATTAAAAGCCCCTGGATTTCTTTCTCTGTCAAGTGGGCATAATTACTTCTACCTCACAAGGCTGCAGGGCCATTTAATGAGATAAAGTGTGTAAAGAACCAGACATTGCTTACAAAATGGTAGGTTCCTTGTGGATGTTCAACATCTGACCCCCCTCCCCTGCCCAGTCTTGTCAACACGTTTGGTCCAGTGTGGACCCAGCTTGGCACATAGGTGTGGCACTGCGGGAACACCCTTCCGGTGGGTTCTGCCCACAGGACAGTCATCTGACTGTGTGACAAGGTGGCACCACGGTGGAGACTCAGCCCCAAATGAGGTCCCAGGCCCCATGTCAGCAAAGTGGGCTCCACACTTGGGTCACAGGCTCCGTTACCATGGAAACAGTTGATGGAGTCCTACTCTCCGCTCCCCACTGCTTGACCCCATTTGCGCCACAAGTTTCATCAATAGAAGCCAAATCTCCACCAGATGGTCACTCCCCCTTCCCGATACAACCTGCCAGACAGCTTCTGTCTTTGAAGGGCCATCTCAGAGGATGCTGGGGACAAAGACCAGAGGACTCACGTCCTGCTTCTCCCCCTTCCTCCGTCCCGCTGCCTGGTGGTCGCCATGGCCTCTCCTGCCTTGCTTGGGATATTACCAAGACCCCTAATGGAAAAATCCCTGCTGCTCCTTTCCCTGCAGTCTTCTGGATGAGAATAAACCCTGAGCTTTGGGTGAATTTTGAACATTCCCCTGCACCCATTCACCCCTGTCCTTTCTGCCTTTGATTCAGAATCCTAATTTCTTGGGTACCAAATATTTGACTTTTTCCCAAAACAAATCTGCAGTTTAAGTAACAACACACAATGTATAAATCTGACTTATAGCTCAGCAGTTTTAGAAAATATTTCCATCATTTCTAGGCTGCAGAATGTCTGGTGGAAAAACCTCACTGTTTGCCCATTTCTCCCCGAGGGCCCTTGCTGGACAGATGGTCACCAGGTCAGGGCAAACGCGGGAAGGCGGCCAAGCAGGCAAGGCTGTGACGGGTTGGAGGCCCCGGAGCTGGGGGCAATCAGGCCCTGGAGACCTGACTTGGCTCGTCTGCCTGAATTCCCAGCTTCCCTTATTAGGATATGGTCTCTAAACAGGGCTTGAGGCTTCAGGGTTTATTTCAATTATACCTGAAAATACTTGTTCAATCAGTTTGCTCTTCAAACCCTTTAGCAAGATGTGTTCTGAGCCCCCAGTGTGTGCCTGGCATTGTCTCAGACAGTGGATGGGAGGCGGGGACATATAAGAGACAGATAAGACCGGGTCCCTCCTTGCATGGGGACACAATTCAGCCAAGAAAAGCGTGACAGGGCAAGGCAATGCAGGGTGGGAGTAGGGGATGGGGAGTGCAGGGGAAACGTGGGAGCTGGGGGAGTGGAGTCTGAACCTCCAGGCACAGGGCTGGCCCAGGGAATGAGTGACGGCCCGCAGATGTGCCAGGAGGTGAAAGGGCTTGGGGGGGGCGGGGCACGGGAGCCAGAGGGGCGGGGCCTCGATTCGGGGGCAAGGGTAGCCCGGCAGCTTCTTGCGCCCAAGGGTGACTTGGCCACCTTGAGCCCCTGTTTCCTCCATCACCACATCGCCTTGCTCATTCCAACAATGGTTCTTTTCAGAAGTGGGACCTGGGTGTCCAAAATGCCTTAGGAGGAGGCTGGGGGTCACGGGCATGTGTCGGATTTCATTTATACCAAATGGCTCTGAAGCCCTTGTCTTTTCCGGCACCTTGGGTCGGGGGGTGAGGGCTGGAAGGGGCCAGTACACCATGCTCTGGGCACATCTTGTACCCGATGGTCACCCCAGGCGGCCACCCCGTATCTCAGGGCACCGGCCTCTTCGTGTGTTGAGGGGGTGACGTCCGGACACATCCAGTGCTGAGCGAACCCGCCCAGGCTGTGTTCTTAAAACGTCAGGCCCCGACTCGCAACTCGATTTTCCCTTATTCCTTCTAATTAGAAGAGAAATACATGCTGATTATTTAAAATGATTTAAACATTATAGAAATGTAACAAGGAAAGCGAATTTCCCCCAGAACCCCGTCTCTACAGGGACAACCACTATTTCTTCTCGCTTGATCTTACTGGTGTTTGGATATTTGCTGGGAGAAAACAGCTGCAAGCCGATTCTTCCTCATCTATGGGGCACTTGATGGGCAAAGCACGTTCAGCGCACAGTGAGGGGTTGGGAGTGCTTTTTGTCCTTAAGGAGCTTCCAGTCTAAGGAGGGAGACAAAAATCCATGAGAAACTTAGGCCAAGAGGAACCTAAGGAGACGATACTACATGTAACACGGTGTCCTGGCTGGGGTCCTGGGACAGAGAAAGGACGTTAGGTTAAAACCAAGGAAATCTGAGTAAACTCTGGACTTTAGTTAATGATAACGTATCCGCACTGATTCATGAGCTGTAACAAATGTGCCACACGAATCGGAGATGCTCGCAAGAGTAGAAACTGGTGTGGGTACCTGGGAACACCCTGTACCATATTCTCAATTTTTCTGTAAACCTAAAGCTGTTCAAAAACATTAAGTGTATTTAAAAAAAAAAAAAAAAAAAAGACAAACCGGAAACATAGATCAGGCAAAATGGTAAGCGGTGTGTTGAGGTAGAAGAAGCTCAAGGCTTTTGGCTCCGGGGGTGGAAGCACGAGGAGCTCTCACCCGGGGACCACCTCCCAGCCACATAGGGGGTGAAGGAAGCAAGACGGATGTTCCAGGAGAGAGCCATCCAAGGCCCCATCCAGAAACCGGTCCTCATCCTCCCTCTGAGAGCCCTGGAAAAGCCACAAGAGAAAGGCGGCTATTAACCAATATCGGGAGGGCAGAGGCCGGCGTTACTGCACCCGCTCAGGCCTCCTCTGCCAGCCAGGTGGAGGGCTCTGTAGGTGCCAGTAAATAGATGCTCAGTAAGTCTTCTGACTCCCGTTTCTGTTTACAGTTGTTTCATGGCTGGAGGTCAAATCCAGAAAGCTTCTCTGAGAGTCTTCCTGCCCCTCAGTTGGCTCCGCCACCGTGTTCCTGTTCAAACCCTTGAGGTGCGCTGGGGCCGAGGGACTGACCAGCAGCCCCAGAGAAGCCCGGTTCCTTCTGGTTCCTTCCCCTGGATGTGTGTTTATGAAGGCCTCTGCAAACACAACTGTATGGAAAAGTCTTGAAATAGGAAACAGAGTCCCAGCTGAATGTCTAGGTTATATGAGAGTTCAAAAAAAATGAAAATCATTTCCTCCACGGCCGCCAAGTTTGGAGACCCTCCCCGGATCTACACATCCTGCAGATGACTCAGCTCGACTCGCCCCCTCCGTCCCCCATGCTTGCCGGGCCTGCACCGTGGAGCCAGCACCTGAAGGAGCGAGCAGCACAGTGGGAGCCCCGGGCCGGGCTCCTGCTCTGTCATAACACCAGTCCTTCCCCAGGCCAGGCTCAGGCCCCAGTGCCCAGCGAACCTCACTCTGCTACCTGGGGCATCTGCTCACTGAAAATGCCATTCTTAGTACAAGTAACAGTGGCCTGTGCCATTCATGGGGGAGAATCATTCTGCTATTTTAACCATTTGTAAGAGAACACTTCAGTGGCATTAAGCACATCCACATTGTTGTGCAACCATCACCACCATCCATCTCCAGAATTTTTCATCATCCCAAAGAGAAACGCTGTACCCATTGACCTGGTAACCTCTACTCTACCTTCCATCTCTATGAATTACAATTCTAGGTGCCTCATATAACTGAAATCATACAATACCTGTCCTTTCGCATCTGGCTTATTTCACTAACCATGTGTTTTCAAGATTCATCTTTGTGGCAGTAGCATGTATCCAAATTTTATTCTTTTCTATGGCTGCATAATATTCTGTTGTATGTATATACCACATTTGGCTTATCCATTTATCTGTTGATGGACACTGGGTTGCTTCCACCTTTTGGCTGCTGTGAATAGTGCTGCTGTGAACCTTGGTGCACAAGTATCTTTTTGAGTCCCTGCTTTCAATTCCCTTGGGTATAGGCCTTGGAGTGTAATTACTGAGTCACATGGTAAGTCTATGTTTAACTTTTTGAGGAACTGCCAAACTATTTTCCACAGTGGCTGTACCATTTTACATTCTTACCAGCAATGCACCAGGGTTCCAGTTTCTCCATATCCTTGCCAATACTTGTTATTTTCTGTTTTTATTCCTTACTTTAAAAAATGTATTTGTTTTTTATAATAGCCATCCTAGTGGATGTGAAGTGGTATCTCACTGTGGCTTCGATTTGCATTTCCCAGCTGACTACTAATGTTGACCATCTCTTCGTGTGCCTGTTGGCCATTTGTATATCTTCTTTGGAGAAATATCTATTTAAGTCCTTTGCCCATTTTTTAAATTGGGTTGTTTGGGGGTTTTTTGTTGTTGTTAAGTTGTAGGATTTCTTTATATATACTGGATATCCACTCCTTATTCTATTTGATTTGTATCTGTCTGTGCACACATACCTGGGAGCAGAAATTCAAGGTGCGCACATACCTGGGTGGTCTAGGAAGGGCTATTCTTAGGCATTTCATGCTCCAGGAAAGGATGTCTGGGTTAACCAGGTGTCTCAAGGTGCCAGACTGGGAATGGACAGAAAGGAGAGAAAATCAGAGACAAGAGATGGGGAGGTCTCCATCCAGGCTGGCTTACAGCTCTGGCCTCCAACTGCTGATCTCTGCAAAGCAGTATCTGGAGGACTCTTCAGACACAGATGAGTCTACAGGGCCTCACCTGGAGCGACCCCAGTCAGCACAGTGACCAGCCCCCCAGTCCTGCTGAAGGTAACTGCATGTCCAGTAAAGCCAGTACACCCTTGGGCTGTCTGGTCCATACATCCTTCACTCCAGCCAAGGGAACTCTGCTCACAGGGCTTTTCTTGTTACCCCAGTTATTTCAGAAGAATTGATGGTAAAAAGGAGAGGCACCCCCAGTAAATATGAAGCCCGCCTCTCCCACTGTGGCCTCTGGCTGGTTCCAGGCAGATCACCCGCCTTCTATTCCACACCCACATGCATTGGCCGAGGCTACGGCAGCTTTTCATACCACAGGACCACTGCTACTAAGTCGGG
This sequence comes from Balaenoptera physalus, assembly GCF_965194825.1. NCBI lineage: Eukaryota > Metazoa > Chordata > Mammalia > Artiodactyla > Balaenopteridae > Balaenoptera > Balaenoptera physalus. Next base: position 90,698,194 of record NC_138894.1, read on the forward strand.
CAGTGGTCCCCAATCTTTTTGACACCAGGGACCAGTTTCGTGGAAGACAATTTTTCCACAGACCAGGGGGCGGGGGGATGGTTCAGGTAGTAATGCGAGTGATGGGGAGAGATGGGGAGCCATGGGGAGAGATGGGGAGAGATGGGGAGCCATGGGGAGAGATGGGGAGCGATGGGGAGCGATGGGGAGCGATGGGGAGCCATGGGGAGAGATGGGGAGAGATGGGGAGCCATGGGGAGCGATGGGGAGAGATGGGGAGAGATGGGGAGCCATGGGGAGGGATGGGGAGCCATGGGGAGAGATGGGGAGCGATGGGGAGAGATGGGGAGAGATGGGGAGCGATGGGGAGCGATGGGGAGCCATGAGGAGGGATGGGGAGCGATGGGGAGCCATGGGGAGGGATGGGGAGCGATGGGGAGCGATGGGGAGCGATGGGGAGCCATGGGGAGGGATGGGGAGAGATGGGGAGCGATGGGGAGCCATGGGGAGCCATGGGGAGAGATGGGGAGAGATGGGGAGCCATGGGGAGCGATGGGGAGAGATGGGGAGAGATGGGGAGAGATGGGGAGCCATGGGGAGAGATGGGGAGCGATGGGGAGCGATGGGGAGCCATGGGGAGAGATGGGGAGCCATGGGGAGAAATGGGGAGCGATGGGGAGCCATGGGGAGGGATGGGGAGCGATGGGGAGCGATGGGGAGCCGTGGGGAGCGATGGGGAGCGGTGGGGAGCCGTGGGGAGCGATGGGGAGCGATGGGGAACGATGGGGAGCGATGGGGAGTGATGGGGAGCGATGGGGAGTGATGGGGAGCCATGGGGAGCCATGGGGAGGGGCAGATGAAGCTTCGCTCGCTCACCCGCCGCTCACCTCCTGCTGTGTGGCCAGGTTCCTAACAGGGACCCCTGGTCTAGAGGACCCAAAATTCTCAGGGTGGAGAGAGTCCCCTCGGGTGGGAAGCGTTGTCTGGATCTGGGTTTGGAAGGAGGAGGCAGCCATGGTGGAGAAAGGGCCCTGGACTTGGAGTCAAATGTCAGCTCTGTGACCCGGGGCAGGTCACACAAGCTCGGGAGCCCGTGTCCTCCCTCCCAAAAGAGGATAACACGGGGTGAACGATAATGTGTATAAAGGAGCTGTAACCACGTGAGCACAGATCTGTCTGATTGCTGCCACGGGGTTGTCTTTCTAGCTCTGGTCCAGGCTTGCTGATGACACTCAGATTCTGAGCACCTAGGTTTTCAGGCATTAATATGCGTGTAATAGACCTTTTAAAAAATATTTATTTACTTATTATTTATTTGGCTGCGTCGGGTCTTAGTTGCGGCACACGGGATCCTTGTTGCCGCGTGCGGGATCTTTATTTGTGGCACGCGGACTCTTAGTTGCGGTACGCAGGATCTAGTTCCCTGACCAGGGATAGAATCCGGGACCCCAGCGTTGGGAGCGCAGAGCCTTAGCCACTGGACCACCAGGGAAGTCCCTGCACATAATAAATCTTAATTCAGTGTAACTGACCAGACCATTTGGGAGGTTGTGAGCATAAATAACAGGCTTGATAACGAGACCTGTCACTGGCGGGGCACCTAGAATATTCCACACACTGTGCCAGTGCTTTTCCACTTGTGGAAACCCCAGGGGCAGATTCCACCCCGTTTTGCAGAAGTGAAAGCCCAGAGGCTGCTTGTCCGGGTGTCAGTTAGGGCCAGAGCTGGGACAGTGACCCAGGCTGCGGTGGGTCCCACGCCTGTCCAGCCCCGCGCGTCACTGCCGGCTGTGCAGGTGACTGCTAACTGTCCCCCTCACTCCTTTAGTCACGGGACACTCCCGGATTTAGTTGGGCGCACAATCTAGCCCGAGGCTGCATCCTCGAGCCCCCGGGAGTGGATGTGAGCAGAAGTCACACGTGTTACTTCCACGTCACCAGATTGAAGGGAAACATCTTCTCCTGCACCTCCTCTCTTTCTCTTCCTGAGAGCTGGGGATGTGTCAGATAAGCTGCTGGTCAGCTCTGACCGTGCACATGGGGAGGTGGCAGAGCCACAGGAGGGAGGGAACCTGGGCCCCTCAGTGACTTCTTGCAGCTGGGCTGCCCCATCGGCTCAGACGACTTCCTTACAGACCATGACATGAGAGAAATACTAGGCTCTTTCCTAAGGCCTCTGTCATCTCCAGTCTTCTGGCCATCGTGGTTTTGCCCAAAGCCTCACTAATGGGTGTAAATGCTAAGGTGACATTCTTGCAGCATTGCCAGTAAGGACCAGCCAGGCCCACGTCACGCCAGCTCCAGGCTCCATCTCGATGTGTGAGAGCAAGTGTCTGGGGTAGCAGAATCTCATGGCTGGGCAGTTAAATCCATTCTCTAGCCAGCTAAGGGGAAAGTTACCCCTTCTAGCAAAATCTTCTAAAAAGTTGTGATTTCCTTTGCTGCCGTGGTAAGTCCTGCCTTGGAATCGAAATGGACTGGATGTGGCTGGTCTCTCGTTCTGAAACTCAGGTACCACTGGACAGGACTCCAGGGGGATACAGAGGACAGCGGCCCCCTCAGTGCCCACAACCGCCCTCCTGTGTTCACTGCGGGCTGGTGGGTCCCCAGGACCAGGGCCTGGCAGTAAGAGGCACTGACTTGAGGGCAGGTAGGAAGAATTAGGGGCTAGGGCACCTCCTGCAAAGACGCGGCTTTGACTGCAGCAGGTTGCCCTTTGAACACAAGCTCTCCTCGTTGTCCTGGGCCATTTTCTCCTAAGACCTGAGTGCAGAAGCCAAATTCCTATTATCTGGAAGTTCTGAGTACTTGGGGCCAATGTCTTCAGTCCTAAAGTTGACTTGAAGTTGACAAGTTGACCTTACTTTCTTGGAATAACACGAGCCTTTCTTTGCAGCACCACATAAGTAGCTTGAAAACAAAACATAACAAAACCAGACTCTGAAGAGTCCCTTCCATTCCCAAGGAACATTCCAGAAGACTCCCGTCTGTCCCCATTTCTGTCTTAGTTCACTCCTTATCAAATGTTCGCTGGCCACAGCCTTAGTGTTCTCTTCCAAACACACTGTTTTATTTTTCACAACATGGGTAGGCTGAGAATTTTCCAAATCTTTAGGTTCTGGTTCCTTTTTGCTTAACAGTTCTGCGTTCAAATCATTCCTCTCTTCTTGCATTTTAGCAGAAGCCGTCGGGAGGAGCCAGGCAGCTCCTTCAACACTTTGCCTAGAGATCTCCTAAACATCCAATTCCCTCACTCACAAGTCCTACCCTCCACAGAACACTAGAACGTGAACACAGTTCCGTCAAGTTCTTTGCTGCTTCATAGCAATGATCACCTTCTCTCTAGGTTCCAATAACATGTTCCTTGCTTCCATCTGTGACCTCATCAGAATGGCCTTTACCATCCACATTTCTTGTTTTTTGTGTGTGTGTGTTTGTTTGTTGTTTATTTTTATTGGAGTATAGTTGATTTACGATGTTGTGTTAGTTTCAGGTGTACAGCAAAGTGTATCAGTTGTACTTGTACATATAGCCACTCTTTTTTAGATTCTTTTCCCGTATACGTCCTTACAGAGTGTTGAGTAGAGTTCCCTGGGCCACACAGTGGGTCCTTATGGCACCGCCCGCATTTCTCCTCACGTTCTGTTCATGGCCGCTTCGATGTTCCCTAAGAAGACCGGGCCTTCCTCCCAGCTCTCCTCTCTACCTTCTGCGTCCTCAGGAATCACCCTTCGCTTCCGTACTCCCAGCCCGCCCCTCAGAACTCCTGCAGCCTCTACCCATCACCCAGTTCCAAGGTCACGTCCACATTCTTTAGGTATTTGTTACAGCAACACCCCACTTCTTGGTACCCCATTTGGGGGCTGGGGCTCTCGGTCTTTTCTCTACGGCTTGACTGCAGTGCCTGAGCCCTGATCCGTGGCGCCGTCGCGTGGCTGCCGAGGAGGCGTGAGGGAGGACAGCCACGGCCCCTCCCGCTGCCCACCGGGCGCGTCAGGCTCCCCCCTCGTGACCCCCAGCCACCACCTGCAGACGCACAGCGCCTCCTGCCCCTCCTGTACCTCGCGCGTCTCCCTGCGCCCATCAGCACCCATCCCCTCTGGGGGAGGAATTTTGTCTGCAATGCTTGACGGCTCTCTGTGGATGCAGTTTCATCATTCAGGGAAACGATGAGTGTGGATATTAAATAATAGTTATGGAAAAAGAGAACAAAACCCACGCCAGTATTATTACACAAGGTATGATGCATTCGGAGGAGGTGGTAGGCTTACCCATCTGAGTCATACCCAATCTATTTGTCAGATTCCTCAAACTGTGCAAACAGACAAATTCCTCCTCTCATGGGTGTTTGCCACCCACAGTCAGGCTCCAAGGATCAGGCCCTCCTTGTCACCACTTGGATTTGAGCTTTTCCAGGAGTGAACACCTGAGACTCCACAGGACCTGGGAAGAGGTAGTGAGCAGCACGTCTGAGGGAAGATGCAAGCCAAACGTGACGGATCCAGGTCCCAGACTGGAATGGGGCGCTCAGTGCGGCTCGAGGGGATGATGGGGCCTCCGTGGCTGCCAGGAGCGAACGCCGGCTCTGTCCCTCGGCTCAGCTCTGCCGTGCCAGCCGGATGGGGCTGAGGCAGCCCTGAGCCCCTAGGCAGAGGTGCCAGGACCCTGTTCTCCTGAAGCTTCTGCTTGGCACTGCTAACTGCCCCTTGTCTAGTTGCTGGTGAGTCACGCTGCCCAGTGCCCCTTAGATGGACGCTGTGATTTACCGTCATCTCAGCTACGGTGGAGCTCAGCAACTCGACACAAAAGAACTCCAGGTGAATTCTAACCACATCTGATCCCATCTGTCTGAATAATTTTCCTGCCGTTGTCTCTGGGGAGCTGCTCACCACAATGGAAAACGTGGATTTCTAGAACCCTGGAGAGAGGGATGTGCCTCAGCTCCCCTCAGACCTTCTCTCAGTGGAGAAAGCTCCCAACACCAGCAGCCCACGGCCAGACCGGCCGCATCTTCTCGACTGAGCCGCTGACTGTGTGGGGAGGGCCTGGCGGCCCGGGGAATGCAGGCCAAGGGCGCTTCCCTTGAAGGGCGCTTCCCTTGAAGGGAGCCTCCAGCCTGCCAGCCTCCCATGGGTGGGCTCAGGCTCTCAGCCTCTCGCCTTAAGGACAGAGGAGTTCACGTCCCCGAGGGGACCCAGATCCCTGGACGTGGGGACTTCAGCACCTGCCCCTGCCCTGAGCATCCCTTACCTCACTTACCTGCCTCTCATGTCCCTTGGTCTCCTCGTTGTCACCTGGCCTTGGAGTTTGACATGTTTGTTCCCCCTCGTGCTCTACCTGGAGAACTGTCTAAAGCCCAGGACTGAAGGTGCGGCCCTGCGCCCTGGGGGGCCTGTGCGGGGAGCTGCCACAGGGGTTGTGAAGACGGGGAGGAAGAGACCGGTGTGCGGGCAAGGAGACCGAGGCTCAGAGGGTGGACGACTGGGCCGAGACGGTCCTGGGCCCCAGGCCCAGTGGAGGGTCACCCACCTGGCCCATCCCTGACACCCTCACACATCTGGGAGCCCAAATGCAGAAGGGCTCCATCGTGTACATCTCCCCAGCCTGACCCTGCCTACCCCAGCCCTAGATGTAGGACAGACAGGGGGGTTCTGCCTTAGCCTGCACAGACGTTGGTCTTTACTCCGATTGCCTTAATGCCTCCAGAGGAATTTGCTATTTAAAGGCATCCTATGATTAATCTTTTCATAAAACAACGAATCATCCCATTTTTCTGTTGAGAATATCCGAGTTTTCATAGGTGGGGTTTACTCATCGTAGCGTTGCCAGTGGAAAGGAAAAAAGAGAAAGTCCAGGATGCCTAGTTAAATCTGAATTTCAGATAAACAACAAATAATTTTTTAGTATAAGTATGTCCCATCTCCTGCATGGGACACACTGATATTCACAAATGACCAGGGGTCCTGTAGTTTATCTGCTATTATGGATTGAATTGTGTCCCCCGCAAATCTACATGTTGAAGTCCTAAACTCCAGTACCCGTGAGTGTGACCTTATTTGGAAATAGGGTCGTTCAGATGATCAAGTTTAAGTGAGGTCATTAGGGTGGGCCCTAACCCAAGGTGACTGTGTTCTTATAAAGAGGGAAATTTGGACACATCCCCAAACACAAGGAGAAGGCCCTGTGAAGATGAAGGCAGAATCCCAGTGATGGGTCTACCAGCCAAGGAATGCCAGAAATTGCCAGCAAACCACCAGCAGCTGGGGGGAGGGCCTGGCACAGATTCTCCCTCACGGCCTCAGAAGGAACCAACCCTGCTAACACCTTGATCTTGGACTCCCAGCCCTAGAACCATGAGCTGATGAATTTCTGTTGTTGAAGGCATTCAGTTTGTGGTACCTTGTTACGGCAGCCCTAGTGAACCAAACAGCTGACACAGAGTCACTTGGTTTGAAAAAGTAGGGCTTGGGGGCCGAGAGGGTGGTGCTGGACCCAACTCCCTCTCCCACCTGGGCCCGGGTCCTCGACAGGGATGGACTGCACGTTCAGGTTGTATTTTCGATCTTTCCCGTGGGCCTCAGGGATAGCGGACAGAAAGATCACAAGTGGCTGATTGAGGCTTGCCTTGTAATTCATGTCAGAAGGTGGGGTCCCCGGGCTAGAGGGACCCCAAACCTCTCAAAGTGGGGCTCGAGCCAGGCTGCGTGTGTGTATGAGGGGAGCCTTGCGTGGCCCGGCGTGCAGACCTCCGTGGCATCTTGTTTGCTGGCGGAGCACGGTGGCAGCCCCGGGGACCACCGCAAACCCGACACTGGGGGAAGGATGCGTGCAGTGCCTCTTTCACGGCCTGGAGAACGCAGTGGCCGAGAGACCAGCGATGCTACAGTATTGCTTCCCGCGGGCCGGGCTTCCTTCCTGTGAGCAGCGGCTCCCTCCCTGGAAAAAGGCTGCAGACACGTGTATCCTGGACAGCTGGGGCTGAGAGTGTTTCCTCTCAATTGTTTGGAGGAACTCTCAGGGGTAAATATGGAAAAAGCCAGCCTGGGCAGGCAACCCGCCTGACCCTTGAGGTGTGGTCGGCCCCCCTGGGAACGTGGCCATGATACTGGGGGTGTCTCACTCCTCCGGGCCTTTTTGTCAGGATGACCTGCAGGGCTGCTGGGCCTGACAGGTCAAGGGCAGCATCATGTCAGGGATGCTTGGGGGCTCCCCACTGCCTGCAGCAATATGGGGGCCTGGGAAGCCCAGCAGGGGGTGCCCTGCCCGTCTAGCCCCCCTCAGTGGAGCTGCCCTCGGGGTTTGCACACAGGTTTACGCAGGGGCTGGGGAAAGGATGCGATTGCTAAAGGTGCACGCAGACCAGCGGCGCCGGGTTCAAGCCCAGCCCTGAGCCTGTCTCTGGCCCCTCATCTGGGGCAGCCCCCTCCTTGCCTGCTCTCACTTCTGGGTAGGAGGCCCCTTCCTGCTCACCCACAGGGCACACACTCGTGCCCTGAGTGCCCTGAGGTCTGTGTGCACATTGGGGGTTCCCCTCTCAGTGGTTTTCGCATCCCCTGGCCTGGCATGGAACCCACATCTCATTCGGGTTTTAATTTAATCTAATTATTCCTGGGTAGAAATCGTCAGCTGGTTTAAGTTCAAGCTACAGAGGGACCGTCTAAGTCGAAGAAATGAGAACTGCCTTGGAAGGAAATGACTGCGTGTCGACGGGTCTGTTCAAACAGAAGAGGGGCAGCCCGTGAGGGGCCTCCGAAGTCAGCATGGGGTTTGAAGCGGGAACAAGTGTCCTCCAGGACTTTCAACCTGAGTGTCTCAGAATCTATATAACTAACCGGAGCAAACAGGCCCAGTGGTCTGCATACTCTAGGCGTGGTGTCGAGAGGCCTGTCCGCCCAGCTTCTCCCCGAGGCCACAGCCCTCCAAAACCCAGCACTTCCTTTGTTTACTGCATAGTAGTAACAACATCCCCAGTACCGTCTCTCCCCATCTTCCAATAGAAATCCCAAATGTTAGCACATGCCCTTCTGGAATAAAGACTGCACTTCCCAGCCTCCCTGGAGCTAGGTGTGACCATGTCACCAAGTTCTAGACAAGGGAAAATGGCAGTGGTAAGTGCCACCCTGGGAGCCAGTGTTTCTTATGGAGGGAGCAACCTTTCCAATCTCCAGCCTTCTCCTCAATGGCTGGAATTTCAGCACAATGGCCAAGTTCCAGCAGCCATCTTGGGCCATGAGGACAAGGCACGCACCCCAGGATGAGGCACTGAGAGTTGGGAAGAGCCCAGATCCCGGTGATTTTGTGGAGCTCCTGTACCAGCACCAGCAAGGCTATGGGCTGAACTTCTGAAAGATGAAAGGATGAAGCTTTGGATCTTTGCCTCACAATGCAAAATCAAATGACTAATATATCCAAATGACAGCAATATCCATGACTTTAAATCTCCCTGAAGGGAGAGACCAGGGTTTATGTGTCTTTATTCTTTTCACCATCTAGCACGTAATAAGTGTTTTAATTTGATTTCATCCAACCTTTTAAAATCCTGTTACTTAAGGAGTAACAAAATCTATACAGTGACTTCCTGCTGTGCCAATAATACTTCTCTTTTTTCATTCTAAAGACTACCTATTTTAAGCTCCAGACAGGCCCTTTTTCAGGGATGCCAAGCTCACTTTTGACCTAATTTATGTGGATGACAGGTCTGGATGACATCACTTCTTAGCACCAATCTCTCCAGATAGGAAGTTCCCCCCAGAGGCTGCTGAATGAAGCCTTTGGCCCAGGCCATGTGCGGGTCAGCGTCCCAGAGAGGAAGGGCTTCCAGGAAGGAAGTACTGGGGTCAGCTGTCCGAGGCTGGGCAGCTCCTGGCGGGTGGAGCAGGCCTTCTGGTGCGGGGCCTGCGGCGCCCTGGGAATGGGAGCCATCCTAGCAGAAATGAGCACACGCTGCAAACGGAGAATAGCTGGAGCTGGGGAGCCGGGCCAGCCCGACGCCAGCCTTGTTGAGGAAACGCCTGTGGAGGCTTGAAAGAGGACAAAGCGTCGGGGCCACGAGGCCAGCTTCCTTTGGGTGGAAAAGCAGAGGCTCTTTTTCTAACACTGACAGTTTCCTCCCAGCTTGGGATGGGGAGAGGGGAGGAACTTTTATATTTTCCTCTGTACACATTTGTATTATTTCTAGTTCATCAAAGCCTATTTGACTACTTCTGTCATTGAAAAAGAAACATTTTAAACAGATTCTTAAAAAAGAAACTGTTATATTCAATATCCTGAGATAAACCATAATGGAAAAGAATATAAAAAAGAATGTATATATGTGTATAACTGAGTCACTTTGCTGTACAGCAGAAGTTAGCACAATATTATATATCAACTATACTTCAAAAGAAAGAAAGAAAGAAAGAAAGAAAGAAAGAAAGAAAGAAAGAAAGAAAGAAAAAGAAACCTATTATATTTAGAATGGATAAACAACAAGGTCCTACTGTATAGCACAGGGGAACTATATTCAATATCCTGGGATAAATCATAATGGAAAAGAATATTAAAAAGAATGTATATATGTGTATAACTGAGTCACTTTGCTCTACAGCAGAAATTAAGACAACATTGTAAATCAAATATACTTCAATATAAACAAACAAACAAATAAATAAATATGAACTCGTTAACAATTAAAGATAAAATCCCAGGAATGTCTTTCGCAGCCTTCTCTGACAATGGGACTTGTTTCCAACTCTGGGGTCAACCAGACAAGGGGTCACTGGTGAGAAAAGCTTTGGGAATTCCAGTTGCTATGAGAACTTGGCTTTGGGGGGAAGTGTCAGAATGGAAGCCAGTAGCCGCAGGCTCAGACTGCAGGGACATCGGCATCCCTGTCCTCTGGGCACCAGGAGGGTCCCGGGTCCCAGCACCTCCCTGTCGTCCCTTGACCCAGAGCCCAGCCTCACACTCAGTTTTGTTTCCAGTTCTTTTCATCCTGTGAAATAAAGAGCCAGATGGCAGTGGTGGGCATATGGCTTGGGTTGGGGTGAAGCCAGGGGGTCATGACCATCACACGGCCGTCCACAGTGAAGGGACCCCACGGAATCTCTTTCTTTCCACCCTCAGTTCATTCCTGTAGCCAGTAAGTGGGGTTCCCGTCAGAAAAGGCCAACGACGGCAGAGCTTTGGGGTGAGCGTCGCGTTCCCGACCCACCCAGGTTAAGGGGGGTAGGGAAGGCATGCCCTCACCATGGATGGTGTCCAGGTCCCTGAGCCACTGTGGACCTCGCACCTTTAAGAGCTGGACACTGTGGGCGATACGCTTCGCGCGTGGGATCCAACTGCTGTGCACACTGACCGCAGAAAGCCCACAGTGTCTGCCCATTTTGTAGATGAAGAAATCGAAGCCGACCAACCAAGGTCCCCCAGCCACTGAGGGGCCCAGCTGGAGTGTGAGCTGGGGCCTCTCGGTCTTCAAAGCTGAGCCACGCCTGCTCCAGGCCGGGGTGGTCGTGACCGCCGACTGGGCTGGCAGACACAGAAAGTGGCTCCTGAATTGACCTGCAGGTGCAGAGGGTACTTAGGACAATGTATCGAGGTCCATGCGTTTTTGCACTTACTTATCAGGCACCTGCTGTGCAAGTGGCCTGGTGTGGAGCTCATAGGGGTACCAGGGACACACAAGGCCAAGTCTTCCTTCAAGAACCGGCCGTGAGGCTGGGAAGCAGGGTGCACACAGAGGGGACAGCCCAGCGTGCTGGGTGCAGTCTGTAAGTGCGGAGGGACCCCAGGAGAAAGCCTCCTCTGAGGATAAAGGGGTCATTCAGAATGCTTCGTAGAGACAGTTAGGTTGGAGCTGAGCTCCAAGCACGAGCAGGGCTTGAGATGGTGAGAACAAAGGAAGAACGTTCCAGAAGGGAGAAATAGGATGAGCTATGGGTCAGAGACAGACATGTGGAAGGTGTATCGGGGAACAATAGATCAGCCTGGCTGGAACAGCAGAGGTCGTGGCGGGGTCTAGAGGGAGATAAGTTTGGAAGGTACAGTTCTGACACATGGTACAACGTGGATGAACCTGGAAGGTATTATGCTAAGTGAAATAAATAAATAATAATAAAGGACAAACAAACAAATAAGGGCCTTGTCATCTGTCTACTCTGACTAAATCATGCTTCTCTTCTAAATCCACCAGTTACAGGGAGTTCCCTGGTGGTCTAGTGGTTAGGACTTTGCGCGTTCACTGCCGAGGGCACGGGTTCAAACCCTGGTCAGGGAACTAAGGTCTCACGAGCCATGCAGCCAAAATAAATAAATAAATAAATGAATAAATAAATAAATCCACCAATTACACAAAGATCTTCTTTCTGTCATTAAAATCTGGCTAATAACTTTCCATCTTCCCTGATGTCTACCTGTTGTTTTTGCAAACTAATCAGAGGGTGTTATTATATTTTTAATAAAGGTATTCAGAACCCACCAAGACTTTTTATTGGGACGAACTGGAAACAGAGAATTACGTTCCCAAGTGTCTTTGCTGTTGTTCCCAAGTTTTTGGTGTGTGCAGATATGGAAGTTTTTTATTGACACCTTTATTACCAGTGGTCCACCTCAAAAAATCACACGACAATGGGAACATTTTCAAATATATTTTTCAAATGCTCAATTGCACAAACTAAAGCAAGTACTGTCTTAGAATTATCAGAATGTCATTTTTTTTTCTGAAGGGACAGATCGTGTGCGGGCGGGTGTCTATGTTTAAAGTACCTGCTAGGTGATGGTCAGGTGATCAGAGAAAGGCTCCCTGCATTTGGAACACTTGTTTTTTGTTTGTTCTCAGCTCAGTGGGTCTTTTAAGTGTTCTGTCACAAGGTCACCTTTGGACCTCTGTGGAATGAGAGATTTTCTCCGCTCCTATCTCATTGCAAAGTATTGAAAAGATCCTACTATGTTTAAAAGTGTTGTTTTTATAAAATTAACCACTTCTGGTTGCATTGCTCTTTGGCGTCACATTCTTTGCCTTCCTCAGCGATGGAGACAATGAGTTCCTGCTTTGTAACCTGATTCTGAATTCCCTTTTTTTTTTTAAATTCCAAGGAAAATGAAGCTCCAGTTGCTCACAGAGGTTTTCAATAACACATTGTTTTGAAGAGGTCACTTAGAGTTGAGAAAATACCTTCTTTTGGTGGCTCATGAAAAAAATAGTAGTTCTTTGTGCACTTCGATCTTGAAACATAATCTTTTCCAGATACAGTAACAATATCCGTAGTTTTATCCAACTGTATGTAGCAAACTGCCCACTGAATAATTTGTTCTAATGATTGTCTGTTCAGATTTTCACTTGTGTTTTCTAGGCATTTTCCAGCAGTATTTGTTGACAAAGGAATGTGTTTTGGTTTGTTACCCTCTTCTGTATCACTATTTCATCCATTTAAGTGTTTGCACACTGGTAATGCCTCTTAGGCTTTTTCTATTAAAATAAAACTCAAAAGAAGCTTCTAGACACTTTTCAATACAAGAGTGAAAAGAGTTCATTTGCAAGAGTTTGTGAAGAACTGGATTGACTAAAGTTTGTAGAGAAAAGTATTGAGGTGTGTCTTGGGCTTTGGGGGCTTAGTTTTCAAATGTGCTGCTGAGGGACTTCCCTGGTGGCGCAGTGATTAAGAACCCGCCTGCCAATGCAGGGGACACGGGTTTGAACCCTGGTCTGGGAAGATCTCACATGCTGCGGAACAACTAAGCCTGTGCACCACAACTACTGAGCCTGTGCTCTAGAGCCCGTGAGCCACAACTACTGAGCCCATGCGTCACAACTACTGAGCCTGCGCTCTAGAGCCCGCGAGCCACAAGAGAAGGCTCTACTGAGCCCGTACGCCTAGAGCCCGTGCTCCGCAACAAGAGAAGCCACCGCAATGAGAAGCCCGTGCACCGCAACGAAGAGCAGCCCCCGCTCGCCACAACTAGAGATAGTCCGCGCGCAGCAACGAAGACCCAACGCGGCCATAAATAAATAATAAATAAATAAGTGTGCTGCTGACTGAAGCGGCGTGGCACAATGCAATGCATGAACACGAACTTGGAGGGAGGCTTCCTGTCAGTAAGAGCAATCAGTATAAATCCACATTTCGAATGGTCTTGGTAGCTTTTAAAGAATGGCTGACTTCTTGTCACAGACCACTAGATCCGCACTGTTTTTACTAGACCCTTGTGAGCTCGGTACCTATTGTGCAGTGTTTTCTGCCATCACTGGTGGCACCAAATGCGTGTTGTTTTTCCACACCAATAACTAATTCTCCAATTCTCTGATGCCAACTCTGGGGGACCAAGAATTCAACCCAATTCTGACACGACCTACCTGGAGTTAATGTCAGACCCCGCAAGTTAAAGGCTCAGTCCTATATGATGGCTCCCATTTAATTTTTTTTTTTTTTTTTTGGCCGCATGGCGCAGCCTGGAGGACCTTAGTTCCCCGACCAGGGATTGAACCCACGTCCTTGGCAGTGAAAACCCAGAGTCCTAACCACTGGGCCGCCAGGGAATTCCCAGATGGCCCCCATCTCAGATGCCAGCCACACTTGGGGTCCCCAGGTGGCCCGTGATTTGACCCCATTGCCTACAAATTCAGGCGTTCCCACAACTCTGCCCCTGGCCCCCATCCCCACGCCCACCCCCACCCCCAATCCTGGTTTGATAATTCACTAGAATGACTCAGAACTCAGGAAATGCTTTACTGACTGTCACAGTTTATTATAAAAGGTACAAGTGAACAGCAAGCATAGGACCAGGTCTGCAATGGCCTGAAGCATAGGAGCCTCATCCCCATGGAATTGGGGTGCATCACCCTCTGGCACATGGATGTGTTCACCAAACCCAGTGGTTAGGGGTTTTTAATGGGGTCCCATTACATAGGCACGGTTGATTAAATCATTGGCCATTGGTGATTGAACTCAATCTCCAGCCCTCTCCCCTCCCTGGAGATCAGGGGTTGGCGCTGAAAGTTCCAACTCCCTAATCATGGCTTGGTCTCTCTGCTGACCAACCCCCATCCTGAAATTATGTAGCTGGCCCCCCAAGAGTCATCCCATCAGCATACAAAAGACACTCATCACACAGGAAGCTGCAAGGATTTTAGGAGCTCTATGCTAGGAACTAGGATAGAGACCAAATCTTTATTTTTTTATACCATATCTATTATTCAGTTGGGCCTGCATATTAGCATTATTTCCACTCTTAGGTTTTTCGAGGTTGTTTTTTTTTTTTTGGTTTTTTGCTGAATATTTCAAAATCACTTCTCCATTTTAACACAGTTACTTTAGCTAATATAATATGATGTAATCCAAATATCCATAGGAATCCCCTGGGTACAAGTGATCTGCAAATGTCACACGAATCTAAAAAGGGACAAAATATGGGCCAAAATGTGGTTGAGAGCTCTCTGTATATTGCGTGCAGGACAAGCTTCTGACATACAGACCACGTGGGACCAGTGTCAAATGGAATAATAAATATTTGTAAATCTTGCTTTCTTCAGATGACAGAGTCAGTGAAGATTCTCAAGTTTGAGTGATTCATTCACCCATTCATCCCACAAACATGTGCTAGGAGCCTCCTGGGTTTCAGATGCCGTGAGGGGGCTGAAGCCACGAAGTTGAATGTCACGGTCCTTGCTTTTGAGAAGTGCACAGTGTAGCCATCAATCCAGAAAGACAGACAGTTCCTCTGCCGGGTGTAAGTACCGTGGGGTGATGGTGAGTGCTGGGACCAGTACGGGGGCACCTACATCAGTCATGAGTCATAGGAAAAGAGTTGAAGATAAACTTCCAGGAGGAGGTGGCGTTCTGGCTGAGTTTAGACGATTAAAGCAGTTATGACCTATGTCGTGATAAGAAGATTCAGGAAACTACAAGGAAGGCAGTGAAGCCAGAGGGAAATTTCCTGAGGTTGAGTTGGGCAGAAAAGAGGTCAGCAAGAGCCCTGGGCCAAGGAGTTTAGATCTTACCCAGAAAGTAACGGGGGCCCGTGAAGAGCAGAGGAAAGGAGGGATCAAGGTAAGATCCGAGTTTTAGGAAGGTCTCTCTGGCAGCAAGTTGAAGGGTGATGCAGAGAGAAGAGACAGGAGTCAGGGACCAAGTGAGAGGGATGTTGTCATTGGGGGGTGGTGTGGAGAGGATGAGGCCGCAGGAAGGGGAGCTCCTGGGGGTCAGCCAAACTCAAGGTTAGGGGCCCCATCCTCCCCGAGACAGACCTCATTTTAGACCAACTGCACGCTCAGACCAGCTGGCTACCAATCCAGGGGTTCCCATAGACTCCCTCAGGTCTGATAATTCCCTAGAGTGACTGCGAGAACTCAGGAAAGCGCTAGACTCAATGGTTACAGTTTTATTACAGCAAGATAATGAATTAGAACCGCCCAGAGGAAGAGGTGCATAGGGTGAGGTCAGGAGGGTTCTAGAGCTTCCATAATCGTCAGGGTCATGGCGTTCCTCCAGCAGCAAAGTGCGACAGCGGTCAAAGGGTGTTTGCCAAGCAAGGACGCTCACCGGAGCGCCAGCGTCAGCACTTTTGGGGGGGGTCCCAGTACGCAGGCTTGATGGATTGACTCACGGCCGGCGTGGCTGACCTCAGTCTCTGCTCCCTCCCCGCCCCCCCAGGTCCGGTCTGATATCTTGTGGCTCAAGCCCCACCCCCTAGTCACACGGTTGATCTCCCTGGTGTGACCAGCCCCTATCCGGAGCCATCGGTTAGCATAAACCGTCAGGTGTGGTCCGAGGGGCCCACTGTGAATAACAAGACACCTCACCGTGTGGGAAATCTCATGGATTTAGATGCCCTTCCAAGGAGCGGACACAGGCCAGTCGGAGTGTCTATTGCACAGGACCCTGTGGGAACGGGAGGCACACAGGAAATGCTGGAAAGGGAGGGCTTCGGAGCGATGCTGGTGGGATGGACTGCTGGAGGGGCATCAGTGGGGGGAGACAGGGAAGGGCTTGGGAAGCAGAGTCTGTTTTCCTTAGCCCATCACTGGCTGTGGGCTGGTGTCTCCGAGCCAGCACGACCTTGCAGAGCTGCGGGGAGGGGGTGGGGAGGGGGGAGAGTGGGAGAGAATCCTGAGCCACGTCCTCGAGGTAACCTCCCCCATCCCCGCCACCTCTGCTGAGGGCCCCCAGCCCCTCCTTCCAGGCCAGAGGCCTGGGGTGACTCTGAGACTTCCTGTGCTGGAAGAGTCCTGGGCAAACCAGGACAGCTTGGCCCCCGCATCAGCACTAACTCACTCCCGAGAAATGAAGGAAGGAGGCCACTCCCATTCTGGAGAGCACCATCCCCAACTCCAGTTTGCCCGCACAGCCTCTCTGCTCTAAACATGCTACTCGAGCTAGAATAACATTCACCAGGCCAAGAAAGAAAGTTTTTCCAGACACAAGGTCAAAGCGAAAAGCCAAAAGAATATTAGGTTCCAAGGCAAGGAATTTCCAAACAACTGGGCTCAATTGTTTTTGCTTCTCACAGGTCTTGGTAGGAAAAAGCCCTTTCTTTTCTTGCTGGACCACCAGTCATGACAGAGCTAAGCAAACAGCAGAAAGCAGCAGCTAGCAAGAGAGGCTTGGTAAAAGAACCACCGCTGGGCCTTGACTGGGGCAGCAAGGGGAAAGCCGGCTGCGTCTTTAATAGCTGAGGAGCAGTCAGACGGGAGGCACCTGTCAAGTCCCAGGGCTGAGAGATGCCAAATCTGAAACGGCAGCCCGAGAAGTTGATGACGGGACTGGAGGGTATGCTGGGAGGCCTGGCCGCTGCAGCTCAGCTGGGCTCAGCCTGCGCCTGGTCTGGGAGCTCACCAGCTTCCCACATGGGGAAGGGCACCTGGGAAAGGCGAGGCCTCCTGTCTGTGAACCGGGCCGGGGCAGGTGGCGCTGCCTGTGCTCAGGAGACCCCATCATCGTCCTACCTCCCTCTGGGTGCTGGATGGTGGTTTCTCCATCACCAGGTGGCTCATGGCCTTCAGTCGAGGTTCAAGGTCCAGGAAGGCTGTTCCAGGTATCAGATCCAGGACCCAGGTCTCACTCACAAAGTCCCCTGCATCTGTCTGCCAGGTGTCCCCACCTCTGGTGCGAAGCCCTTGCAGCTTTGAGCTCTGCAGCCCCTTCCTCCCCACCCCGGCTCTGGCCACCGGCCTCGGCTCCATCCTCCAGGGTTGCTCGGAGGAAGCCGGATCCTTCTTTTCTCTGCCAGGCGCTCCAGGTATATGAACACGACCTTCTTTTCCGTGAGTCTTCCCTGTTCTCCCAGTTGACAGGCCTGGCCCTGCGAGGGGTCCGCCTTTGACCAGGCCCCTCGCCACTGTGCTCAGGCCCAGCTGCAGAATCTGCAGAAAAATGTCACAATTTCATAACTTAGGAAAAACTCCTTCTCCCCGCTGGACACCAGTTGGGAATCCAGGTTGTCACTTGTGCTTCTGACCGACCGGCTATAAAGGGGAATTCCCCACGACCCTCTCCTCTGATTAATTTGTGAGAGCGGCTCACAGAACTCAGGAAAACAGTTTCCTTGATGTTTACTGGTTTATGATAAAGGGATAGGATACAAGATACAGATGAGCGTCCAGACGGAAGACATGCGTAGGGCGAGGTGTGTGGGAAGGGACGTGGAGCTGCCCTGCCCCTCCCAGCACCCACACGTGTCCACCAGACTGGAAGCTCTCTGAACCCTGTACTTTTGAGATATTTATGGAGATTTTATCATACAGACATGATTGATCGTTAACACCATCTCCCCTCTCTGGGAAACGGGGGGTGAGCGGTGGAGGGAGGCGGGGATGAAAATTCCAAGCTTCTCATTGTGGCTTGGCCTTTCTGGTGACCAGCCGCCATCCAGGAGTCGTCCAGAGTCACCTCATTAGGACAAAACACACCTGCTATCACCCAGGAAATTCCAAGGGATTTAAGAACTCGTGTCAGGAACCGGGATCAAAGGCCAAATATTAGAACAAAAGACTCTTCTAGAGCTCTTATCACAAAGATCTCAGGAGCTGTGTGCCAGGAACCAGGGCATAGTACCAGACTATCTCACACCAGTGCAAAAAAGTTAAGAGGTAGGGCCCTTATTCAGAAATTATTACGAATTTCAGGAACAGAGCGTTAAACCAGAGCAGGGTCCAGTGTGACTACAGGGTCTCACGGCTCCCAACCTGGCCACTGCCTCGTGGATGCCCTCTGGCTTGTCCATGTCCTGCCTGGGGAGTGAGGTCGGGCTCATTTGGCCGGTCTGGGTGGGCACTGGACCTGGTCAGGCCTCACTCCCTTGCCCGGTGTTGCAGCCTGGAGTCAGAGAGCTGACCTCTGACCTCTGAGCCCCTGCAGGGCTGCTTGATTGTCCAGTAAGCCTCCCATTCTGTTCCTGAGACCGCTCCTCAGCTCATTGCCCATCCTTGGCGTGAACAGGTTCTTTCTGACCTTCTTGTGAGAGCAGAGCCTGAACTTTCATCCCCTGCCCGGGAGAGAAGCAGAGGTGGCCTGCAGAAACGCCACCCAGTTGCCCCAGACAGAAGTACACCTGGGGACTCGGGTCTGTTCAGAGCTCCTGCCACATGCCCAGGAGACCAGACGTACCAGCAGGACCACCAGGGCCTGGGACATTTGCGAAGGAGGTGTGGATGTTGGAAGACACTTGCGTTGGCCTGGAGGGAGGGACGGGCTACAGGGACGCTTGTTTCCAGCCATGAAGCCTTGCTCGGCCCCCAGAGGACCCGGACCGTGGCCTCTGAATATGTTGCCATCTGGCTTCCTGCCACGTCCTTCTCTTTCCCCAATCTCCTATCCTGGTTTTACTTCTTAGTCCCCACACATCCTTTTTTTAAAAAATTTATTTATTTTATTTATTTATTTTGGCTGCGTTGGGTCTTCGTTGCTGCTCACAGGCTTTCTCTAGCTACAGGGAGCAGGGGCTACTCTTCATTGCGGTGCGTGGGCTTCTCATTGCGGTGGCTTCTCTTGTTGTGGAGCAGGGGCTCTAGGCACGTGGGCTTTAGTAGTTGTGGCACACGGGCTCAGTAGCTGTGGCTTGTGGGCTCTAGAGCACAGGCTCAGTAGCTGTGGCTCACGGGCTTAGTTGCTCTGCGGCCTGTAGGGTCTTCCCGGACCAGGGCTCGAACCCGTGTCCCCTGCATTGGCAGGCACCACCAGGGAATCCCTATCCCCAAACATACTTTTCCCATCAGGTCTACACACCTCAGAGCATGAAATCTGCGTCCTGGGGACTCCTGATGTGCTCAGACCTCCTGGCCAGTCAGAGCCCAGGCTCTCTGAGAGAGACCCCAGGGGCAACACTGAGGTGCCTGGAACAGCTGGGAGGTAAGGGACAGGACAAGAAGGATGGCTCCTACCCTCACTCCTGCTTTGCTCCGAAAGCCCCAATTTTGACTCTCAGCCTGCCAGGAATGAGTGCATTGGAGGAAAGGTTTCCATGGCTACGTGTAAGAGGGTGAGGCCCCTTGAGGTGGTCCAGCCCTATCACTGCACAGGTGAAGAGATGGGGGCCCAGAAGGCAAGGGGTCTACCCGTGGTTCAGCCTGGGGCTAACCAGGTCCCTGACCCCATGGTCAGGGCTCTCCCCTCTCCTGTGCTCTCTGACTCCTTCCGGTCCAGAAGCCTGGCAATGACCTCCCTCCTGAGACCACACTGCTGGGTTCCCTCCTTTACCTGCAGTCCCAGTGGGTGGGCTTCCAGGGCCCCACTCATGTGCCTTGGTTTACTCTTTTCTCTAAGCAAAGACCCCTGGAAATAGCTCTGAAGCTCCTGCACCCCTGCACACGCAGTGGCTGAGAACACGACCCTGGGATAGCCTCTTTTGAATCTTTTAGTAAAAGAGAGAATAGCTTTTAAAATAAGCCAGCAGTCCCAGAGTTTTCATATCTGCTTCTCTGGATTCTCGTGTCACTAACTTAAAGAGCATTGTGTGTGCCATCGTAGAAATAAACCCCGGAGAGAATTTTGTCCATTGCAGATGGAAGTGTTTTCAATATTAAGAGAAACCTCATTTTAAACAATGAACAGTAAGTAAACCACTTTTTTGGTTACTAGGCCTGATGCTGCTATGAAGATCCGTGTATGGGTTTCTGTGCAGACGTGTGTTTTCATTTCTCTGGGGTTCAGACTCAGCGGTGGCGCTCTGGTGCCTTTCCAGGCCCTGGTCCCGCTCCTCCCGGGGGCAGATCGGTGTCCTTCCACTCATCAGGGACTTTATGCACAATGAAAACTGACCACAAGTTTTTTTTTTTGTTTTTTTTTTAACATGTAAGGAGTCGGTTTACTAATGGGGTCTCCGTGGAGTTCCCTGGGTCCTACCCTTGCTCGCTCATTAGCAGGCAGCCTGGGGAGGGGGCCCGGGAGCAGGAGAAGGGGGCCAGGGGCTGCCTGGAGAGGCCCTGGCGGTGCCACGGGGGCAAAGCTCTGTCTCCTGCACAGACACGCTACGCGGCCCCTGCACACACACACCGATGCAAGCGCTGCTGGGAATCATTTTCTCATCGTGTCCCTTCCGGGGGCCGTTTACGGCCCGTTGAGAGGATCGTCCTCATACCGTCAGGCCCCCAGATTTGGATCCTACCCAGCGCAACTGCCTGTGTACCTCGCCAGATTCGTTTCGGGGATTTGCACATTAGAGGCACCCTCTGCAAAGAGCGAAGATTCCTGGGGTGGCAGCTGTTCAGGAGAGCTGACTGCTGGTGCCACAGGCAGCTCGAACACAACTCTACGCCGATCAGAGGAGGGCAGCAGCCTTGGAGCCAGCGCCACTCTGGGGCTGCTCTCCTGGGGATGCCGTTTTCTGCGCCGAGTTTTTGCGAGGCGTTGTATACCCACTGTCTTGTCTGCTCCTTGCAGTAAAGCCTCTGAGCTAGAGATTATTGTCCCAGCTCCACTGACAAGGAGGTGAAGGCTCAGAGGGGATGGGGGACTTTCTAAAGTCACATAATGACTGAGCTTAAAGCCAGGGGTTGAACCGAGGTTGGTCTTGGACCAAAATCTGGAGTCAGAGCAGATAGAGGTGTCTCGTGTTTGCCCCCCGTGCTGGGTTGGGCCCAAGTTCTGGCCTTTGTCTGCCTTGTTGGGAAGGGTTTTGGAGAAAGGAAGCTGGTGGCCTCCTCATCGTCCCCATTGCCATTCCTTCCTGCGGAAGACGTTTTCACACCCACGACCTCATCGTGCCCCCGATACCTAGGGCGTGTCGGTTCCATTTTTCAGGAGCAGAAAGTGAGACATTACATTGTGGCCGGAAAGAGATCAGGTGAGTTTATGGTGCAATAGGTGGCAACGCCCAAAGCCCTAGGAGGGATGTCACAAGTGTCACCCTCCGAACGGTTGCAGACCAAACTTTTAGGGATAGAAGTTCTTGCACTGTTGGTGGGAATATAAATTGATACAGCCACTATGGAGAACAGTATGGAGGTTCCTTAAAAAACTAAAAACAGAACTACCTTACAACCCAGCAATCCCACTACTGGGTATATACCCTGAGAAAACCATAACTCAAAAAGAGTCACGTACCACAATGTTCACTGCAGCTCTATTTACAACAGCCAGGACATGGAAGCAACCTAAGTGTCCTTCGATAGATGAATGGTTAAAGAAGATGTGGCACATATATACAATGGAATATTCCTCAGCCATAAAAAGAAACGAAATTGAGTTATTTGTAGTGACGTGGATGGACCTAGAGTCTGTCCTACAGAGTGAAGTAATTCAGAAGGAGAAAAACAAATACCGTATGCTAACACATATATATGGAATCTAAAAAAAAAAAAAAATGGTTCCGATGAACCTAGGGACAGGACAGGAATAAAGACACAGACATAGAGAATGGACTTGAGGACACGGGGAGGGGGAAGGGTAAGCTGGGACGAAGTGAGAGGAGCATGGACATATATACACTACCGAATGTAAAATAGATAGCTAGTGGGAAGCAGCCACATAGCACAGGGAGATCAGCTCGGTGCTTTGTGACCACCTAGAGGGGTGGGATAGAGAGGGTGGGAGGGAGACGGAAGAGGGAGGAGATATGGGGATATATGTATATGTATAGCTGATTCACTTTGTTATACAGCAGCAACTAACACACCATTGTAAAGCAATTATACTCCAATAAAGATGTTAAAAAAAAAAGAAAAAGAAAAAAGCCCTGAGTACTTATGTGTCTTGTCTTGCTCCTTTCTGTCTGATTAGACAGAGCCCCATGTCCCCAGGTCAACTCAGGGCTCCCCGGCCCCAATTTGTCCCCAGTCCTTCCAAAGGCATCCTCCACACACACAATATGTTCCTAAATCATCACGATTGTGGGTGACTCGAAATAAAACCTCATTTATCCCCTCTCCTCCCTGTGGGGACAGCAGAGCCCATGACCGTGGCCGCCCACACGGGAATCACCTCCTGGGAGCTTGAAGGATTAACACCAGTGCGTGGGCCCCGCCTAGGCCCTGATCTCCCCGCTGAGAGGTCCCAAAATGAGGCCCCAGACAAGAACCTCGGTTCCAGGGAAACAGGCTCACAGCACAAGAGGCCAGCTGACCGGTGATGGGCAGGACGGGCCCTTGGTTCTCACCAGTCGTGTGATTGGCGAAGGACCGGAGCTCTCTGGGCCTTGGGTTCCCCGGTGTGAGTCAGAGAGCAGCCCGCGTTCTGCGGCTCCCAGGACTGGGGAGAACGACCTGTGAATGAAAGGATGAGCCAACTGCAGGCCAGCAACCAAGAAACGGTCTGCGCTTCAAGGTGCAGGTGCCTGCGCGTGAGGGTGGGAGAGGGTGCAGGGTGTGAGCCTAAGCGACCTTGGGAACGAGCCCAAGCCCCCGTGGGCTGGAGATGCCAAGCGCAGTGTGAAGCCCTTGGGCTCTGCCCTCGGGGTATCTTCATCCTGCTCAGATGGTCTGCCGGGAGGAGGAGGAGGGTTCCCTCCAGGGCTTCCCCAGCGTGTGATGGGCCTGGTGGGACAGGAGCCGCGGAAGATTTGCAGATGTCAGTGGCACAGAGTCAGAGCTTCTCTAACTGCAGGTTTCTCCTGGACGTGGAAAGAAAAGAAGTTACAGTGCAGTAGTTTAAACGGAGGTCCTGGGGCCGCAGGACTCCTCTCTGGGGTCCGAGGTCTCTGGTCAGACCAGCAGCCCCTTGCCCTGCTCCCAGCTGCCTGGGCCGCTCTTTTCCTCTGAGTCCAACAGCTCCCAGCATGGCAGGTGGGGAGGGGGACGGGGGAGGCCAGAGAAGAGCTGCTGGGGACGGGGGTCTGGGGCCTGGAAGGAATTCACGTACTGTGTGCCGCAGGGCCGGTAACATGTCTGCGGAAGCCTGAACCCTCACCCGCGGTGTGGTTATCCATTAGGTTACCCACTATCCACGGAGACAGTGACCATGGGGGAGACGGTGACCAGGCGCTGTACCGTCACAGCGGAAGGACAGAGGCTCGTGCAGACAGAAGGGTGAGGAGGACCCTCGGGGGACCCGGGGGGGCCCGGCACCCAGGCGCGGGCTGCGCGGCGCTCAGGCTCAGCCCAGCCTCCTTCCCCGGGCCTCTGTCCGCAAGGCCTCTCTCCCCACCGACGTCAGCTCCCAGCGCCCTTCTCCGTGACCCGCAGCCACGGAGGGTGCTGCCCTTGAAACTCGCGCGGCGGTCGCGCCCACCTGGAGGTACAGGCACCTCCTTCCACGTTGGCCCGCGTGTGTCCGCGTCTTGCTGCCCCCGCCAGCCCCCGCCAGGCTGGAGAAGCAGAGCGACGAGCACGAGGGGCAGCCACGGGCCGGGCCTTGGCTCTTGGGGCTCAGGCGTTGGGTGCGTGGGTCTCGTGGGCGGGTGTTAGGCCCTGCGCCTGTATCCCAAATGGGGGCGCCCAGCAGGGCCGCAGAGGGGGGTCCCCTAGAAACCCTAGCGTCTGTCCGGAGCGCGCTGCTCCTGGTTGGTGGCACCAAGCCCGGCTCTGGCTCCTCTCAGAAACTTCAAGCCTCGCATCCCTGGCTCTAGCGGGCTCCGTGGTCGGCAGTTAAGCATCCTGACCAATGTGGTACTCTTTGCGGCAGAAATAGCTACAGGCAACAGATGCTCAAGAAGACAGGGGTCTACAGGGTTGTCCTTTCTACTAGGGCTGCAGGCAGTGGAGGCCCGGTTGGCATTCGAGGGCCCACAGTGGAGCAACTGTAACTTAGGTTACTGTGGTCACCTGGGCTGCAAGCTGCCCTGTGGGTAAACGGTTTTGAAGGGTGAGAGCCCCGTGGAGCGGCTGCTCCTTGTTACGTGGAGTTTGAAGAAAGGAAGTAGGCTCAAGACATGTTAACGGAATCAGAGAGCTTGTCTTTGTAGTCTCAGAGACTCAAAACCAGAGAAGAATCTGATTTTATCACGGGGTGAGCTCATAGCCCTCCAGGCTACACACTGATAGGAAAGCGCAGGAACCGTGGGAATTCACGGGCACTTTGGGAACGTTTGCCTTGCTGGTTCCCACTCCCACACCCACCCGGCACCCAGAGCCTCCAGGGCTCCCCTGGCCGAGGAAAGCAGCCCCTCCCTCCTCGCTGATAAAGCCCGAGATCCCCCACCACCCCTCGTTGCCTTTAGACCAATCGCCCAGCAAGAAGCAGGGAGAGGAGCACAAGCTTCTGGAAATAGGGCATCGTCTTCTCCTACCAAAAAAAAGACCCCTGACGATTTTGTCAGAAACTTGGGGAATATGTATGAGAATGGACTTGAGAATATTAGACTAGGAAGAAAGAAAGACAATTTTAGACTGGGCTGATTTTTATTAATATAGCTGCACTTAGCAAAATCCTGGAGTTCCTGGGCTGGCCCGGGAGTTGGGAACAGTGCTGTTGGCTGGGCTGTTGACTGGAAACTTGACCCAGTGTTGGCCTGAGATAAGGGAGTGATGCTTTCAGGGATTCCTTGCACTAATGTGGGAATAACTGGTGGGCGGATTTGCCTTGCGGGGCCCCTCCCCACCCCTCGCTATTCCGCCTGAGGACACAGAGGTTCCTCCCTTTACCTTTTGTCAGGGCAGTGCCAGCATCTTGAAGAGAGATGTCATGGATATCCTCCCCAAGCTGCCTGGGCAGCCGTAGGATTTGCTGCCACTGAGATGGGCTCTCTGATTTCAAAGGGGATGATGGGCTCCTGAGTAGCAGCACCTGACTCCCGGCCATCACAGGATGCCTGGGACCTAAATAGATGAAAAGCCACGGAAGCCCTCCTTGGTCTGTGTGACTGAGGACACATCAATCCTGACAGGTGGAGGCCTGGGTTGAGTCATCAAGGTGCAGAGTCACAGCGCTTCACCTGCCCCCCACACCTCAGAGCCCCTGGAATTACAGAGAGGAAGTTCCCTGAGATAACACTGCAGGTAATACTGTAAATCTGCCTAAACGTCTCCCAAGAGGTCATGGCCATTAACAGGGGACTGCGGAGTGAGTGAGAGGAACCAAGACTCGTGGGCTGGGGGGTCGTCCGACACTGGATCTGAGCTCTAAGGACTGAGGACCAGGTAGCAGGGGTCTGTTGACTGTGGCTCACCGGTCAGAACACTGGCTGCTGGGGGTCAAGTGATAAAGCAGGTTTTTGACTGACTCCATCGTGCACGGGCCTCGTGGATCCAGGACCTCACCCCATGGAGAGTTTCCTGGATGGAAACTGGAATCCCCACACTGGCTTCCTGACTCCCAGGATGAGGATGGTCACAGTAGGGACCAGCTAAGTGCATGTCTGTGAAGCTCCCTCTTCTTACAAACAGTATCAAAGCAAGACGGTATCCTCGGTGAAGTCAGAGAGGTCATTTTCACCATCAAAGTCTCAAATGATGCAGACTAATTCTATTAATTTGGGCTCTGCAGAGGCCTCAGGGTCCTGGAGGATGACAGTGGATTGCTGAAGCCTAATCAGATGGTTCTGCAGCCACTGTTCTCACCGTGCTCTCTCTAACGGAGCAGACTTCTCCAGCTATGGCATCTGTGGGCAGTTATTGACCTGGGAAAGGCCCTTCTCTGTCCACACAAGCAGAGGCCCCCAGAGGTGGTTTGTTACCTGGCAGGGTCTACAGTTTTCTCTCGCCACAGGGCTGCTCTCTGAGTCCTTGCCATGATTCGGTCCACAGGGACTGTTACCGAACCAAACTTGGGTCTGCTCGCCTGACACACAGCAGAGCCAATCTACCGACACCGGGTTGTCATGAAGGAAGGTACAGTGTCCATCGCTAGGCACCCAATGTGAGGCCAAGCAAGGAGAATGGGCAGCTCGTGCACAAAAGACCTGAACTCCCCGATGGATTTTGGGGAAGGGTTTGCAAAGGCAAGGTGAGAGAGAGTGTCTCAGCGTGCCTGATCAGCTCGTGGGCATTCTTTGGTTGGGGGGTGAGATAACTGGGTGATGTTTAAGGAACCTCAATCATCAGCTTTCTGGTTCCAACCGGTCTGGGGTCTACTTGCTGGTGGTCAGCATGCCGTTACCTTCTCCACCTGGCTGGGGGTGTTACTGTCTGTAGAACAACTCAAGAATATGGCTCAGGACATTATTTACAGCCCTTGAGGAGGAGCTAAAGGTCCTTGACTTTTTTTGTTTTTTTAATGGTTAAACGGTTATTATTTTGTCTTGCATGACTGTTATCCTTTGTTTCTGCATTTTCTCACTTCTCTGATTAACTTTGCTCTTTGGAACTTGGGGAAGGCCTAAGAGGCTAAAGCTTTTCTACAAACAAGAGGTTAGAGATGAGTTGGGGGTGGGGTGTGGGTGTCTGTCTCTGGGAAGGCGCCGCCGGGTCCTGCTCGGTTTCAGGACTTGAATTGTTCAAGAAGATGTCAGGCTGAACCATTACATTGATGGGACCTGGTGAGCAGGAAGAATCAGGTATCATCCAGGTGCCTTAGGACGACACACGTGTGCCAGAGGATTTGATAAACCCCTCCCGTCTGCGGGAAGTTTCTGGGACTGGTTAGCACATCCCCCCTGAAATGAACTTTCTTTTTTTCTTTTTTCTTTTTGGCCACACTGTGCAGCGTGTGGGATCTTAGTTCCCCGACCAGGGATCGAAGCTGTGCCCCCTGCATTGGAAGGCAGAGTCTTAACCACTGGACCACCGGAGAAGTCCTGAAATGAACTTTCCATCCCACACTTTGAGAAAGAGGCACAAAGCATGGTGAATCCCTATTGATTTTGGAGACAACACATGTTCCATTTCCGTGGGCTGCTCTGTCCTGCTTACTAAATAGCCATAACTGTCGTGTGGCCAGAGCACGAGAAGTCTTTCTGGATGATTCAGGCTTCAGCGCAGGGAGCTCTGCTGTTTGGCCCTGACGGCCCAGGGGTGCCCAAGTGCCTGTGCCAGACCGGAAGGTGATGGAGGGCCCTAGCCAGCCCCGATGGAGGAATCACAGCACAGATGACTGGCGTTCAGAGCAAAGCAATGCCCTCATCTCTCATCAGCAAGTAACCGTTCTCTGTTTGAGAAACAGCTCCTAGGCTGAACGTCAGCCACTGGAGATGCCAAGTAACCCTGAGCCAGCACCAGGCATCTTGAACTGAGTGTGATCTGAGCCATCGAGCTACAGGTTGGGTGTGTCCAGCAGCAACTAATCATCAGGGGAGGTGGTTGTACGCGACTGGGCTTGAGAAGGTCCTGGAGGCACAGGTACGTCGGATGGGCAGGTGGCTTCCTTCCCACTGCACCGGTTCCTACAGCGTTACTGCCTCTCACCAGGCCCACCCTGTGTCCTCCTGGGGAGTCCCTGTGGCCAGCTCTGCTCCTTTCCTGGGGCTGCTATAACAAAGTGCCACAAACTGGGCGACTCAAAACAACAGATATTTATTATCCCACAGTTCTGGAGGCCAGAAGTCTGAAATCAAGGTGATGGCAGAGCCGAGCTCCCTCTGAAAACTGTGGAGGAGAATCCTTCCCTGCCCGTTCCAGCTTCTGGTGGTGGTCGGCAGTCCTTGGCCTTCCGTGGCTTGGAGATGCCAACATCTGCCAGCATCACTCCAGCATCTGCCTCTGTCATCCCCTCGTGTGTCTGTGTCTCTCCTCTTCTTATAAGGACACCAGTCATACTGGAGTAGGGGTCACCCTACTCCAATATGACCTTGCCTTACTAACTACATTGGTAATGAACTTATTTCTAAACAAGGCATATTCTGAGGTCCGGGGGACTTCAGCATATCTTTCGGCGGGGAGGCGCTATTCAGCCCACGACACCAGGAGAAGGAGAAGTCTGAGCCTGGTTTAAGGATGGCTCTGCCTGACCAGCTGCTGCTTGCACCTTCTGGAGTAGAGTCCTTGGCACTGTGGGCAGAGCCCCGAAGGCAGGGGATCCCGTCAGCAGCGGATGCCGAGCAGCAGACCTGGCAGTCCTCAACAGTGAGGCTAGACCCACCTCAGCTTGGTTCCCTGGCCGTCCAGTAACCGGGTAAGCTAGCCAATACCCTGTGATAAATATCCTTCTGTTGAACTAGCAAGAAGGGACAGTGTTACTGCAACAAAGAACCCCATGATACAAGCACTCCTTTTGGGATCAGGAAAAACAAATAAATAAATATGCAAACAAAGAGCTTCCTAAGGGGAGATGGTACAGGAAGGAGGGTCATGGGGGAGGTAAAGGAGAAGGGGCCGATGGGACAACAATCTGTGGGCTGGTTTGTATCTCAGCCCCACTCTTTTTCACCCAAGCCGTCTATTTGGAGACAGAGAGGGGGAGAGAGAAAACACAGGCTTTAGGACTGGCCTGGTTCTCTGATCTCTCCGAGCCTCAGTGTCTTAGCTAATGAGGGGCAATGAATTCCAGTTAAAATATTGGTCAACGGAACCACCTGCAGGCCATGCTCCTTGGTAGCTGCACACACAGGAGATGGGGAGGATCTGGGTTTAATGAGGCCGGTAATGTACTCAATCTGGGAAGCCCCACTTGAGAAAAAAACACACAACGGTGAGTACAAAATTGCAGGCTTTGTTCTGGAAAGTGGAGGAAGCACCAGGGGAAACGCAGCTGGAGAGAGAAATGTGAGGAAAAGTCAGGTCCAACTAGCAGCCCTCTGGGCAGCTGAGACCAGCGATACCTGGAGGGGAGGGCATCTGGGGGCGCAGGACTGGGAGAGGGGCTGCAGAAGGGGCTGGGGCGTGTGTGTGTGTATGTGTGTGTGTGTGCATGTGTGTGTGTGTGTGTGTACCACCCGGAGGTGCTGGATCCTCTCGGGAACTCACGTTTCCCCCAGGGAGGGGAGGAGAGAGCCAGACAAGGCCGGATCTGGGGGCCCCCAGGTCTGAGGGAGACAGCCCACCGGTGTGATTGCAGGAGAAAATGATTCTGGCAGGAACATGGTGAGTAAATTACAGGGAAAGCGATGCAGTGAGGCAGGGAGTCGGAGAGGGCTGCCTCCTGGCTGCACTGGGCGTGATGGGGAGACACACGGGCAGAGGCCATATAATGCGGGCCTTATATGCCCAGGAGGGGGAGGGAATTCGACGTGTGGGACCAGGGAATCATCAGGAGGAAATGAGACAGACAGAGAGAGAGAGAGAGAGAGAGAGAGAGAGAGAGAGAGAGGGAATCTGTCTCCTGTTAGAGACACACGAGGTGAAGGGAAGGGATGAGAGACAGAGCGGGGAATGGGGGACGGAGTGGGGAGGAGGCAATGGCACAAGCAGGCTAGGTGTCTGTCCTAAGCAGGCCCTCCCATACGTTTAGCCACGATCCCTAAGGATGTGACATCATCTCTACATGGCACTGCAGGTCAAAGGGGCTTAGGAACTAACTCAAGAAGATAGACATATGTAATAAAGAGATACCATGTAACTTTCTACCTTAAAAAAACAACGTAGAGCCGTCATGTGGCCTCTCTCCCCACAAATGCTGTTTTCTGAGCCCACGGCGGGGCTCATGCCCTTGTGCTCATTTGTGTAAAGTACCTTTTGCCCGTTTCATCCCCTTTTTATCTCTGCATCAGAGGCCATAGCAACAGCACCAGGAGCGGTTCCTGGGGCCGGGCATCATAGGAGGAGGGCTGCGAGGGGCCGCTCAGCTGTGCCCCCCAGAGAAGGACATCTTTCTTCACTGGGTGTGAAGGTGTCCTCCACTCACTGAGCCGATCAGAGGTGGCCCCGCCCCAGGAGCGGCTTCTCCTCATTTCCAGACCGGGTGGCCGCCTGAGCCGCACTCGAGGTCCTCAGTGACCTGTTCCCTCCCCAGATCCACTCCAGCCAGACCACCGGACCCACCCTCTCCAGCTTCCCTGCCACCGGGGGCCCAGGGGAGAGCCTGGCCCACCAATACACCAGGAGCAGGGCGTGAGGAGACCCAGTGGGGGAGGGAGCTGGCCGGGAAACAGTTCTTCTGATTAGAGGGAGGCCAGTGGTCACCCCAGAGCAAACCTGCCCAGTGGATCTGTTTCTGAGTCCAGAGATTCTGAATCTAGTGACGGGCCAGCCTGAGTCCGCACTGTCCCAGCAGGAAGAACCTGGGAGGCACAGCCCCGCGCTCCCATTGCGCAGATGGGGACACTGAGACCCAGAGCTGGGACCTGAAACCAGCCCACCTTCTCGGCCTCGCTCAACTTCCCGGGCAGTTCTACCCCCCACCCTCCGGGGTTTCAGGCTACCCAGCAGAGCCTGTACCCTTCCCTGCAGGTCTGCCCCCAGGCCCTGTGCAAAAAATAAATCAGAAGCCCCCCACCCAAGGGCGAGAGCAGAGCACAGCTCTTGGCAGGGAGCTCTCGAAAAATGGAGAATTCACTCACAGCAACGTTGAACTCGCTAAACGTCTAATTTGAGACTTCAGTTGGCTTACGGACAGCACAGACCCAAGTGCAGGGCTCTCTCCTGAGAACCCGGCCGCAAGATGTTCTCCCGGCCATGGCCTCCCGCGGCCCGGAGCCCCTGTGTTCATCTTCCAACTGGCAGGAGGTGTAGTCGGGTCCCCAGGTGTTTGTCCCAAACCCCAAATTCAGTCCGGGGCAAAGAAGTGCCGGTCTCCCCCTCCTCCTCCTGCCCCTGCCTGCCCTGCCTGGCCATCTCCTGGATACCATTCCCGGAGCACCAATACAAGTTTATAATTCAATTGCTTTCTATGATTATGAGAGTAACCCGTGCTCATGAGAAACTTGGAAAATAGAGAAAGTGGATGAAGAAGACAAAAATCACTCATAATCGCACATCTGAGCAATCACAGTAGATGTTTGTGGTCTTTTTTCTAGGCCTTTTTCAGCGTATAAAGGTAACTTTAAAAAATAGTCATAACTGGAATCACACTGCCTGCTGTTTTGTATGCTGGGGGTGAGCTTTGTAACTGAATATAATATTCTGTGGATTTTCCCACATCAATAAACATTATCTAAAAGCAAAATTCACTTTTTTTAAGTCTAAACTTTTGGAGAGGTTATGATACCCGTGGTGCATGGCACATGGTAAATTCCCACTGCCAAATAAATATCTACATAAAAATGCCACTTTGTCCCTGCATTGCACAACTTCCACCTCTGAGCTGGCTGGTCTCAGGCTCTGACTCGAGCCAAGGAAGTCAGACACGAGAGATTTGGAGGCACCCGTGTAATGAGGGGAGCTGCAGGCACTGATGTTAGAAGTACATGTGCGTTATCCCATCAACTCACGTGGCCAACCTGTCAAACGGGGCAACGGGTCAGAGATGGCCTATTTTACCCCAGTGCTCCTTCCCCTTCTTCCTTAGCATAAGGATCCTAATTTTATCTGGACACGTGGCTGCTGCAATAAAGACTACATTCCTCAGAAAGCCTTGTTGCCGAGTGGGGCATGTGACAAATTCTGTCCGAACGTATGTAAGCTACAGTGTTGTGTGTGGCTTCTTGAAAGTGTTCTTTAAAGAATGTCAGAGAACCCCACTGTGCTCCTTACTCCTTCCTGCTAACTGAAAACAGGGCATGATGGCTGGAGCTTGGCAGCCATATTGGGCCCCGAGGTAAAAGCTTCATTCTGCTGGTGGCAGAACAGTAAGAGAGAAGGGGCCTGGGTCCCAGAAGATTATGAAATCACCCTGCCAGCCTGGGTCTACTTACCTGTAGAATTTTAGATGAGAGAGAAATAAATTTCTATCTTGTTAAAAAGCAAAATAGTGTGGCCAGACTTTTGGAGCCCTGGGCTCTCTCCATAGATAGCTCCCTACTATTAGGGAATGTTGTTAACATTTATTGAGTGTACCACTTGCCAGGCATATTATATACCTTCTTCAATTAAATTTAATGTAATTTAGCCTAATTTAATTTTCCCAACAAACCTGCAGTGTTAGTATTATTATCACCATTCTCTAGACAAAGAAACTAAGGCTCAGAGAAGCTGAGGAACTTGTCTAAATCACACAGACAATGATGGCGTCCGATTTCCCAATTTCTGTTCTTCTCACTTTCCGTTACTGCCTCCCAAATTCTTCTGGATTCATTTGATTTTGCTTCTGAAAAGAAGAGCTCCTACCTGAGAAAGTCAAATTCACTAAGGGTGGCTTTTTCTTCTTGTTTTCTTCCAACCTCACTTTTTTTTTTTTTAACATCTTTATTGGAGTATAATTGCTTCACAATGTTGTGTTAGTTTCTGCTGCATAACAAAGTGAGTGTTTCTTTGTAACAACTGCTCTCAGTTTTTATCTGCAAATGGCTTGAGTGGGCCCTCATCCTTGAAGACTATTTTGGCCTGGTACAGGGTTCAAATGGGCATTAATTTCCTTTAAACACCATGCCTTCTATATATTTTTTTATAGATCTTTATTGGAGTATAATTGCTTCACAATACTGTGTTAGTTTCTGTTGTACAACAAAGTGAATCAGTCATATGCATACATATATCCCCATATCCCCTCCCTCTTGCGTCTCCCTCCCACTCTCCCTGTCCCACCCTTCTAGGTGGACACAAAGCACTGAGCTGATCTCCCTGTGCTATGCACCTGCTTCCCACTAGCTATCTATTTTACATTTGGTAGTGTATATATGTCAATGGTACTCTCTCACTTCGTCCCAGCTTACCCATTTGAGATGAAGTTCCAGAAACCGAGCTGTTTCTCAGGGGTTTGAAGGAAAACTTAAATCATGTTTTAATATCGGTAAATTATTTTTTTTCTCTACTTAACGAAAAAAAAAAAAGCCCGTCATCAGCTATAATAAATCCAACTCAATCACCCTTATTATAGTGATTACTGTTCATGCAAATCTAATTGGCTTCTCTCCGTTTTCACTAAGAACCTGCATTTTCAAAGGTTTATAACTCAGGCTCATTTTTACTTGGAGCTGAAATTTGGCTTTGACGGCCAGATTGGGAACCCAGGCACCGGAGGTGCTGCCACAGAAGGAAGGAAGCCCAGCCTCCAAGCCGGCCCTCTGTGCCTGGGAGGGTGCTAGCAGGTCTGCCCGAACAGTCAGTCACTCTGCACACTTGTCTCCACACGGATCTGAGTCTCGTTGGGGCAGGCCCCTGGGCTTGTCGGACGGCAGCGTGGCCACGGCCTGGCCAGGCTCCCGCTGGGGTTCTGACAGCCCGTCTCACTATGAAACAGCCCCTCCCCAGGGACCCACCTGGTGTGGTGGAAGCAGGCGGGACGGGGAATCAGAAAACCTGGGTTGCACTCCTCACTCTGCCCTGCTCTTGGGTACCTAGTGCTTGGCCTTTTGGATACCTCCGTTTCCCCATCTTCAAAGTGGAAAATAGTTGTCGTGAGGCTCAAATGAGATCAAACAGGCAAAGCACTTAGGAAAAGTGCTGTATCAATGTGAGTCTCTATGATGGACCCTAGGGCACCAGTTTTTCTCTCTGTCAAGTGGGAAGCTAGGACAGGCCAGCTTTCTGGGCCCACAGAGACACAAACTCAAGTCAGTTCTGCCGGGGTGGGTGTCAGGCCATTGAGAGAGGCAGCCTGCCCCCCAGGTGTACAGGCTCCCGGGCGGCCGAGGGGCTCCTCCAGGGCAGAGAGACGGGGTACTCCTCTTGGAATGCCCTGAGTTCGACTCCTGCCGCTCCATTTATTCTGGGCAAGTCACTCGTCTTCTCTGAGCCCCTGTTTTCACTTGTAGAAAAGGCACATAATAATTTTCTCTTGTTTAGAATGCAGGCTGGCAGAGGCTGGTGCTCCCTACAGCAGACCTACAGTTATTAGCAGTGGGTAACCTTGCAGGATTCAGAAAAGCTGGTGAGCGGAGAAGGAATCAGCCCTCCGACGCCTTGACCTTAGCCCCATAGCTTGCCTTGGACCTCTGGCCTCCAGAACTGTGAGAACAACCTGGGCTGTTATAAGCCACTAAGTCTGTTGTCATTTGTTATGGCAGCGACAGCAAACTAATCCAGAGGTGAAGTGGACACACCTAGGACCACAAAGCCAGTCTGCTGGGATGGGGACCTGACCCCGTGTCACTGTGACCCCTGTTCTGGGGTCCCGCCCTCTGCCACCATGACCAAGGAGCTACCACAGGGCCCACGAGTTGCGGCACCCACTGGCGGGCTGGACCCAGCACGCGAGGTTACCTGCGCCTGGCAGGATGGGCCACTGTGAGGTGGGCCTTACGATGCCCGTGAGGGTCTGTCCCTTCCAGTTTGGTGCCTTTGACCTCATCAATGACCCCAGCATCTGCGGCTGCCTCACCCGGGACCTGGATTCTCCGCCCAGGAATCGGCGCCACCTGGGCCTCCTTGCCTCTGACTGGCCTCGAGGCCCGTCAGATCCTCTGTGGAGTCATCCTGGGCCCCCAACTCTCCTCTCCGCACCTCTCCCTGCATGGTTACCTCCCCTCCCCCCCGCCAACTCCCCGTGCTCTGCCCCTGCCCGCCTGTGTGGCCGGAAGCCCCTTCCCGGCTTATCTGGCCTCCCCAGGGGCCGTGCTTCATTCTGGGGGAGATGCCTACCTCCCACATCCCTACCTCTCATCTCTTCTGGACCCTCAACCCCTCCAGAGCACTGACTCCCAACCGCTCATTCATTTGTTCACTGGTTCTTCATTCAACAAATATCACCTGAGCGCCCACAGGTGCCAGACAGCGTCTGGGTGCTGGGGATACATCCGTGAACAAAACAGAGAAAGATCCCTCCCTGGGGGGGTCCCACTCCAGCGGGGGCGGACCCACAAAAGTACTAAGTAAGTGCTGTGGAGGAGAGAGGGGCCAGAGCAGGTGGGAGGGCTAGAGGCTGCCGGTGGGAGGGGGCAGCACCAATAAACAGGGGTCCGGGCTGAGACGGGCTGGGGGCTGGAGGAGCGAGCCAAGTCAGTATCTGGGGATGGTGGTGTCAGAGGAACACCAAGCAAATGTCCGAAGTCTGCCCATGTGTGTGAAGGACAGAAGCGGGCAGGTGAGGCCAGATCTGCAGAGCCATCTGGGCGCTCAGGGGACCTGCAAGTTACAGGCCCGCTGTGTGGTCCCAGCTGCCGCTGAAGTGACGCTGACCCACGTGGAAAACAGACGGGAGGTCCCTTCTCCCCTCCTCCCATCTTCCAGCCTCCCAGGGGCAGAGACAGCCACGAGGGGTGTGGGCACGGCGGTTGGCCGGGTCCCCACTCCAGCATCATTAGAGCCAGGGGCGGAAGGGTGGGCTTGGAGCTGGGAGACAACGGATAAAGCCCTGACTCAGCCGCTGGCCTCTTTCCACGCCAGCAATAGGAACGGCTAACGCTGGAGGAGCACTGCTTAGAGGGGGCCCGCGCCATGCTGCAGCCCTCACGCATCGCCTGGGGAGGGGTCATGCTCTCTGTCAGTGAGGGAAAAAGTAAGTTGCCCAGGATCACAGAGCAGGTAGGTAGAAGAACTGGGACCCAAACCCAAGGACACCGGATGGCGCTCTTGTGCTCTGGGCTGTGCTGCTGTTGTTGTTTTCCGGATCTCTGTGTCATGTTTGACTGCGTGGACCACACTCTCTTCTGAAAGCAGAGCTTGCCTGTCCTCCTCCTGCCCCTTGGGTTGTTCCAGCTTCTTCTTCCTTAGCTCCTCGTCGTCTTCAATGTCTGGCTCCGGGACTCTGTCTTTAGCCCACAGCGCCCCCCGAACTCTGCTCAGGCTCTGGAGCCCCCGCCTGCCTGCCCGTGACCCCTGAACCCCCATGTCCAGATGCTCCTCGGCGCCCCACCATGGTGTCCGTCCCCCGGGCAGCAGGACGTCTCCACGTGGACGTCCCATCCGCACCACAGGCTCGCCGCAGCCAGGACTGGCTCCTGACTTTCCTCCTGCCCCGGGCCCCCCTCTCCCGCCCAGTGGCACCGCCTGAGCCCACGACCTGGGGGGTCTCCTTGCCCCCACCTCTCACGTGCAGCACCCAGCCATCACTTGCCCCTCCCAATTTTGCCTCCTAAATTTGGGGGATCTCCTCCTCCTTCTCACCATCCACTCCTCCTAGGTAGGTAATTACAGCAGCCTCTACTGTGGTCCCTGCCCCCATCCTGCCTCCACGCCGCTGGCCAGCTGGCCCATCCACAGCGCCCATGCATCAGCGTGGACCCTGCTGGAATGGCCCCCTCATGCCCAGCGCCCAGCACCACCCAGACAAGCCCCCTGCTCCCTCCAGGGTGAGCGCGGCTGCCTGACAGGGCCGCTCCACTTCCCCAGCCTCCGCCCTGGCCTCGGCTGGCCTCCCTCCAACAAAAAAAAATTGCTCCTGGCCGCCTGCCCCGTCACTTTGTTCTCACACCTGCTCCTTTGTTCAAGCAGCCCCTCAGCGACATGTCCTTCACCTCCTCCTTCCGCTTGGCTGACACCTGCTCAGCCTTTAGGACTTGGACCAGGAGTGCCTCTCCATCAGGGCCTCACCGACCCTCCTGCCTTCCCAGGTGCTTCCAGGTGTGTCCTTTCAACAGGACAGACTGCAGGGGAGCCTCGACCAGGCTGGTGTTCGTGGCTCTGCACGGCAGGGGCTGGCAGGTCTTGCTCTCCCCCAGTTCCACTGGGCACCATTCAGGGCCGAGCATTGTGTGGTGTCGGGTTCCAAAGCTCACAGGGGGACAGATGTGCCCCAAAGGCTGCGATAACCCCGGGAATCCTGGGACTCCTAGCAGGTCTCCTTGCCTCCGGTCTCCTCCCTCTCCAGTCCTTCCTTCCCTGGGCAAGTTCTTTCCAAAGTCCTTTAGATGGTGTGACTTCCCTGCTCCAATGAATGGACCAGCTCAAATGAATGGTCCACTGCGCTCCAGGCACAAAGCCCGAGGCTTAGCTTTCAGGGCACCTTATCATCTGGCTCCGGTCCTGTGCCCCAGCCTTGCCTCCTCACTCCCTGCCGTTGCTCTGTGGGCTGTTTCTCATGCCAGGAGTGCCCTGCCTCGCTCCTCTGTCCACTGGGCATTCCTACTGGGCACCCCGGCCCTGGGGTAGGCGGTGAGGATAAAATGGTGACCAAAGCATGGCCCTGCCCTGGGGACTCAGAATCCAGGATCGCATGCTCCCCATTGTATTGTCTGTCTTTATTCAGTGAATAAAAGAGTGAATCAATTAATAAGGTAAACAGATGACTGAATTCAAAGGAAGTGTCCTGGGAGAACAGGTAGGAAGACATTAAGGGGTATATAAGTAATGTGCTTTGAGGCATTCCCATAGGGAGGGGGGCAACAATGTAGTTTCTGCTAGAAGGAAGGTGTGAAGGCAGGTTGCTATGGGCTCAGTGTTGTGTCACCTCCCCACCCAGATTCCTATGTTGAAGCTCTACCCACCACCACCTCCGCCCCCCACCATGTGACGGTATTTGGAGGTGGGGCCTTTGGGAGTAATTAGGTTTAGATGAGGTCATGAGGGTGGAGCCCCCATGATGGGAAGAGGGACCATCGTTCTGCCTCTACCCTGTGAAGACAGAAGGAGGTTGACCGTCTACAAGCCAGGAAGTGGGCCCCTCACCAGGGCTTGAATCTGCCAACACCTTGATCTTAAGACTTCCAGCCTCCAGAACTGTGGGAAATAAGTGTGTTGCTCAAGCCACTCGTCTGGTGTATTTTGTTATAACAGCCCATGCAGACTAATACACAGGTGAAATACCACAATCACGCCTGCAGTGAATTCTCCTGCTAACAGACAATGGCCCTACATGAAGCACACCTGCATTGGGTGGACAGTGTGCCCTCAGATATGCCTGGGAATGTGCCCATGATGGATGCTCAGGGCCCCGGGGCTTACCATATAGCAAAATATCCGTGCCCTGGGACCATAGAATGACCTTTCAAGGCTCCACGCCCTTTGATGAAGCCGTCATACGGGCTTGCAGCTCCCTCCTCCATCCTCGTTGACCTAATGCAGCTTTGACCATGAGCAAACACATCCCAAGTTTAACTCAAGTCTCCATGTATTCTGTCTATTGAAGGACTTTCATCTTTTGTATTTTGAGAACAAAAATGTACATTACAGAGGATTTGGAAATTACAGAAAGATACAAAAATATTAGAATCACTTGTAGCCACACAATTCAGAATTAAGGTGAATATTTTGCTATATTTCTTTCCATTTTGCTCCCAATATTTTCCTATGGGCATTTCCCCCCAAATTGTTTCACATTATAGATATAATTTCATGCCCCTTCATTCACTGGTATGATTATTTTTTTTATTATTTTTTAATAAAGTTATTTATTTATTTATTTTTAGCTGCATTGGGTCTTCATTGCAGTGTACGGGTTTCTCATTGCAGTGGCTTCTCCTTGCTGTGGAGCATGGGCTCTAGGCGCGCGGGTTTCAGTAGTTGCGGCACATGGGCTCTGTAGCTGTGGCTCGCAGGCTCTAGAGCTCAGGCTCAGTAGTTGTGGCGCATGGGCTTAGCTGCTCCGCGACATGTGGGATCTTCCTGGACCAGGGCTGGAACCTGTGTCCCCTGCATTGGCAGGCAGATTCTTATCCACTGCGCCACCAGGGAAGTCCTGGTGTGATTGTTTAGCTTAACATTGTATCATGAGTATATTCAACGTGTCAGTAACTATTTTTCCATTTGTGGCTTTTGATTTTTCACTCTTTCATTCATTCAGCAAATGCAGATTCCGGACCAGCTGTGCGTGTGCCAGACACTGATAACACAGAAGCCATAAAACAGATGTGGTTCCTGCCCCTGAGCAGGTTCCCATCCAGTGGGAAAGACGGGTGGTAAATAGTCATTTGAAGGGTGACAAGCATTATGAAGGAGAAGTGTGATTGCTCTGGGTGCCAACGAGAGGAGCGCCCACATGGTGAGGAGGTTCTGTCAGGAACTGGTGTTGAAACTAAGATCTGAAGGCTGTGGGGAAGTATTTAAATCAGGGTGTGGCTGGGAGGTAACATTTTAGGCAGGTAGCCCAAGGTCTGGGAAGTGCGTGGCATATAGGAGGAATGAGAAGAAAAGCGTGTGGGCAGCATGAAGAAAGCCAGCCCCCTCCTCTCTAAAACACCCTCACAGGGATGGGTTTCTGCTCATCCACACTCCCTGCCACCCCCCACCCCAAATCACCAACTTTGGGAAGTCCTGACTGTCACTCACCAGGCCCCCAGGACTGAAGACCAGAGACGTTTTGTCCATGTTGGGATGTGGAAATGGGGTTGAGGGGTGGATTGCTGCACAATCACCAGTGGGTTCCCAGATTGAGGTCTCCAAGGACAGGCCCAGCTATAAATCCTGTAAAAGACAGGTACTGTATCTACCCAGCAGGGGAAGACAACCACTGATGCCCATCAGACTTCATCTTCAAAGGGCTACACACCCAGGACGAGTGTGACCAGAAGCAAATCTTCCCTTCTTCTCCCACTTTAGAGACTACAAGGACCAGTTTCTTGACACTGAGGAGGTCAGGGGAAAAGTTCATCTCTGGGAAGTTGTAACCACATGCTAACCCTTGTGCAGACTGGTAGCCTACGTTCACATCATCTGAAGGGGCCAAAAAACTTCAAGAAGCAAGTTTAGAATAAAGTGATCCTGGAGGAGACATGATCCAAGGTACATGGCAGAAGCAAGTGCAAATCCTTTCTGGAAGAAGTCACATTCATCCCGGTCCTCAAAAAAATTCCCACTAAGTAATTTTTCAGGAATAGTAAGCAGCACTCAGTGAAATATAATGAAACACACAAGGAAATGAGGCAATAAGAGCAAGAATAAGCAGAAAAAAACATAGCTAAGCTGACCCTCAAATACTTCATATAACAGAATGATAGAAAAAAATTATAAAACTGCTTATTATGTTAAATAAAATATAAGATTAAAAATCGGCAGGAAATAGAGAACTATAAAAAACTGATCTGGCAGATTTTTTTTTAAAGAATCAAATAGATCTTTTAAAAATATAAATGAAAAATACAATGACTCAAATTTAAAACTCAATAGATGGATTTACTAGGAAATTAGATATAGACAAAGAGAGAATCAGTGAACTGGAGGGTAGGTCAGAAGAAATTATCCAAATGACAGCACAGAGAGACAAAAAAATAAAAGTCATGAAAAAGAGACACAGGGACCAGACAGATAGCGTGAGGATGCCCAAATACATCTAACTGAAGTTCTTCAAGGAGAAGTAAGAGAGAAGGGGCAAGGGTATTGTTTGAACAGGTCATGCCTGAGAATTTTTTGGAACTGTTGAAAGATGCCAATCCATAGATTTAAGAAGCCCAGCAAATGCTAAAGATGAGGAAAAAAGTAAAAAGGAAATTTAGATTTTGAGGGCCCAGGACAGCCCTGTCTCTTACTGGCAGGGTACCCCAATGATGTGTCCAAGGGGCTTATATTACTTGGCCAGTCCTAAGACATGGAGCTCCTGCCAGGGAATGCGCAAAGCAAGTACAATAACTGCCTCTGCAAAGCCCTTCCCTTCTTTCTTGGCCTAGGTCTGCTGAGGGCCATGATCAGCACGGCAGCTGAGGTGTCAGTACATGCACATTCTCTCCTGTTTATTATTTATAACACAGGAGAGATGGGAAAAATTGTGGGGACCCCATTCTTCCAAGGCTAGATTAATTTATTATTAAGACATCTAGCATGAATCCATTGTTTCCCCCACGCTGCCCTTTAACTTAATTTCCATGTCCACCTCTGTAGTGACATGCACTTAGGATTTGATAGCAAACACTCTGGGAACTCTTGCCTAGCAAAAAGACTCATTGAGAAAAGTTTAATATTGTAAATTCTTTGAATGTCAAAGCTTAGGTTTGATGTAGTCCAACATCTCACTTTAAGGTGGAGACACTGAGGCCAGAGAAGGTAAGCCACACGGGGGAATCTGTGTCAAGGCCAGCCTGGGCCGGGGTCTCCTGACTCCCAGTCCAGGGTGCGATCCACCATTCAGCTGCTCCCTTCTCAGAGAACAAGGAGGCAAGTGATTTCATTCTCAGGGATGGCATTTCAACAATGGTTTGTTATAGCATGTACCGGGGTGTGTGAAAAAGAATATTCCCCAAAGCTTCCCGGGGTGATATCGAAATACAGATATAGACACCCCAGATCAAAACAGCCCCAGTTACATAACTGCAACAGCAAATGTTGAATCATTGCCGTGTAAGGGAAAAATCAGATTGGTCACCAGGAAAAGTAAAAGGATCACCATGATGAGTCACTGGGCTCACCCTCCTGTGGAGTCCCTGAAACACTACACCTACTGGTTGATTCAGACTCTGGGCTTTGTCTTCCTTTCTTCCACATCGATGTTTCGATATTTCACAATGGAACTTCACAAGTGAAGTAAATTTCCAAAGAAGGTTGGGCCAAAGCTCTACAATGTGTCTCTGGACTATTCTGATGGGTGGGCTCTGCACCCACACCCAAGGGAGATGGTAGTTTAAAATGTAATAATAATAGCTAATGTTATTGGGTGCCTACTGTGTTCCAAAAAGATACATGGACTCTTGAGATTCATCATCCTGATTAGTCCTCATAACAACTCTATGAGATACGCATTGTCCCCATTTCACAGATGGGACAACTGAGGCTAAGAAGGATTAAGAACCTGCCCAGAATCTCACAGTTAGTAGGAAGTGATGGAGATGGGATTCATCCCAGGCAAATCTATCCTAAGGCCTACGCTTTTTCTACCAGAACAGAAGGACTCCTCCAGTCTTATGACTGCCTTTGTGATGTAGAGAAAGACAGACCCCCAGGGTGTCATAGGAAAGAAGAGAGAGCAAGTGGAGAGGGCCCTGCCTCCCCGCCACCCCGTACTCCCAAAGGCTATGCAGGAGGGGTGGGCTTCCCCTTTGGTAGTTTGGAAGAGTTGAGGTGGGGGAAGAAAACCAGGCACGTCTCTTGGAAGAGGACTTTTTGTTCAGTGGAGAGCAAGGCTTAAACTGATCTGTCACTCCTTTGGTAGACCATGTTTTAACTTAGCCATCTGAGACCACGTGGAAAGTTCTGGAAGGCAATCTTCAATTCAACACTGATGAGGAGCACTGAGAGGGAGGTCTCCTGGCAATCCCCTGCTCTGGCCTATACCACGTAGTGGAAACTCACCCAGAATAATATTTTTCAAAGCAGCTGTTCCATTGGTGGGCCTGGGGTGGAGAATTACCTCTTCCTCAGGAAGTGCCAGCTGGGCCACATCAAAAACCACCTATTTTGATGGCTTGAAGGGTGATTCACTTCTTTATATACATTACTGGTGTGACCCACTTCCTCAGGCATATCTCTTTTTAATATTCGAATTAGTCAACTGAGCATGCATCTAACCAATTTCCCAAGAGCCTCAGAGACTCAGTCTGAAAGGGTTGGACACTCTGCTTCCAGTTGTAGAGAAGTGAGAAGCTGACCCAGTTTCCCTCTGCAGCGGTTTCATCATGGCCTTTTTTTTTTTTTTTAAGCCATTTTTTCCTTTTATCCTTAATCAAACTCAATGACAACACAAAAGTTACAACTCAGATGAAAAGAAAACTCACTCAGGATCATTGCCAAGCACAGGTCTCACGCAGTCCCATGGTTTTCCCTCAGCTGGCCTGGAGGCGGTTCCATAGGGTACAGGAGAGGAGGAGGGGTCTTTTCCTGCATCCATTCAACTGTGACCACCCCTCGCCTCTCTGCTGACGTGGGCACCCCGGCCTCCCTCAGCAGTGTGCCAGACCAAGGCCACCTGTGCCAACGCTTACCTGAGTATCTGGCTCCCAGCCCCTCCCACCTCTTCATAGCCTCTGTCACATTGGGTAGTGGCCAGGTCAACAGCGTAGTCTAGTCGGAGACCCACGCAGAGCTGAAAGAGCCCACCCTGCCCGGCCACGCCAGGCCAAGTCCCCTCCCTCCTGGTGGGGCCTTGTCTCTCCCACCCTCAGAGGCTCCAGTGACGTTGAATTTCACCTGCCTCACTCCATACATTCACAGAGATCAATTCCAAATGCACAGCAGATCTAGATGTGAAAGGTGAAACAGTAAAGTCGTCAGAAGAAAAAAATAGGAAAACATCCTCACGGTCTTGGGATTAGCAAGGATTTCTTAAACAAAACACAAAAAGCACTCACCATAAGGGAAGAAACCGATAAATTGGACTTTACTAAAAGGAAAAACTGCTCTTCATCAAACGGCACCATTAAGAGAATGAAAAGGTCAGACACAGAGTAGAAGTTACCTGCCATACATATTTCTGACAAAGGACATGTCCTCAGAGTATATACATTTTAATTCCCACAAACCAATAACAATCAGATGAGCCAATAGAAAAATAAGCAAAGGACTTGAACAGGCTCTCCACCAAAGAATAAAGCCAATGGCGAGTAAGCAAAAGAAAATGTGCTAAAAAAACAACAACAAAAGAAAATGTGCTTTATCAGCCATCGGGGACATGCAAGTAAAACCACAATGTGGTTCTCCTATACCCACCAAAGGGGCTAAAATGAAGACAGACAAAACCGTGAGTTGACAAGGACTCTTGTCAATATATATATACATATATATACATATATATATATATCTGAATCACTTTGCTATACGCCTGAAACTAACACATCTTAAATCAACCATACTTCAATTAAAAAAATAAATAAATCGAGGTATATTCATACAATGGAACAGGACACAGCAACGAGAATGAACAGCATGTACAAGACACCAACATAAGGCTGAATAAAAGAAGCAGATGCAGAAGAGAATGTGCTGCATGCTTTTATACACATAATGTTCAAAAACAGTAAAACAGTCTTCGGTATAAGAAGGGTGGTTTCCCCTGGGAGAGTTAGTGACTGGGAGGGGGCATGAGGTGGCTGCAGGAACATTCTGTATCTTGCTC
Organism: Balaenoptera physalus; assembly: GCF_965194825.1. Classification (NCBI taxonomy): domain Eukaryota; kingdom Metazoa; phylum Chordata; class Mammalia; order Artiodactyla; family Balaenopteridae; genus Balaenoptera; species Balaenoptera physalus. Next base: position 90,742,272 of record NC_138894.1, read on the forward strand.
TGAATGGTAGTTGTACCTTTGGAAAGTTCATGGACTTGTTCGCTCAGAATTTATGCACTTCCTGATGTACTTTATAGTCAACAAAATTTTTCTTAACAAATATGAAAAGGAAGGAGTCAAGGTCTCCAACTCCTTTCTTCCAGGAGGTTTCTCACTGTTTATGAATTTGCCCACCTTCTCACCCTGCTGTGACCTTGAACTCTGTGTTTCAAGGATTATTTTCCGGAATGGCCTTTGTCCAGACGATGAACACCTGTGACTCTTCCGTGTGCATTGCTATGGAGGCCGCCCCTGCGGCCTCTGCCCAGAATAGAGGCATGTCTTTGCTTTTCCTGCTCAAGAAGCATCTGGCAGCTTTAAGACAACAACTTCTTCCACCAAAGCAAACAACAAACAAGTTTTGCCTCATATCCTGCACACACACACACACAAACACACACACACACACACACACACACACACACACACACACTGTTTCTTGAATATCTAAGAACTGCAGACCCATTGAGAACATTTAGAAAATGTAGAAAAGAATACAGGAGAAAATAATGGCATCTGTAATCCTATTACCCAAAGATAAAAGAACTTACTGTTTTGGCATGTTTTCTTCCAGTCTTTTTTACATGTATATTTTATGAATATATTTTTAACTGCTTTATTGAGGTATAATTTTACGTACATTGAAAGTGACCTGTTTTAAGTGTAAAATTCAATGACTTTCAGTAAATTTACATTTGTAAATTGATGGGCAGCCATCAATCACCACAGTTGACTTTTATTTTTTATTTTATTTAATTAATTTATTTTTTTAACATCTTTGTTGGAGTATAATTGCTTTACAATGATGTGTTAATTTCTGCTTTATAACAAAGTGAATCAGCTATACATATATAACATATATGTTATAACATATATCCCCATATCTCCTCCCTCTTGCGTCTCCCTCCCACCCTCACTATCCCACCCCTCTAGGTGGTCACAAAGCACCGACCAAGCTGAACTCCCTGTGCTATGCAGCTGCTTCCCACTAGCTACCTATTTTACATTTGGTAGTGTATATATGTACATGCCACTCTCTTACTTCGACCCAGCTTACCCTTCCCCCTCCCCGTGTCCTCAAGTCCATTCTCTACGTCTGCGTCTTTATTCCTGCCCCTAGGTTCTTCAGAACAATTTTTTTTTTTTTTTTTTTTTAGATTCCATATATATGTGTTAGCATACGGTATTTGTTTTTCTCTTTCTGACTTACTTCACTCTGTATGACAGACTCTAACTCCATCCACCTCATTACAAATACCTCCATTTCATTTCTTTTTATGGCTGAGGAATATTCCATTGTATATATGTGCCACATCTTCTTTATTCATTCATCTGTCAATGGATACTTAGGTTGCTTCCGTGTCCTGGCTATTGTAAATAGAGCTGCAATGAACATTGTGGTATATGACTCTTTGTGAATTATGGTTTTCTCAGGGTATATGCCCAGTAGTGGGATTACTGGGTCATACGGTTGTTCTATTTTTAGTTTTTTAAGGAACCTCCATACTGTTCTCCATAGTGACTCACAGTTGACTTTTAAAGCATCCATCACCCTCAAAGGATCCCTCGAGAACGTATGACATCTGTCCCCATTCCCACCCCCAGCCCCAGGCAACCACCAATCTGCTCACTGTCTCTATAAATTTGTCCTTTCTGGTATTTCATATAAATGGAATTATATAGTATGAAGTCTTCTGTATCTATCTTATCTTACCATAATATTTTGAGGTTCATCTATGTTGTATCAGTAGTTTGTTCTTTTTTTTGTTGAATATTATTCCAGTGCACGAACAGACCACATTTTGTCTATCCATTTATCAGTTGATGATCATTTGGATTTCCTCCATTTTTGGTTGTTATGAATAATGCTTCTATGAAAATTTATGTACAACTTTTTGTATGGCCATATTTTTTCATTACTCTTGGGTAGAGAAAATTCCTGGGTTATATGGTAAAATTATGTTTAACTTTTTAGGAAACTGAAAAACTTTTTTTCTTGAAGTTTTAACATATATTCCCACCAGCCATGTTGACACTTAGTATTTCAAGTTTTAAAAATTGTAGCCAGTGTAAAGTGGTATCTCAATGTGAAATGGTTTTAATTAGCATTTCTCTAATGACTAATGAGCGATTCGTGTATCTTTTTTTGATGAAATGTTTATTCAGATATTTTGCCTATTTTTTAATTGGCTGTTTGTCTTCTTATTGAGTTATATATTGTGGGTACAAGTACTTTATCAGATATATTGATTGACAAAGAGTTTTCTTCCAGTCTGTGGCTTGTCATTTCATTTTCCTAATGGTGTCTTTTAAAGTACAAAAGATTTTAATTTTTGGATGAAGTCCAATTTATCAGTATTTTTTTCTTTTACAGCTGTATCTAAGAACTGTTTGTTTAGCCCAAGTTCACAAAGATTTTATCCTATGTTTTTTCCTAAAAATATTAAGCTCTTATACATATGTCTAGGATCTATTTTGAGTTAATTTTTGTGTAAGGTGTGAGTTAAGGGTCTAAATTCATCTTTTGGCACATGGATATATAATTATTTTAGCACATTTGTTGAAACACCATTCTTTACTACCAAACACATATACATATCCTTATGCCAGTACTATACTGTCTTAATTATTGTAACTTTATAATGAGTTTTGAAATCAGGGAGCATGAGTTCTCCAACTTTGTTCTTCTTCTTCAGAATTGTTTTGACTAGTTTGGGTTCTTTGCATTTCCATATAAATTTTAGGATTAGCTTGTTAATATCTGCAAAAAATGCCTGCTGGGATTTTGATAGGGATTGCACTGTATCTGTAATTTGCTTTGAAGAGATTTGACATCTATCCAATATTGAGTCTCCCAATCCATGAATGTGAAATGTGTTTCCATTATTTAAATCTTCAGTTTCTCTCAGGGAAGTTTTATAGTTTTTGGTGTATAAGACTTGTATTTCTGGGCTTCCCTGGTGGCGCAGTGGTTGAGAATCTGCCTGCCAATGCAGGGGACACAGGTTCGAGCCCTGGTCTGGGAAGATCCCACATGCCGTGGAGCAGCTGGGCCCGTGAGCCACAATTACTGAGCCTGCGCGTCTGGAGCCTGTGCTCCGCAGCAAGAGAGGCCACGATAGTGAGAGGCCCGCGCACCGCGCTGAAGAGTGGCCCCCGCTTGCCGCAACTGGAGAAAGCCCTCGCACAGAAATGAAGACCCAACACAGCCATAAATAAATAAATAAATAAATAAAATTAAAAAAAAAAAAAAGACTTGTACTTCTTTTGTTAACTTATTCCTAAGCATTTTTATGCCATTGTAAATGGAATTGCTTTCTTAATTTCATTGTTGGATTGTTAATTGATTTTTGTATATTGATCTTTAAACTGTGACCTTGCTGAATTTGTTCATTGCTTCTAGGTGTTTGTGTGTGTGGGGAGGGGTGTATTTCCTAGGATTTTCTATACAGGCATACCTTGTTTTATTGTACTTCACAGATAATGCATTTCTTGCAAATTGAATGTTTGTGGCAATCCTGCATCCAGCAAGTCTATTGGCGCCATTTTTCCAACAGCATTTGCTCACTTGTCACATTTTGGTAATTCTCACAATATTTCAGGTTTTTCATTATTATTGTATTATCTTTGATCAGTGATCTTTGATGTTACTATTGCAAAAAGATTATAACTTGCTGAAGGCTTAGATGACGGCTATTTAGCAATACTTTATGTTTTTCTAAATTAAGGTATGCATTTTTTTTTAGACATAATGCTATTGCACAATTAATAGACTACAGTGTGGTGTAAACACAACTTTTATACGCACTGGGAAACCAAGAAAATTGTGTGACTCACTTTATTGCAATATTTGTTTTATTGTGGTGGTCTGGAACTGAACCCACAATATCTCCTAGGTATGCCTACATACAGGATCATGTCATCTGCTAATAAAGACAGCTTTGCTTCTCTCTTTTGAATATGGACGCCTTTTATTTCTTTTTCTTTCCTGATTGCACTGGCTAGAACCTCCTTAAAATGCTGAATAGAAGTGGTGATAGTGAATATCATCATCTTGTTACCAATCTCAAGGAGGAAGCAGTCATTTTTTTACCACAAAATATGATGTTAGCTGTAAGCTTCTAGTAAAGATGTTTTATTAGGCTGAGGAAGTTTCTATTACTAATTTGTTGAGAGTTTTCATCACGAATGGGTGTTAGATTTTGTCAAATGTGTGTTTTTCTGTATCTATTGATCATGTGGTTTGGGGGTTTTATTCTGTTGATATGGTGTATTACATTAATTCATTTTCTTGCATTCCTTGGATAATTCCCTGTTGGTCATGGTGTATAATTATTTTTATATGTTGTTGGATTCGTTTTACCAGAATTTTTTGGAGAATTTTATATCTATTCTCATAAAAGATACTGATCTGTACTTTTAATTTCTTGTGATGTCCTTGTTTAGTTTTGCTATCACAGTAATTCTGGTCTCATAGAATGAGCTAGAAAGCATTCCCTCCTTCTCTATTTTCTGGAAGAATTTGTGAAGTATTGTTGTTATTTCTTCTTTTTAAAAAATTATTTATTTATTTATTTATTTATTTTGGCTGCACTGGGTCTTAGTTTTGGCACAGTTTTGGCACACAGGATCTTTAGCTGCAGCATGCGGGATCTTTTAGTTGCGGCATGCATGCGGGATCTAGTTTCCTGACCAGGGATGGAACCCAGGCCGCCTGCATTGGGAGTGCAGAGTCTTACCCACTGGACCACCAGGAAAGTCCCCATTTCTTCTTTAAATGTTTGGTAGATTTCACCAGTGAAGCCATCCAGGCCTGGGCTTTTCTTTGGGCAAAGTTTTAAAATTACTAATTCAGTTTCTTTACAATATTTAGATTATCTCTTTCTTCTTGAATCACTTTTGGTCACTTCCATTTCTAGAAATTTGTCCTTTTCATCTTAGTTGTCTATTTGTTGGCATAGAGTTTTCCATGGTACTCCCCTATAATCCTTTAACTTTGGTAGACTCAGCCGTGATGTCCCCTCTTTCACTCCTGATTTTGGTAATCTGTGATGTCTCTCTTTTCTTCTTTGGTCAATCATGTCGCTCAAGTGTTGGTTTCATTGATTTCCTCTTTTGTTTCTCTTTTCCTCATTCATTGATTCCACTTTAATCTTTATTTGATGTATCTATTTTTAAATGTAATTTGATTCATGCAGCTTTATACCTTGTTTTTTTCCTTAAAATTGTCATAAATGTTTTCCCATCATTAAACATTCCTAAAACCCAGTTTTTGTAGGTGCTTAGTATTCCATTGCATTACTTAGCCATCGCCCTATTGTTAAATATGTGTGGGTCCCTAGCTTCTCATTATCATGAATGATGCCTAGATGAACTTCTTTCTACTTAAATCTAATGATTGCTTTAGGGTAGTTTCTCAAAAGCAGGTTTCCTGTGTCAAAGCATGTGAATACACATTCCTTTCTGGAAGGGCTTTACCAATTTTTGATCTCACTGGCGGGTATGAGAGCATTTATCTGACTGCACTTCCATTACGGATGTTTAAGTAGAAACCCTGGCCTGGGTTTTCTGGGGCTCAGTGACAGTGGGGTTCAGGGGAGTTGTGGTGAGGCTGAATCCGAGCACAGGTCCCTCAAGCTGCCTTTGGTTGGGGAACAGTGGGTAGAAGGTAAAGGATGTCCTCTTCCAGGTCTGGCCTCTGGGGCCCGGTGGCCAGTGCTTGCTGGCCTCGGTGATTCACCACTTTGAAGCTGATGATTATCTGCCTCAGTCTCTGCCAGTGGGAACCTTGAGGCTGGCTCATGGGCCCCTGAGAGCATATGATTCCCTCAGGGTCAAGGGGCCTGTGTCAGCCATTCAGTTCAGCACACACTTGTTACACACCACACACCGGCCACCAGAGTGACCTTCCCAAAGCACGATGAGATGGATTCACCCCACACTCAAAGGCTCTCTCTTGTCTGCAAAAATGATGTGCAGGCACTTTGGCTTGGTGTTCCACAACTTTCCATAACCTTGTCCCAACTTACCTTTCCAGCTTTGTTCATCCTTTCATTCATTTATGCAGCACACAGGAGCACCTACTATGTGCCAGGCCCTGTTCTAAGTGCTGGGATACGGCAGTGACGCAAACAGAAATCCTCGCCTTCAGGGAGATTCCGGTGCCCCCAGCCCTCCCAACCACCCGCCCCCACCCCCCAACTCTCCCAATACACCTGCGCTGTAACCATGCCAGCCTCCGGCGAATACAGAATATGGAGGAGCATTTTTCTCTCCGCAGTTCCGCCCCACCTTCCAAGAACATCCGCCGCCGCTGTCTGGTTGTAAAGTTCTGTCAGCCGACAAGACCCTTCAGAGGTTACCTCTTTAAAGAAGCCTTTCCTGGTTCTGTCTGACCAGGGCCCAGTCCCCTGCTTACACTAGGTAATCAGGGATGTTTACTGAATTTAAGTGTGCGGGCCATGGGCCAGCTCCCAGCAATGCTATGGATCTCCTGAACACAGGGCAGCTTTGATCCCCCAGCCCCTCCTTACCGTCTGAAGACACCCAGCAGGAGGGGTGCAGGTGGAGGGTCACCGTGGGCCTGTGTGGGATGGCGGAAGCCTGGCTGGACACCGGCAGTGTGCCCCTGGCAGGCTATGCACCCTCTTGGGTCTGCGGGGGCTGATCTGTAAGACACGGGCTTGGACCAGATTGGGAGTCCCCAGAGAATAGTGACCCAAACTGTCCCCCCTGGGAATTTTGTCACAAGTCAGACTCCTGGTCCTAGCCCCAGAGGTTCTGATCCGGGGGCCTGTAGCAGGGCCCAAAAGTCTGTATTTTCAGTGACTGACCACTAAGATGTGAAGTTTAATATGTCCCCAGTGTCCTGCTGTGCCCCGAGTCCCAGCATGGGAGTCCCTTCAGAAATGGCTCCTCTGCTCTCCCAGGAGGCCCACTAGCCACAGGCATCCCGCAGGGGTGGGTGATGAGGAGCCGCCAGACCCAGCGGGGGAGGGAGCAGGTGCTCTAAGTGGGGAGGGTCTGCCGCCTCACTGAGCCTCAGTTTCCTCCTCTGTTCCATGGGGGATCCCTGCGGGCCTGCCTCACAGGTGGTGCTAATGTGAGGGGCTGAGCCACACCCCGGGGGATCAAGGCCCAGGCCCTACATCAGCGCTGGTGCTGAGCCTCCGGGGGGAGAGCCAGAGAAGCAGGGATACGACTCAGGTGGGGGCCAAGCAGAGGATGGCCTCCCAGGCGGCCATCAGGCAGAGGCCAGAGCTGGGAGCAGCGCCTTGGTGTCCCTCACTGACACACGGCCCTGGGGATAGTGACGCCCTCCATGACTGCTGGGGGCCCAGGGCCCACCCAGAGCAAGTGCTCCCCAAGGGTCGGTTTCTCCCCCTTTCCGCAGTGATGGAGACCCCAGGGACCAACCCGGGAGCGCCACACCTCAGAAAACCTACACTGGCCAGAGAAGGAGGTCAAAAGAGGCAAGGCCAACCCAGGACTCCTGCCACCTTTGTCTGAGCTTGAGATTTATGCAAACGACAAGTGAGGTCAGAGCGCCGGTGATCCTGAGCATTGCCTAGTCCAAAGAGCCCATTTTACAGATAAGCAAACTGAGACCAATCAGCTGAATGTGGAACCCCATGGTCCCGAATCAGGGGATCATTTCTGCTCAGCTGTTGTCTGAGGCCAAGGAGTTTTGACTTTGTGCTGGTTTTTCAGTCCTTTTCTTAGGCTGGCCCGTGACTGGATCCTCCTGGGTGTTTATTTCAAGGCACGCGTGAATAAGGAGTTTCTGACAGAGGTTCTGGGGAGAGGGGCTGTGAACGGGGTTTCTCTTGTCTCTCGTAGCCTGGATGAAACTGTGCATGTCACGCCGCTGACCTCTGCCAGCCTGGAGGGAAGGAAAACAAACATTTATTTACCTGCATTTATCTACCGTGAGGCTGACCTTGGACTGAGGGCTTCTACTCGGGGACAGCAAGGCTCAGAGGTGGGAATCTTTATCTCCTTTCCACAAGGATGGGAAGAGCCCAAAGTCACACAGCCCCTCAGTGAAGGCCTGGGATTTGAACCTTGGCCCTTGGATGTCAGGACAGAGCGCCAGAAAAGGAAGAGAGAAATCCACAGTGTTCAATATGTCAAGTTGAAGGATGAGCCAGCAAGCAAACCCTAGGTCGCATGCTGTGGTCAACTGTTTTCCATGCATCTGTATCTCAGTTTCATTTCTTCACCACGACAGTTCTGTGAAGGGGATGTTGCCGTCCCCGAGTGCTGACAAGGAAGCACATGTGCCGCGTGGGGCCACCTGGCAATAAGGATGGAGGCGGTAAGTGTTGGAGCCTGATGCTGTTAGCCACCCCTTCCTGCCTCTGCTCAGAGCCCTCTGGCCAGGGAGTGGGGTCAAGGGCCGTGCCAGGGCTGGTGCTGCAGGTGCCTCCCTGTTCTACGCTCAGGGAAACGGGGGCTCGGAGAGGAGGCCTGACTTGCCAAAGTTCACACCACTGGCACAGGGGCTCCCGCCAGCCGGTCGGTCCAGGCTCAGCGTCTTTTCCTAGACCTCGCCCCCTCCCAACCCCACTCTCAACCTCCGCGCAGCCCTTCCAGATGGATGCAAGGTTGGCTCAGGGGGCCGGCTATGCAAAGAGGGCAGAGGGAGGGGGGCCACCATCACCCCGCAGATGCAGCCATTCGGTACTTTCAGCTTTTTGCAAATCCTGAAATATCACCTTTTAATTGCTTAATTTTCTGCATTCGTTCATTTTATTTGGACTAGCCTGGGGCTCTCCAGTCTGACATATTAGAGAGCTTCTTACTTTTTCATAATAATACTTAGCATTTATATAGTGTGTTTCATGTTCAAAGTACTTTACAGAGTTCACTAATTAATTGGAACACTAACAGCCGCCTTGGGCAGGTCTGACCAAGTTCTCAGGTTCCTAGTTGTGGGGATGTGATTCTTCCTGTGGCCCGACCCCCATTCCCTCTCTGGACCCCCATTTCCATCCGCAGCAGAGACCCTGGGCCATCGGTCACGGCTTGGCCCCTGTGTGCTGGGCCGTGCCCACGGCTGGGGACAGGGAGCTGGGTCAGACAGGCTGCCCGCTCTGGGCAGGGTGGGCCCTCGAGCCGGAGGCTGGATCCAGTGCAGCTCTGTCCTGGCCACGGGCACCGGCAGCACCGGCCCCTCCGCCTTGTGACCAGGGCACCAGGGGACCAGGGGACGTCCAGGATGTGGAAAGACAAGGAATCCAGATGAGGAGGGAGCAGTGGGGAAGGAGAGGAAAGGTGCCCGGAGGAGAAGGGGCAAAGGCAGGACAGCTGTCCCGCATCCCCGTCTGATTGTCCGGGACGGGATGGCAACCAAGTAGGGCAGGAGACGAGGTGCTGACTCCCGCGGGCCGCGGCTCTGCCAGGTCTGCGGCCACTGGGAGACGTTGCTGACCCGGAGGGAACGAGGAGCGCGAGGCTCCCCGTCTCCACTCAGGGCTCTGACTAAGGTGGTGCTCAGGGCCCAGGCCCAGCAGCCTCCTGGGCTCACGTGTCCCCAGGGCTGGGAAGGAGAGGAAAGTGAACTGAACAGCTAATAGGTAACAGGCCCCGGACCAAATAATAATAATTAACTTTGACTGAGCACTGTGCCGGGCGCTCCTCTTAGCCCTTCACGTGAATTATCTCATTTAAGGTTCCCGGCGGCCCTATGAGAGAGGTGCCACCGGGGTTGCCCCCACTTTACAGGTGGGGAAACTGAGGCAGGGGTCTGAGGCCACAGCACCAGGACTATAACGAGTGCTATACTTTGGATGCTGCGGTCCACCTGTGCAGGCAGGACGCCAAGGCTCAGGACACCCAGAGGATGTGGGGGTGTGTGTGTGAGGGGGTGTGTCCAGAGCGACTTACCCCTCACCCAGTCATGGGCTTCCTCACAGGCGAAATGAGCACTTTGGATTAGAAGTGAGTGTTCCAATCTTTTAAGCACAAACTCTTGCTCAATGGAAATCTTACATGGGATCCCCAAGTTATAAGACAGATCAGCAAGGAGTGTTTCCAGGTGTGGGCCAGAACTGACTGGCCTTCTTCTTTGGCCCCCCTGGACAAGCCCAGACATCTGGGAAGGGACGTAGAGGCACGAAGGGCCCCTCACGCTGTCAGCCTTTGCCTTGAAGACCCTTGCTATCGCTGAGAAATTTCTAAACTCCACGACTAAGAGTTACCATCTTTGAACATAACGCACGCTTACAAATCAGAAAGTCGAAGAGCCGCAGTATAGAGCTGTATATGAGCGATTCACAGCCACACAAACTAGATAGGAATAGCCCCAGCACAAAAAGTTAACTTTATTTTCAATATAAAGACATGCAAATTAATCATGAGATAGTGATTTTTTTAACATCATTTTGCAGCCTCTCCCTGAAATGTAAATTGAAACCAAAGCCACTTTATAGAAAAAACCAGCACCAGCATATTTGACAAATATTAACCCAACGATTCTCTCCATGAAGGCCCCAGGGCCCAGCTCCCACCCTCACTGCTACAGGAGACTTCAAGGGTGGCCTGGCAGTTTTGAGTGGCTTCAGGTTGGAGGAGCCCCAAGGAACCCAAGGGCATAGTTGGGCTGTGCGTATTTTTCATTCATCCATGATATTTATGCATATAAATTCAACCTACGTACACTGGGCACAGCCTGTGTTGGGCAATCACAATTTGGGGGCCAAGGTGGGAGCAGCTCTGCCAGGTGGTGCAGAAGTGTGTCCCTATTGTAACAGTATAGACAAGCTGGGGTGCTTGGGGTGCACACACACCGCCCCCCACCCCCGTCGCTCTTCCTCTTCTGCTCCAGGCTCTGCTCCCCACGTTCCCCAGGGTCCAAGGTAGTTGGGGAAACAGCTGGGAGAAGGGCCGGCCAGGCCAAGGACCTGCCCAGGTTCCCAGAGCAACACGCAATCAGCTTGGGATGACAGCTGGCAGGGACTTTCCTGGAACCCTGGCTTCCCCAGATGCGCCTGGGGACACACCTCCCTCCAGCCATCCTTTACTTCCTTCTTCAGGGGCCTGGCCCTGTTCAGTGAGGTGATTCTCATTTGCATGGAAAGGAATTTTGAGGCAGTGGCTCAGTGCAATAACCTAAATGGGTTTGTTAAATCGTAATCCTTGAGTTTCACCACTGGAAAGTCCCCTAACCTTACGCAATCCACACTAACGTGACTTCAACCGGTGGCCGGCCTGCAACAGGGACATCACTACATTTAAGGCAGCCCCTTCCACTTCTCAGTGGATCTTATTAGAAACTTTTTCTTATGTTCCCCTTAGTATTTTACACCCATACGTCCTTAGGGTAGCTCCCACCAACATTTATCCTTTTCCTTGGAACCTTTCAAGTGCTAGAAAAACAGGACTCACATGGGCCAACCAAAACTGACATCACTTCCACATGCTTCTCACATGCCCCACTCCCCACCGGTGCAAGACCAGCGTCCACCTCTGTCCCTTCCGTCAAGCGTGATCAGGCCCTTTGCTCCAGCCCCCCAGCCCTGCTGGGCTCTTGGCTTGCTCGCTGTTCCATAAGAACTCTTCCAGTCTCCCTTTTATGACTAGAAACACTGATTTTGGTTGGTAGAACTTGCCAACAGGTCCATTAAGGTGACCTCCCGCTGTGAGACCTTTGCTGGTAGAGAAAGTTGGTGTCGTGTGGGAAGGAACACACGGCTGGCTCCCCCAGGGCCCGGCTGCACCGCCCACGGGCCGTGAGATCTCAGGGGCAGAACAGGGGCGTCTCCTGGTGGGAGGCTGCATCTTCCCAGAGGTGCAGCCTCTTCTAATTCACACGAAGGCGGCTGTGAGCCCCAGCTCCGGCCTCGCCTGGGGAAGTCAGATCACCTCTGAGCCTTGGTTTTCTTCTCTGTAAAACGAGGCTATGAGTGATGGCACCTGGCAGGTGGTCAGAAATATTTAAGCGAATGAATGGATGGATGAATAAATGGATGGATGAATGAACGATACCCATCTCACTGAGCGGTTGTGAAGACTCAGTGAGATCATGCAGGTGCTTACACCGCACCTGGCTCCCAGTAGGAAATCAAAACGGGGTTCCTCCTCCCTTCACCTCCTTCTCTAGGTCGAAAGAAGAAAACCCTTCTTCGCACACTGACAGCCTGCTTTTTGGGTCTTGCCTGCATTGCTTTCTCTTCCCACACGTGCTCTGCGCCAGGACCGACCTAGCAGTCCATCTGGTCCAAGGCTACGGTGGCGGCAGCTGTGAGTGTTGGCTGATCCCTGGCGTGCTTGATGTTCGGTGCCTGGCTGGTGGCCCTGGCTGTGGGCACTGCCACGCCCACCCTCTCCAGCCGTGGAGGCCATTAGAGGCTGTTGACAGAGGAGGAAAGTTAGTCAGTCACCCCGCCATCCAGCAGCTGTAGCAGCTCTGTTACATCACAGCCCACACACCCGGCTGCCTGTCACCCACTCAAACGCACTGGATGACGCCCCGGCCCGGCCCCGGCCAGGGATCCGTCATGACTGTAGCTCCCTACCGCCTCCCCGCACAGCTGCGGGCCCCGTCTTGCCTTGCTACCATCGGCTCCTCTTCTTACGGAGATCACTACGGGGAGAGTGGCGTGAGCAGCCTCTCTGCCTCCTGAGACGAGGCGGCTCAGCGCGCTTGCGCAGGGCTCCGTGGGATCCGGGGCTCCCTCCCAACTGGCCCCTGTGACCAGCCACCAGAGACCCAGGGGACAGCTTCAGATGATCGTTGGTTTAAATTATGCAAATGGGTCGGGTGGGGCTGGGGTGTCAGTGGGAGTCAGCTCTGCCACTGAGCTGCCGTGACTTGGGGTGCATTTCTAGAATCTCAAGCTTCAGTTTCATCAGCTGTAAAGTGGAGATAATAGCAGCACCGACTCCGCACCCTGCCTTAAGTTAAAGGAGATGATGCTTATGAAGCCCTAAGCTTGATGCAGAACCAGGACGTAATCGTAAATGGCTTCCATCAATTGCCGTAATGACGCTTGACTCTTCCTTCCCTTTACTGTGGGTCAGATGGCCAAACGCAAACGCTCAGGCAAGGTCACGCACGTGGAAGACCTCGGCATACGTGAAACACACATGTGCACAAGGGGAGGGGGAGTCTTACTGGTCAACGCTGGCCCCAGTGCGTGGGGTGTTCTGTGGTGCTTCCTCCCTCAGGTAAACCTTAGTGTGTCAAGGGTCAGTCTCCACGATTCCACCGGCACAGCCTGACATCTGTGAAAGCTGCCATGGTCTGTTTTCCCTTGTCTCTGTCTCCAACTCTGGGGGCCTCATCTACTGTGTGGGTGTTTCCAGAGCTCACCCGAGTCCAAAGCACCATCTCACATTCTGCAAAAGTAAACACCACTCAGCCTTGCTGATTCCTTGACTGGGTTCTGGGTGAATCAGTGGGACAGCTTACACATCCTGTTAAGTAATCATCCTCTCTCCCGGGGGTTCCCCTCTTTCCAGGAAGCTGTGTGTAGAAAGTCTGCTGCCTTCGGATGTGCCATCCCAGCCCAGCCACTGCGCGGATTGCGCAAATGGTCAAGCCGGTGAGGAGTGCAAACAAAGGCGGGCTGCCAAGGTGGATGCTTCCAGTAGAAGGAACGCAGGGCCCGGTGCAGGTAAAATCCAGGCTCCTGAAACGGCCCCTGGCAGTTTTCACCCTGGGCCCATGTTCTCCAAGGGCCAATTCTCTTTATTTGATTTCTATTTGACTATCAAACTGTTAGCTCTGGGGAAAGACAGACATTGTCTCCAAACCTATGAGGTGGATTCATTTCCAGAATGAAACACTGGCTTCCTTGTGGTTAAGGGATTCTGTACCTTGAAGGCAGCACAAGATTTAGGGTCTAGGAGGGTAATTGATGGCTAAGTCTATTGAGGTACAATTGACAAATAAAACTGTAATATATTTAAAGTATACAACATAACAATTTTTTAAAAATTAAATTTTGATGAAGTTTATTTACGTTTGTCTCTCATGTTTTTGGTGTTACATTTAAGAAACCATTGCCTAACGCAAGGTCACGAAGATTCATATCTAAGAGTTTCATAGTGTTAGCTCTTTTTTTTAAAATTTTAATTATTTATTTATTTATTTTTGGCTGTGTTGGGTCTTCGTTTCTGTACGAGGGCTTTCTCCAGTTGTGGCAAGCGGGGGCCACTCTTCCTCGCGGCGCGTGGGCCTCTCACTATCGTGGCCTCTCTCGTTGCAGAGCACAGGCTCCAGACGCGCAGGCTCAGTAGTTGTGGCTCACGGGCCCAGTTGCTCCGCGGCATGTGGGATCTTCCCAGACCAGGGCTCGAACCCGTGTCCCCTGCATTAGCAGGCAGACTCCCAACCACTGGGCCACCAGGGAAACCCATGTTAGCTCTTACATTTAAAAAAATCTTTGATCCATTTTGAGAGTTTTTTTTTTTTTTGATATGGTATGTTTGTGGGGCGGGTCCAACTTCATTATTTCACATGTAGCTATCCATCAGTCCCAGCACGATTGAAAAGACTGTTCTTTCCCCCACTGAATTGTCTTGGCGCCGTTGTTGAAAATCAATTGCTCATACGTGATTTATTTCTAGATTCTCAATTCTGTTCCACTGATCTATACGTCTGTCCCTATATTAGTACCATTTTGTCTTGATTGCAGTAGCTTTATAGTCAGTTTTGATATTGAGAAGTGGGAGTCCTCCAGCTTTGTTCTTCTTCATCAGTGTTGTTTTGGCTATTCTGGATCCCTCGAATTTCCGTATAAATTTGTGGATCAGCTTGTCAATTTCTGCAAAGTAGCCACCTGGGTTTTTGATAGGAATTGCATAGACCCTGTAGGTCAATTTGGGAGTATGACCATCTCAACAATATTACATCTTCCGATCCATATACTGGAGATGTCTTTCTATTTATTCAGGTCTTTAATTTCTTTCAACAGTGTTCTCCCTCTCCCTCTTACCCCCAACCCCAGCCTTTTCCTTCCAGCCAAAATAACAGCAATCCCTCGAGGTAACACATCAGACGCGGTTATAAGCCCCTCAGCCTCCTGGATGGTCCTCTGAGATGTCTGGGTCCCTTTGATGCTGTGGACCCAAGAACCCCTGAGCACAGAGGTCTCACTCTGACCTGCGTGGCAGGGGGGAAGAACTGTGCCTCTGGGGGCTCCACAGCGCCCTAGGACACCACACTGACCTCCAGTAACCCACATGCTCCTGGGCCCCAGCGTGCTGATCCTGCATTGCTGTCTGCCTGCCCCAGGACACTACGAACCCATTCGAAGCGGTGACCCAGGCTTGGCCAGCTCTGTGTCTCTAGGGTCTGCCTCCACTGCTTCTGTTAATGTTCGTGCAGTAAGACAGCTCCCTGGATCTAAACAACTATTAATTCCACTGAAGAGTACATTTGGGGCTGCTCCAGGACAGGGTTGATGTTATGGCACGTCCTGTGAATGAAAGTCCCTCTCTCTTTGGAAACCAAGCATTCTAAGCATGGCTGGAGATTGCCATTCATCCTCTCATTCCACAGCCTGCTTCCAACTGACAAGACTCAGGGCATTTAGCTCTAACTCAGGTGCTTAAATGGGAGCATTGTTTGCTTTAGGAGTACCCAGAGGCTCAGAGATGGAACACTTTAAATGTGATAAATAATAATAATATTAATATTAATAATAACAATACTCTCTTCTCCTGGGCGCTAAGCCTTTAAATTAAATGTTTCATGTGGCCGGTGCCTTCCAATGCCCACAGGCAACTTGCAGCACTTTCAGATAGGAATTGCAAACAGTGAGAACCATGACTCAGTTGCAGGAGAGCCACGGGAGACTGTCAGGAGTGCTGTTTCTGAGATACAGCATCTCAGGGAACAGAAGTTTCCTGGTAGGGCAGAAACAGGATCAGTCAGAACAGAAGACACTGGGCATATTGTAAGCTAGATCCACAGGCTGAATGACCTGGGAGGTTCTCCCCAAGTTAGGCTTATCTAGGGAAACCCTGTTGGCCAAGACGCTGACATCCCACTGGTGTCCAGACACCAGGTGAGTACAGCACTTCTTTTGAGAGAAATGAGGCTGGATTCTCACCCAACGTTGCTGGGGAGATTCTATTTGTCCACCAGAAATTCCAAAGTAGATGCAATGAACACTACCTGGTCTGGTCCCACACTCTGGGGCATCTTTCTTTCTTGGAGAGGGCACTACAGAAATCTGATTTTTACAAACTAATCACGTTCTGTGTGAATCTGTTCTCAAATGTTTATTCGTAGTATTTGGGTTGGCAGCCCGGCTCTAAAATGGAAGAAGTTAGTGAAAAAAACCCTAATGTGTCTTTTTACCAGGCCTAAAGATACAGACATGTTTAGGGACCCCCCCCAAAAAATAGGGGGGAGTCTAAGAAAATGACCCTATAGCCCTTCTGATGTGCCCAGGATTTCTAATCAGTGTCTTAGCACCTCATTCTGCAATAGGGACAGACAACCAGGGATCCTGGACCTTGAAATACAGAGACTCAAACAAACAAATAAGCCTGAAGAAACAGTCTATAAAGGAGGAAGGAAAAAATCATTCTTATGGAACTCCTGAAAGGAATGTTAATTCCATCCATGAAACAAGAAGCAGATGGTAGACCAAAAGAAGGCTCAGAAGACAACTAACAGTTCTGGAGAATTAAAAATTTGATACAAGTAATGAAATAATCAAAGGACAGGAAAAAGAAGTTGAAGACCTCTCCTAGGAAGTAAAGCCAAAAGGCAAAGTGAAGGTCTAGGGCTTCTCAAGTGATCCAGTGGGTAAGACTCCGTGCTCCCAATGCAGGAAGCCCGGATTCAATCCCTGGTCAGGGAACTAGATCCTGCATGCATGCCGCAACTAAGAAGTCCTCATGCTGCAACTAAAAGATCCTGCATGCCACAGCTAAGACCCAGCACAGCCTAAATAAATAAATAAAAATAAAATCTTAAAAAAAAAAAAAAAAACACAAAGTGAAGGTCTAGGAGAAGAAAGACAAGCAAACTAATGGCCTAAGGCAGGGACCCCAGTTAGAAACAACCCCCCAAAAAAGCAATCTAGAAAGAGGAACTGAGAAAACAGGAGAGGAAATAATGGATGAAATAATTCAAGAAAATTTTCCCAGGCTAAAGGGTCTGAGTGTCCAGAATGACAGGGCCCCTGAGTTCCAGCACAATGGAGGAAATTTGACCAGTGACCAAGGCTTTCCTGGGAAAGTGGCTTGCTTTTTTTCCTCTGAAAACTTGTAAGCAGTCACTTTCCCCCTGAAATGTGGGAGGAAAGAGGCCTCTGGGAGTTGTTGATAGTTCTGGTAGGTGAGAAGGCTTTGTAGCAGGAACTAAAGGGAGGTTTAGCATGCCCTACCCGGTACCTCACCTCAGTATCAGGGCATGCACTCTGGGCCCCCAACACTCCCTCCTTACCACCTTGGGGTCTCCTGAGATTTTTCTTTGAAGGAGATTTCATGGGATGAAACATTGAATTGAAGAGGGTGTCTAATCAGTGGAGAGGGTT
The DNA here is from genome assembly GCF_965194825.1 of Balaenoptera physalus. Classification (NCBI taxonomy): domain Eukaryota; kingdom Metazoa; phylum Chordata; class Mammalia; order Artiodactyla; family Balaenopteridae; genus Balaenoptera; species Balaenoptera physalus. Next base: position 90,759,809 of record NC_138894.1, read on the forward strand.
ACTAAAGGGGAATGAGGCTCAGCCTGGGTGCAGGAACTTGACCGTGGGGGGAGGGTCCAGGCCCCTTGCTGACTGTCCCTGGGGAGCTGGGGAAAAGAAACTGTTTTAGGAACAGAGGCGTCAGGAGCTGTGGCAGGAAGGGACCTTTGACAGCTGCCACAGGGTGCATCTGTGCTGGGTGGGGGAGGAGTGCTTTACACGCATTTTGGCTGAAGGAACAGGTGATGCCATAGCATCATCCCCTGCTTGGCCTTTTGAAAATCCCTCATCGGACGGCACACCTGTCCACGGAGCAGCGTTTCAAGGCTGGATGAGCAATCCATTCATGTTTACTCTGTGGTTGGGTATGAAGAGACCAAAACAAGGGTGACAACCCCGGCCGCTCATTTGCATTATGGTAGAAGGAGCTGAGGGCCTTTCTCCAAGCACAGGATTGATCTGTGATCCCTGAGTCACGAGCAGGTGAATGGGAGAGGCTTTCAAACTGGGGCGTTGGAGGGAAGCTCAGGTTAGTAATAGAAGCATAGTGAGCTGTTCTTGATATGACTACCACTCTCAGTAATTATTATTATTATTTGACCTACTCAGATGGATCCAATTAAATAAGAATCGTTTTGCAATCAGGATATTCAGATTATGACAAAGAGCTCTCTCTTTAGAGGCAAGAACAATCCCTTGGGTTTATACTACTCTGGGTGGTTTATAAAGCAGCTCTACCTGTAGGGTCTCCTTTAGATTTTGATCCACACAACCAAGAAGACCAGACATTATTGCCCCATTTTATGAGCAAGGAGTTATTTTATGCTTCAGAGAGGCCAAGTGACTTGCCAAGGTCACACAGCAGGAAAAAGAGAGAGCCAGGGCTGGTCTGTTCTTCTGGCCCCCATTTCAGATTTGCTCCACTACTGTCCTGGGGTGGAGGGGCAGCAAGTGCTGGAAGGAGCAGGGATTTTGGGTTAAATAAACAACTGTAATATAGGTCCTGATAATGGGACCCACTGGGTGGCAGTGGGACCCCTGAGCCTTCCAGAATCTGTAAGCCTCAATCCTCCACTAAGCCCCAACCAGGCTGTGCTGTGAAAACTCTGGGTGTTGTTTGCATCTGAAGGAGACATAAGATTCTTGTTATTGACATTTGAAAATTAAAATGTGGTTTTCCTCCTGATTATAACAGCATGACAAGTTTATTACAGAAAATCTTGAAAATACAGAAGACTATGAGGAACAATTAAAAATCACCCATATCTCTCTTAACACTATTTTTCCTTTCTGAGATCTTTCATGTATAGATAGGTATTTATTTTTTAAAGAATTAGGATCGTGCTGTCTATGGTTTTGCATTCTATTTTTTTCTCCACTTTAACTTATTTCACCATTCTCTTCTTATGACAATAGTCTTTGGGAATAAGTTATTTGAAATGATATTGTATTCCATCATATGCAAATAACTTTTTGCTTGATTTTTGTCTTTGGAAAACCATAGAGATGAATTAAAATAAGAAAGAGAGACAGACTATATGCCTGTGTAAATTTCCAAGCACAAAAGTC